>NC_053494.1:84143327-85403327 GCF_905171775.1 Rana temporaria | reverse complement strand
GAGGGTTTGAGCTGCAGCGCCAAATTTGCTTCAGCTAGAAGCACACTGTAAGCCACAGCCCATGTGAATGTACCCTGTACATTCACATTGGGGGAGAGGGGGGGGGGGTAATTGCAGCCAGTTGCATGCAGGGAGTTGTAGTTTTGCAACAGCTGGAGGCAGAATTATTTCACATTGGTCACTTTCCTCACTCTCCCATCTTCCTTTTCCCCACTTTCTTTTATTATTTTTCCCCGTGTTCTGTTTTGTTTGTCACTCTTTTTGTTTTGGTGCTTGCACTTTATGTGTGGCGAGTAGGGTGCTGGTCCTCGGGCCGGTCTCTGAAAGTCTTGGGAGTTGGTGGACTCGGCCTTCTGGTTAGGTTCACCGGCTCTCATGGGGTCTCCCTTCGGGGGAGCCTCACCGAGGAGGGTTCTGTTTCGGCAGTCCCTCCGAGGATGTTGGGTCCTTGTGGCTTCGGCTGCTTGGACCAAGATGGGTCCATATGGCTTCGGCTGTATGGGCCACAGTAACTCTTTTCCCTGTCAGGAGACTAACGCCCCGGGGGATCAGAGATGGGTCCTTTTCGGAGGACCACTGACGTATGCACCCATCGCAGTTTTTTGTGATGTCACTCTTTATGTGTGTGCACATTTTTCCCTGCACCGGGTGGAGTTTTTGGGTTGTGTTTTGCACGCCACAGGCTTTTCAACAGAAAAAAAAACAGCTGGAGGCAGAATGGTTGCAAAACACTACGAGTTTGTTACCTAACTCAGGGTTTCAAGACCGGGCCACCTCCAGCTGTTGCAAAACTACTACTCCCATCAGCCACGGTCTGTCAGTGCATGCTAAGAATTTTACTTTTGCTGCATCTAGGGTGCCACAGTTTAGAGACCTGTGCATAAAGGTCTGAAAAATTTGGGCCTGCAGAACTTACAATACTAGACATGCCAGCATTCCCAGGCATGCTGGAAGTTGTAGTTCTGCAACATCTAAAGGGCAATATGTATTCGAACGTCCTTGGGCCTTAAGGACCCTGAAGTCAGGACGTTCTCATACGTCCTATGTCCACAACATGTTAAATTCATTATGCTAAATAACAAGGAAAGTGCCTAAATACACATTTACCAACCAGGGTGTCTGCAGCTGTCCAGGCATGCTGGGAGTTGTAGTTTTGTAACAACAGGAGACACATTGTTTGGGAAATACTAATATCTGATCTTATATACTAGCTTTTAAACTAGACTAAAATGCAGTTAAAGATAATGAAATAACAGTGGTCAAAATACTTACACTAATCAGCATCTTTTCCTCAGCGAGTGAGAAATTGCTTCCAACCATTATAATATTGCGATGCGATCATAAAGTAGGAAACTGGCAAGGGTCCAGGAAATGGTCGCGTGTTGGGCGCTTGTTGTTCGCGCGATTGCGCATGCGCGATCGAGAATTTCGCAATATATATCGCAATCGCAATCGCAATATTTTTTTCGCTAAAATATCACAAATATTCGATTTCAGAGTGCTCCTACAGCAGTTTTCGAAATATCTGCAATTAATTTCGCATTCGCATTTTGTGAAATTGCGCTAAAATATCTCATATATTCGATTTCAGAATGAGCCAATCAGAGCGCTCCTACAGCATTTGGGGAAATTCCGCAATAATTATCGCATTCGCAATTTTGCGAAATTTCGATAAAATATCACGAATATTCTGAGCCAATCAGAGTGCTCCTACAGCATTTGTCGAAATTCCGCAATAAATATCGCATTCGCATTTTGCGAAATTTCGATAAAATATCACGAATATTCTGAGCTAATCAGAGTGCTCCTACAGCATTTGTCGAAATTGCGCAATAAATATCGCATTCGCATTTTGCGAAATTTCGAAAAAATATCAAGAATATTCTGAACCAATCAGAGTGCTCCTACCGCAGTTATCGAAAATTTGCAATTATTTTCGCATTCGCAATAGCGAAAATTCGCAATCATTTCATTTCGATAAAATATCACGAATATTAGAATTTAGCGAATATATCTCGAATATTCGACTATATATTCGAGATATATCGCGAAATCGAATATGGCATATTCTGCTCAACACTAGTCCTCAAGTACCCCCGACAGGACATGTTTTGTTTGGGCAGCAATTCTTGATAAGATAATTCCACAGACTGTCTATTAAAGCACATGTGCAAGATGAAGAAAAACCTGCAAACTTGGCCTGTGGGGGGGGGGGGGGGGGTTGGTATTGGCGGACAGGCTTGAAGTGCTGATTTACAGCACTGTGCTTAAATCTAGCGCAAGGCAATCCTATTCTAATTGTGGGGGTTTGAGGGAAGCCAAATGAGTGTTAGAACCCCTGCTTGTGATTTTTGGGTTGGGCTTTGTGTCCCTTTTCTTAAAATTGGCTTCACTTCCTGTCACACAGCTGAACAGGAAGTGAGGTTAAATCCCTACCAATGTCTTTTCTTGGGAACACACAGGTCAATCTAACTAGTGTCCCCATTAAGCAAATTGCACTCCAGCACTTTGCTGTGTACACCCCAAATGATTAGTTTGTTTTGGGTTTAGCAAAGGCAAAGCCACTCTGCAGTACAAGCGTAGTCGCTGAAAATCTGAGGGGAAGCAATGATGATTTTAACATCCAATCATGTAGAAGCAAAGTATTTTTTTGATGTGCTTTTCTTCCTTGCTTGTCCACTTGTAGTGCAAAGTGGATTTTCCTTTAGTAAATGGACCCCAAAGTCCAAGATCCCTAAAATAGTGCAATTAACATAATGGGAAACTATTTAGATTGATCTGTGTGTCCCCAATAGGGATGAGCCGAACATACCTGTGTTCGGTTCGCACCAGAACGTTCGAACGGACCGACCGTTCGCGCGAACATTTAGAACCCCATTGAAGTCTATGGGACTCGAACGTTCGAATTCAAAAGTGCTCATTTTAAAGCCCAATATTCAAGTTATTGTTGGAAAACGTCTTTGAGAACCCGGGTCTTGCCCCAGGGAACATGTATCAATGGAAAAAAAGTTTTAAAAACTGTAGTTTTTTCTGGAGCAGCGATTTTAATGATGCTTAAAGTGAAAAAAAAAAATCAAAAATTCCTTTAAATATGGTACCTGCTGGGTGTCTATAGTAGTGGCACATGTTTAGAAATGTCCCTGCACAACATGAGATTACTCTCAGAAAAAAGTAATTTAATACTGCTTGTGGCTTTAATGTAATGTTTGGTCCCTGCAATATGGATAAAAATCATTGAAAAAAATAGCATGAGTTTCCCCGTCACCACTCCCCCCAGGTCATTACAAGACCCAGTGCCAATCCTGACCTCCCTGGGGCCCTAAGCAAAATGACATGGCACATTAAAAATGAGAAGCAGGGGGCGCTGACGACAGTGACATGTCACATTAAAGAAAGTTGAGGAAGCGGGGGGAGGGGGTGTTCTGCTGTCAGAAATGACTCAGCCAGCGAGTTTAGAAGCGGGGTGAGGGGGCAAAAATGACTTCTCACCAGGCGGGGCCTCTAGTAATTTGGGGGGCCCTTTGCAGCTTTGCGGGGCCCTATAGGGAGGATCGGCCCTGACAAGACCCTTTGGCCCTATATACTTTGAACAGCAGTATACAGGCGGTGCAAACAGGACAAGGACTGTAGGTTTGTTAAGTAGAATCTGAACCATGTCATACTTTGCTGCTGCATATTGCACAAGACCCTCAACAAACTACATGACACTTGTGCCTGGTGATGAGGCCATTGATGTTCCAGTGGTGGCCCGTGAGCCTGTGGCCATACAGGCTTGGCCCCCTGTGTGGCAACAATATGTCGATTATTTTAGGGGTGGGGGGCCATTACAATGCCAGATCTTGGCTGAATAAATTATTTTTTGGGGAAAGAAAAATTCTAGAAAAAAGGGGGGTTGCCATCCGGGGGCCCCTTTGAACAAATTCTGTGAAGAACTCCTGTTCTCTGAAGGCCTCCATTATTTCTGCAAGTCAAAATTTAGCAAAAAAAACTAATGTCAGTCAAGCCTTAGCTTTCTCCCCATATCTAACCCACAAACTCATCCACTGATCATTAAAGGGTCACTAAAGGAAAAAATTGTTTTTGCTGAAATGACTGTTTACAGTGTATAGAGACATAAAAGTTAACTGATTCCTTTTAAAAATAGATAAAAATTAATCATATAATGTGCCTCTAGTTTCACTTTTGGTTTTAAACTGGTTTCATGTTTCTGTGAAGTAGAGAGAGACACAGAACAAAAACAAAAAAATCCAGGGCAGTGTTTTGTTTTTAAAATTAATCTGATTGGTTCTGAGGAGTTTTAGACACACAGCTTGGACCACAGTGAGAAGCTCCCATGAGATTTTTAATAAGGAGCCAGACAAGCATCAGAAATTCAAGGTGCAGAGGTCAAGGGAGCAGTTGAGGAAGAGGTGGTCAGACCTCAAAAGAAGAGAGCCGGAGCAGCTCGAGAGAATTCAAAGAGTCCTCAGAAGACGTAAGTTATTTAAAAGTGTACTCTGATTATTTGTTTTTATTATTTTGCGGCATGTGCTTTTTCTTTCAGGTTGTGTATATATACAGTTCAAGAATAGATGACTCATGGTTCATGTTTGTGGGCATAATAATCGGTTGTTCATTCTATTTATGATCATTTTATGTGAGACCAATTTTTTATTTAATGTCGATGTCTTATTAACTAGATTTAAATAATCCAACTTAAGTCAATATACAGTAAAAGGAGAGTTTGCTCAGCACAGCAGTTGATTACACATATGGACTCAGTAGCACAATGGTTGGCATGGCCGATCCGCCCAATAGGCTCACTATGCAAGCCGCTTAGGGCCCCGCAAAGCTGCGAAGGGCCCCCCAAATAACTAGAGGCCCCGCCTGGTAAAAAGTCATTTTCGCCCCCTCACCCCGCTTCTCAACTCGCTGGCTGCATGGGAGAAGAGGCAAGAAGTCAGCACCCCTTGCTTCTCAATTTAATGTAAGATGTCATTTCCGACAGCAGAACACCCCTCCCCCACTCAACTTTCTTTAATGTGACATGTCACTGTCGTCAGCGCCCCCCACTTCTTATTTTTAATGGGTCATGTCATTTTGCTTCGGGCCCCAGGCAGGTCAGGATCGGCACTGAGTGTTGGTCACAAGAACAACCTAGTTAGGGTGTCACACAGAGGTGATCCAGTGTATACCTGTTGTTTTTCCATGTAGGAAACTTGGCCAAAGATAGAGAAATGCAGCAGCTTTGGTAATGGATAAAATTCTGTGTTAAGCTTAGGATTGTAAAAACAGACAATTGTACCACACTTTTTAAAAAGAATGATTGATATTCCTCTTTCAGGCCTCTAATCTTTTTGATTCATCTATCCCTTTTTTTACAATCTCATAGGCCGCAATCAAGCTGCAGCAGTGGAGCCGACCAACCCCACACAGAGCCAAGCCCCACCCTCGCCGGATGTGCAGGAAGTGCAAAATGCCACCACATCAGGTCAGTGTCATACAGCACAGCTTTAGGTAATACATGTAGGCCTGCATAATTTTAATACATGTTTTTTTTCCAAATTTCAGGAGGTGTTCGAGCTGTTGGGGGCGGATTAGACACCTACAGTGCCCAGGTGCTAATTGGGGAGATCATGTCCTGCAGGGCAGAAATAGAGGACACAAACCTCGCCCTAGAGAAGATCATAAAGAAAAACCGAAAGGTGGACCAAAACCTGAAGGATCTGATTGATGTGCTGGGGAGGGTTTAAAAATAAAATATATTTCTTGACAAAAAAAAATAATAATTAAACAATTTCTATTAAGATATTTTTTGAAAAATGAAAATGACACATTTTAAGTGTGATATAATAAATATTTTTGGATACTCAACAATGTGTGGCTTCTTATTATATCAATGCTGCCTAAAAGAACAAATCTAGATTTGTGGTGTTTACATTGACAATGATGAGTATTTAGTACAGGAAAATAAACATGACACTATGATAACGTAGGAGAAAGCTAGAATGTACTCAAATTAGAAAAGAATCAAACAAAGAAAAGTACTAGAACAGGGTCAGAAAAATTGGGCCTTAGGCACTGGTGGCGGTGTCACAATACTGCAACTCCTCATAGATACTGTAATTGGAGCGCAGCAAAGAGCCACATGCAAAGTATTGCATCAAAAATTGTTATTAGACAACCCTGTTAAACAGGGGCAGAAAAATTGGGCCTTAGGCACAACACAACACTGCAACCCCTCAGATACTGTAATTGGAGCGCAGCAAAGAGCCACATGCAAAGTATTGCATCAAAAATTGTTATTAGATGCCCCTGTTAAACAGGGGCAGAAAAATTGGGCCTTAGGCACAACACAACACTGCAACCCCACAGATACTGTAATTGGAGCGCAGCAAAGAGCCACATGCAAAGTATTGCATCAAAAATTGTTATTAGAAGCCCCTGTAAAACAGGGGCAGAAAAATTTGGCCTTAGGCACAACACAACACTGCAACCCCTCAGATACTGTAATTGGAGCGCAGCAAAGAGCCACATGCAAAGTATTGCATCAAAATTGTTATTAGACGCCCCTGTTAAACAGGGGCAGAAAAATTGGGCCTTAAGCACTGTTGGCGGAGCCCAGAAACAAACATTTTCTTATTAGCTATCAGCAAGATCAGTAAGGAGGAAAAGGATATTGAGTCAGCATCATAACAGGTCAGTCACTCAGCATCAGCATAGGCAGTCTCCAAGGGATCTGTCATTTCCAAAAAAATATTCAGTTACATCAGCATCAGGTGCTTGGTAGCTGGTGTTGATTCAAGCCTGATTCATTTTTATGAAGGTCAGTCGATCGACAGAGTCGATGGAGAGGCGCACCCTATGATTGGTCACAAAGCCTCCAGCAGCACTGAATGTGCGTTCTGAAAGAACGCTGGATGCAGGGCAAGCCAGTAGCTCAATTGCGTACTGTGCAAGCTCTGGCCAGTGATCCATCCTCAAGACCCAGTAAGCCAGAGGATTTTCGGTGGGGAAGGTGTCCAAGTCTGATCTTGCCCCTAGGTATTCACGCACCATGTAAACCAAACGCTGGCGATGGTTGCTGGAACCGGTCATACCTTGAGGCTGCGGACTAAAAAATTGTCTGGGCGCATCGGTCAGACGGCCACCTTCTCCACCGCTCCTTCTGTGACTCACCGAAGCGTTAGCAACACGTTGTCCAGAAACAGGACTTGGTAATCCCCCAGGTTCTGGGAACGCGTTGCACAGACCCTTCTGCAAGGCCTCCTGAAGATGTTTCATCTTCTGCTCCCTAAGCTCTGCAACCTTACTCTTGTAACGTGGATCAAGGAGAGTTGCCAGCCAGTAATGATTCCTTGATACCACGAACACGAGGATCCTTACGCAGGCTTTGCAGGATCAGGGAGGCCATGCAGCGTAGGTTTGCTGAGGCATTCGGGGCACAGTCCTCTGGGTCACTGAGGACGACAGGATCCGCAGCCACCTCATCCCAGCCACGTAAAAGTCCACGGGTTCCTTGGGACTCTAAGTGATCCCTTGAAGACTGCTGCTGCCGAGTGCTAGGCTCCACCTCCATGCTGCTGATACAATCATCCTCCTCCTCCTCTACCTCGTCCTCCTCGTCCTCTTCCTGTGTGCTAGGCGGGCATGCAGGACCACTGTCTGGATAAAGGGGGCCTTGAGAGGTAAGGAGGTCCTCCTCTTCCTCCCTCTGTTCTGCCTCAAGGGCCCTGTCCATTATTCCACGTAGCGTGTGCTCCAATGGGTAAATAAGAGGGACAGTCTCACTGATGCATGCACTGTCACTGCTCACCATTCTCGTGGCCTCCTCAAATGGTGACAGGACAGTGCACGCATCCCTGGCATGGGGAAAAAAAAACAAGCTCCCCTGATCCTGTTCTGCTGCCATATTGGCACAGGTACTCATTGATGGCCCTCTGCTGCGTGTTCAGCCGCTGCAGCATGGCCATTGTAGAGTTCCATCTGGTGGGCATGTCACAGATTAGGCGGTTCTTGGGCAGGTTGTATTCCCTTTGGAGGTCTGTCAGCCGAGCAGTGGCATTGTATGACCTTCAGAAATGCACACAGACTTTCCTGGCCTGCTTCAGGACATCCTGTAAGCCCGGCAGGGCCGGTACAAGGCAGGGGCGGAGGGAGCGGATGCCCTGGGCGCTACCATTTGTGGACAGGAGGGGGGGCGCAGGTAAAGTGCCAGCAGTGTGCTTCACTGTACACATTATAGAAAGAGATTTCTCTGTATAAACAGAAAAAACACTGCGCTAACGTGTGAAATCAAATATGCGTCAAACCATGTGAAATGAAATAAGAAGCTGCCAGTATTAATTACTAAATACCATAGTAAACAAGAAAGCAAAAAAAAAAAAAACAAGATAATACAGCGCTACTAACTTGATCTGTGAGAAAATTGTGTTTGAAACAAATAATGAATGACCAATATCAATTGTGATCCTGATAAGTGAGCTATAAAATTTAATTAAAAGTTCAAAATGTAAGACCCATCCAAATGAATGAATGAGTGCAGTATATAGGATAATACAATTTATAGTCCATAAAAAAAATTAGTGAATTGAGTCCATCTAAGTATCCACAAGTGTCTGCGTTTAAAAAGATCCTCCACCGGAGATAAAGAAGAAAGACACCCAATGTGTGGGAAATGAAATCTCCTTACCAGAGAAAAAGACCGGGCTTTCAACGGTCTTATAAGATGTAAGGATGTTTAAAGTCTTTCCTGAAAAGACTACTCCAGATACTGCTACTACACCAGCACAAGAACTCCAAGGGACAAGATCCTAATCAAATCCACTCCAGTGAGCAATTGGCGTTGATGAAATTCATAAAATAGAGAATGATGGGAAACCACATAGTGCGTTACTGTATAAGAGGTTGATTTAATAAAAACAGGTGTGCACTTACAATTAAAACTTGATACAATCGCATGTGGGATATGGCGTGGAGAGGATGGCGTTTCCTCGAATCCTCCGTCTGCTTCGTGCCTCCGTTCGTCACGTGTCTCTCCGTCTGGCGTGATGACGTCACTACGGCTAAGCTCCTCCTACGCGTTTCGTCGCAATACGGATGTCTACGGGGATAGGCTGCCTAGGCGAGCGTCATCACAAAGCTCTCTATATATAGCCCCATCCGCCATGATGGATGAAGGCAAAATAATAGGAACTATGGGAGAAAAAGGACGAAGCGTGCACATGTTAACGTGCAACGCACAAAACTAAGCAAATTACGGAAGAAAATAATAATAACAAGATGGATGCCATCTTGTGGACAAAAAGGAGTAAAACACATGGACGGAGTATATGCAGCAGCAGAGGAAAACAAGGAAATACCATATCAACTTCACATAGCATAAAATTACATACTAAAAAGTTTAATATATACCATACAAAAATATAATCATGAGACAAATATATTATCTCACAAAATATTATAAATTCAAGGGCTTAAAAGAAAATTCATATCATTTGAGATATACATTTCCATAATTAAAAATATGAGAATTAAAAACGCCCATTAATGAAGAGGGAGGGGAGGTGGATAATGGAAGGGTGAAACAGAAAAAGTGGACAGGACAAAAATCATGCATTATTTAAAAAACAATTGATGTCCCAGTCCACATTCAACCCATGAGGCCTATATGATCGCATACTGTACACATTAGCCAGCGCCGCTAGCTGTACTGTAGTCATCTCTACCTTACTACTATAATGTGCTGAGTGCTGCTCCTGCACCCGACTACACCGTCCACACCAGCCATACCTGTCAGCGCTGCTCCTTCTTTCCCCCTATGAAGGAACTTTGTAGTCCCGTCCTGGCAGCATGACATCACTCACAGCCAGAGGCGGGATAGGAGGAGAGAAGAGAGCTGCTGCTGAATCTGCGAGAGGAGCCGCCGAGGAGGAACCAAAAGAAGTTCAGCAACAAAGTGTGTGTATTGCCAGGACTTTCTTCACCTCTGACAGCCCTCTCCTCTCTGACCTGTCACATAACACATAGCCAGTAGAGGAAGTTTTCTGCACAGCTCACTTCCTCTCCTGGCTTTTCTGGGTTAGCTCTGGGCACTCACTGCTGCTGCCCTCGAGCCCAATTCTGCTCCCAGCACTGTAAGCTACTGAAATTGATTGCAGAGGCAAATTGTCCCTGCTTGCTGCTACTACTGGTACATTGCAGCACTGAGCCGAGGAGCTCTGAATCTCCTCCTCGGTTCTGTGCTACAGCAGGCAGAGCTCTCTGTACTCTGCTGAATAATAAAAAAAAAGCCTGTGCATACCATAGAGACTGGTGCCTGTCAGAAGAGGTGAGGGGTTGCCAAAGCCTGAGGTGCAGAGAGGAGTGCACTGTAAAGGTGTGGGGGAGGGGGGAATATGTGCTGAGAGAGGGAACAGTGAAAGGGGGGGGGGTGTAGCAGAGAGGGGATCTGGGGTGGATTGTACATGGAGGGGATCTGGGGTGGATTGTACATGGAGGGGATCTGGGGTGGATTGTACATGGAGGGGATCTGGGTGGATTGTACATGGAGGAGATCTGGGGTGGATTGTACATGGAGGGGATCTGGGGTGGATTGTACATGGAGGGGATCTGGGGTGGATTGTACATGGAGGGGATCTGGGGTGGATTGTACATGGAGGGGATCTGAGGTGGATTGTACATGGAGGAGATCTGGGGTGGATGTGTGCAGAGAGGAGATCTGGGAAAGTGAGGAGGGGGGTGGATTTGTGCAGAGAGGGAGAGGAAAACTGGAAAGGGGGAGCCCTGTGCAGAGGGGAGAGCTGCAGAAGGCAGGTTGTGCAAAGTAAGAGCTGTGGAGGGTGGGGAAGGTTGTGCAGAGGCGAGAGCCATGGGGGAAGCTGGGGGTGCAAAAGTGAAACATGGGGGGTGGCAAAGGTGAGAGCTGTGGATTAGGGTGAGCTTTAGATTGAGGTGCAGAGATAATGTGGATGGGGGTGCAGAGGTAAGTTGTGGACTGGGGGTGTAGAAGTGAGATGTTGATGGGGAGGGGCAAAGGTGAGCTGTGGAAGAGGGGACACAGAGGTAGAATACTTGAGGGAAGAGGGATTTTTGCTTGGGGAAGACCAGGGATGGGGGACAGTAAAGAATACAGAGTTCAGTGAGCAGAGTATGTAATGCATGGCTGTATGTTACATATTAAAGGCCTTGGGATGGTACTACTGCCTGCTGTATTCTGTACAAAGGGTTTTGCGTTACATACTCCTGGGCCCTGCATTCTGTATGCTGATCTGCATATTACATATGCTTCACCACTGCATGCTGTGTGATACCCTCTGTTACATTTTCCTGACCTCTGCACTCTGTACACAGGGCTATATGCTGCATATACCGGAGCACAAGGGATGCTTTGCATTGAATGTAAGTACTGTCCCTTTTGCTGATTTTTTTCTGTGCCTTGTGTGATACGCACTTCTCACCACTGCACAGTACACATTCCCGACCAGTGGCAGTGGCTGACCAGTGGCAGTGGCTGACCAGTGGCAGTTAATTAACCCCTTTGTGCTGCATTAGTGCATTAATAAATTAAATTAATTAAAAACGATCTAACAGATAAAATATCTCAGAAATCCACTGAACCCCTACGGATTATTACTACCTTCGGATCACAGTGGAGCGAAGTCAGAACCGTCCTGGAAAAACATTGGGGCATTCTAACTAATGCCCCGCCACTGGCAACCATTGTGAGTGATACACCAAAGCTTGTGGCACGCAGAGCACGCAACATCGGTGACAGACTGATTAGATCAGAATACATACGGGTCCCTGATCCCACATGGCTCACAAATTATCCCCGCTCACACGGCATGTTCCCCTGCACTAAGTGCCACATCTGTCCATACGTTGATCGTACATCTACATTTAGGGACTCCTCGGGGGATAAGTCTTTTGAGATCAAGGACCTTATCAACTGCCTTACGGAACGCGTGATCTACATGATCACATGCCCCTGTAACAAAATGTATATAGGGAAAACGAAGCGTCCCCTGAAGGTACGTATCGGTGAGCATCTGAGGGAAATAAATGAGAAATACAAAATCCCAGAAAAGCCCCTGTCGAAACACTTCGCCCAATTTCATAACCGAGATTCGCGAGGGCTAACAGTAAAAGGTATCTACCACTTAAAGCTATCGAGCCGACGTGGTGACTTTGATAAAATACTGTTACAAAAAGAAAAATTCTGGATATATCGCTTAAAATCGCTTATGCCGGCTGGCCTAAACACTGAATTAAATTTACAAGTTTTTTTGAATTCATAGATCGTTCATTACATGACAGCCAACCATCTTTCTCCTTTCCCCCCCCCCCCCTTTTCTTAGAATAGTATGGCCAAATTAATATAATTTAATTTCTAATCTTTTTCTTGTACCATTTAAATATTCGCTAAATTACGTGGTTATTTAATGATCCAGGGAATACTCAACGATAAGAGCCATATTCTATTAAGAAACACTGCATAAAAAACTACACTGCCTTATTCTGTGTTTATTGTTTCTGTCGTTTGTTCCCTATTGTATCCATTGATATCAACATATTTAAGCGACACTTAATTCCTAAGAATACATAATTCCTCAACTCTACTTCAAGATCAATATACCAACTTATTTATACTTTAACTACTATCTTCTATATCCTAGCCTCTCTATTTTCGTCTAGTCTTATTTTGTTACAGTTCAAGCAACAAGAATAAACAAATGACATTATATTTCTAAACCCCTGCACTGGCAAATTACCCAACGTATAATTCATCATGGAAAAATTACCACCTAAATGACGATGCTGCTGTCTTTATCAGTATCTGATACCAATGGCCATATACAGGGCACCTATAATCCCAATAAAGCAGTGTAAAACTATACCACGGCTTTTTTCTTTGAAAATTACAAGTTCCCTTGCACTGATGTATCGCATAGTGCCAATCAGTGTCACTAATTTAAAAAGCGATCACCATTCCTGATTAACATCAAGCAAGATTGCTAGGCAACGATATAAAACATCCACTGACTCATTGTGCAGCACGTCCAGGAAGAAGCTACGCCACTAAGCACGGCGAAACGCGTCGACGTCACAACCCGACGCCCGCTACGTCCACTTCGGCGTTAAGCCGACTGAAGGGAGAACGAACGACCGGCCTTCCCTTGGAACATAACATACAAACCGAGGAGGCGCCTGGCGATAGACTGGCTGTCAGCAGGTTAGCGTCCTAGCACACACGCCATCCAGCGTGTATCGTACAGCCTCTCCAACTACGTTCAGCAAAAAACCAACAGGAGGAACTACTGAAACCAGCACATCAAGGTCCCTAATGACCATATGGACCAACGGAACATCACTGGTAAATTTGCCACTGCACTCCCATAGATGCTGTTACCAACCAGATGCACAACAAATACAGGTCTGTAACTTTATTTATATTGGACAATCAAAGACCTTGCTGTATTCTGGTTAAAGTAACGAATGGAAATGCAAAGCAATCTGTCCAATTGTCATGGAACCATAACTTATGCTATGACAAACAGTTCCTTATAGTGCTTGGTTTATTATTGTTACTAAATCCCTATTTAGGAAAATTTTGGAACTATCTGAAATGAAACCATAATTGATTCGCTATATAAATCAGAACTAACCATAAAGTGTACAGCATACTACTAACAACTGATCAGTGCTTCGCTAATTCAAATTTATTGATTTCAACGGATATGCAAAGTAGTACTTCTATGCGATTTTATTACTTGATCGATCAATCCTGACACTACTTACTCAGCTTGAACTAATTATACTAACAAAGTATCATTATCAGCTTTGACTCCTAAGACATCATATAGCCAGAATCTTCAACAGTTATCCAGTACCAATTCCATTATCCTGGATTAACATTATTTATGGACTTCCACCAGATGTATAATAATTATTATTCAAATTATTTATTTTTGCTATTTTTCTAAAACTATTTTGGGATTTTTTGATAACACATGATACACTCCACACCTCCCCCTCTCCCAAAGTTCACCCACCAGATAACGCATCAAATTGATAACATAGTATCATCTGTGTGGTGAGACTTTACGTTTCCCACATATAGACACTTAGGCCCCTTTCAGACTGAGGCAGGAGCTGCGGTGGCGGTATAACGCCGCTAAAAATAGCGGCGCTATACCGCCGGAATTGCCGCGGGTATCAGCCGCTAGCGGTGCGGTATTAACCCCCGCTAGCGGCCGATAAAGAGTTAATATCGCCCGCAATGCGCCTCTATAGAGGCGCATTGCGGGCGGTATTGCCGCGGTTCCCATTGTTTTCAATGGGAAGGAGCGGTGAAGGAGCGGTATACATGCCGCTCCTCTCACCGCTCCAAAGATGCTGCTGACAGGAGATTTTTTTGTCTCCTGCCAGCGCATCGCCTCAGTGTGAAAGCCCTCAGGCTTTCACATTGAGTCTGCAGTGCAGGAGTTTTTCAGGCGGGATAGCAGCGCTATTTTTAGCGCTTTACCGCCTGAAAAACTCCTCAATGTGAAAGGGGCCTTAGTCTCTAGTCCTTACGATCCACGATCGTGACTTTAAAATTTACCATACCCCCATGATGCATGTCACTGATGTGTGAACTTTCAGCGCGCGTAGACGGGCGCCGTTATTTGTAGTCTTTGTGAGTCCTGTCAGTCTTGTTATACGTGTAAAGGAACTTTTAAAACTAATTGGATCCAATATCTGATCATTTTTGTATTGCACGATACCGTGCTAAATAAACTTCTTTTTAGATATATTTCTAATAAAAAAGTTTTTTGGTCATTTTCTGATATTAACAGTAACCCCCTAATCTAAACTCTATAGTCTTCCCTTAGACTGCATCCCATCCCCCAGCTTATCCACTTTCATTATATCATTTATATGCTTAAAAAGGTTACAGTAACAGCACCGCCATTTGTCGGTTGACCTCCCCAAGGTACCTTGTAATTCAACGATACCTATCACACTCAGTGACATTACTTGCACCTTCCCTTTCCCCCTTCCCCTTTAAAAATATTTTTGTGCAAAGTAAGAGCTGTGGAGGGTGGGGAAGGTTGTGCAGAGGCGAGAGCCATGGGGGAAGCTGGGGGTGCAAAAGTGAAACATGGGGGGTGGCAAAGGTGAGAGCTGTGGATTAGGGTGAGCTTTAGATTGAGGTGCAGAGATAATGTGGATGGGGGTGCAGAGGTAAGTTGTGGACTGGGGGTGTAGAAGTGAGATGTTGATGGGGAGGGGCAAAGGTGAGCTGTGGAAGAGGGGACACAGAGGTAGAATACTTGAGGGAAGGGGGATTTTTGCTTGGGGAAGACCAGGGATGGGGGACAGTAAAGAATACAGAGTTCAGTGAGCAGAGTATGTAATGCATGGCTGTATGTTACATATTAAAGGCCTTGGGATGGTACTACTGCATGCTGTATTCTGTACAAAGGGTTTTGCGTTACATACTCCTGGGCCCTGCATTCTGTATGCTGATCTGCATATTACATATGCTTCACCACTGCATGCTGTGTGATACCCTCTGTTACATTTTCCTGACCTCTGCACTCTGTACACAGGGCTATATGCTGCATATACCGGAGCACAAGGGATGCTTTGCATTGAATGTAAGTACTGTCCCTTTTGCTGATTTTTTTCTGTGCCTTGTGTGATACGCACTTCTCACCACTGCACAGTACACATTCCCGACCAGTGGCAGTGGCTGACCAGTGGCAGTGGCTGACCAGTGGCAGTTAATTAACCCCTTTGTGCTGCATTAGTGCATTAATTAACCCTGACACTGGTGCAACTAATGCAGCACAAAGGGGTTAATTTACTGCTACTGGTCAATTACTAATGCATCAGTGACCAGTGGCTTTGACAGAGGAGTCAAACAAGATAATACATGGCAGGTAGTCATGGCTGACATTTCCAACCCCATCCATAAGACATAAAAAAAAAGGTTGACATGTCTTTGGGGCAGGGAAGGGGGAATAAGGAAGACATTCTCATAAAAGGTCATAGGAAAAGCCCCAGTGAAGCAAGGAGGACTGGGGTACTTTGTTTCAAAGTAGTGGAAGAAAAAGAGCCCCCCCTCATGTAAAATACAGGGGGGGGGGAGCATACAGTAACTATCACTGTTTGGGGTAGCAGGAGAGAAAATGTTCCATTCTTGCAAAAGCCCTTATAAGAGAGAAGTACCTTTTAGCAAAAGGGAAGGGTTCTGAGTGGGCAAGTATACCTGCGTAAATTTCCAGAGAGGCACAGATAGTCACAGCAGTGACGATGAACGCCGATGATAATTGGGGGGGGGGCGCAGTTTGCCTCCTTCGCCCTGGGCACCAAATGACCTTGTCCCAGCACTGAAGCCCGGGTACCTGCCCAAGAACCGCTGCACCACCAAATTGAGAACATGAGCAAAACAGGGCACATGGGTCAGTTTTCCCTGTCGCAGGGCAGAGAGGAGGTTGGTGCCATTGTCGCCAACCACCATTCCTGGCTTAAGCTGGCGTGGCGTCAACCACCTCTGAGCCTGCCCCTGTAGAGCTGACAGAACCTCTCCCCCAGTGTGGCTCCTGTCTCCCAAGCACACCAGCTCTAGCACCGAATGGCATCTCTTGGGCTGCATTCCTGCGTAGCCCCTGAGCCTACGGAGCACGGCTGGTTCAGAGGAAACATCAGCACAGGAAGAGGCCACAGAGGAAGAAGAAGAGGAGAGGGTGGAGGAGAGAGGTGTGTCACAACCAGTAGTAGTATTTTGGAGGCGTGGTGGCGGAACAACCTCCAACACTACTGTACCTTGCCCTGCGTCCTTCCCAGTTGCCAGCAGAGTCACCCAATGCGCCGTGAAAGAGAGGTAACGTCCCTGTCCATGCCTGCTGAACCATGAGTCAGCGGTAAGATGCACCTTACCACTGACCGCCCTATCCAGCGAGGCATGGACATTGCCTTCCACATGCCGGTAGAGATCGGGAATCGCCTTCCGTGAGAAAAAGTGGCATTTGGGTACTTGCCACTGAGGTACCGCACATTCCACAAACTCACGGAAGGGGGCAGAATCTACCAACTGAAAAGGTAGCAGTTGAAGTGCTAGCAATTTTGCTAAGCTAGCATTCAACCACTGGGCATGTGGACGGCTGGGAGAGTACTACTTTCGGTGCTGCAGAAGCTGGGGCAGGGAAATTTGTCTGCTACCATCAGTAGATTTCCCGCATGTACTACTAGGTTGTGACACACCTATCTCTACACCTTCAGTCCTATCAGTGCAGGCTTCAGAGAGGACTGAGGGTCTAGTGGGGTTGGAGCTCCCAGCTGATGAGGGGCAAGGGGAGGTCCGCTTTGTTCTTTGGTGTGGGTCTTTCAGGTATGCTTGCCAACGAACTGCATGGCAGGTCGACATATGTCTGGTCAAGCATGTGATGCCCAAGTGGGTGATGTTTTGGCCACGCCAGATACGCTTGAGACATATGTTGCAAATAGCAACGGTGCGATTTGATGCACATGTCTCAAAAAAGGCCCACACCAAAGAATTTTTTCAGTACCGTTGAGACACAGCAGCGCCCTGCACAGGCGTAGCTCTGCGATGTAATTCAGTTGGTGTGCTGCCCTTAAGCTGTCCCCTGGAGGGCATCCTGCCTCTTTGGAGATGTGCCTGTGCCTTATCCTACTCCTCCTTTTCCTGCTCCTCTTCCTCCTCCTCTCTCCTATCAGGCACCCACGTAGAGTCAGTGACATCATCATCCCCTCCCTCCTCATCACTGTCGAAAACCTGGCAGTATGCTGCAGCTGGGGGAACATGACTGCCTGATTGCTGTCCCTCTCAGGCACCCACTCTCTCTGGGCTCACATCAATGCCTTCCTCTACCTGTGTTCCGTCATCGGAGCCTTCAAAACGCTGCGCATCTTCATGTAGCATGTACCCAACACGGTGTTGAAACAGTTCGGGGGACTCCTCAGGAGGACATGGTGGGACTAGGGAAGGATTGTGTGATGCCATTGTGCAGAGGGAAGAGGACGCCTTGGCAGCTGCTTTACCAGACAAACTAAGCTAAGCCAGGATGAGAGAGGATGAGGAGGATGAGGATGGCTTGGTCATCCACTCTACTAATTTCTCTGCATGTTGAGGCTCAACACGGCCAGCTCCTGAAAAGAAGGACGAGCGTGTCAGACGGCCATGTCCTGAAGAGGATGCACCGTGTCCACCACCAGCGTTGCCTCTAGATGCAGAGCCTGCTTGCCCTCGTGACTCTCTGCCTCTCTTTGTTGTCCTTCCAGACATTTTAATAGCCTGCACAGGACAAAATCAGAAATAAACAGCACATGTGCAGTAAGAGCGACTGCGTTTATGTGCAATTAAATAGCCCACATGCAGTAACAGCAACTGCGTTTATGTGCAAATAAATAGCACACGTGCAGTAACAGCTAATGCGTTTATGTGCAATTAAATAGCACACGTGCACTAACAGCAACTGCGTTTATGGGCAAAAAAAACAGCAAACGTGCAATAAGATCGACTGCTTTTATGGGCAAAAACACAGCAAACGTGCAGTAAGAGTGACTGCGTTTATGGACAAAAAAACAGCAAACGTGCAGTAAGAGCAACTGCGTTTATGTGCAATTAATTAGCCCACGTGCAGTAAGAGCGACTGCGTTTATGGGAAAAAAACAGCACACGTGCAGTAAGAGCGACTGTGTTTATGTGCAATTAAATAGCCCACGTGCAGTAACAGCAACTGCGTTTATTTGCAATTAAATAGCCCACGTGCAGTAACAGCTAATGCGTTTATGAGCAAAAAAACAGCAAACGTGCAGTAAGAGCGACTGCGTTTATGGGCAAAAACACAGCAAACGTGCAGTAAGAGCGACTGCGTTTATGGGCAAAAAAACAGCACACGTGCAGTAAGAGCGACTGCGTTTATGTGCAATTAAATAGCCCACGTGCAGTAAAAGCGACTGCGTTTATTTGCAATTAACCACTTGACCACTGGGCACTTAAACACCCTTAATAACCAAACCAATTTTCAGCTTTCGGTGCTCTCACATTTTGAATGACAATAACTCAGTCATACAACACTGTAACCAAATTCAATTTTTGTCCTTTTTTTCCCACAAATAGAGCTTTCTTTTGGTGGTATTTGATCACCTCTGCGGTTTTTATTTTTTTCCCTTTAAATTAAAAAAGAACGAAAATTTGGTAAAAAAAAATAATTTTTCTTCATTTCTATTATAAAATTTTGCAAAAAAAATATTTTTCTTCAGAAATTTGGCCAAAAATGTATACTGCTACATATCTTTGGTAACAACAAAAAAATGTGGATATTATTTAGTCTGGGTGAAAGTTATAGGGTCCACAAGCTATGGTGCCAATATCTGAAAATTGATCACACCTGAAGTACTGATGGCCTATCTCATTTCTTGAGACCCCAACATGCCAGAAAAGTACAAATACCCCCCAAATGACCCCTTTTTGGAAAGAAGACATTCCAAGGTATTTAGAAAGAGGCATGGTGAGTTTTTTGAAGTTGTCTTTTTTTCCCACAATTCTTTGCAAAAATCAAGATTTTTTTTATTTTAATTTTCTTTCACAAAATTTTCATATTAGCAGGTTATTTCTCACACAGAGCATATGCATACCACAAATTACACCCCACAACACATTCTGCTATTCCTCCCGAGTATGGCAATACCACATGTGTGCGACTTTTACACAGCGTGGCCACATACAGAGGCCCAACATGCAGGGAGCACCATCAGGCGTTCTGGAACACCCAGACCAGTTCTGACATTCCTCTCCTACATGGAAAAATCATCATTTATTTGCTAGAAAAGTACATAGAACCCCAAGACATTATATATGCTTTTTTAGCAAAGACCCTAGAGAATACAATGGCGGTCGTTGCAACTTTTTATCGAGCATGGTATTTGCACAGCATTTTTTCGAATGCGTTTTTTTTTGGAAATAAAACAGTTTTGTGCTTTAAAAACAAACAAACATTAAAGTTAGCCCAATGTTTTTGCATAATATGAAAGATAAAGTTACGCAGAGTCAATAGATACCCAACATGTCACCCTTCAAAATTGCACACGCTTGTGGAATGTCGCCAAACTTCGCTACTTAAAAATCCCCAAAGGTGAAGCTTTAAATATTTTTACTGGTTACATCTTTTTAGTTTGAGAAGAGTTCTAGGGCCAAAATTATTGCTCTCGCTCTAACGTTCGCAGCGATACCTCACGTGTGGTGTGAACACTGTTTTCATATGTGGGCAGGACTTACGTGTGCGGTCGCTTTTGTATACGAGCACACGGAAACAGGGGCGCTTTAAAAAATATTATTTTTATTGTTAATTTTACTTTTAAGTTATTTTAGTTTGACACGTTTTTCCCCAAAAATAAATGTTTTGATCACTTTTATTCCTATTACAAGGAATTATAAACATCCCTTCTAATAGGAATTTAGCCATTCAGCTATGACAGGTCCTCTTTATAGTGAGATATGGGGGTCAATAAGATCCCACATCTCACCTCTAGGCTGGGAAGCCTGAAAAAAACAAAAAACGATCCTGGCTTCGATTGTAGCGATGAGTCGGAAGAAGCACCAGAGGGCGAAGGGGGGGGGACGTCCCCTTTCGCCTCCCGTGGGCAAAAACACAGAAAACGTTCAGTAAGAGCGACTGCGTTTATGGGCAAAAAAACAGCACACGTGCAGTAAGAGCGACTGCGTTTATGTGCAATTAAATAGCCCACGTGCAGTAAGAGCGACTGCGTTTATGGGCAAAAAAACAGCACACGTGCAGTAAGAGCGACTGCGTTCATGTGCAATTAAATAGCCCACGTGCAGTAACAGCGACTGCGTTTATGTGCAAATAAATAGCACACGTGCAGTAACAGCTAATGCGTTTATGTGCAATTAAATAGCACACGTGCAGTAACAGCAACTGCGTGTATGTGCAATTAAATAGCACACGTCCACTAACACTGAGTACTATGTTTAGGTGTAAACTAAACACTATGCAGGCAATACAACACGTTAGAGCACTGCAGCTAGCACAATCTACTGCCTAACAATAGGAATAGCTGATCTAGCTAAGCTATACAGTGTATAAATATATGTACAACGCTAGGATGTATATATATCCTCTACACACTGTAAATTTAACTAAACTGACTAGCCTGCCTGCCTGCTCTATCTATCTATCTATCTATCTGGTAGAAAAGACACTGTGGGGCTGATTTACTATGCTCTGTGCGCTGCGCTGGTTCATGCCTTAATTAGTGTGCCGGGTGGAGGCTTAATTAGGCGCATGAACCAGCGTAGCAGCCGGCGCATTGAAAGTAATATGTAAAGCCGCGCTGAACTCCCTATAGAAGTCTATGGGAGAAATCAAAAGTGTTCATTTTAAAGGCTAATCTGCAAGTTTTGTCCTAAAAAGTGTTTGGGGACCTCAGACCTGCCCCAGGGGACATGTATCAATGTTTTTTTTATTTTTTAAAACGGCCGTTTTTTCGGGAGCAGTGAAATTAATAATTCTTAAAGTGAAACAATAAAAGTGAAATATTCCTTTAAATTTCGTACCTAGGGGGGGTGTTATGTCAGCATGTGAAATAGCGCATTTTTCCCGCACTTAGAACTGCCCCTGCACAAAATGACATTCAGAAGGAAAAAAGTCATTTAAAAATTCACACGCGGCTATAATGAATTGTCGGCTCTGACAATTCTAAAGGGATTCATTCATAAAAAAAAAAAAAAAAATGTGTAGGGGTTCCCCCAAATTAAATTACCAGGCCCTTCAGGTCTGGAATGGATATTCAGGGGAACCCCGCCGTAAAAACCAAAAAAAAAAGACGTGCGGTTCCCGGCAAATATCCATTCCAGGCCCTTCAGGTCTGGTGTGGATTTTAAGGGGAACTCCACCCCAAATTTAAAAAAAAAATGGCGTGGAGTCCCCCTAAAAATCCACACCAGACCCTTATCCGAGCACGTTGACCTGGCCGGCCGCAGAAAAGAGGGGAGGACAGAGTGCGGCCCCCCTCTCCTGAACCGCACCAGGCCACATGCCCTCAACATGGGGAGGATGTCCCCATGTTGATGGGGACAAGGGCCTCATCCCCACAACCCTTGCCCGGTGGTTGTGGGGGTCTGCGGGCAGGGGGCTTATCAGAATCTGGAAGACCCCTTTAACAAAGGGGACCCCCAGATCCTGCCCCCCCCTGTGTGAAATGGTAATGGGGTACATTGTACCTCTACCATTTCACCCCCAAAAAAATGTCAAAAGTGTTAAAAATGACAGTAGCCGGTTTTTGACAAATCTTTTAATAAAATCTTCTTTTCTTCTTTCCTTCGGGTTTCTTCCGCTGCTTCTTTCTTGGGTCTTCTCGTCCACATCTTGCCCGACGTGTTCTTCTATCTTCTCCGTCCGTCCTTCAGCCTTCTGGTCCCGCATCTTGCCCGTTGTCTTCTCCTGTCTTCTTCTCCGTCCGTCCGCCAGCCTTCTCGTCCACATCTTTTTCTTCCCCGGACGGCGTGCTTGAATTTGATTTGGCCGCCGTGTTGCGCTCCTGGGACCCGCCCCCCTCTGACGCCACAAGTAAACTCCTTAGAAGGTCATGTGCGTCAGAGGGGGGCGGGGTCACAGAGCGTCACACGGCGGGGGAATTCAATTTCAAGCGCGCCGCCCGGAGAAGAAGATGCCGCCGCTTCCAATTGAAGTTCCCGCCGTGTCACACTCATGTGACCCCGCCCCCCTCTGACGCACATATGCCACACGCGGACTTTCATATGAGTTTACCTGTGGCGTCAGAGGGGGGCGGGTCCCAGGAGCGGGAACACGGCGGCCAAATCAAATTCAAGCGCTGGGTCCGGGGAAGAAAAAGATGTGGACGAGAAGGCTGGCGGACGGACGGAGAAGAAGACAGGAGAAGACAACGGGCAAGATGCGGGACCAGAAGGCTGAAGGACGGACGGAGAAGATAGAAGAACACGTCGGGCAAGATGTGGACGAGAAGACCCAAGAAAGAAGCAGCGGAAGAAACCCGAAGGAAAGAAGAAAAGAAGATTTTATTAAAAGATTTGTCAAAAACCGGCTACTGTCATTTTTAACACTTTTGACATTTTTTTGGGGTGAAATGGTAGAGGTACAATGTACCCCATTACCATTTCACATAGGGGGGGGGCCAGGATCTGGGGGTCCCCTTTGTTAAAGGGGTCTTCCAGATTCTGATAAGCCCCCCGCCCGCAGACCCCCACAACCACCGGGCAAGGGTTGTGGGGATGAGGCCCTTGTCCCCATCAACATGGGGACATCCTCCCCATGTTGAGGGCATGTGGCCTGGTGCGGTTCAGGAGAGGGGGGCCGCACTCTGTCCCCCCCTCTTTTCTGCGGCCGGCCAGGTCAACGTGCTCGGATAAGGGTCTGGTATGGATTTTTAGGGGGACTCCATGCCATTTTTTTTCAATTTGGGGTGGAGTTCCCCTTAAAATCCACACCAGACCTGAAGGGCCTGGTAATTTAATTTGGAGGGACCCCCATTTTTTTTTTTTTTTTTATTATTTTTAATGAGCAATGACTGTATCCTTTATAGCCATGAGTACTTTAAACTTCCTTTTTTTTGTTTCACTTCAGAAATGACATCTTGTACAGGGACAGTTCTAAGCACGGGAAACATGCGTGTACCCCCCCTCCCCCCCTGTATGAAATTTAAAGGAATATTTCACTTTTATTATTTCACTTTAACCACTTCCATACCGCGCCTATTCTGGCACTTCTCTCCTTCATGTAAAAATTATATTTTGTTCCTGGGAAATTAATCAGGACCCCCAAACATTATATATAATTTTTTAGCAGACACCCTAGGGAATAAAGTGGCGGTCATTTTTTATTTGATTTCCAACGGTATTTGCGCAATAATTTTTCTAACGCCTTTTTTTTTTGGCCCAAAAAAAAAACACGGTTCATGAATTAAAAAAAAAAAAACAGTAAAGTTAGCCCAATTTTTATGGATAATGTTAAAGATGATGTTACACCGAGTAAATAGATACCTAACTTGTCACGCTTTAATATTGCACACACTCAGGGAATGGCGCCAAACTTCGGGACATAAAAATATCCATAGGCGATGCTTGTTTTTTTTTTTCAGGTGACCAGTTCAGAGTTACAGAGGAGGTCTAGGGCTAGAATTATTGCTCTCTAACTCACGCGTCAATACCTCACATGTGTGGTTTTAATGGTGTTTACATATGTGGGCGGGACTTACATGCATATTCGCTTCTAAAGTGCGAGCTTCTAGGGACAGGGGCGTTATTTTTTTTTTTTTTTTACCTCATATTTTTCTTCTTGCACTTTTTTGTCACTTTTTTTGATTTTGGATCACTTTTCTTCCTATTACAAGGAATGTAAACATCCCTTGTAATAGGACTAGTGTGTGACAGGTCCTCTTTATGGAGAGAGGCGGGGTCAATAAGGCTGGAAAGCATGGTATTGAAAAAAAAAAAAAAAAGATCTCATGCTTTCAGCTGCAATCATGTTCGTTCAGCACAGTGGTGTAGTGTATAGCACTTTGACCTAGCAGCAAAAGGGTCGCTGGTTCGAATCCAGCCCGTGACACCATCTGCATGGAGTTTGCATGTTCTCCCTGTGCCTGCGTGGGTTTCCTCCCACAATATAAAAACACGCTGTAAATCGGATCCGGTCTAAATAAGCCCTAATATGCAGTAGTATATTTAGGTTTTGTTCTGCCCTAGGCCTGACTACATATCTGCACCTCCTAATAGAAAAATGACCCACCCCTTCCTGTCAAGGTCACACCCTGTTTTTGTATGACCCGCCCAGGAATTTTCAGGGGACCCACACACTAGTTCTGGGGGGGAGGGGGGGCACTGGATTCCCTTAACCACTTCCATACCAGGCACTTACGCACCTTCCCGCCCAAGCCAATTTTCAGCTTTCAGCACTGTCGCACTTTGAATGGCAATTGCGCGGTCATACAACACTGTACCCAAACAAAATTGGCGTCCTTTTCCCCCCACAAATAGAGCTTTTTTTTGTTGGTATTTGATCACCTCTGCGATTTTTTTTTGCGCAACAACTAAAAAAAGACTGCAAATTGTGAAAAAAAAAACGTTTTTATTTTTTTCTGTTATTTTTTTTGTAAATAAGTTTTTCTCTTTCAATTACAGGCACTGATATGGCGGCACTGATGGGCACCGATGAGATGGCACTGATGGACATCGATGAGGTAGTACTGACGGGCACAGATGAGGTGGCATTGATTGGCGGCGCTGATATGCGGCACTGATGGGCACTCATAGGCGGCACTGATGGGCACTCATGGGCGGCACAGATGGGCACTCATGGGCGGCACTTATGGGTGGCACTGATGGATACTTATGGGTGGCACAGGTGGGCACTGATAGGTGGGCACTGTGCATGGATGGGCACTGTGGGGTGGCACTGATGGACACTGTGGGGTGGCACTGATGGACACTGTGGGGTGGCACTGATTTTCCCAGGTTGCCAGTCAGTGCCAATTTGTGGGCACTGATTGGCATCTGTTTTCTTTTTTTTTTATGCTTTTTGTTTTTTTTTTCCATATTTTTTATTTTTTTTGCCCACCCTGGTGGTCCAGGGTGGGCATACCTGGTGGTCCAGTGTGGTGATCCGAGGGGGGGCTGCGCTGATAAACAATCAGCGCGAACGCCCCCTGTCAGGAGAGCTGCCGATCGGCTCTCCTATACTCGCGTCTGTCAGACGCGAGTGAGGAAGAGCCATCGATGGCTTTTCCTGTTTACATCGTGATCAGCCATGATTGGACACGGCTGATCACGTGGTAAAGAGTCTCCGTCTCCGTGAGAGACTCTTTACCGAGATCGGAGATGCAGGGTGTCAGACTGACACCCCGCATCACCGATCACCGCGCTGCATGCCCCCACAGGCGCGCGCGGCATGAAATCCTGCAGGACGTCCTGTCAGGATTGTGTAATGACTTCCCGGACGTAAATCGGCCATAGGCTGGGCGGGAAGTGGTTAATTTGCATAGTTTTTCTCTCACTTCCTGTTTGGCTATGGGGCAGGAAGTGAAGGCAAATCTCCCCAATTGGACACAGATAATACAAAATAAACTGACAGGGACTATAACCCTCCCTCACTCTATCCAAAATTAAAGAAAATAAAACGTGTTGATTATAGTTCTAGTCAGGGGCGGACTGACCATTGAGTCACTCGGACACTGCCCGAGGGCCCCATGCCACTAGAGGGCCCCACCCGGGTTGCCAGGCTCAGTAAAACCAGGGACAGTATGTAAAAATCTGTGTTTTTTTTAGATCTGTCCCTGATATGTCCGAAAATTACATGCTTTTAATGTGAATATCCCAAGATTTTAGCTGCCCGCCTCTGCACTACCTCCTGGCGTGGTGGCCATCTGTAAGCCAGAGGGGCCCCATACTCTTCTATTGCCCGGGGGCCCCATGAGTTGTCAGTCCGCCCCTGGTTCTAGTTTAAGCACAAATTTCATAGAGTTTTATTGAGAGGCCTAAGAAAATATAACCATGCCAATAGGCCAGGATACAGCGTTGCTAATATGTAGGAATGTGTGTGTGTTAGAGCACCCCGCCCAATGTTAACTAAAAAATTATTAATTTGCAAATAAGTATTATCTGCTCATTTTTTGGGGATGTCTGCACCACTGATAGTGACAACATTTGTGAGGTGTCTTCACCCTTTCTAATTCAAATTCATTCACTTCCTGTCACATAGCCAAACAGGAAGTGAGGGTAAAACCTTACTAATATCTTTTCTTGGGGACACAGAGATCAATCTAAATAGTTTCCCATTATGTAAATTGCACTCTAGCATTTTGCTGTGTACACCCCAAATTATTAGGGATCTTGGACTTTGGGGTCCATTTACTAAAGGCAAATCCACTTTGCACTACAAGTGCAAAGCAAGGAAGAAAACAAAACAACTTTGCTTCTACAGGATTGGATGTTAAAACCATCAGTGCTTCCTCTCTCATTTTCAGCAACTATGCTTGTACTGCAGAGTGGCTTTGCCTTTACTAAACCCCAAACTAAATAATCATTTGGGGCAGGGATCCTCAAACTACGGCCCTCCAGCTGTTGTAGAACTACACATCCCATGAGGCCTTGTAATGCACTGACATTCACAGACATGACTAGGCATGATGGGAATTGTAGTTCCTGAACAACTGGAGGGCCGTAGTTTGAAGACCCATGATTTGGAGTGTACACAGCAGTGCTGGAGTGCAATTTGCTTAATGGGGACACTAGTTAGATTGATCTGTGTCCCCAAGAAAAGACACTGGTAGGGTTTTAACCTCACTTCCTGTTCAGCTGTGTGACAGGAAGTGAAGCCAATTTTAAGAAAAGGGACACAAAGCTCAACCCAAAAAAAAAAAACACAAGCAGGGGTTCTAACACTCACTTGGCTTCCCTCAAACACCCACAATTAGAATAGGATTGCCTTGCCCTAGATTTAAGCACAGTGCTGTAAATCAGCACTTCAAGCCTGTCCACCAATAGCAACCCCCCCCCCCCCCCAGGCCATGTTTGCAGGTTTTCCTTCATCTTGCACATGTGCTTTAAAAGACAGTCTGGACAGCAATTCTTGATAAGATAAATCCACAAAACATGTCCTGTCGGGGGTACTTGAGGGCTGAGGACCACTACAGTTAAAAGAAAATACTTACCAGTTTGTCTTTAAAGTCATGGGGAATAAACATGGCAAACATTTCATGATTACACACCAGGAAAGAAGCTTAGACAAAAATCACACCTAATTTGTTAGGCCCAAACCTATTTCAGCTGCAGCTGTCAAAATATGTTGCATGAAAAAGTAACAAAAAACAAACTTCAAAATTTTAAAGTAATTTTTATTAGTCAACAAAACAAGGAAAGAAAAAAAACAAACACACACAAACAAAAATACATTTCAAAACTCAAAATAAACAGATTTAAAGTCGCAACATCTTCACAATTTTTTCATAAAATAAGGCCACAGAGACAAATACATCAAAGTGAACATCATTTAAAAATAAACAAAAACCATTGGCAAAATAAAAACCCATGCAACAAACCACATTTGTGTTCCGCAACAGCATTTCTGCCTGCCCCTATGAGGGCAGCTGAGGACTGATCGATGCACGGTTTTTATAACATGTGCTAGTAATGAAGTAATTGAAATCACATGAACAAATTGCAGTCTCTAGTGTGGGTGAGCTTACACCTGGGTAATTAACCCAACCCACGCTCTATGACCATCCAAGTGATTTTCACCTTTTAAAAAGAAAGGATTTTTTCTAAGTGTTTGAGCAGACTCAGTTCATCACACATGTAGGAATGAAGCTGCAATGGCATGAGAGTTTTTTTTTTTTTTTCCCCTGATCTCATGCTTTCCAGCCTGGCCCGGTCATTGACCAGCAATATGGTCCGGGGCTCAAGTGGTTAAAAATTAACAAAACACTAAAGTTAGCCCAATGTTTGGTGATAATGTGAAAGATGATGTTACACCGAGTAAATAGATACCTTACATGTCACGCTTTACTATTGGAAACACTCCTGCAATGGGGCCAAAATTCATTCCGTGAATATCCCCATAGGCGAACTTTTTCTTTTTTTCAGGTTACCAGTTTATAGTTACAACGAAGGTCTAGTGCTAAAAGTATTGCTCTCGCTCTAACGCACGCGTCAATACCTCACATGTGTGGTTTGAACGATGTTTATATATGTGGGCGGGACTTGCGTAAGTCCCGCCACATATGTAAACACCGTTCAAACCACACATGTGAGGTATTGACGCGTGCGTTAGAGCGAGAGCAATACTTTTAGCACTAGACCTTCGTTGTAACTATAAACTGGTAACCTGAAAAAAAAAGAAAAAGGTCGCCTATGGGTATATTCACGGAATGAATTTTGGCCCAATTGCAGGAGTGTTTACAATAGTAAAGCGTGACATGTAAGGTATCTATTTACTCGGTGTAACATCATCTTTCACATTATCCCCAAAAATTGGGGTAACTTTAGTGTTTTGTTAATTTTTAACCACTTGAGCCCTGGACCATATTGCTGGTCAATGACCGGGCCAGTTTTTGTGATTCGGCACGGCGTCGATTTAACTGACAATTGCGCAGTCGTGCGACGTGGCTCCCAAACAAAATTGGCAACCTTTTTTTTTTCCCACAAAGAGAGCTTTATTTTGGTGGTATTTGATCACTTCTGCGTTTTTTTTTTTTTTTTAGAGCTCTAATCAAAAATAGAGCGACAATTTAAAAAAATAAAGAATTATTTTTACTTTTTGCTATAATAAATATCCCCAAAAATATATATTCTAAAAATAAAAAAACCCTCAGTTTAGGCCGATACGTATTCTACATCTTTTTGGTTCCAAAAAATCGCAAATAGCGTTTAGTGTTTGGTTTTGGCAAAAGTTATAGCGTCTACAAAATATGGCTTTTTTTTGTTTTAACTAGTTATTGCGGCGATCAGCGATTTTTATCGGTACTGCGACATTATGGCGGACACATCGGACACTTTTTTGGAACCATTGGCATTTTTCTAGCGATCAGTGCTGTAAAAATGCATTGCTTACTATAAAAATGCCACTGGCAGGGAAGGGGTTAACACTAGGTGCGAGGGAGGGGTTAAATATGTTCCCTGGGTGTGTTCTAACTGAAGGGGGGGTGGGACTGACATGGGTAAATGACAGATCGCTGTTCATGAAGGGGAACTCCAGACCCCCCAAAAAAATAACGTGGGTTCCCTCCAGGTGCATACCAGGCTCTTAGGCTTGGTCTGGAACATAAGGGGTTGAACCCGTGCAAAAAAACAGCGTGGGGTCATCCCCCCAAGATCCAGACCAAGCTCTTATCCCAGGCACGCAGTCTGGCCAGACAGGAATGGGGGTGGGGACGAGCGAGCGCCCCCCCCCCCTGAGCCGTACCAGACCACATGCCCTCAACATGGGGGAGTGTGTGCTGTGGGGGAGGGGGGCACTGCCCCCCCACCCCAAAGCACTCTTGTCCCCATGTCGATAGGGACAAGAGCCTCTTCCCGACAACCCTGGCCGTTGGTTGTCGGGGTATGCGGGCGGAGGGCTTATCAGAATCTGAGAGGCCCCTTTAATAAAGGGGCCCCCAGATTCCGGCCCCCCACCCTATGTGAATGAGTATGGGGTACATTGTACCCCTACCCATTCACCTGGGGAAAAAAAATGGAAAAAAATAATACACCACACACATTTAAAAATTAATTTATTAGTCAGCCGGGGGTCTTCTGCCGGGGCCCCCCACCACCACCCCATTAAGCCCCGGGCTTCGCCATCTTCTGCCGGAACCCCCTTCACCAGTGAGGTTCCTTGCCTTTGGGGGAGGGTCCCGGGCTTCGTCGGTTTCTGGGGGGGGTGCACTTGCACCCCACCCCCGTCTTCAGCGCCGTAATTCACCGGGACCCCCTTCACCAGTGAGGCTCCTGCCTTTGGGGGAGGGTCCCGGGCTTCTACGGTGTTTTCCGCCGGGGGGCGACACCCGCGGGCTTCTGCGATGCCTTCCGCTTCTGCCTGTCTCCTCCGCGGAGCACAGGGCTTGTCCCCGCTGTCCTCTCCCTTCTCTTCCATTTGATGTTGACACGACGAGGTCCGGCGCTGGAATGCCATCTGAGCAGCGGGCATGGACTTATATAGGGCAATGCCACCATGTGACCTCAACCCATGTGACATCACATTCCCATCATGCCCAGGGAATGTGATGTCACATGGGTTGAGGTCACATGGTGGCATTACCCTATATAAGTCCATGCCCGCCGCTGACACGGCATGTCAGCGCGGAACCTCGTCGTGTCAACATCCTATGGAAGAGAAGGAAGAAGACAGCGGAGACAAGCCCTGTGCTCCCGGAGGAGACAGGCAGAAGAAGGAAGAGAGAAGAAAGAAGACGGAAGAAAGCCCTGGCTCCGCGGGGGAGCCAGGCAGAAGAGGGAGCAGAGAAGACAGAAGAGAAAAGACCGGAGAGTTGGCGCAACCCCGGCAGAAGACCAGGAAGACCGGAACCCTGGCGGAAGGCACCGGAAAGACCGGGGGATAGGCGCCATCCCCCGGCAGAAGTCGCCGAAGTCCGGATGCCCCCCCTAATGAAAAAGAGCTTAAATGGGGTGGGGGCATCCGGCGGAAGGCTCCGGAGAGGACCGAGGGATGGCGCCCTCCCCCGGCAGAAATCACCGAAGCCCAGGGTCCCGGCAGAAGATCGGGAGAGAAGAAACCCCCCCTTGTAAGAGAGCTAAAGAAGAAAGGGGGGGCTCCGGAGCAGATTAATAAAATATTTTATTGTGTGGTGTTTTATTTTACTTTACACTTTCCCCCATGTGAATGGGTAGAGGTACGATGTACCCCATACTCATTCACATAGGGTGGGGGGCCAGCATCTGGGGGCCCCCTTATTAAAGGGAGCTCGCAGATTCCGATTAGCCCCGCCCGCATACCCCGACAACCAATGGCAAGGGTTGTCGGGAAGAGGCTCTTGTCCCTATCGACATGGGGACAAGAGTGCTGTGGGGTGGGGGGGCAGTGCCCCCCTCCCCCACAGCACACACTCCCCCATGTTGAGGGCATGCGGTCTGGTACGGCTCAGGAGGGGGGGGGCGCTCACTCGTCCCCACCCCCATTCCTGTCCGGGCCAGACTGCGTGCTTGGGATGAGGGCTTGGTTTGGATCTGGGGGGGGACCTCCGCGCCGAATCGGCGCGGGTTTAACCCCTCACATTCCGGACCAAGCCTAAGAGCCTAATGTAGCCCTGAAGGGGGACCCGCGCCGATTTCAAGTTTGAAATTTGGCGCGGAGTTCCCCTTCATGGCTGAAAACAGCTTGGAGATTCCCGTGCGCCGAGTCACGCAGCGCATTCCTGGGTACGCCGCTTGGTATTTACCAAGATTTTCACGGCGTACTGACAAGGCGCACGGGAAGCGCCAAAATTTCTCTCTGCGCATGCCCAGTATGCAAATGAACCTCCCGAGGTTCAGGCGCACTGTGCAAGCGTACGGGGATCTGTTTTCAAAAAACACTTTCCCTTTCAATTCGGCCCGCCAAACACATTCAAACACATGTCACTTCACTTCCCCTGCATCCCCCCACCTCCCCCCCTAATAAACTCCCGCCCAAACCCCCGCAATTTACATTTCAATGTGCCGTGCGCCAGGTCTGTACTGGTGCACAATGCACCCTCTCCTGGGCGCACGGAGCACATTAGTAACTAGGAAAATACACTGCACTAGCAGCGTATTTCTTTAGTAAATGTCAAAACGGCTGCTACTCCTGCCTTTACTCCATGAGTCATGGAGTAAAGGCTTGGTAAATCAGCCCCTGTGTCTCTATCTATCTCTCTCTCTAAGGCCGAGTACTCACGAGCAGACATGTCCGATGAAACCGGTCCGCGGACCGTTTTCATCGGACATGTCTGCCCGGGGACTTCTGTTCGATGGCTGTACACACCATCGAACAGAGGTCCGCGCGTAAACAATACGCGGGGGGGGGTCCACGGTGTCGCCGCGTCGATGACGCGGTGTCGCCGCGACAATGACGCGGCAACGTGGGCGGCCTGCCTTTAAAATGCTTCCACGCATGCGTCGAAGTCATTCAACGCATGCGAGGGATGGCGGGCGGCTGGACATGTACGGTAGGTCTGTACAGACGACCGTACATGTCGGGGGGACAGGTTTCCAGCGGACTGTTTTAAAGCAAGTCCAGGAAACAGTTGTCCGCTGGAAACCTGTCCGATCCACCCGAAAATGGTCCGCTCGGCCAAACACGGCCAAACATGTCTGCTGAAACTGGTCTGCGGACCAGTTTCAGCAGACATGTTTGGTCGTGAGTACGGGGCCTAACTGACTGACTGTCTGATGTGGTCTGTAACAGCGCTGCAACACACTACCTTGCAGGCGGCCTTATATAGTGTGGGGCGTGTACTAAACCCCCTGAGCCATAATTGGCCAAAGCCACCCTGGCTTTGGCCAATTATGGTTCTTCGTTTTTTGCGTGCTGTGATTGGCCAAGCATGCAGGGTCATGGTGCATGCTTGACCATATATCAGCGCGCAATGCCGCAGTGAATTATGGGCCGATGCGCGTCACTCGAATTTGGTGCGAACGACCCGTTTTGTTTCGAAATTCGTTGAACGTACGAACAGACGATGTTCGAGTCGAACATACGTTCGAGTCGAACACCAAGCTCACCCCTAGTCCCCAAGAAAATACATTAGTAAGGTTTTACCCTCACTTCCTGTTTGGCTATGTGACAGGAAGTGAATGAATTTGAAGTAGAAAGTGACAAAATTTGGGAGGTGACTTCACCCTATCAGGGGTGCAAACATCCCCAAAACACGAGCAGACTTTTAATCCCTCTGCACTCTAGCCCCGAGTAAAAATAAGAAAGGATTTCATTTTGTTTAAATTTGCAAAGACACATTCCTCAGATCAACTGTGATTCATGTCAATGGCCTATTTAGCCATTGTTTACTAGAAAACACCAGTTGCCTTTCACTAGAAACATTTGTTAGTCCGATCCTGGAAATCTGCATCTGCTTTACTATCACTTTCCCTAAAAATTGGGTTCCTGCACAAAGATGCGTGACCACCGTGTATTGGATATGCGCATATGTGGCATATGTCGCACACAGGGCATCACGCCCCTACAGGAAGTTGCTTGTACTGCTGCTAAGGTCTCTGAGGAAGGGATGATACTTATTTGCAAATTAAGAAAATTGTTTATTTAACATTGGGTGGTGTTTGTGGGGTCCCGAACACACATTCATACATATTAGCAACACTGTATCCATGCCTATTGACATGGTTATATTTTCATAGTCCTCTCAATAAAATTATCAGAAATTTGTGCTTAAAGTAGAACTATAATCAACACTTTTTTTTTTCATTTTGGATAGAGTAATGGAGGGAGGGAGGGTTATAGCCCCTGTCAGTTTATTTTGTACCATCCCTGTCCAATTGCAGAGATTTCCCTTCACTTCCTGCCCCATAGCCAAACAGGAAGTGAGAGAAAAACAATGCAAATTAAGGGAATCCGATGACCCCCCTCCCCCCCAGAACTAGTGTGTGTCCCCCCCTTAAAATTTCTGGGCGGGTCATAAAAAAACAGGGTGTGGCCTTGACAGGAAGGGGTGGGTCATGTTTCTATTAGGGGGTGTAGAAGTTTAGTCAGGCCTAGGGCAGCACAAAACCTAAATATACTACTGCATATTAGGGCTTATTTAGACAGGATCCGATTTACAGCATGTTTTTAGATTGTGGGAAGAAATCCAAGCAGGTACAGGGAAAACATGCAAACTCCAGGCAGATGGTGTCACGGGCGGGATTCGAACCAGCGACCCTTTTTGCTGCTAGGTGAAAGTGCTATCCTCTACACCACTGTGCTGAACGAACATGATTGCGGCTGAAAGCATTCGATCAGTGTTTTTTTTTCCGATCTCATTCTTTCCAGCCTGGAGGACAGATGTGGGGTCTTATTGACCCCGCCTCTCTCCATAAAGAGGACCTGTCACACACTAGTCCTATTACAAGGAATTTTTATGTTCCTTGTAATAGGAATAAAAGTGATCAAAAAAAAAAGTTTTAAAAAGTGCAAAACTAAAAAAAAAAAGTTTTAAAAAAAAAATATACAAAAAATTAAATAAAACGCCCCTGTCCCTAGTAACTCGCACTCAAAAGCGAACGCACATGTAAGTCCCGCCCACATATGTAAACGCTGTTTAAACAACACATGTGAGGTATTGACGCATGCATTAGAGCGAGAGCAATAATTCTAGCACTAGACCTCCTCTGTAACTCTAAACTGGTAACCTGTAAAAAAAATTCAAGCGTCGCCTATGGAGATTTTTAAGTCTCAAAGTTTGGCGCCATTCCATGAGTGTGTGCAATATTAAAGCGTGACAAGTTAGGTATCTATTTACTCGGTGTAACATCGTCTTTTACATTATATGTAAAAATCGGGCTAACTTTACTGTTTTGATATTTAATTCATGAAACTTTTTTTTTGGCAAAAAAAAAGGGTTTGAAAAATTATTGCGCAAATACCGTTGGAAATAAAAAAAAAATAATGACCGCCACTTTATTCCCTAGGGTGTCTGCTAAAAAAATATATATAATGTTTGGGGTCCTAAGTAATTTTCCAGAAACAAAATATAATTTTTACATGAAGGAGAGAAGTGCCAGAATAGGCGCGGTATGGAAGTGGTTAAAGTGAAACAAAAAAAATCAAATTTTTCTTTAAATTTCATACCGGGGGGAAGGGGGGGAGGGGTTGTATAGTATGCCTGTCAAGTAGTGCATGTTTCCCGTGCTTAGAACTGTCCCTGTACAAGATGTCATTTCTGAAGGGTAAAAAAAGTAATTTAAAAGTACTCATGGCTATAAAGAATACAGAGGACAGTCATTGCTCATAAAAAAAAAAAAAAAACGTGGGGGTCCCCCCAAATTCAATTACCAGGCCCTTCAGGTCTGGTATGGATATTAAGGGGAACCCCGCCGTCAAATAAAAAAAATCACGTGGGGTTCCCCCCAAATATCCATACCAGGCCCTTGAGGTCTGGTATGGATTTTAGGGGGAACTCCACCCCAAATTTTTGAAAAAAAATGGCGTGGAGTTCCCCCAAAAATCCACACTAGACCCCTTATCCGAGCACGCTGCAGAAAAGAGGGGGTCGAGAGAGCGCCCCCCCTTCTCCTTAACCATAACAGGCCACATGCCCTCAACATGGGGAGGATGCTTTGGGGTCGTCCCCAAAGCACCTTGTCTCCATGTTGATGGGGACAAGGGCCTCATCCCCACAACCCTGGCCGGTGGTTGTGTGGGTCTGCGGGTGGGGGGCTTATCGGAATCTGGAAGACCCCTTTAACAAAGGGGGCCCCCAGATCCTGGCCCCCCTGTGTGAAATGGTAATGGGGTACATTGTACCTCTACCATTTCACCCAAAAAAGAGTCAAAAATTTATAAAAAGACAATAGCCGGTTTTTGACAATTCCATTATTAATGTCTTCTTTCCGCGCTTCTTCTTCTCCCATCTTCTTATTTTTTGCATTCATTCGGGTTTCTTCCTCCATCTTCTTCTTCCTCTGCTTCTTTCTTGGGTCTTCTTGTCCGCATCTTGCACCGGCTTCTTCCTCCATCTTCTTCTCCTTCCTTCGGTCTTCTCTTCCGCATCTTGCACAGCTTCTTCTTCCCAGACGATCTGCTTCCAATTCAAGTTCCCGCTATGTGACGCTCCTGTGACCCCGCCCCCCTCTGATGCACATGTACCACACAGGGACTTTCTTATGGCTTTCCCCATGGCGTCAGAGGGGGGCGGGTTCATCGGATGATGCAGCGTCCTCAGTAATAAAAGAACTGTCAGAAGAACGGGAGCGTCACACAACGGGAACTTCAATTGGAAGCAGATCGTCCGGAGAAGAAGAAGCCGTGCAAGATGCGGACGAGAAGACCGAAGGAAGGAGAAGAAGATTTTGGAAGAAGCCGGTGCAAGATGCCGACGAGAAGACCCAAGAAAGAAGCAGAGGAAGAAGAAGATGGAGGCAGAAACCGGAATGAATGCAGAAAAAAAGATGATGGGAGAAGAAGAAGAAGCGCCAAAAGAAGGAATTGTCAAAAACCGGCTATTGTCTTTTTTAAAATTTTTGACACTTTTTTTGGGTGAAATGGTAGAGGTACAATGTACCCCATTACCATTTCACACAGGGGGGCTGGAATTTGGGGGTCCCCTTTGTTAAAGGGGTCTTCCAGATTCCGATAAGCTCCCCCGCCCGCAGACCCCCACAACCACCGGCCAGGGTTGTGGGGATGAGGCCCTTGTCCCCATCAACATGGGGACAAGGTGCTTTGGGGACGACCCCAAAGCATCCTCCCCATGTTGAGGGTATGTGGCCTGGTACGGTTCAGGAGAGGGGAGGCCGCGTGCTCAGATAAGGGGTCTGGTGTGGATTTTTGGGGGAATTCCACGTCATTTTTTTCAAACATTTGGGGTGGAGTTCCCCTTAAAATCCATAACAGACTTGAAGGGCCTGGTATGGATATTTGGGGGGAACCCCACGTCATTTTTTTTTTTATTTGACGGCTGGGTTTCCCTTAACCACTTAAGCCCCGGACCTTTAGGCAGCTAAATGCCCAGGCCAGGTTTTGCGATTCGACACTGCGTTGCTTTAACAGACAATTGCGCGGTTGTGCGATGTGGCTCCCAAACAAAATTGGCGTCCTTTTTTCCCCACAAATAGAGCTTTCTTTTGGTGGTATTTGATCACCTTTGCGGTTTTTATTTTTTGCGCTATAAACAAAAATAGAGCGACAATTTTGAAAAAAATGCAATATTTTTTACTTTTTGCTATAATAAATATCCCCCAAAAACATATATAATTTTTTTCCCCTCACTTTAGGCCGATACGTATTCTTCTACCTATTTTTGGTAAAAAAAATTGCAATAAGCGTTTATTGCGCAAAATTTATAGCGTTTACAAAATAGGGGATAATTTTATTGCATTTTTATTAATTTTTTTTTTTTTACTACTATTGGCGGTGATCAGCGATTTTTTTTGTGACTGCAACATTATGGCGGACACTTCGGACAATTTTGACACATTTTTGGGACCATTGTAATTTTCACAGCAAAAAATGCATTTAAATTGCATTGTTTATTGTGAAAATGACAGTTGCAGTTTGGGAGTTAACCACAGGGGGGGCGCTGTAGGAGTTAGGGTTCACCTAGTGTGTGTTTACAACTGTAGGGGGGTGTGGCTGTAGGACTGACGTCATCGATCGAGTCTCCCTTATAAAAAGGATCACTCGATCGATACGCCGCCACAGTGAAGCACGGGGAAGCTGTGTTTACATACGGCTCTCCCCGTTCTTCAGCTCCGGGGAGTGATCGCGACGGAGCGGCTTTAAACGAAAAGCCTCGCCGTCGTCCTGGATCGCTCCCCGAGGGAATCCGCAAGGCGCACACAGCGGGGGGGGGGTCCCGGACGGACCCCCCACCCGCTAGAAGGCAAGGACGTATATATACGCCCTTCTGCCTGTCCGTGCCATTTTGCGGACGTAAATAGTCGTGCGGCGGGCGTTAAGGGGTTAATATCCATACCAGACCTGAAGGGTCTGGTAATTGAATTTGGGGGGACCCCACGCTTTTTTTTTATGAATGAATTTGCTCTGAATTGCCAGGAGCCGACAATTCATTATAGCTGCAAGTGAATTTAAATGACTTTTTTCCCTTCAGAATGTAATTTTGTGCAGAGACAGTTCTAACCACTGAAGACACGCACTCATTTACAGCCATATTATACACCCCCTCTAGGTACGAAATTAAAAATAATATTTCACTTTTATTGTTCCACTTTAAACATTATTAAAATCACTGCTCCCGAAAAAACGACAGTTTTAAAAAATAAAAAATGCATTGATACATGTCCCCTGGGGCAGGACTCAGGTCCCCAAACACTTTTTAGGACACAAACTAGCATATTTTCCTTTAAAATTAACACTTTTGATTTCTCCCATAGACTTCTAAAGGGAGTTTGGCGGCTTTACATATTTATTATTGCATTGTGACCTCTGCTGCGCTGGTTCATGCGCCTAATTAAGTATTCATCTGGCATGCCAATTAAGCCATGAACCGGCGCAGCGCATTGTTTTCAGTAAATCAGCCCCTATGTGTCCCAACATTATGAATGAGTCACTCTTACAATTAACCTGTTGAGTTCAGAATTAACAAACAGTAAATAGTTCTTTACAGATATCCTGGAATATATTGTGGATAATAATTACATAATAATCCCATCTCAGGTAGTCCAAGATATCATTTCTCATTCATCCTATGCCCCTAGTGGACATAGAATGATTTTAGACATAATAGGGTCTGGGAATGTCCCCGATGAGTCTGTCACAAACTGCCTCCATGGTACCACCACTCGAGACTGTCGAAGGCCTTGGCGGCCTTGGCCCTCGCTCCACTTCCATCTGTTGGGACTTGGTGGTTCAAATATACCTGTCTTATATTTGTGCTGGTAGTTCTTCCAGGTATGAAACCTGACTGATCGTGGTGGATGAGTATCGATATAACCCTGTTCATCCTAGCCGCCAAGACGTTCATCAGTATTTTCATATCTGTGTTTAACAAAGCAATAGGCCTCTGTGACAGAACTCACTGTCACTGGCCCAGATTCAGGTATATTTGCCCATTACTTACACATGAGCTGCTCAGCTGAATTTCTCTGCGCTGGGGCAATTTAGCCAAATTGCCACCTGATTCAGGAATCGTTTGTTCAGTTAATTTGCTCCTGTTTAAGGCAAAGCTGAGGGCGCAAGGCCGCGCAAGTGAAAGTGGGTGTGCCCCTATGTAAATGAGCATTTTTCGGCTCAGCAGAGGTTTGCGCCAGGCGCGCGCATGCGCAGTTATGGCGCTTCCGTCTGCGCATGTGTCAAACTGCGCCTATCATACTTTCAGGGCAAATCCTGCTCAGCTGCTTGCACTGAGCAAACATACCGGTGGCACGGGAGGTGGACCACGATGTAAGATCCGACTAAATCAGGAGGAGGAGATTATTGCCCAAACTCTAGTGCAGGAGCAGGTGGAGGGACTTGCAGGGTACGACTCCACTGTTGGGAACTTGGGGACTGGTAAGTTATTTTGTTTCATATCTGCTGTGCATCATGGGAGGGGGTAGAAGTGAACATATTTGGGGGTAGAAGTGAACATGGAACTATTATTTTTGTTTCATATCTGCTGTGCATCATGGGAGGGGGTAGAAGTGAACATGTGAGAAGTGTGTTGCACCAGCAACAATTTTTTTTTTGGTGTCATCCACAGGTGGTGATGAGGATGATGAAGCTGGGCCGTCTTCGGCTGCGCGGCGACCCACGCCATCCATACCTGAGCCAGGGGTCCAGTCAGGCCCCATGGACATTATGGCAATGCTGGTACAGGAGGAGATCCTACCGGGGACAAGTATGGTGGAGGAAGTGGTTTTGGAGGAGGAGTCCTTTTTCATCATCCAGGAGGACTCTGGCTCCCTCCAGGAGGATACCACCATCCCTGATCAACCCACCACCCCCCCCGGCCAGCACGTCATCCCCCTCCAGGGCAAGCCCCTCCATTGTGGACCCCTCCCCTTCTCCCTCTGTCCGTGCCCGAGCCTCTCCTCCCAGGAAGGCTCTGTTCAAAACCAGGGATATACCCTCCAGCCTCCGTCAGGGTCTGCTGGAGGAGCAGGCCCTGCAGAGCCGCCATATAGGGGCCATGGTGGGAGATGTAAAACGTATGGCGGACAGCATGGCATCCACCTCCACCTCTGTGCAGCATGCCCTCACCCTGCATGCAGACCGGGACAAACATGTCTCACGGAGCCTGGATGAACTAAGTGGCAACTCCAAGGCCATAGTCACCTGCTTGGTGGCTCAGCAGAACGCCCCCGCTTTATTAACCGCTGAGGTCAGCAGGATGGCAGCTGCGGTGGAGGCCAACACCGCTGCTGTGCAGGCCAACACCGCTGCAGTGCGGGAGGAGGGGAGAGTTACCCGCCGTCATCAGCGGAACACCACCACCCACCAAATGCGGATGTTGGGCCAGACCAACACCATCCTCGCCCGCCTGGCCAACGCCATGGAGGGCATGCAGCCACCACCTGCGAGGAGTCTGGAAGTAGGGGTTGATGCTCCTCCCCCCCTCCATCCCCACCCCATGCCTCCTCCGCACCATGGAGATTGAGGAGCCGGAGCCGGGGCACCCTTGGCCCAAAGAAGAAAAAAAATTAATATAATTTGAAAAATTATTATATGCTCAGAATATGAGCTATTTTTTTTATTATATGCTCAGAATATGAGCTATTTTTTTTTATTATATGCTCAGAATATGAGCTATTTTTTTTTTATTATATGCTCAGAATATGAGCTATTTTTTTATATTATATGCTCATAATATGAGCTTTTATATTTATTTGTAGTCTCTACACACGGTGAGGAGTGTATACTACAGTGTGACTGGTGTGTGAATGGGGGGGGGTGGCACTCCTGCTAGAAAAGGGGTGTCACCCTCTGCCATGTGAAAGGTGTATGAATGGACAGCAACATAATTGGAGCCTTGACGCGGCGTTGCTGCTCCCTAATACCATGTGGTATTGTTGGGTCTAATCCAATTTGGGGTGCATGTGTCGTGTGTGTGCTAGGGACCACAGTGGTGTGCATACATGCATTATACTTGTGACAAGATCAGGGTGTGTTTAATGTGCAAAGAGACGTTCCACAAGACCATTCCGGATTGCTCTTCCCTCAGAAGATCCGGTAGTGTTTATTGGGGGGGGGATTGCATGGTTCGGGGGTAAGGTCATTGCGTAGCTCAATGTGCATGCCCCTTCTCTCAGCAAAATTGTGGAGAATACAACATGCCCCGATGATTTGGCACACAAAGTTGGGTGAATACAACAGGGTCCCCCCTGATTTATCCAGACATCTGAATCGAGATTTAAGGATGCCAAATGTGCGCTCCACCACCGCACGGGTACGTGCATGGGCTTCGTTAAATCTTTCCTCTCCTGGTGTTTGAGGGTTACAAAATGGGGTCATCATGTGAGGTCCCAGGGCATATGCTGCGTCACCTGGAAGGGAAAAGACAGGAGGATGTTAGTCGTGCATGTGCCCCTTGTGATGTCTGCATCATGGGGGGGGGCAGTCATACCTGACACCCATGTCACTCACCAATCAGCCAGCTGTCTCTATACATATTCTGGTCAAACTCGATTGGGATGGGGCTGTGTCGGTAAATAAAACTGTCATGGCTTGACCCTGGGTGTTTGGCACGGACATGCCATATGAGGCCATGTGTATCCACAATCACCTGCACATTTATCGAATGCCAATGCTTCCTGTTGCAGTAGATATGCTCGAGGTGCCGGGGGGGCGTAGTGCCACATGGGTACAATCTATTGCACCCACAGTGCGTGGGAATCTGGCTATTTCATAAAAATCACTGATTGCCTTCTGCCGCAGGTCAGCCGTGGTTGGTTTGATAAATTGTGTGCCCATGCGTCTGAGTATTGCAGGGATCACTTGGTGCACACACCTGCTCATGCTGGATTGGGACATCCCCGCCACCATTCCACCTGTGCGCTGAAATGAGCCACTTGCCAAAAAATGAAGGGTTGCCACTACCTTCACAAGTGGCTGCAATGCCTGTCCCCGATGGGTCGGGCTGCTGATGTCATCCTGCAGGATTGTTACCAACTCAAGGATGACTTCAGGGCTGAAGCGAAAAATGCTATACACCTCATTATCACTCATATCAAAAAGGTTGTAGCGCCCTCTGTAAATCCTCTCCCGTGCCCTCCTACGAGTCGGCTCAGTCAATAGAATATCAAGAACCATAGCTGCCCCTGGCATGTTGGTGCACAGATGTGAGGTCCCGAAAATGTGGGTGCTCTGCTTGTTCAGCTCGTCTGTCTAGGTGCTGCTGAAGTTGCGCGCTCCTGCAGCTGACATGTGGCCATCTGTTGCTAACTTGCCCCTGCTTTTAGAAGGAGCAAGTTTGCCCAAGGAAAAAAGCTTGCGCGCTTCCAGCGCAAGATGCGCCTCACACGCGCATGTTTCGGAATCATCGGCAGTACCTAATTTGCATATTAGCTGAGGGAATAACATGAATGCGCAAGTTACACCCCGCGCAAAATTGCGCAAGAATTGCGCCGGAGCAGCGAGGCTGCGTGCGCGGGAAAAAGGCAGAATTTCAGGCTTAGCTGGTTTACAGAATCAGCCGCAAATTTGCCTGGGAGCAAATCAGTACTTGCGCGGCGCAAATCACACTTGCTCCCGCGCAAGTGCTTCTTGAATCTGGGCCACTGTGTGTTTTGGAAGGGACTGTGGGCGGGCCTCCCACCCACACCCTTGTTGCTGTGTCTAATTGTGTTGGTAAATGGCACATAGACAAATGGTCTGCACTGGAGACATCTCTCTGCAGGGGATGTGTATTGAGAGGCTGCCTGCTTACCATAATCCCTTTATGTTTATCTGTAGTTTCTGTTTCAATGTACAAGTGTTCAGTTCCCATTGGTTGTTCCTTGTCCCCTACCCCCTCCCCTTTATGACAAGGCTAAGGGGAGTGTCCCTAACTGTGTGTAAAAGTGTATGTCTTGCATTTAATAAACAGTTTATGCTCTGCATGTTTAACCTCAAAACCTGTGTGGACTGTCTCGTGATTGAGGGGTTAAGGGCTGGTTATGGCGAATCTGCAGGCTGCGGGTGCGTTTGGAGGACAGGAGACACAGGTCTGGTGGATGTGCCCACCTGGGGTATCCGAGATCCGTCACAGCCTATATTAATCAGGATCAAGTGGGTCTTTGCCCTCCTTGTGTATAGTGATTATGGTAGATTCTATCATTGATGGAGGGAGCGCTCCCTTTGTCATCGACCAGTTTAGAACCTTTAAGAGCTCGGGAAGCAATATCTTTCCGTAGTGCCGATATATCTCGGCCAGGAGCCCATCCGGACCTGGGCATTTCTGTCCCGCCATCTCATTGGTGACCAGTTGTATCTCCTCTAACATTATAGGCCTATCTAGCTCCATTCTGTCCCTCTCAGTAAGAAAGGGGAGATTCAATTCTCTAAAAAAACTGTCCATTCCATCCCCCATTTCCTCCTGCCGAGATCTATACAGATCCTCATAGTATTCTTTAACCACTTCCCGCCCAGCCTATAGCCGATTTACGTCCGGGAAGTGGTTCTGAAATCCTGACAGGACGTTCCAGAACGTCCTTCAGGATTTCATGCCGCGCGTGCCCGTGGGGGCGCGCAGCGTGGCGATCGGTGATGCGGGGTGTCAGTCTGACACCCTGCATCTCCGATCTCGGTAAAGAGCCTCCGGCGGAGACTCTTTACCACGCGATCAGCCGTGTCCAATGACGGCTGATTACGATGTAAACAGGAAGAGCCGTTGATGGCTCTTCCTCACTCGCGTCTGACAGACGCGAGTAGAGGAGAGCCGATCGGCGGCTCTCCTGACAGGGGGGTTCGCGCTGATTGTTTATCAGCGCAGCCCCCCCTCGAATCGCCACACTGGACCACCAGGGATGCCCACCCTGGACCACCAGGGTGGGCAAAAAAAATAAAAAAGCCTGCAAAAAAAATAAAAAATAAAAGTCTAAAAAAAATAAAAAAGCATTCAAAAAAATTAAAAAAGATGCCAATCAGTGCCCACAAATGGGCACTGACTGGCAACCTGGGAAAATCAGTGCTGCCCCACAGTGTCCATCAGTGCCACCCCAGTGTCCATCAGTGCCACCCCACAGTGTCCATCAGTGCCACCCCACAGTGTCCATCAGTGCCACCCCACAGTGCCCATCCATGCCCAGTGCCCACCTATCAGTGCCCATCTGTGCCACCCATAAGTATCCATCAGTGCCACCCATAAGTGCCGCCCATGAGTGCCGATCTGTGCCGCCCATGAGTGCCGATCTGTGCCGCCCATGAGTGCCCAGTGCCGCCCATGAGTGCCGCCTATGTGTGCCCATCAGTGCCGCAGTGTGCCCATCAGTGCCATGAGTGCCGATCTGTGCCGCCTATGAGTGCCCAGTGCCGCCCATGAGTGCCGCCTATGTGTGCCCATCAGTGCCGCCTATGTGTGTCCATTAGTGCCGCCTATGTGTGCCCATCAGTGCCGCCTATGAGTGCCCATCAGTGCCACATACCAGCGCCGCCAATCAGCGCCACCTCATCTGTGCCTGTTAGTACTACCTCATCGATGTCCATCAGTGCCATCTCTTCGGTGCCCATCAGTGCCGCCATATCAGTGCCCGTAATTGAAAGAGAAAAACGTATTTACAAAAAAATTTACAGAAAAAAATAAAAACGTAATTTTTTTCAAAATTTTCAGTCTTTTTTTAGTTGTTGCGCAAAAAATAATAATCGCAGAGGTGATCAAATACCACCAAAAGAAAGCTCTATTTGTGGGAAAAAAAGGACACCAATTTTGTTTGGGTACAGTGTAGCATGACCGCGCAATTGCCATTCAAAGTGCGACAGTGCTGAAAGCTGAAAATTGGCTTGGGCGGGAAGGTGCGTAAGTGCCTGGTATGGAAGTGGTTAAACGTACCCGCTATTTCTGGCGTGTACGAGGACACCCTCCCTTCTCCTACAGCTATCATGGGTACTACAGTTGAGGGAGAGTTCACCCTAACTAACTGTGCCAACATACTTCCCACGCTTTCCCCCTCAAAGGCGGCTTGCTTCTGGAAAAGTTATTTGTTCTCCGTTTTCCAAAAGAGTTACTAATCTGTAATTTTGTTGTTCCTCTATCCAGTTCCTAAGACTGTTGGTGTCGGGTTATTAATATACTATTCTTACACTGTTGTTACCCTCTCCCCAATGAGTCTTTCCCAGTCCTTGGTCTGCAAGATTCTCGATGTTTACAAGATTAAAACATTTTTTTTTCTAGAAAATTACTTCGAACCCCCAAACATTATATATATATTTTTTTAACACCTTAGAGAATAACATGGCGGTCATTGCAATACTTTTTGTCACACAGTATTTGCGCAGCGGCCTTACAATCGCACATTTTTTGAAAAAAAAAAAAAGACAACAGTAAAGTTAGCCCAATTTGTTTTATATGTGAAAGATAATGTTACGCAGAGTAAAATGATACCCAACATGTCACGCTTCAAATTGCACCCGCTCGTGAAATGGCGTCAAACTTTTACCCTTAAAAATCTCCATAGGCGACATTTAAAAAATTCTATAGGTTGCATCTTTTGAGTTACAGAGGAGGTATAGGACTAGAATTATTGCTCTCGCTCTAACGATTGCGGCGATACCTCACTTGTGCGGTTTGAACACCGTTTTCATATGCGTTCGCTTCTGCGCGCAAGCTTGTCGGGACAGGGCGCTTTAAAAAAAAAAAATTCTCATTTTTTTTATAAATTTCTACACTCTTTTTTAAAAAAAATGGGTCACTTTTATTACTATTACAAGGAATGTAAACATCCCTTGTAATAGAAAAAAACATGACAGGTCCTCTTAAATATGAGATCTGGGGTCAAAAAGACCCCAGATCTCATATTTAGACTACAATGCAATAATAATAATAAAAAAAAATTGTCATTTGAAAAAATGACAACAGAAAAATGTGCCTTTAAGAAGCACTGGCGGAAGTGACGTTTTGACGTCGCTTCCGCCCTGCTATGCTATGGAGACGGGTGGGGGTCATCTTGCCCTCACTTGTATCCCAGCCAAGCAGGAAGAAGGATCTGATTGCCTCCGGTAAGCGACGAAGGGCGCGGGAGAGCGGCGGGCCCTCTCCCGCCGCCAACAACGGTGATCTTGCGGCGAATTTGCCACGGAGACCACCATTATTGTTTACAGGACCGCTCACAGAAAAGATGGATATCTCTCATACCGCCACCGTGTCTTCCTGCTGCAGCTTGTCTCCGTCAGGTAAGGGGGCAAGGTGTCGTTCTAATTTTCCCCTCACAGCTTCTCCTCCGGGATCCACGTATTGGGGGACTTCAGGACTCTGCGAGCAGAGAGCAGGGAGTGGGATCACACAAACAGCAATGGATGCCGGTCAGCCCACGGCATTCGGAGGTGGTCCCTCCCACCCGGGGTGGAGGTGGGTCTGGTAAAGAAGCGAGGAGAGGGGGAGAGCGCTCGTACTCTTGCACCGGCGTCCACATCCGCTTCCGCTCATGCCCCATCAACTCTCTTAGCTGGATCCTTACTCACAGGGAGAATTGTCATAAGGTTATTCATTATTTAGATGATTTTCTCCTCATTGAAAGTTGTGGTCGGGTCCCCACCGACCTACCGACCTACTTCAGTTTTTTCAGCGCTAAAACGTCCCGCTAGCAGTCACAAAAATGGAGGGACCAGTTACTAAACTCACATTCCTGGGTATCACACTTGATACTTAGTCCATGCAGGCCAGTCTTCCTACAGACAAGTTGGTAAGGATTAGAGATCTCATACATGTGTTTACGGTCTCTCGAGTCTGTACCAGGGTTATGTTAAATTTTGCAATGAGAATCATTCCCCAGGAGAGGGCTTTCATTTCCAGGTTGTTATCTTTGTTGCCTTCAGCCAACAACTCTGATTCTCTGATTATTCTGGATATACAGATGTGGGATGAGCTCCTCCAACATTGGAATGGGGTCACCATGTTAATCCCTGCAGAGTCTAGATTTTTCCCTCATATTTCTACAGATGCAGCTGAGGCCATTTTTGGCTCGCACTGCCTCATGGCCTTGGTCGGGTGAGGTTCTGGCAATTTCTCAGTTCACAAAGACATCTGCGTTGTCCGAAATCTATCCCATAGTAGCGGCAGCACAGGTGTGGGGGCATTTGTGGGCAGGGCAGACAATGTTTTTTTCCACAGATAATCAGGCGACTTCAGAAATCATTAATAGTGGCAGATCCAAGTCTTTGCTGATCATGGTTCGTAGGCTCATTTGGTTGTCCCTCCATTTCAACTTTCACATGCATTGTGGGTTCGTTAATGGTGTAGATAATGTAGCTGTTTATGCTCTGTCCCGGTTTAACTTCCCACTGTTTTTCCAGCAGGTCGCAGACCCAGATGCCTGTGCCATGCCTTCTCCACATTTCTGGCAACAAGTGATGGATTTGATTCCCATTGGGCTGTCGCAGCAGCCTTGATCGATGAATCTTTATCTATGAATACCAGGAAGGCTTATGTCACAGCCTGGAATGTTTTCCAGGCCTTCTGGTCGAGTGTTGACAGCTACAACATCCAGTACCTACTAGCTTTTACTGCTTTTGCCACTCTCAGCTCATACTGGCCCACAGCACCATCAGGATGTATCTGGCAGGGATTCAGCATTTTATGTTTTTGGAAGACCCCAATCGGCCCTCTATTTTTTCCACTCACCCTATGAGGGTCATCTTTAAAAGGGATTCAGAACAGTAGCCCTTCGGCCGTGCTCAGCAGACTTCCCATCATGGGTCACATTTTTCGTGACATGTCCGACATGCTCACAAGGTCTCCTTTTAAGTATATACCCAGCATGGTGTAGTGATCTCATTTGTCCAATAAATGTAGTGATAAGGTATAGTGTGCCCAGTACTCCGGTCAGATAATTAATATCTTAGATGTTAGTATGATGACCATAAATTACGTTGTTCCGCAGCAACTCACACCAGGTTCTCCAGAGAACGCAAAATTTAATGAACTTCCAATAACATACAAAGTCCAAATTCCACAGATGATACAAGAGTCCAACAAAGTAATGTAGTGTCAAAGTCTCATCTTAGAGAATACATGTTCTGATCCCTTCTAGATCTGTGCCTTCACATGTTCATGCAGAGAATGCGTAGGGGTATCTTCTCTAACTGATAACCAGAAATTCCCAACATTATATATTGTTTCCTTTGAATAGCTGAGCAATTGATTGGCTGTCTCTTAATTGAAAAACAGGAAATATTTACCTGCCACTCTAAAAGACAGGATCTGACTTCAGCCGAAGTCACTAATTAGTATGCATCCTTGCATACTAATAAGCCCCCCTCTAATAAGTAATTAGATTGGTCATCTTTTATTTGAAAGGCAGGAAATCCTGCAGCAGGTAAATGATTCAGCCGAAGTCACTTATTAGTATGCATCCTTGCATACTAATAAGCCCCCCTCTAATAAGTAATTAGATTGCATGTGATCTGAAAGAGACTCTTCCTGTCTCTTTGAATCACAGGTTTGAAATCCGGCCTGTATATGTTAGACTCATACAATATATATATATATATATATATATATATATATATATATATATATATATATACAAATATACACATACATATCCATATATTACAACATATACTACTACATATTCCCCCACTTGAATCGGTTCAAATTAGAATCGATTCACAACCAAACTGCTCAGACATCCCTGGCTCTTAAGATTGAAGCCATCTCTAGGTTTTCCTTACTTTTCTGATTTATTCTTAATTGCCTCCTACCACAACAATATAAACCAAACAAAAAAACATATTAATACGAATTGAATAAACACAAAAATTATGGAAAGAGTTCTCAATAGCGGGTGAGTAAAAATGTTATTGGGTATGCTCCACCAAGGCTCCTGAAATTCCTTAGTAATTTTATTAGAACTGATGAGGTTTTCCTTCACCAGTTCTTGTAATTCTATAATTTTCCTACTATCCCTCTTAAATAATGTATCCGATTCAACTGTAAGTGGTGGTATTTTCTTAAATAAAGGAGAAATCATAGAGTCCCATTTGCCAAGATCAGTTTGCTCAATGTCCATAGATACTTGATTCATCTGGATATTAGCTCGAATGTCTTCCTCTCCAATTGTTAACAGTCCATCTGTGAGGTTCACACACCAGCCTGTGATAGGTGTCCGGCACTGAACTTGTTTCTGCCAAGTGAATGAGGGAACCCCTAATGCACAGACCCTTGAGTCCTCTCCATGAATAATTCTCTTCCAGGCCGGTTCAAATTTTTGCAATTGAACCATGCAGTTTCCAGAGTGTGTAGCAGCACAGCCATCTATGTACTCCAGCCTCTCAAAAGAACAGGAACAAAGTCACACCTGGGCACGTCTGGTACAGCAGTTGGGATCCATGGTTTTCCACACTTGGTTGTCCTTGACGACAAGTCTGCTTTGCGGTAGCAGTTGTTTCAGTATATTAGTGCCATTTCTCACTTCCACCTCACCAAGAACGATCATCTTGTATACGGGTAAGGGTGCTGTTGACCATGTAGGGATGTCAACGGTCAAAGGTATTTCCTGCTTTCCAAGGCGATCTTTATTGCAAAGAGTATCCAGGCTCCTTACTTTGGCAAGGGCAAAGTTTCTACAAGTAACACCACTGTCTTTGATAAGATGGAATAATAAGGTTGAGTTCATTATGCTTGGTCATTCTCCTTGTTTGATTTCTCTAGGCCCTAGGCTCAGGTGTTCACTCAGCAAGTTTCCTATGATACCACCAGCTATAGACTTGGATACATTATTGGTTTGAAGTGTTTTATTCAGTGCATTCACCGACATTTGAATGTTCTGCAAATCTGCAGCAATGGTGTGAATGTTCTGAATATCTACTTTCATTTCAGCTAGAGCGTTTAAATCCACTCTTCCCCCTTTAAGCAGTATCTGCTGTAATCCACCCACAAAATTTAGTCCTCTTATATTTAAGCTGTCTATATCAACCCTATTCCAAATTGAACTACCCAAACTGAGGCCTGATATGATATCAGTACCCAGATCCCTCTTTGAGACCTTCTTACAATTAAGCCCTTGTGTAGCATCCCAAAATAAGTTTATATGTGTTTGAAAGACCGTTTTAAACCATAATCCCATTGATTTTGGGCAACTCTCTGGAATGTTAAATGACGTAAAATTCAACAATAATGGTACTGATAAGTATGAAACATCGCTATACACTAAAGTTTGAGTTCGCTCAAGGAAGAGTGCATGAATTTGTGACCATTATATTTAAGACCTTTGTATAGACTTCATCCTTCATATCATGAGGGCTACATGATATAATACCCTCCTTGAATATTGTAAAATTCCTTTCTAAAGTCATTTGCATTTGTGGTCCATTCTTTGTCTCCACTAAAATTATATTTGTACTCCTGTGACGATTGCTTCCCTCTGGGTAAGTCCAGATAGCATATTCCATAAGGTAATCAGATTTTGGCATCACGATCTCACATTCAACGGTTATCCACCCCCCGACTATGCCCTTGACAGTATCTCCATGTATCTGGATGCCTTCTGAGTTCTCTAAAACAATAAGTTCTGTAGTATGATCCATTACACTTCTTTTATTTCGATCAGATTTCCCCAATGGTAAGCATTTGAATTCTTTAACTTGACATTTTTCCACTCTGATGTTTGTGATGCAAAGTAGTAGAGTGATTGACGCTGTTATCAACACATATGCTAATAGAGGCTTGTATCTGTCCAGGGAGGGGTGTCTTCATTTTGGTGTAGTCTTCTGATATTCGCATTCCTCCTAGGACCTGAAAGACAATCTCAGGAAGAAAGTTCAGACAATGCTCTCATCCATAAAATCCATTTTTCCTTTAAATGCTTTTATCTGACATGCATGACTCCATCTTGACCTACCCTCTCCCAAATCTAACAAGTAAACAGAGGGTCCAATCTTGTCTATGACTGCATAAGGGCCCTTCCACTTTGCCCTAGGGAATGGGTGAAACCCAGAAAAATCCTGTAACATTACTGTGATGCAATTGCCTATATATGCTCCAGTTTAATTCTCCCTGCTAATTTAATGCTGTGGGTTAGAGGTAACAGGTGTTCATGTGTGATTCATCTCTCTCTGTAAAGACTGTTCATATGTTAAATAAGGCTAGCTTTTGAAAGGCCTTTAATTGTGTGATAACCCTGTCTACATCCTAGTGATACTCAGAGGTGTTAATAGGTGTCAAACTGGATGCAGACGAAACGTCTGCTTAGGAAACTCAGTGTGTGAGGGTGGTTTGTTGTTATGCTGTTTAAGGAATGTGCAGTGATTAGACATGATGATTATCAGTCGGTGCCGACCTGTCTAGAATGTTTTAGTAATTAGCCTTAGTGTGTGATTAGGGGGGGGGTGGAGATTTCATTGTTGCTTGAATGTCTTGGACTGTATAAAAAGCTGAGAAGAAAACCATTAAAGTCTGTGTTGTTCCAGCAGTAAGCTTGTCTCATGTGTGGCTTTCTGGGCGATTCCAGGAATATTCGTCCTCGTGGAATATTGGGGTGATTTTCGTTATGGGAAGAAGGGAACGTTGACATCATTGTAATACCGTCACAACTGGTTGGCAGCAGCGGGATTTTCCCTTCTACTCTCCTTTACACCCGGATTCCAAGCAGACACTGGAAGAACTACTGGAAGTTCGTGGAAGGATTGCTAGCAACAAAACCAAGTGGGTCATCATAGCAGAATTAATGGAGATAGACCAGGAGGATGGGATCGCAGCAACGCCAGCAGTACAAGAAATGGAGACACCAGTGATTCAGGAAGAGGAATCGCCAGCCAACAAGCTAATGAGAGAGAAGCTAGCATGGTTCGGTCCGAACCCAACGGCTAAACCAATAAGAGACGCAGAACTACAGGAGGCTAAACAAATAAGAGACGCAGAACTACAGGAGGCTAAACAAATAAGAGACGCAGAGCTACAGAAGGCTAAACAAATAAGAGACGCAGAACTACAGGAGGCTAAACAAATAAGAGACGCAGAGCTACAGTTAAAACTGGCAGCAGTCCAACAAGCAGCCGCACATTCTCCAAACAGTGAGTACAGCACAGCAGACGCAAGGAAGATTTCGTTTAGCGCTTTTAAAGCTTTTGATGAAAAGGACTGTGAAATTGATAACTACCTGGCAGATTTTGAGAGACAATGTAACCTGCACCGAATAGCTAGAAGAGAGTGGGTCGCAATATTGTCAGGCAAACTGTCAGGCAAAACTTCTGATGCTTTCCGGACCGTGCCAGATCAGAATATCCATAGCTACGCCCGGGTTAAAGAAGTGCTCCTGGCTCATTATGCAGTAACCCCAGAGTCCCACCGACAGAAGTTCAGGGACTCACGCAAAACCACGGAAGACTCTTACGCGGAATGGGCATGCCAGTTATCCCTGTCAGCCTCTAACTGGGTTAACAGCAGCCAGGCCACCACCGCAGAGGACATTTTGCAACTAATGCTCCTGGAGCAATTTTACAATCACATCCAGACGGACGTCAAAGACTGGGTGAGAGATCGCAGGCCCATGACTCTACCAGAGGCCGCGAAGTTGGCGGATGAATATACGGATACTCGCAAGACAAACCAGGTCACACCACGGGTACAACCTCCACGACCAACGGCACCCTCACACCCACCAACCGCTAGATATCAACCTCCTAACAGACCGTGACATCTAGCCCTCGCTATCCACGCCAGGAGGACAACGAACAACGCTGCTTCCGGTGCAAACAGCTGGGTCACTTCAAGCAGAATTGCCCCATGAATGACAACACCAGGTCAAATTGGTCTCAACCTGGGTACCGCCCACCAGCAGCAGCCCATTGTGTAGACTCGGCTTGGGATCCCCAGGAGCTGGGTCAGGAAGAACCATTGGACACCCCTTACGAAGCCCTCATGGTACAATCTGTTATTACGGACAACAGGGAACACCATTGTCAGCTGGTCATGGGCGCCAGCCCTGAGCCGGAGGGGCCCTGGAGGGAGCTGGGCAGAAAGAGGCACCACCGGCCATCCTCCAAGAAGAAGAGGTCCTGGAAGCCGTATAACAAGCTGACCTGGGAGGAGAAGAAGCGACTGGAGGAGAGGGAGTCGCAGCGGGCGTCCCAGATGCGGGCCGAAATGTTCGCCAAGGGCCCACCGGTGGCCCCTTACACCACCACCCAGTTCCTGATGATGAAGGACCACGTGGAGAGCCTGCACGACATGAGCAAGCAGGATCTGATCCGTGAGTACATGGAGCTGGAGGAGTGCATAAGCCGCATGGAGGAGGAGAACAACCACCTGAGGTCACAGCAGGCTGACCCCCCCAGGCTCCATGAACTGGAGATGGAGCTGGAGAAGCTCAAAGAGGAGAACCGGCGGCTGCGGAGAGGAGCAGGGGGTGGCTGACCCTATGGGGCACTGATTCCCCCCCCCGACTCTGAGCACCAGTGCTACAGCCTTTCAACAAATATAACTTTCTTTTTTTTTTATGAATCTCCTGTGATTGTCCCTTCAGAGCCATAACCTGCCCCCTCCCATAGCGGGACACCTAGACGGCGGCGCACAGACCCATTCGCCGTCTTCACACTGACTTCTGGTGACTGTGCAGATCACACAAAGACTTGGGGACTGACCGGCGTGTGATCTGACAACCCGGTGACATACCTAAGTCGGAAGCAGTTGCCACGGGAGGTCAGTCACGCCAAACGGAGTTAACCTCGGACTGAAAGCTCTGAACCCGTCAACCCTACTGGACCAGGGAAGGTCCAACCGGGTTTGCCGGAGCAGGGAGAAAAAGGGGGGCCATTGTGATGCAATTGCCTATATATGCTCCAGTTTAATTCTCCCTGCTAATTTAATGCTGTGGGTTAGAGGTAACAGGTGTTCATGTGTGATTCATCTCTCTCTGTAAAGACTGTTCATATGTTAAATAAGGCTAGCATTTGAAAGGCCTTTAATTGTGTTATAACCCTGTCTACAACCTAGTGATACTCAGAGGTGTTAATAGGTGTCAAACTGGATGCAGACGAAACGTCTGCTTAGGAAACTCAGTGTGTGAAGGTGGTTTGTTGTTATGCTGTTTAAGGAATGTGCAGTGATTAGACATGATGATTATCAGTCGGTGCCGACCTGTCTAGAATGTTTTAGTAATTAGCCTTAGTGTGTGATTAGGGGGGGGGTGGAGATTTCATTGTTGCTTGAATGTCTTGGACTGTATAAAAAGCTGAGAAGAAAACCATTAACCACTTAAGCCCCGGACCAAAATGCTGCCTAAAGACCCAAGGGGTTTTTACAGTTCGGGACTGCGTCGCTTTAACAGACAATTGCGCGGTCGTGCGACGTGGCTCCCAAACAAAATTGGCGTCTTTTTTTCCCCACAAATAGAGCTTTCTTTTGGTGGTATTTGATCACCTCTGCGTTTTTTTTTTGCGCTATAAACAAAAATAGAGCGACAATTTTGAAAAAAATGCAATATTTTTTACTTTTTGCTATAATAAATATCCCCCAAAAACATATATAATTTTGTTTTCCTCAGTTTAGGCCGATACGTATTCTTCTACCTATTTTTGGTAAAAAAAAAACGCAATAATCGTTTATTGGTTGGTTTGCGCAAAATTTATAGTGTTTACAAAATAGGGATAGTTTTTTTATTTTTTTTTATTTTATTTTTTTTACTACTAATGGCGGCGATCAGCGATTTTTTTCGTGACTGCGACATTATGGCGGACACTTCGGACAATTTTGACCCATTTTCGGACAATTGTCATTTTCACAGCAAAAAATGCATTTAAATTGCATTCTTTATTGTGAAAATGACAGTTGCAGTTTGGGAGTTAAACACAGGGGGCGCTGTAACATTTAGGGATCACTGTGTATGTGTTAACTAGTGTAGGGGGGTGTGGCTGTAGGAATGACGTCATCGATCGTGTCTTCCCTATAAATGGGATGACGCGATCGATGCGCCGACACAGTGAAGCACGGGGAAGCCGTGTTTACACACGGCTCTCCCCGTTCTTCAGCTCCGGGGAGCGATCGCGACGGAGCGGCTATAAACGAATAGCTGCGCCGTTGTCCCGGATCGCTCCTGAAGCCACGGGGACCGCCGCATGTACGGGGGGGGGGTCCCGATCGGACCCCCGACCCACGTCAAGCAGGGCACGTATATATACGTTGATGTGCCTGCCTGTGCCATTCTGCTGACGTATATGTACATGAGGCGGTCCTTAAGTGGTTAAAGTCTGTGTTGTTCCAGCAGTAAGCTTGTCTCATGTGTGGCTTTCTGGGCGATTCCAGGAATATTCCTCCTCGTGGAATATTGGGGTGATTTTCGTTATGGGAAGAAGGGAACGTTGACGGGGATATCATTGTAATACGGTCACAATTACTCTAGTCCCAATTTGGTATTCACTAGTGTCACCCATTGCATTAAACCATTGTTGTGAGCTTTTATGAGTACATTCATCAGTGGCACACACAGCCTTATGTACTGTAATCACATGATCCTTTAAGATCTCTACCCATGATTTAGATAATGACACGGTTTCTAATGCTGCTGGGACTGGATTTATGAGATGTTCCCAGGTTCTCATTGTTCTGCCGAGCAGAGCTTCATAAGGGGCAAAGCCTATGGTCCTGCACACTCTGGAACGAATAGTTGCCAGCACAAATGGTAATTTTTCATCCCAATCAGTACCTTGCTCATTTACAACCTTTCTAAGAGCATTTTTAATTGTCCTGTTCATTCGTTCAACCTGTCCTGCAGACTCAGGGTGATAGAAGATGTGAAATTTTTGGACAACACCAAGGAGCTTACATGTCTCTTGTACCACTTTACCTACAAAGCCTGGCCCATTGTCACTGTCTAAAACTTTTGGTATCCCCCACCGACTAAATATCTCTTTGACCAAGATCCTTGCAGTAGTAGTGGCAGTACAGTTTTTGGTGGGGAAACCTTCAACCCAGTGACTGAAAGAATCCACAACAACCAGCAAATATTTGTTCTGGTGTGCAGTGTTGGGTAATTCACCTGTGTAATCAATTTGAATTTGCTCCCATGGTCCCATGGGAGCTTGTCTCATCAGTGCCCCTCTACTCTTCCTATTTGCAGGATCATGCCTAGCACACATCAAACATGATAAGATATGGTCCTGCATGTGTTGTTTATTTTGAGGCCACCAAGCTACATGATCTAATCTCTCTAAAGCTAAAGGAAGTTTGTGGTGTCCACCAACAGGGGACCCATGAATCCATGTAAGAATGTCTTTCCTCACACCTTTTTGGGCAACCCATAAAGATAAATCATTTTTGTAGGTTATCAAAAGGCCATCCTCCACCTGCACCTCTTGACCCTCAAATTGTATGGGCCCAGTCCCACACATTTCTTTTAGTTGAGCTAATTCCTCATCCTGATCTTGTATTTTACCCAACTCACATGTCCTTTCTTCAATTCCTTTTGCTTGAGCACGTGTAAGGGCAGACACTGGAAATGACAAAGTATGCTCTATATGAGGCCATTCGGGGGATGTTACTGCAGCCTCCTTTGCTAATCTATCTATAGTATTGTTCCAGTAGTGCTCGGTTGTTTGTTTTCTGTGGGCCTGTACCTTTTGGATACAAATTTTTGAAAAGAATGGGGTTTCCTCCTTTATCATTTTCCATAAGGATGCATATCTTATTTTACTGCCATCTGTTCCTTTAAAGCCCATCACATTCCACCATGAAAGATAGACAACTGCACCCTTGCATACCTGGTCTGAGTCAGAAGCAATGTTAACAATTCCACCATCATCTCTTAACTCAATGAGAACTTGCAAAAATACGGCTATTTCCACATACTGTGCAGAACGAGCTCTACATGAATATGAAAATTGTCTCTGTACCTTGCCATCTTTTACACAAACACCAGCAAATCCTGAGATTCTTTTTCCATCTTTATAGTAAGAAGAACTATCAATGTACCAGCACTCATTTTCCAAGTCAAAAGGTCTGGATACAGCGGTAAAAATTCGGTGCTGCAAACTATTTCCTTGCACTTGACATTCATGGGTTTCACCTTCAATCAACAATCCACCAATCAGTACGCTAGGTTCTTTTAACATCAAACCCTCAATATTTTCTGTCAACAAAGCCGTGGTCCACCTTGCCAGCCTTTTACAATTTACATCTGCTTCCTTCCATTTCCCATTTGCTAACATGACTATAGGAGTGTGATGACTAGCAATGGTGACCCTTTGTGTACCCGTCAAGTACCTGAATTTGTTGATTGCCCAATAACAACACAGCACCATACGAGTACACAAAGGATACTTTTGTTCTACAGATGATAGTAAACGTGATGCATAGGCCACAGGTCTTTGTTTTCCAAAATAGTCTTGGGTGAGAGCAACAGACAAAGTATTAAGGCCCACATGTGGATAGAGTCTGAATTCTTTGTTGGGGTCTGGTGATGCTAATGAAGGGGCATTGCCTAGAGTATCTTTTAATGCTTCAATAGCTTGTGTGTGCTCTGATCTCCATTCCCATTCATCTTGCTTCAGCAGATTATACAAACATTCTGTTAATGATGCATAATGAGGCACAAATTCTCTGCAAAAACCTGTCATGCCTAGGAATTGCCTCAGACTCTTTTCATCAGTGGGCAAGGGTAGCTTACCTACAGTATCAGCTCCACCCTTTGCTCATTGATACTCCGCTCTGACTGTGCTACAGTAACCCCCAAAAATGTAACTTTCTTTCCCAATTGTATTTTCTTTGGATTAACTTTCAAACCTGCTTCCCTCAAAAGCAATAACATTTCCCTCACATCGCTCACATGTTTCTCGATAGAGGCTGATCCAATCAAAATGTCATCAACATATGAAATTACTCTTTCAGGTTTTGAAAAATTATCAATCACTTCTTTCATATGTGAGTGAAATATTGCTGCACTGTCTTTGTACCCTTGCGGAAGAACTGTCCAATAATATTGAAAGCCCGCCCAGCTGAAGGCTGTTTTGTATTGACACGTTGGGTCAAGGGGTAAATTCCAATAACTGTTACTGATATCAATGACCGTGAACCATATCATTTCTGGTGTTAATTTGGCAATCATTTCAGGGTAAGCTGCTACCACAGGAGCCATACTTTTAGCATATTTGTTTAAGGCACGGTAATCTATTGTCAGCCTGAATGACCCATCAGGTTTGATGACTGGCCAGGCTGGCGAATTGCATGTTGATGCACCCCTTTTTAATGTACCTTGCGCCTCCAATTGTTTTATAGCTTCTGTTATAGGTTTAATGGCGTCTTTTGGAACAGGGTATTGTTTGAGAGGAGCGGGATCAAATCCTTCCAATAAAATCATTGTATTCATCCTACCACAATCTTGTTTATGCTTAGCCATTATGTCATCAAATTCACACATCAGACTATCCCAACAGGGATCCCAATCTCCATGTAACACACCGACGGGTTTTACTGCTGCTGTCACCAATTCCATGGGAGGATGCCACACATGACCCAATCCATCATTTCCAGGCATCATCCACAACTTCATGTTTGCAAGATCAACCACCAGACCCTGCTGTACACAGACATCAGCACCAATTATGTCTTGATTCTGACAAACAATGTCACACTTCCACTTCTCTTCCCCTATTTGCATTTCCACACCACGCACAAAAGGAACTTCGATGGAATGTCCAGTGACACCTGTTATTCTAATTTTCTCATTTCCAGGGACAACAGATTTACCAAAACTAATCGCAGCCCCACTATCTAATAATGCGATTACCCGAGTTCCCCCTAATGTTACATCAACAGTGGGCCGTCCTCAGGAATCTAACGTTAAATCAGTTAAAAATCGTCAGGAAGGGGCGTGGGGGGCTCGGAAACCCCTAACAATGACTGGTAGAGGGTGACTCAGCACTTTCCATTCCTATTGCTGCTACCTTGACCCCTCCTGCTTTTATTCTTTCCATCTCTTCCTTTATCTTGTATAGCTCCTCCTGCAAACGATCTCTCTCACTTCTCATTTCACTAAACGGCACCCAAGGCTGTTTACTAGGCTTCTCTCTGGGTTCTGGCCTTCTATAACTACCTGAATTGTTATAAGATCTTCCTCTCCATGACCCATAGTCCTCTCTATTTTGCTGTCCCTCGACTCTAAAAACTCTAGCTGCATCAACCGCAAGACTGTCTTCTCGACACCTTCTCCTCCACAAATTATCCGCTCTTAACAAAATATCATTATAATCACTAGGATCAGGTGTAACAGATAAAATGCCTTCCCTGACATCCTCATCCACTGCTTCCAATAACATTGACCTATGAACCAGACCACCACGTTCAAAACCAGGATTCCTAGTCATCACATATTCCATCACACTGCTAATTCTATCTGCAAGTTCATACGGGTATTCATTCTTCATTTGCTTAATTTTTCCTGACAAGGACACATTTGTTGTCACACCATACAATGCTTTCAATAATTCCCTTAAAACATCCTTAGTTTTATGACGCTGGCCACAATTTTGCAAGATCCGTGCCCACAATCCATTGCCTACACTTTTCTGCAAAATTCTAGCTAGGTCCTCCACATTCAAGTTGTATGTGTCTCTGACTCTATGCAAATCACAAAACCATTTCATGAACCTATTTACATCATAGCGGGGTACCTGACCTACCTCTCTTATAATAGCTTCCATCTCCTGTGGCTTTAATTGTTTTGTGACCAACTTAATTTCACTTGTATCGTCAGTGTTCAATACAGTTGTTGTAGTGGTAGGAGCTGCTGGTATGCAAGGGGCTGCATGTAACTCACCCCAGGGATATATTGGCTTATAATCTTTGGTATCAAGCTGTATTTTAGAAGTATAATTTTGATGCATGTAACTTGATTTTTCTGCCAATTTATCAAAAGCAATGTTCGCAGCATGTTTACACTCCTCCAACTGTTTCTCAACAATTTGTATTTTCACTGACAATTCCTCATTTACCCGACTTAAATCATCACAAAATTTTGCCTTCTCAATCAGTGCCTCCCCAGTAGTGATGGCATGTAACCTGAGATCTGACATCCTCTCATTCAACCCTTTTTCCATAACCTCATAGCTCTGAGTATGTTCTAGGATTTTCTGCTTTTTCCCTTTGATCTCCTCTATTAATTCTGTACAACAAGACAGTAGTCCCTGAATAATGATACCCTTACGTTTCTTTTCTTTTCTTTTGTTTTCTTATCAAAGACACTATCAGATAAAAAGCATTTCATTAAATCCCATGACTGTCTACATTCTTGGGGAATCTCATAAGGCCCCCCATTTTTTTATATAATTTAACAGCCATATATTCACATTCTCTCCTTTAGGGCTATTGTCACCACCAGACGAAGCCAAAGCCATTGTAAAAAAAAATACAATGAGAGAGAAGAAGAAAAAAAACTATTTAAAAAAAAATATAATAATAATGAATAAGGCACACTTACCAATTGTTAGGTTTCTTGGAACTTCCTTCCTGGGTCCTCACGGTCTTCTGTCACCTCACAGATTGTGAGATCCAGTCTCCAGAAAATAATTCTAGGCTTTCAAACTTGTTCAATTTTGTAGATCAGACTCTTGGTTCTTCATCAGGAATTGTTATTATGGTTTGAGGTACTGGATGCTTTACAATGGCTCATATGAAATATTAAGTTGAGACTGGTTACATCTCTCTTCACCAACCTCTAAAATATCCCCATGAAACAGTTGTTAGATAATATAACTTTAGACCATGACTGGAAAAGGATTCAGTAAACCTCAGTGGCCAGTATAGCTGTTAGGCCTCATTTCAAAGATTGCTCCTTGTTTTGTAAATCACATCACGATCTTGAATATTGTGCAAAACCGAGCTGATGTGACTGTCCATTCTGACTTCATCACATCTCTCACCATCTCACTGAAAGTAAAGCTTGGTATGTTCTGGGAGGTCCAATCCACATAAGTCCAGGATTCTCTCATCTCCAGGCTCAAAGTTTTCATTTTTTTATTTAAAGATGCTTTTACACAAACACCAGCAATTCCTGAAATTCTTCCATCTTCCATCTTTGTAGTAAGAAGAACCATTAATGTATCAGCAGTCTCTTTCAAGGTCAAAAAGGTTTGGATCCGGACCGGCAGTAACAATTCTGTGCTGCAAACTATTTTCTTGCACTTGACACCTTCAATCATTCAAACCTTCAATATTCTGAATTTGTTGATTGCCAGCAACAATTTGCTTTCGTAACGTGCTGTAGGCCGAACCCTTGTTGTCTTTAATAGAACCATTTTGTATCATTCAGTCCACAATTCCACCAGAATGGTACACCAACATATATATATTGGATAGTATCAGCTTGACATCAGTGTTCACCAGATCTTCCGTGCAGACAAATCAGCAGTGGAAATTCCCGCCAGCATTTCTTCATGAAAGGTAGAAAGGTCTCTTTCATCCATATGTGTCACAGCCTTTAGCATATTATAAACAACTGATTCAACAATGTTTCAAATCATGACTAGAGTGATGAATTTCACTCACCCCTCTTATACATTTAGGAAAACCACCCAACCTACTATAATTTATGCCCAGCCAATTGTGCAACATCACCTCAGATGTAAATATATTGATATCAATATGCATTATTTTGTATGTACAGATGTTATCAAATTATTCTAGGTTTAAAATGCTTTGCTCTGGTTTTAAGATGAATAAAACATGAATAAAAAAGCAACATATATCGGGGAAAGGGAGAAAATGAAAAAATAGTGTGTTGGGTAAGTCCATTGAAAATAAAATTAAAAAAAAATGAAGAGAAAAAAAAATTGGAATGTTCAAAAAAAAAGTCCATTGATTGATGAATATTGAGAGAGTGTCCATGAATTCTTTATAATTTCTTGTATAGTGATATTGTCCATCCAGAGTTTCTCCCCCACTAGCCAGCAATTACTCCAGCTATTCACATGCAAACGCATATCTCCAGCAACGTACCTGAAAGACAAAACCTATCAGACAAAATCTCATTAGCCAGGACCTTAAACAAAGAACTATTTACATGTTTACACTTTAAAGCCAATTCTCCCCCACTGCTATAGAAGTGTAATTTTCATTCAAAAAACAGATCTGTACCATTCAACTGTTCTAATAGTGTGTACTATTCTATTTTCATCTTATCATACTCAATCTTTAGGTGGTCATATTTCTGTTTTAACTGAGGAAATGGTATCCAGGTCCTTTTCTTATTATTATTTTGGTCAGCTCTGTTTATCATGTTAATATCACAAATGTTTGACCCAGAGTTTCCCCTTTTGTTGTGATCATTAGATATTATCTTCTGATCTTTCTGTTCAGTGTTTGTCCTAAACAATGTGGCTACATCAATTCTGACAGCTTGCTCATTTGACTTTCTCCATAAATGATCTGCTCTCAATAATACTTTTAAATCATGAGGATTCGGGGTAACTAATAAAATATTTTGTTTGATATCTTCATGCAAAGCATCTAGCAACATACTGATATGTATCGAGTCTCCACGTTCAAATGCAAGATTATTACCGACCAACAATTCCATAACCGTATATATCCTGTGCGACAATTCATAGGGAGATTCACCTTGCATCTGCTCAATCTTCCCATGAATCGTAACATCCTGTATTTGCAGGAGGAGTCAGGCCGCATAAAGCCTGCCCTCCGTTGCTTCCTCCGCTGTGGTCGTAGGCTCACGTGTACCACCCACCCATTCCCTTTTCTTTTTCTTTCACTTTCCATTTCATTTCATACTTGGGTATGCCCCCTTTTAAGCATATTGACCACGTTACCTCAGCACACCCCAGGTCTATTTCTTTGTTTCTCTTTTCCTTTCCTATACTATCCATAGGTAGACTCTGAGTACAACTCCTCCATTTCAAAATCCTTTCCATTAAGGATCATTCTCGCAAACTATTTAATACAGAGGGAGACAAGCCTGGCAGATTGCTAGTGAGGGCTGTTCACACTAAGCACGGATCTACCTCCATTGCAAAACTGAAGGGCCCTGGTGGCCAACTCACTCATCACTCAAAAGAGTATAGCCAGTCTCTCTAAAACATTCTATAAGCACTTGTACAACTCTCTCACTACTCCCCTCAATGTCATTTGAGATGCTTTCCCATCCAAAATATCGGCATATGTCTCTAACACAGATCTTCCTACCCTCCCTCCATCTGTAGTAACTGACCTGGATCAGCCATTTTCTGAGGAGGAATTGTTAGGTGTCATCTCCCCACTTAAACCCAATAAAAGCCCAGGTCCAGACAGATTTACAACTTGGTTTTATACATTTTATCATGGTCCTCTTTCTTCTTTTCTTACTAAGACATACAATGCTATCTCTAGTGATAGAGGGCCATATTCTCAAACAAGTTACACCGGCGTATATGGAGATGCGCGGCGTAAGTGTAAAGATGCGCCGTCCTATCTATGCGCCGTAGTCACAGAACCAGATCCGCCAGAAATCAGGCTACTCCCGTCCGTCTTAACTAGTTTAAGTTTACGCAGCGTAGGCGTATATTTCAGCTGATGGCATCCTAGGCTGCCATAGAATTAGTATTCAAATATGCAAATTATGTAGATGCGCTGATTCCCGAACCTACGCGCGATCGGCTTAGGCTACGCGCTGTGCGCGTAAGACGATTGTCCGGCTGAAAGTTACCCCTTATAAAAGCTCGGTTAACTTTGCTCCAGACCTGAGTAAGTTAGCTTGAAAAAAGCAAATACAGCAGCACCATCCCGGACGAGCTGAGCAACCAAATTTATCGGACAACACATTCGTATGCCAACATGCCAGGGGCAGGCGTGGTCTTAGCACTGCTAGTGTGTGAAGAGGAAGAGGCACGTAGAAGGAGGAGGGCACGTAGGAGGGCACATGAGAGGATCTACCCACAGCGCATTAGCCTCTTTGGCATGGCTGATTTGGATGTGTATCACCGTTATAGATTCAACCCTGATGCCATCCTTGAAATTACCAGAGCCCTGCAGAATGACATCAGCAGCCCAACACAACGATCCCATGCAGTGCAGCCACTGGTGAAGGCCCTGTCAACATTGCATTTTCTTGCCACAGGCTCTTTTCAAAGAACCAGTGGAGACGTGGCTGGGATATCCCAAACCAGCATGAGTAGATGCGTGCACCAAGTTGTCCCCGCAATACTCCGACGCATGTCGCACCACATAATCAGACCCACCCAGGAGGACATGCGGCTGAAGGCAATGAGAGATTTCTGCCTAATTGATGGTTTCCCACGCACTGTGGGTGCAATTGATTGTACCCATGTGGCAATACAGCCCCCCCACGAGACCAAGCACATATACCGCAACAGAAAACATTGGCATTCCATCAATGTCCAAGTGATCGTGGATGCACATGGCCTCATATGGCACGTCCGTGCAAAACACCCCGGAGCCAGCCATGACAGCTTTATATTCCGGCAAAGTGACATCCCAAGACAATTTGAGCAGAATGTGTATGGGGACAGTTGGCTGGTTGGTAAGTGACATGGGTGTCAGGTATGACTGTCCCCCCCCATGATGCAGACATCACGAGGGGCACATGCATGACTAACATCCTCCTGTCTTTTCCCTTCCAGGTGACTCTGCATATGCCCTGGGACCTCACATGATGACTCCATTCCGCAATCCGCAAACACCAGGAGAGAGAAGATATAACGAAGCACACGCACGCACCCGTGCAGTGGTTGAGCGAACATTTGGCATCCTTAAGTCACGCTTTTGATGCCTGGATAAGACTGGGGGTACCCTGCTGTATTCCCCCAACTTTGTGCGCCAAATCATCGCTGCATGTTGCGTGCTGCACAATTTCGCAGTGAGAAAGGGCCTGCAGATTGACCTACGTGAGGACCTGACCCCCCAACCACCATATCCCCCCCTAACCGTGGCTACCCCGTCTGCTGATGGTACAGCAGTCAGGAGATGTCTCGTGGAGCGAATCTTTGAACGTTAAACACACACATTAAACATGGCACACAGAAAATGCACGCATGCACACCACTGTGGTCCCTAACACACACCCCACATGCACAGAACATTGGATTAGACCAAAGTACACCGCACGGTACTAAGGAGCAGCAACGCCACGTCAAGGCCCCAATGATGTTGCTGTCCATTCATACGTCATTCATACGGACCTGGGGAGAACTTATCACCAGCGCCCGAGGGTGACACCCCTTACTGGCAGGAATGTCACCACCCCACATTCACACACCATTCACACTGTACTCTGCAACACTGCCTGTGTGCAGCACCCAAAAATAAAAAAAACGCTTAACCAGAGCAAATAATACAAAAAGCTCTTAACCAGAGCAAATAAAGAATAAACAATCACTTGCCCCGGCGCGGGCTACGCCTGGTGCCCAGGTTCCTGGCCCTCACTTGCCTGGGGGGAGCTGGGGCATCAGGTGGAGGAGCATCTCCAGGTGGAGGAACATCCACAGGTGCCTCCCTGCCTGCCTGTCTGCCCTCCAAAGCCAGTGCTATGCGGGTGAGCAATGACTCCTGGGTAGCTGTCTGGGCCTGAACAGCCATTCGCAGGCACCTGACCTCCCCCACAAGTTCTGCAGTTGTAGTCTGCAGCTCACCCAGGCTGGTGATTGTGGCTGCGCTGTTTCCAGCCACATCTTGGAGAGCATCTGGTACTGCTCCCGAGGATGCCAGGCTGTCGGACAGGCGCCTCAACTCCACCACCATTTCCCCCATATGGCGGCTTTGCTGGTCCTGCTGCCTGGCCAGATTCTCATGCAGCATTTCTGCCGCACCCCTTGTCCTGTGGGTTGCCCTCCTGGGGACAGGAGTGGCTGGGCCCCTTGCATAGGGTGAGGACCTTGAGGGGCTGGAGATAAGGGGGATGGGACGGGAGGGACTGGAGAGGGTGTTGGAGGACCCTGAGGGGCTGGAGATGCGGTGGCTTTGTGATGGTCCTGCCACCACATGCGACTCCTCCAAAAAAAGGAAGACCTCCTGCTCGCTGTGGACCACCTCTTCCTGGACCACCTCTTCCTGGACCACCTCTTCAAGGACCTCCTCCTCAACAACCTCCTGCGCGGAGGACTGACCACTCCCCTCCACCAAGGCCTGTTGGCTTCCCAGGAGGTCAGTCACAGAAGCAGACTGCTCAGTGGATGATGGTATGTGACGGCCACTGGCAGCATTGGATGGCCCCGCTTCATCCTGCTCACCTGTGGATGACACAAAACATTCACATGTTGGTGGATCCACACACTTGCCACATAACCCACCACCCCCACCACACATGCAACACACCAGATAGAAGATAAAACATACTTACCTGTCCTCATGGGTGGCTCACTTGAGTCATGGCCCTCCAGGCCCTCCACCTGCTCCCTCCGAAGGCAGCGGGCAATCACTTCCTCCTCTTCAGTGAGCCGGGTAGAACAGGGTGGCCCCCCTCCTGTGCCCCTGGCATGCTTCTCAATGATGGCCATCTTGTTCCTGACCACACCACGCAGGTCATTCATTTTTTTAACAATGTCCTGGGGGGTCCTGGCCTCATGGCCTAAGGCATTGACCTGGGCAGTCACTTTCTTAAGGATCTCCTCCTTTTTTGTTTTACTTGTGCTGCCACTGTCAGCACCATGGAGTCTAGAATCATATTTCTCCATGGCAGAGACTATGATGGCCCTCTCATCTTGGGAGAAATTTTTCTTCCTCCTTTCCTTCCTGGGTCCAGGCATTGCAAAGTTCACACTCCAATATATCACACCACCAACAGAATGAAAATGGAGTCACTTTGCACTTGTTGGGCGCATGTGGTGACGTTTTTATGCACTGGGCCGGCCCAACTCAGCAGGGATTTACGCCTACGGTTTTGCGCATGCGCAGAGGGCGAGGCACTTCCGGCGCATGCTCCGTTCGGTCTGGACATCATTTGCATGGGGTCACGGTTCATTAGCATTCTTCACGCCCACATCCCTCCTACCGTCACTTGCGCCTACTTACGCCAACACATTTCAGCTCCGCGAGCGCAACGTAGGACGCATGTGGTACGGGAATATGGGAGAGCTCTCTCCAAGTTAAGCCGGCGTAGCGCATCTATGATGCGCTACACCTGAGTAAATATGCGCCGATCTACGAGAATATGGCCCAGAGATTTCTCTGCCCAAGCCTTGGAAGCTCACATCACAGTTTTACCCAAACCTGGCAAGGATTCATTGTTATGTGGTAGCTACCGCCCCATTTTTCCCTTACTAATATTGATATACCCATTTATTTAAAAATGTGTGCTAATCGCCTCACACCCCTCCTTCCAGACCTTATACACATCAACCAGGTTGATAGAAAAGGAGAGCTGTGGGACTTTAAATGAGGCAACCGTCAAGTCAGATATGATCAGAAACATAAAATATTACAGTACATAATTTATTGTTACATTGTAACAAATAAATCGTTTGGAACACACCCAGGAAACATGAATAACCCCTTCCTCGCCCCCTAGTGTTAACCCCTTCACTGCCAATGGCATTTTTATAGTAATAAATGCATTTTTATAGCACTGATCGCTATAAAAATGCCAATGGTCCCAAAAATGTGTCAAAAGTGTCTGAAGTGTCCGCCATAATGTCGCAGTACTGATAAAAATTGCTGTTCGCCGCCATTACTAGTAAAAAAAAATATTAATAAAAATGTCATAAAACTATCCAATATTTTGTAAATACTATAACTTTTGCGCAAACCAATCAATTAACGCTTATTGCAATTTTTTTTACGAAAAACATGTAGACGAATATGTATCGGCCTAAACTGAGGAAATATTTTTTATATATTTTTGGGGGATATTTATTATAGCAAAAAGTAAAAAATATTCATTTTTTTTCAAAATTGTCGCTCTATTTTTGTTTATAGCGCAAAAACTAAAAACTGCAGAGGTGATCAAATACCACCAAAAGAAAGCTATTTTTGTGGGGAAAAAATGACGCCAATTTTGTTTGGAAGCCACGTCGCACGACCTCGCAATTGTCAGTTAAAGCGACGCAGTGCCATATCGCAAAAAGTGGCCTGGTCTTTTGACCAGCAATATGGACCGGGGGTTAAGTGGTTAAGTAACTGTTTTAAGTTGAGATTAGCAAGCATAAACGTATGAGAAGAAATGAGAAGAGATGGAGAGGGATGATCTTCAATGGGTTCAGAAAGTCTAGAAAGTGAATCCGCTTTACCATTTTTTGTGCCTGGCCTGTAGGTGATCAAAAAATTGAATCTATCAAAAAAGAGACTCCAGCGTACCTGCCCAGAGGAAAGGGTTTTGTTAGACTTGAGGTATTGTAGATTACGATGATCAGTATAAATAATTATGGGGTTTGTTGATCCTTCTAGTAAGTTCTCTAAGGCGCATTTAATTGCAAGCAATTCTTTTTCACAATAGGGTAGTTACATTCAGCAGGATTTAAAGTCTTTGAAAAAAATACAACAGGATGAAGTCGTGAATCGGAAGCAGAATGCTGAGAAAGTATTGCGCCTAGGGCACTTTGTGAAGCATCAACTTCCAATACGAAATGATAATTTGAATTAGGAAGTTGCAGAATTGGAGCAGTAGTAAAACAATGTTTTAATTGTTGGAAGGCCATCTGGGCAGCTTTTGACCAGGTAAATTTTACCAAACAGCTGGTAAGTTGGGTAAATGGCTTCACGAGCAAGGAAAAGTTTTTTATGAATTTTCTGTAGAAGGTAGCGTAACCTAAAAAAACTCTGTATAGCCTTTCTACAAGTAGGTGTAGGCCAATTCAAAATGCAAGTCACTTTGGACTGATCCATCTGTATATCTTTTGGGGAAATAATAAAGCCGAGGAAGGAAATAGCGGTTTGTTCAGACACATTTCTCAAGTTTGGCGTATAAGGAATGAGCTCTGAGTCTTGCGAGCACCCATCTGACATGTTTCCGATGTTGCATTAAGTCATCTGAGTAAATAAGTATGTCATCCAGATACACAACAATGCATATGTCGAGAAGGTCTCTGAAAATATCATTCACAAAGCTTTGGAACGTTGCTGGAGCGTTGCACAAGCCAAAGAGCATCACAGTATATTCGAAAAAACAATAACGTGTGCGGAAGGCAGTCTTCCATTCATCGCCTGACTTAATATGAATCAAATTGTAAGCACCTCTAAGATCAAGTTTAGTGAATATGATAGAAGCCTGCAATCTTTCAATCAATTCGGGAATGAGTGGAAGAGGGTAGCGATTCTTCACTGTGACTTTATTCAAGGCACGATAGTCTATTACAGGTCTGAGACTAGTATCTTTGTTGGTGACAAAAAACATACCAGCACTGGCAGGAGAAGTGGAGGGTTTAATAAAACCCCTGTTTAAGTTATCCTGTAAATATTTCTTTAAATGTTGAAGTTCAGGTTGGGAAAGAGAGTAAATCCTACTTGTAGGTATAGGGCTACCTGGCAATAATTCAATAGGACAGTCATATATCCTACGAGGAGGCAATTTCTTTGCATTCTACTCACTGAATACATCAGTAAATTCAAGGTACTGAGATGGTATGTCTTGGGGGCCAAGATGAAGCAGTGGAACAACTTGATAACAGGTCTTCTTATAGTAGGGAGAATGCAGAAATACAGTTCCTTGGTCCCAAAGGAAAGTGGGCATATGCAACTTAAGCCATGGTAGACCCAATACAACAGGGAAGAGAGGAGATAGAATGACATCGTAGGACAAAAATTCACTGGGATTATATCCACAAGTTGTCAATAGAGGTTGAGTTTGGTATAAGATAGGCCCAGATGCAGAAGTTGTTCCATCGATAAAACTCACAGAAAGGGGAGATGATTTATTCAAATGTGGATTTTTTTGTGAAGAGACAAGGCCTGAATCAATGAAATTACCACATGCGCCTGTATCCAACATAGCCTTAACAGGAATTCTAACATGATCCCACTGTAAAATAAGAAGTAAAAAAATGTAAGGGGTGTGCTTGGAAACAAAACGAGTCAATTTGCAAAGGTGATTTGGCTTACGTTCATCCTTTTTCTTTTTTACAAGAGGACAGGAGGAGATTGTATAGTCCGACGAGGCACAATAAAGACAAAGATTCAATGAGCGACGACGGGCCCTCTTGGATGAGGTAAGTGGAGCCCGTACAGTCCCAATGTCCATTTTTTCATCAAAAGAGGTCAAACTCAATTGTTGAGGTGTAGGGGAAGGTGTTGTGGAACTTGATTGACGTTCAGCTCGTCTCTCTCTTAACCTACGATCTATAGTGATAGAACGTTGTATGATGTCATTAAGGGTTTGAGGGAGATCTGCTCTAGCCAACGCATCCTTGAGTAGTTCGGAAAGGCCGATGTGAAATTGGTTACGCAGTGTAACATCATTCCACTCAGTCTCAATGGCCCACCTCTGAAATTCCACTATGAAGTCCTCAACTGGTCGTCTACCTTGTTTGAGATTCCTAATCGCATTTTCAGTGGTCAGTTGTTTATTGAAGTCATCATAGAGCAAGGACATAGTTGCCAAAAATTGTGGACAAGAATTTAGGATTGGATCCTCTTTTTCTAGGTAGGTATTTGCAAGGTTCTCCAGTTAAATAGGATATAAGGGTAAGCACCTTAATCCTATCATTGGGGAAGGTGCGAGGGTAAAGTTCAATCATAAACCACTAAGACCTTGCCCCTTTTTGCGATTCGGCACTGCGTCGCTTTAACTGACAATTGCTCGGTCGTGCGACGTGGCTCCCAAACAAAATTGGCGTCCTTTTTTTCCCCACAAATAGAGCTTTATTTTGGTAGTATTTTATCACCTCTGTGTTTTTATTTTTTGCGCTATAAACAAAAATAGAGTGACAATTTTGAAAAAAATTCTATATTTTTTACTTTTTGCTATAATAAATATTCCCCCAAAATATATAAAAAAAAAAAATTCCTCAGTTTAGGCCGATACGTATTCTTCTACATATTTTTGGCCAAAAAAAAGAGCAATAAGCGTTTATCGGTTGGTTTGCACAAAGTTTATTTCGTTTACAAAATAGGGGATAGTTTTATTGCATTTTTATTAATAATTTTATCTTTACTACTAATGGCGGCGACATAATGGCAGACACAGCGGACAATTTTGACACATTTTTGGGACCATTGTCATTTTCACAGCAAAAAGTGCTATAAAAATGCACTGTTTACTGTGAAAATGACAATTGAAGTTTAGGAGTTAACCACTAGGTGGCGCTGAAGGGGTTAAGTGTGACCTCATATGTGTTTCTAACTGTAGGGGGGCGGGGCTGGACGTGTGACATCATTGATTGTCTTTCCCTATATCAGGGAACAGACGATCAATGACACTGCCACAGTGAAGAACAGGGAAGGTGTTTACACACACCTCTCCCCGTTCTTCAGCTCTGGTGACTGATCGCGGGACACCGGTGGCGATCGGGTCCGTGGGTCCCGCGGGTGTGGTCACGGAGCTTAGGACCGGGTCGCGAGCGTGCCACCGAGGATGGCGGGGGGGGGCAGCAGAGTGATGAGCGATCACTTGTCCTCTGCTGCGTACGGCGCTGGACTCCAGGACAGGTAAGTGTGCCGAAATTTGTGTTGTAGCATGGGGATCGATGGTGCCAGTAATTGTAGCATGGCCGGCTACGGCTGACAATAATAGAACAGCGTGTGTAATACCTGAGAGGCATGTGTGCCGAATGCAAAAAATTGAGCTAACTTTACTTTTTCATTTTTTTTAAATTCATGAAAGTGAATTTTTCCCAAAAAGTTGCGTTTAAAACACTGCACGACATAAAATATTGCAACAATCGCCATTTTATTCTCTAGATTCTCTGCTAAAAAATATATATAATGTTTGAGGGTTCTAAGTAATTTTCTAGCAAAAAATACAGATTTTAAATTGTAAACTCCAAATGTCAGAAATAGGCTTAGGCATGAAAGGGTTAAAAGTCAGCAGCTGCAGTATTTGTAGCTGCTGACTTTTAATATTTTTTTTTTCAGCGGACATCTGCTTTAAGTAGTTAATTTACATGCATTAATGAATTCTCTATAGGTCTTTCGATCACCAGTAAACCAGTAAAAGGTGCAGGTGGATTGACCTAAGGTTCAGGGGGAAAACAAGGCACATTAGGGTTCTGAGCAACTAAATCGTGTAAGGCTTGATTCTCCACTTGCAGGTTTTGTACAGTCTGAGTAAGACCGTCTACCTTTTGAGTAAGGGTGACAACATGGTTTACAAGTTTTGCTGGGTTCACGATAAGGTTCTATTATTCTGTCAAAAACTACGGTGAATGGTAGTGAACCACAACTGCGGTTAGCAAGAGATTTCAATGCACCTCTCTATGTTATGTGAGCTTTCAATACAGGGCTCCAGGAGTCACTCCAATCAGAACAGGAGTTTGGGGGTTCACTGCATTATCTCTCTCACATATAGGAATGCGTTGAGCTACTAAGGGTCGATGTATTACAACATGCATCCAACCCCTAGCTTTAAAAGATTATAATGCACATGTATATTCCAATGCCGAAAATGTATTACTACTTTGTATGAGAAATTTTTATCAGTACTTCGAAAATTCGAAGATTCGAAAATTCGAAGATTCGAAAATTCGGAATTTCGAAAATTCGAAGATTCGGAATTTCGAAAATTCAAAGATTCGGAATTTCGAAAAAGCAAAAAAATAAAAATCGAAAATTCAGAATTTCGAAATTGCAAAATTGGAAAATCCAAATTTCCGAAAATCAGAATTTTCGAAAATTCAGAATTTCAAAAATTCGAAAATTAAAAAATCTAAAATTCGGAATTTCGAATTTCCGAAATTCCATTTTTTTTTATTTCCGAATTCTCGTATTTCCGATTTTTTTTCATTTCCAAATTTTCGTATTTCTGGATTTTGGAAATTCTAATTTTTGGAAATTGGGATTTCGAATTTTCGAAAATCTGAAATTCCGAATTTTCAAATTTTTGAATAAAAAAATTAGAAATTTCTGAATTTAAAAAAATTAGAAAATTCAGAAATTCGGAATTTCGAAATTGCAAAATTCGAAAATCTACCCTGGCGGCGTTCTGACGTCACCGCATCACGTGTGAGGACCCGGAAGAGACGGGTACACGCTACTAAAAGCCGGCCGGCTGACTTGTTTTTATCCTATGAATCTACATGCTTGATGTAGGTGTGCATTCTCTTTTATTCATTAAATTTATGAGAGATTTTACACTATGCGAGTCTTCCTTGGTTCCTTTTTCATATCCTGGAGTTCTGTTACCCTGTGATTGATTGAGATACAGATGAAGACTTGGCTTATTTAACCAGTTGGATGTTACAATCATACTCCTATTGTGGATGATGGCTGTTTTCCTGCATTCCTGCTGTGTTTGATCTGTTTGAGATCTTTGGCTCTGGTAAGGGTCAGTGTTTGATGGTGGTGGAGGCTCTTGTTTTTCATCATCTACTGCACCGTTTGTGGAGTCCTTTGCACTTTGGGCAGACTATCCTTACCTCTGTCTACTATTGGACTTTGCTATATTATTTTTTTACTTTTCAATTTTATGTATACTTTAGTATATATTCTAATACTCACTGTATGTTATTTGGGTATTTATTATATTTTGTTTGTGTTCATTTCAATTTATTGGATAATAGACATTTTGTCCTTGTGTGTTTAGCGCGACTCCCTCCTTTTGTTCTGTTTTGTTTTTATGGTATTTTATACCTGCACCCTTAGTGGCCTAATGCATTTCTTTATGTTAAAGTGATATGATGTAGAGAACCCCCAAACTCCTGTTCTCTGATTGGAGTGACACCTGGGTTCCGGTACTGATTATCACTTGCATACAGAAGTGCATTGGAATATACACGTGCATTAAAATCTTTTAAAGCTAGGGGTTGGATGCATGTTGTAATACATCGACCCTTAGTAGCTCAATGCATTCCTATATGTGAGAGAGATAATGTAGTGAACCCCCAAACTCCTGTTCTGATTGGAGTGATGCCTGGGGCCCTGTACTGAAATCTCACATAACATAGAGAGGTGCATTGAAATCTCTTGCTAACCGCAGTTGTGGTTCACTCCCATTCACCGTAGTTTGTGACAGAATAATAGAACCTTATCATGAACCCAGCAGAACTTGCAAACCATATTGTCACCCTTACTCAAAAGGTAGACGCTCTTGCTCAGACTGTACAAAACCTGCAAGTGGAGAATCAAGCCTTACAAGATTTAGTTGCTCAGAACCCTAAGGCGTCGTACAGACGAGAGGATATCCGCTGGAAACGGTCCGCCGGACCGTTTCCAGCGGATAAATCCTCTGGCGGATTTGGATCTCAGATCGAAATCAGATCGAGATCAGATCGAAATCCCCACGGAATACATCCGCGGTGTCGTGGCCACGCCGTCGCCACGACGATGACGCGGCGGCGTTCGCGACCCTCGACGGTAAATACTACCACGAATGCGTCAAATCATTACGAGGCATGCGAGGGATGGGAGCGGACGGACTGATCCGGTGAGTCTGTACAGACGACCGGATCAGTCCGCTGGACTGGATTCCAGCGGATAGATTTCTTAGCATGCTAAGAAATTTTTATCCGCTGGGAATCCGTGGGCTGGATTTTTATCCGCCTGAAAATGTCCGCTCGGACGTACACACGACCGGATCTATCTGCTGGAACTGATCCGCGGATAGATCCCAGCGGATAGATCCGGTCGTGTGTACGGGGCCTTATGTGCCTCGTTTTCCCCCTGAACCTAATGTCAATCCACCTGCACCTTTTACTGGTGATCGAAAGACCTATAGAGAATTCATTAATGCATGTAAATTAACTACTTAAAGCAGATGTCTGCTGAAATTTTTTTTTTAAAAGTCAGCAGCTACAAATACTGCAGCTGCTGACTTTTAACCCTTTCATGCCTAAGCCTATTTCTGACATTTGGGGGCACACATACATACGCTGCGCCCGGTGCAGATGTAAGATACGCTATGCCGCTGTAACTTACTTGGCTTTGGTTGGAATCCACAACGAATTCCCACCGTAAGTTACGGCGGCGTAGTGTATCTCTCGCGGCGTAAGGGCGCGGAATTCAAATTGGGCTGGTAGGGGGCGTGTTTCATTTAAATGAAGCGCGTCCCCACACCGAACGAACTGCGCATGCGCCGTCCGTAAAAACTCCCAGGGTGCATTGCTCCAAATGACGTCACAAGGACGTCATTGTTTTCAACGTGAACATTAATGGCATCCAGCCCCATTCACGGACGACTTACGCAAACGACGTAAAATTTTCAAAATTTGATGCGGGAACGATGGCCATACTTAGCATTGAGTACGCCACCATATAGCAGCTTTAACTATACGCCGGAAAAAGCCGAACGGAAACGACGGAAAAAAATGCGACGACCGGTCGTACGTTCGCGGATCGTCGGAAATAGCTAATTTGCATACTCGCCGCGGATTACGACGGGAACGCCACCTAGCGGAAGCCGAAAAATTACATCTAAGATCCGACGGTGTACGAAGACGTACGCCTGTCGGATCTAACACAGATGCCGTCGTATCTTGTTTTGTGGATACCAAAACAAAGATACAACGTGCACAATTTGAAATTACGCGGTGTATCAAGAGATACGCCGGCGTAATTTCTTTGAGCATCTGCCCCTTCCGTATTTTTTGCTAGAAAATTACTTAGAACCCCCAAACATTATATATATTTTTTAGCAGAGAATCTAGAGAATAAAATGGCGATTGTTGCAATATTTTATGTCACGCGGTGTTTTAAACGCAACTTTTTGGGAAAAATGAACTTTCATGAATTTTAAAAAAATTAAAAAGTAAAGTTAGCCCAATTTTTTGCATTCAGCACACATGCCTCTCAGGTATTACACACGCTGTTCTATTATTGTCAGCCGTAGCCGGCCACGCTACAACTACTGGCACCATCGATCCCCATGCTACAACACAAATTTCCAAATTTCTGAAATACGAAAATTCGGAAATGAAAAAATACTAAAATTGAAAAATTTGAATATTCGAAAATGAAAAAAATTTGGAATTTCGAAAATTCGGAAAACAACAATCTCGAAATTTTCGAATTATCGATTTCTTCAATTTTCGAAATTCCGAATTTTCGAAATTTAACATTTTTAAATTTTTATATTTTTTGAATTTTCAAATTTTCTAAATTCCGAATTTTCGAATTTAAAACATTTTTATTTCGAAAATTCGGAATTTTGAAAATTCGAAAATTAATTAATTTGAATATTTGGAATTTCAAAAATTCGTAATTTCGAAAATTCGGAATTTCGGAAATTCAATAATTTTAAAATTCGAAAATTCAATAATGCAAAAATTCATCCTCCCACCACTTCTGATAGTATATCCAAAACCTGTCTCCAATAACTACTGATGCCCGGACAAGACCACATAATATGCTCGAAGTCAGCCCGTGGTAGGTGACATCTTGCACACTCTACGTTTACTACTCGCCCCATCAGGCTTAGTTTATACGGTGTAAGATAAACCTGGTGTATTATGTAAAACTGTATCAATCTATTATTGCTTTCAGGTGATACTGTCAAATGTGATTTGCAGGCTTCCCCCCAAATCTCATCCATCATAGATGGACATATCGTTTGCCACTTCCTCTTAATCTGAAGTGGAGAGTCCTGTATCTTGGCCTGCATAAAATATGTGTATAAGTTGGATACTAATCCCTTTGGTCCTTGAGTTCTCAATATTCCTATAAGGGGGGATCTAGATATAACTATACTTTTACTACCAAATTGGGCACTTAATGCATGTCTTAACTGTAAAAATCTATAAATGTATCGACTAGTTTATATTGTGTTTTTAAATAATCAAATGAACATATATTCCCACTTTGGTATACCTGTTCCAGAGCTACTATTCCTTTTTGCTTCCAAAATATACTATCCTCGAATGTATATAGTTCTTCAAACAAGGGATTATCCCACATAGATAGCTCAGCAGGGATATCCCTGAAGCCCATTCATTTTTTGACCTCCCACCATACTAATCGTACCAATGAGAGCATAGGGATCTTGACCCCTGGTGCATGTATACGTTTTGTCTCTAAAACTACCAAAAAGTTCTCAACTTGTAATATATTTAACAAATACTTCTCTACTCCCGAGTTTGTTCCTGTGTAAACCAGTTACGCAAATGTCTCATTTGTCCTGCCAAGTAATACAAATAGACATCTGGCAGCGCCAACCCTGCCTCTGCCTTTGGGCACTGTAATGTTGTCTGCTGTACTTTACATCTACCTTTTGCCCATATAAATTTTATAAATTGTGAATTCAATTTTTTTAAGAACTTTTTAGGCACAACTACTGGGGAGTGTGAGAAGATATACAAACACTTTGTTAGTAGGATCATTTTAATTACATTTATTCTTCCCACCACTGACAAAGGAAGTTTACTCCAAATCCTCAACTTGAATTTAATATACTCCATCAATGGATAAACATTGGCCTCCAATGCCACCCGGGATTGTCTTGTTATATGGATTCCTAAATATTTAAAGGAGTCCACTATCTTAAGTGGGGTATCTGTCCTCTCTTCCACTTCCCCCTCTCGATGCATTGGCATTAGAAAATACTTCTGCCAATTAATCTTAAAGGGTCACTAAAGGAAAAGAATGTTTTTTCTGAAATGACTGTTTACAGGGTATAGAGACATGAAGGTTAACTGATTCCTTTTAAAAATGATTAAAAATAGATAAAAATCAATCATATAATGTGCCTCTAGTTTCACTTTCGGTTTTAAACTGGTTTCATGTTTCTGTGAAGTAGAGAGAGACACAGAACAAAAACAAACAAATCCAGGGCAGTGTTTTGTTTTTAAAATTAATCTTATTGGTTCTGAGGAGTTTTAGACACACAGCTTGGACCACAGTGAAAAGCTGCCATGAGATTTTTCATAAGGAGCCAGACAAGCAGGAAGTGTGGAGATCAGAGCAGAATTACAGCTACTTCAAAGCAAAAACGAACAACGAGAACATGAAACCAGTACTGCAGTAAGGTAAAGGAAGCTATTTAGCTAAAAAAATATTTTCCTTTAGTGATCCTTTAAGTCCTGAGTACCTACCAAACGTATCTATTATACTCATAGCATTCCTCAGGGTATCCTGTGTATTTCGCATATACAATATGATGTCATCTGCATACAGTCTAATCTGTTCTGTACTATCGCCAATTTCTATCCCCTTATATTCTTCAGACTGACGGAATCGTAAGGCTAATGACTCAATTGTAATAGCAAATAGAAGAGGAGACAGCGGACACCCCTGCCTCATACCCCTAAATAAGTTCATTGATGGGGCCAATATCCCATTAATCAATAGCTTAGATCGCGGGGCTGCATATAGTATGCTTACCCATTGCTTAAATCTGTTCCCGAATCCAAACTTCCCCAGTGTTGCCTGCAAGAATCTCCACTCTACGGAATCAATGGCTTTGGCTGTATCAAGAGATGCCAAAGCCCCTGTCTCTGGAATATACTCCTTCATCTGTGCTACCAATTGAATTCTACAAATGTTTATCGATGTTGATTTGCCAGTTATATAACCTGTCTGGTCAGTGTAAGGGCTTACCTTGAGTGGAGTCCATTTTGCAGATTTGTATGCTCACCCTTGTAGGTACACACAGCCCACGGTAATAAGGTAAGACACTACCTGGGCTGTGAGTCTGTGCACGGGGGCTAGATAGGGATTAGCTAAGGATAGTCAAGTATAGCCGTGGCCCAGGATTCCAGAATTCAGAGTAAGGTCAGAATCCGGGGTCAGTCTCGTAGCTGAGCAGACGGGGTACACTGATGACAGCTGAGGGTCAGGTAACTACTGACGGAAAGTTCAGGGTTTGCAGACAGGAACCAAAGACAAGTCCGGGGCACAAGCCCTGGGTCAAGGGCTGGAGAAGGCAGGGAAAGTCCGAAAGTACAGGCTGGGGTCAAAGAGCAGGAGACAGCAGCATTCCAGGGTACATAAGCCAAAAGGGTCAGAAGCTGGGGTCAGTCTTGTAGCTGAAGACAACCACAGGAACACAAGAACCGTTGGCACAGACAGGACAATCAGAGAACAATGAACTGACACATCCCTCGTAGTGAGGCAGTGCTTTATACCCTGGTTGATTGGGTAACCTGCCTCAGCTGGACCAGGATAGACAGGTGCAGATTGCAGGGAGATCCAGAGACAGGCAATCAGCACATAGTTCAGAACCAGGCTTCGATGGACAGCAAGCAGGCTACCAACTGAGGAGTGGCTCAGAGGCAAAGACCTGGTGCAGCAACGGAGAGGTCCTGGGTTCAATTCCACCCAGAGCCACTTGGGGCGTGACCACGCCTCGCTGCCTGTTTGGTACGGTAGCGACCGTGACAGTCGGCATGCACTATAGATGTTATTACAGTATTTAATCTTTTGGCCAATATCTTGGCCAAAATTTTATAATCACAGTTCAGCAAAGATATTGGCCTTGGGTCCTTATCCGTTTTTAATAGTAAAACTACTGTTGCTTCATACATGGAATGTGGCAGTTCTCCTCTAACAAAGACCTCTCTTGTTAGATTATAATTCACAATACATACTCCATTTTGATTATGCAGCATCCATTTTAGAAATCATAGGGAAAATCTGTTTAGAGGTAAAAATGTAAGGCCCTTTTCACACTACAAAATAAATCCGTTTTAATAATCCGTTTTAAAATCCGTCAGATAATGTTAAAAAACGGAAGTTATACGTCCTTTATAAAATATCATTAAAGTCTATGGGATTTTTTTATGTTCCGTAAAGATCCGTAATAGTCCGTTATAACATACGGACGTTAGTTATAACGGAATATGTGACGGGTCTTGCACTATTTTTTGTAAATTATTTGTCCGTTGCAAGTAACGGATATATTAACGTCCGTTATATTTTAACATTGAAGTCTATGGCACATGGACGTTAGTAAATGTCTCCGTAAATGTCCGTTATGTTAACGGACGTTAATTTTACTGAGCATGGATATTCAGGGGAACCCCGCTGTCAATTTAAAACAAAAATGACGTGCGGTTCCCCCTAAATATCCATAACCAGACCCTTCAGGTCTGGTATGGATATTCAGGGGAACCCCGCCGTCAATTTAAAACAAAAATGACGTGCGGTTCCCCCTAAATATCCATAACCAGACCCATTATCCGAGCACGTTGACCTGGCCGGCCGCAGAAAAGAGGGGGGGACAGAGTGCGGCCCCCCCTCTCTCCTGAACCGCACCAGGCCACATGCCCTCAACATGGGGAGGATGTCCCCATGTTGATGGGGACAAGGGTCTCATCCCCACAACCCTTGCCCGGTGGTTGTGGGGGTATGCGGGCGGGAGGTTTATCAGAATCTGGAAGACCCCTTTAACAAAGGGGACCCCCAGATCCTGACCCCCCCCCTGTGTGAAATGGTAATGGGGTACACTGTACCTCTACCATTTCACGAAGGAAGTAAAAAGTATTGTAAAAAAACACACTGACACAAAAGAATAAAGTCCTTTATTAAAAAAAAAAAAAAAAAAAAAACTCCAGCGCTGAAAAATCCACTCGTTCCCGGCTTCCAGCGTTGTCCTGATCCTGCGACGGGTGCGGGTGATCTCCCGCGATGAGAAGATCCAGCGTCGGGTGATCTCCGCTCCGGCGATGTGAAGATCCATCCATCTGGCGCAGCAGCATCCCGGACCTCCTCTCACCGCTGGGCACAGCCCAGCGAATGAGCGGCTGAAGCGGTGACATTTCTTATATAGAGGAGGCAGAGCCACCCGTCACGTGACCCTGCCCCCTCTGACGTACCTCTGCTACGTCACTGGGGAAGACCATGAAGAGGAAAGGTCTTTCCTCTTCATGGTCTTCCCCAGTGACGTAGCAGAGGTACGTCAGAGGGGGCAGGGTCACGTGACGGGTGGCTCTGCCTCCTCTATATAAGAAATGTCACCGCTTCAGCCGCTCATTCGCTGGGCTGTGCCCAGCGGTGAGAGGAGGTCCGGGATGCTGCTGCGCCAGATGGATGGATCTTCACATCGCCGGAGCGGAGATCACCCGACGCTGGATCTTCTCATCGCGGGAGATCACCCGCACCCGTCGCAGGATCAGGACAACGCTGGAAGCCGGGAACGAGTGGATTTTTCAGCGCTGGAGTTTTTTTTTTTTTGTTTTTTAATAAAGGACTTTATTCTTTTGTGTCAGTGTGTTTTTTTACAATACTTTTTACTTCCTTCGTGAAATGGTAGAGGTACAGTGTACCCCATTACCATTTCACACAGGGGGGGGTCAGGATCTGGGGGTCCCCTTTGTTAAAGGGGTCTTCCAGATTCTGATAAACCTCCCGCCCGCATACCCCCACAACCACCGGGCAAGGGTTGTGGGGATGAGACCCTTGTCCCCATCAACATGGGGACATCCTCCCCATGTTGAGGGCATGTGGCCTGGTGCGGTTCAGGAGAGAGGGGGGGCCGCACTCTGTCCCCCCCTCTTTTCTGCGGCCGGCCAGGTCAACGTGCTCGGATAATGGGTCTGGTTATGGATATTTAGGGGGAACCGCACGTCATTTTTGTTTTAAATTGACGGCGGGGTTCCCCTGAATATCCATACCAGACCTGAAGGGTCTGGTTATGGATATTTACCGGGAACCGCACGTCATTTTTGTTTTAAATTGACAGCGGGGTTCCCCTGAATATCCATACCAGACCTGAAGGGTCTGGTTATGGATATTTACCGGGAACCGCACGTCATTTTTGTTTTAAATTGACGGCGGGGTTCCCCTGAATATCCATGCGACTTCTGGAGCTGGACTTCAAGAAAGGGTGAAATGTTTTTATTAACGGACGTTAGAAAGGAATGATATAACGGATGTATACGGATATATACGGATAAACATTATCCGTTTTCAATAAAGGAAGAATGGTAAAATATTTATCCGTATGTATCCGTTATTAAATCCGTTAATAAACGTCCGTTAATAGGTGTAATACGGATATTATAAAACGGACATACAATCCATAGTGTGAAAGAAGCCTAAGGCCCCGTACACACGTCCGAGGAACTCGACGTGCCAAACACATTGAGTTCCTCGTCGAGTTCAGTGTGGAAGCCGCCGAGGATCTCGGCGGGCCGACTTTCCTCATTGAACAACGAGGAAATAGAGAACATGTTCTCTTTTCGGCCCGACGAGTTCCTCGTCGGCTTCCTCGCTGAAAAGTGTACACACGACCGAGTTTCTCGGCAGAATCCAGCTCCGACCGAGTTTCTGGCTGAATTCTGCCGAGAAACTCGGTCGTGTGTATGGGGCCTCAGAGATACTTAGACGGGACTTTCAAACTGCTGATTGTGCCCTGTCTATTTACTTTCTGGATAATGATTAGGGATTTCCATGAGTAGCATGACATTGTTACACTGACCACCTAGAGTAAATAGGGAAGAGTCAATAAACAGAATGTAGATGAAGTCACGGATGATTAATCATTAAAGTTTCAGTAGTTTCTAAATTATCTGTATTCTGATTGGTTTAAAGACATGGCCCCATTATACGCCTTAAACAATGTGATTTACTACCGTATTTATCGGGGTATAGCGCGCTCCCGCGTATAGCGTGCACCCCTAAATTTGCCCAGAAATTCCTGTGAAAAAAAGATTTTTGTACTTACAGTTTGGTGTCTTGCACGGCGTCCATCAGTGGCCTCGCCGGGTTCGGCGTCCGACTGCGGCTTCGGGTGTCCTCTTCGTCGGATCCAGCGTCCTTCTGCGGCGTCCTCCCCGCTCGTTTCGCGCGCCGAGTTTGAATACTGCCCTGGCATATACCGAGCGCAGTACCTCTAAAATGTTTGTCTGGGTTGTTTGTTAAATGTTATATGTACTTCATGATTTAAAGTGATTACGTTTATGTGTTCTGCTGCAAACCGTTAGAAAAGTGTAAGTGTAATATAGTGCACGTTATGGTATTGTACATGATTGTTTGGTAATCTGTTTAAAGAGAGATAAGGCACCATAATTTGGCTTGCAGCCCAGAAGGTTCAAAGGGGTAAATCAGCCTTTGATATAGCTCTCTAAAATAAGAGGTTTTCTACCAAAGGCTTGCTGGGCGAAGTGGTGCCATAGAAAAAAAAAAAGAGGAGGAGGTTTGAACTGACTGAAAATACTTTACTTTTAAGTGCACTATATTTCCACTTTAACTTTAGGCATATTTATACTGTGAATTATAGAAGTTTGTTAAGTATAAGTTTGCATAATGGGTAATGTGGTTAACAAATGGAGAAAAGATGATGCAGCTTCTAAAACAAAAATTAAATATAAAACACAAGTACATGCGCCGCAAACAGCAGGGAGACGACCAGGCGGAATTATTACCCCAAAGGCCGTAGAAAATGAAACACCTAAAGACTTTGGCCCAGATTCACAAAGACTTACGACGGCGTATCTCCAGATACGCCGTCGTAAGTCTGAATGAACGCCGTCGTATCTATGCGCCTGATTCATAGAATCAGTTACGCATAGATTTGGCCAAGATACGAGCGGCGTAAGTCTCCTACGCCGTCGTATCTTGGGTTGCAATAATTACGCTGGCCGCTAGGTTGCGCTTCCTTGATTTCCGCATTGAATATGTAAATGAGCAAGATACGCCGATTCACGAACGTACGTACGTACGTACGTACGTACGTACGTACGTACGTACGCCCGTCGCAATTAGTTATGCCGTTTACGTAAGACATACGCCGGCGTAAAGATGAATCTGGTCTCTAGGTGGCGCAGCCCATGCAAAGTATGGACGTCGGAACAAGCATATCTTTTTACGTCATTTGCGTAAGTCGTACGCGAATAAGGCTATGCGTAAGTTACGTTCACGTCACAGGCATTGAGCCGACGTATCTTTGGGCACAAATACGACGTGATACTGAGCATGCGCGCGCATGCGCCGTTCGTTCGGCCATGCATCTACATGGTCAAGCCTCATTTAAATACAACACGCCCCCTACTAGCCTGAATTACGCGCCTGCTTTACGCTACGCCGCCTTAACTTAGGACGCAAGTGCTTTGTGAATACAGCACTTGCCTCTCTAAGTTGCGGCGGCATAGCGTAAATACGATACACTACGCCCGTGCAACGTAGACCGGCCATACGTGAATCTAGGCCTTTGTAGAAAGATATGCAGGATCCTTCTACATAGTACCTTTCTTGAACCATTTAGTAGAGTATACTCAAGACAAGTTTGGTTTTGAGCCATTTCCTAAACAGGGTTCCTTTTTGCCATGTCACATAGACATGATTAAGGGATTGTGTTTGGGAGATGAAGATGCCTTTCCTTATTATACTGGGGATCCTAAATGGAACAAGAAATATATGCGCAAGTGTGCTGAAGCATGGGTAAAGCTGGCCCCTTACTACAGACTTTCCACCACTGATTGTGAGAACAAAGCTTTACTGGCTAGGACTGAGGGCTATGAGGAAGTCCCTATTAGCCGTCTCAAGGAAAAGGCAAAACAGAGAGGCCTATGGCACATTGACAGGGCAAATAAGAGAAAGCTCACACAAATGTTAGGAATGAATGACTACCAGCAGAGTCGGGAGGGGTATTATGGAGGATACACAGATGACAAGCTTAGAGACATGGGGAAGCGTAGAAGGTTAAAAATGGGATCTCATCTTACCAGACAACAGTTGATTACTCATCTATGGCAGGATGATGGCTTACAGAAACCAGGAACAATGCCATTCCTTGGAACATGTGACTGTCGTGAATGCGCATTTTCAAGGAGACCCACTGCACCTCCTTCTTATGTCTCATCATTGTATCCTAGCCTATCTGGTACGAGGCCTAATAATGATGATGATGAGGACGAGATCTGTCTGTATGTGGCTTCTTTGAGAATGGCACAACAAGCAGAAAGAAATGTAGTGAGGATGAGGAGGAGGATGAGGAGGAACCTGTTCTGACTCATCATCATCCACTTGCACAAAGGTCCTTAAAAGCCCCTGCATCTGAAGGAGCTGTTACTGCTTCTGCAATGGAGATGCCCGAAGAAGGTACTGATTTAGATTTGTAATGATTCACTGGTATAATCTGTGGAAATAAGCAAAGACAAACAAACACACACTCACTCAGCTTCTGGGGGCTGGAGCTGTAGGAAAAAGCAGACACACACACAGAGATGCAGGGGGTAAAATGTGAGCAGATGCTGCTGGCAATCTTCTCATTCTTAGCTTTATTCTCCTCATGTCGTCACAGAATACACACCCATCAATCCCTCCCAATAACCCTTTACTCCACCCAGTTACCCTCCCATCCTGCTAAACACATGGCAAGGTCTTTGTTTCATCATAAATGATAGGGGTCTCTCGATCAGAACTGCAAGGATGTAGTGAGGTGGGCTGGAAAGGGGCATGTCCAGGACAGGAGGAAGAATATGACAGTCATTCGTTGGGAAATAGTTCCAGCAAATCGCCCATTTAGAAATCCATACACAGGAAACCAGCACGTTGCCTTTTAAGGGAAAAACAGTCCAGGACACAAATTCCTTTTCCATCTCCAAAACACAGGATGTAGCAAAGTCACAATTTCCTCTTGAAATGATCAGGAATGCATGGAAGAGTGAATACAATGGGGGATGGGGAAGCTTCATATAGCATATATCATTTCTAATATAAACTATTTTCAAGGAAAAATAAACACTTATTGTGATACATATATTTCACACATGCATAAATATATTTATATATAAAAAGGTATCAAAAATAATATGAAGAATAATACTAAACATTATTAATAATTCTAATATAAAGATTAGCGCAGCTTATCAAATAGGCATTATTACAGAAATCTATCACAATCCCCCCTATAAGGTCTATTTGAAAAGCAACATCCCTACATTCTCTTTGCCCTTTCTTTCACTTGAGAATGTTGTAAGCAGTCTCAACAGTCAAGGATGGTAACAGAGGATAAGGTCCTTCTTCTACTTTCTTCAATGAATCTCCTATTTCACCCAAATTTACAAAAGTAGGAGTTACCTCTTCAGCTGCTTTCCCTAACAGTTTCTTTATACAGGGCAGAATACAATAAAACATCACCACAACCAATATAACCAAAATCAAAATTGCTATACCTATTTGAGTACAAATGCGTTGCCACCCTTTCATCCATCCAAAATACTGGTCCCAGGGATCTGTCAACCCAGAATTTCTTTTTAATTCTTTGGAGAGTTCCTCTAATTTCTTAATGGCCAATGTTACCTTGCCATTCGGACCTGTATTGTCCGGAATGTACGTACAACATGTACTTGTACCAGGTAAGATTTTACATACACCCCCCTTTTCAGCTAATATCATGTCTAGGGCCATGCGATTTTGAAAAGTCATCCGTGAAGTGGCTTCTAGTTGTTCAGCTATTCCCTGGAGTGCATCCCTGGTGTAGTTAACAAACCTCTGTTGGTTATAGTAAATATAATTAATCCAATCCACATTCTTATTTATGGTGATTAAGGGAATCAGGGACTCAAAACCGGCAGCTACTTGATCTCTAGCTTTAAACTCATCCGGGACCCCCCCTTGGAACCCCTATGGCATCTATATATACATGAGGGTCAAAACTACCTGCTGGGGCACTTCTACGTTCTCTATTGGGGTGCTCCCCTTGTGTGACTAGGTCCTCTACAGAAAAGATGTGCAAGGGCATTATGACTTTAGCAAGTGCACATTCCCCTGTCCACTGGTCAGTTAATTTAGCCCTAATTTTCATGTCACCACAGATCCAATACACATCTCCCAGAGATTGTATTTGATTTTGAACTAAATCTGCAGATACACTACTGTATGAAGCACAGTAACCCTCAGAGAAGTTACCTAAGAACCTCCCTGCTCCCTGGTATTTCCTATAACATGTGTAATTACCGGGATATATAGTGATACCTTCCCCAGGCCTTGCTGTTTGAGTTATTATTGGGTATTCCTTTTTCCATGTTTCACACTGGGAGTAATCAGTAGTAGTGTTGGTAAACAGGCTCAGAAAACACTCCTCTTGAGTAGGAGGTATGTTTAATGGTACTGTTCCCAAATGTGGTTTAGCTCCACTGCATACGTAACAATTGGATCGGTTATGCTTCAATGCAGAAACCAGTCTCAGCTGCCATTGTGTCTTCGAATGTGGGATCTGCTATGGCCTCTATTTCTCCTAGGGTGGTTTTATGTACCTGTACCTCAGGGGGATCACTTGATGCTTGTAAGGCCTGCCATTCAGGTGAATTATACATGTCTTTAAGTTGGAACGGTCCCCTTGGTCCCCTATCCCCTACAGGTAATGGTATTGGTTTCCTATCCTCTTCACTATACCGTAACCCCATATTATATGTGCCTGCATCCCCAGGACTGGGATTCCTTATGGTTAGGGTAAGTTTCATGTTATAATCTGTCTCACCAGCGTACCATAAAGCTGATTTTTTCAAGGTTAGTCTGTCAAGTAATGGCTCCCCATATTTGTCTTTTTTACTCAGAGCATGCTGTGGTCTGTTTCCCCAGTCATCACCTGTATTCCAACCCACAGATCCCCAATCATTACAATCTTCAGTTGCATCACATAGATATATGTCTCCGCGGACACTAAACACCTGTCGGTTCGTATGACACCAATACCACGCAGCTGGAGGATATATATCACAGTAATCAAATATAAAGGTAGTCACATGTGTGTCTGATGAATTATACCAGAATTGCACTATCTGTTCTGTTTTTCTAATAGCCACCTCCTGTGTGTACACCACTGTCACTGTAAAAAGAAGGATATATAACTTCATTCTGATGCGGGTAGGTCACAATCCTCAGGAACTGGAGCCTTTTTGCAATGGGATGCGTGTATCCAAGTGTTCTTTCCGGCCAACTTTACTGAAGTAGCTGTTGTCAGCAACACTTGAAATGGACCATCATATCTTGGCTCTAGAGAATGTTTTCGGAGGAACTTCTTAACCATCACCCAATCACCAGGAAGTATGCTGTGAGTACCGGTATCTAAATCAGGATCTGGAATGGAAGAATATACTCGTGCATGGATATTAGTTAATTCTTTGGCCAGAGCCGTCACATAATCTACCAAAGTATCAGACTGTAATTGCAACTGTTGCGGGTAGTAACAACCTAACCTGGGAGCTGTACCAAACAAGATTTCAAAAGGGGACAAAGAATACTTCCCTCTCGGGGAGTACCATACACTGAATAAAGCTATTGGCAAACTTTCTGGCCAGGACAGACCTGTATCTTTGGCCATTTTCAACATTCGGGTTTTAAGTGTCTGGTTCATTCTTTCCACCTTCCCACTACTCTGAGGATGATAAGGTGTGTGAAATGCTAACGTGGTACCTAGGGCCTTCCATATTTCTTTTGTAATAGTAGCAGTGAACGTAGGACCTTGATCACTTTCTATAACCTCGGGTACCCCAAATCTGCAAACCACCTCCAAAAGTAACTTTTTAGCTGTGGTTTTCGCTGTCTGATTTGCAACTGGATATGCCTCGGGCCATCCTGAGAACATGTCTACAACTACCAGGGCATACTCGAATCTACCACTCTTTGGCATTTGTATGTGGTCGATCTGTATTCTCTGGAAGGGGTAGAGTGGTCTGACTGAATGTTTCGGGGGAGTTTTCTCCAGCCTTCCGGGATTGCATGCTAGGCAGGTGTGGCAGGACTTGCAGTACTGGTTAGTTAAAGTAGTAATTCCTGGAGCTACATAATGTTTGTTTATGAGCGAGTTCATCAAAGTCTTTGAGAGATGGGTTGGCCCATGGGCCCACTGTACCACAGCTGGGTACAAAGCTCTGGGGAGACATGGGCGGGTTCCTACAGTCCAAAGGTCATTCATCCGTACTGCTCCCATCTTATTCCACGTAGTTTTCTCTTGGTCTGCAGCGTCTGTTTGAGTCTTTTTAAGTAGGTCTGTGTGTACCGCTTCTGGTTGTGGATGGTGTATCCCCACAAAGTCTGTGGTTTGAGCCTCTAGAGGGGTCATGGCTGCTTGTTTTGCTGTTTCATCGGCAAGGTAGTTTCCTCTGGCTTCTGGTGTGGTTCTCTTTCCATGGGCTTTAACCTTGAGTATTGCTACTTGTTCAGGGAGTTGGAGTGCTGTCAGCAGTGCATCTATTGCCCTTCCATGCTTCACCGGGGTACCGGCTGTAGTCAAGAAGCCGCAAGTCTTCCATATAACTCCAAAGTCTTGGGCAACGCCCAGTGCGTACCGCGAATCAGTATAGATGTTTGCTGTTTGTCCTTCTGCAATCTGGCAGGCTACTGTAAGGGCATAGAGCTCAGCCTCTTGAGCAGACATGGATGCTGGGAGCGAGGCGGCTTTCATAACTACAGTCTCTGTGGTAACCGCATATCCTGTATGGTAATTGCCGAATGAATCTGCAAATCTGGAACCATCAACATACAAGGTGAGTTGAGGATCTTGGATCGGTGAATCCAGGACAGTACCTCTACCTCTTCACAGATTGTAGAAAAGGGTACAAAGAAATTAGCCCCCACTGATGATGGTCAAGTGAAGACTAGGGCTCAGGCAAGAGAGGAAGAAATGAAAAAGTCTGAGCAGGTGGACACAGATATTTTTCCAACTGTACAAGCCCCATTCATGGCGGTAGGAGATCAACTTATCATTAAGCCTTAAGACCCTCACAGGATGAATGAGATTATATCTGGATGTCAATGCCCGGATAAAAATCCTCATGCTGCATTAAGTTACCTAAAAAGAATGACCAATGGGTTAAACTACACTGGAGAAGATTACAAACTCATCCTCCAAAGAGTCATGGGATTTGAGGAGGAAGTTGATTTTGACTGGTCAAAGATACCAGAGCTAGATAAGTTGGAAACAACTTACAGTACAAAGGATTTTCCTTTTAGAGATGCAGATGCAGAAATCAACTGTTGTCTGGTAAGATGAGATCCCATTTTTAACCTTCTAGCTACAGCGCCCAGAGGAGATTCAGTTCGCATGTGCTGCGCTATATAAGTTTCTCACTCACTCAGAAGTCATTTCAAATATGTGGAAAAGTGTACTAGCAGTATGGATAGAAAAGCATGGAGATAACAAGGATCTGACCTCTATTTTAGCATGTAAGCAGAAGGAAACAGAGGAGGTAAGTGCTTTTATAAGGAGATTTAGGAAAGTGTGGGCTGAGGAAGGTGGTTTAGGCAAAACTGATGGTTATGCTATGCTTTATTGTCAAGCATTAATGAGTGGTTTTCGTCCTGAGATTAGACGACTAATCAAACAAGTGATTGACAATTGGCCCAAAGGAGCTAGATGACAAAATTAGAATGAAAGATATTGCAGGATGTTTTGAGACTGGAAAGTCACCATCTGCAGCAATACCTTTACCCACCACAGTACCATCAGTAACAGCTTTATCAACACCACCAGTATTACCTGCGCTAAAAGAATTACAGGACCTACAAGCATATCAGTACCAGGAAAAGGTGAGTAGAGGCAGTATGAACAGAAATCAGGGAGGGTTTTCTCCAAGAGGTGGTATTGATGAACAACGAAGGAATTGTTGTTTTGAATGTGGGCAGGTTGGCCATTGGAAAAAAGAGTGTCAAAACAGACAGAGATATATGCCCAATCAACAGCAGGATACAAGGCAACCATTCACAAGAGCAGAAGGCAAAACGGAAGGAGACCACAATAGGACAGCCTAGAAGTGAACTCCCTCACCTCTGAATTTATCCAAATTTCCCCTTCATGGTCAGTACTACCTTTATGTTCATTTGTGATACAAGGCCTTGCTGTAGATTTATTAATAGATAGCGTAGCCAGTAAAAGTAGCTTGAACAATAAATCATATGAAGGGACTTGGGAAAAGGGTGAGACTTCAATAGGCATTACTGGAGTTAAGACTAGGTGTGGGCGCACACCTCCACTGACTGTAGCTACATTGGACGGGGCAGTGTTAGGAACATTTTCTTTCATGATCATACCAAATTGCCCTGTTAACTTGTTAGGCCGAGATTTACTTGGTGTTTTCCAGATCAGCATTCAATTTTCATCACGAGGGGGAGTAGATGTCATCTCCCCAACGGTATGTATTGTGCCCCCAGCAAGCATAACAGACAACATGACAACTCAGCTGTTCCAAGAATTCGAGACTGAACTGACAGAAGTACCTTCACATTTTTGGACAGAACACCCCACTGAGGTAGGATTCATAGATTGCACACCTTACAATGCAACACTAAAACCCAATACATCCCCAATCTGTGTGTGAAACAATATCCACTCAGTAAAGAGAAAGAAGAGGACATTACACCTATCATAGAGGATTTTCTCAACAGTGGTGTTGTAAAACTCACTGTATCTCCTTACAATACACCCATAAATCCAATACCAAAGCCCAAGGGAGGTTACAGGTTCACACAAAATCTCAGAGCCATTAACAATATCATACAATCTGTTGCACCTGTGGTACCTGATGTTAACTCATTGATAACATCTATACCACCCGATGCTGAATATTTTACGGTCATTGACCTGTCAAACGCCTATTTCTCGATTCCAATCGATGAAGAATCCCAACCCCTAATGGCATTTACCTTTAAGAAAATTCAGATGACATGGGTGAGACTTTTACAAGGCTTTGTGGACTCCCCTGCAGTATACTCTCGAATGGCTCAGGAAACCCTGAGGTCTTGGGTTCCCCATTGCAACTCCACTCTCCTGCAGTATGTCGATGATCTTCTCCTTATCAATGCTGATCTCAAGGGATGCAAAATAGACTATATTTCTTTAATGAAACATCTTGCCAAGGCAGGACACAGAGCCTCCAAAAGCAAACTCCAATATTGCCAGAAAACTGTGAAATACTTGGGATTTCTCCTGTCCCGTGGGCAAAGACAACTCTCTCCAGACAGGGTAAAAGCCATTACTACCCTGCCCAAACCATCCACAAAAGCAGAAATGATGACTTTTCTTGGGATGATTACCTATTGCAGACAATGGATACCAGACTGTTCTCATTATGATTCCATTCTTCGGGCAGCCACCACCGAGAATCAACCTGCAAAGTTACAATGGACTGATGATATGCACAAATCATATAAGACTCTAAAGAATCTTCTTGTTGCATCACCATGTCTTCGCATCCCAAATTACAACTTGACATTCCATTTGTACTGCAGAGAGGGGGGAGCGGTAATGGCGGCAGTCCTGGCCCAGGAACACGGTAGCTCTATGAGACCAACTGCTTTTCTCTCCAGAATGCTGCCCATACCCGTCCAAGGTATGCCAGCATGCTTGAGAGCCATAGCTGCCTATGCAATTGCAGTAGAAAATGCTCAAACACTGACTCTTTCACATCACACCATCCTACACACAACACAAGTGATACATGCACACAGAAATAACACCACTCAGCACATGACTGTACAGCCCAATTCTGGATATGAAGTAATTCTTACTTCATCTGCCAATTTGGAGATCAAGAATTCTCCACCAAACTTAGGTCCAATTGCTTTCCTACATGCCATGATCACAAATACTGATGACCACACACTAGGGTGACCACATTTCCAAACTGCCATTCAGGGACACCCCCCCCCCCCCCCCGCATCATGAAATCAGCGGGCTTGTGTACAAGATCGAAAGTGGGCCCTAGGCATCAAGAAGAACAACAATATGGCACGCAAAGCGTGTCGTGGACCGTGGTTAACAGTGGACATGTCTTAAATTGCACTAAATATTGGCTTAAAGGGGGTGTTAAAGAGAGTCTGAGATTACTTATATAGTGCAGAATGTGGCAATGTTAAATAGGGAATACAGAGTGTATGGTGTTGAGTAGTATGTACAGGAGAGGTGTATGGAGGTGGATAATATGTACAGGAGAGGAGTGCAGAATGTATGGGGGTGGGTAATATGTACAGTAGAGGAGTGCGGAGTGTATGACTGGGGTAGTTAGTGGAGAGAGGAGGAAGAGGAGTGCAATACCACCTCCTGATAGTCTGTCAGCCACTGCTTTACCATGTTGGGCCACTCTGAAGAATGAAAGGTGGCACTCTGGAGGAAGTAAAGGGGCACTAAGGGGGCACTTTGGAGGTTGTAAGGGGGGATGAAAGGGGGCACTCTGGTGATACTATCTTAGTCAGAGCCCCCTTACATTCTCCGGGGTTCCTACTTACATCCTCTGGAGTGCCCCCTTACATCCTCCTACAGAGTGCCCCCTTACATCCTCCAGAGTGCCCCCTTAGTACTACTGTACTAAGGGGCACTCTGGAGAAAGTAAGGGGATAGAGTAAGGGAGCACTCTGGAGGAAGTAAGGGGCACTCTGAAGGCACACAGATAGTACCTCCAGAGTGCCCCCTGGAGACAGTCCTGAGGAGTGATGGCCATTAATCCATGCCAGGTGAATGTTAGGAAAAGCAGAGCACACCACCCACCTAATGGCTGCCCTATTCCACTACTGCTTGCTCTCTCCCTGCCACAGCCCTGATATAGGCCCGGTCCAGCCTGTGGTGTATGTCCCCATGTTATCTGTACCTGAATTACTGCAGTTCCTCCGGGGGATGCTGCACCCACTGGTGCTCAGGTCAGGGTGTCTGGCGGTGAGGTCTTCTCCCACTCCTTCCTGGGCTGGGATGAGCTGTGTACAGAGTGCAGGGTTCTGTGATGAGCTATGTACAGAGTGAAGGGTTCTGGGATGAGCTATGTACAGAGTGCAGGGTTCTGGGATGAGCTATGTACAGAGTGCAGGGTTCTGGGATGAGCTATGTACAGGGTGCAGGGTCCTGGGATGAGCTATATACAGGGTCCAGGGTTCTGAAATGAGCTATATACAGGGTTCTGGGATGAGCTATATACAGGGTGCAGGGTTCTGAGATGAGCTTTATACAGGGTGCAGGGTACTGGGATGAGCTATATGCAGGGTGCAGCAGAGGCGTAATTAGAACCTTTAGGGCCCTGGTGCAAGAAACCATGAAGGGCTCCCGACCTCCGGCCTGGGCCATTCCCTCCAAGCCCAGAGGGGGCAGTATAATTTAAAATGGGAGGGGTGGCAGTGGAGGGCAGTATAATGGGAGGGGGCAGTATTATGGGGAGGGGGTAGTGAAGGGCAGTATAATGTAAATGGGAGGGGTGGCAGTGGAGGGCAGTATAATGGGAGGGGGTAGTGGAGGGCAGTATAATGGGAGGGGCTGGGGTAGTGGAGGGCAGTATGGGGGGACTGTACAGCATGATTGGAGGGGGGCAGTGTATGGGAGGTAGCAGAGTATAATGGGGGGGGGGTAGTGGAGGGCAGTACAATGTAAATGGGAGGGAGGGTAGTATAATGGGAGGGGGTAGTGGAGGGCAGTATAATGTAAATGGGAGGGGTGGCAGTGGAGGGCAGTATAATGGGAAGGGTGGTAATTAGAACCTTTAGGGCCCTGGTGCAAGAAACCATGAAGGGCCCCCGACCTCCGGCCTGGGCCATTCCCTCCAAGCCCAGAGGGGGGCAGTATAATATAAAATGGGAGGGGTGGCAGTGGAGAGCAGTATAATGGGAGGGGGCAGTATTATGGGGAGGGGTAGTGAAGGGCAGTATAATGTAAATGGGAGGGGTGAAAGTGGAGGGCAGTATAATGGGAGGGGGGTAGTGGAGGGCAGTATAATGGGAGGGGCTGGGGTAGTGGAGGGCAGTATGGGGGGACTGTACAGCATGACTGGAGGGGGGCAGTGTATGGGAGGAAGCAGAGTATAATAGGGGGGTAGTTGAGGGCAGTATAATGTAAATGGGAGGGAGGGTAGTATAATGGAAGGGGTGGCAGTGGAGAGCAGTATAATGGGAGGGGGGCTAGGGAGGGCAGTATAATGGGAGGGGGGCAGCATGACTGGGGGGGGGGGTTGTAGTGGAGCAAAGTATAATGGGTGGGGGGTAGTGGAGGACAGTATAATGTAAATGGGAGGGGTGGCAGTGGATGGCAGTATAATGGGAAGGGTGGCAGTGGGGAGCAGTATAATGGGAGGGGCAGTGGAGGGCAGTATAATAGGAGGGGTGGCAGTATAATGGGAGGGGGGCAGTATGATGGGAGTGGGTGGTACTGGAGGGCAGTATAACAAGGGTTAGTGAAGGGCAGTATAAAAGGAGGGGTGGCAGTGGAGGGCAGTATAATAGGAGGGGTGGCAGTGGAGGGCAGTATAATAGGAGGGGTGGCAGTGGAGGGCAGTATAATAGGAGGGGTGGCAGTGGAGGGCAGTATGTTGGGAGGGGGTGGTAGTGGAGGGCAGTATAATGTACAGCATGACTGGAGGGGTGCAGTGTATGGGACGGAGCAGTGACCATGAGCTACTCAGTCTCAGAGTCAGGGCAGTGCAGGGAGCATTTTGCTTACCTTTCTTCCAGCGCAGGAACAGCCACCAGGGAAGAGGCGGAGTTGTGGGCGGAGTCGGGGGCGGATCTTAGGCGCAAGGCAGAATCCTCCACCGGCTCGCTTGGAATGCTGGGGCTCCACTCTCCTCCTCAACGTGACGTCACTGGTTGTTAGACGCCAGTCATGCCATGCCTAGCAACCAGTTGTTTTGGCAGTGAGCCAGGCAGCGTCTGGGGGGCAAATCAAGCAGTCTCGGACAGAACTAGCACAGCGGGCAGTGAGGGACAGCGGCAATTTTTATGGGGCATCCGATCGGCCAAGGGGGCAATTCCGGGACACTATATTGTCCCGGAACAAAGGTGCCCGGGACCAGGGACAAAGATGTCAATTACAGGATAATCCCGGGCAATCCAGGACACGTGGGCACCCTACCACACACTTGAGGAACATCAGTGCATGGAAGTCATACAACCACACACTACGCCGAGACCTGACTTATTAGAGACCCCCTTACCTGGAGCAGAGGATGTTTTTGTAGATGGTTCATCAACAAACCAAATGACAACCTTTTTTACACAGGCTATGCAGTAGTCCAGTTGCCTAACAAAGTTATTGAAGCTCACTCGATACCCTACCCATCAGCTCAAGCAGCTGAATTAGTTGCTTTGATACATGCTTGTTAATTGTTTAAAGACAAGGAGGTAAATATCTACACTGATTCAAAAAATTTGGCAGAAACGTGGATTCATTACAGCTGATGGGAAAGGAATTTCTCATTCCGACCTCATAAAGGACCTTTTGACAGCAATAATGCTTCCCGCAAAAATTGCTGTCATTAAATGCCAAGCCCATACTTCAGGACAAGATATGGTTGCACAAGGGAACAGGTTTGCTGATCAGGTTGCTAAAGAAATTGCCACAAAACCAGTGTGTCCTACATACATGCTCATGTCCAAATTTGTAATACCATCTCTTGTAGAGGATACTGACCTTGCTCATTTGCAAGCTTTAGCAACTCAGGATGATGTGGAATTCTGGTCAAAAAATGGGTTGATGTGGGCCAACAAGGAGGGAGACATAGGTAAGTATGGACTCCCAAGAGCGGCTGCTCCCCTATTCATTTCCCATTATCATGGATTTGGACACAAAAGTAAAAAGAACACATTAATTCCCATTTCCAAGCATTTCATATGTAGAGATCTGTGGAATCTAGTTGATGCACAACTTTCTAGATGCCTGACATGTGCTCGAAACAATGTACAAGTAAAAAAATAGGAGCTTTGGATCACTTACCAGCCCCCCAAGGCCCAATGCAGGAATTACAGATTGATTTCACACACATGCCAGTAGCCAAAGTTGGTTTCAAATATCTTTTGGTTATTGTGGATAAGTTCTCAAAGTGGGTAGAGGGAATCCCTACAATAAGATAAAGTGCTAAGACAGTTGCCAAAATTCTATTTAAAGAATGGATTCCGAGATATGGTTGTCCCATAATCATAGATCGTGACAAAGGACCAGCATTCACTGCAGCATTGACACAACACATTAGCAGATTACTGGCCATTGACTGGAAATTTCACATCCCATATCATCCACAGAGTTCAGGGATTGTGGAAATAATGAACAGAACAATTAAAGACAAATTAAGGGGGGCGTGGCCGAGAGCGGCATTTGAGCGGACGTTCATCACGGAGCTCCCGCACTAATCCTCTAATGATCCTCTTCCCAGTTAATCCTTGCGGAATCCGACCGATTCGTTGCAGGCTCCCTTCTGGACACTCCGGGTGACATTAGCGGCGATCGTGGAAGCCATGCTGACCCGCAAGCAGTTAGAGACCGGGCCGCCCGAAATCCAACATGGCACCGCAGCTCCTCTCTCGCAGCGTGCACGAGGCATGGATAAAGGCAAGGACACGGGTAAGCCTCCTAAAACCCTTCGAGGGACTGGGAAAGACCCCCCAAAGGATATACTTTATTATGCCCAGAAGCTAACGAGCGCAGCAGCACATGGTAGTGGGGAGGACATGTCAGCTACCCCTGCAGTCTTTCATACGCAGGCAGAGGATGAGGCAGGCACTCAGGGCCCTGAGGCCCCCTCAGTGAGGGACTTATTGATGATGGAGGAGGATGAGGAGGATGGGAGCGATGCTCACCCTACCCTAGCTGACATACTGCGTGCAGTGAATAAATGCACAGCGTCAGTACACTCATTGCAGGAGAATTTTGGCACTTTGAAGGAGGAATTGGGGTTCATTAGACATGATCTGCAGAAGACGCGGGAGCGCACCACTGCTGCTGAGGGACGCATCAGCGATTTGGAAGACAAGCTGACACCACTCATAAGGGATGTGCAAATCACTGACAGGATTGCCAGGGCGAATGACCTCAAGTCTGACGACATTGAGAATCGTTTACAACGAAATAATGTTCGCATAGTGGGGCTCCCCGAGAAAACCGAGGGCAGGGACCCCACCGAATTTGTGGAACAATGGCTACTCCAGGTGTTCGGGAAGGAGGTCTGTACCCGGTTATATTCGGTGGAACGGGCACACAGAGTACCAACTAGGCCCTTACCGCCAGGACACCCGCCGCGCACCATGATTGCTAGGCTGCTCAACTATAAGGATAAAGAAATTGTGCTCAGACAAGCGAGGGAGCGACGCAATATCCTGTTTAATGGGGCTCGTGTATCGTTTTACCCTGATTACTCTGCGGAAGTACAGAAGAGAAGAGCAAGGTTTACTGATGTCAAGAAGAGGTTGCAGCGGCTGCGGGCCTCATATGCCATGCTGTTCCCAGCGAAGCTCCGGATCATAGTTGGCGGTCAGTCCCATTTCTTTAAATCGGCGGCTGATGCATCATCCTGGCTGGACGCCAACGAACACGCAATTTGTCAAGAGGGCAGGAGAGCAGAGGCAGAGGGAGACTGATTCATAGCTTTTGCAGATTCCGGTTCGGTACAGGTTTGTTCATTCCAGATTGGCTGGGAAGCCACAACCTACAGCTTTTCTCTGACAGTGTTGTGAGCAAGTGAATTTTTCTAACAAGTACTTTAGTGATTTTTCATATTTTTGTCCAGGTGGAAGTTTTCCTCAAGAGGCACCTGAAGTGTAGGATCAAGGCGTTCGGCTTGACCTACAGTGTTTCTTGGGTGGGTTTTCTACTTTTTTGATTTTTGTTTCCCCCCCCTTTTTTATTCTGGTACCTTTGCAACCCCTGCCCAGTGCCCCGTGCTATGGAGGGCTCTCCTGGTGGTCACTGTGGAGTTTTGTTTGTTGGTTGCATACAAGTTTTTATTTTTCATGCTTTAATTCTTTATTATCACAGCTGCAGCTCTGAACAGTGCCGATGTGCTCACAGGAAACTCTTGAAGCAGATCCCAGGTACTGTGTTTTTGATACACTTGGCGCACTGGACCTATGCACACCCTATGGCGCCTAGGGTACACAGTATTTTACTTTTTTCAGATCATAGGACGGTTTAAGAATGAGTACTGTTACATTGCTTTCTTGGAACATTTGGGGTGTTCAGAGCCCCCTGAAACGTACCATGGTCACTACTATTTTGAAAAAGTACTCCCCTGCTATCTATGTTCTGCAGGAGACTCACCTTGTGCCGGACACGGTTTCTTGCCTGGGCTTTTCTTGAGTGGGTTGGGCCTACCACTCTACCCACACCACCTATTCGAGAGGGGTGAGTGTGCTGGTCCATAAAGCCCTGGAGTTTCTCCTGCTGGACAAATTGATAGATGACGAGGGACGTTATGTGGTTCTGAGGTACTGCGGATTTTGTTAATGTACCAGTTGGACCACCCTGATGTACCGTTCGTCGTCATGGGTGATTTCAACTGTTATATGGATCCTGTCATGGACAAACATCCGCCTCCATTGGCTTCCCGCAACAGAGCTCGAACAGCACTGCGGAAGTTCACGGAGGAGGTGGGGTAGGTTGATCCGTGGCGCAGCCGTAACCCGCAGCAAAAGCTGTTCTCCTGTTTCTCCAAGACTCACCATTCTCTGTCACGTATTGACTTATGCTTATGCTCGCCCCAGACGGTCAATCTGTTGGAGGATCTTAGATACCTGGTGAGAGGGATGTCGGATCATTCCCCTCTTTTGGCATCCCTGATTGTTAGGCCCGCTACGGATCTTCCTAGGGCTCCTTGGAAGCTCAACACCTTCTGGCTTAATTTGTTCCCTTCCCATGCACAAGTAGCGGAGGAGATTGCTGGGTTTTGGCGGCGCCATGAGGATTACTCGGATTTGGGATTGACCTGGGAGACGTTTAAAGCGTTTCTCAGGGGAATCTTGATAACGGAGGTTAATGGTATCAAGGCCAAAACGAATGGGATACGGGAGCAATCTGAATTATTGGTGAGCAGGCTGGAGGCAGATTCATTGCGGATCCTTCAGATGCGGCTTGAGAGGCGTGGATAGCTGCACAGGAGGCAGTGGATAGGATTACTAGGGAGTCGGCTGATAGAAAACGTTTTTTCAATAGACAGGCTTTCTTAGAGGAGGGGGAACAAACAGGCCGTCTGCTTGCAAAGATAGTGAAGGCGTCCCATACATCCCCATCTATTGGCGCACTACAAAAGGAGGGGGGTGGGCTTGTAAATACTCCCGCACAAATTATGGAGGAGCTGGTTAGGTTCTATTCTGATCTATACAGGTCCCGGGTGGCTTATTCAGACTTGGAGATACAGGAGTACCTGCGGGGAATTGAGCTACCTAGTTTGTCGGCTACCCAGAGGGCACTCCTGGATTCCCCTGATCAGGCTGGAGGAACTGCAGGAGGCTCTCAGTCTTTTTCCTAATTCAAAATCTCCGGGGATGACGGTCTACCCATGGAAATTTTTAAACAGTATGGGGGGATAGTCTTGCCACACTTGCTCAGGGTTCTTAATTTTGCTAGAGAACGACAGTGTTTACCAGACTCCATGACCAGAGCTTGCATTGTTCTTCTTCTGAAACCGGGTAAGGACCCGCTTGAACCGGGTTCATATAAGCCGATTTCGCTCTTACAGAGCGACATTAAAATTTTAGCGAAGGTCCTGGCTCTGAGGCTTAACAAGGTCATCTCCTGCATCATTCACTCAGATCAGTCCGGCTTTATGCCCCAAAAGTGCACAGCCATCAATCTCCGCAGGCTTTATTTGAATATTCAGACGGTGTCGGAGCACATGGGAAACAGGGCCCTATTATCGTTAGATGCCCACAAGGCTTTTGACAGCATAGAATGGGGTTACCTTTGGGCTGTTATGGGAAAATTTGGCTTCGGTGAACAGTTCCTGTCGTGGGTACAGTTATTATACTGTTCGCCCAGGGTGGTGATTAGGGAGGCGGGCAATGTCTCTAAACCATTTACCCTGCATAGGGGTACCCGTCAGGGATGCCTGCTGTCCCCGCTTCTCTTCGCCATCGCCATTGAACCCATATTGTAGGCCCCTCACTCTCTTGATCAGAGCGAATCAGAGAGTGAGGGGCCTACAATATGGGGAGATCCAAGAGAAAATTATGTTGTACGCCGACGACACCATGCTCCTTTTGGGTGACACTGATGGCTCCCTGAAGGAGGCTATGGAAGTGGTCGGCAGGTTTGGGTCCTATTCTGGCCTAGTCATCAACTGGACCAAGTCCTCGCTTTTATTGCTGGATGAGGTCCAGGGTGACGGGGAGAGGATGATTCACAGGGTGCCGGTATCCACAGGATTTAAGTATCTCGGTATCCAGGTTACCCCTGAACCACGTGATTTTCTTGCACTCAATTTGACACCGTTGCTGAATAGAATTAGAGATAAGGTTAAGATCTGGTCTCGCCTTAAGATGTCCCTAGTAGGCAGGGTCAATCTTATTAAAATGATCTTTATGCCCCAGCTCTTATATATCCTGCACAATACCCCTGTGGTCATCCCTCTGAAGATGTTCAGGATTATTAATTCCCTTTTCAGGACCTTTATCTGTCAGGCCAAGTCCCCTAGGGTGAAGTTGGAGCAGTTTCAGAAGCCTAAGATGGCGGGAGGCCTCACCCTCCCTAATCCTTGTGTATATTATTTGGCAGCTCAGGCGCAACACATCGCCAGGGCTATGCCAAAGGGTGAGGTTCTTGAGGGTGGCGAGGGGCGGGCGGATCCCATTAGGGCCCTGATGTGTTATGCCACTGGCTTCGATAGCTTACCTAATGGTATGGAGGCCCTGGCATATGCACTATCCAACAAAAAGTTTCCCACATATGCGCTGCTGCAAAAAATTTGGAACAAACTCAGACAGATGCAGGAGGTAGAGGGGTTCACAGGTTTCAGCCCGATCTGGGACAATAGGTACTATGAGGAGTTGCTCTCATTGGACTGTGGGGCGCGGTGGAGAAGACATGGTGTTACGCTTCTGAAACATATTTTTGTTGCGGGTGAGCTGATCCCCTTCCCTGAATTGAGGGAGAGGTATCGCCTCCCACAGTCTATCTTCTTCCATTACATGCAGTTGAGACATGCTGTGATGGCGCAGGCAAGGGGGGCCCCGTGGGTTCTTTCGAAAGCGCCGATATTCAAATTTATGGCCGAGGTGTCTCAGTTTAAGGGTTTTATTTCTGACGCTTATTCAATGATCTTAAATATCTACTTAGATGACTTTCCCCTTGGGGTGTCCACGAAGTGGGAGAGGGATGTGGGGACCTTCGAGGATGAACAATGGGAGGAGGCACTTCAGGCAGTGCAGTTGTGCTCCCTGAATGTGGCCCAGCGGTTATCCCAATTGTATATTGTGCTCAGAGTGCATTACACACCCGTCAGACTATTTAAAATGGGGATAAGGTCAGACTCCAACTGCACTAGATGTGCAAGGGACCATGGCGACCTAATTCATTTACTGTGGCGGTGCCCCAAGCTTCATTTATTCTGGTCAGGGGTCGTGGCTCTCCTTAACAGTGTTTATCTGACTAACATTCCTGTTGACCCGAAACCGTGTCTTCTTGGAATTATAGATGATACGTCACTGGACGACAATAGCAGGCAAGCCATGTTGAGAGCTCTGTTTCAGGCCCTTAGGCAAATCCTTCGGCATTGGAAGGCAGTTGATCCTCCAACGTTGAAGGAATGGATTGCTCAAATGGGGGACACCATAAGAATGGAGAGGTATGTCTATCAACACAGGGGTTGCTCGAGAAAATTTGAGCAAGTGTGGGCTTCATGGTTAGATTCCCCTGGCTTATCCCCGGTAGATCTGGTCATGGATAGGTTGCTTAGATAGATGGGGGGGGGGGGGTAGTCAGCCATGGGGGGCAGTCAGAGAGTGGGGAGTTTGATTCATTGGATTTATCCTTTGTATGTGATGTGGGGGATGTGGGTACTCCAGTGGGGCTAGTGCCTTTTAAAGAGTGGCCTCGGACTGAGGTCTGATGTTATATGGGAGTCTGCTATGCTTTATGTGTGAACTGTCATTTGCACTGGTGGAATGTTTCGGTGCTGTGTTTATGAGCTGTGTACTTGCTGTGATTTCCTTTTCTGTTTAAGAAAAAAATGTTTTTTTTTTTTTTTTTTCTCAATAAACATCTCTGATTTTAAAAAAAGACAAATTAAGGAAGGGAACAGGAGGAAGTTTTAAAAATTGGATTGAGCATCTACCCGCTGTACTTGCAGAAATCAGGATGACCCCAAATAAAACCACAAGGTTATCCCCTTTTGAGATCCTCATGGGTAGGCCATTTTCCAATCCGTGGGTTAGAGGGACACCCCAGCTACAGGCAGGAGATCTAGAGGTTATACAACAAGAGCATGTGGTCAAGTTAATTGAAAAATTGAACTCTGTGTATGGTGATGTGTCTCTGTCTTTCCCACTTCCAGCTGGTGAGCCAACACACCCTTTTCAAACAGGTGACAAAGTCCTTGTCAAACAACTACAGAAGCACGGGTCCCTGGATCCACCCTATGGTGAACCTACAACAGTGATTGCAGTCACCAGAACAGCTGTCCTAACTGAGCAATCCCCAATCTGGATCCATGCTTCAAGGGTCAAGAATGCACCACCAAGAAGAGAAGATGGACCAGCAGAAGGACCATGAGGAAACAGAGGAAATGATCAACCACACACCAGATCAAGAAGAGATGGAGAATGCCCCAGAACCACCAAAGAAAGTACCCAAAAAGGAAACACCCTTGACAGCACTAATCAGAGTAACTGTCTGCACTATTTCTATGATCATTGCATTAGTAGTGTACTTGGTTGCTTGTGCCATATATGATGAGTGTCCCTGGTTCCCAAAGACACATTGTAAACAAGTCATACACACACCCCATATCTAGGAAAACGAAATGTAGAAAAGAAAGAAGACCCAACTGAATACCCTAGTCTGTTATGGAAAACTCACTTAAAAATTGCGAAGACAGCCAACAAGTCTAATTGTTGGGTATGTTCAAGACCCCCTTTAGGCCTTACTAATCCAGCCATGATAGCCGTATTTATTCCCTATATAATCACAACAAATTACTCAGCCCCCATCAATGAACGTTTAGATGTTAAACTTGCCCATCCATATGATACCTTTTGGGAATCAGACATAGGAAATAATTATTCCAGCAGGGATGATTTTTTCTGCGATAAATTAAGAACCCTTATCTATGTAAGTGGTCAACAAGGAAAGCCAAGCATTATAGATTAGGGGGAAAAGGGGGAATACTTGGTAGAATTAAATGTCCCAAAGGCCTAGTCATAGACATAGGGGATGTAAACATAGCAGATCCTCAAGACATGGAGAAGTTAGTGATATGCCAAGGAAAACATTGTAACTCTGCAATAACAACACTTATTTATACACCACATTCTTCTTGACTGATAGGGTCATACAAAAGACAAAGATCCCCAGGTGTTCTGCCATAAAAAAAGATTTTTTTCTGGCTCTGCAATGACCACATCGCATATAAAATTGTACCTGCCAACGTTTCTGGGGTATTGGTCACTTTGGTACCCGCCGCTTATGTCTCTGAAAATGATATTGATGCTAGCTACCAATTGAAAACTGTATGGAGTGATAATAGTAAACGAGAACTGTTTGACACTGGGGATATGGTTTGGTCTGTATTTCCATCCTTCACAGGGCGGGGAGTTATTTTAATGCAGAGGTTAAACAATTTCTCAAATATTATGGATGAGATTTTAAATAAGACAACAAGTGCTATTGATCTGATAAATGAGGAATTAAGGGAATTGAGTAGATTGACCTTACAAGAAAGAATGGCTTTAGATTATTTATTAGCTTCAGAAGGAGGGTTTTGTCAATTCATTGGAAACACATGTTGTACTTGGATTTCAGACTATGGAGATAAAGTAAGTGAGCACTTAAAGAAAATAAAGGAACTGCATCATAAAGCTAGAAGTATAGCAGAAGGATGGAATCCATTTAAGGGAATGGGGGGTGCAGAAGGATGGTTGAGTGAATTGTTTTTATGGATAAAGAAAGTTGGGTTTTGTGATACTGATGGGTATTTAGAGGTAAAAATTTAAGAAATACTCAGACGGGACTTTCAAACTGCTGACTGTGCCCTGTCTATTTACTTTCTAGATAATGATTAGGGATTTCCATGAGTAGCGTGACATTGTTACACTGACCACCTAGAGTAAATAGGGAAGAGTCAATAAACAGAATGTAGGTGAAGTCACGGATGATGAATCATTAAAGTTTCAGTAATTTCTAAATAATCTGTATTCTGATTGGTTTAAAGACATGGCCCCATTATACGCCTTAAACGATGTGATTTACTATATATGCTGTAACAGAAATCCAATACAGACAGAGTTCTAACATCATACTGGTCTCCTGTGGTGTTTTGAATTCTCCATGCACATGTCAAGGGCAGATAACAGCAGTGACTTTGACTGACAGACCTTAACATCTCAGATGACAAGAAGTCCACACGGGGACTTCAAGCAGCCAAAAGGACCCTCGATACGGCCTACCCTAACATCTCTATATACCTTAGTTAGTATTGGAGCAATCGGGTCTACATATTGACTATACACCTCCAGGGGTAAACCATCCGGGCCTGGGGATTTACCCATTGCCAACGAGCCGATAGCTTCCCTAACTTCTGCCTCCGTAATCTCCTCGTCCATTAATTTCACATTTTCTCTTGTTAGTTTTGGGAACTCTACTTCCTCCAGGTACCCCACTATATCCTCCTCTGCACATGTTAATGAGGTGGCATACATTTTAACATAATATTCATGGAAGCATTTCAGTATTTCTTCTATTGTACAAACTAATATCCCCTGTTAGTTTTGTATCTTGGAAATAGCAGAAGATGTCTGTTGTTTAGCTATAAATGCCAATAGTCTACTAGCTTGGTTCCCCTGTTCAAAAAATTTCTGCCGTAAAAAGAATTGTTTCCGTTTGGCTTTTATTTCTATCTGACCTTTATATAGCCTACGCAGGTTTTCCCACCTTGCCTGATTTTCATTCGAGGGGTTGGATATAAACTCATCCTCCGCTTTTGTACACTGTTAGCCAGTTCCTCCTCTCCTTGCCTACTAACACATTTAACATGTGATATAGTTAACTTCAAGCCCCCCCCCCCGCAGGTATGCCTTAAATGCATCCCATACACTACCGTCCATTGCATAGGTCCCATGTGCCTCAATAAAGATATCTAATTGTTCTGGTATACGGTCATCAGGCCCAATTTGTGCTAGTCAGTATGGATGCATTTTCCAGGTTGGCCGGTTACCCCTAGGACCAATATGTAATCCAAACAATAGTGGGGAATGATCGTATACCCACAAGGTAGGTAGCCAACTGATTGTACCAATGGTTGAACTTTATCATTCCCACAAACCATATCTATACGCGACAAACAACTTCCTCCTGGGACTGACCATGAATAAGCCCTGGTCTGTGGTTTCCTAATTCTCCACAGGTCAGTCAAACCTACCTCAACCAAAAGCCTTTTTAGCGTATTTTCTTTACTGGCCCCTCCATGTCTGTCTAAGGTTGGATCCAATAACATATTGTAATCCCCCATGCACATCACATAGGCATCAGGATATTGAGCTAGAAACAGCACTGCCTCCTTCAAAACCTGTATACCCCCATGAGGTGGATTATAAATTCCCATCAACACAAATGGCAACAAATATAATATTTCATAAATAAATACATATCTACCCTCAGGATCACATTTATACTAAATACATTCCCATGGCACTGAGCGGTGTATCAACATGGACACTCCCCTTGAGTATGATGTATGATATGAGTGGTATATATGATTAACCCATGGTTTCTTTAAATATTTAAAATTATACTTTGTCATATGCGTTTCCGGCAGACATACTATTTTTGCCTTGGTCTGTCCAATGATTGTAAATAAAAATACATTGTTCACTCATGTTTTCCTAACTTTAATAATCTCCAGGGGCAATACTCTCTCAGCTTCCTATCTTCCTTAAAGGTTATCTGTATCAAGTAGGGTGGTAGCGCTGCTTCCCGTGGCAACAAGTTTGTCTCCATTCTAAACCTTCCATTTCTAATACCCTTGTTATACCTTAGTAACTCAAAGTGTAAAAAGAAAAAAAATGAGACATTGCCTGCGACTGGCATTTACCCAAGTCACTTGCAATTCGTAAAGTGTCCATGTGATACATTTGCCTATATGTCTCAGTTTACTGCTCCCTGCTAGCCATATGGGTAGAGGTAGAAAGGAATTTCATGTGTGATTCATTCCTCTGACAGGTTATTGACGTGCTAATGTCCCCTCACTATTCTAAACGTTAATTGATCTATTGTGTTGTGTGAAGAAGATCTGTGTTTACCCTTAAAAGATGTGTATTGTATCATCAGGCTAAATGATTAGAGAAGTAGTATGTTAATTATTCTGATTGCTTCAGTGTATTAATTAACTCCACTGATGTCTTTATCTAAAGAAACATGTCTGCATGGTCGGCTCCGACTTGTCTCCTATAATCTGTATGGGAAACCCCACTGTGTGAGGGGGGCGTTCCTAACAGGCTGTAACCACATATAAGCTGAGTTTTTGTGTCATTAAAGTGTCTTGTTCTAGCAGTAAGCTTGGCATGTGTGGCTTTCTGGGCGATTCTAGGGATATCCCTCCTCGTGGAATATTGGGGTGATTTTCGTTATGGGAAGAAGGGAACGTTGACGGGGATATCATACCAATACCGTCACAATTGGTTGGCAGCGGTGGGATTTTTCCCTTCTATTCCCCTTCACACCCGGATTCCAAGCAGACACTGGAAGAACTACTGGAAGTTCGTGGAAGGATTGCTAGCAACAAAACCAAGCGGGTCATCATAGCAGAATCAATGGAGATAGACCAGGAGGACGGGATTGCAGCAACGCCAGCAGTACAAGAGATGGAGACACCAGTGATTCAGGAGGAGGAATCGCCAGCCAACAAGCTAATGAGAGAGAAGCTAGCGTGGTTCGGGCCGAACCCAACGGCAGATGTGGTGCTGAGAGTGATGGACCTGTTAGCGAAGGAGGCTAAAGAAATAAGGGACGCAGAACTACAGAAGGATAAACAAATAAGGGACGCAGAACTACAGGAGGATAAACAAATAAGAGACGCAGAGCTACAGAAGGATAAACAAATAAGGGACGCAGAACTACAGTTAAAACTGGCAGCAGTCCAACAAGCAGCCGCACCTTCTCCGAGCAGTGAGTACAGCACAGCAGACGCAAGGAAGATTCCGTTTAGCGCTTTTAAAGCTTTTGATGAAAAGGACTGTGAAATTGATAACTACCTGGCGGATTTTGAGCGACAATGTAACCTGCACCGAATAGCTAGAAGAGAGTGGGTTGCAATATTGTCAGGCAAACTGTCAGGCAAAGCTTCTGATGCTTTCCGGACCGTGCCAGATCAGGATATCCATAGCTACGCCAGGGTTAAAGAAGTGCTCCTGGCTCGTTATGCGGTAACCCCAGAGTCCCACCGACAGAAGTTCAGGGACTCACGCAAAACCACGAAAGACTCTTACGCAGAATGGGCATGCCAGTTGTCCCTGTCGGCCTCTAACTGGGTTAACAGCAGCCAGGCCACCACCGCAGAGGACATTTTGCAACTAATGCTCCTGGAGCAATTTTACAATCACATCCAGACGGACGTCAAGGATTGGGTGAGAGATCGCAGGCCCATGACTCTACCAGAGGCCGCGAAGTTGGCGGATGAATATGCGGATACTCGCAAGACAAACCAGGTCACACCACGGGTACAACCCCCACAACCAACGGCGCCCTCACACCCACCAGCTGCTAGATACCAACCGCCTAACAGACCGATGACATATAGCCCTCGCTACCCACGCCAGGAGGACAACGAACAACGCTGCTTCCGGTGCAAACAGTTGGGTCACTTCAAGCAGAATTGCCCCATGAATGACAACACCAGGTCAAATTGGTCTCAACCTGGGTACCGCCCACCAGCAGCAGCCCATTGTGTAGACTCGGCTTGGGATCCCCAGGAGCTGGGTCAGGAAGAACCATTGGACACCCCTTACGAAGCCCTCATGGTACAATCTGTTATTACGGACAACAGGGAACACCATTGTCAGCTGGTCATGGGCGACAGCCATGAGCCGGAGGGGCCTTGGAGGGAGCTGGGCAGAAAGAGGCACCGCCAGCTACCCTCCAAGAAGAAGAGGTCCTGGAAGTCATATAACCAGCGGACCTGGGAGGAGAAGAAGCGACTGGAGGAGATGGAATCGCAGCGGGCGCCCCAGATGCGGGCCGAGATGTTCGCCAAGGGCCCACCGGTGGCCCCTTACACCACCACCCAGTTCCTGATGATGAAGGACCACGTGGAAAGCCTGCAGGACATGAGCAAGCAGGATCTGATCCCTGAGTACATAGAGCTGGAGGAGTGCATAAGCCGCATGGAGGAGGAGAACAACCACCTGAGGTCACAGCGGGCTGACCCCCCCAGGCTCCATGAACTGGAGATGGAGCTGGAGAAGCTCAAAGAGGAGAACCGGCGGCTGCGGAGGGAGCAGGGGGTGGCTGACCTTATGGGGCTCTGAGTCCCCTCTCCCCCCCCCCGGACTCTGAGCACCAGTGCTACAGCATTTCAACAAATATAACTTTTTCTTTTTATGAATCTCCTGTGATTGTCACTTCAGAGCCATAACCTGCCCCCTCCCATAGCGGGACACCTAGACGGCGGCGCACAGACCCATTCGCTGTCTTCACACTGACTTCTGGTGACTTTGCAGATCGCACAAAGACTTGGGGACTGACCGGCGTGTGATCTGACGACCCGGTGACATACCTGAGTCTGAAGCAGTTGTCAAGGGAGGTCAGTCATGCCAAACGGAGTTAACCTCGGACTAAAAGCTCTGAACCCGTCAACCCTACTGGACCAGGGAAGGTCCAACCGGGTTTGCCGGAGCAGGGAGCAAAAGGGGGGCCATTGTGATACATTTGCCTATATGTCTCAGTTTACTGCTCCCTGCTAGCCATATGGGTAGAGGTAGAAAGGAATTTCATGTGTGATTCATTCCTCTGACAGGTTATTGACGTGCTAATGTCCCCTCACTATTCTAAACGTTAATTGATCTATTGTGTTGTGTGAAGAAGATCTGTGTTTACCCTTAAAAGATGTGTATTGTATCATCAGGCTAAATGATTAGAGAAGTAGTATGTTAATTATTCTGATTGCTTCAGTGTATTAATTAACTCCACTGATGTCTTTATCTAAAGAAACATGTCTGCATGGTCGGCTCCGACTTGTCTCCTATAATCTGTATGGGAAACCCCACTGTGTGAGGGGGGCGTTCCTAACAGGCTGTAACCACATATAAGCTGAGTTTTTGTGTCATTAAAGTGTCTTGTTCTAGCAGTAAGCTTGGCATGTGTGGCTTTCTGGGCGATTCTAGGGATATCCCTCCTCGTGGAATATTGGGGTGATTTTCGTTATGGGAAGAAGGGAACGTTGACGGGGATATCATACCAATACCGTCACAGTCCAGCCTATATAATTAAAGTACTGCAGCTTCTTCCACTCCCTTTCCCTCCGCTACCCACATCCCCCATCAAGGGGGCAAGGGGATAGAAGAGAAAAAAGCAAAAAAAAAGGGGAGGTACGAAGCAGCCAAAGAACTCCTTAGGGACAAGGACCCCTACTTTCCCAGGATAAATAAATCATTCCTGACCCACCTCGACCCCCCCTCTCCTCTCCTTCCAGGTTTCCCCCCCCATTAGGACTAAGTCTATGAACATTATTCCCCATTATATATTCTTACATCAAAAAAAAAGGGGGGGGTTCAACCTGTGTACAAAACTTAATAAAGTGCAAATTGTGCAAACTGTAAATAGGTACCCACCCTGCCTTAATCCTAGCCAAGCCATACCTTATATAAATACCAATTTATACCTCCATACATTTAACCACTTAAGCCCCGGACCAAAATGCAGGTAAAGGACCAGGCCCCTTTTTGCGACCCACGGCTGGGTAGATGTACAGGACGTACCGGTACGTACATCTGCCCAGCCGTGCCATTCTGCTGACGTATATTTACAGGAGGCGGTCCTTAAGTGGTTAAGTAGTGTACCTCAATACATACAATATTAATAACATTTACCAATCTGGAGTACCCAAAAGTAATCAAAAACAAAGATAAACAATCCATACAGTACATGTTGCCGAGAATGTGTTTCTAGCACGACAGCATCGCGCTGATTCTCGGCGACAGGGTGCCGACATCTCGCACTCGCTGGAATAGACAAAGCACATTCCAGCGAGCGCGTCATAGAAGCGACGGGAGATCCGACTTGGATTCCCACCAATTCTAGCTGCGGCGTTTGGTATGCATCCTGAGAGGGAGATCTCCACGCCAAATTTTAAATTAAAAAAACGACATGGGTTCCCCCCCAGGAGCATACCAGGCCCTTAGGTCTGGTATAGGTTGTAAGGAAACCCCCCCTACGCCGAAAAACCGACGTGGGGGGTCCCCCACAATCCATACCAGACCCGTATCCAAAGCAAGCTACCCGGCCGGCCAGGAAAGGAGTGGGGACGAGCGAGCGCCCCCCCTCCTGAGCCGTACCAGGCCGCATGCCCTCAACATGGGGGGGTTGGGTGCTCTGAGGCAGGGGGGCGCACTGCAGGGCCCCCCCACCCCAGAGCACCCTGCCTCCATGTTGATAAGGACAGGGCCTCTTCCTGACAACCCTGGCCGTTGGTTGTCGGGGTCTGCAGGCGGGGGGCTTATCGGAATCTGGGAGCCCCCTCAAATAAGGGGGCCCCCAGATACCGGCCCCCCACCCTAAGTGAATGAATATGGGGTACATCGTACCCCTACCCATTCACCTGGAGGCAAAATGTAAAAGTAAATAAACACACAACACAGGGTTTTTAAAATAATTTATTAGTCTGCTCTGGGGGCCCACCTGTCTTCTTTAGCTCTTTTACCAGGGGGGCTTCTTATTCACCGCCATTTGGTTCTCTTCCGCTCTCCGGGGGGTCTTCTCCGCTCTCCGGGGGTCTTCTCCACTCTCCGGGGGCTCTTCTTCTATCCTCTCCGCTCTCCGGTTCTTCTCCCGCTCACTGTCCGGTGCCTTCTCCTTCAGGGCTGGCCACCGCTATCTTCGTGTGTTAGCTCAGTTACTAGCGGTGGCCAGCCCGGCTCTTCTGTGACGTCTTCTTCTCTTCTTCTCTTCTTCTGCCTTCTTCTGATGTTGACACGACGCCTCTTCTCGCTGCAATGACAGGTGTGCGGTTTGCATCCAATTTATATAGGCCTCTCTTATGATGTCACAGTCCCATCATGCTCCAGTACCTACCCACGTGGTTAGGTACCAAAAATGTTTTTTTTTATTTTCCTGAATTTACGGAAAAAAAAACGGCAGTGCACATGTCTACCAGTGCTTACTCACACCAGTTATTGGAGGGGAGTAACTCCAGTTCTCAAAAGGCTGCAAAGGTTGAGGAGGTTGGTGCCATTGTCACAAACTACCATTCCTGGCTAAAGCTGGTGTGGTGTCAACCACCTCTGAGCCTGCCCCTGCAGAGCTGACAGAACCTCTGCCCCAGTGTGGATCCTGTCCCCAAAGCACACCAGCTCAAGCACCGCATGGCATCTTTTTGCCTGCGTACCTGTGTATCCCCTTGAATGCCTATGGAGCACCGCTGGTTCCGAGGACAAATCAGCACAGGAAGAGGCCACAGAGGAAGAAGAAGAGGAGGGGGTGGAGGAGAGAGGTGTGTCACAATCACCAGTAGTAGATTTTGGAGGCGTGGTGGTGGAACAACCTCCAACACTACTGTACCTTGTCATGCATCCTTCCCAGCTGCCAGCAAAGTAACCCAATGCACTGTGAAAGATAGGTAACGTCCCTGTGCATGCCTGCTGGACCATGAGTCAGCGGTAATATGCACCTTAGCACTGACCGCCCTGTCCAGAGAGGCATAGACATAACCTTCTAAATGCCGGTAGATAGCCGGAATCGCCTTCCGTGATAAAAAGTGGCGTTTGGGAACCTACCACTGAGGTAACGCACATCCCACAAACTCACAGAAGGGGGCAGAGTCTACCAACTGAAAAGTCAGCAGTTGAAGTTCAATTTAGCAATTTAGCTAAGCTAGCATTCAACCGCTGGGCATGTGGATGGCTGGGAGCGAACATCTTTCGGCGCTGCAGCAGCTGGGGCAGGGAAATTTGCCTGGTACAATCTGACGTTGGTGTACTGATATCAGATTGCCTGTGTAACAGGATGACCCGTGACACCCAGAGACTTTGTGAGGATGGGGGATACTCCTGTGTCAGCGTCACTGATAACTCTTGGGTCTGAGTCCACCCTGTGCCCTTTGGGCATGGGGTGGCAAGTGAATTATAATTCATGTATTACATGAGATGGGACATTAATAATAGTTCATATTGCAGGATCTTGAGAGATTGCAAGTTGTTGGTTAATTGTGACCCAACCAGTCAATAGTGACTCATCTCTCTGGATAGCCTAGTGACATGTTAAATGAGGCTGGCTCTTGAAAGGCCTTCCATTGTGTGAGGTTGTTGAGATGCTAACTAAGACTGCTTCTGTGGATTGAAACTAAGAGTCAGGCTTGCTCCTAGACCCTCTCATTATGTATACTGTTTATGTGTGGAATGTACTTGTCGGAGACGCAACGTCTGGGGGATAATTAACTCTGAATATCATATTGTAAAAGAATGTGATTGAAGCCCCCCATGGTGTGATGAGGGGGGGGGCAGTTTGATTGCTCTTGTGCCTTGAAAACTGTATAAAATCTGAGAAGAAACCATTAAAAGTTAGTTCATATTTTGACGCATTAACAGAGCTTGTCAGTCTCCTTATTGAGGGAATTCTTATGGAATGGATCGGGTCTGCCTGTTGGTTGGGGTGTCGATAAGCTGTCTTGGATGGGATGGAAGGTCGTAAACGGGGGTGACCGTTACAGCCTGCAAGTACTTGGCTGTGACACACCTAATTCTGTACCTTTAGTCCTATCAGTGCAGACTTTAGAGAGGACTGAAGGTATAGTGGGGTTGGAGATCCCAGCTGATGAGGAGCAAGGAGAGGTCCGCTTTGTTCTTTGGTCCTAATATGAGAACACCAGCAATTGAATTCATGTGGATTTAGGTGCACACTTTGCAGATGAGACACTATACCAAGTGAAAATACTTGCAGATCCCTGCCTGTGGTATTAATATGAGAACACCAGCAATTCTATTCATGTAGCTTTAGGTGCACACTGTGCATATGAGACACTACACCAAGTGAAAATACTTGCAGATCCCTGCCTGTGGCATTAATATGAGAACATCAGCAATTCTATTCACGTAGCTTTAGGTGCACACTGTGCAGAGGACACAGTACACCAAGTGAAAATACTTGCTGATCACTGCCTATGGTATTAAAATGAGAAAACCAGCAATTGTATTCACGTAGCTTTAGGTGCACACTGTGCAGAGGACACAGTACACCAAGTGAAAAGTCTTGCTGATGCCTGCCTGTGGAATTAATATGAGAACACCAGCAATTGTATTCACATAGCTTTAGGTGCACACTGTGCAGATGAGACACTACACCAAGTGAAAATACTTGCTGATCACTGCCTATGGTATTAATATGAGAACACCAGCAATTGTATTCAGGTAGCTTTAGGTGCACACTGTGCAGATGAGACACTACACCAAGTGAAAATACTTTCTGATCAATGCCTGTGGTATTAATATGAGAACACCAGCAATTTAATTCACTTAGATGTAGGTGCACACTGTGCAGAAGCCACAGTACACCAAGTGAAAAGTCTTGCTGATCCCTGCCTGTGGAATTAATATGAGAACACCAGCAATTGTGTTCACGTAGCTTTAGGTGCACACTGTGCAGATGAGACACTACACCAAGTGAAAATACTTGCTGATCACTGCCTATGGTATTAAAATGAGAACACCAGCAATTGTATTCACATAGCTTTAGGTGCACACTGTGCAGAGGACACAGTACACCAAGTGAAAAGTCTTGCTGATCCCTGCCTGTGGAATTAATATGAGAACACCAGCAATTGTATTCACATAGCTTTAGGTGCACACTGTGCAGATGAGACACTACACCAAGTGAAAATACTTGCAGATCCCTGCCTATGGTATTAATATGAGAACACCAGCAATTGTATTCACGTAGCTGTAGGTGCACACTCTGTAGATGAGACACTACACCAAATGAAAATACTTTTCAGATCCCTGACTGTGGTATAAATATGAGAACACCAGCAACTGTATTCAAGTAGCTACATTACACCAAGTGAAAATACTTGCTGATCCCTGCCTGTGGTATAATTTTTGAGAACACCAGCAATTGCATTCACGTAGCTTTAGCTGCACACTGTGCAGATGAGACACTACACCAAGTGAAAATACTTGCTGATCACTGACTGTGGTATTAATATGAAAACACCAGCAATTGTATTCACATAACTTTAGGTGCACACTGTGCAGAGGACACAGTACACAAAGTTATATACTTGCTGATCACTGCCTGTGGTATTAATATGAGAACACCAGCAATTGTATTCACGTAGCTTTAGGTGCACACTGTGCAGAGGACACAGTACGCCAAGTGAGAATACTTGCTGATCACTGCCTGTGGTATTAATATGAGCACACCAGCAATGGAATTCACATAGATGTAGGTGCACACTGTGCAGAGGTCACAGTACACCAAGTGACAAGTCTTGCAGATCCCTGCCTGTGGAATTAATATGAGAACACCAGATATTGTATTCACATTTCTTTAGGTACACACTGTGCAGATGAGACACTACACCAAGTGAAAATACTTGCAGATCCCTGCCTGTGGAATTAATATGAGAACACCAGCAATTGTATTCACGTAGCTGCACACTCTGTAGATGAGACACTACACCAAATGAAAATACTTTTCAGATCCCTGCCTATGGTATTAATATGAGAACACCAGCAACTGTATTCGAGTAGCTACATTACACCAAGTGAAAATACTTGCTGATCCCTGCCTGTGGTATAATTTTTGAGAACACCAGCAATTGCATTCACGTAGCTTTAGCTGCACACTGTGCAGATGAGACACTACACCAAGTGAAAATACTTGCTGATCACTGACTGTGGTATTAATATGAAAACACCAGCAATTGTATTCACATAACTTTAGGTGCACACTGTGCAGAGGACACAGTACACAAAGTTATATACTTGCTGATCACTGCCTGTGGTATTAATATGAGAACACCAGCAATTGTATTCACGTAGCTTTAGGTGCACACTGTGCAGAGGACACAGTACGCCAAGTGAGAATACTTGCTGATCACTGCCTGTGGTATTAATATGAGCACACCAGCAATGGAATTCACATAGATGTAGGTGCACACTGTGCAGAGGTCACAGTACACCAAGTGACAAGTCTTGCAGATCCCTGCCTGTGGAATTAATATGAGAACACCAGATATTGTATTCACATTTCTTTAGGTACACACTGTGCAGATGAGACACTACACCAAGTGAAAATACTTGCAGATCCCTGCCTGTGGAATTAATATGAGAACACCAGCAATTGTATTCACGTAGCTGCACACTCTGTAGATGAGACACTACACCAAATGAAAATACTTTTCAGATCCCTGCCTATGGTATTAATATGAGAACACCAGCAACTGTATTCGAGTAGCTACATTACACCAAGTGAAAATACTTGCTGATCCCTGCCTGTGGTATAATTTTTGAGAACACCAGCAATTGCATTCACGTAGCTTTAGCTGCACACTGTGCAGATGAGACACTACACCAAGTGAAAATACTTGCTGATCACTGACTGTGGTATTAATATGAAAACACCAGCAATTGTATTCACATAACTTTAGGTGCACACTGTGCAGAGGACACAGTACACAAAGTTATATACTTGCTGATCACTGCCTGTGGTATTAATATGAGAACACCAGCAATTGTATTCACGTAGCTTTAGGTGCACACTGTGCAGAGGACACAGTACGCCAAGTGAGAATACTTGCTGATCACTGCCTGTGGTATTAATATGAGCACACCAGCAATGGAATTCACATAGATGTAGGTGCACACTGTGCAGAGGTCACAGTACACCAAGTGACAAGTCTTGCAGATCCCTGCCTGTGGAATTAATATGAGAACACCAGATATTGTATTCACATTTCTTTAGGTACACACTGTGCAGATGAGACACTACACCAAGTGAAAATACTTGCAGATCCCTGCCTGTGGAATTAATATGAGAACACCAGCAATTGTATTCACGTAGCTGCACACTCTGTAGATGAGACACTACACCAAATGAAAATACTTTTCAGATCCCTGCCTATGGTATTAATATGAGAACACCAGCAACTGTATTCAAGTAGCTACATTACACCAAGTGAAAATACTTGCTGATCCCTGCCTGTGGTATAATTTTTGAGAACACCAGCAATTGCATTCACGTAGCTTTAGCTGCACACTGTGCAGATGAGACACTACACCAAGTGAAAATACTTGCTGATCACTGACTGTGGTATTAATATGAAAACACCAGCAATTGTATTCACATAACTTTAGGTGCACACTGTGCAGAGGACACAGTACACAAAGTTATATACTTGCTGATTACTGCCTGTGGTATTAATATGAGAACACCAGCAATTGTATTCACGTAGCTTTAGGTGCACATTGTGCAGAGGACACAGTACACCAAGTGAAAAGACTTGATGAACCCTGCCTGTGGTACTATTATGAGAACACCAGCAATTATATTCACGTAGCTTTAGGTGCACACTGTGCAGATGAGACACTACACCAAGTGAAAATACTTGCAGATCACTGCCTGTGGTATTAATATGAGAACACCAGCAATTGTATTCACGTAGCATTAGGTGCACACTGTGTAGATGAGACACTACACCAAGTGAGAATACTTTCTGATCACTGCCTGTGGTATTAATATGAGAACACCAGCAATTTAATTCACGTAGATGTAGGTGCACATTGTGCAGAAGCCACAGTACACCAAGTGAAAAGTATTGCTGATCCCTGCCTGTGGAATTAATATGAGAACACCAGCAATTGTGTTCACGTAGCTTTAGGTGCACACTGTGCAGATGAGACACTACACCAAGTGAAAATACTTGCTGATCACTGCCTGTGGTATTAATTTGAGAACACCAGCTATTGTATTCACGTACCTTTAGCTGCACACTGTGCAGATGAGACACTACAGCAAATGAAAATACTTGCTGATCACTGCCTGTGGTATTAATATTAAAACACCAGCAATTGTATTCATGTAGCTTTAGGTGCACACTGTGCAGATGAGACACTACACCAAGTTAAAATACTTGCTGATCACTGCCTGTGGTATTAAAATGAGAACACCAGCAATTGTATTCACATAGATGTAGGTGCACACTGTGCAGAGGACACAGTACACCAAGTGAAAAGTCTTGCTGATCCCTGCCTGTGGAATTAATATGAGAACACCAGCAATTGTATTCACATAGCTTTAGGTGCACACTGTGCAGATGAGACACTACACCAAGTGAAAATACTTTCTGATCACTGCCTGTGGTATTAATATGAGAACACCAGCTATTGTATTCACATAGCTTTAGGTGCACACTGTGCAGAGGACACAGTACACCAAGTGAGAATACTTGCTGATCACTGCCTGTGGAATTAATATGAGAACACCAGCAACTGTATTCAAGTAGCTACATTACACCAAGTGAAAATACTTGCTGATCCCTGCCTCTGGTATAATTTTTGAGAACACCAGCAATTGCATTCATGTAGCTTTAGCTGCACACTGTGCAGATGAGACACTACACCAGGTGAGAATACTTGCTGATCACTGCCTGTGGTATTAATATGAGAACACGAGCAATTGTATTTACATAGCTTTAGGTGCACACTGTGCAGATGAGACACTACACCAAGTGAAAATACTTGCAGATCCCTGCCTGTGGAATTAATATGAGAACACCAGCAATTGTATTCACATAGCATTAGGTGCACACTGTGTAGATGAGACACTACACCAAGTGAGAATACGTTCTGATCACTGCCTGTGGTATTAATATGAGAACACCAGCAATTTAATTCACGTAGATGTAGGTGCACACTGTGCAGAAGCCACAGTACACCAAGCGAAAAGTATTGCTGATCCCTGCCTGTGGAATTAATATGAGAACACTAGCAATTGTGTTCACGTAGCTTTAGGTGCACACTGTGCAGATGAGACACTACACCAAGTGAAAAAACTTGCTGATCACTGCCTGTGGTATTATTTGAGAACACCAGCTATTGAATTCACGTAGCTTTAGCTGCACACTGTTCAGATGAGACACTACAGCAAATGAAAATACTTGCTGATCACTGCCTGTGGTATTAATATTAAAACACCAGCAATTGTATTCAAGTAGCTTTAGGTGCACACTGTGCAGATGAGACACTACACCAAGTGAAAATACTTGCTGATCCCTGCCTGTGGAATTAATATGAGAACACCAGCAATTGTATTCACGTAGCATTAGGTGCACACTGTGTAGATGAGACACTACACCAAGTGAGAATACGTTCTGATCACTGCCTGTGGTATTAATATGAGAACACCAGCAATTGTATTCACATAGATGTAGGTGCACACTGTGCAGAGGACACAGTACACCAAGTGAAAAGTCTTGCTGATGCCTGCCTGTGGAATTAATATGAGAACACCAGCAATTGTATTCACATAGCTTTAGGTGCACACTGTGCAGATGAGACACTACACCAAGTGAAAATACTTGCTGATCACTGCCTATGGTATTAATATGAGAACACCAGCAATTGTATTCAGGTAGCTTTAGGTGCACACTGTGCAGATGAGACACTACACCAAGTGAAAATACTTTCTGATCAATGCCTGTGGTATTAATATGAGAACACCAGCAATTTAATTCACTTAGATGTAGGTGCACACTGTGCAGAAGCCACAGTACACCAAGTGAAAAGTCTTGCTGATCCCTGCCTGTGGAATTAATATGAGAACACCAGCAATTGTGTTCACGTAGCTTTAGGTGCACACTGTGCAGATGAGACACTACACCAAGTGAAAATACTTGCTGATCACTGCCTATGGTATTAAAATGAGAACACCAGCAATTGTATTCACATAGCTTTAGGTGCACACTGTGCAGAGGACACAGTACACCAAGTGAAAAGTCTTGCTGATCCCTGCCTGTGGAATTAATATGAGAACACCAGCAATTGTATTCACATAGCTTTAGGTGCACACTGTGCAGATGAGACACTACACCAAGTGAAAATACTTGCAGATCCCTGCCTATGGTATTAATATGAGAACACCAGCAATTGTATTCACGTAGCTGTAGGTGCACACTCTGTAGATGAGACACTACACCAAATGAAAATACTTTTCAGATCCCTGACTGTGGTATAAATATGAGAACACCAGCAACTGTATTCAAGTAGCTACATTACACCAAGTGAAAATACTTGCTGATCCCTGCCTGTGGTATAATTTTTGAGAACACCAGCAATTGCATTCACGTAGCTTTAGCTGCACACTGTGCAGATGAGACACTACACCAAGTGAAAATACTTGCTGATCACTGACTGTGGTATTAATATGAAAACACCAGCAATTGTATTCACATAACTTTAGGTGCACACTGTGCAGAGGACACAGTACACAAAGTTATATACTTGCTGATCACTGCCTGTGGTATTAATATGAGAACACCAGCAATTGTATTCACGTAGCTTTAGGTGCACACTGTGCAGAGGACACAGTACGCCAAGTGAGAATACTTGCTGATCACTGCCTGTGGTATTAATATGAGCACACCAGCAATGGAATTCACATAGATGTAGGTGCACACTGTGCAGAGGTCACAGTACACCAAGTGACAAGTCTTGCAGATCCCTGCCTGTGGAATTAATATGAGAACACCAGATATTGTATTCACATTTCTTTAGGTACACACTGTGCAGATGAGACACTACACCAAGTGAAAATACTTGCAGATCCCTGCCTGTGGAATTAATATGAGAACACCAGCAATTGTATTCACGTAGCTGCACACTCTGTAGATGAGACACTACACCAAATGAAAATACTTTTCAGATCCCTGCCTATGGTATTAATATGAGAACACCAGCAACTGTATTCGAGTAGCTACATTACACCAAGTGAAAATACTTGCTGATCCCTGCCTGTGGTATAATTTTTGAGAACACCAGCAATTGCATTCACGTAGCTTTAGCTGCACACTGTGCAGATGAGACACTACACCAAGTGAAAATACTTGCTGATCACTGACTGTGGTATTAATATGAAAACACCAGCAATTGTATTCACATAACTTTAGGTGCACACTGTGCAGAGGACACAGTACACAAAGTTATATACTTGCTGATCACTGCCTGTGGTATTAATATGAGAACACCAGCAATTGTATTCACGTAGCTTTAGGTGCACACTGTGCAGAGGACACAGTACGCCAAGTGAGAATACTTGCTGATCACTGCCTGTGGTATTAATATGAGCACACCAGCAATGGAATTCACATAGATGTAGGTGCACACTGTGCAGAGGTCACAGTACACCAAGTGACAAGTCTTGCAGATCCCTGCCTGTGGAATTAATATGAGAACACCAGATATTGTATTCACATTTCTTTAGGTACACACTGTGCAGATGAGACACTACACCAAGTGAAAATACTTGCAGATCCCTGCCTGTGGAATTAATATGAGAACACCAGCAATTGTATTCACGTAGCTGCACACTCTGTAGATGAGACACTACACCAAATGAAAATACTTTTCAGATCCCTGCCTATGGTATTAATATGAGAACACCAGCAACTGTATTCAAGTAGCTACATTACACCAAGTGAAAATACTTGCTGATCCCTGCCTGTGGTATAATTTTTGAGAACACCAGCAATTGCATTCACGTAGCTTTAGCTGCACACTGTGCAGATGAGACACTACACCAAGTGAAAATACTTGCTGATCACTGACTGTGGTATTAATATGAAAACACCAGCAATTGTATTCACATAACTTTAGGTGCACACTGTGCAGAGGACACAGTACACAAAGTTATATACTTGCTGATTACTGCCTGTGGTATTAATATGAGAACACCAGCAATTGTATTCACGTAGCTTTAGGTGCACATTGTGCAGAGGACACAGTACACCAAGTGAAAAGACTTGATGAACCCTGCCTGTGGTACTATTATGAGAACACCAGCAATTATATTCACGTAGCTTTAGGTGCACACTGTGCAGATGAGACACTACACCAAGTGAAAATACTTGCAGATCACTGCCTGTGGTATTAATATGAGAACACCAGCAATTGTATTCACGTAGCATTAGGTGCACACTGTGTAGATGAGACACTACACCAAGTGAGAATACTTTCTGATCACTGCCTGTGGTATTAATATGAGAACACCAGCAATTTAATTCACGTAGATGTAGGTGCACATTGTGCAGAAGCCACAGTACACCAAGTGAAAAGTATTGCTGATCCCTGCCTGTGGAATTAATATGAGAACACCAGCAATTGTGTTCACGTAGCTTTAGGTGCACACTGTGCAGATGAGACACTACACCAAGTGAAAATACTTGCTGATCACTGCCTGTGGTATTAATTTGAGAACACCAGCTATTGTATTCACGTACCTTTAGCTGCACACTGTGCAGATGAGACACTACAGCAAATGAAAATACTTGCTGATCACTGCCTGTGGTATTAATATTAAAACACCAGCAATTGTATTCATGTAGCTTTAGGTGCACACTGTGCAGATGAGACACTACACCAAGTTAAAATACTTGCTGATCACTGCCTGTGGTATTAAAATGAGAACACCAGCAATTGTATTCACATAGATGTAGGTGCACACTGTGCAGAGGACACAGTACACCAAGTGAAAAGTCTTGCTGATCCCTGCCTGTGGAATTAATATGAGAACACCAGCAATTGTATTCACATAGCTTTAGGTGCACACTGTGCAGATGAGACACTACACCAAGTGAAAATACTTTCTGATCACTGCCTGTGGTATTAATATGAGAACACCAGCTATTGTATTCACATAGCTTTAGGTGCACACTGTGCAGAGGACACAGTACACCAAGTGAGAATACTTGCTGATCACTGCCTGTGGAATTAATATGAGAACACCAGCAACTGTATTCAAGTAGCTACATTACACCAAGTGAAAATACTTGCTGATCCCTGCCTCTGGTATAATTTTTGAGAACACCAGCAATTGCATTCACGTAGCTTTAGCTGCACACTGTGCAGATGAGACACTACACCAGGTGAGAATACTTGCTGATCACTGCCTGTGGTATTAATATGAGAACACGAGCAATTGTATTTACATAGCTTTAGGTGCACACTGTGCAGATGAGACACTACACCAAGTGAAAATACTTGCAGATCCCTGCCTGTGGAATTAATATGAGAACACCAGCAATTGTATTCACATAGCATTAGGTGCACACTGTGTAGATGAGACACTACACCAAGTGAGAATACGTTCTGATCACTGCCTGTGGTAATAATATGAGAACACCAGCAATTTAATTCACGTAGATGTAGGTGCACACTGTGCAGAAGCCACAGTACACCAAGCGAAAAGTATTGCTGATCCCTGCCTGTGGAATTAATATGAGAACACTAGCAATTGTGTTCACGTAGCTTTAGGTGCACACTGTGCAGATGAGACACTACACCAAGTGAAAAAACTTGCTGATCACTGCCTGTGGTATTATTTGAGAACACCAGCTATTGAATTCACGTAGCTTTAGCTGCACACTGTTCAGATGAGACACTACAGCAAATGAAAATACTTGCTGATCACTGCCTGTGGTATTAATATTAAAACACCAGCAATTGTATTCAAGTAGCTTTAGGTGCACACTGTGCAGATGAGACACTACACCAAGTGAAAATACTTGCTGATCCCTGCCTGTGGAATTAATATGAGAACACCAGCAATTGTATTCACGTAGCATTAGGTGCACACTGTGTAGATGAGACACTACACCAAGTGAGAATACGTTCTGATCACTGCCTGTGGTATTAATATGAGAACACCAGCAATTGTATTCACATAGATGTAGGTGCACACTGTGCAGAGGACACAGTACACCAAGTGAAAAGTCTTGCTGATCCCTGCCTGTGGAATTAATATGAGAACACCAGCAATTGTATTCACATAGCTTTAGGTGCACACTGTGCAGATGAGACACTACACCAAGTGAAAATACTTGCAGATCCCTGCCTGTGGTATTAATATGAGAACACAAGCAATTGTATTCACGTAGCTTTAGGTGCACACTGTGCAGATGAGACACTACACCAAGTGAAAATACTTGCTGATCACTGCCTGTGGTATTAATATGAGAACACCAGCAATTGTATTCACGTAGCTTTAGGTGCACACTGTGCAGAGGACACAGTACACCAAGTGAGAATACTTGCTGATCACTGCCTGTGGTATTAATATGAGCACACCAGCAATTGAATTCACATAGATGTAGGTGCACACTGTGCAGAGGTCACAGTACACCAAGTGAAAAGTCTTGCAGATCCCTGCCTGTGGAATTAATATGAGAACACCAGCATTTGTATTCACGTAGCTTTAGGTGCACACTGTGCAGATGAGACACTACACCAAGTGAAAATACTTGCAGATCCCTGCCTGTGGAATAAATATGAGAACACCAGCAATTGTATTCACGTAGCTTTAGGTGCACACTCTGTAGATGAGACACTACACCAAATGAAAATACTTTTCAGATCCCTGCCTGTGGTATTAATATGAGGACACCAGCAATTGTATTCAAGTAGCTACACTACACCAAGTGAAAATACTTGCTGATCCCTGCCTGTGGTATAATTTTTGAGAACACCAGCAATTGCATTCACGTAGCTTTAGCTGCACACTGTGCAGATGAGACACTACACCAAGTGAAAATACTTGCTGATCACTGCCTGTGGTATTAATATGTAAACACCAGCAATTGTATTCACATAACTTTAGGTGCACACTGTGCAGAGGACACAGTACACAAAGTGAAAATACATGCTGATTACTGCCTGTGGTATTAATATGAGAACACCAGCAATTGTATTCACGTAGCTTTAGGTGCACATTGTGCAGAGGACACAGTACACCAAGTGAAAAGACTTGCTGAACCCTGCCTGTGGTACTATTATGAGAATACCAGCAATTATATTCACGTAGCTTTAGGTGCACACTGTGCAGATGAGACACTACACCAAGTGAAAATACTTGCAGATCCCTGTGTGTGGTATTAATATGAGAACACCAGCAATTGTACTCATGTAGCTTTAGGTGCACACTGTGCGGATGAGACACTACACCAAGTGAAAATACTTGCAGATCCCTGCCTATGGTATGAATATGAGAACACCAGCAATTGTATTCACATAGCTTTAGGTGCACACTATGCAGAGGCCACAGTACACCAATGAGAATACTTGCTGATCAATGCCTGTGTTATTAATATGAGCACACCAGCAATTGAATTCACGTAGATGCATGTGCACACTGTGCAGAGTCCACAGTACACCAAGTGAAACGTCTTGCAGATCCCTGCCTGTGGAATTAATATGAGAACACCAGCAATTGTATTCACATATCTTTAGGTACACACTGTGCAGATGAGTCACTACACCAAGTGAAAATACTTGCAGATCCCTGCCTGTGGTATTAATATGAGAACACCAGCTATTGTATTCACATAGCTTTAGCTGCACACTGTGCAGATGAGACACTACAGCAAGTGAAAATACTTGCTGATCACTGCCTGTGGTATTAATATGAAAACACCAGCAATTGTATTCATGTAGCTTTAGGTGCACACTGTGCAGTTGAGACACTACACTAAGTGAAAATACTTGCTGATCACTGCCTATGGTATTATTATGAGAACACCAGCAATTGTATTCACATAGCTTTAGGTGCACACTGTGCAGAGGACACAGTACACCAAATGAGAATACTTGCTGATCACTGCCTATGGTATTAATATGAGAACACCAGCAATTTAATTCAAGTAGATGTAGGTGCACACTGTACAAAGGCCACAGTACACCAAGTGAAAAGTCTTGCTGATCCCTGCCTGTGGAATTAATATGAGAACACCAGCAATTGTATTCACATAGCTTTTGGTACACACTGTGCAGATGAGACACTACACCAAGTGAAAATACTTGCAGATCCCTGCCAGTGGTATTAATATGAGAACACCAGCAACAATATTAACGTAGCTTTAGGTGCACACTGTGCAGATGAGACACTACACCAAGTGAAAATACTTGCAGATCCCTGCCTGTGGAATTAATATGAGAACACCAGCAATTGTATTCACGTAGCTTTAGGTGCACACTGTGCAGATGAGACACTACACCAAGTGAAAATACTTACAGATCCTTGCCTGTGGTATTAATATGAGAACACCAGCAATTGTATTCAAGAAGCTTTAGGTGCACACTGTGTGGATCAGACACTACACCAAGTGAAAATACTTGCTGATCACTGCCTGTGGTATTAATATGAGAATACCAACAATTGTATTCATGTAGCTTTAGGTGCACACTGTGCAGATGAGACACTACACCAAGTGAGAATACTTGCTGATCACTGCCTATGGAATTAATATGAGAACACCAGAAATGTAATTCACGTAGATGTAGGTACACACTGTGCATAGGCCACAGTACACCAAGTGAAAAGTCTTGCTGATCCCTGCCTGTGGAATTAATATGAGAACACCAGCAATTGTATTCACGTAGCTTTAGGTGAACACTGTGCAGATGAGACACTACACCAAGTGAAAATACTTGCTGATAACTGCCTGTGGTATTAATATGAGAACACCAGCAATTGTATTCATGTAGCTTTAGGTGCACACTGTGCAGAAGGACACAGTACACCAAGTGAGAATACTTGCAGATCACTGCCTGTGGTATTAACCTCCCTGGCGGTATGATTCTTTCAGAAAAAACATGCTGAAAGCGGTACCATTATTTGCAAGGAAATTTGGCGTTTTATATTGTAGGTCTGTAATTTTTAGAAATAACTCACTTAAATCTGACCAAACAAGATTCTAATAGGCATCCCGGGTATGACATTTTTTTAAAAACAAAATTATAAATTATAATATAATAAATAATTATAAATAATTATAACAAATAATAATATAATTATAATAAAAATTATTCAATAATGTAATCAAATTAAAATCACTGAAATTTGCTCAGTTGCAGAATTGTTGCTGTCATTATTTTTTTTTTTTATGACGAATTTCCCCATAAATCCTTATCGCACAATTCTGCAAGTGATAATAATTTATTATCGCTGTTTTTTAGCTGATCTAAAACTATTTTTGACATAAAGGGACACTTTTGGTTGCTATGGGCAATCTACAGTTTGCAGGGAGAAAGAAACGTTTTTATTATATAAAATGACATGCATGACACAGGACAGACCACTAGGGACAGGGGGGGTGTTTTTTTTTTACATACAGTACTGTAATCTATAAGATTACAGTATACTGTATGTAAAGTGTTAGTTTACGTTTTTGAATTTGGCGCCGTTCTCCGTCCCCGTGCGTCGTAACGTCGCAGGGAACGGAGATCGGCGTCACACGGAGGCACTATGTGAATCGAGCGAGGTCCCGCTCGCTCACACAGCGCGGTGGCATCGCTGGATCCAGGGACAAGGTAAGTAAAAAGTGCCTGTGGATCTAGCGAGGCAAGCCCGAGTCTGACTCGGGGTTACCGATCGTAGCAGGAAAATCTAACCCCGAGTCAGTCTCGGGAACACTGCCAGGAAGGTTAATATGAGAACACAAGCAATTTAATTCACGTAGATGTAGATGCACACTGTGCAGAGGCCACAGTACACCAAGTGAAAAGTCTTGCTGATCCCTGCCTGTGGAATTAATATGAGAACACCAGCAATTTTATTTACGTAGCTTTAGATACACACTGTGCAGATGAGACACTACACCAAGTGAAAATACTTGCAGATCCCTGCCTGTGGTATTAATATGAGAACACCAGCAATTGTATTCACATAGCATTAGGTGCACACTGTGCAGATGAGACACTACACCAAGTGAAAATACTTGCTGATCACTGCCTGTGGTATTAATATGAGAATACCAGCACCTGTATTCACGTAGCTTTAGCTGCACACTGTGCAGATGAGACACTACACAAAGTGAGAATACTTGCTGATCACTGCCTGTGGTATTAATATGAGAACACAATCAATTGTATTCACATAGCTTTAGGTGCACACTGTGCAGGTGAGACACTACACCAAGTGAAAATACTTGCAGATCCCTGCCTATGGAATTACTGTAATATGAGAACACCAGCAATTGTATTCACATAGCTTTAGGTGCACACTGTGTAGATGAGACACTACACCAAGTGAAAATACTTGCAGATCCCTGCCTGTGGTATTAATATGAGAACACCAGCATTTGTATACAAGTAGCTTTAGGTGCACACTGTGCGGATCAGACACTACACCAAGTGAACATACTTGCTGATCACTGCCTGTGGTATTAATATGAGAACACCAGCAATTGTATTCATTTAGCTTCAGGTGCACACTGTGCAGATGAGATACTAAACCAAGTGAAAATACTTGCGGATCCCTGCCTATGGTATTAATATGAGAACACCAGCAATTGTATTCACGTAGCTATAGGTGCAAACTGTGCAGATGACACAGTACACCAAGTGAAAAGACTTGCTGAACCCTGCCTGTGGTATTAATTTGAGAACAACAGCAATTGTATTCACATAACTTTAGTTGCACACTGTGTAGATGAGACACTACACTAAGTGAAAATACTTGCAGATCCCTGCCTGTGGTATTAATATGAGAACACCAGCAAATGTATTCAAGTAGCTTTAGGTGCACACTGTGCGAATCAGACACTACACCAAGTGAAAATACTTGCTGATCACTGCCTGTGGTATTAATATGAGAACACCAGCAATTGTATTCATGTAGCTTTAGGTGCACACTGTGCAGATGAGACACTACACAAGTGAAAATACTTGCAGATCCCTGCCTGTGGTATTAATATGAGAACACCAGCAATTGTATTCTCGCAGTTTTAGGTGCACACTGTGCAGAGGACACAGTACACCAAGTGAGAATACTTGCTGATCACTGCATGTGGTATTAATATGAGAACACCAGCAATTAAATTCACATAGATGTATGTGCACACTGTGCAGAGGCCACAGTACACCAAGGAGAAAGTCTTGCAGATCCCTGCCTGTGAAATTAATATGACAACCCCAGCAATTGTATTCACGTAGCTTTAGGTATACACTGTGCAGATGAGACACTACACCAAGTGAAAATACTTGCTGATCACTGCCTGTGGTATTAATTTGAGAACACCAGCAAATGTATTCATGTAGCTTTAGCTGCACACTGTGCAGATGAGACACTACACCAAGTGAAAATAATTGCTGATCACTGCCTGGTCACCATCACCACCAGAAACAGCCTTATCAGCATCACTTGCTGGACCTGCAGAAACGCTGGAAGAGGAGTGTGAGGAAGAGGAGTCAGAGGAGGAATGTGGCTTTGAGGAGGAGAAGGAAGACGAACCACAGCAGGCATCCCAGGGTGCTTGTTGTCACCTATCTGGTACCCGTGGTGTTGTACGTGGCTGGGAGGAAGAACAGACCTTCAGTGAGATCAGTGAGGACGAGGAACGGGACATGAGTAGCACGGCATCCAACCTTGTGCAAATGGGGTCTTTCATGCTGTCGTGCCTGTTGAGGGACCCTTGTATAAAAAGGCTGAAGGAGAACGACCTGTACTGGGTGGCCACGCTACTAGACCCCCAGTATAAGCAGAAAGTGCCTGAAATGTTACCAAATTACTGGAAGTCGGAAAGGAGGCAGCAGTTCCAAAATAAATTAAAAGTATGCTTTACACAGCATACAAGGGTGATGTCACAGCACAACGGGAATCTAAAAGTGGAAGACGTAAAATGCGGAGCTTTTTCAGTCCTACGCATCGCCACAGCCCTTCAGGGTCCACCCTCAGAGAACGACTCAGGTAGCAGACTACCTCGCCTTAACTGCAGATATCGACACTCTGAGGAGCGATGAACCCCTTGACTACTGGGTGTGCAGGCTTGACCTGTGGCCTGAGCTATCCTAATTTGCGATAGAACTTCTGACCTGCCCCGCTTCAAGTGTCCTTTCAGAAAGGACCTTCAGTGCAGCAGGAGGTATTGTCACTGACAAGAGAAGTCGCCTAGGTCAAAAAAGTCTAGATTGACTCACCTTTATTAAGATGAATGAGGCATGGATCCCGAAGGGACTGACAGTGGGCGATACATTTGACTAAAGTCCTGATGAGATGAGCTTCCTTGGGCTACAAATGGTCCACACGCTGCTGTATTTTATCTCTGCATGCCGGATGACTTGCTTGACTTATCTGCCACCAAATAGGGTTCAAGCTGCAATGTTTTAGTGCACTTTCTGCCTGGAAAACATCGATTTTTCTGGCCGCTGCTACAGCAGCAGCTGCAACAATACCTACTTTTTCAGGCATGTGTACATGCCTAATTTTTCTGGCCTCTGGTGCTGCACTGTGGCTGCAAAAACAAAACCAAAAAAAAAAGGCACATACGTTTTTTCAGGGGGCGTGGCTAAGGATGGAGGAGTAGAGTCACACATGCTCTGAGCTCTGAGCTCCTGCCTTCCACCCGGCTAATTTGAAAGAAGCTGACCGAGATGAGTACCCATACTACCAGCTGCATTCTTCCATAGATAGCAGTCCAGGCTTGGTACCTTAAAACTGACTCTCCAGACTGAATCCCCAGATTGATCCAGATCCCTGGTATGAAGAAGAAGGAAGCCCGGATTCCTAAAGCTTTGAACTTACCTGGACAGTCGGAGATTCTGAGATTTTTTCCCCTGACACGAGCAAACGCAGCTGCAATCACCGCTGCAACAGAAGCCGCCGCTGCTGTACGAGATCGCGAGAGTGAACACAGAACACATGACACCACGACGTTCCGTGAGCTGGATGAGCTGCAAGAGACAAGCGGGCGGAGTGAGCAAGGAGGGAGCGAGGAGGGATACCACTGCATAATGCCGGTATCGGCACCCTCACAAACAGGCTTGCATACACGGTCCCGCACGGCGATAATGGCAGGAGAGCGGGAGTTATCTAAAAAGATGCATATGGAGAAGCAGAGCTTAGCAGATGCAAAGGAGGTGAATAAGTGCCAGGAAAGCCCATTGACAAGACAATCAAATCATGGGGATCAGGAGATGGACTTAAGGGCTTTACTACAAGCGCTTCCAACCCGATCGGATCTGCAAACGCTACCAACACGGGCAGACATGGAAGTCTTTGTCTTACGTGTAGAGGAGGACATGGAAGCGCTTGTAACCAGAGTAGAAGAGATACATCAGAAGGATCTGGAAGCCGTGCGGGGGGATATCCAGACACTTACAGATAAGTTAAACAATGGTGAAAAACCCTCAGACTCTGTAGAAAATCGTATTACGCAGCTAGAACAGGCACAAACACAATACTTATTCAATACAAATGCTATACAATTAAAATTAGAAGAATTCGAAGATCGTAGTCGCCGCAAAAACCTAAGGTTCAGGGGGATCCCAGAGACCATTGAGAAAGAAATTTTGCAAAAAACTATTCAGGCAATCTGCCTCCAGTTGACTGTTACCCCCCCTCCCCCAGGCCATTGAATTTGAGCGAATTCACAGGTCACTGGGACCCCGCTCTGTCAATGCAGATAGGCCCAGGGACGTGATCTGCTGTTTCTTTTGCTATGCTCATAAAGAGATTATTAGCCCTAAAGCCTGGGAGGCAGGTGAGGTTGTATATGAGGGTGCGCAGATAAAAATCTTGCCTGACCTCTCTCGGGCTACTCTTCAACGGAGAGCAATGCTGCGCCCTCTATTAGACAACATCAGTAAATCTGGGGGGACTTATCGCTGGGGCTATTTTTTTTAGGTGGATTAAGTCACATAGTAATTACAAATAAAAACACATATATGATACACATAGAGTTCCCCCCCCTTGGGGGATCTATATATTACACATTCCTGTTTTCACAGGGGATGGTACATTTTTAGTAATAAATATATATATTCTTTTTTTTTTTTTTTCCCACTCCCCAGTTATAAGGGAGGGGATCTGGTAATATAGTAAATACACATATGACATATATAAAATTCCCTTTTTCTTAAGGGACTTACACATCACCTCTACACGGAGGGGGGATGGTTACACAGAGTTCCCCCCTTTTTTTTTAAGGGGGGGACTTAAACATTACACATTTTTGTTTTAAAGGGGGGGGGTAATATAGTAAAAACACATATGATACACATAAAGTTTTCTTTTTTATAGGGACCTATATATCACTTTTACATGGATTGGGGGTGGCGGGGGTTTTATTTATTTACACATAAACCCCCCCCCTTTTTTTTATATGGGAAATAGAGGGGAGGAGGCTGTGGTAGGTATATTATTGAAATATAATCAGCATTAAGAAGTGGATAATATGCATGTGTGAAGTAAACTTTGATGCTGAAACGAGACATACTCATATTCCTCAACCCTATCTTAAGAATCACTTATATGTATGTAGCGGGGTGTATGTATGAAGCGGGGTGTCACTATCAATTAAAAAATTATAATTTTTTTTCTTATTTCTAGGAGTGGTAATATGTGACACGTAACACAGCCAAATACTCCTTTTTCCTTCTTTTTTTTTTGTTCCCTGGTATGATTAAATACCAGGTTAAAGGGGACCTGATTGGAGTATCAGATCTATAAAATGTTCATCGAAGATGGGTTGAGGAGTGTGGTTGGGGACTGTTTAAATATACTTTATGTGTGCTAATTTTGGATGTGAAACAATATGAGGATATGAAATACCACATTGCATAATCTACATCCTTTGGGGGAAAAGTGTGTTTGTGAAATATGGAATTTATATAAATACATTTATAGGTGTGTAGGGGTATAAGAGGGGGGGAAAAAATAGATATTATTAGAGTATTATTAGAGTGTGAATAAGCTGAAAGTATGGCATAGACAGGAAAGATGTGGGGAAAATAATAAAATATAGCCGGGAGGGAGGAGTAAGGGTGGGAGCTGCTCAACCATTTTTGGTCATTTCCCCCTAGTTAGGAATACACCCACGGAGGTAACTGGGAAAGGATCCAGTCAGTGGTGTTTATTTCCCTTAGGGGCATAGAGGGGAAGGGGGGAGGTATCTTTAGAGGGGGTAAATTATTATTTTTTTTTCTCTGAGATGGAGGCACTAAAAATAACATCCTTGAATGTTAAAGGACTTAATGTCCCAGAAAAACGTAGAATGCTCCTAAACGATTTAAGGAGATGGGGAACCGATGTGGCGTATGTTCAAGAGACACATTTTAGGGTAGGACATTTACCATTTCTCCAGAATACATTCTTCCCTTGTGTCTATCATGCAATGAATCAGGAAGCAAAATCTAAAGGAGTATCGATTCTGATCTCCAACCGAGTAGCCTGGACACTGTAAGACAAACGCTTGGACCCTAAGGGTAGGTTCCTTTTTCTGATGGGCAATATTGGAGGAGCCAAAGTAACCCTGGCCACATTGTATGCACCAAATACTCACCAATACGTATTTATTAAAGTACTCACAGAGTTGGTTGACTTTGCGGAGGGCAAGCTAATTCTGGGAGGAGACTTTAATGTTGCCTTGGACCCCGGAATGGATTTGTCCTCAGGGACATCATCGACTCCGGGGAACGTCAGAAAAGGGATACTGCGGAAATTGCATGAGACACAGTTAGTTGATGTATGTTGGATACTACACGCAGAAGAAAGAGACTATACTTTCTTTTCCAACCCACATCAGGTATACTCCCTTATAGATTTTTTTTTAATCCCACATTACTTGATTACTTCAGTAACGAAAGTAGAAGTTGGGAATATACCATGGTCCGATCACGCCCCAGTCAGCGTGTGTCTTTCCCTCTCCAGCTCGGTTCTATCCCAGGATAGATGTTGGCGTTTGAATGAGAGTTTACTGCAAAATACGGAAGTGAAGGAAGATGTTGCTAAAGCAATTGCAGCGTACTTTCAAGTTAATGATATGCCTGGGAGTGACCCGGGAATGGTGTGGGAAGCACACAAGACTGTGATTAGGGGGGTCCTGATCAAGCATGGATCTATCCTGAAAAAGAAACGTGATAAACAAATCAGGGAACTATCAAGTACAACATAAAAAAACACAACTACCCTGTAGTGGGAGGGACTTAGGACATCTAAGGAGACAGCTTACAGAAGTAATGCGTTTTAAAGCAAAAGAAACAATACAAAGGGGCAAGAAACTTAACTATGAAGTAGGAGACAAGTGTAGTAAGATACTGGCAGGAACACTTAAGGAAAAAAGCGGGTCAACATACATACCACAAATAAAAGGGAAAGAAGGACAGCTAATACGAAAACCTAGAGAGATCGCCCAGACATTTGGGGAATATTATTCTTCCCTATACAATCTTGTGATAGATGGGAAATCCCAGCTAGGGATGAAGGAATATCTGGCCGACTCAGGGCTATCTAGATTGCCATCTCCAGCAAGAGATAGTCTAGAGAAACCTTTCTCTATTGAGGAAGTAGACGCAACCTTAAAAAAGATTAAGTCAGGAAAGGCCCCAGGCCCTGACGGATTTACTATAAGGTACTATAGGGAATTTTCTACACTACTAAAGGGCCAAATGGCAAAACTTTTTGACGCCCTTGGGATTACCGCAAAGCTTCCCCCGGATGCGCTTCTTGCACACATAACAGTGATACCTACGGAGGGGAAGGACCCGACAGATTGTGGTAGCTACAGATCTCATTATTAAATGTAGATTTAAAACTTTTTTCAAAAATAATAGCAACCCGACTCCAACCCTGGATTGCCCAGTTAGTGAATCTGGATCAAGTAGTGTTTATCCCGGGGAGAGAAGCTAGGGATAATACAATTAAGATTATTAACTTGATCCATTATGCTGAGACAAAAAAAAATCCCTGCGTATTCTTGAATACCGACGCGGAAAAGGCGTTCGATAGGGTGAGCTGGAGGTTTCTGGCGGAGATGCTGGGTCAGGTGGGGCTGGGGGAACACATGATTAGGTGGATCATGAGTGTTTACACAACCACACGTGCCTTAGTAAAAGTAAATGGAGTATTTTCCTGCCCGTTTAAGATCTCAAATGGTACGAGACAGGGATGCCCCCTATCGCCCTTATTGTTTGCTCTCTCATTGGAGCCCCTATTAAATAGCATTTGCCAGAATCTGGATATTCAGGGAATCCAAATGGGGGAGCAGATACACAAGGTGGCAGCATATGCGGATGATCTTCTCTCTGACTAATCCACATATCTCACTCCCTAACCTGGTAAACAAAATGGAGTTATAAGGAAGGATGTCTAACTTAAAAATTAACAGAACTAAATCCGAGGCAATGGAAGTGGCAATATCAGCCACTATGGGGGAAACCATAAGAGGAAATTTCGGATTTAAATGGGGGAAGGCCCTGAAATATTTGGGTACATACATACCAGAAAATATAAAGAATATTTTTGGGTTGAACTTTCCATCTTTGTATAACTCAATACGAACACTCTAATGCCTAGTACACACGAGAGGATTTATCCGTGGAAACGGTCCTCCGGACCGTTTCCGCGGATAAATCCTCTGGCGGATTTTGATCTCATGGTTGTACTAACCATGAGATCAAAATCCCCGCGGAATTCCGTCCGCGAGTGACGTGTCGCGCCGTCGCCGCGATGATGACGCGGCGACGTGCGCGACGCTGTCATATAAGGACTTCCACGCATGCGTCGAATCATTACGACGCATGCGGGGGATGGATACGGGTGGATTGATCCGGTGAGTCTGTACAGACCAGCGGATCAATCCGTTGGAATGGATTCCAGCGGATCGATTTCTTAGCATGTTAAGAGATTTTGATCCGCTGGAAATCCATCCCCGGGGGAAAAAATCTGTGGAAAAATAAACGCTGGATTGTACACACCAGGGGATCTATCCGCTGAAACCGGTCCATGGATCAATTTCAGTGGATCGATCCTCTCGTGTGTACGGGGCCTTAGACAAATGGCAACAGGGTTTGCATTCATGGTTTGGCCGGAGCAGTATAGTGAAGATGAGCATCCTGCCCAAAATGCTGTACCTCTTCCAGGCACTCTCAATCACTATACCAGCATGAATTTAATATGGGTGGGGAAACGACCTAGAATAAAGAGAGAACTGTTGAGAATGCCGAAGAAAGTAGGGGGGGGTGGCTGTACCAGACATAGTAAAATATTACCGAGCAACTCATCTGACAAGGTTGGTGGATTGGTGGAGACACAGAGAGTCAAAACGCTGGGTAGATATGGAACAACAGGTTAGCTTGATACCATTATCTAGAGCACCATGGTGTTATGCAGAAATACCAATCCATTTTAAGAAACACCCTACAATAGGACCTACGTTACGAATAGCAGCAAAGATATGTAGGAATCAGGAATTCTCTCCAAGAAATTCACCATTGCTACCCATATTAGGGAATCCGAATTTCACCCCAGGACTGGAAAAAGGTAACTTTGATAATCTCAGACAGAAGGGCGTCTACCAGGTGTCACATTTTATACTATCCGGCTCTTGGCCCCCAATGGGTGACCTGACAAGGACGGGGGGGGGGTCTTTTGGGCTCACTTTTTGGCAGGCAATTCAGTTAAGCCATTTCCTGAAATTGCTGGGGACGGCGGAGGAATTTCAAAGGCAGTTGACAGTGTTTGAGCAATATTGCAGTGATGAGGAACCACTCTCTCACACCAGGACTGGAAAAAGGTAACTTTGATAATCTCAGACAGAAGGGCGTCTACCAGGTGTCACATTTTATACTATCCGGCTCTTGGCCCCCAATGGGTGACCTGACAAGGACGGGGGGGGGGGGTCTTTTGGGCTCACTTTTTGGCAGGCAATTCAGTTAAGCCATTTCCTGAAATAGCTGGGGACGGTGGAGGAATTTCAAAGGCAGTTGACAGTGTTTGAGCAATATTGCAGTGATGAGGAACCACTGTCGCGAGTGGTATGCAAGATCTATGGTCTATTAAATGCACCCCCAGAAGACTATGTGATGTCAGGAATTGGCAAATGGGAAGAGGCCTTGGAGAGAAACTTTACCCCAACTCAACATAAACAGATTATCCTGTTGACATTTAATTCCTCGATCTGTACAAGAACTCAAGAAGCCAGTTATAAAATTCTTACACAATGGTACTATACCCCAGTAAGGCTTAATCAATTTGCAAAAGAAAATTCAGATCGATGCTGGAGATGTGGGAGCGAGCTGGGAACACTATTGCATATATTCTGGTCCTGTAAAAAAATGAAACATTACTGGGAGGAGGTGAGGAGAATATCCCAAAAGTTTACAAAATACCAGATACCAAATGACCCCGCCTTTTTTCTGCTTCATTGTTCACAGATCCCAGCTCAGAATTACAGGAAATCAGTTATATGCCATTTGATTAATGCAGCAAAGGTGGGAGTCACCCGAAGATGGAGGGACTCTAGACCTCCCTCCAGTGGCGTAGTGTGGGTTGTCAGCGCCCCGCTGACTTTTCGCACGCCCCGAGTCCATTCCCCAGCAGCTGGGCCTTGTAGGCCACCAATGCCTCCTAAAGTAGAATGCTGGGCCTTGTAGTCCACCAAAGCCTCCTAAAGTAAAATGCTGGGCCTTGTAGTCCACCAAAGCCTCCTAAAGTAAAATGCTAGGCCTTGTAGTCCACCAAAGCCTTCTATAGTAAAATGCTGGGCCCCAGCATTTTACTATAGGAGGCACTGGTGGACTACAAGGCCCAGCATTTTACTATAGGAGGCATTGGTGGACTGCAAGGCCCAGCAGCTGGGCCTTGTAGGCCACCAATGCCTCCTAAAGTAAAATGCTGGGCCTTGTAGTCCACCAAATCCTCCTAAAGTAAAATGCTGGGCCTTCTAGTCCACCAAAGCCATCCTAAAGTAAAATGCTGGGCAGTGGGAACATAGACTTTCCGGCTTTGGCTACTCCCTCCCTAGTCTCCCCAGCTGAGCAGAGTCCCAGCCTCAGCCTCAGCCTGTAGCAGAGGCAGGGGGTGTGCGCTGGGACAGGCAGCCTGTCCCAGGTCTTCCCCAGCGCACACTCTGCCTCTGCTAAACCATTCTCCCCCACCCGACACTTACTTGGCTGAGCGGGAGCCCGGGAGTCCCTGCAGGCGCCGCGAGACTGCAGAGCGCGTCGCCATCTTGGAGCCTCCGCAGCGTGTCCGCAGCATGCGCGCAGGTGTTGTGCCAAACAGGGCATCCCCTGCATCCTTCCAGGCGTGCCCGTGCCGGCCGCTGGAAGGTACCGGCGGGGAGGCTGTGTGCTCAGTGGAGGAGGCGCTCACTATTATATCAGCAGCACTGCCGGTGGCCGGCGCCCCCCCTCAGCTCAGAGCCCGGGGCAGACACACCCCCCGGTTGTTACTCCACAGCCTCCCTCCATAGTAGGGTGGCTTAATAGAATTCAGGATATAGAGGCAATGGAGGATTTAGTTCTTTCAGCCCAAAACAGGAGGAAACAATATAATGAAATTTGATTAGGTTGGAAAACATTTATTAATTCAGAGGAAGGGAAGAAAATGTTGGAAAAAAGATAAGAGAAGAAATGTAAATTAATAGGAATATATAAGATCTTGCGCCGTTCATCTCCTGGGGTAGTGGGAATGGGGGGAGGGGGTTGCTTTGGGTTTTTTTTTTTTGGTACTGGGGGGGGGGGGGGTTTAGGTTGAAGAGGATAAAGTAAAAGGGAGAGAGGGATACATGAAGTATAGATTAAATGTCCGATCAAATTGTATAGATGGATAGAACAAGGTGTATGTTATATCTGTATATCTTCATTATTTATTATCTATTTTATGGAATATGTACTCTGTTTTGTATGTTTCTCCCTTTGATAAAAAAAAAAATATAAAAAAAAAAGGCACATACATGTGTCAATTCCCCTTCGTGATCGTTACCTTTAGGGATGAGCTTGGTGTTCGACTCGAACGTATGTTCGACTCGAACATCGTCTGTTCGTACGTTCGATGAACTTCGAACAAAACGGGTCGTTCGCGCCAAATTCGAGTGACGCGCATTGGCCCATAATTCACTGGGGAATTGCGCGCTGATGATTGGTCAAGCATGCACCATGACCCTGCATGCTTGGCCAATCACAGCGCGCAAAAATCGAAGAACCATAATTGGCCAAAGCCAGGGTGGCTTTGGCCAATTATGGCTCAGGGGGTTTAGTACACGCTCCACACTATATAAGGCCGCCTGCAAGGCGGCTGCGTGTAGTGTGTTGTGGCGCTGTTACAGACCACATCAGACAGTCAGTCAGTTAGAGAGAGAGAGAGAGAGAGAGACACAGGGCTGGATTCAGGTAGAATTGCGCTATTTTTACGGAGGCGCAGGGCAACGATTTTGCCCTGTGCCCCCGCAAAATTACTGCGCTTCCCTTGATTCATGGAGCAGTAGCTCCGTAAATTGCGTGGGCGCGCCGGCAAAATGCCCGGCGTAAGCGCGCGCAATTTAAATGATCCCGTAGGGGGCGGAAATCATTTAAATAAGGCGCGTTCCCGCGCCGAGCGTAGAGCGCATGCTCCGTCGGGAAACTTTCCCGATGTGCATTGCGGCAAATGACATCGCAAGGACGTCATTTGCTTCAAAGTGAACGTGAATGGCGTCCAGCGCCATTCACGATTCACTTAGGCAAACTACATAACTTTCAAATTTTGCGACGCGGGAACGACGGGTATACATAACATTGGCAGCAGGGGCAGCCTTACGCGAATACCGCCATAAGGAAATGGCGTAAATTGCGTACGCAGGGCTCGCGCAACGTTGTGAATCGGCGTTAGTATGCAATTTGCATACTATACGCTAAGCACAACGGGAACGCCACCTGCAGCCTAAGATATGCGGGGATAAGAGCCTTATGCCGCACATATCTTAGGCTGCAGTCGGCGTAACAAGGTTCCTGAATCAGGAGCATTTGTTACGCCGGGGCAAGTAAGCAATTGCGCTGTGTAACTTATGGTTACACAGGCGCAATTGCTTCTTGAATCCAGGCCAGTGTCTTTTCTACCAGATAGATAGATAGATAGATAGAGCAGGCAGGCTAGTCAGTTTAGTTAAATTTACAGTGTGTAGAGGATATACATCCTAGCGTTGTACATATATTTATACACTATATAGCTTAGCTAGATCAGCTATTCCTATTGTTAGGCAGTAGATTGTGCTAGCTGCAGTGCTCTAACGTGTTGTATTACACCTAAACATAGTACTCAGTATTAGTGGACATGTGCTATGTAATTGCACATACATGCAGTTGCTGTTACTGCACGTGTGCTATATAATTGCACATAAGCGCATTAGCTGTTACTGCACTTGTGCTATTTAATTGCACATAAACGCAGTCGCTCTTACTACAAGTGTGCTGTTTTTTAACCGATAAACGCAGTCGCTCTTACTGCACGTTTGCTGTGTTTTTGCCCATGAACGCAGTCGGTCTTACTGCATGTTTGCTGTTTTTTTGCCCATAAACGCATTAGCTGCTACTGCACGTGGGCTATTTAATTGCAAATAAACGCAGTTGCTGTTACTGCACGTGGGCTATTTAATTGCACATAAACGCAGTCGCTCTTACTGCATGTGTGCTGTTTTTTTGCCCATAAACGCAGTCGCTCTTACTGCACGTTTGCTGTGTTTTTGCCCATAAACGCAATCGCTCTTACTGCACGTTTGCTGTTTTTTTTCCCATAAACGCATTAGCTGCTACTGCACGTGGGCTATTTAATTGCAAATAAACGCAGTTGCTGTTACTGCACATGGGCTATTTAATTTCCCATAAACGAAGTCGCTCTTACTGCATGTGGGCTATTTTAATTGCACATAAACGCAGTCGCTCTTACTGCACGTGTGCTGTTTTTTTGCCCATAAACGCAGTCGCTCTTACTGCATGTTTGCTGTGTTTTTGCCCATAAACGTATTAGCTTTTACTGCACGTGGGCTATTTAATTGCAAATAAACGCAGTTGCTGTTACTGCACATGGGCTATTTAATTGCACATAAACGCAGTCGCTCTTACTGCACGTGTGCTGTTTTTTTGCCCATAAATGCAGTCGCTCTTACTGCACGTTTGCTGTGTTTTTGCCCATAAACGCAGTCGCTCTTACTGCATGTTTGCTTTGTTTTTGCCCATAAACGCATTAGCTGTTACTGCACATGGGCTATTTAATTGCAAATAAACGCAGTTGCTGTTACTGCACATGGGCTATTTAATTGCACATAAACACAGTCGCTCTTACTGCACATGTGCTGTTTTTTGCCCATAAACGCAGTCGCTCTTACTGCACGTTTGCTGTGTTTTTGCCCATAAACGCAGTCGCTCTTACTGCACGTTTGCTGTGTTTTTGCCCATAAACGCATTAGCTGCTACTGCACGTGGGCTATTTAATTGCACATAAACGCAGTCGCTCTTACTGCACGTGTGCTGTTTTTTTGCCCATAAATGCAGTCGCTCTTACTGCACGTTTCCTGTGTTTTTGCCCATAAAAGCAGTCGCTCTTACTGCACGTTTGCTTTTTTTTTGCCCATAAACGCAGTTGCTGTTAGTGTTGGTGGACACGGTGCATCCTCTTCAGTACATGGCCATCTGACACGCTCGTCCTTCTTTTCGGGAGCTGGCCGTGTTGAGCCCCAACATGCAGAGAAATTAGTAGAGTGGATGACCAAGCCGTCCTCATCCTCCTCATCCTCTCTCACCCAGGCTGAGCTTAGTTTGTCTGGCAAAGCAGCTGCCAAGGCGTCCTCTTCCCTCTGCACAATGGCATCACACAATCCTTCCCTAGTCCCACCATGTCCTCCTGAGGAGTCCCCCGAACTGTTTCAACACAGTGTTGGGTACATGCTACATGAAGATGCGCAGCGTTTTGAAGGCTCCAATGACGGAACACAGATAGAGGAAGGCTTTGATGTTAGCCCAGAGATAGCGGGTGCCCAAGAGGGACAGCAATCTGGCAGTCATGTTCCCCCAGCTGCAGCATACTGCCAGGTTTTCGACAGTGATGAGGAGGGAGGGGATGATGATGTCACTGACTCTACGTGGGTGCCTGATAGGAGAAAGGACGAGGAAGAGGAGGAGGAGGAGGAGGAAGAGGCACAGGCACATCTCCAAAGAGGCAGGATGCCCTCCAGGGGCCAGCTTAAGGGCAGCACACCAACTGCATTACATCGCAGAGCTACGCCTGTGCAGGGAGCTGCTGTGTCTCAACGGTACTGCAAAAGTTCTTTGGTGTGGGCCTTTTTTGAGACATGTGCATCAGATTGCACCATTGCTATTTGCAACATATGTCTCAAGCGTATGTCGCGTGGCCAAATCATATGTCGATCTGCCATGCAGTTCATTGGCAAGCATACCTGAAAGACCCACACCAAAGAACAAAGCGGACCTCCCCTTGCCCCTCATCAGCTGGAAGCTCCAACCCCACTAGACCCTCAGTCCTCCCTGAAGCCTGCACTGATAGGACTGAAGGTGTAGAAATAGGTGTGTCACAACCTAGTAGTACACGCAGGAAATCTACTGATGGTAGCAGACAAATTTCCCTGCCCCAGCTGCTGCAGCGCCAAAAGAAGTACTCTCCCAGCCATCCACATGCCCAGCGGTTGAATGCTAGCTTAGCGAAATTGCTAGCACTTCAACTGCTACCTTTTCAGTTGGTAGATTCTGCCCCCTTCCGTGAGTTTGTGGAATGTGCGGTACCTCAATGGCAAGTACCCAAACGGAAGGCGATTTCCGCTCTCTACCGGCATGTGGAAGGCAATGTCCATGCCTTGCTGGACAGGGCGGTCAGTGGTAACTCTTACCGCTGACTCATGGTCCAGCAGGCATGGACAGGGATGTTACCTCTCTTTCACAGCGCATTGGGTGACTCTGCTGGCAGCTGGGAAGGACGCAGGGCATGGTACAGTAGTGTTGGAGGTTGTTCCGCCACCACGCCTCCAAAACACTACTACTGGTTGTGACACACCTCTCTCCTCCACCCCCACCTCTTCTTCTTCCTCTGTGGCCTTTTCCTGTGCTGATGTTTCCTCTGAACCAGCCGTGCTCCGTAGGTGTACGAGGGGCTACGCAGGAATGCAGGCCAAGAGATGCCATGCGGTGCTAGAGCTGGTGTGCTTGGGAGACAGGAGCCACACTGGGGCAGAGGTTCTGTCAGCTCTACAGGGGCAGGCTCAGAGGTGGTTGACACCACGCCAGCTTGAGCCAGGAATGGTGGTTAGCGACAATGGCACCAACCTCCTCTTTGCCCTGCGACAGGAAAAACTGATCCATGTGTCCTGTTTTGCTCATGTTTTCAATTTGGTGGTGCAGCAGTTCTTGGGCAGGTACCCGGGCTTACAGGATGGATTTTTTTCCCCACGCCAGTGGGCCTTGATCAGGGATGCATGCACTGTCCTGTCACCATTTGAGGAGGCCACGAGGATGGTGAGCAGTGACAGTGCATGCATCAGTGAGACTGTCCCTCTTATTCACCTGTTGGAGCACACGCTACGTGGAATAATGGACAGGGCCCTTAAGGCAGAACAGAGGGAAGAAGAGGAGGACTTCCTTACCTCTCAAGGCCCCCTTTATCCAGACAGTGGTCATGCATGCCCGCCTAGCACACAGGAAGAGGACAAGGAGGACAAGGTGGAGGAGGAGGAGGAGGATTGTATCAGCAGCATGGAGGTGGAGCCTAGCACTCAGCAGCAGCAGTCTTCAAGAGATCACTCAGAGTCCCAAGGAACCCGTGGACTCTTACGTGGCTGGGATGAGGTGGCTGCAGTTCCTGTTGTCCTAAGTGACCCAGAGGACTGTGCCCCGAATGCCTCAGCAAACCTACGCTGCATGGCCTCCCTGATCCTGCAAAGCCTGCCTAAGGATCCTGGCGTTCGTGGTATCAAGGAGAGGGATCATTACTGCCTGGCAACTCTCCTTGATCCATGTTACAAGAGTAAGGTTGCGGAGCTTATCTTGCCGTCGCAGAGGGTGCAGAAGATGAAACATTTTCGGGAGGCCTTGCAGAAGGGTCTGTGCAACGCGTTACCAGAACCTGGGGGATTACCAAATCCTGTTCCTGGACAACGTGTTGCTGAGGCTTCGATGAGTCACAGAAGGAGCGGTGGAGAAGGTGACCGTCTGACAATTTTTTAGTCCGCAACTCCAAGGTATGACCGGTTCCAGCAACCATCGCCAGCGTTTGGTTTACATGGTGCGTAAATACCTAGGGACAAGATCAGACTTGGACACCTTCCCCACCGAAAATCCTCTGGCTTACTGGGTCTTGAGGATTGATCACTGGCCAGAGCTTGCACAGTACGCAATTGAGCTACTGGCTTGCCCTGCATCCAGCGTTCTTTCAGAATGCACATTCAGTGCTGCTGGAGGCTTTGTGATCGATCACAGGGTGTGCCTCTCCATCGACTCCGTCGATCGTCTGACCTTCATAAAAATGAATCAGGTTTGGATCAACACCAGCTACCAAGCACCTGATGCTGATGTAACTGAATCATTTTTTGGAAATGACAGATCCCTTGGAAACTGCCTATGCTGATGCTGAGTGACTGTCCTGTTATGCTGCTGACTGAATATACTTTTCCTCCTTACTGATCTTGCTGATAGCTAATAAGAAAATTTTTGTTTCTGGGCTCCGACACCAGTGCCTAAGGCCCAATTGTTCTGCCCCTGTTTAACAGGGGCGTCTAAGAACAATTTTTGATGCAATACTTTGCATGTGGATCTTTGCTGCGCTCCAATTACAGTATCTGAGGGGTTGCAGTGTTGTGTTGTGCCTAAGGCCCAAGTTTTCTGCCCCTGTTTAACATGGGCGTCTAATAACATTTTTTGATGCAATACTTTGCATGTGGATCTTTGCTGCGCTCCAATTACAGTATCTGTGAGGGGTTGCAGTGTTGTGACACCGTCACCAGTACCTAAGACCCAATTTTTTTGCCCCTGTTCTAGTACTTTTCTTTGTTTGATTCTTTTCTAATTTGAGTTCATTCTAGCTTTCTCCTACGTTATCATAGTGTCATGTTTATTTTCCTGTACTAAATACTCATCATTGTCAATGTAAACACCACAAAACTAGATTTGTTCTTTTAGGCAGCATTGATATAATAAGAAGCCACACATTGTTGAATATCCAAAAATATTTATTGTATCACACTTAAAATGTGTAATTTTCATTTTTTCTAAAAATATTTTAATAGAAATTGTTAATTTTTTATTTTTTTTGTGAAGAAATATATTTTGGCTTTTAAATACTTGTCTACATGTATTTTTTTTTAAACCCTCCCCAGCACATCAATCAGATTCTTCAGGTTTTGGTCCACCTTTCGGTTGTTCTTTATGATCTTCTCTAGGGCAAGGTTTGTGTCCTCTATTTCTGCCCTGCAGGACATGATCTCCCCAATTAGCACCTGGGTACTGTAGGTGTCTAATCCGCCCCCAACAGCTCGAACACCTCCTGAAATTTGGAAAAAAAAACATGTATTAAAATTATGCAGGCCTACATGTATTACCTGAAGCTGTGCTGTATGACACTGACCTGATGTGGTGGCATTTTGCACTTCCTGCACATCCGGCGAGGGTGGGGCTTGGCTCTGTGTGGGGTTGGTCGGCTCCACTGCTGCAGCTTGATTGCGGCCTATGAGATTGTAAACAAAGGGATAGATGAATCAAAAAGATTAGAGGCCTGAAAGAGGAATATCAATCATTCTTTTTAAAAAGTGTGGTACAATTGTCTGTTTTTACAATCCTTCTAAGCTTAACACAGGATTTTATCCATTACCAAAGCTGCTGCATTTCTCTATCTTTGGCCAAGTTTCCTACATGGAAAAACAACAAGTATACACTGGATCACCTCTGTGTGACACCCTAACTAGGTTGTTCTTGTGACCAACACTCAGTGCCGATCCTGACCTCCCTGGGGCCCGAAGTAAAATGACATGGCACATTAAAAATGAGAAGCGGGGGGCGCTGACGACAGTGACATGTCACATTAAAGAAAGTTGAGAAGTGGGGGGAGGGGGTGTTCTGATGTCGGAAATGACATCTTACATTAAATTGAGAAGCAAGGGGTGCTGACTTCTTGCCTTTTCTCCCATGCAGCCAGCGAGTTGAGAAGCGGGGTGAGGGGGCGAAAATGACTTCTTACCAGGCGGGGCCTCTAGTTATTTGGGGGGCCCTTTGCAGCTTTGCGGGGCCCTAAGCGGCTTGCATATTGAGCCTATAGGGAGGATCGGCCATGCCAACCATTTTGCTACTGAGTCCATATGTGTAATCAACTGCTGTGCTGAGCATACTCTCCTTTTATTGTATATTGACTTAAGTTGGATTATTTAAATCTAGTTAATAACACATCTACATTAAATAAAAAAATGGTCTCACATAAAATGATCATATATAGAATGAACAACTGATTATTATGCTCACAAACATGAACCTTGAGACATCTATTCTTGAACTGTATATATACACAACCTGAAAGAAAAAGCACATGCCGAAAAATAATAAAAACAAATAATCAGAGTACACTTTTAAATAACTTATGTCTTCTGAGGACTCCTTGAATTCTCTCGAGCTGCTCCGGCTCTCTTCTTTTGAGGTCTGACCACCGCTTCCTCAACTTCTCCCTTGACCTCTGCACCTTGAATTTCTGATGGAGAGTCCTCTGAACATTCTCTATTATCTTGGCCTTGACCTTCTTGGGGTTCTTGTAAGGCCCTTTTGGACAATCATAGTTCTCCTTTTTAAGGATGGCAACCATCTCCACCATTTCATCGAAAGCCATGTTGGTGGCTTTGTACCTCCTCTAGCTCCTGGTGTGTGCCTGGCCTCTCTTACTTGTAGTTGCAGCTTCCTGTCTCTCCTGAGTGTCCTCCATCATGTCTTCAGTGAAGTGCATTGACCGACCGAAAAGGGGCGTGGCAATTACTAGCACGATCGTCATGGGCGGGGATACGTGCGGAGCTTCTTGTATGCGTAGTGTATAAAGGGATATTGCGTGAGTGAGAACGTAGTTCGCAGTCGGTAGAAAATGCCAGAAAAACGATTGTGCAGTACGACGATACGAAACTTGATTTTTGGACTTTATGATCAGTGGATGAGTTTGTGGGTTAGATATTGGGAGAAAGCTAAGGCTTGACTGACATTAGTTTTTTTGCTAAATTTTGACTTGCAGAAATAAAGGAGGCCTTCAGAGAACAGGAGTTCTTCACAGAATTTGTTCAAAGGGGGCCCAGGATGGCAACCCCCCTTTTTTCTAGAATTTTTCTTTCCCAAAAAAATAATTTATTCAGCCAAGATCTGGCATTGTAATGGCCCCTCCCACCCCTAAAATAATCGACATATTGTTGTCACCCAGCACGTGCGCTTTGGGGGGCCAAGCCTGTATGGCCACAGGCTCACGGGCCACCACTGGAACATCAATGGCCTCATCACCAGGCACACGTGTCATGTAGTTTGTTGAGGGTCTCTTTAGGAAATTGTGCAATATGCAGCAGCAAAGTATGACATGGTTCAGAGTCTACTTAACAAACCTACAGTCCTTGTCTTGTTTGCACCGCCTGTATACTGCTGTTCAAAGTATATAGGGCCAAAGGGTCTTGTCAGGGCCGATCCTCCCTATAGGCTCACTATGCAAGCTGCTTAGGGCCCCGCAAAGCTGCAAAGGGCCCCCCAAATTACTAGAGGCCCCGCCTGGTGAGAAGTAATTTTCGCACCCTCACCCTCTAAACTCGCTGGCTGAGTGTCAGGTCACCCGTAGTCAGGTGACAAGTGCACCCCATTGGGGTCAGGGATGCACCTAAGGGTAGTGAACCCTATAACCGACCGCTGCAAGCAGGAACGAAGTGTGAACCCAAGATCACCCAGGGCGCGGAGTCTAAGACCCAGTTTTGTATTCACCAGGGCCCCTGATGGTGGGGATGGTCTTGGCCGCAACTGGATCCATTTTGCGTCCCCGAGATTCCCTAGGTCACGCTCCGCAGGGAGAGAGGGGAAGCAGCCAGCAGGACAAACGGCGGTGATGGGTAGGCCGAGGTCAGGGTAACAGGCAGACAAGGATAACCGTGGGACAGGCAAATGGTCAGGGGCACAGGCAGACAAGGATAATTGTGGGATAGGCAAATGATCAGGGGCACAGGCAAACAGCAGAAGTCAGGAACAAGCCAAAACGGTACACGGAAAGATGATCATAGCACACTGGAAACAGGAACTAGAAAACTACACTGCAGACAGGAACTAAGCAAAGGAACACTGTTGAACAGCCCTGCAGACCTGTAGAGCAACGGTTAATATATACTTCCTGGAATTGGCCTGGGTGGGGCCATACAGGAAGAGGAAGTGATAAAAAGGGGAACAGTACAGGGTCAGGCCTTTAATGAAAACATGGAGATCAGGTAAGCAGACAGACTTTGTTGCATATCCATGACACTGAGTCATTTCCGACAGCAGAACACCCCCTCCCCCCGCTTCTCAACTTTCTTTAATGTGACATGTCACTGTCGTCAGCGCCCCCTGCTTCTCATTTTTAATGTGCCATGTCAGTGGTGGCAGGGAAACTCATGCTATTTACACCCTATCTGTAACCCTAACTCTATCTGTAACCCTAACCCTGTCTGTAATAGGGTGAGGGTTCACAGTGACAGACCAAACTCTGACAGATCAAACTCCCCGTTTAACGCACAGCAAACACCTGCAAACAGTCTATTTGCACAACCGCAAACTCCCCATTTACACAAAGTTGGATACCAAGCTAGCCATGTCCCGTTCCTTGTCCTCACTGACATCAATGAACGTTTTGGAGATTGCAGGCGATGGGGGTTTTTCAAAGCCTATGGTCGTGCTGAGGTAGTTCAGTGACAGTTAAGTCACCCAGAAAAAACATTGAGGCTTGAACCCTAGTTGGTGGCGGATAAGTCACGCAAGTCATCCGGCATGCAGAGATAAAATACAGCAGCGTGTGGACCATTTGTAGCCCAAGGAAGCTCATCTCATCAGGCCTTTAGTCAAATGTATCGCCCACTGTCAGTCCCTTCGGGATCCATGCCTCATTCATCTTAATAAAGGTGAGGTAATCTAGACTTTTTTGACCTAGGCGACTTCTCTTGTCAGTGACAATACCTCCTGCTGCACTGAAGGTCCTTTCTGAAAGGACACTTGAAGCGGGGCAGGCCAGAAGTTCTATCGCAAATTGGGATAGCTCAGGCCACAGGTCAAGCCTGCACACCCAGTAGTCAAGGGGTTCATCGCTCCTCAGAGTGTCGATATCTGCAGTTAAGGCGAGGTAGTCTGCTACCTGTAGGTCGAGTCGTTCTCTGAAGGTGGACCCCGAAGGTCTGTAATGACACGTAGGGCTGAAAAAGCTCTGCATGTCCTCCATCAACAACACGTTTGTAAAGCGTCCTATCCTTGCTGGCGTGGTCATGGTAGGACTTTCACCTATTCTACTGTTAGATTCCCGTTGTGCTGTGAAATCACCCTTATATGCTGTGTAAAGCATACTTTTTAATTTATTTTGGAACTGCTGCATCCTTTCCGACTTCCGGTAATTTGGTAACATTTCAGGCACTTTCTGCTTATATCGGGGGTCTAGTAGCGTATCCACCCAGTACAGGTCATTCTTCTTCAGCCTTTTTATACGAGGGTCCCTCAACAGGCACGACAGCATGAAAGACCCCATTTGCACAAGGTTGGATGCCGAGCTACTCATGTCCCGTTCCTCGTCCTCACTGATCTCACTGAAGGTCTGTTCTTCCTCCCAGCCACGTACAACACCACGGGTACCAGATAGGTGACAACGAGCACCCTGGGATGCCTGCTATGGTTGATCTTCCTCCTCCTCAAAGCCACATTCCTCCTCTGACTCCTCTTCCTCACACTCCTCTTCCAGCGTTTTTGCAGGTCCAGCAAGTAATGCTGATAAGGCTGTTTCTGGTGGTGGTGATGGTCACCACAACTCTTTCTCTTCCTCTTCACGCTCATCTACAGCCTGATCCAGCACTCTTCGCAGGGCACGTTCCAGGAAGAAAACAAATGGGATGATGTCACTGATGCTGCCTTCAGTGCGACTGACTAGGTTTGTCACCTCCTCAAAAGGACGCATGAGCCTACAGGCATTGCGCATGAGCGTCCAGTAACATGGCAAAAAAATTCCCAGCTGGGCAGAGGCTGTCCTAGCACCCCGGTCATACAAATAGTCATTGACGTCTTTTTCTTGTTGGAGCAGGCGGTCGAACATTAGGAGTGTTGAATTCCAACGTGTCGGGCTGTCGCAAATCAGTCACCTCACTGGCATGTTGTTTGCCGCTGGATATCTGAAAAGTGCACCATGGCCGTGTAGGAACACCTGAAATGGCCACACACCTTCCTGGCCTGCTTGAGGACGTCCTGTAAGTCTGGGTACTTATGCACGAAGCGTTGTACAATCAGATTCATCACATGTGCCATGCACGGGACATGTGTCAACTTGCCCAAATTCAATGCTGCCAACAAATTGCTTCCGTTGTCACACAGCACTTTGCCGATCTCCAGTTGGTGCGGAGTCAGCCACTGATCCATCTGTGTGTTCAGGGCGGACAGGAGTGCTGGTCCGGTGTGACTCTCTGCTTTCAGGCAAGTCAACCCCAAGATGGCGTGACACTGTCGTATCCGGGATGTGGAATAGCCCCTGGGGAGCTGGGGGGGTGCAGCTGATGTGGAGCAAGACGCAGCAGCAGAAGAGGACTCAGCCGAGGAGGTTATCAAAGAGGATGGAGTAGAAGGAGTAGAGGAGGTGGCAGCAGACCTGCCTGCAAGTCGTGTCGGTGTCACTAACTCCTCTGCAGAGCCACGCATTACATGCTTGTCAGCCGGTCTACCCAATGCGCAGTGTAGGTGATATACCTGCCCTGACCGTGCTTTGCAGACCAGGTATCAGTGGTCAGATGGACCCTTGCCCCAACACTGTGTGCCAGGGATGCCATGACTTCCTTTTGCACAATAGAGTACAGATTGGGGATTGCCTTTTGTGATAGAAATTTCGGCCGGGTCCCTTCCACTGCAGGGTCCCAATAGCTACAAATTTTTTGAAGGCCTCAGACTCCACCAGCTTGTATGGCAAAAGCTGGTGGGTTAAGAGTTCCGACAAGCCAGCTGTCAGACGCCGGGCAAGGGGGTGACTCTGTGACATTGGCTTCTTATGCTCAAACATGTCCTTGACAGACACCTGACTGTGGGGAGATGAGCAGGAACTGCTCAAGGTGAGATGCGGTGTGGCGGTTGGTTGAGAGGGGGCAAGGAGGACAGCAGTGGTTGATGTGACTGAAGATGCTGCACCAGGAGGAGGATGGTGGCTTTGAGCTTGTGTGCTGCTTGTACTCGTCATCATGTGTTGATCCCATAGGCGTTTGTGATGTGCGATCATGTGCCTTCGCAAAGCAGTTGTACCTAGGTGGGTGTTGGATTTCCCATGACTCAGTTTCTTTTGGCACAGGTTGCAAATGGCATCACTGTTATAAGAGGCAGACACACAAAAAAAATGCCACACTGCTGAGCTTTGCAATGCCGGCATTCTGGTGGTGGCAATAGCATGCGTTGATTGGCGTGCTGTCTGGCTGACCCCGGGTGCCGATACATGCTGTCTGACTGTGCCACTAGCTCCTTGCGACGACCTCCCCCTGCTTCCAACTCTTCTCCTCCTCCTCTCTGTCTCCCCATCTGAACTTTCCCCCTCTTCTTCTTCTCTTTGAGCGGGCAACCACGTGACATCCCCGGACACATCTTCATCATCAACCACTTCACTTGTATCTGACAACTCAGCAAAGGAAGCAGCAGCGGGTACATCATCATCATCACACCATACGTCCATGTGTGTAATGCTGCCTGACTCATATCCCTTTTATCTACAACCTCTGGCAATAATGGTTGCGCATCACTCATTTCTTCCAACTCATGTGTAAATAACTCCTCTAACAGATCAAGTGAAGCAGCTGTGATGCTAGTGTTGGTGGTGGCGGCATGCTGGCTAATGGTAACTTGAGAGGTGCCCGAAGCTGAGCTGGAGGAGTATGGTGTGTCAAGGTTATGAGCGGAAGCTGTAGAAGATTGGGTGTCCTGTGTTATCCAGTCAACTATGTCCTCAGAACTTTTGGAGTTCAGGGTACATGGCCTCTGAACACTGGGCATTATTGTAGGGCCAAAGGGAATCACAGCACCACAACCACGACAGCCCCTGCGGGGTGGCCTTCCTCTGCCAGTCATTTTTTTTATTTGTTTAGTTGTACTATGCGTGCAAGCTACTGTGACACCAGATATGAGTGGCACTGTGCACTGGCAGAAGTTGGCAGAGTAGACGCTGTAGGGCTGACGCACGCCTGCAGACAACTAACTGCTATTCTATTGCAGTCAAAATTGTGTTTTTTCTTTTTAAACTTAATATACTATGCCACCAGATATATGAGTGGTGGCACTGGGCAAGTGGGCACAGTTTACACTATGAGCCTGACACACGCTGCCAACTGACTACTATTCTATTGCAGTAAATTTTTTGGGTTTTTTAAATGTTATGTACTGTGCCACCAAGATAAGTGAGTGGTGGGTGGTACAGTGTACGCTGTACCCCTGGCACACGCTGGCAGCCAGGCAACTGACTACAATTATATTGCAGTAATATTTTTATTATTTTTTTTAAATGTTATGTACTGTGCCACCAAGATAGATGAGTGGTGGGTGGCACTGGGCACAGTGTACGTTGTACCCTGAAACACGCTGCCAGCCAGGCAACTGACTACTATTATATTGCAGTAATACATTTTTTTTTAATATGTTATGTACTGTGCCACCAAGATAGATGAGTGGTGGGTGGCACTGGGCACAGTGTACGCTGTACCTTTACACACGCTGCCAGCCAGGCAACTGACTACAATTATATTGCAGTAATATTTTTTTTTTTTAATGTTATGTACTGTGCCACCAAGATAGATGAGTGGTGGGTGGCACTGGGCACAGTGTACGCTGTACCCTGACACACGCTGGCAGCCAGGCAACTGACTACAATTATATTGCAGTAATATATATATATTTTTTTAAATGTTATGTACTGTGCCACCAAGATAGATGAGTGGTGGGTGGCACTGGGCACAGTGTACGCTGTACCCTGACACACGCTGGCAGCCAGGCAACTGACTACAATTATATTGCAGTAATATATATATATTTTTTTAAATGTTATGTACTGTGCCACCAAGATAGATGAGTGGTGGGTGGCACTGGGCACAGTGTACGCTGTACCCTGACACACGCTGGCAGCCAGGCAACTGACTACAATTATATTGCAGTAATAATTTTGTTTATGTTATTGACTGTGCCACCAAGATAGATGAGTGGTGGGTGGCACTGGGCACAGTGTACGCTGTACCCTGACACACGCTGCCAGCCAGGCAACTGACTACAATTATATTGCAGTAATATATATATATATTTTTTTTTAATGTTATGTACTGTGCCACCAAGATAGATGAGTGGTGGGTGGCACTGGGCACAGTGTACTCTGTACCCTGACACACGCTGGCAGCCAGGCAACTGACTACAATTATATTGCAGTAATAATTTTAATTTATTTTTTTAAATGTTATCTACTGTGCCACCAAGATAGATGAGTGGTGGGTGGCACTGGGCATAGTGTACGCTGTGATCCTGACACACACACGCTGCCTTCCTAGCAGGCAACTGCAATTAGATTACAGAGAAAAAAAAAGCTGACTTATACACTAGCCCTAAAAAGGGCTTTTTGGGGTTACTATCCCTAAAAAGGGCTTTTTGGGGTGCTGTCCTTACAGCAGAGATCAGATGAGTCTTTCAGGACTGGAGTGGACACTGAAAACACTAGTCTAGCTATGCTTTCCCTATCAATTCAGCAGCAGCAACACTATCCCTCCTCTCACTAAGAATGGATGCTGCCCTAGAGGTTGGAGGGTCAGGGAGGGAGGGTATGCTGCTGATTGGCTGGAATGTGTCTGCTGACTGTGAGATAGAGGGTCAAAGTTTGCTCAATGATAATTAATAGGAGGCGGATCGAACAGCGCATATGTTCGCGCACATCGGCGAACGCGCAAAAATCGCCGCAAATTATTCGCCGGCGAACAGTTCTGTACATCTCTATCTGTTACCCTAACCCTGTCTGTAACCCTAACCCTATCTGTAACCCTAACCCTAACCCCTACACTACCTGATCGATACAACATCTTACCTGATTTTTTAAAGCACGTTATTCCAAACAATTTATGAATGTTAGGTGATTTATGCCCTTTATGGATTAAAATTGGAATCTGTGACAACTACGGAATTTTCCATGGGAGTTTTGCCATGGATCCCCCTCCGGCATGCCACAGTCCAGGTGTTAGTCCCCTTGAAACAACTTTTCCATCACTATTGTGGCCAGAAAGAGTCCCTGTGGGTTTTAAAATTCGCCTGCCCATTTAAGTTTATGGCGGTTCGCCTGGTTCTCCCGTTCGCGAACATTTGCGGAAATTCACGTACGCCGTTCTCAAACGCAAAATTTTAGGTTTGCGACATCACTAAACAGGAATTCGCCATTAAACCACCTATTGCATGTCACTCTAGGTATGTCACTTATGTCCTGGAGTGCCCATGCACATTCCAGTATGTGGGTAGGACTACCAGAGAGTTGAAGGTGAGGATAAATGAGCATGTAGCCAACATCATCAAAGGCTATCCAAATCATAGTGTCTCCAAGCACTTTGACTTATTCTATGAGAGGGACCCACGTAAACTTACGTTTTATGGAATTGACAGAATCACCAGCCATTAGAGAGGGACCAACCTCACTAGGGCGGTATCACAAAATGAGACTCAGTGGTTGCACCGCCTTAGAAGTATGCGACCACTGGGCCTCAATATAGAGCTTGATCTAAATTGTTTCTTGACTAGGGATCGTCTGTTCGTACGTTCGACGAATTTCGAACAAAGCGGGTCGTTCGCGCCAAATTCGAGTGGCGCGTGTCGGCCCATAATTTACTGTGGTGTTGCGCGCTGATGATTGGCCAAGCATGCACCATGACCCTGCATGCTTGGCCAATCACAGGGCGCAAAAAACGAAGAACCACAATTGGCCAAAGCCAGGGTGGCTTTGGCCAATTATGGCTCAGGGGGTTTAGTACACGCCCCACACTATATAAAGCCGCCTGTAAGGCGGCCGCGTGTAGTGTGTTCCAGCTTTGTTAAAGAAAAGAACAGTCAGACAGTTAGAGAGAGAGAGATAGATAGAGACACAGGGCCAGATTCTCATACATTTACGTTGCTCCTGGGCAGCGTAACGTATGTGATTTACGTTACACCGCCGCAGGTTTACAGGTTTACAGCCTGATTCTCAGAACACTTACCTGTAAACTTGCGGCGGTGTATCGTTAAATCGCTCGGCGCAAGCCCGCCCAATTCAAATGGGGCGGGCACCATTTAAATTAGGCGCGCTCCCGCGCCGAGCGTACTGCGCATGCTCCGTCGGGTAAATTACCCAACGTGCATTGCGCTAAATGACGTCGCCCTAACGTCATTTGCTTAGACGTTTACGTAAATGGCGTCCAGCACCATTCACGGACGTCTTATAAAAACAACGTAATTTTTTTTAAATTCGACACGGGAACGACGGCCATACTTAACATTGGTTGCCCCTCCTATTAGCAGGGGCAACCTTACGCGTCGCGTACGCTACGGAAACTACGTAAATTCTCAGCGTCGACCTCGCGTATGTTCGGGAATCTCGCGTAATTACCTAATTTTCATAGACGACAGGGAAAACGACGATGCGACACCTAGCGGCAGGAAAAAAAATTGCTTTTAAAATCTGACAGCGTAAGAGCCTTACGCCTGTCAGATCTAATGGGTATCTATGCGTAACTGATTCTAAGAATCAGTCGCATAGATACCCGGGGCCAGATGAGGAGTTACGACGGCGCAAATGGTGTTGCGCCGTCGTAACGCCTTTGAGAATCTGGGCCACAGTGTCTTTTCTACCAGATAGATAGATAGATAGAGCAGGAAGGCTAGTCAGTTTAGTTAAATTTACAGTGTGTAGAGGATATATATACATCCTAGCGTTGTACATATATTTATACACTGTATAGCTTAGCTAGATCAGCTATTCCTATTGTTAGGCAGTAGATTGTGCTAGATGCAGTGCTCTAACGTGTTGTATTGCCTGCATAGTGTTTAGTTTACACCTAAACATAGTACTCAGTGTTAGTGGACGTGTGCTATTTAATTACCCATAAACACATTAGCTGTTACTGCACGTGCAGAGGCGTACCTAGAGCATTTGGCACCCGGGGCGGATCCTGTATCTGGCAACCCCCCACGGTAAAATGTAAAAACACCCCACTGTGCCCCCTGCATCCTTCAATATCTCTTTGTCACTACTGTGTACCCCTCTCCACAACTGCACCTCTGGACTCCTTTACATTACACAGCACCCTGCACCTCTGGACCCCTTTACATTACACAGCACCCTGCACCTCTGGACCCCTTTACATTACACTGCACTTCTGGACCCCTTTACATTACACAGCACCCTGCACCAATGGACCCCTTTATATTACACAGCACCCTGCACCACTGGACCCCTTTATATTACACAGCACCCTGCACCACTGGACCCCTTTATATTACACAGCACCCTGCACCTCTGGACCACTTTACATTACACTGCACTTCTGGACCCCTTTACATTACACAGCACCCTGCACTTCTGGACCTCTTTACATTACACAACACCCTGCATCACTGGACCCCTTTACATTACACAGCACCCTGCACCTCTGGACCCCTTTACATTACACAGCACCCTGCACCTCTGGACCCCTTTACATTACACAGCACCCTGCACCTCTGAACCCCTTTACATTACACAGCACCCTGCACCTCTGGACCCCTTTACATTACACAGCACCCCTTTACATTAGACTGCAAATCTGGACCCCTCTACATTACACAGCACCCTGGACCTCTGGACCCCTTTACATTACACAGCACCCTGCACCTCTGAACCCCTTTACATTACACAGCACCTCTATCTCTTTACATTAGACTGCACCTCTGGACAGTGCAGACCCCCCCTCCAATACGGAACCCCCCATACAGATACACCCCCCTACAATACAGAACACCCCCTACAATACAGAACCCCCCCACAATACAGAACCCCCCTATACAGATACCCCCCCACCACAATACAGAACCCCCCTCATATACAGAACCCGACCCCCCTATACAGAACACGCCCCCACAATACAGACCCCCCTCATATACAGTAACCCCCTATACAAAAACCCCCCCACAATACAGAACCCCCCCTCATATACAGAACACCCCCCACAATACAGAACCCCCCTCATATACAGAACCCCCCTATACTACCCCCCCACAATACAGAACCCCCCATACAGAACACCCTCCCCCCACAATACAGAACCCCCCTATACTAACCCCCCCCCCCCCACAATACAGAACCCCCCCATACAGAACACCCCCCACAATACAGAACCCCCCCCTCATATACAGATCACCCCCCACAATAAAGAACCCCCCTATACAGAACACCCCCCTCATATACAGAACCCCCCCTATACTAACACCCCCCCACAATACAGAACCCCCCTCATATACAGAACCCCCCTATACTAACACCCCCCCACAATACAGAACCCCCCCCCATACAGAACACCCTCCCCCACAATACAGAACCCCCCCATACTAACACCCCCCCACAATACAGAACCCCCCCCACAATACATAACCCCCCATACAGAACACCCCCCCCACAATACAGAACATCCCCTCATATACAGTACACCCCTCATATACAGAACACCCCCCCCTTACAATAGTGCAGACTGCAGAGTGACTGACACCCTCTTGTCTTCAGACTCAGCGAAGCTGTGTGACTGTCAGACAGAGACAGTCACAGCTGAGCCGATAGTATCAGAGCTGCTGCGCTGCCACGGAGAAGGGGATCATTGTGGCGGGTCCCGGGCGGCAGGTATAACTCGGGTACGGCCCGCAAACCCCCCCTGAATAGCCCAGCCTGTGTTTTACCTAGTCTGCCATGCCGTGCCATCAATCATGCTGTCACCGCGGCCGCGCCATGCTTTAGTCGCGGAGGGGGGGTGTCGGCCTGACACCCCCAACAGGGTGTGGCACCCGGTGCGGCCCGCCCCCCGCCCCCTGCTTAGTCCGCCGTTGTGCACGTGGGCTATTTAATAGTGTATAAAGGGATATTGCGTGAGTGAGAACATTGTTCGCAGTCGGTAGAAAATGTTGTGAAAACGATCATGCAGTACGACAATACGAAACTTGATTTTTGGACTTTATGATTAGTGGATGAGTTTGTGCTTTTGATATGGGGAGAAAGCTAAGGCTTGACTGACATTAGTTTTTTTTTATACATTTTGACTTGCAGAAATAATGGAGGCCTTCAGAGAACAGGAGTTCTTCACAGAATTTGTTCAAAGGGGGCCCCGGATGGCAACCCCCCTTTTTTCTAGAATTTTTCTTTCCCAAAAAAATAATTTATTGAGCCAAGATCTGGCATTGTAATGGCCTTCCCCCCACCCCTAAAATAATCGACATATTGTTGCCACACAGCACATGCACTTTGGGGGGCCAAGCCTGTATGGACAGTCTCACGGGCCACCACCACTGGAACTTCAGTGGCCTCATGGGGCACAAGTGTCATGTATTTGGTTGTGAGTGTCACCGGCGCAAAAAATAAAATAAAATAAATATGAATATAAACCGTGATCTGCTGCAGTACTGTGTGCCCTTGGTAGGGGGTTAATAGTGCATAGGAAAAATTTTTACTGCGCTGATCTAATTATCCAGAGGGTTTAATCTCTGGAAATGTGAGCTGTGACTTGATAGAATACACGCTCAACCATAAGTGGAATATGTATGTCAGGGCCACAATGTGCCCAATCTTAAATGTGAGTAACCTAAATACAAACAATCTGTGAAAATATATAAATTTTATTTAAATCATGCATATGTGACACAGTTTTTGAATCACAAATATAAATTGGTGTATCGGCATACACATCAATCAATATGCCACAGTGCTCCTGTGAAAGAGTGGCTATCGTTGCTGCTACTAGCCGGCTAAATAATGAAAACAATACAGAAAAAAGTATACTATATAAAACACACAATGGGCCTGATTTACCAAGCCTTTACTCCATGACTCATGGAGTAAAAGCAGGAGTAGCAGCCGTTTGGTGATTTACTAAAGAAATACGCTGCTAGTGCAGTGTATTTCCCTAGTTACTAATGTGCTCCGTGCGCCCAGGAGAGGGTGCATTGTGCACCAGTACAGACCTGGCGCACGGCACATTAAACTGTAAATTGCGGGGGTTCGGGCGGGAGTTTATTAGGGGGGGAGGTGGGGGGATGCAGGGGAAGTGAAGTGACATGTGTTTTGAAGTGTTTGGCGGGCCGAATTGTAAGGGAAAGTGTTTTTTGAAAACAGATCCCCGTACGCTTGCACAGTGCGCCTGAACCTCGGGAGGTTCATTTGCATACTGGGCATGCGCAGAGAGAAAAGTCAGGGATTCCCGTGCGCCTTGTCAGTACGCCGTGAAAATCTTGGTAAATACCAAGCGGCGTACCCGTGAATGCGCTGCGTGACGCGGCGCATGGGAATCTCCGAGCTGTTTTCAGCCCTGAAGGGGAACTCTGCGCCAAATTTCAAACTTGAAATCGGCGCGGGTCCCCCTCCAGGGCTACATTAGGCTCTTAGGCTTGGTCCGGAACGTGAGGGGTTAAACCCGCGCCGATTCGGCGCGGGGGTCCCCCCCAGATCCAAACCAAGCCCTCATCCCAAGCATGCAGTCTGGCCCGGACAGGAATGGGGGCGGGGACGAGCGAGCGCCCCCCCCCCCCTCCTGAGCCGTACCAGACCGCATGCCCTCAACATGGGGGAGTGTGTGCTGTGGGGGAGGGGGGCACTGCCCCCCCACCCCACAGCACTCTTGCCCCCATGTCGATAGGGACAAGAGCCTCTTCCCGACAACCCTTGCCATTGGTTGTCGGGGTATGCGGGCGGGGCTAATCGGAATCTGCGAGCTCCCTTTAATAAGGTGGCCCCCAGATGCCGGCCCCCCACCCTATGTGAATGAGTATGGGGTACATCGTACCTCTACCCATTCACATGGGGGAAATGTAAAGTAAAAAAAACACACCACACAGAATAAAATATTTTATTAATCTGCTCCGGAGCCCCCCCTTTCTTCTTTAGCTCTCTTAGAAGGGGGGGTTTCTTCTCTCCCGATCTTCCGCCGGGACCCTGGGCTTCGGTGATTTCTGCCGGGGGAGGGCGCCATCCCTCGGTCCTCTTCGGAGCCTTCCGCCGGATGCCCCCACCCCATTTAAGCTCTTTTTCATTAGGGAGGGGCATCCGGACTTCGGGGTCTTCTGCCGGGGGATGGCGCCTATCCCCCGGTCTTTCCGGTGCCTTCCGCCAGGGTTCCGGTCTTCCTGGTCTTCTGCCGGGGGTGCGCCAACTCCCAGGTCTTTTCTCTTCTGTCTTCTCTGCTCCCTCTTCTGCCTGGCTCCCCCGCGGAGCCAGGGCTTTCTTCCGTCTTCTTTCTTCTCTCTTCCTTCTTCTGCCTGTCTCCTCCGGGAGCCCAGGGCTTGTCTCCGCTGTCTTCTTCCTTCTCTTCCATTGGATGTTGACACGACGAGGTCCGGCGCTGGAATGCCGTCTGAGCAGTGGGCATGGACTTATATAGGGCAATGCCACCATGTGACCTCAACCCATGTGACATCACATTCCCATCATGCCCAGGGAATGTGATGTCACATGGGTTGAGGTCACATGGTGGCATTACCCTATATAAGTCCATGCCCGCCGCTGACACGGCATGTCAGCGCGGAACCTCGTCGTGTCAACATCGAATGGAAGAGAAGGAAGAAGACAGCGGAGACAAGCCCTGTGCTCCGCGGAGGAGACAGGCAGAAGAAGGAAGAGAGAAGAAAGAAGACGGAAGAAAGCCCTGGCTCCGCGGGGGAGCCAGGCAGAAGAGGGAGCAGAGAAGACAGAAGAGAAAAGACCGGGGAGTTGGCACACCCCCGGCAGAAGACCAGGAAGACCGGAACCCTGGCGGAAGGCACCGGAAAGACCGGGGGATAGGCGCCATCCCCCGGCAGAAGACCCCGAAGTCCGGATGCCCCTCCCTAATGAAAAAGAGCTTAAATGGGGTGGGGGCATCCGGCGGAAGGCTCCGGAGAGGACCGAGGGATGGCGCCCTCCCCCGGCAGAAATCACCGAAGCCCAGGGTCCCGGCGGAAGATCGGGAGAGAAGAAACCCCCCCTTCTAAGAGAGCTAAAGAAGAAAGGGGGGGGCTCCGGAGCAGATTAATAAAATATTTTATTCTGTGTGGTGTGTTTTTTTTACTTTACATTTCCCCCATGTGAATGGGTAGAGGTACGATGTACCCCATACTCATTCACATAGGGTGGGGGGCCGGAATCTGGGGACCCCTTTATTAAAGGGGTCTCTCAGATTCTGATAAGCTCTCCGCCCGCATACCCCGACAACCAACGACCAGGGTTGTCGGGAAGAGGCTCTTGTCCCTATCGACATGGGGGCAAGAGTGCTTTGGGGTGGGGGGGCAGTGCCCCCCTCCCCCACAGCACACACTCCCCCATGTTGAGGGCATGTGGTCTGGTATGGCTCAGGAGGGAGGGGGGCGCTCGCTCGTCCCCACCCCCATTCCTGTCTGACCAGACTGCGTGCCTGGGATAAGGGCTTGGTTTGGATCTTGGGGGGGACCCCACGCTATTTTTTTTGCGCGGGTTTAACCCCTTATGTTCCAGACCAAGCCTAAGAGCCTGGTATGCACCTGGAGGGAACCCACCTTATTTTTTTTTTGGGGGGTCTGGAGTTCCCCTTCATGAACAGCGATCTGTCATTTACACATGTCAGTCCCCCCCCCCTACAGTTAGAACACACCCAGGGAACATATTTAACCCCTCCCTCGCACCTAGTGTTAACCCCTTCCCTGCCAGTGGCATTTTTTGAGTAAGCAATGCATTTTTTACAGCACTGATCGCTAGAAAAATGCCAATGGTTCCAAAAAAGTGTTCGATGTGTCCGCCATAATGTCGCAGTACCGATAAAAATCGCTGATCGCCCCAATAACTAGTTAAAACAACAAAAAAAAAAAATTTGTAGACGCTATAACTTTTGCAAAAACCAAACACTAAACGCTATTTGCGATTTTTTTTAACCAAAAAGATGTAGAATACGTATCGGCCTAAACTGAGGGGTTTTTTAGTTTTTTGAATATATATTTTTGGGGATATTTATTATAGCAAAAAGTAAAAATAATTTTTACATATGTGGGCGGGACTTACGCAAGTCCCGCCCACATATATAAACATAGTTCAAACCACACATGTGAGGTATTGACCTGTGCGTTAGAGCGAGAGCAATACTTTTACCACTAGACCTTCTTTGTAACTATAAACTGGTAACCTGGAAAAAAAAGAAAAAGGTCGCCTATGGGGATATTCACGGAATTCATTTTGGCCCCATTGCAGGAGTGTTTCCAATAGTAAAGCGTGACATGTAAGGTATCTATTTACTCAGTGTAACATCATCTTTCACATTATCCCCAAAAATTGGGCTCACTTTTGTGTTTTGTTAATTTTTAACCACTTGAGCCCGGACCATATTTCTGGTCAATGACCGGGCAAGTTTTTGTGATTCGGCGCGGCGTCGCTTTAACTGACAATTGCGCAGTCGTGCGACGTGGCTCCCAAACAAAATTGGCAACCTTTTTTTTCACACAAATAGATTATTAAATGTGCGTGTTTACTTCTGTCTTTAACACCTCCCCTTCAGGCTGGAAAGCATCAGATCAGGGGAAACAAAAAAAAAAAAGCTCTCATTCCATTGCAGCTTGGTTCCTACATGTGTGATGAACTGAGCATGCTCAAACACTTAGAAAAAAAATATCCTTTCTTTTTAAAAGGTGAAAAACACTCATTGGATGCTCATAGAGCGTGGTTTGGATTAATTGCAGGTGTGCCCAATTACAAGCTTACCCAAACTAGAGACTGCAATTTGTTCATGTGATTTCAATTGCTTCATTACTAGCACTGTTATAAAAAGCTTGGATCGATCAGTCCTCAGCTGCCCTCAGAAGGGGCAGGCTGGCAGAAATGCTGTTGCTAAACACAAATGTGGTTTGTTGCATGGGTTTTGTTTTATTTTGCCAATGGTTTTGGTTTATTTTTAAATGATGTTCACTTTGATGTATTTGTCTATGTGGCCTTATTTTATGAAAAATGTGTAAAGCTATGGTTATTTAGAATTTTGAAATGTATTTTTGTTTGTTTGTCTTTTTTTGCTTTCCTTGTTTTGTTGACCAATAAAAATTACTTTAAAATTGTTAAGTTTGTCTTTTGTTACTTTTTCATGCTACATATGTTGACAGCTGCAGCTGAACTAGGTTTGGGCCTAACAAATTATGTGTGATTTTTGTCTAAGCTTCTTTCCTGGTGTGTAATCATGAAATGTTTGCCATGTTTATTCTCCATGACTTTAAAGACAAAAACTGGTAAGTATTTTATTTATTCTGCAGTGGTCCTCAGCCCTCAAGTACCCCCGACAGGACATGTTTTGGGGATTTCTCTTATCAAGAATTGCTGTCCAGACTGTATTTTAAAGCACATGTGCAAGATGAAGGAAAACCTGCAAACATGGCCTGTGGGGGGGGGGGTTTGCTATTGGTGGACAGGCTTGACGTGCTGATTTACAGCACTGTGCTTAAATCTAGCGCAAGGCAATCCTATTCAAATTGTGGGTGTTTGAGGGAAGCTAAGTGAGTGTTAGAACCCCTGCTTTGTGTTTTTTTATTTTTGTGTTGAGCTTTGTGTCCCTTTTCTTAAAATTGGCTTCACTTCCTGTCACACAGCTGAACAGGAAGTGAGGTTAAAACCCTACCAGTGTCATTTCTTGGGGACACAGGTCAATCTAACTAGTGTCCCCATTAAGCAAATTGCACTCCAGCACTGCTGTGTACACCCCAAATCATGGGTCTTCAAACTACGGCCCTCCAGTTGTTCAGGAACTACAATTCCCATCATGCCTAGTCATGTCTGTGAATGTCAGTGCATTACAAGGCCTCATGGGATGTGTAGTTCTAAAACAGCTGGAGGGCCGTAGTTTGAGGATCCCTGCCCCAAATGATTATTTAGTTTGGGGTTTAGTAAAGGCAAAGCCACTCTGCAGTACAAGCATAGTTGCTGAAAATCAGAGAGGAAGCACTGATGGTTTTAACATCCAATCCTGTAGAAGCAAAGTTGTTTTGTTTTCTTTCTTCCTTGCTTTGCACTTGTAGTGCAAAGTGGATTTGCCTTTAGTCAATGGACCCCAAAGTCCAAGATCCCTAATAATTTGGGGTGTACACAGCAACATGCTAGAGTGCAATTTACATAATGGGAAACTATTTAGATTGATCTCTGTGTCCCCAAGAAAAGATATTAGTAAGGTTTTAACCTCACTTCCTGTTTGGCTATGTGACAGGAAGTTAATGAATTAGAAAGGGTGAAGACACCTCACAAATGTTGTCACTATCAGGGGTGCAGACATCCCCAAAAAATGAGCAGATAATACTTATTTGCAAATTAATAATTTTTTAGTTAACATTGGGTGGGGTGCTCTAACGCACACATTCCTACATATTAGCAACGCTCTATCCTGGCCTATTGGCATGGTTATATTTTCTTAGGGCTCTCAATAAAACTCTATGAAATTTGTGCTTAAACTAGAACCAGGGGCGGACTGACAACTCATGTGGCCCCTGGGCAATAGAAGATTATGGGGCCCCTCTGGCTTACAGATGACCACCACGCCAGGAGGTAGTGCAGAGGCGGGCAGCTAAAATCTTGGGATATTCACATTAAAAGCATGTCATTTTCGGACATATCAGGGACAGATCTAAAAAAAACACAGATTTTTACATACTGTCCCTGGTTTTACTGAGCCTGGCAACCCGGATGGGGCCCCCTAGTGGCATGGGGCCCTCGGGCAGTGCCCGAGTGACTCAATGGTCAATCCGCCCCTGACAAGAACTATAATCAACAAGTTTTATTTTATTTAATTTTGGATAGAGTGAGAGAGGGTTATAGGCCCTGTCAGTTTATTTTGTATTATCTGTGTCCAATTGGGGAGATTTTCCTTCACTTCCTGCCCCATAGCCAAACAGGAAGTGAGAGAAAAACTATGCAAATTAACCACTTCCCGCCCAGCCTATGGCCGATTTACGTCCGGGAAGTGGTTACACAATCCTGACAGGACGTCCTGCAGGATTTCATGCCGCACGCGCCTGTGGGGGCACGCAGCGCGGCGATCGGTGATGCGGGGTGTCAGTCTGACACCCTGCATCTCCGATCTCGGTAAAGAGTCTCTCACGGAGACGGAGACTCTTTACCACGTGATCAGCCGTGTCCAATCACGGCTGATCACGATGTAAACAGGAAGAGCCATCGATGGCTCTTCCTCACTCGCGTCTGACAGACGCGAGTATAGGAGAGCCGATCGGCGGCTCTCCTGACAGGGGGCATTCGCGCTGATTGTTTATCAGCGCAGCCCCCCCTCGGATCACCACACTGGACCACCAGGGATGCCCACCCTGGACCACCAGGGTGTGCAAAAACAAAAAAAATATAGAACAAAAAAACAAAAAGCAATAAAAAATAAGAAAAAAGATGCCAATCAGTGCCCACAAATGGGCACTGACTGGGAAAATCAGTGCCACCCCACAGTGTCCATCAGTGCCACCCCACAGTGCCCATCCATGCACAGTGCCCACCTGTGCCACCCATAAGTATCCATCAGTGCCACCCATAAGTGCCGCCCATCTGTGCCGCCCATGAGTGCCCATCAGTGCCGCCTATGAGTGCCCATCAGTGCCGCATAGCAGCGCCGCCAATCAATGCCACCTCATCTGTGCCCGTCAGTACTACATCATCGATGTCCATCAGTGCCATCTCATCGGTGCCCATCAGTGCCGCCATATCAGTGCCCGTAATTGAAAGAGAAAAACTTATTTACAAAAAAATTAACCTAAAAAAATAAAAACGTTTTTTTGTTTTAAAATTTGCAGTATTTTTTTAGTTGTTGCGCAAAAAAAAAAAACGCAGAGGTGATCAAATAACAAAAAAAGAAAGCTCTATTTGTGGGGGGAAAAGGACGCCAATTTTGTTTGGGTACAGTGTTGTATGACCGCGCAATTGCCATTCAAAGTGCGACAGTGTTGAAAGCTGAAAATTGGCTTGGGCGGGAAGGTGCGTAAGTGCCTGGTACGGAAGTGGTTAAGGGAATCCAGTGCCCCCCAGAACTAGTGTGTGGGTCCCCTGAAAATTACTGGGCGGGTCATACAAAAACAGGGTGTGGCTTTGACAGGAAGGGGTGGGTCATTTTTCTATTAGGAGGTGCAGATATGTAGTCAGGCCTAGGGCAGAACAAAACCTAAATATACTACTGCATATTAGGGCTTATTTAGACCGGATCCGATTTACAGCGTGATTTTATATTGTGGGAGGAAACCCACGCAGGCACAGGGAGAACATGCAAACTCTATGCAGATGCTGTCACGGGCGGGATTCGAACCAACGACTCTTTTGCTGCTAGGTCAAAGTGCTATACACTACACCACTGTGCTGAACGAACATGATTGCAGCTGAAAGCATGAGAACTTTTTTTTTTTTTTCAATACCATGCTTTCCAGCCTTATTGACCCCGCCTCTCTCCATAAAGAGGACCTGTCACACACTAGTCCTATTACAAGGGATGTTTACATTCCTGGTAATAGGAAGAAAAGTGATCCAAAATCAAAAAAAGTGTCAAAAAAGTGCAAGAATAAAAATATGAGGTAAAAAAAAAAAAAAAAAAAAAAAATAACGCCCCTGTCCCTAGAAGCTCGCACTCAAAAGCAAATATGCATGTAAGTCCCGCCCACATATGTAAACACCATTCAAACCACACATGTGAGGTATTGACAAGTTAGGTATCTATTTACTCGGTGTAACATCATCTTTAACATTATCCATAAAAATTGGGCTAACTTAATTTTTTTTTTTAATTCATGAACCGTGTTTTTTTTTTGGGCCAAAAAAAAGTCGTTTGAAAAATTATTGCGCAAATACCGTTGGAAATCAAATAAAAAATGACCGCTAACTTTATTCCCTAGGGTGTCTGCTAAAAAATTATATATAATGTTTGGGGGTCCTGATTAATTTCCCAGGAACAAAATATAATTTTTACATGAAGGAGAGAAGTGCCAGAATAGGCGCGGTATGGAAGTGGTTAAAGTGAAATAATAAAAGTGAAATATTCCTTTAAATTTCATACAGGGGGGGAGGGGGGGTACACGCATGTTTCCCGTGCTTAGAACTGTCCCTGTACAAGATGTCATTTCTGAAGTGAAACAAAAAAAAGGAAGTTTAAAGTACTCATGGCTATAAAGAATACAGTCATTGCTCATTAAAAAAAAAAAAAAAAAAAAAAGGGGGGTCCCTCCAAATTAAATTACCAGGCCCTTCAGGTCTGGAATGGATATTAAGGGGAACCCCGCCATAAAAAACCCCCCAAAAAATGGCGTGGGGTCCCCCCAAATATCCATACCAGACCCTTCAGGTCTGGTGTGGATTTTAAGGGGAACTCCACCCCAAATTGAAAAAAAAAATGGCGTGGGGTCCCCCCAAATATCCATACCAGACCCTTCAGGTCTGGTGTGGATTTTAAGGGGAACTCCACCCCAAATTGAAAAAAAATGGCGTGGGGTCCCCCCAAATATCCATACCAGACCCTTCAGGTCTGGTGTGGATTTTAAGGGGAACTCCACCCCAAATTGAGAAAAAAAATGGCGTGGAGTCCCCCTAAAAATCCACACCAGACCCTTATCCGAGCACGTTGACCTGGCCGGCCGCAGAAAAGAGGGGGGGACAGAGTGCGGCCCCCCCCCTCTCCTGAACCGCACCAGGCCACATGCCCTCAACATGGGGAGGATGTCCCCATGTTGATGGGGACAAGGGTCTCATCCCCACAACCCTTGCCCGGTGGTTGTGGGGGTATGCGGGCGGGAGGTTTATCAGAATCTGGAAGACCCCTTTAACAAAGGGGACCCCCAGATCCTGACCCCCCCCCTGTGTGAAATGGTAACGGGGTACATTGTACCTCTACCATTTCACCCCAAAAAAAATGTCAAAGTGTTAAAAATGACAGTAGCCGGTTTTTGACAAATCTTTTAATAAAATCTTCTTTTCTTCTTTCCTTCGGGTTTCTTCCGCTGCTTCTTTCTTCTCGTCCACATCTTGCCCGACGTCTTCTTCTATCTTCTCCGTCCGTCCTTCAGCCTTCTGGTCCCGCATCTTGTGTCTTCTGCGGTCTTCTTCTCGGTCCGCCAGCCTTCTCGTCCGCATCTTGTGTCTTCTCCGGACCCAGCGTTTGAATTTGAATTGGCCGTCGTCTTCCCGCTCCTGGGACCCGCCCCCCTCTGACGCCACAAGTAAACTCCTTAGAAGGTCATGTGCGTCAGAGGGGGGCGGGGTCACATGAGTGTGACACGGCGGGAACTTCTTCTCCGGGCGGCGCGATTGAAATTGAATTCCCCCGCTGTGTGACGCTCTGTGACCCCGCCCCCCTCTGACGCACATGACCTTCTAAGGAGTTTACTTGTGGCGTCAGAGGGGGGCGGGGTCACAGAGCGTCACACAGCGGGGGAATTCAATTTCAATCGCGCCGCCCGGAGAAGAAGTTCCCGCCGTGTCACACTCATGTGACCCCGCCCCCCTCTGACGCACATGACCTTCTAAGGAGTTTACTTGTGGCGTCAGAGGGGGGCGGGTCCCAGGAGCGGGAAGACGACGGCCAATTCAAATTCAAACGCTGGGTCCGGAGAAGACACAAGATGTGGACGAGAAGGCTGGCGGACCGAGAAGAAGACCGCAGAAGACACAAGATGCGGGACCAGAAGGCTGAAGGACGGACGGAGAAGATAGAAGAAGACGTCGGGCAAGATGTGGACGAGAAGAAAGAAGCAGCGGAAGAAACCCGAAGGAAAGAAGAAAAGAAGATTTTATTAAAAGATTTGTCAAAAACCGGCTACTGTCATTTTTAACACTTTGACATTTTTTTGGGGGTGAAATGGTAGAGGTACAATGTACCCCGTTACCATTTCACACAGGGGGGGGGTCAGGATCTGGGGGTCCCCTTTGTTAAAGGGGTCTTCCAGATTCTGATAAACCTCCCGCCCGCATACCCCCACAACCACTGGGCAAGGGTTGTGGGGATGAGACCCTTGTCCCCATCAACATGGGGACATCCTCCCCATGTTGAGGGCATGTGGCCTGGTGCGGTTCAGGAGAGAGGGGGGGCCGCACTCTGTCCCCCCCTCTTTTCTGCGGCCGGCCAGGTCAACGTGCTCGGATAAGGGTCTGGTGTGGATTTTTAGGGGGACTCCACGCCATTTTTTTTTCAATTTGGGGTGGAGTTCCCCTTAAAATCCACACCAGACCTGAAGGGCCTGGAATGGATATTTGCCGGGAACCGCACGTCTTTTTTTTTTTTGTTTTTTACGGCGGGGTTCCCCTTAATATCCATTCCAGACCTGAAGGGCCTGGTAATTTAATTTGGGGGAACCCCTACACATTTTTTTGTTTGTTTTATGAATGAATCCCTTTAGAATTGTCAGAGCCGACAATTCATTATAGCCGCGTGTGAATTTTTAAATGACTTTTTTCCTTCTGAATGTCATTTTGTGCAGGGGGAGTTCTAAGTGCGGGAAAAATGCGCTATTTCACATGCTGACATTACACCCCCCCTAGGTACGAAATTTAAAGGAATATTTCACATTTATTGTTTCACTTTAAGAATTATTAATTTCACTGCTCCCGAAAAAACGGCCGTTTTAAAAAAATAAAAAAAGCATTGATACATGTTCCCTGGGACAGGACTGAGGTCCCCAAACACTTTTTAGGACAAAACTAGCAGATTAGCCTTTAAAATGAACACTTTTGATTTCTCCCATAGACTTCTATAGGGAGTTCGGCGCGGCTTAACATATTACTTTCAATGCGCCGGCTGCTACGCTGGTTCATGCGCCCAATTAAGCCTCCACCCGGAGTACTAATTAACGCATGAACCAGCGCAGCGCACATAGCATAGTAAATCAGGCCCAATGTGCAATGTGCCAACTGCACTGTGAATTGTCCAATAACTGGTATTGGAAACAGGTAATCCCCCCAAAAAATTTGTATAACAAAAAAATATATATATATAGTTATAAACTTATATATTTTTTTGTTATACAATTTTTTTTTGGGGATTACCTGTTTCCAATACCAGTATATTTTCACAGATTGTTTGTATTTAGGTTACTCACATTTAAGATTGGGCACATTGTGGCCCTGATATACATATTCCACTTATGGTTGAGGGTGTATTCTATCAAGTCACAGCTCACATTTCCAGAGATTAAACCCTCTGGATAATTAGATCAGCGCAGTAACAAGTGTCATGTAGTTTGTTGAGGGTCTCTTTAGGAAATTGTGCAATATGCAGGAGCAAAGTATGACATGGTTCTGATTCTACTTAAAGCGGAGGTTCACCCGTATATATCACTATTTCCCCCTAGATGGATGCTCGTTTTGTCTAGGGGAATCGGCTAGATGTTTTAAAATATGAGCAGTACTTACGGTTTACGAGATGCATCTTCTCCGTCGCTTCCGGGTATGGGCTGCGGGACTGGGCGTTCCTATTTTGATTGACAGTCTTCCGAGAGGCTTCCGACGGTCGCATCCATCGCGTCACGATTTTCCGAAAGAAGCCGAACGTCGGTGCGCAGGCGCAGTATAGAGCCACACCGACGTTCGGCTTCTTTCGGCTACTAGTGACGCGATGGATGCGACCGTCGGAAGCCTCTCGAAAGACTGTCAATCAAGAAGGAACGCCCGCTCCCGAAGACCCATACCCCGGAAGCGACGGAGAAGATGCATCTCGAAAACGGGTAAGTACTGCTCATATTTTAAAACAAATAGCCGATTCCCCTAGACAAAACGAGCAGGAATCTAAGGGGAAAAGGGCAAAAAACAAACAAATGGGTGAACTCCCGCTTTAAGAAACCTACAGTCCTTATCTTGTTTGCACCGCCTGTATACTGCTGTTCAAAGTATATAGGACCAAACGATCTTGTCAGGGCCGATCCTCGCTATAGGCTCACTATGCAAGCTGCTTAGGGCCCCGCAAAGCTGCAAAGGGCCCCCCAAATTATTAGAGGCCCCGCCTGGTGAGAAGTCATTTTCGCCCCCTCACCCCGCTTCTAAACTCGCTGGCTGAGTCATTTCCGACAGCAGAGCACCCCCTCACCCCACTTCTTAACTTTCTTTAATGTGACATGTCACTGTCGTCAGCGCCCCCCGATTCTCATTTTTAATGTGCCATGTCATTTTGCTTAGGGCCCCAGGGAGGTCAGGATCGGCACTGGGTCTTGTAATGACTTGGGGGGAGGGGTGGCGGGGAAACTCATGCTATTTTTTTCAATGATTTTTATCCATATTGCAGGGACCAAACATTAAATTAAAGCTGCAAGCAGTATTAAATTACTTTTTTCTGAGAGTAATCTCATGTTGTGCAGGGACATTTCTAAACATGTGCCACTACTATAGACACCCAGCAGGTACCATATTTAAAGGAATTTTTTTTTTTTACTTTAAGCATCATTAAAATCTCTGCTCAAGAAAAACTACAGTTTTTACAACTTTTTTTTCCATTGATACATGTTCCCTGGGGCAAGACCCGGGTTCTCAAATACGTTTTCCAACAATAACTTGCATATTGGGCTTTAAAATGAACACTTTTGAATTTGAATGTTCGAGTCCCATAGACTTTAATGGGGTTCTAAATGTTTGCGCCAAACGTTCTGGTGCGAACCGAACCCGGGTATGTTCGGCTCATCCCTATTCTTGATAAGGGATGTATGGCGAGATTCATGCAAATTAATTATTCTGGAAATGATTAGGGTTTTGTAAACAATTATTTTAAATATTTTAATAATTTAATAATGTTCATATTTGTACACAAATTATTTAGTTTATCATATAGTGGTTTTATTAACATACGACCTACTATGTAAAATCCCCTGCTATGGCTGTCATCTGATCCAGAGCCACGGATCGGGTGTGGGGTTGTTATTATCAATGTAAGGATACAGTGCTAACTCATTGGGCATTTGTCTGTTATGCAAAATTTTAAATTTAAATTTTTAACTTTAATCCAGTAAGCAATCTTCGTTATTGTTATGTAGCTCTGTTTATCATTGCTCTGGCGGTTTGTGTACAGTTGCTGCGGTAACCGGGACAGAGGCAGTCATAGGCTAAATCCCTCCAATTTGCTGACAGAGGACCTATATTATGGGTCCTGTGCATGCACCAGGTACGCTTCCTGATGACGTTATAGACGAAACGTACGTTGAGGCGGTACCTGGGCACGCACAGCATCAACTTCCGGTCCCGCTGGTTCTCTGACGCCAGAGGTGGAACGCACGCCAGCTTCCCAAGCGAGAACCCATCTTTATTCCGACCTAAGCCGTACAGCTGATTTAAATTGCGCGCCTGATTTAAATTGTAGACGCCCCCTAGCCGCGGAATTTTAATTCCGCTGGGGGATTTACGATACGCCTCCGCAAGTTTTGAGGTAAGTGCTTTCTGAATACAGCACTAGCCTCAAAAACTTGCGCCGGCGGATCGTAAATCAGATAGATTACGCGGATCTAAAGATCCGCTAATCTATCTGAATCTACCCCAGTGTCTCCTGGGAAGCGGAGTGTTCGGCCTATCATGGAACAGCAGAAAGAGGGGCACGGCTTTTGAAAAATGGACGGACGCGGTCTGCATGTCACGTCCCGGATAAGGTAAGCATTAGGTTACCGGCGTATAAAATGACCCCCGACTTTGAAGAAGAATTTCAGGGGTTAGAAAGTCGTCTTATACGCCGGAAAATACGGTAGTTATTCTTTAGAATTTTTGGGCCAGATTCACAAAGCAGATGCGCCGACTTAACTCGAGATGCGCGGCGTAATTGAAATTTGCGCCGCGCGTATTTTTGCGCCTGATCCTCAAAACGAGATACGCCTGAAATTCATTTTTTTCCGTCCTACCTAAAATAATTACACTGGCGCTTCTTCGCCCGCAAAATTTGCTAGACACGCCGCTGTTTTGATAGGCAAAGTTGCAAATGAGGGAGATAAGGCGATCCACAAAATTAAGTGTGTGCGGCGTAGATTACGCCCTGTGCGCTTCTGTTAGTTTCCCGACGGGAAGTTACACTTTATAAAAGGTGCCCTAATTTTACACCTGCCGTATTAAGGTCAGCTACAGCAACACCATTAAGGAAGAGCTGAGCACACACACTTGCTGGACTACAATCTGTCTGCCAACATGCCAGGGCCATCCATGATCATAACTGCACTAGTGACTTTACAGGCGCTAAGAAGGAGGAGGGAACGGAGGAGGAGGAGGAGGGCACAGGAGAGGGTCTACCGCATACGCATAGATGTGTTTGCCATGACTGCTTCTGAGGTGTATCGCACCTTCAGATTCAACTGTGAAGCCATCCTGGAATTAACCACAATCCTGCAGGATGATCTCACCAGCCAAACACAACGCTCACATTCAGTGCAGCCACTGATCAAGGTAATGGCAAAACTGCATTTCCTGGCCACTGGCTCTTTTCAGCGCACAAGTGGAGGTGTGGCTGGGATGTCACAATCCTCCATTAGCAGATGTGTGCACCAGGTTGTCCCTGCAATCCTCAGACGCATGGCCAATCAATTCATCAAACCCTCCCAGGAGGTCCAGCGAATGAACACAATGACCGATTTTTTCAAAATTGCAGGATTCCCACGCACCATCGGGGCCATTGATTGCACATATGTGGCATTAAAGCCCCCCCATGAGACAGAGCACATGTACCGAAATAGGAAGCACTGGCATTCAATCAATGTACAGGTGATAGTGGATGCCCAATGCCTCATATGGCACGTCTGTGCCAAATTCCCAGGGTCCAGCCATGACAGCTACATATACCGTCACAGCAACATCTCCAGAGAATTGGAACAGAACGTGTACGGGGACAGCTGGCTGGTTGGTGAGTGACATGGGTGTCAGGTATGACTGTCCCCCCCACATCACGAGGGGCACATGCATGACTAACATCCTCCTGTCTTTTCCCTTCCAGGTGACTTTGCATATGCACTGGGACCCCATCTTATGACTCCATACCGGAACCCCCAAACCCCAGGAGAAGAAAACTACAATGCTGCACACATACTTACCAGTGGAGTTGTGGAACGCATATTTGGCCTCCTGAAGTCCCGTTTCCGATGCCTGGATAAGTCTGGGGGTACCTTGTTGTATTCCCCAAACTTTGTGTGCCAGATCATTGGTGCATGTTGCATTCTGCACAACTTCGCAGTGAGAAGGGGCCTGCAGATTGACATACGTGATGACCTGACCCCTGAACCAGACAGTCCCCCCCTAACCCAGGGTATCCCCTCTTCTGAGGGAACAGCAGCCAGGAGACGCCTCGCAGAAGGCATCTTTGCACAGTAAACACACACATTAATTATGTCACAATGAGAATGCATGCATGCACACCCACTGTTGTCCCTAGCACAGACACATCACATGCACATCTAATTGGATTAGATCCAAGTACCCCCAATGGTACTTGGGAGCAGTAACGCCCCGCCACGGCTCCAATTATGTCACTGTGCATTCATACACCATTCACATGGACCTGGGATCACTTCTCCCTGGTCCTGGGGATCCCTACTCCACCAAAACTGAGGGTGACACCCTTATTTAATCAGGAATGCCCACCCCCACATTCACACATCATTCACACACATTAAACAAATCATAAGTACAGTATAATAAAAAAAAAAAAGTGCCCTGCAAAATTAATGGTGGTGGCGTAAGCTACGCCTGGGCCGCTCACTGGCACGGCCACGGCCAACCAGAGGAGCCTCCTGGGGGGTGTGAGCAGGGGAAGGAGGATCATCCTGGTGGGGGTGAGCAGGGGAAGGAGGATCATCCTGGGGGGGGTGAGCAGGGGAAGGAGGAGCCTCCCCTGGTGACTGTCCTCCTGCTGGCCTGCCCTCCAAGGCCACTGCTATCCTGGTCAGACAGATTGGGGCTGATTTACCAAGCCTTTACTCCATGACTCATGGAGTAAAAGCAGGAGTAGCAGCCGTTTGGCCATTTACTAAAGAAATACGCTGCTAGTGCAGTGTATTTCCCTAGTTACTAATGTGCTCCGTGCGCCCAGGAGAGGGTGCATTGTGCACCAGTACAGACCTGGCGCACGGCACATTAAACTGTAAATTGCGGGGGTTTGGGCGGGAGTTTATTAGGGGGGGAGGTGGGGGGATGCAGGGGAAGTGAAGTGACATGTGTTTTAAAGTGTTTGGCGGGCCGAATTGAAAGGGAAAGTGTTTTTTGAAAACAGATCCCCGTACGCTTGCACAGTGCGCCTGAACCTCGGGAGGTTCATTTGCATACTGGGCATGCGCAGAGAGAAAAGTCAGGGATTCCCGTGCGCCTTGTCAGTACGCCGTGAAAATCTTGGTAAATACCAAGCGGCGTACCCGTGATTGCGCTGCGTGACGCGGCGCACGGGAATCTCCGAGCTGTTTTCAGCCCTGAAGGGGAACTCGGCGCCAAATTTCAAACTTGAAATCGGCGCGGGTCCCCCTTCAGGGCTACATTAGGCTCTTAGGCTTGGTCCGGAACGTGAGGGGTTAAACCCGCGCCGATTCGGCGCGGGGGTCCCCCCCAGATCCAAACCAAGCCCTCATCCCAAGCATGCAGTCTGGCCCGGACAGGAATGGGGGAGGGGACGAGCGAGCGCCCCCCCCCCTCCTGAGCCGTACCAGACCGCATGCCCTCAACATGGGGGAGTGTGTGCTGTGGGGGAGGGGGGCACTGCCCCCCCACCCCACAGCACTCTTGCCCCCATGTCGATAGGGACAAGAGCCTCTTCCCGACAACCCTTGCCATTGGTTGTCGGGGTATGCGGGCGGGGCTAATCGGAATCTGCGAGCTCCCTTTAATAAGGGGGCCCCCAGATGCCGGCCCCCCACCCTATGTGAATGAGTATGGGGTACATCGTACCTCTACCCATTCACATGGGGGAAATGTAAAGTAAAAAAAACACACCACACAGAATAAAATATTTTATTAATCTGCTCCGGAGCCCCCCCTTTCTTCTTTAGCTCTCTTAGAAGGGGGGGTTTCTTCTCTCCCGATCTTCCGCCGGGACCCTGGGCTTCGGTGATTTCTGCCGGGGGAGGGCGCCATCCCTCGGTCCTCTCCGGAGCCTTCCGCCGGATGCCCCCACCCCATTTAAGCTCTTTTTCATTAGGGAGGGGCATCCGGACTTCGGGGTCTTCTGCCGGGGGATGGCGCCTATCCCCCGGTCTTTCCGGTGCCTTCCGCCAGGGTTCCGGTCTTCCTGGTCTTCTGCCGGGGGTGCGCCAACTCCCCGGTCTTTTCTCTTCTGTCTTCTCTGCTCCCTCTTCTGCCTGGCTCCCCCGCGGAGCCAGGGCTTTCTTCCGTCTTCTTTCTTCTCTCTTCCTTCTTCTGCCTGTCTCCTCCGCGGAGCACAGGGCTTGTCTCCGCTGTCTTCTTCCTTCTCTTCCATTCGATGTTGACACGACGAGGTTCCGCGCTGACATGCCGTGTCAGCGGCGGGCATGGACTTATATAGGGTAATGCCACCATGTGACCTCAACCCATGTGACATCACATTCCCTGGGCATGATGGGAATGTGATGTCACATGGGTTGAGGTCACATGGTGGCATTGCCCTATATAAGTCCATGCCCACTGCTCAGACGGCATTCCAGCGCCGGACCTCGTCGTGTCAACATCGAATGGAAGAGAAGGAAGAAGACAGCGGAGACAAGCCCTGTGCTCCGCGGAGGAGACAGGCAGAAGAAGGAAGAGAGAAGAAAGAAGACGGAAGAAAGCCCTGGCTCCGCGGGGGAGCCAGGCAGAAGAGGGAGCAGAGAAGACAGAAGAGAAAAGACCGGGGAGTTGGCGCACCCCCGGCAGAAGACCAGGAAGACCGGAACCCTGGCGGAAGGCACCGGAAAGACCGGGGGATAGGCGCCATCCCCCGGCAGAAGACCCCGAAGTCCGGATGCCCCTCCCTAATGAAAAAGAGCTTAAATGGGGTGGGGGCATCCGGCGGAAGGCTCCGGAGAGGACCGAGGGATGGCGCCCTCCCCCGGCAGAAATCACCGAAGCCCAGGGTCCCGGCGGAAGATTGGGAGAGAAGAAACCCCCCCTTCTAAGAGAGCTAAAGAAGAAAGGGGGGGCTCCGGAGCAGATTAATAAAATATTTTATTCTGTGTGGTGTGTTTTTTTTACTTTACATTTCCCCCATGTGAATGGGTAGAGGTACGATGTACCCCATACTCATTCACATAGGGTGGGGGGCCGGAATCTGGGGACCCCTTTATTAAAGGGGTCTCTCAGATTCTGATAAGCTCTCCGCCCGCATACCCCGACAACCAACGGCCAGGGTTGTCGGGAAGAGGCTCTTGTCCCTATCGACATGGGGGCAAGAGTGCTGTGGGGTGGGGGGGCAGTGCCCCCCTCCCCCACAGCACACACTCCCCCATGTTGAGGGCATGTGGTCTGGTATGGCTCAGGAGGGAGGGGGGCGCTCGCTCGTCCCCACCCCCATTCCTGTCTGACCAGACTGCGTGCCTGGGATAAGAGCTTGGTCTGGATCTTGGGGGGGGCCCCACGCTATTTTTTTTGCGCGGGTTTAACCCCTTATGTTCCAGACCAAGCCTAAGAGCCTGGTATGCACCTGGAGGGAACCCACCTTATTTTTTTTGGGGGGGTCTGGAGTTCCCCTTCATGAACAGCGATCTGTCATTTACACATGTCAGTCCCACCCCCCCCCCCTACAGTTAGAACACACCCAGGGAACATATTTAACCCCTCCCTCGCACCTAGTGTTAACCCCTTCCCTGCCAGTGGCATTTTTTGAGTAAGCAATGCATTTTTTACAGCACTGATCGCTAGAAAAATGCCAATGGTTCCAAAAAAGTGTTCGATGTGTCCGCCATAATGTCACAGTACCGATAAAAATCGCTGATCGCCCCAATAACTAGTTAAAACAACAAAAAAATAAAATTTGTAGACGCTATAACTTTTGCAAAAACCAAACACTAAACGCTATTTGCGATTTTTTGGAACCAAAAAGATGTAGAATACGTATCGGCCTAAACTGAGGGGTTTTTTAGTTTTTAGAATATATATTTTTGGGGATATTTAATATAGCAAAAAGTAAAAATAATTTTTACATATGTGGGCGGGACTTACGCAAGTCCCGCCCACATATATAAACATCGTTCAAACCACACATGTGAGGTATTGACGCGTGCGTTAGAGCGAGAGCAATACTTTTACCACTAGACCTTCTTTGTAACTATAAACTGGTAACCTGGAAAAAAAAGAAAAAGGTCGCCTATGGGGATATTCACGGAATTCATTTTGGCCCCATTGCAGGAGTGTTTCCAATAGTAAAGCGTGACATGTAAGGTATCTATTTACTCAGTGTAACATCATCTTTCACATTATCCCCAAAAATTGGGCTCACTTTTGTGTTTTGTTAATTTTTAACCACTTGAGCCCGGACCATATTTCTGGTCAATGACCGGGCAAGTTTTTGTGATTCGGCGCGGCGTCGCTTTAACTGACAATTGCGCAGTCGTGTGACGTGGCTCCCAAACAAAATTGGCAACCTTTTTTTTCCCACAAATAGATTATTAAATGTGCGTGTTTACTTCTGTCTTTAACACCTCCCCTTCAGGCTGGAAAGCATCAGATCAGGGGAAACAAAAAAAAAAAAGCTCTCATTCCATTGCAGCTTGGTTCCTACATGTGTGATGAACTGAGCATGCTCAAACACTTAGAAAAAAAATATCCTTTCTTTTTAAAAGGTGAAAAACACTCATTGGATGCTCATAGAGCGTGGTTTGGGTTAATTGCAGGTGTGCCCAATTACAAGCTCACCCAAACTAGAGACTGCAATTTGTTCATGTGATTTCAATTGCTTCATTACTAGCACTGTTATAAAAAGCTTGGATCGATCAGTCCTCAGCTGCCCTCAGAAGGGGCAGGCTGGCAGAAATGCTGTTGCTAAACACAAATGTGGTTTGTTGCATGGGTTTTGTTTTATTTTGCCAATGGTTTTGGTTTATTTTTAAATGATGTTCACTTTGATGTATTTGTCTATGTGGCCTTATTTTATGAAAAATGTGTGAAGCTATGGTTATTTAGAATTTTGAAATGTATTTTTGTTTGTTTGTCTTTTTTTGCTTTCCTTGTTTTGTTGACCAATAAAAATTACTTTAAAATTGTTAAGTTTGTCTTTTGTTACTTTTTCATGCTACATATGTTGACAGCTGCAGCTGAACTAGGTTAGGGCCTAACAAATTATGTGTGATTTTTGTCTAAGCTTCTTTCCTGGTGTGTAATCATGAAATGTTTGCCATGTTTATTCTCCATGACTTTAAAGACAAAAACTGGTAAGTATTTTATTTTTTCTGCAGTGGTCCTCAGCCCTCAAGTACCCCCGACAGGACATGTTTTGTGGATTTCTCTTATCAAGAATTGCTGTCCAGACTGTATTTTAAAGCACATGTGCAAGATGAAGGAAAACCTGCAAACATGGCCTGTGGGGGGGGGGTTTGCTATTGGTGGACAGGCTTGACGTGCTGATTTACAGCACTGTGCTTAAATCTAGCGCAAGGCAATCCTATTCAAATTGTGGGTGTTTGAGGGAAGCCAAGTGAGTGTTAGAACCCCTGCTTTGTGTTTTTTTTTATTTTTGTGTTGAGCTTTGTGTCCCTTTTCTTAAAATTGGCTTCACTTCCTGTCACACAGCTGAACAGGAAGTGAGGTTAAAACCCTACCAGTGTCATTTCTTGGGGACACAGGTCAATCTAACTAGTGTCCCCATTAAGCAAATTGCACTCCAGCACTGTTGTGTACACCCCAAATCATGGGTCTTCAAACTACGGCCCTCCAGATGTTCAGGAACTACAATTCCCATCATGCCTAGTCATGTCTGTGAATGTCAGTGCATTACAAGGCCTCATGGGATGTGTAGTTCTACAACAGCTGGAGGGCCGTAGTTTGAGGATCCCTGCCCCAAATGATTATTTAGTTTGGGGTTTAGTAAAGGCAAAGCCACTCTGCAGTACAAGCATAGTTGCTGAAAATCAGAGAGGAAGCACTGATGGTTTTAACATCCAATCCTGTAGAAGCAAAGTTGTTTTGTTTTCTTCCTTGCTTTGCACTTGTAGGAGTGGATTTGCCTTTAGTCAATGGACCCCAAAGTCCAAGATCCCTAATAATTTGGGGTGTACACAGCAAAATGCTAGAGTGCAATTTACATAATGGGAAACTATTTAGATTGATCTCTGTGTCCCCAAGAAAATATATTAGTAAGGTTTTACCCTCACTTCCTGTTTGGCTATGTGACAGGAAGTGAATGAATTAGAAAGGGTGAAGACACCTCACAAATGTTGTCACTATCAGGGGTGCAGACATCCCCAAAAAAATGAGCAGATAATACTTATTTGCAAATTAATAATTTTTTAGTTAACATTGGGTGGGGTGCTCTAACACACACATTCCTACATATTAGCAACGCTCTATCCTGGCCTATTGGCATGGTTATATTTTCTTAGGGCTCTCAATAAAACTCTATGAAATTTGTGCTTAAACTAGAACCAGGGGCGGACTGACAACTCATGGGGCCCCTGGGCAATAGAAGATTATGGGGCCCCTCTGGCTTACAGATGACCACCACGCCAGGAGGTAGTGCAGAGGCGGGCAGCTAAAATCTTGGGATATTCACATTAAAAGCATGTCATTTTCGGACATATCAGGGACAGATCTAAAAAAAACACAGATTTTTACATACTGTCCCTGGTTTTACTGAGCCTGGCAACCCGGATAGGGCCCCCTAGTGGCATGGGGCCCTCGGGCAGTGCCCGAGTGACTCAATGGTCAGTCCGCCCCTGACAAGAACTATAATCAACAAGTTTTATTTTCTTTAATTTTGGATAGAGTGAGGGAGGGTTATAGGCCCTGTCAGTTTATTTTGTATTATCTGTGTCCAATTGGGGAGATTTGCCTTCACTTCCTGCCCCATAGCCAAACAGGAAGTGAGAGAAAAACTATGCAAATTAACCACTTCCCGCCCAGCCTATGGCCGATTTACGTCCGGGAAGTGGTTACACAATCCTGACAGGATGTCCTGCAGGATTTCATGCCGCACGCGCCTGTGGGGGCACGCAGCGCGGCGATCGGTGATGCGGGGTGTCAGTCTGACACCCTGCATCTCCGATCTCGGTAAAGAGTCTCTCACGGAGACGGAGACTCTTTACCACGTGATCAGCCGTGTCCAATCACGGCTGATCACGATGTAAACAGGAAGAGTCATCGATGGCTCTTCCTCACTCGCGTCTGACAGACGCGAGTATAGGAGAGCCGATCGGCGGCTCTCCTGACAGGGGGCGTTCGCGCTGATTGTTTATCAGCGCAGCCCCCCCTCGGATCACCACACTGGACCACCAGGGATGCCCACCCTGGACCACCAGGGTGTGCAAAAACAAAAAAAATATAGAACAAAAAAACAAAAAGCATTAAAAAATAAGAAAAAAGATGCCAATCAGTGCCCACAAATGGGCACTGACTGGGAAAATCAGTGCCACCCCACTGTGCCCATCCATGCACAGTGCCCACCTATCAGTGCCCACCTGTGCCACCCATAAGTATCCATCAGTGCCACCCATAAGTGCCGCCCATAAGTATCCATCAGTGCCACCCATAAGTGCCGCCCATCTGTGCCGCCCATCAGTGCCGCCTATGAGTGCCCATCAGTGCCGCATAGCAGCGCCGCCAATCAATGCCACCTCATCTGTGCCGTCAGTACTACCTCATCAATGTCCATCAGTGCCATCTCATCGGTGCCCATCAGTGCCGCCATATCAGTGCCCGTAATTGAAAGAGAAAAACTTATTTACAAAAAAATTAACCTAAACAAATAAAAACGTTTTTTTGTTTCAAAATTTGCAGTCTTTTTTTAGTTGTTGCGCAAAAAAAAAAAACGCAGAGGTGATCAAATAACAACAAAAGAAAGCTCTATTTGTGGGGAAAAAAGGACGCAAATTTTGTTTGGGTACAGTGTTGTATGACCGCGCAATTGCCATTCAAAGTGCGACAGTGTTGAAAGCTGAAAATTGGCTTGGGCGGGAAGGTGCGTAAGTGCCTGGTATGGAAGTGGTTAAGGGAATCCAGTGCCCCCCCAGAACTAGTGTGTGGGTCCCCTGAAAATTACTGGGCGGGGTTATACAAAAACAGGGTATGACCTTGACAGGAAGGGGTGGGTCATTTTTCTATTAGGAGGTGCAGATATGTAGTCAGGCCTAGGGCAGAACCAAACCTAAATATACTACTGCATATTAGGGCTTATTTAGACCGGAACCGATTTACAGCGTGTTTTTATATTGTGGGAGGAAACCCACGCAGGCACAGGGAGAACATGCAAACTCCATGCAGATGCTGTCACGGGCGGGATTCGAACCAACGACTCTTTTGCTGCTAGGTCAAAGTGCTATACACTACACCACTGTGGTGAACGAACATGATTGCAGCTGAAAGCATGAGATCTTTTATTTATTTTTTCAATACCATGCTTTCCAGCCTTATTGACCCCGCCTCTCTCCATAAAGAGGACCTGTCACACACTAGTCCTATTACAAGGGATGTTTACATTCCTTGTAATAGGAAGAAAACTGATCATTTTTTTTTATTTTTTTATTTCAGTGTAAAAAATTATAAAACTAAATAAAAATAAATAAGAAAACCCCAAAAAAAAATTTTAAGCGCCCCGTCCCGACGAGCTCGCGCACAGAAGCAAACGCATACGCGAGTAGCGCCCGCATATGAAAACGGTATTCAAACCACACAAGTGAGGTATCGCCGCGATCGTTAGAGTGAGAGCAATAATTCTAGCCCTAGACCTACTCTGCAACTCAAAAAATGCAACCTGTAGAATTTTTTAAACGTCGCCTATCGAGATTTTTAAAGGGTAAAAGTTTGACGCCATGCCACGAGCGGGCGCAATTTTTAAGCGTGACATGTTGGGTATCATTTTACTCGGCGTAACATTATCTTTCACAATATATAAAAAAATTGGGCAAAATGTATTGTTGTCTTATTTTTTAATTCAAAAAAGTGATTTTTATCCAAAAAAGTGCGCTTGTAAGACCGCTGCGCAAATACGGTGTGACAAAAAGTATTGCAATGACTGCCATTTTATTCCCTAGGATGTCTGCTAAAAAAAAATATATAATGTTTGGGGGTTCTGATTAATTTTCTAGCAAAACAATTGTGATTTTCACATGAAGGAGAGAAGTGCCAGAATTAACCCGGTGGGCAAGTGGTTAAAGTACTCATGGCTATAAAGAATAGAGTCATTGCTCATTAAAAAAAAAAAAAAAAAAAAAAAAAGGGGGTCCCTCCAAATTAAATTACCAGGCCCTTCAGGTCTGGAATGGATATTAAGGGGAACCCCGCCGTAAAAAAAACCCCAAAAAATGGCGTGGGGTCCCCCCAAATATCCATACCAGACCCTTCAGGTCTGGTGTGGATTTTAAGGGGAACTCCACCCCAAATTGAAAAAAAAATGGCGTGGAGTCCCCCTAAAAATCCACACCAGACCCTTATCCGAGCACGTTGACCTGGCCGGCCGCAGAAAAGAGGGGGGGACAGAGTGCGGCCCCCCCCTCTCCTGAACCGCACCAGGCCACATGCCCTCAACATGGGGAGGATGTCCCCATGTTGATGGGGACAAGGGTCTCATCCCCACAACCCTTGCCCGGTGGTTGTGGGGGTATGCGGGCGGGGGGCTTATCAGAATCTGGAAGACCCCTTTAACAAAGGGGACCCCCAGATCCTGCCCCCCCCCCATATGTGAAATGGTAATGGGGTACATTGTACCTCTACCATTTCACCCCAAAAAAAATGTCAAAGTGTTAAAAATGACAGTAGCCGGTTTTTGACAAATCTTTTAATAAAATCTTCTTTTCTTCTTTCCTTCGGGTTTCTTCCGCTGCTTCTTTCTCGGGTCTTCTCGTCCACATCTTGCCCGACGTCTTCTTCTATCTTCTCCGTCCGTCCTTCAGCCTTCTGGTCACGCATCTTGCCCGTTGTCTTGTCCTGTCTTCTTCTCCGTCCTTCCGCCAGCCTCCTCGCATCTTGTGTCTTCTCCGGTCTTATTCTCGGTCCGCCAGCCTTCTCGTCCCCGGACCCAGCGTTTGAATTTGATTTGGCCGCCGTTTTCCCGCTCCTGGGACCCGCCCCCCTCTGACGCCACAAGTAAACTCCTTAGAAGGTCATGTGCGTCAGAGGGGGGCGGGGTCACATGAGTGTGACACGGCGGGAACTTCTTCTCAGGGCGGCGCGATTGAAATTGAATTCCCCCGCTGTGTGACGCTCTGCGACCCCGCCCCCCACGCACATGACCTTCTAAGGAGTTTACTTGTGGCGTCAGAGGGGGGCGGGTCCCAGGAGCGGGAACACGGCGGCCAATTACAATTCAAACGCTGGGTCCGGAGAAGACACAAGATGCGGACGAGAAGGCTGGCGGACCGAGAAGAAGACCGCAGAAGACCCAAGATGCGGACGAGGAGGCGGACGGACGGAGAAGAAGACAGGACAAGACAACGGGCAAGATGCGGGACCAGAAGGCTGAAGGACGGACGGAGAAGATAGAAGAACACGTCGGGCAAGATGTGGACGAGAAGAAAGAAGCAGCGGAAGAAACCCGAAGGAAAGAAGAAAAGAAGATTTTATTAAAAGATTTGTCAAAAACCGGCTACTGTCATTTTTAACACTTTGACATTTTTTTGGGGGTGAAATGGTAGAGGTACAATGTACCCCATTACCATTTCACACAGGGGGGGGTCAGGATCTGGGGGTCCCCTTTGTTAAAGGGGTCTTCCAGATTCTGATAAACCTCCCGCCCGCATACCCCCACAACCACCGGGCAAGGGTTGTGGGGATGAGGCCCTTGTCCCCATCAACATGGGGACATCCTCCCCATGTTGAGGGCATGTGGCCTGGTGCGGTTCAGGAGAGGGGGGGGGGCGCACTCTGTCCCCCCCTCTTTTCTGCGGCCGGCCAGGTCAACGTGCTCGGATAAGGGTCTGGTGTGGATTTTTAGGGGGACTCCACGCCATTTTTTTTTCAATTTGGGGTGGAGTTCCCCTTAAAATCCACACCAGACCTGAAGGGCCTGGAATGGATATTTGCCGGGAACCGCACGTCTTTTTTTTTTGGTTTTTACGGCGGTGTTCCCCTTAATATCCATTCCAGACCTGAAGGGCCTGGTAATTTAATTTGGGGGAACCCCTACACATTTTTTTGTTTGTTTTATGAATGAATCCCTTTAGAATTGTCAGAGCCGACAATTCATTATAGCCGCGTGTGAATTTTTAAATGACTTTTTTCCTTCTGAATGTCACTTTGTGCAGGGGGAGTTCTAAGTGCGGGAAAAATGCGCTATTTCACATGCTGACATTACACCCCCCCTAGGTACGAAATTTAAAGGAATATTTCACTTTTATTGTTTCACTTTAAGAATTATTAATTTCACTGCTCCCGAAAAAACGGCCGTTTTAAAAAATAAAAAAAGCATTGATACATGTTCCCTGGTGCAGGACTGAGGTCCCCAAACACTTTTTAGGACAAAACTTGCAGATTAGCCTTTAAAATGAACACTTTTGATTTCTCCCATAGACTTCTATAGGGAGTTCGGCGCGGCTTTACATATTAGTTTCAATGCGCCGGCTGCTACGCTGGTTCATGCGCCCAATTAAGCCTCCACCCGGAGTACTAATTAACGCATGAACCAGCGCAGCGCACAGAGCATAGTAAATCAGGCCCATTGTGAGGGCAGCCACATTGGCCTGGCCAGCCCGGGTATTGTCCTGGACAGCCTGGGTCAGGGCACTCACCTCCTGGGCCACGCCTGTTGTGGCGGTCTGCAGGTCACACAAGCATGTGATGACCGCCAAGGAGTTTGTGGCCACATCAGTGAGTGACTCCTTAATTGCACCCAGGCTGGCCTCCATCTGGCTCAGAGTCTCTTTGATCTGAGCCAGATTGCAGGTCTGCCAGGCATTGTCCCTCTGCAGACTGCCCGGCAGACGCTCAGCCACCCCCCTGGCCTCATGGGTCGCCATCCTGCCTGCAGCCGTGTCTTGTGGCCTGGGAGGAGGGGAGAGAGAGACCCTTGTGGGTTGAGGCCTGTTGAGGGAGGAGTGGGAGGGGCTACCCCTGATGGTGGCCTGACTGCTGCCAGCCTCAGGGGTAGCCTCACGGGTCAACAAATCCGATGCCAAAAGGACTTGCCTGGCAATCTTCATATCTTCATCCTCCACCCCCTGATCCTCCTCCCCCTCAACCTCCTCATGAGGGGAGGTGTGGCCACTCCCCTCCCCTGGGGACTCCTGCCCTTCTTGGGACTCCTCAGCAGCCTCTTGTCCTGGGGATGGTGCAGCAGCCTGGCCTGATGGGCCAGCAACCTCCTGGCCTGATGGCCCAGCAACCTCCTGGCCTGATGGCCCAGCAACCTCCTGGCCATCTGTGGAGGACACAAAACATTCACAGGTTGAAGGATCCACACACTTGGCACATCTTCCCTTCCCCCACCCACACATGCTAATCACCAGATAGAAAAACACAAAACTTACCTGTCCTCACAGGTGAATCTGATTGATAGCCAGGGAGGCCCAACACCTGCTGTGGGTGGAAACACCGGGCCACTGCCTTTTCCTCCTCACTCAGCCTGACGGGGCAGGGTGGGCCTCCTCCAGTGCCCGTGGAATGGGCATTGATCTTGGCCATCTTCTCATGGACCAGGCTCTTAAGATCGTTGATCTTCTTTTGTATGCCAGTGGGGGTCCTCGTCTCCCCCCCCCCCGCCGCATTGATCTGATCCGTAATTTTCTGGATGAGCTCCCTCCTCCTGGCCGGCGATGCCCCGAGCAATAATCTGCTTCTCGATGCTGGAAAAATTGAGCTTCCTGCGCTTTGGTGCCATAATACCCACCACTCAGCACCAACAAAAAACAAACACAACAAATAAACACAAATACTCACACAACAAACAAACAAAAATACTCACACAACAAACAAACAAAAATACTCACACAACAAACACAAAAACCAAACCACACAAGCAGACAGCTACTACAAATTCAAAAACAAACTCTGAAAAAACAAACAGAAAAAAAACTCAAAAAAAACAATCAGCAAAAAACAAACACAGAAAAAAACAAACAGAAAATACAATCAGAAAAAACACACAACTACTACACTCTACTACTCCTCCAAATCTTTTAACTAACACGAAACTCACCAACACACACCAACAGACGACAGAGCAGAAGCAACTTGCTCTAGGAAAGGGGAACACAGGGATGTACTTTTGCAAGGGAAGTGTGTTTGTCTGGGGCTTTTTATACACAGGGCGATTCTCAAACTAAGTACACTTGGCCTTTTTCCTATTTCACTGATTGCGCCGAGCCAAGTTCTGCACATGCCCAGTGACGTGCTGATTCGTGCGCGCATGCGCAGTACGGACGGCCCTTCATTTGCATGGGGTCACGGCTCATTACAATGGAGCACGCCCACTTCCTTCCCACTTGCAATAACCCCGCCTTACGCCTCGGGATTTAAGTTACGCTTGCGCAATTTTGGGCGCAAATGCGCTGTGGATACGGCACTTACGACAAAAAATTAAGGCGCCGTAACAAATGACATACGATTTGAGTAACTTAATTTGCGCCGCTGGTTGTGAATCTAGCCCTTTGTTCTTTAGAATTTTTGGGCCAGATTCACAAATGAGATACGACGGCGTTTCTCCTGATACGCCGTCGTATCTCTGTTTCTATCTATGCGACTGATTCATAGAATCAGTTACGCATAGATAGCCAGAAGATCCGACAGGTGTAATTGTTTTACACTGTCGGATCTTAGGATGCAGTACCGCGGCCGCCGCTGGGGGGAGTTTGCGTCGTAAACCAGCGTCGGGTATGCAAATTAGGAGTTACGGCGGATCCACAACGGTTTTTCGCGTTCGCTACGTCGCCGCTAGTCTAGTTTCCCGTCGCAAAGTTACACTTTTTTTTTGGTGCCTTAATTTTAGTCAGCAAGTGTATTGCTGTCTAAAGTATGGCCGTCGTTCCCGCGCCGAAATGTAAAAATCAACGTCGTTTGCGTAAGCCGTCCGGGAATACGGAAGTACGCTACGCGCGTCGCTGTTCAAAAAAATTACGGCGCGCAAAGCACGGCGGGAGTTTGGAAACGGAGCATGCGCGGTAGGTCCGGCGCGGGAGCGCGCCTAATTTAAATGGCACACGCCCATTTAAATTGGCCCGCCTTACGCCGGAGGCCGCCGGCGTAGGTTTTCATCATAAGTGCTTGGTGAATCAGGCACTTGCGATGAAAAATTATCTAGGATACGTTACGCCGCCGCAATTCTACGTGAATCTGGCCCCTAGTTCCTTAGAATTTTTGGATACTCTTTCTTGTTTTTTGGATTTATGAATTTACATAACAAATGAAACTAAAACTAACACATTTTTCGGCAGTGCACATGTCTTTTGGCAGCAGCTAACAGCATGGAGAGATGAGCCGGAGATCTGCATGCCAGTTGGAAAGGGTAAGCATCCATAACCACTGTTGGTGAGAGTGTGTGACCTCCTTTCGTAGATTTATGTGAGTGCACATTTGGCTGTTCTATTATATGTCAGGACCTGGATTTGAACCTTCTCACTTAGCTATCTGGGATGCTGGACAGCTCCCTGTCTGATCTGCTGGACAAACCCATCTGATCCATTGAACATTCCTGCCTTGTGTCTTGATTGTCTTGAACCTTGAACCCCTTGCTCCTCCCACCAACTTCCTGATATAAGCCATGTCTCTGCACTTCCTCCTTGCCAGAATATTGCGCTATCTCCAGCCTGTATCTCGCTCCTGTCTTCCCTGCTGCCGTCCATATTTGCTACTGCTCGTTATCGACCCTTGGCTTGTTATCGACTACGCTTCTGCCTGATCCCAACCTACAAATACTCATTACCGACCTTTTGGCTTGTTTACCGACCACGCTTCTGTTTGATCCTTACCTGCTTATCTGCTATTGTACCCCGGCTTTCTCACCTCCTGGTGGGGCAATCCTGAGGACCGCGACCTGGTGCTAACACGCAGCGAAATCCATCTCCACCTTCAGGAGCTCTGGTGAACACCGGTTGGCGCTTAGATTCCGCACCTCAGATGACCCCGTGTCATCAGCCAGGGTGACCTGCTCTGCTGCTATAGCTACTGGCCTCTGAGCCTGACCCCAGACCGTGACATTATAATTGCTATTAAAGTTGTTTTTTAACCACTTCCCACACACCAGACGAATGCAATTACTAGTAAAAAAAAAATAATAAAAAAAAAAGTCATAATTCTATCCCCTATTTTGTAGGCGCTATAACGTTTGCGCAAACCAATCACTATATGCTTATTGTGATTTTTATTTTTACCAAAAATATGTAGAAGAATATGTATCGGCCTAAACTGAGAACATTTTTTTTTAATTGGATATTTATTATAGCAAAAAGTATTTTTTTTTCCCGAAATTGTCGCTCTATTTTTGTTTATATCGCAAAAAATAAAAACCGCAGAGATGATCAAATACCACCAAAATAAAGCTCTATTTGTGGGGGAAAAAGGACGTCAATTTTGTTTGGGAGCCATGTCGCACGACTACGCAATTGTCTTTCAAAGCGTGACATTGCTGAAAGCTGAAATTTCGCCTGGGCAGGAAGGGGGTATATGTGCCCAGTAAGCAAGTGGTAAACTGCACTTAGTGGCACCCCCTTGTGTTCTACTGTCTTTCCAGAGAACCATTTTGGTCTCTCTGTGAAGCTGTTCACTCTGTGCTATGAATTTTATTCTGGACTGTACTTATCATTGTAGACTATTATGAAATTATGTAGACCCTTCATACCTTATGGACTTATTAGGGAGTGACCTGCTAGTCCATATTTGGTATTGTGCCGCATATCTTGTGGTTATACTGTGCAAAGTGCACCGTTTATTTGCCTTTTAGTAAATCCACCCCACAGTTGGCAGTTCACACTCAACACCATTTTTTTTTCTATTTTAGATTTTTTTTGAGTATTTTGTGTTTTCAGTATTACCATAAGGAGATTTAACTTCCTAGCCTTGAATTTTAACTAGAATTTGGAAGATAACTTTTTCATTAATTGTCAGTACCTGTGTGGCATGAACTTTTGCTGAAGTTGAAAGATTAAAATGGCATGCATGAAAATGCATTATTGATTCTTCACAAGAAAATGTACTGTACACTTATCTCATGCATTATTGATTAAAGTGCACTCGGTTGTAACCCTTTACTTGATCGTTCAAGGTAATTATTTTCCCATATAATTGCCTGCATAGAGTTGTGGTCGAAGATCAATTTGACATGCCTATAGTTTACCGATATAATAAATGAGACTGGAGCTGTTGACATAATATAGTGCTACATTAAAAACTGATTTAAAAATAATAAACTTTCTAGCTCAAAATTAGAGGGCCCTATACCCAGTTATGTTGCTCCAGTATGAATTCTGCTTTAGAATGCAAACAGTTCTACACATGTAATTCAATGTTCCTTTTCTAATCATTCAAGTGCCTTTGAGAATGCATTCTGAATTTTCAACCAGATATAAGATTTTGTCAGATATATTTTAGAAAACACACACTCCTGCACTCTACACCTTAGACTTGGTCTCCAATTGCAGTTTGCAGTAACATCAGCAAAGCAATAAAGGCTGGGCACAACTTAATACACAATTCTTGTGCCTGAAAGTAAATATAATTGTAGCGCCCCCTTACTTTCAGTTTGGGCGCTACGCTAAAGTTAGTGGGGAATGGGAGAGTTACTTTGCTCCCATTCACAATTTATTTAAATTGTGACTGCTGCCATCCCAGAAACATCCACTGGGTCAGTCTGCACTCCAGGGAGGTGATACCATCCCTGGCCAGCAGTTGGCGCCAGAGGGGTTCTGGCAGAGCAAGTTTTCCCCAGCAGCCAATCAGAGGAGTTTTTCCCTCGCAGGAAATGCTGGGGAGGAGTATATCTGTGACAGGTGTCATGTGTTCTAAAATCTTCGCGGGTTCCTGGTTCCAGGTGCGGCATCCACCTTCAGGGTCGCGCATCCATGGACCCCGCCGGCGCAGCCCACCTGGCCAAAGTTGCAGGCTACACAGAACCTTATCCGGAGGAAAAAGGGGACCCCAGTGATCTACTGGGTTCCCGGTTCTATTGAAGAGGATCCCAGGCTGGGTGCCATTCGATTGGGGGTTGGCTTGAGGAGAACCCGGAGGCAGGTTGTCCAACAGGGCTTGAACAAACCAATCGGGGATCTAGTGACCGGAACGTTGACAGTTATGATTGCTGTCACCCGGTGACCTATGCAGAAATCTACTGGGAGGATTCGCTACATTTATCCATCTAGCTCACTTAATGTAATTGGCCTGTGGCAGAGGCCCTAGAGCCAGGTCTGTGAGAGAGGCCTGTTCCTCTCAGAAATCCAAAGTGACACCTTGGCTGCCAGGCTTGTGAGAGGGGTCGGTCCGGGGGCACTTCACCCACTCTAGCTGGAGTGGCGACGAGTTACAAATTGGTACTACATAGATCAGGACTGCTCCATTAATATCCAGGCCTGATACTGCAAGGTTTTCTCTCTCTCTCTATCTTCATCAACCTTGTCCTTCCCAATTGATGTTGATGTTGGCCGTATTGGCCTGGAAATAAAGCATTGGAAAAAAACCTTTATTCACTGTCTGGACATTCGCTCACTACCTTGTTCCTTCAACTGCACCCCTAGACAACACCAAGGTAACTTAATACGCCGATCCCAACAACAAATCAGCGGCTCCTGCGGGGGTAGCGCTACACGTGGGGGCTCGTCCGGGATTCGGCTGTTACCATTGGCAACCACAAAAGCTGGTGACTATTTATTAAAGAGCGGAAAGTGTCCGGTGTTGTGTACTTGAACTGTCCGGAAATGAGGGAGTTAACCTCGCATCGCTAAGCTTGGGCGTACGTGCTGCATAGCATGCGCCTACAACGTGTCCGGACAAGTTCTTTCAAGTGGGAGGAGCCACCCTCCTCTGCGTGAGACGTACAGTGGGATTTCGCGCCAAACAAAAGGGATCGGATCACTACTGGAGATGTCTGGAATGTCGAAGGCCTGCTGAAGCAACAAACCTCACTGCTCTTGCTCTGCTGAGATGCCCAATGACCACACCCGGGACACCCTCTGTGGTTGTCTTGCATGGAGAGCCTGTGACAGACACGGGCATACGGCTGACCCCTGAAGGACAGTTTGTGCTGCTGTCCCACAAAGGGACCGAGATGCTGGGCCTGGCCTGCCATCGATGCCAGGAGTTGGCTGTCCTTCTACCTTTTGCCCGGTGCCGTGGATGCCGGGCACTTCTATTCAACATCATCCCGTCTGTCGGTACCCCGAAGGAGTACCGTGTGGATCGTTATTCAGGAGAGATTACCGCAGAGGTGGGGGCCCCATGGTCGGAAGTTCTCTCCTCCGAGGAGAACGTGGAGCCGGAGGCCCCGGATGATGGAAGTACCGTCGTCCCCTCCACTAAGGTTTTGCTGCCGGCTACCTTGATCTCCCACTCCCAGAAGGTAAGCCCATTGGACGGGATGGAGGAGCTAAGTGACTGTGTGGCCCGCGCGGCATGCATACAGGCCGAGACCACTCGTGGGGCCGTCTCGGTTGGTGCGGCCTCCATTCAATGTGTGCCCACTGGAGGAAGGCCTCCCCGGCCAATCGATTGGGATGCAGTGAGGAAGTCTCATCGGCCTGATCCGGCCACTGCTTCGACCGGGACTCTGACCTACCTCCCCGATGGAGCGGAGGATTCCTCCGACCCTGAAATCTGGTCAGTAGATGGTAATGACCTGCCTGACCACCTCTTTGAGCCGCGTTTCCCCTAACAGCAGAGTTTTGGGGGACTTTGGGCTTCAACTAAGAAGAGGAGGAAGAAGCGCCCTGCCCGGCGGGGTGCACTTTGTGAGTCCGTCCCGTGTCTACCTTGAGGAGCTGGTGAGTTGTTGTGTGATTTTTTTTATTGACTTACCGCTCCTCCAACCCGAGACATACCGTCCTATGTGGGGTACCCGATGTTCCTGTTGCCGGGCCCTGTCTGTGTGATCGGGTGAGTTTTGCCTGGCTTGGGCACTCACCCCCCCAAAAAAAGGGAAGTTACGGACAAGTATGCCCCACTCCGTTTGAACCTTTTTTTTTCTCTTTTCCCGGTTTCCCCTTTCCCCCCTGCTCCTCCAGATCCACATAAACTTTCGTGTGAAGGACTCTTGGGAGGGGTTTGGGTTCAGTCAGTTAGAGTGGGGACCTTTGCCAACTTCTTTATTGCAGCAAGGAAAAATAACTTTTTTTCCATTTTTGTGTCACTTCCCTTTGCTGCTACTTCTTCACCTTTGAGTTTTGGACTGTTGCAGTACCAGCGCACTGACCGCTAGGGGCAGTGCTCTGCACCGTTACTTTGCAAATAAAAAAAAAAGAGAAATGTTAAGTTTGAATTTCTTGCATAACAAAGAGTATTTCTCCCACAGCACTTACAGCTTAGGACTCCTCGGGAGGGAAGGAGGATTTGTGCTCGGGCCCGAGTGCACAGCTTCACTCCTGACCCTGGAGGTTGTACATACATAAGAGATTATTTGATGATATTGTACATTTTGTATGCTTCTTTATTTTTTATTCTATGCAGGTTTTCTTTTGGACCCACCTACTATCAAACACTGCAGAGAATGTGCAGCTAGATAGATAGGGTTGTGTATGTTGTATGTCTTATGTTATTCAAAAAAAAAATTGTAATACCATGTGTGAATTCTGTCCTTCCTTTTTTTTCTTCCTTTTTTCTGTTTGGTTAGCAGGTATCAGGCCAGCATTCGGGCTTGAATGCTTTAGGACACTGGGGACAGTGTCAATTCAAGTGGGGGGAGTATGTAGTGCCCCCTTACTTTCAGTTTGGGCGCTACGCTAAAGTTAGTGGGGAATGGGAGAGTTATTTTTCTCCCATTTACAATTTATTTAAATTGCGACTGCTGTCATCCCAGAAATGTCCACTGGGTCAGTCTGCACTCCAGGGAGGTGGTACCATCCCTGGCCAGCAGTTGGCACCAGAGGGGTTCTGGCAGAGCAAGTTTTCCCCAGCAGCCAATCAGGGGAGTTTTTCCCTCGCAGGGCATGTGTTCTAAAATCTTCGCATGGACCCCACCGGCGCGGCCCACCTGGCCAAAGTTGCAGGCTACACAGAACCTCATCCAGAGGAAAAAGGGGACCCCAGTGATCTAAATTTAAAAACAGAGAAAACTGCTCTGGCAGTTTTTTTGGATGGTTCTATTGCTACATGGGGCTCTATGGCTTGGAGATCCTTCAGAGATATGGGTGGGACAGGATCGCCAACCCTGTGTCCAGATCTTATAGATAGTCTGCAGGGTGTGTACCCAGGTCACACAGCCCATATAATGAAGGGCTGAGGAGAGTCAGAAGTGAGAAGAAGGTGAAGTTGGAGCAGTGGCTGCTAGTGATTGTCTCTGTGTGAAGACAGACGCTGTGTGCGTTGAAGGGCTTCAAAGCTGTGTGCGCCCAAGGAGCCTAAAGCTGTGTGCATTAAGGGACTTCCATCTGTGTACATTTAAGAAGCCCAAAGCTGTGTGCGTCCAAGACTGTGAGACTGAAAGATCTTGTGGTTTAAGGTACTAGTAACTATAGCAGCAGTGCTGTTGAAGAGTAGCCAGGTGGGCTGATATTTTCATGTATCTTTGAATGTTGTTTAAACCCCTGCGTGGGATTCCTGAGTGGACTTTTATTTAGTTTTTTCTCATTTAATAAACGTGGGCTACCAGGCCCTTAACGATATATGCTTGTTTGGTGTGGACTCACTACAAGAAAACGCATCTGCCACGAGAGTTAAACACCCCCAATATCACAGTGGTGGATTCAGCGGCCATCTAGACAGTGGAATCCGGGTCCTTCTCCAGTGGTGAGTTGCATCAGGAACTGCTGCTAGCTGTGTGTGGCAGCCAGGCAAACAGCATTGCACAGAAATTTGATGGACTGTGTTGCATGCAGGTTGTGTACCTGTAATAGGAGAATCACATTTTTTTCTTCCCTCTCTGCTGTGAACTGTGTTACTGGTAAGTGAATGCAATACCGCAAGGATGGGGCGGTCAAAACAGAAAAAGTAGGCGATCCTTGCTGAAGCAAGAGAAAGGCTACTGTGGCTAGAGGGCCTTTCACCACATGCCCCAGCCAAACCAGAGAATTTGAAAAAGTATATATAACGTGTTTAAACCAATAAACCAAAAATTATATATAAAACAGAGCTCAAGTGTGTGTGATCCACACTGTGATGAAGAATAAATAATAATAATCCAAATATAAATGCAAATGAGTCAAAAGCCCGTGATAAAAGTGTTCATAGAAAAACATAAAGTTCATGGAAGAGCGAAAAGGAAAAACTCTCCTTCAAGGTGTAAAATCTTCAAAACATATTCAAAGAAATCTTCCACCACACCCGATGTGAAAAAATAGTGAATCCTCCACCAATAGAAATGGCCACTCACCGGAACTATATGCCTAGCACTCTCGTGTTTTGGCACAGTAGCTTTGTTATAGTTAGTTTACATCAGCAGGCGAGCTTCCGTTCCCAGACAGGTGGACAAGTAAGATCCTCATAAATGAAGAAAGTGTGACATAGTGTAAAACCGTAAAAGTAATTTAATCACAAACCACAAGCAAAATCTTCAAAAGATGCACTCACACAATGCCAAAATTAAAAAGCCTGATAAATACACAGCAAAGATTCCTCTGTATTGTGCGGCTGAAATGCAACGGTCTCGGCGGACCCAGAAAATAAAACCCAGGCAACTCACACCACTCGATCCCCACACTGTGTTGGAAGTGAAATTGAAGCTGGCGTGAACGAAAAACCGAACGCCGGTCACTGGCGAACAAACACGCAACTGGCCTATCTTCTCACGTTAGCAATTGGTCACTGATCAGATGATAACCAAGCTTCCGACATGTTTCGTCGTAAAATTTGACTTATTCATGGAATGAGGTAATGCATCTGAGATTCACTGTTTAAATAATGGTGGATACACTTAAAAAATTAAAAAGGAACATGATTCACCTGTGTACTGGCTCCAATGTTAGGTGTCACCTGTGCACTGGCTCCAATGTTAGGTGTCATTTCCTGTGCGACGTTTCTGGGGGTTGGTGAGTAAGCCAATAGGAAATCTTAATCATCCATCCATCATAATTGAGGGCCCAGAGACATTCATCACTGCTAGGATGCGTGTCTCCCATCTAGCAGATTCTTCCAATCACCATAGCTGGTGTATATGGACGGAATTCTGTCAGTTAAAATCGCGATGTGTGGGCGGAAGTGAGTCATTGTGAGACTCACAGTGTGGGCGGAAGTCCATAGCCACAACATCTCCTCTGGGAGATGATGCAGTGTCAGCAGAGAAGGTCATGCTGTCTTGCCTCATATTTATTTAAACTCTACAATCGTCAGATGCTGCAGAGGGGGACACATCCCATGCAGCAAACAGCGATACAAACAACACTCCTACCGGTGCATTTTCAGCCAAAATAAATACATCGGATCACAGTATTAGGCATATATAAACAATATAAAATAAATATAAAAGACTGCACATTTCTATAAAACATGGATGATAAATATGGAAACAAATGTCAATAATTAAGACATTAATGGTAATACCAAATGTTGAACAACATTATGTATATATAAGGAATGTTACTAAAAAATACAATAAAAGTCAATAAGATAAAAAAACAAGGAAAGTCATGGGTGTTATGCCCAAACTAGACCATATATATATAAAAAGAGCCGGAAATATATCATGAGGAAAACTATAAAGCCCGGAAAAAATATGTATAGTTTTATATGAATCCCACAACAGCTGGAGGGCCCAACTAACAATGAAGGGGAAAATGTTTTATCCCTAAAGTTATTAATTAAGGACACACTCAAGGTTAAGGCCAAGGGGTAAACAACCCCTCCTAGATGAATAAGACTACAATACAGAGTGAAAATTCAGTCAAAAACGTCCATTTAGGAATTATTGATAAAACTATTCACGTCTAGTTCGATGTTCATCCCCCGCGGAAAAAGACTTTTGAGGGCGAATATCCAGGACGTCTCTCGCTGTGACAGGTCCCTTACCCTATTGGACCCTCTCCAATTTGGATAAACACAGTCGATCCCACAAAATTGAGCAAGTGTGGGGTCCTGGCTGTGCTTCTCCTTAAAATGGACAGAGACACTATGGTATTTATAACCCTTCCTTATATTGGCCAAGTGCTCTGATATTCTTATCCTGAGTAATCGTTTTGTTCTGCCAACATAAAGGAGGCCGCAAGGGCACCAAAGGAGGTATACTACGTGCGATGAATTGCACGTCGTAAATTCCTTCAATTCAAAGGTCTTACCATCACTTCCCTGTATTTCCTTAATTCCCCTGTTGTGTATTTTCACCGTTTTACAACAGATGCATCTGCCACACGGGTAGAAACCAGTAAGGTCTAATTTTAACCGTAGGTTTGGGGGGTCTAGTATTTTCTGAACCACCCTATCTCCAAAATTGGGTGCCTTGCGGTAAATAAACCTAGGTAATGAAGGCAGGATTTGGTTAAGGTGTCTGTCCTTACTCAGAATATGCCAATGTGTTTTAAATATATTTTCAATATCTTTATACTGAGCATGGAAGCCCGATAGAAAACTACATTGGTGTTGGTTAGTTGTCATTATGGTGTCTTTATTTCTAAGACATTCCTCCCTAGGGATAGTAGAGATTTCTTGGATGGTACAGTTCAATTTAGCTTCATCATATCCCTTTTGTACAAATCTGTCTTTTAGTACATTGGCCTGTACAAAATAATCAATATCCTCAGTGCAATTCCTACGGACCCGAAGAAACTGGCCCCTAGGTATATTGCGGATCCAAGTCGGATGATGTCCGCTATTGATGGATAAGTAGCTGTTCCGATCCGTGCTCTTGAAAAACACTTTGGTCTTAAAAGATCCCTCACAATATTCAATCACCACATCCAGGAAATTTACGCTGAGATCGCTAATAGTGTAATCTAACTTAATATTGTTGTTATTAATATTAAGGTCTTCCAAGAAGTTTTTAGCATCGTTCTCAGTCCCTTGCCAGATAATAATAAGGTCGTCTATGAATCGACGGTATAGTACAACCTGTGGCTTTTTATTCACAAAGATATGCTTATCCTCCCACTCAGCCATAAACAGGTTGGCGAGGCTGGGGGAAAACTTTGCCCCCATAGCCACGCCAACCTGCTGTGAAAAGAAAAAACCATCAAACCAAAAATAATTGTGGGTCATACAAAAATCTAGTGCATGGCCCAAGAACCGTTTCTGTTCATGCGGAATATCATCTCTCTTGCTTAATGCCCAATTGAGGGCTAGAGCAGCATCTTCATGTTGAATAATAGTGTAGAGAGACGCGACATCTGCAGTAATAAGATGGACTTCTAAATTTGGATCTATGGTCACCTCATCCAATGCTCTGAGTAAATCAGAGGTATCCTTCAAATAGGCTTTAGTTGCCTTTACACTAGGTTGAAGGAACCTGTCTAAATATTCGCCCAGTCTGGCAGTGATCGACCCAATCCCATTTACGATTGGGCGAGCTGGTGGTAAAGTTGGGTTTTTGTGGATTTTGGGTAGGGTATAGATCACAGGGATCCTACAAAAAGTTGGAGCCAAATACTTGGATTCCTTGCTGTTTAAGGCCTTGATGTGATAACCCCACTCAACAAGGGCATCCAGTTGGGTTTTGTAGGATTCAGTCGGGTCCGATCCCAGTCTTTTATATGTGACACGATCCTGCAACATTTCGGTTAACTGCTTCTGATAGAAGCTCCTATCCAAAACCACCACCCCTCCCCCTTTGTCCGCTGGACGGATAATGATATCCTTCTTTTTCTCCAGAGCTTTTACACCTTCTTTGATGTATTGTGGATTGGTATTCTTTTTTTGGGGTAGGTCTTCAATATCTTTAACCACAAGTTGTTTAAATACCTCAATGAAGTGGTTGCTTGCATTTTGAGGATTGAACAGTGATCGATTTTTCAGTCCACTGTCAATATTTTTATTCTTATTCACAACTTCACTCTTCATAGTTGATTCCACCGGGTGGCTTAAAAAGTATTTTTTTAAATTGAGGGTTCTGATGAATTTTTGTGTGTCGATGAACACATCAAATTTGTTCATATTTTTTCTCGGTGCACATTTCAGGCCAGTAGTCAGAATATTAAGTTCCTTCTGGTCTAACGTGACTTTACTCAGATTAAAAAAACCTTTATCTACACTTACAGCTTCCTTTTTTTGGGATTGCTGTTTCCTTCTTCCTGCTCTACAACCTCTTCCTCTTTTTTGTTGTAAACTAGATTTTTGTGAGTGGGAAGATGTTGAGGACCCTTTCGGTTCCCACCTTTGTTGGAAGCTGTAAGTGTAGATAAAGGTATTTTTAATCTGAGTAAAGTCACGTTAGACCAGAAGGAACTTAATATTCTGACTACTGGCCTGAAATGTGCACCGAGAAAAAATATGAACAAATTTGATGTGTTCATCGACACACAAAAATTCATCAGAACCCTCAATTTAAAAAAATACTTTTTAAGCCACCCGGTGGAATCAACTATGAAGAGTGAAGTTGTGAATAAGAATAAAAATATTGACAGTGGACTGAAAAATCGATCACTGTTCAATCCTCAAAATGCAAGCAACCACTTCATTGAGGTATTTAAACAACTTGTGGTTAAAGATATTGAAGACCTACCCCAAAAAAAGAATACCAATCCACAATACATCAAAGAAGGTGTAAAAGCTCTGGAGAAAAAGAAGGATATCATTATCCGTCCAGCGGACAAAGGGGGAGGGGTGGTGGTTTTGGATAGGAGCTTCTATCAGAAGCAGTTAACTGAAATGTTGCAGGATCGTGTCACATATAAAAGACTGGGATCGGACCCGACTGAATCCTACAAAACCCAACTGGATGCCCTTGTTGAGTGGGGTTATCACATCAAGGCCTTAAACAGCAAGGAATCCAAGTATTTGGCTCCAACTTTTTGTAGGATCCCTGTGATCTATACCCTACCCAAAATCCACAAAAACCCAACTTTACCACCAGCTCGCCCAATCGTAAATGGGATTGGGTCGATCACTGCCAGACTGGGCGAATATTTAGACAGGTTCCTTCAACCTAGTGTAAAGGCAACTAAAGCCTATTTGAAGGATACCTCTGATTTACTCAGAGCATTGGATGAGGTGACCATAGATCCAAATTTAGAAGTCCATCTTATTACTGCAGATGTCGCGTCTCTCTACACTATTATTCAACATGAAGATGCTGCTCTAGCCCTCAATTGGGCATTAAGCAAGAGAGATGATATTCCGCATGAACAGAAACGGTTCTTGGGCCATGCACTAGATTTTTGTATGACCCACAATTATTTTTGGTTTGATGTTTTTTTCTTTTCACAGCAGGTTGGCGTGGCTATGGGGGCAAAGTTTGCCCCCAGCCTCGCCAACCTGTTTATGGCTGAGTGGGAGGATAAGCGTATCTTTGTGAATAAAAAGCCACAGGTTGTACTATACCGTCGATTCATAGACGACCTTATTATCTGGCAAGGGACTGAGAACGATGCTAAAAACTTCTTGGAAGACCTTAATATTAATAACAACAATATTAAGTTAGATTACACTATTAGCGATCTCAGCGTAAATTTCCTGGATGTGGTGATTGAATATTGTGAGGGATCTTTTAAGACCAAAGTGTTTTTCAAGAGCACGGATCGGAACAGCTACTTATCCATCAATAGCGGACATCATCCGACTTGGATCCGCAATATACCTAGGGGCCAGTTTCTTCGGGTCCGTAGGAATTGCACTGAGGATATTGATTATTTTGTACAGGCCAATGTACTAAAAGACAGATTTGTACAAAAGGGATATGATGAAGCTAAATTGAACTGTACCATCCAAGAAATCTCTACTATCCCTAGGGAGGAATGTCTTAGAAATAAAGACACCATAATGACAACTAACCAACACCAATGTAGTTTTCTATCGGGCTTCCATGCTCAGTATAAAGATATTGAAAATATATTTAAAACACATTGGCATATTCTGAGTAAGGACAGACACCTTAACCAAATCCTGCCTTCATTACCTAGGTTTATTTACCGCAAGGCACCCAATTTTGGAGATAGGGTGGTTCAGAAAATACTAGACCCCCCAAACCTACGGTTAAAATTAGACCTTACTGGTTTCTACCCGTGTGGCAGATGCATCTGTTGTAAAACGGTGAAAATACACAACAGGGGAATTAAGGAAATACAGGGAAGTGATGGTAAGACCTTTGAATTGAAGGAATTTACGACGTGCAATTCATCGCACGTAGTATACCTCCTTTGGTGCCCTTGCGGCCTCCTTTATGTTGGCAGAACAAAACGATTACTCAGGATAAGAATATCAGAGCACTTGGCCAATATAATGAAGGGTTATAAATACCATAGTGTCTCTGTCCATTTTAAGGAGAAGCACAGCCAGGACCCCACACTTGCTCAATTTTGTGGGATCGACTGTGTTTATCCAAATTGGAGAGGGTCCAATAGGGTAAGGGACCTGTCACAGCGAGAGACATCCTGGATATTAGCCCTCAAAAGTCTTTTTCCGCGGGGGATGAACATCGAACTAGACGTGAATAGTTTTATCAATAATTCCTAAATGGACGTTTTTGACTGAATTTTCACTCTGTATTGTAGTCTTATTCATCTAGGAGGGGTTGTTTACCCCTTGGCCTTAACCTTGAGTGTGTCCTTAATTAATAACTTTAGGGATAAAACATTTTCCCCTTCATTGTTAGTTGGGCCCTCCAGCTGTTGTGGGATTCATATAAAACTATACATATTTTTTCCGGGCTTTATAGTTTTCCTCATGATATATTTCCGGCTCTTTTTATATATATGGTCTAGTTTGGGCATAACACCCATGACTTTCCTTGTTTTTTTATCTTATTGACTTTTATTGTATTTTTTAGTAACATTCCTTATATATACATAATGTTGTTCAACATTTGGTATTACCATTAATGTCTTAATTATTGACATTTGTTTCCATATTTATCATCCATTTTTTTTTAGAAATGTGCAGTCTTTTATATTTATTTTATATTGTTTATATATGCCTAATACTGTGATCCGATGTATTTATTTTGGCTGAAAATGCACCGGTAGGAGTGTTGTTTGTATCGCTGTTTGCTGCATGGGATGTGTCCCCCTCTGCAGCATCTGACGATTGTAGAGTTTAAATAAATATGAGGCAAGACAGCATGACCTTCTCTGCTGACACTGCATCATCTCCCAGAGGAGATGTTGTGGCTATGGACTTCCGCCCACACTGTGAGTCTCACAATGACTCACTTCCGCCCACACATCGCGATTTTAACTGACAGAATTCCGTCCATATACACCAGCTATGGTGATTGGAAGAATCTGCTAGATGGGAGACACGCATCCTAGCAGTGATGAATGTCTCTGGGCCCTCAATTATGATGGATGGATGATTAAGATTTCCTATTGGCTTACTCACCAACCCCCAGAAACGTCGCACAGGAAATGACACCTAACATTGGAGCCAGTGCACAGGTGACACCTAACATTGGAGCCAGTACACCACCTGTACTGGCTCATGTTCCTTTTTAATTTTTTAAGTGTATCCACCATTATTTAAACAGTGAATCTCAGATGTATTACCTCATTCCATGAATAAGTCAAATTTTACGACGAAACATGTCGGAAGCTTGGTTATCATCTGATCAGTGACCAATTGCTAAAGTGAGAAGATAGGCCAGTTGCGTGTTTGTTCGCCAGTGACCGGCGTTCGGTTTTTCGTTCACGCCAGCTTCAATTTCACTTCCAACACAGTGTGGGGATCGAGTGGTGTGAGTTGCCTGGGTTTTATTTTCTGGGTCCGCCGAGACCGTTGCATTTCAGCCGCACAATACAGAGGAATCGTTGCTGTGTATTTATCAGGCTTTTTAATTTTGGCATTGTGTGAGTGCATCTTTTGAAGATTTTGCTTGTGGTTTGTGATTAAATTACTTTTACGGTTTTACACTATGTCACACTTTCTTCATTTATGAGGATCTTACTTGTCCACCTGTCTGGGAACGGAAGCTCGCCTGCTGATGTAAACTAACTATAACAAAGCTACTGTGCCAAAACACGAGAGTGCTAGGCATATAGTTCCGGTGAGTGGCCATTTCTATTGGTGGAGGATTCACTATTTTTTCACATCGGGTGTGGTGGAAGATTTCTTTGAATATGTTTTGAAGATTTTACACCTTGAAGGAGAGAAAGAAGTGTTTTTCCTTTTCGCTCTTCCATGAACTTTATGTTTTTCTATGAACACTTTTATCACGGGCTTTTGACTCATTTGCATTTATATTTGGATTATTATTATTTATTATTCATCACAGTGTGGATCACACACACTTGAGCGCTGTTTTATATATAATTTTTGGTTTATTGGTTTAAACACGTTATATATACTTTTTCATATTGACACTTTTAGAACAGCAGCTGTGATTTCTACTATTGTTGTTGTCCTGAGCGCAGAGGTGTGAATCAATAGGGCGCCATTGTTTGATCACATTTTTTTCTAAACCAGAGAATTTGACTGAGTGTGAAGTCTCTGTGATCTGGGGTAAATTATTCATGTCACCCCTAGTTAAAGGGGAAGTGAAAGAGGTTGTCCCTGGCAACAGGAAGCCAGTTGGACAACAGCGTGTGGACAAGAGGAGAATGGTCGTCAATGGAAGTAACATCCAGGCCAGCAGGGATGTCGGGGATCCAAGGAGTCTGTCTTCTGATGGTCATGACCAGTGGAGTCCTCGAGAGTGGTATCCCATGGCAACAGAGAGCCAGGCATTGAGGAGATGCCAAGAATTTGCATTTCAGCATCCAGTACCGTGCTTGGAATGTGGTCAAGTGGGACATGGCATCTTTACTTGCCCAAGGTTCTGGAACACCGCTGAAGAGTCTGGAAAGGCTGCAGTGTCATCCTGTGGCCCCAAAGAGACAGTAGCTGGTATAGATGCAGCTGAGAGACAGCACACTCAAGTGAAGACTATGATACCAGCCACTGAAAATGGTAAGACTGTTTCAGTTTATGATGCTGATCCCAGTGAAGTGGGAGTATGTCCGGCGGAGAGATCTGCAGTACAAATGGACATGGACTTGCTGCAGTGTGTTACCAAGAGCAGTGGGGAGGCATATGGTGAAGCCCAGCTGACGGCAAGGTTAAAGATTCAAATGGACATGGGGACCGTGCATGCGCCTGCTATAATCCAGCAGAGTGCTGGGAAAGTTGAACTAGGGGTGACCAAAACTGTCCTTGTGCCATGTTCCCTAGTGACAGGTGCTGCAGAGTTGCCCAGGGAAACATCCAAGGAGCTCGCAGTGACAAAGCAGAGCGTTTCCCAGGTCAGCTATGGAGCTGCCCAAGGAGCAAAGAGTTCCCCTTTAAATATAGAGGGTGCTGTGAGGAGAGGCTGGCAGGTTGTGGTGGGTAATAGACAATCTACAAAAGTAGCAGTTATGTCTACACGTAATGAAAATTCTGATGGTTATGCTGATAAAAGTGTTAATGTTGGCAAATGTGATGGTATTGGTGATAATGACATTGAAAAATGTGTTTCCTTTAATGTCATGTCTGAAAATGTTGGAAATGTGTCTATAACCAATGGTGTGAGTAGGATATCTCCCATGACAACCAGAAGCGCAGGATTGTCCATGGAAGTCTCATGGGGTCTCCATGGGTTGCAGCCACAGGTTTTCCAGGATGGTTGTGGTGCTACTCTGGTGAAACAAGGGAAGACTGTGTCACACAGTGAGTGCGTGTGGGCGCAGCCCCACAACCCTAAGTGTAACCCAGTTGTCATGGGGTTAATTCAGCCTGAAAAAGCTGAAAGTGAAGAGCTGTATGTGTCAGTAGTGCCCCCAGAGCAGCTAGGGCAAAAGCATGTATTACAGCCTGCCTTGTCAGATAATGTGTCATCCCAAGGGGATATGTATAAAAATTACCCAGGTAATGTTTTGGCTAGTGAATCCCAGGTTCCTTTGGTGCCTCTTGGAACAGGTGATGCAGTGCTGCAGAATGCCTGTCAGGGAAGTACCACAGACTGGGAAGCATGGTGCAGAGAAACAGTCGCAACATTAAACAAAGTAACCATGAGTTATAAAGCAATGATGAAAAGAAAAGAGGTAACAATATCCTCACATGTAGTGTGCATGTGGATATTATAAAGTAAAAAGAGGGTGCCGCGTCCTAGTATAAATGATAAAGGAGGGAACTAGGGGCTAGTTTTTGGACTTTTTAGGCACGATTTGGTTGGTCAGAATATATATACAAGAAAAGAATTTTTTCTAAAAAGTAGATTTGTTTATTTAGATATAAAATATCATAATGTGTAGAAAAATACAGAAGAAAGAGTATTGCCGTTTCCAGCACAAAAAACCATCTAACAGGCTAATCTAGGCAAGCCTATCCATGAACATTGACAGGAATATATACATAAATTATAACAAAATATCAACAATAAAATTGAACACTTCCAAAAGTATTTGGAATAAGGTGCATGAATGTAATTAGTGGTCCTGTCACGTTGTGGAAATGCAGGCAGAGAAATGTCTGCGGTGGTTTGGCTTGCTGCGTAGGTGGACTCGACCGGTTTCGCGCTTTAGCAGCGCTTCCTCACGGAGTCAGCAATGTAGTTTTAACTATAGAACAACATTAAACAATAACACACAAAAAAGAAAAGTAAGAACAGTATATCAATTTGGATAATAGCGCTGGTGAAGCAATAAAAAGATATACATATAAATATATATACGGGCAAATGAAAGTAGGAAAAGGAAAGAGGAGGATAAGGAAGAGAGAGAGAAAGGGGGGGGGGGGGAGGGGAAGGGGAAAAAAGGGGGGGGAGGGAAGGTAGAAAGTGAGGGGAGAATGAGGGAAAAAAGAGGGGGGGGAGGGGGGGAGAAGAAGGAGGACATGGGGGGGGGTGAAAACAGGGAAGGGAAGGGAGCATAAAGTCCTGATAGGTGAACGCAACCCCAGAGCATTTCCTCAATGATACAGTGGGAGCGATGATAGGTATATATATATATAGAATATAGAGTAATTTTGGGAAGGAGAGGATACTAGAATAAAAATAACTGGTATAGGTACTTACAGATAGTGTTGGTTGGTAGGGGGATCAATATATAAATTTTCTGTCAATAAAATAAGATAAGAAATAGACTGTGTCCGGGCTGCTGGACGTTGTAAAAAGTGTAGGGAAATGACCCGCATAAACTAAATAGTAACAGTCTGAAAGGTAAAAGATAGAAGATAATGCAATGAATAGAATATCGAGCTGGTATTGGATAATAACAAAAATAATAAAGGGGACATCCTACCTTCAATGAAGGAGGACAGGGCTTGAGGAGAAGGGAGAAGGCAGAGAGCGATCACTACCCTCTAACAATCCTCAATACATGTAACATTTCCTGGTAGTAGAAATGAGAAACCAGAGCTGGATGCCGGCTGGTAGCCAAGGATTAAGGCAATGATAAGCCTAGTATGATAAAGAGAAATATGTAACCTATTAGTTACAAAGAGCAGCCTCGAGGTAAAAGAAAGGGGGGGGGTGATAGGAAGGGGCATACCTGGTTCAGTATGTGCGATGGCACTCTCCTCCATGAGTCTCCCGAGAGACTGCAGCAATTCTGGCTTGTGTACGGGGGTTTATATAGGGACTCGCTCAGTGCGGAGAGGACGTAGTGCACGAAGGTGCGTGTGACGTCATCCGCAGCAGCCGCGCATCTCCTCATCATGTGTGCGCGCCGCAGATACAAACAACGCGGCGCCACACATGAGAGGCATCGCTCCAGGATGGAGAGCTCCATCTAGTGGTGCGAATACAGATCTATGTATAGTGATCTGTGATGCGCGGCCAGCCACTGCATCGAAGTAAGGGGAGAAAAATATCTCAAAGGGTAGAGTGAACCGTGGCAGGACTAAAGGGAATAAATAATGAAACAAATAAAAACTGACATAGTGTGAGAAGAGCAGGGGAAAAGAACATGGATAATTGCCCGTGTATATATAATGCTAAGTACTGGTTGCGATATAAATGATTATTTAAGAGGTGACGCATAGGATTCATTAATAATTGGAAATTCCTTGAATAGATAGAATAATGAGGAAGGGGAAAGAGAAAAAAAGGGGGGGAGGGGGGAGGGAAAAGACAAAAAGGGGGGGGAAAGAAAAGGAGGAGCAGAGAAGGGGGCTCCAGAGGGCAAAAAGGCAGAAATAATAAAATTTAATAAGCCACAAAAACAGTCATATCCCAATGATAGCATGCCAACGGGGTTACACAAAATTCTGCACAGTGGTCTCAATATGCACATAATTAAACGCGACACATGAGCCATACATAGGTGTACATATATTAGTATATTTATACATATATAAATAGATGGAGCTTGTGGAGACATTTGGTATTACATATCATCCCATACAGATTCATATTGACAAAATAATGATTAAGGTATATATCTCTGGGAGTTAACCCCGAAGTGTCCATAGCTAGTATATAAAATTGCAAAAACATTTAGTAATACGTATAGAGATTTAAATTGACAAAATAGTAGTTAAAATATATATCTCTGGGAATTTGCCCTGAAGTGTCCATTGCTAATCTGTAAGATTAGGTAGTATTTGTGATGTCAAAAAATAAAAGACTGAAATGCCAATTTTAGGATAGAAAATTGAGTAAGGAAATTTATAAAAAAGGTTTGTACGATTGTGCCTCGTTGAGGCCGGGGGCATAGAGGGCGTTGAGGCGTTCTATCCACAGGGTTTCTCTTTGCAATACCAACTTATCCCAGTTACCTCCTCGATCATTTTTAGGGATCACAGCGAGAGCAATAAAGGAAACTACCTTATTGCTGAAGCTGTGATATAAGTCTAGGTGTCGACTCACAGACGTCACCATTTTTCCTTTGTCGGAATAATAATTTCTCATTTCTACTACCAGGAAATGTTACATGTATTGAGGATTGTTAGAGGGTAGTGGTCGCTCTCTGCCTTCTCCCTTCTCCTCAAGCCCTGTCCTCCTTCATTGAAGGTAGGATGTCCCCTTTATTATTTTTGTTATTATCCAATACCAGCTCGATATTCTATTCATTGCATTATCTTCTATCTTTTACCTTTCAGACTGTTACTATTTAGTTTATGCGGGTCATTTCCCTACACTTTTTACAACGTCCAGCAGCCCGGACACAGTCTATTTCTTATCTTATTTTATTGACAGAAAATTTATATATTGATCCCCCTACCAACCAACACTATCTGTAAGTACCTATACCAGCTATTTTTATTCTAGTATCCTCTCCTTCCCAAAATTACTCTATATTCTATATATATATATACCTATCCTCGCTCCCACTGTATCATTGAGGAAATGCTCTGGGGTTGCGTTCACCTATCAGGACTTTATGCTCCCTTCCCTTCCCTGTTTTCACCCCCCCCCATGTCCTCCTTCTTCTCCCCCCCTCCCCCCATCTTTTTTCCCTCATTCTCCCCTCACTTTCTACCTTCCCTCCCCCCCCTTTTTCCCCTTCCCCTCCCCCCCCCCCCCTTTCTCTCTCTCTTCCTTATCCTCCTCTTTCCTTTTCCTACTTTCATTTGCCCGTATATATATTTATATGTATATCTTTTTATTGCTTCACCAGCGCTATTATCCAAATTGATATACTGTTCTTACTTTTCTTTTTTGTGTGTTATTGTTTAATGTTGTTCTATAGTTAAAACTACATTGCTGACTCCGTGAGGAAGCGCTGCTAAAGCGCGAAACCGGTCGAGTCCACCTACGCAGCAAGCCAAACCACCGCAGACATTTCTCTGCCTGCATTTCCACAACGTGACAGGACCACTAATTACATTCATGCACCTTATTCCAAATACTTTTGGAAGTGTTCAATTTTATTGTTGATATTTTGTTATAATTTATGTATATATTCCTGTCAATGTTCATGGATAGGCTTGCCTAGATTAGCCTGTTAGATGGTTTTTTGTGCTGGAAACGGCAATACTCTTTCTTCTGTATTTTTCTACACATTATGATATTTTATATCTAAATAAACAAATCTACTTTTTAGAAAAAATTCTTTTCTTGTATATATATTCTGACCAACCAAATCGTGCCTAAAAAGTCCAAAAACTAGCCCCTAGTTCCCTCCTTTATCATAAAGCAATGATGGGTGACAAGTGTGTGGACATATCTGTTATGCCAGACAGAGGGTTTGCAGAGCGGCCGGTGCTCAAGATTTCAAAAAGCTCTAGCAAAGCGCGGTTACGTACAGCATGTACAACGGCACTATAAAGGGTCCTTTCCATGCGGAAGATGGCCTCTTTTGCTGATATCGTGTTGCTGGGTGTTAGTAAAAGTTTGGTGAGAGACGATTCGTGCTTTTCAGGCTTTGTGCTTTAAATTTCGTTTTCTGTCGTACAGTTTGTGCTTTTGGGTTCGTATCTGTCTTACAGTGCTTGTATTCAGTTCGTATCTGTTTTTGCAGTGCGCTCTTGTCTGCTTGTTCCTGTTTTGCAGGTCATTCTTCAGAGGCCTTTCTGTTCTTCAGGGCGTTTTTTTTTAGTCCGATCTGATTTGACGATTTTACGTCGTTTTCTAGCCACGTTGCTGGTACATTCTCGTCACCGAGATCGTACTGTGCTTGCTGTTGGGATTTGTGCTGTATCCCGGCTCTGGTCCATGAACAGGGTGAGGAGGAGTTTGTGGGCCAAGAACTGGTTTCTTCGCAGGGACCAGTTCTCTCATATGCCTCTGCTGCGGGAGATCCAAGAAAACAACCCTGATCATTTCAGGAATTTTCTGAGGATGTCTGACCCCGTATTTCAGCAGCTTTTGGCTTTGGTGTCACCATATATCACCAGGCAGGACACTGTTATGCGGGAAGCCATCACTGCTGAGCAGGGGCTGGTTGCTACGCTGCGGTACCTTGCAACAGGGAGAAGCCTTCAGAACTTGAAGTTCTCGACGGGCATCTCCCCCCAGGCTCTGGGCCTCATAATCCCGGATACCTGTTCTGCCATAATTCAGGTTCTGCAGGAGGACTATTTTAAGGTAAGTGGTGTCCTTTAAATGCACAAACTATGGGCCAGATTCACAAAAGAGATACGACGGCGTATCTCCTGATACACCGTCGTATCTCTGTGATCCGCCCGTCCTAACTATGCGGCTGATTCATAGAATCAGTTCCGCATAGATAGCCCTAAGATCTGACAGGTGTAATTGACTTACACTGTCGGATCCTAGGATGCAATTCTATGCCGGCCGCTAGGTGGCGAGGCCATTTCGGTCGGCGTAGAATATGCAAATGACTAGTTACGGCGATCCACGAACGTCCGCGTTACCCGTCGCTCTAACTTTACGTTGTTTCCGTCGAGATACGCATTGTAAAATTAGGGCTGAGCCCTAGGTGTTCTAAGCCATGTTAAGTATGGCCGTCGTTCCCGCGTCGAAATTTAAAAAATCACGTTGTTTGCGTAAGTCGTCCGTGAATGGCGCTGGACGCCATTTTCGTTAACGTCTAAACAAATGACGTCCGTGCGACGTCATTTAGCACAATGCACGTCGGGTAATTTTCCCGACGGAGCATGCGCAGTATGTTCGGCGCGGGAACGCGCCTAATTTAAATGGTGCCCGCCCCACTTGAATTAGGCGGGCTTGCGCCGAGCGGATTTACGTTACACCTCCGCAAGTTTACAGGTAAGAGCTTTGTGAATCAGGCACTTACGCTGTAAACCTGCGGCGGTGTAACGTAAATGGGATACGTTACGCTGCCGTGGAGCAACGTAAATGTATCAGAATCTGGCCCTATGTATTTATTGCATGCCTTATTTTTTTTTGACAAAAAGTCCCTAATTAACCTGTTTGTAATATGATGTGAATGTTCCCTTTGGCTCCATGCATGCTGTTTTATTTAAAACATTTTTGGGCCTACATGCATCTTTTCTATAGCCAACCTCTCCAGCATTCTATTTTGTGGCCAAACACACCTAGCCTAGTCCCTATATCCCCCTTTATTTTTGGCCTCCATTGTAGTGCTGCATTTTGTGTGTCCCTATATCCCATTTTATTTTTGGCCTCCATTGTAGTTCTGCATTTTGTGTGTCCCTATATCCCCCTTTATTTTTGGCCTCCATTATAGTGCTGCATTTTGTGTGTCCCTATATCCCCCTTTATTTTTGGCCTCCATTGTAGTACTGCATTTTGTGTGTCCCTATATCCCCCTTTATTTTTGGCCTCCATTGTAGTGCTGCATTTTGTGTGTCCCTATATCCCCCTTTATTTTTGGCCTCCATTGTAGTCCATGCCCTACCCCCCCCCTAATTTTGTTTTTGTTTTTAACTGTATAATTCACATAGATATTTATTTTTTGTGTGGTTTTTGAGGTCACCAACTCATCTCAGGCCCCCCTCCCCATAAGCTTTTTTTTTTTTGCCATCAGAGGTGGTGATTAATCTGCTTAGTGATCCCTTATTATTTCCGGCTCTTCGAATAATACTTGAAATTAATGATCTCCTTTTTTTTGGGATCCCAGAATGTTTTTTGATATTCTGTTAACAATGTTTGTTTGATAAAATGTTTTGTTTCTTTTTCTCTACAGTTCCCCACTACGCCACAGGAATGGCAGACTGTGGCAGTGTACTTCTCGCAGTGTTGGGACTTTCCGAACTGCGGAGGAGCCATTGATGACAAGCACGTCTGCATCGTGCCACCACCCCATTCCGGATCTCATTATTTTAATTACAATGGGTTCCACAGCGCCGTGCTGATGGCGTGGTGTCTGCCAATTATGGGTTTATGTACCTGGATGTTGGGAAAAATGGCCGGATGTCAGACGGCGGGGTCTTTGCTCAGACCGAGTTTGCCCAACGGCTTCAGTCAGAGGACCTTGGATTGCCACCTACGGAGGAGAATGAAGAGGGGCTGCCCTTCGTATTTGTCGCAGATGAGGCGTTTGGCTTGGGTCCCCACCTCATGAGGCCATTTCCCCAACGCACCCTCACCCCTCGCCCGTGAGGCTAGCCATACAGGCTTGCCCCCCCCAAAGCGCACGTGCAGTGCGTCAAGCATATGTCGATTATTTTATGGGGAGAGGGGCCATTCCAATGCCAGATCTTGGCTGAATAAAATCTTTTCTTTTCTGCAAGAAACAGTCTAATTTGTTTGTTAATTTACTAATTTTTAATTTGTGTGTATTCTAGCTTTTTCCTAGGTTATCATAGTGCCATGTGTTTTGGATGTACTAAATACCCATCATTGTCAATGTTACCACCACAAATCGACATGAGTTCTTATATTAGTCAGCATTGACATAAGAACAAGCCACACATTTTTGATGTTACAAATATGTTTATTTTTGACATAGATAAAATCAGGTTTTTATTTTTTTTTCTGGTCATTTACAAATATACAATCAAGGTTTTTAATATTTTTTTTTCTGGTCATTTACAAATATACAATCAAGGTTTTTAATATTTGTGTAGCGCTGACATTCTTGTATATTGATGTGTGTTTGCATACTTTAATACTACGTCTATGGACATTGCTATGTTTAAGTATTTGGAGCCATCTAGTGACCAAATACTGGTAATGCAGAGAGATGTTTTGTTTAGTATTTTGGTTGCCTTGAAGACGAGGAGACTCAGAGGAAAAAAAACAATCCCGGTTGTTGGGGCAAGTGATCTGAGGGTGCCCGAGGGACAGTGGCCGGATTGCAGAGACCGAGAGACACTCATCCGAGCATCGGAGAACCGGATCCATCCAGCGGAGCTGAACAGAGCTGACGGAGAAGCAAGTTGCAGTCACAGGACCCTGAACAAAAGTTACTACCCGGATCTCCGATCCAGTGGGTGAGCGGGTCACGACCCACAGTTTGCTAAGTATACTCATATACAGGCCTCACTGGGATTTATAGTTCCACAGAGGAGCAGAGAAACTGACACTGAGAAGGCTTGAGGCCTATCTAATTTGACTTTTCAAGCGATTTTAAAATAGTTGTTGCAGTTACACCAGGAGCATTTTCACTTCAATTTGACTCATCAAAACTGTGGATTACAAATCACAAGGAATTACTTTAGCTAGCGAAGAAAAGAAGATCCAAGACTAAGTACTTTAAGTGAGATCTCACGCATAGCTTATAAAGTAGGGGGAGCTCCCAGGTATAAACCTATGTTTATGTATACTAAATAAGAAAATATTGTGTTGCGCTGATAATCAAGTAAAAAATTGCATACATATATATATACACACCATATACATAAATAAGAACCCCCTACATCTCAAATCAGGGAGGTATATGTGCAAAAGATAAACAAAAACCACTCAAAAACTATAATGTGAAAAAATTCAAATAGAACCAGCAAAAATAGTTCATGGAAAAAACACAGTTCAGTACATAGGCTAATAGGAGACAGGTGTGAGATCCACAGTCCTTTGGTGTGCAGCTGTCATTATAGCAAAAAAATAAAAAAAATAAAAAAAATAAAACCTTTTCCTTCTGGACTCCCCGATTAACACAGGATATCAGCCGCTCATAAGGAGAAAAGAAAGATATATGGTGCAAATAACGTAATAAAATGGGAAATGAACCCTGCAATACAATGATTGCACTCACGGAACCTCGATGGTAAAAAGGCTCAACTGCAATCAGTCATTGAACGCCGCTCAGTGCTACGATCTCCTCAGAAGGACGGATTCGACCGTCGATCGCGTCACTCGGCTTCTCCCCCACGCGTATCGTCAATAGCCACTTGACTTATTCATGAGTCAAGTGGCTATTGACGATACGCGTGGGGGAGAAGCCGAGTGACGCGATCGACGGTCGAATCCGTCCTTCTGAGGAGATCGTAGCACTGAGCGGCGTTCAATGACTGATTGCAGTTGAGCCTTTTTACCATCGAGGTTCCGTGAGTGCAATCATTGTATTGCAGGGTTCATTTCCCATTTTATTACGTTATTTGCACCATATATCTTTCTTTTCTCCTTATGAGCGGCTGATATCCTGTGTTAATCGGGGAGTCCAGAAGGAAAAGGTTTTATTTATTTATTTATTTATTTATTTTTTTGCTATAATGACAGCTGCACACCAAAGGACTGTGGATCTCACACCTGTCTCCTATTAGCCTATGTACTGAACTGTGTTTTTTCCATGAACTATTTTTGCTGGTTCTATTTGAATTTTTTCACATTATAGTTTTTGAGTGGTTTTTGTTTATCTTTTGCACATATACCTCCCTGATTTGAGGTGTAGGGGGTTCTTATTTATGTATATGGTGTGTATATATATATGTATGCAATTTTTTACTTGATTATCAGCGCAACACAATATTTTCTTATTTATTCACCTTGGTTTTGTGCACCTCACGTGTCTGCAGCTTATCTTTAGTATTTTATATGGTTTTAGTAATAGCGCTGTAGTACCTTTTTACATGTTTATGTATACTGTTTTCAAATAGCTTATGTTTAAATCAATTGTGCTGTCGTCTTACGTTGGGATGACAGCACAATTACTTTAATCACTTCTTTGCATATATCACAGTAAAATATATCTCTGATTAAGTATCCAGTTGTTGTTGCGTACTGTTTTTCTCACTCCAAGTGCAGTCAGTGGATCCTGGGGTTATAATACAGGTATTTTGTATTGTCTTACATTGTATTGTATTGCATTGCATCACAGCTGTGCCAAGGGGATTGAGCCAAGTTAGTGGGGTTTATTGGTAGAGTGCAGGCCCAAATTAAACCAGCAGCTCCTTCGGGGGTCAGTGCTACACGTGGGGGCTCGTCTGGGATGCCTGTCACTCTACAAGCAAGCCCGCCCCTTCACGCTACCATGGACCCCATCAAAGTAGTCCAATGGTGCGAAGCAGAAGGGACACGCTCAGAAACGAGCGTGGCCATTGAACTTCCAGGGAGCGACTGGGGAAAGAAACAAATTAAAGAGGTGGTACAAGCATTGTCCCCGGACAGAAAGGCTTACGTGGTCGCAGTGAAACCCGATCCTGGGACCGACTGCACCTATGCACTGATAGAGTGGGGACAGGATGCCCTGAAAACTTCCACGGTGCCAGTATAAAATTGTCCGAAAAGACAGAGTTCCACCTGACACACCCCAGCAAACATGAAGGGCGCTCTCCCAGTCAAAAGCAGTTAGAACCTTTAGACGGGAAAGCAGAGGCTGCTGTTAAATCACTGGCAGAACGACAGCTGGCTGATCTGACGCAACAGTACTGTAACATACAGGAGAGGTTTCAGGAGACCTCCAGTATGATAGCTGAACGCATTAATGGGTTACGTGTCGTTTTGGAGGACCAGAAAGATGGCCAGATAACGCCCAACACTGGGAAGGTACTGAAGAAACGCACCCAGGGCCGCTTGCAGGAAGTAACCATCTGGAAGGATTTCCACATTGACGGCCAGATAGGAGAAAGAGGGCAGAAGGACAAACTGTCCTACACCAGCCTCCTACACCAAATAGAGTTGGGGCTACAGAAAGGATATCTGGAATCGGAAATTAGAGAGGCTGTAATCCATGCCATCAGCCCAGGTTCAAGTGTTAGGGGCATGTTGGAGAGGAAGAGTGGATTGACCTTGAACCAGCTAAAGAGGATACTGAAAAGCTATTATGAGGAGGAAGATGCCACTGAGCTGTTTCATCGACTGATAAATATGACACAGGATAGTAGAGAGACTCCTCAGATCTTCCTATTTCGGGCCATTGAGCTCAAGGACCGCCTGCTGTTCACATCAAAGGAAGAAGGAAATGGAGAGCATTTTGGAGCCGAGCTAGTTAAGAGGAAATTTAGGAGATCTGTGACTACTGGATTGAAGAGTGACTATATCAAGCTACAACTGAAGCAGTATTTGGAAGATCCCTCAACTCCGGATGAGGTCCTCATTGAGAAAGTGAATGAAGCGGATAAAATGGAGGGACCAAAAACAGAGGAAACTTCAACCTCCTAGCACCACAAGTGCTAAAATACAGCAGATAGGTGTCCCCTCAGACACTCAGGAACTTAATGTACTGGCAGCAAGCGTTGAACAGGGATCATGGTATTCACCTATTCACCACCTACCCGTAGGTCAAACTGGACTGAAGAAGCTGTTCCAGACCCAGAAAGAAATACTGAAGATGTTGATGACTCGTCTGGTGAAACCCCAGACAGAAGAAGTCCCACCACTCAAGGCTCCAGAGACTCCTACCATTAACTGTCCTATGAAACAAACACAGAGGGCCAGATTCACATACAATGGCGCATCTTTCGGCCGGCGTAGCGCATCTTTTTCCCGCTACGCCGGACCAGCATGGAGAGGCAGGTAGCGTATTCACAAATATTTTTCTACCCCAAATGCCGCAGCGGGGCGGATGTTAGACGGCGTAAGGCGGCGTAAATCAAAGTGGGCGTCACCCTATGCAAATTAAGCGCCGACCGTGATACCGCGCATGCGCAGTGACCTCGACGGGGTAAATGCCCCAATCTGCACATGCTCAGAACTGCGCCCCGGCGTGACCCCTAAGATATGACGGCCCACTGCCTACGCCCAGTCCATAAATACGCCCAGACATCCGCCCTACAAGTGCAAAAGTACCCAAGCATTTTTGGTTTGTGCTAGGTCTTTTGCTCTTGTTTGTTGGGGGAATTATGGCTGCTGGTGAATCATCAGGTGAGCGGAGGATGACCAATTTCAGCCCAGAGGAGAGGGCTGTAATCATAGATGGCCTCTCCCAACATGGGGCCCGCCTCTATGGGCCACAGAGTGGCCACACTGGCAAAACTGATAAAGCCTGCATTTATGCGGAAATAATCAACCAGGTTAATGCTTTGGGTGTGGCGGAGAGGGAGCCAAAGCACATCCGCAAGAAGATAAACGACCTGCGGAGACTGGTCAAAGAGAAATTGGTTGCCAGGAAAAAGCATGCCAGTGGCACAAGTGGAGGACCAGCCACCAGGATCACCCTCACGCCTGAGGACATGGTCGTGGCCAGGTTCATGGATAGGGAGCTTGTTGAGGGCCTGGAGGGATTTGATTCTGGTGAACAGCCCTTGAGGACAGGTAAATGTGTTTTATCTTCTTTCGGGTGTGTTGCATGTGTGTGTGTGTGTGGGGGGGAGGTTACATGTGTCAAGTGTGTGGGTCCACCAACATCTGAATGTTTTGTGTCATCCACAGATGTGCAGGATGGAGCTGGGCCATCATCGGCTGCAGGGCGACCCACCCCATCCATGGTGGAGACTGCCCCTACCTCTGTGCTGGAGGAAGTGGAGGAGGAGCATGTCGGGGTAGAGGAGGATACAGTTTACTTGTTGGTGGAGACCTCCATTCCTGGCCCCTCCCAAACCTCCCCCCTCATGAGAATTACCCCCTCAGGGCTCTCAATCCCTATCAGGGACAGCCCCTCACGGGACACCAGCCCCTCCAGGGTCATCCCCTCCAGCCGGCCTCAAGCCTCTCCTGCCCCTAGGAAGGCTTCCAAAAAAAACGTGGGGAGTCCCTGAGGAGTTGGAGGACAATCTGGCAAGGGAACAGACAAGACAGACCCGCCATATTGGGTCTCTTGCGGGGGATCTGCATCGGGTCGCAGATAGCCTGGCCTCCTCGGCCGAGAGCCAGGCTGTCTGCACTGTGGCAGTGCAGGAGGCCATCACGCAGCAGGCTGGGCAGAGTCGGCTCATAAATGAAAGTCTGCAGGACGTTGTGGGGAACGGGGCAGCCCTTCTGACCTGTCTGGTGGACCTGCAGGCCACAACATCTGGCCTGGTGTCAGAGGTCCGGAGCCTGGCAGATGCTGTCAGAGAGGAGGGGAGGCTGACACGGCGCCAGCAGCGCAGTAATAGGCTGACACGGCGCCAGAAGCGCAGTAATACCACCCGCCGGCTGCGGATGCAGGCTGCCACCAATTCGTACCTCCACCGGCTAGCCGTGGCAATGGAAGGCAGCCAGGGAGAGACTGGGGGAGGTTCCACCACCAGCCCCCCCAGCCCCCACAGCCCCACCTGCCCCGGCTCGCCCCAGGCAACTGCGCCCCAGGAGCCTAGGGACTAGACGAAGTCCACGACAGGGCCGTTGATTTATTTTCATATTTAGTTGATACTCAGGTTATGAGTTTCTTTAATTTCTTACTCAGGTTATGAGTTTTTTTAATTTATTACTCAGGTTATGAGTTTTTTTCTTTTAGATCCCTGCACACGGTCAGTATTGCAGGCTTCAGTGTGAATGGTGTGTGAATGTGGGGGGGGGGGGTGACACTCCTGCCATTAAGGTTTGTCACCCTCAGTCGTTGGGGAGAAGTGATCCCCACGACCTGTGTGAAAGGTGTATGAATGTACAGCGACATAATTGGAGCCTTGGCGTGGCGTTGCTGCTCCCTAGTACTTGGGTCTAATCCAATTTGATGAGGATGTGGGGTGTGTGTGCTAGGGACCACAGTGGTGTGCATGCGTGCATTCTCATTGTGCCATGTTTAACGTGAAAAGAAGCCTACCACGAGGCATCTCCGGACTGCTCTTCCCTCAGCAGACGGGGGACCCTCAGGCAGGGGGGGATTATGTGGTTCGGTGGTCAGGTCATCACGTAGCTCAATCTGCAGGCCCCTTCTCATGGCGAAGTTGTGCAGAATGCAACATGCCCCGATGATCTGGCACACAAAGTTTGGGGAATACAACAGGGTACCCCCAGACTTATCCAGGCATCGGAAACGGGACTTCAGGAGGCCAAATGTGCGTTCCACCACTCCACGGGTACGTGCGTGTGTTTCATTGTATCGTCTCTCTCCTGGGGTTTGGGGGTTCCGGAATGGGGTCATGAGATGGGGTCCAAGTGCATATGCTGCGTCACCTGGAAGGGAAAAGACAGGAGGATGTTAGTCATGCATGTGCCCCTCGTGATGTCTGCATCAGGGGGGGACAGTCATACCTGACACCCATGTCACTCACCAACCAGCCAGCTGTCCCCATACACGTTCTGTTCAAATTCTGTTGGGATGGGGCTTTGACGGTATATGAAGCTGTCATGGCTGGAGGTATTGGGCATCGGCTATCACCTGTACATTGATTGAATGCCAATGCTTCCGATTGCAGTATAGGTGCTCTGTTTCACGGGAGGGCTGTAGTGCCACATGTGTGCAATCAATGGCCCCCACGGTGCGTGGGAATCTGGCAATTGTGTAGAAATCTGTCATTGTCTTCTGCCGCTGGACCTCCTGGGTGGGTTTAATGAAGTGGTGGGACATGCGTCTGAGGATTGCGGGGATAACCTGGTGCACACATCTGCTCATGGTGGATTGTGACATCCCAGCCACAGCTCCACTTGTTCTTTGAAAAGATCCAGTGGCAAGAAAATGCAGTGTTGCTATGACCTTGACCAGTGGCTGCACTGCATGTGAGCGGTGTGTCTTGCTGGTGATGTCATCCTGCAGGGTTCTGGTTATTTCCAGGATGGCTTCACGGCTGAATCTGTAGGTGCGATACACCTCCAATTCCCCCATGGCAAAGACGTCAATGTGCGCTCGGAATATCCTCTCCTGTGCCCTCCTACGTGCCCGTCGACGCAGTAGTGCTATGACCACGGCTGCCCCTGGCATGTTGGCACACAGATGTGTTGTCCAGCAAGTGTGGTTGCTTAGGTCGTCTGTAACAGTGCTGTTGTAGCTGCTCTCCAGCTGACCTGTGCAAGTCTGGGGCAAAGTTACCCCTGGTTTATGAGGGGTAACTTTGCGCCGGAATTTCCAGTTACACGCACCGGGAGTAGCCTGTGCCGGTCAAACGTACTTTTGTGAATTGGCGTATTTCCCTCATTTGCATATTTAAAACCCAAAAACCATGGCCGCGCCAGATCCATCCAGCCCATGCCTCTCCGGCGTAGAAAAGTTACGCCGGTAGCCAGAAGTCTATTTTGAGGCGTATCTGGTTCTGTGGGTACGGCGCAGAGATACGACGGTGCAAATTTACACTTACGCCGCGCATCTCAAGATACGCAGAGAGTCTGCTTCAAATGTGGAGGAGTAGGACATCTCAGGCGAGTGTGCCCAAGCCCAGTAACTGAAACAAAATCCAAACAACTGGGGGAAAAACTTCAGAGGGCCCCAGTGAAGGAGTCAACTGGGCTCCCGGTTGCAATAGCGAACTCCACACCGACTCATATACCCCTGACCACTGAGGTCACCAACAAGCCAGGATGGAAAAGAGAGAGACCCCCAAAACCAAAGGCGAAGGTACAAGCCACCAGGCAGGTCAAAGGTACTGCAATCAGTGGATTTCCCCCCAAGCTAGTGGGACCCTCCCCAATTGTTCCCATCCAAGTAGAGGGGATTTATAGGAAAGCCATGCTGGACACTGGAGCCCAAGTAACCTTGCTCTACAGGGATTTCTATGACAGACATCTCAAGCACCTGCCGTTACAGAAATTGGAGGAACTAGAGATATTGGGATTAGGCACTCAGAACTTCCCATATGATGGTTACCTGCCGATCAGACTCACCTTCGACCCAAGTACAGCAGGAGAGGCTGAGACTTTCGACACCTTGGCTGTAGTGTGCCCTCGTCCCCCAGGGGCTGACAAAAATTCCCTCATCATTGGGACGAACACTGACTTAGTGAGGAGGCTACTTGCACCGCTTGTGCTGCAGAAGGGGACCCTCCCCACTAAATACATCCAATGTTGGCCCAGACATACCGAGACCTTAGACAGGAGGAATAGGCTCCTGAAGAGGGAGTGGGAAAAATCTGGCTCCTGGATAGGGAAAAGAGGTTAGTCCAGCCAGGTGAAGTAATCTGCCTGAGAGCCTCCGTCAAGTTAAGCTGGAAAAAAACAGGTCCTTTCATTGTCCTTGAAAATACAAGCCAGGAAGAAAAAAAGGGGTTAGAACTTATCCCTGAAGTATTGCTCACCAGGGCATTGAAGAGGACTCACGGCAAAGTTCCAGTCAGTGTCCGCAACACAGCAGCTGTGCCAGTGAGGGTGCCAGCCAGACTACTGTTAGGACAGGTCAGCCCAGCAACTCCAGTCGCAGCATGTGGTTCGACGGAAGGACCAGCAGCAGAAATCCCTGTAGAAGAATTCTGCCCAAAGAATATGCCTCTTATGCCGCGTACACACCATCACTTTATGTGATGAAAAAAAACGTCACTTTCTGTGAAGTAAAAAACGACGTTTTTGAAACTTCAATTTTCAAAGACGAAGTTGCCTACACACCATCGTTTTCTCACAATGATCTTGCAAAGTGAGGTTACGTTCCACCACGTTTTTCCATTGAAGCTTGCTTCTGGGCATGCGTGGATGAAAAAACGTCTTAGAAAACGACGTTTTTTGCTACACACGGTCAATTTCTGTGAAGTAAAAAGTGCACTTTTGAAAAACGACACATAAAATTGAAGCATGCTTCAATTTTTTTTGGTCGTTTTTTACAAGACATAAAACGACGTTTTCCCCCACACACAGTCAATTAAAGTGACGTTTTTAAAAACGTCATTTTTTTTCATCACATAAAGTGATGGTGTGTACGCGGCATTACTCCTGCATGGAGAGAAAGAGCTAAAGCCCAACTTCTGAGATGGAGGGCAGCTTTCTCAAAAAGTGAATTTGATGTGGGTTTGGCGAAGAGTGCCACCCACCGAATTCGACTGGAGGAAGACAAGCCGTTTTGTGAAAGGGTTAGGCGAATCCCATTGGGAGATCTGGAAGATTTGAGGGAACAACTGGCTGAACTCAAGAGGACTGGCATTATCTGGGAGTCCAGGAGTCCTTATGCCTCCCCAATAGTGGTGGTCAGGAAGAAGAACGGGTCCCTACGCCTATGTATCGATTACAGGACCCTGAACCGGAGGACCATTCCTGACCAGTACACCACACCTCGGATAGAGGATGCTCTGCAGAGCCTGTCGGGAGCAAAGTGGTTCAGTGTGCTGGACTTAAAGAGTGGGTATTATCAGATCCCCATGTGCCCCGAAGACAAAGAGAAGACCGCTTTTATCACCCCAGTCAGATTCTTTGAGTTCAACCGGATGCCACAAGGCCTGTCTGGGGCTCCAGCAACTTTCCAGAGGTTGATGGAAAAGACAGTGGGTGACATGAACCTACTTGAAGTACTAGTTTACCTGGATGACGTCATAGTATTTGGAAGAACGTTGGAAGAGCACGAAGAACGCCTGGAGAAGGTCCTGAAGAGACTTCATGATGAAGATCTGAAGCTCTCTAAGGAAAAATGCCAGTTCTACCAGCCCTCAGTGAATTACCTGGAACACATTGTGTCTGAAGAGGGAGTGGCAACCGATCCCAAGAAGTTAGAATCTGTCACTTCTTGGCCAAGGCCCACCAACGTGACTGAACTCAGGTCATTCTTAGGCTTCTGCTCGTACTACAGAAGGTTTGTGGAAGGGTTCGCTAAAATAGCCCACTGAGCTCCTGAAGAAACAGGAAGAAGTTAGTGTAAGCCCAGATCAGTCAAGGAAGCCAAAAGAAGGGCCCATAAGGAAGAAAGAGTCCAACCAAGACCAGTGGACTCCAGAATGCGAGGAAGCCTTCAGACAATTGAAGTGGAGCCTTACCACTGCTCCGGTTTTGGCCTATGCAGACCCTGCCAAACCATACGAGTTGCATGTGGATGCCAGCCGTGATGGACTGGGAGGAGTGCTCTATCAAGAGCATTAAGGGCATCTGCGTCCGATCGCCTATGTGAGCAGAAGTTTGATTCCTGCCGAAAGAAACTATCCGACTCACAAGCTTGAATTTCTGGCTCTGAAGTGGGCAGTGGTAGACAAGTTGAAGGATTACCTTTATGGGGCTGATTTTGTGGTAAAGACGGACAACAACCCTCTCACATACCTGCTCACCACTGCAAAGCTGGACGCCACCGGTCACAGGTGGCTAGCTGCTCTCTCGGCATTTACCTTCAGCCTGAAGTACAGACCAGGGGTTGGTAATCGAGATGCGGATGCTCTATCAAGAAGGCCTCATGACCCCCGAAATCCATCAGAAGACTGAACTCAACTTACTCCAGAGGGGGTAAGAGCCCTTTGTGAAGGGACAAGTCTAGAGAGGTGGGGTCAGAGCTGAAGAAGTGGGAGTATCCTCAGCGGGAGTACCCAGGTGCTATTGCAACATCTCCCAGGTTGTACAAGAGGGTCTCCCCAAGCTATCCAGAAAGGATCTCAGGAGAGATCAGGAGGAAGATCCACTGTGTGGGCTGGTGCTGAAGGCATTGGAACATCAACAGTCTGATGTGCTGCAGAAGAGCCCCAAGAACTAGTAAGGGACAGGTTCTACTGGCCTCACATGAGGAAAGAAGTGGAGAGTTACTGTCATTCCTGCCTCAGGTGTATACAACGAAAGACATTGCCCCAGAGGGCTGCCCCAATGGGCCATTTTGAGAGCCAGGGACCAATGGACCTGGTCTGCATAGACTTTCTTTGTTTGGAATCCGATCTGAGTGGGCAGGGGGACATCTTGGTGGTAACAGATCACTTTACCCGTTATGCCCAAGCATTTCCTACTAGAGACCAGCAAGCAACCACAGTAGCAAAGACTCTCGTGGAAAAGTTCTTTGTCTATTATGGCTTACCTCAACGGATACATTTGGACCAAGGAAGGGACTTTGAGAGCAAATTAATAAAAAGACTGTTGGATCTACTAGGCATACAAAAGTCCAGGACTACTCCTTATCACCCACAAGGGGACCCTCAACCGGAAAGGTTCAACAGGACTCTCCTGAATATGTTGGGGACGTTGACTGCAGAACAGAAACCCCATTGGAGTAAACACATTACTGCACTGGTTCATGCCTACAACAGTACCAAAAGTGACGCCACTGGGTATTCACCTTACAGATTGATGTTCGGCCGTGAAGCCCGATTACCAGTGGACCTGGCTTTTGGTTCCTCCTTGGATCACACATCAGAGACCTCCCATAGAGGGTATGTGGACAGGCTGCGGAGGAGCCAGAAGATAGCTTACGAGCAGGCTCAAGCCACCTTGAACTCCAGAGTCAACAGGAACAAGAGAAACTTTGACCTGAAAGTACGAGTTCAGGATCTTCAACCAGGTGACCGGGTTTTGCTGAGGAATCTAGGCATCCCAGGCAAGCATAAGTTGGCTGATCGTTGGAGATCACAGCCTTATGTTGTTTGTAGGAAGCTTCCAGGGCTCCCAGTGTATGAAATCAAGCCAGAAGGAAACACTGGGCCAATAAAAACCTGGCATCGGAATCACCTTTTACCTCTCACTGAGGCAGTCAGGATAAGCACAGAGGAGGAATTCCCATCCACATCCACCGATGTGTGTAGGCCAATAACCAGATCTCAGCTTGCACCCTCTACAGATGAAGATGAGGAAGTGGAGATGAGTTGGCTGTGGCTTCCGGAAACTTCAGAAACAGATGCTGATATTTCTTCAGAAATAGAGGAGGATAATAACGGAACTCTCAGGGCAGAGGCCCCAGAATTTGTTCCGGCAACTCATCTTGCAGAAGAGCCCAGTACTCTTATTTACTCTCCATTTTTAGTCACTGAGAGGAGGGATGACAACATTTGTCAAAAAGGAATGGATACCCCGAAAGTGCAAAGAGCAATTCGCCCACCACGCAGACCGACTTATGATACATTGGGCGAATGCTCTGAAGCATCTCAGTTTGTCAGCAAAAGAAACCTTGAACTGTCTGGTCCCTCTACTTTTGATTTAGTAAGGGACAACCCCACCTCACCCCTTGGCACATCTGTACCAGACACAGTAGTATCAGCTGTGAGTGCACAGGATAGCTCCCCATCATATGACAATTGGTGGGAAGCTCCTCTGTCTGTATTGTATGACCATATAGAGGCTAAAATGCAGAATAGAGTTAGCAATTTTAACCTTTTTGGAGGACCAAAGAGATAAAGTAGCGGGAGTGTGTAGCGCTGACATTCTTGTATATTGATGTGTGTTTGCATACTTTAATACTATGTCTATGGACATTGCTATGTTTAAGTATTTGGAGCCATCTAGTGACCAAATACTGGTAATGCAGAGAGATGTTTTGTTTAGTATTTTGGTTGCCTTGGAGACGAGGAGACTCAGAGGAAAAAAAAACAATCCCGGTTGTTGGGGCAAGTGATCTGAGGGTGCCCGAGGGACAGTGGCCGGATTGCAGAGACCGAGAGACACTCATCCGAGCATCGGAGAACCGGATCCATCCAGCGGAGCTGAACGGAGCTGACGGAGAAGCAAGTTGCAGTCACAGGACCCTGAACAAAAGTTACTACCCGGATCTCCGATCCAGTGGGTGAGCGGGTCACGACCCACAGTTTGCTAAGTTTACATGCAGTTAGACTCATATACAGGCCTCACTGGGATTTATAGTTCCACAGAGGAGCAGAGAAACTGACACTGAGAAGGCTTGAGGCCTATCTAATTTGACTTTTCAAGCGATTTTAAAATAGTTTTTGCAGTTACACCAGGAGCATTTTCACTTCAATTTGACTCATCAAAACTGTGGATTACAAATCACAAGGAATTACTTTAGCTAGCGAACAAAAGAAGATCCAAGACTAAGTACTTTAAGTGAGATCTCACGCATAGCTTATAAAGTAGGGGGAGCTCCCAGGTATAAACCTATGTTTATGTATACTGTTTTCAAATAGCTTATGTTTAAATCAATTGTGCTGTCGTCTTACGTTGGGATGACAGCACAATTACTGTAATCACTTACAGTAATTGCATATATCACAGTAAAATATATCTCTGGTTAAGTATCCAGTTGTTGGGGCGTGGCTTGGCGCTTGATGGCGACGGACGCACACTAGAGGAGCTCTGTAAGGAAACCCGGCTCTCAGCCTGAAACCCTGCCTAAACCGAGCCAGAAATGGGCAAAAAGCTGTTCCACACCCCGCAGACCCGCTCGAGACGCAGCACAGTAGCGGTGTCGACCCGGAACATCACGGACCTCTTTAAAAACAGCGCGATCTCCGGCGGCAGCATGGCGGGGAACAAGATGGCGCTATCGCAACGAGAAGATGAGGAATCCAGCGAGGACTCTCTCTCTGTGGCGGAGGACTCAGGTAGGGGGCACAACCACCCGAACCACCCCCTGACATACGCTGACATGACTGGGTTTGCAGCGGACATCACATCCACATTCTCTGCAGCCATCATTGACTTAAAATCCAACCTGCTTGTCCTCACAGAGAAGCTCACGGCTGTGGAAGCGGTTGGAAAACACAGGGATAAGAGGCTGCACAGGCTGGAGAGCGCTGTGGTTTCCCATTCCTCCCACCTCATCGACATAAACCGTCATTTAGAGGACTTGGACAATAGGGGGAGAAGGGCAAATATTAGGGTGAGGGGGATCCCCGAGTCAGTGGAGAGCGCGCAGATTATCCCAGCCCTGAGAAGAGTATTCAACAGTCTCCTGGAGAGGCAGGAGGATGCGGCCATTGACTTTGACCGTGCTCACAGAGCCTTGAGGCCTAAAGGCCCCGACACAGCCCCTCCACGTGACATAATCTGTTGCCTGCAGAACTATCCACTGAAAGAAGAAATAATGACTAAAGCCAGGAGAAGCGACAGTGTGGTGTTTAATGGAGAGACTGTCATGTTATTTCATGACCTATCCCAAATCACTCTCCGGAACCGCAGGGCGCTGCGGCCATTGCTGGAGGTGCTGAGAGAAAGAGAGTTAACCTACTCGTGGCGCTTTCCGTTTGCCTTGGCTGTCACGAGAGCTGGCAGGCAACATATACTGCGCACCCCTGCAGACCTCCCTGAGTTCTTTGAGGCCCTGGACATGAACCCCATAGCGGTCCCGGAGTGGTACCAGGAGTTTGCCCTCCCAGGATGGACGGAGGTCCATGCCGCTCTCCGCTCTCTACACCAGAGAAGAGACTCCCCAAACGCTCTAAACCGAACCGAGGTCACGGTTCACAGAATGGCACGCCGGGTCCCAGGCAAGGCCCCTTCAGGGCCCAAGAGGAAGATTAGACGGAACTCGTCGCGCCCTGGCGGTTTCAAAACCCCCCCTTTTTTCTTTTTTTTTTTTGTTCTGCTTTTTGTTGTCCCCCCTCTTTTAATTATTATTATTCCCAAGCATTGCCAGCGTCAACCCATGAGGTGCAGTTTTAGCACACACACGCAAGATGGTTCAGAACACCGCGTTGATCTACCACGCATCTATAAGTACTCCCCTCTACAAACTGTATGGTCGCACGACGCCATCTACCGACCACACAAGATCCTGACAAGCACAATGTGACACACTATTGAAAAATGGCGGGGACTCTGCTTTCGGAGATATACGCCGAATGGAAATGTAGGAAGTAATCTCAATGTGTCACCTGAGACAAGAGGGAGCCTTTTCTCACCCGGCTGGGTGAACGCCCATTACAACGAGACTTAACTAGCCCGATGCGGAGGTAGAGATGTATAATGATGCTGACTTACAAGGTTTGATAAGGGACTGCCAACATCAGAGGGACACCTTTATCGAATGTGCCTATGGCCCATGAGTTTTCTTTTTTTTGGCGGGTGGTTATTTTCTTCCTTAGTTATTTCACTCCACCAGGAAGACTGGGGCTAATATTGTTCTCTTTGCCTGTTAACCATTTATTCTTGCAGGGTTTCTATACCATGACTCCAGTCCGTGTGCTGCGCACGCGAGAGGACTGGACATAAAACCTATTAGTATGCCGGGTTTCCTTTCTTCTCACCTGTGCTGTGAAAGAGAGTTGTTTTTCTTGTTTTGTTATTTTCGCTGTTATACTGTTATACCACCCCGTTGTTGGTGGTGGAGGTTGTCTCAGGTTGCTGTTCACTGAAGGTGATACGGAGCCCTGAGTCATCTCTTCAGAAGTAAACGAAAGACGTCTGCGGCCGTTGTTGTCGCGCAGTCACACTACGACCTCGCAGAGTGGGTTTCGCGAGAGTTCTTACGCTTGCGAGCCCACTACTTACGACTTCGGGGTGATTACCACATCCCGTAGTGTTAATTGTGCAATCTCCTTATACCCGTCTCCCCTTCCCCCTTTTCCCTTTATTCACACCTCTCTCTATTCCTTCTTCCCCCTCTGTCTCCACATCTCTTATTGGGGTTCTCATTGACGAGCAAATTGGCATATCATCACACCAGTGACCTGCCTAACCTGTTGCCTCTTTTTTAGATCCAATCAACTGTGTCATCGGGGAACGCCTCAGATGGCATACTCATCGCTGGGTCAGGGCCCTACGGTCATCTCACATAATGTGCAAGGGCTGAACATACCAGAGAAGCGAACCACACTACTTAGGGAACTCCAGAAAGGTAAACCACATTTCGTTTTTCTGCAGGAGACTCACTTTCAGACCAACAAGGTACAGAAATTGACTAACACATACTTCACAACAGCCCTACACGCGACCAATGACCTGACAAAATCAAAAGGGGTGTCCATCTTAATAAGCAAAAATGCGCCCTTTCAATTGACTGACAGGTTGACCGACCCCGAGGGCCGATACATATTTCTCAAGGGGAAATATGCTGGCTCTCCAATTACGCTGGCGAATGTCTACTTCCCTAATTCAGCACATGCAAATTTCTGCAGACGTGTGATTCAGGCTTTATCAGGCTTTACGTCCGGGTATCTGATACTAGGGGGGGACTTTAACGTCCCACTGAACCCCCTGGTGGACACCTCGACGGGTAAGACGTGCATATCCTACAAAATCCTTAAAAGGATTAAGACACTTCTGCAGACCCTGCAACTGGTGGATGCATGGAGATTTCTCCACCCATCAGAGAGGGACTTCACGTTCTACTCTGCCCCCCACAATAGATACTCTCGTATCGACCACTTGTACATATCGCAAAAAGATCTACCTCGGATGTCTGGGGCCAAGATAGGTCTACAAACTATATCAGACCATGCACCTACGTCCTTAACGATGGTGGAATCCGCCCCCACGACCCATTCAGCCTCCTGGAGACTAAACACATCGCTCCTGACGGATCCAACACTGCTACCTCAAATAACTGATAGTTTAGTGAATTTCTTCAAGCAGAATGAGTCTGAGGAAGCTGACCCCATGATGGTCTGGGGTGCCCATAAATGTACACTCAGAGGTGACTTGATGCGTATGGGGGCCAGGCGTAAGAGACTACAGGAGGCTGAAGTCACCACACTCTTGAGCACAATCTCCCGACTGGAGACCAAACACAAACAGTCCTTGTCTGTACAGACAGCTGCGGACCTTCTGGAAGCCAGGAAGCAGCTACAAAATGCCCTTGCTACCAAGACAAAACGTTTCCTATTCTTTAGGAAAAAAATATATTATGAGGCGGGAGACAAATCGGGTAAGCTGTTGGCGAGGGCCCTACGCGACCCCCACTCCTCCACCCACATTTCTGGGATCAGAAATGAATCAGGCTTACTGGACGTTAAAACGGAAGACATTGCGGCACATTTTCATAAATACTACTCTACACTTTACAACCTACCGTTGCAACACAAACCGCCTGGGCTGGAGGGATCTAGGACTCAGGCCATCCTGGACTATCTGAGTCATAGTGGCCTACCCAAACTGCCGGCTGAGGCCACCTCCGCCCTAGACGAACAGATTTCACCACAGGAAATTCAGTGTGCCATTAATGCCTTGAAACCCGGAAAAAGTCCGGGGGCCTGATGGCTTCAGTTCAATTTACTACAAGACATTTAGTGACATACTGACAGGTCCCTTGCAGAAAGCCTTCAACTCACTGACGAACCCTAGGCCCCTCCCGCGGGACTTTCACGCTGCACACATCACGGTTATCCCGAAAGCGGCTAAAGACCCCGAAACCTGTGCGAGTTATAGGCCTATCTCCCTCCTGAATATAGACCTGAAGCTGTTGGCGAAAATATTGGCCAACAGGTTGAGGCCACTTTTGACTGAGGTGATTGGTCCGGAGCAGGCGGGTTTCGTACCAGGGAGAGAGGTAAAGGACAATATCATTAAAGCCCTCTTACTCATGCAGGCAGCGCGTACCCAACAGGTCGAGAGCCTTCTCCTGTCCACAGACGCGGAGAAGGCTTTCGACAGAGTATCGTGGGACTTTATGTTCGCAACTTGCACTCACATAGGTCTTAGCTCACGTATGATGGCGTGGATCACTTCGCTTTACCACCACCCCTCTGCTAGGGTTAAAATTAACGGGTCGCTGTCCGACGTAATAGAAATTCAAAACGGGACACGCCAGGGGTGCCCCCTCTCCCCTCTACTGTTTATCCTTTCTCTAGAACCATTCATTCGTACGGTTAATAAAGACAACTCGATTCAGGGGATCTCGGTTCGCGGTAGGATGTACAAAACGGCGGCATACGCGGATGACCTCTTATTTTTTGTGACAGGCCCGCATGTTACTATCCCAAATCTTCTGAAGGAATTCAGCCACTATGGCTACCTCACAAACCTCAAGATAAACCTAACCAAATCAGAAGCAATGAATATCACACTGCCTGCCCCGACCCTCACCAGGACACAATCTAACTGCACGTTTAGATGGGAAAGTAAGGCCATGAAGTACCTGGGAATTTGGTTGACCCCGTCCCTGGCGTCACTCTATGATGCTAACTTCACGCCATTACTGAGTAGAATTGAGGACAATCTGAAACTCTGGAATGCAGGATATTTCTCCTGGTTCAGGAGAGCTGCCATCATCAAGATGGTGATGCTGCCCAGACTCCTGTATCTGTTGAGAGCCATACCTATAGTCATGCCTAATAAATTCTTCAAAAAGCTCCAAACCGTGCTTCTGGCTTTTCTCTGGTCTCACAAGCGGGCAAGGATTAAATTTGCTCTCTTGACCAGACCAAAGGAAGATGGGGGAATGGGGCTCCCTGATTTCAGGAGATACTATATAGCAGCACATGTAACGAGGGTAGTAGATTGGCATTGCCACAGAGAGGTGAAGGACTGGGTGACCCTGGAGGAGGACCTAGGTCCCTTCTCACTCCTTTTCTCCCCCTGGAACCCAGGCCTGAAGAAACCGCACTCTCTGCTCCATCAACCCCTATAGGCGAATACCCTGAAAGTTTTTGCCTTGGGGACCAAATGTTCCACTATCTCCACAGTGATAGGCCCTCTAACGCCGCTTTCAAATAACCCTGACTTCCAGCCGGGAATCGGAACACGGACACTAAGTCACTCATCCTCCAATAAGACACTCACTACCGGAGAATGCTTCCGAGGGGGAACATTTGTGGAATATAGGACGCTTAAACAAGTCCTGGACCGCCCCTCCCTGCAGTTCTGGACGTACCTACAAGTACGTAGCTACACAGGTGACAAAGTGAACAAACAACACTACACCAGACAGTTGACTGATCTAGAAGAGGTCTGTAACAAAGGTGAGCTCCTGCAGAAAGCGACATCTGTCATTTACAAGTGGCTACAAGTATCTTCTACCTCAACAGAAGATAGGTTCCAAAAGGGCTGGTCCAAAGCTCTTGGGAAGACCATCTCAGAGAGACAATGGCGGAGCGCCTGTGTTCTGGCACACAAGTGCTCTATTAGCACAAAAATACAGGAAACGTCATAAGTTACTTACACATTGGTATATCACACCAACTAAACTGAGCTCCTGGTATGCACAGACGTCTGATAAATGTTGGAGGTTTGGAGAGGAGGTAGGCACGTTGTTACACATTTGGTGGCAATGTCCTCGCCTGGCCAGCTTCTGGCAACAGGTCAAGGACCTAATTAAACAAATCACGGAGACCAGCTTGACGCTGGACGCCGCGTGCTGCCTGCTCCACATCTCCTCCTTCTCGTTAAAGAGATATAAGAACTCCCTGACGAAGCACATGTTAAACTCAGCAAAGGCCCTGATCCCAATCTACTGGAAGACCACCAGGGTACCCACGGTCACACAATGGCTGGAAAAGATCTCTGAGATCCGCGAGATGGAAGATACTCTTGCACAGGCCTCAGACAGAGTAGATAAGTTCCACGAGACATGGTCACCCTGGTTTGAGTTCCGCTTTTCTGAAGCCTACGAGACACTCGTGGGCACTGGCTGAATAATTGATATATCACTGACCAACTATTAAGGGTTGGTACTGAGATAATACACTGGTTTTGCCAATTTTTGCACTACACCCTTCCTCTTTCCCCTACCTCTTCTTTCATCTCTGACCCACTCTCCCCCCCCCCCCCCTCCTCCCCCTGTCCTGCCTTTTCTATTGGCAGGAATGTTTAGCTTCTTTCTATGGTATGATAGTGGAAAGTACACCCAAAAGCGTTAGACGATTCTGCAGAAATATAATGTCAGATGAACCCGCGTAGAACAGGTTCCACCTCTGGTTTACACAAGACGTTATATGATCACAATTACAGTAGAGCAGACTCTATATTGAGACTATTTCAGTTAGCCCTAAGTTGTGCCGCGTAACGTGAGCCTTATTGCTACTCGCTGTAATAGTTTTGGTTGTCTACCTTGGATGTATAAGACCTCTGTATATGATTGTCATTATCATGCTGTACTGTTTTGTTTGCACCTTATATATTTTGTTCCTGACGTGAACACTAATAAACTTTGGAATGTAAAAAAAAGTATCCAGTTGTTGTGGCGTACTGTTTTTCTCACTCCAAGTGCAGTCAGTGGATCCTGGGGTTATAATACAGGTATTTTGTATTGTCTTACATTGTATTGTATTGCATTGCATCACAGCTGTGCCAAGGGGATTGAGCCAAGTTAGTGGGGTTTATTGGTAGAGTGCAGGCCCAAATTAAACTAGCAGCTCCTTCGGGGGTCAGTGCTACATTTTTTTTCTGGTCATTTACAAATATACAATCAAGGTTTTTAATAAAAAAAAATTCTGGTCATTTACAAATATACAATCAAGGTTTTTAATATTTTTTTTTTCTGGTCATTTACAAATATACAATCTAGATATTTTTTTATTTAAACATAAAAAAACAAAAATAAAACCTTATAAAAAAAATTCAAACCCTCCCCAGAACATTGATCAAATTTTTTAGCTGTAGCTCCACCCTTTTTGATTACTCACGAATCTCTCTTGATGCAAGACGGATGTCTTCGATCTGTGCCCTGCACGACAACACTTGTGCAATCAAGAGCTGGGCACTATGGGCCAGATCCTCAAAAGGGATACACCGGCGTATCTACTGATACGCCGTCGTATCCCTGTTTCTATCTTTGGAACTGATCCACAGAATCAGTTTCCAAGAGATAGACAGAAGATCCGACATGTGTAAGGGACTTACACTGCCGGATCTTAGGATGTAGTACCGCATCCGCCGCTGGGGGCATTTCGCATCGAAATGCCGCCTCGGGTATGCAAATTAGCACTTACGGAGATCCACGAAGCTTTTCAGCTTCGTTTTTTCTCCGTAAGTTTTAGTTTGCAATTGTAAAATTAGGGCTGCTTTTACAAAGTGTAAACTGTTTTCACCTTGTAAAAGCAGACCCTTCTGTCCAGCGACGCGTTTTATTTTTTGTTTTAATTTTTTTTTTTTCGCCGTATCTTTTTTTTTTTTCGACGCAACTTTATTGACCCGACGCGATCCACAAAGCTCGGCGTAACGTAATTTCGTGCTATGCACGTCGGGAAAATGACGTCACAAGCATGCGCAGTACGGCCGGCGCAGGAGCGTGCCTAATTTAAATGGGAATCGCCCCCATTTGAAGAGGAACGCCTTGCGCCGGCAGAATTTAAGTTACACAGCCGAAAATTTCTAGGTAAGTGCTTTGTGGATCGGGCACTTAGGTAGAAATTTTAAGGCAGTGTAATTTAAATTTTTACGTTACGCCGGCTCTTTGTGGATCTGGCCCTATATGTGTCAAGTCCCTCACCAGCACGACTTGCTCCTGAAATGTGGGACCAAACCATGTATTAAAATTATGTAGGCCTACATCTAGATTACCTGAAGCTGTGGTATATGATACTTTACCGGATGTGGGTGTAGGTTCCCCTTCGTCAACATCCCTCGGGGGTGTGGCTTGGGTGTTTTCGTCCTCCTGCCTTGCTGCTTCATTGCGCCCTACGAGATTGAAGAAAAGGTACACATGATTTTAAAAGATTAGAGGCCTGAAAGAGAACTAAAAAACATTGTTTTTACAAATGATGGGACTATTGTTGGTTTTAACAACCCTTCTAAGCAGAACACAGGATTGTAGACATTCCCAAAGCATTTTAAATTCTTTGGAGCTTTGGTCTAGTTTTCTACATGGAAGATAACCAAGTATCCACTGGATCACCTCACCTCTGTGTGACACCCTAAATAGGTTGGTCTTGTGGCCAACAATTGTGCTACTGAGTCTACATGTGTAACCAACTGCTGAGCAGACTCTCCTTTTTCTGTATATTGAGTTATTATCAAATCTTAAAATCTATCTAGGAACACATCTACATAAATTCCACAATTGATGTCACCTAAAACCCCAAATATGTCACAAGTTTCCTGTTTGTGGGCACACAAATTGGCCGTAGGAGTCGTCGTTCGTTCGATCCGGAATAATAAAAAGATGATATTTTTGTCTGATACAGTGTTTCAACTCCCATTTGCCCATGCGAACTAGGCATGATGCCATTTCTCACAAAGATCGACTTTTATTATTTAAAGTCGAATGAACGACGATGCCGACGACCAATTCTTGTGCCCACAAACATCAAAAACATACAGTACAACCTGAAAGAAAAAACACATGCCACAAAGAACAAACCAAAATAATGATTACACAGGAAAATTACTTACTTCTTCTAATGACTCTTTTTATCCTCTCCAGTTGTTCTGGCTCTCTCAACTTCAGGTCTGACCACCTTTTTCTCAGTTGTTCTTTACTCCTGCGTTCCCCAAATTTCTCCTGGAGTCTCCTGACCACTTTCTCCATTATTGAGGCCTTTGCTTTGTTGGGATGCCTGTGAGGGCCATGTTTGGCATCATAGTCCTCCCTCCTTAAAATGCTGACCATCTCAACCATTTCCTGGAAGGACATGTTTGAGGCCTTGTACCTCCGCCTGGTTCTTCTGGTTGCTTGGGCCTGGCCTGCCTCCTGGCTCGAGTTAGCCATATTGGTCTGCATGTCCTGCATCTCCTCCATAATTCTTCCTCATAAAACGATACAGAAGGGGCGGGGAGGGGTCGAGACCGAACGTCAGGGGCGGGGTAACGTGCGGAGCATCACGCATGCGAAGTGTATAAAGGGATACAGCGTGATTGAAAGCGGCGTTCACAGTCTGTGGAAAAAGGCGGAAGTCACGAACTTGTCATACGACGGTACGTAACTGTATTTTTGACATTATTAGTGAACAGTGGATGAATTTGTGGGCTAGATATGGTGTTAAAGCTTATGAGTAGTAGTGGCTTGACTGACATTAGTTTTTTTTTTTCATTTTGACTTTCAGAAATAATGGAGGCGTTCAAAGAGCCAGATTTCCTGACGGAATTTATACAGAGATGGAAGGAACTTCCTGTACCGTGGCAAACTAAAAACAAAGTAAATAAAAACAAAGATGCCAGGAAGAAAGCAAAGGAGACCCTGCTTGCATTTGTAAAGACAAGGGTCCCCAACGCCACAACCGAGACTGTGAAACAAAAAATAAATTCCATTAGGGGCACCTACAGGACCCAACGGTCCAAGTACGGTACAAGTCCTGGCCTCAATGAGATCTGGGGCTGCAGCTGACAGCATCTACATGCCAAACCTGTGGTACTATGGTCAGTTGCAGTTCCTGGACGACCACATTGAGGCCAGGCCATCCCTGTCTACCCTTCCCCCAAGAGATCGCTCCCATCTTCCCTGCAGTCAATCCTCCAGTCTTCCCTGCAGGCAAGAGCAGGCAACCTCGGAGGAAGAGCAAGAGTTCCTGGAGGACCCTGATTGTGACCCATGGAGCCAAGTATCGCATTTTGCAAACAATTTTGGGAAATCAAAGTATAATAATGATGTCAAATGTATGTTCCTAGTGTTCCAAATTTAAAAGGATTGAACAAAAAATGTTGAACATAGCAATAGACAGTAGTGGCAAAACATGATGGGGACAAGATAGAAAAATGCAGGGGTCAGAATGATTGTGTGTAATTTTCTGGTACGCCATTAGGGGGGTACAAACAATACACCTGGAAGGGGCCCCGTATGTCAAACACCCTTTTTGGGAAGAATCATTTGGTCAAAAAAAAAAAACATTTCTATTTTGGGTAAAGGCCCCCCGCTTCTCTATTTCAGCCGGCAGCAATCCCCCCAGCTTCAGGGGGCCCATGTCTGAAGCTGTGTAAGGGGCGCCATAATTATGGATGGCGGCCCTGTGTGTAATATATATTAGCATTCAATTTGCATATGTCATGATTTTAAAAATGTGTGTGATTAATGAAGACAACAAATAAACTGTCCCTTTTTTTTATACACAGACAGAGCAAAGCCAGGAGGAGGCAGGACCCACAGGGAGCCAGGAGGAGGCAGGCCCCACAGGGAGCCAGGGGGAGGCAGGCCCCACAGGGAGGCAGGCCCCACAAGGAGCCAGGGGGAGGCAGGCCCCACAGGGAGCCAGGAGGAGGCAGGCCCCACAGGGAGCCAGGGGGAGGCAGGTCCAACTGCAAGGCAGGAGGTGGCAGAACCCACTGGGAGCCAGGAGGTGGCAGGCCCCAGTGGGAGACAGGAGGCACGCCGGCGTGATACAATCTCCCGGATCCCTCCTCTCCGCACTCCCACGAAAAGGGCCAGGAGGTTTCTCCAAATGGAGGAGACCCGAGCCCTGCTTCGCGAAGCAACTGCGAGAGCCACCCACAGAAGAAGAGGGTTTTGCAGCGCTCATCTCAGCCAAGCTCCGTAATCTGGAGCTGGGCTAGCGTGTGCGCTGTAAAACTCTCATCTTCAAGGCCATAAACATGACCACACTGGGGCAGCTCGATGACAACATTGACATTGTGCGGATTGCTCCTCCTGTACTTGCCGCTCCTCCTGCTCCTGCTTTTCTCCTGCTCCTGCTGCTTCTCCTGCTCCTCCTCTTCCTGAGCCTGCTCTGGCTCCTGGCACAACCTCGGCTCCAGGAACCCAGACCCCGAGAACTCGGTCTGTACGGAAGACTGCAGGGAAGACTGCAGGGAAGATTGCAGGGAAGAAGTCCAAGCGATGAGATGGTGCCCCTAATGGAATTTTTTTGTGACTCACAGCCTTGACTGTTGGCTTGGTGGACCCTTGTTTTTATAAATGCAAGCACGCTCTCAAGTGCTGTCTTCCTTGGCTTCTTTGTTTTTATTAATTTTTGATTTTTGTTTGCCAGCAGTGTTTATTTTTTTCCTTTTATTAGACCAGAATAAATGGCTTTTTGTTTTGCGTGCAAAATTTGTCCATGTGTATTTTTTGGCAAATAGAGAGATCGTTAGTGAGTAGGCAGACACATTTAAAAAAACAAACATTTTTACGTTAACAAGGGACAACAACCTCCTTGTGGGTAAATTCAAATAAATAATGATGTTGTTGTGGTCACTTCACACACTCCAAAATCAACCAAAAAAAATAAATTGCTAAAATATTACCACATTTATTCCCACAATAAAAATATGAAACATAACAAGATTTAAAATATATTTTTTTAATTTTAGGGAAATGGAGATCTGCCTAAAAAACACAACACAAAACAAAACAAAACATTATATAACAATAAATAATAAAGTAAAAAGCTTGTCATAACTATGTAACAAGATCAGCTGCAACAAATGAGGATTTTAGTGTAGCATTTAAAAGCATTGTGTAATGCAGCGCATTCTTTTCTTCTATAATTTGAAACCTAACGAATGTGCTTACTCCATTCTGAACAGTAGTTTTACCAGAACGAGCGCTCCTGTCTCCTAACTTGCTTCTGAGCATGCGTGGGTTTAAAACGTCATTTTAGCCCACACGCGATAATTTTTTATGACACAAAAAACAACGCATGTTCGAAAAAAAAAATTGTCGTTTTTCAGAAGACATAAAACTATGTTTTTAAAAATTTCTTTTTTTTTCATCACAAAAAACGACCGTGTGTACGCGGAATGAGACATGTGTGTGACAGCGCTCCAGGGGAGCAACAGGCCATGATGATGGGTACCTCCAAGGAGGTAAAGGTCTCTTCAAATGTCTCAACCTTTCAACCTGCAGTGGATGAGCCCCTCCATGTCTTGGACAGGGAAAAAGTACCTAGGTATTTAGACATGGGTTGCATAGAGATGACGAAAACTTTATTAGAAATGCTGAAGTTGGTAAAAAACGCACTCGCTGTACACTTGGGTGTCTCCACCGCAGACGGACCAAATGGTGCTGCAAATAGTACCAATAGGTGGAGCCAGGGGGTACAGGCTGTGCAGGGAAACTTTGATCAAGAGTGGTATTGGTGGGTCCAATGCTTATTAACAGTGTGGCAAATAGTCCTGAGGTTCTCTAAGGCCTTGTACAGACGATTGAACATGTCCAATGAAAACGGTCAAAGGGTCAAAAAAAATTTAAAATGTTGTTCACTATTAATCACTTTTTCATAGTAATATCACTATTATCAACTATGCATATTGGGGGTTTGATTACCCTCAGTTTTATTTGTTTATTACACTTTAAATAATCACATTTAAGTAATACATTTTTGTATTTTGGTTTTGAGTTCCAGAGAGGGTCACACTGGTTCTCTATGCAAAATACTCCAGTTTAGGGAGACACTAATTGATATGACCTTTTATGTGGTTATATCTGTTTATAATTATAAATTAAATTGTATTCCAATATTGGGATGCCTTATTTAACTATAGCACCCATCATCTTCATATGTTTTGAAGGGATTTGAAATCAGGTTATATTGGTTTATTTACCTCTCAATAACATTTATATTATTTAAACCTCGTTCTAATCTCCTGCAGGATGGTTTGTACCTCCGATGGAAGTTCTATAGATGACCCTTACTCACCTCGGTTAAATAGAGTATAGGAGGTTTTGGGGAGGGAGGTATCCAGTGCCAGGGAGATCTCCGTCCATTGTTCGGGTTCTTATCCGGGGATACATATATTTTATTTTGTTTGATACAATTTTTATTGAGCCCGTTATATTGGGTAGGAGTGAATGAGTGTAATTAAACTCGTTACATATTTTTATTACTGTCGCAGTTACAATACCCTGGTTGCGTTGCGCCGCACTCCTTGGTATGGGCATGTAACCTTACCTAAGATGGCGCTGTCTACATCCACTGGGCTGCCTTTCATAATGGTGTCTCACTGCCGAGAGCCCCACCCCCATTGATAACGTCCGCTTTGTGACGAAACGCGTCTGGGAGGCTGCGTCAGTGACGTCACCACGCTCGGGAGCAAGGGCTCCTGCATGCCAGCCGGCATTTTCCACATTTTAAAAACACTGGCTGTTTTTATAATTTCTGCTGTAAGTAGAATACTTTTTAATAAATTTTGTTACCGTACGTTATTACGCTATATGCGTCCTCTTTTTTCATACACTCCCTCTATTGGAGCGACTGAGGTTTATTGATCGTGAAGCTGTGGACTCCTGATCTGAGATCCCTGGGGAAACAAAAGGCCGAGGCTGGGTTATAGCCATCCGCTTTGATTCCTTACCTTCTGGTAAGAGGCTTTAATTTCCAGGTGGAGGAACTTCACAAACTGCATGCATGTCACCGGGTGTTGGAGAAATTTACATCCATCGTTTCAATACTGTGCCACACTATATGGAACTTGTGTCCTTGTACTACCAAAGTGCATTCCTAGCCTCTGCATAAGAGCTCACAGACGTTTTCCATTGCTATTACTTCTACCTTGAGTAGGGGACTTGTTCAATTATTATCTTGGCGCAGCTTTTTGTTTTTTATGTTTATTTGTGTACTTCACACGATAGCTGCTGCCTTGGGGTTTATTGTGTTGTAGCGCAGTTTTTTTGTTTTTCTTTGTACTGTTCTGATTTATTACTGCTGCTCACACTTTATTTTACATACCTTGGTATACCATCTGGTTATACAGATAGTCCCTACAATGGACATCTTCGAGTTTAGGGCCAAGAAGCTTTTAAATACCGATGGGGTCTTTGAATCTTACAAAGAATATGAGGGAGATCTTGGGGGTTTATTTACACGGCTGAAAAACCTGTTGGTCTCTGAGAACCATACTAAGTGGGATATAGCCTACTTAGAATCTTATGTTAAATTGGGTATGGTCCCCAGGAGCCTCAGGTGGGAGGTCCCACCTCAGAAAGGGGATCTAGACCTCGAGGATTGGTTTAAGTATTTTAATACTGCTGGTATCACTTTTCTCGAATTTCTGATTAAGAAAAAGGTTACTAAATTAAGTAAACTGGACGATGAGATTAAATCTATCAAAACCAGTCTGGACCCCTCTAAGGACAACGAGGAGTATAAAGATAAATCCTCTAGCCTCCTTAACCTTTTAGAGAAAGAGGATAAAGATCAGAGGATAAAAAAGAAAAAGAAATTTAACAGAGATCTGGAAGACTACCAGAACAGTGTAGTCTTCAATTGGCAGAAAAAACTGCTGGAAGAGTTAAATAAACCATCCCACACTGAGATGGAGGTTTCCAACCATCAGGTTATTAATCCCTCTGGAGGGGAACCCCCTTATCAGGGAGGGCCTAAGAGGCACCCTCCTCAGCTCAAAGGAGGTGGCCCCCCTGTAAGAGCTTCACCCAGGAGAGGTCAAGGGCCCCCTAAGGGACCACCTTTGAAAAATCAGGGTCGCCCGGCAACATCTAGATTTAATTTTAGACCAGCCTTCGGTACCGGCCCCCCACAGGGAGCTTCTGGCTACAATTACAATTCGGCTGCCCCTTCAGGTGGAGCTGGCTATTACCAGAGCCAGCCTCCTAGAGTGTCACATCAAGCACCTAGAGGGAGGGGATGGGGACAAGGTGATATAAGAGGACAGAGCCATCCCTCCGTTGGTACCAATAACTGGCGTCAGGGACAAATGGGGGATGTTGATTACCCCTCCCCAGTGTATTTTCAACCTGAATCGGGGCTAGGATGGGACTATAATATACCCACCAATAATGCCTTTTTCCCTTTGAGTGACAGGGATGGCCCTGATGAGTATCAGATACCTTAGGCCAACCATTTCTCGGCCCCTCAAGGAGGACCCTGGTTTGCACCTCCTCCCTATTTACCACAAAGTGCCCTTGCCCCTTCAGGAACTCCTGTGGTTTCCAATGGTTCCCTAAATTGGGGTTTTCACAGGCCCAGCCAGGGCACCAAAAGGTTGGTCGAAAGAGGCGAGGTAATAGAGGGGGGAGGGGACGCAGGACAGCCCAAGCGTTCCAAAACATAGAAGGTAGAGGGATTTTTAATTTGAGCTCCAGAACATTGACAGACTCTGAGAGGGTGATATTGGATAAAGGTCTTAAATTTGCACCCCCCCAGAGTCTCAACAAATTTGGAACATACATGGATATCCACAAGTTTGTCAGAAAGATCAATATTAAGAGATACATGGTGGGTATCCATTCTAGCAACCACATTTCTGGAAATGGCTACGTTCATTCGGGCCTTTCCAACACCTCGTTGTTTAACCCTCCGGGAGGACTGGCACCTTCCCTGAAAATTTTCAGGGATGTTCTACTGAGAGATTTGGAGGCGATGGATATTAAGAAAGCCAAACTTAATAAAACTCTACAGGAAGGATTGGATTCTTTGTGCACCAACAAAGATTTAATCATAAGACCTGCAGATAAGGGGGGGGGGGCATTGTTGTGTTAGACAAGGTCGATTATTTGAAGGAAATGCATAACATTGTCGATGACACCAGTACTTACTCCATCTTACCTAGTGACCCCAAAAGTAAATATAAAAGGGATTTGGAGATTTTGGTGGAAAGGGGTGTGTTTGAGGGGATACTTACACTAAAAGAAAAACTTTTCCTCATACCCAAAGCCCCTCGTACTCCGACGATATATTACCTTCCCAAACTTCATAAGGATCCTGTCTGCCCCCTGGGACGACCTATAGTGAGTGGTATAGATTCCATCACGTCCCGGGTGGGCAGATATATTGACTTTTATTTGCAGCCTTTGGTTAAAAAAATCCCTTCCTATGTTAGGGATTCGAAACATATTATGAATGTTCTATCTGGTATCCCCCCACTCCAGACATGTGGATGGTTACCATTGACGTCAAGTCCCTTTATACCATTATTCCCCATACATTGGGACTGGAAGCAGTTCATTTTCTCGTAAGAGATTCAGGGTTACCGATCAGACAGGTGGACTACATTATGGCGCTATTAAAATTTGCTGCTGATTCCAACTATTTTTGGTTTGAAAATAATTTTTACAAACAGGTTACCGGAGTAGCCATGGGGGCCAAATACGCCCCCAGCTTGGCCAATTTATTTATGGCCAAGTGGGAGGAGGATGTCATCCATGTGCGGGATCTTTCCCAGATTGCCCTTTGGGCAAGATACATCGATGACATCCTCCTCCTATGGGTTGGCGGGTACGAGGACCTTATCAGCTTTATTTCCACACTCAATTCCAATCAGAGAGGAATAGAGCTAAAATATGAGGCAAGCCAGACCAGTGTCCACTATTTGGATTTAAATATTGGGATTAAGGCAGGCAGTTTTGTTACTTCCACCTATTTCAAGGACACAGATCGCAACGCCTTTATTCCAACTGACAGTTGTCACCATACCCCTTGGATTAAAGGTGTCCCTAAAAGCCAGTTCTTAAGGTTGAGACGAAATTGTACAGATCCACAGGACTTCTCTGTTCAAGCAAGAGTACTAACTGACCGCTTCCTGGAGAAGGGTTACACTCAGGAAGAATTAGAGGGAACCCTGAATCAAGTCCTTGCCATAGACAGGAAAGACCTGTTGGTTGATAAGAAAAAAGACGAGGGTGCCGATTTTTTGAATTGCACACCTTTCATCACAAATTATTCTGTCCAACATCGGTCTGTTTCCCATTTGATTCGGAAACATTGGCATATTGCAACTAATGATCCTATATTGAAAGATATTTTGCCAGATAGGCCTAAAGTAATTTTTAGGGGAGTCCAGTCCCTGAGGAATAAAATCTCACTTAATGTGGTCGACCCCCCGACTGGGAGTAGAGGTTTTGTTGACCAACTTAAGGGGTATTATAAATGTAAAAGATGTAGAATTTGCTCTTTGACCACCAACACTAGGAGGTGTGTCACAACGTTCACTTCTACTGTTACCAACAAAGAATTCAAAATTGTTCCATGCATAACTTGTGCATCTACGGGCGTGGTTTATTTGGTCCAATGTCCGTGCGGCCTACAATATGTAGGCCGGACCAAGAGGTCCTTTCAAATAAGAGTAAACAAGCATATTACCAATATATTGGGAGATTTCAAAGACCATTCAGTGTCTAACCACTATAGACTCAAACACAACCGAGACCCTTCTAACACCTTATTCCTAGGGATCAATAAATTTAAACCCCACTGGAGGGGTAGTAACCTAGTGAGGGATATATCCCAGATGGAGATGGGGTGGATACATCGATTAAAATCATACACTCCGTTTGGTCTAAACATTGATACGGATGTTAATGCTTTTATTAACAATGCATAACTATGTATTCTTTATGAAAGGCACCCTTGGAAGTGGAAAAAGATTTTTTCTAAAAAATTTTTTTCATTTTTTCATTTTTTTCATATTTTTATTGTTTACTTTTTATCATATATAATTTGTTTTCGTTTTTTTCCCCCTGGTTTCCCCCCCCTTCTTTTAGGTGACACTTAAGTTTACGGATACGGTTATTCGTATTCCAAATTAAAAAATAATTTTTTTTCAAAAGTTAAAATATTTTTTCCCCTATATATGAATTTTAATAAAATAGATTTTTAGGTAGGGGAAGGGTTAAATATATTTAAATTAGGATTTTCTTAATTAATCACGTTATAATGACTCTTAGGGTCAAAAAAAAAAAAAAAAAAAATTTTGTTCACTATTAATCACTTTTTCATAGTAATATCACTATTATCAACTATGCATATTGGGGGTTTGATTACCCTCAGTTTTATTTGTTTATTACACTTTAAATAATCACATTTAAGTAATAAATTTTTGTATTTTGGTTTTGAGTTCCAGAGAGGGTCACACTGGTTCTCTATGCACAATACTCCAGTTTAGGGAGACACTAATTGATATGACCTTTTATGTGGTTATATCTGTTTATAATTATAAATTTAATTTTATTCCAATATTGGGATGCCTTATTTAACTATAGCACCCATCATCTTCATGTGTTTTGAAGGGATTTGAAATCCTATCAGGTTATATTGGTTTATTTACCTCTCAATAACATTTATATTATTTAAACCTCGTTCTAATCTCCTGCAGGATGGTTTGTACCTCCGATGGAAGTTCTATAGATGACCCTTACTCACCTCGGTTAAATAGAGTATAGGAGGTTTTGGGGAGGGAGGTGTCCAGTGCCGGGGAGATCTCCGTCCCTTGTTCGGGTTCTTATCCGGGGATACATATATTTTATTTTGTTTGATACAATTTTTATTGAGCCCGTTATATTGGGTAGGAGTGAATGAGTGTAATTAAACTCGTTACATATTTTTATTACTGTCGCAGTTACAATACCCTGGTTGCGTTGCGCCGCGCTCCTTGGTATGGGCATGTAACCTTACCTAAGATGGCGCTGTCTACATCCACTGTGCTGCCTTTCATAACGAGCGGCGGCTATTTAATGGTGTCTCACTGCCGAGAGCCCCACCCCCATTGATAACGTCCGCTTTGTGACAAAACACGTCTGGGAGGCTGCGTCAGTGACGTCACCACGCTCGGGAGGAAGGGCTCCTGCATGCCGGCCGGCATTTTCCACATTTTAAAAACACTGGCTGTTTTTATCATTTCTGCTGTAAGTAGAATACTTTTTAATAAATTTTGTTACCGTACGTTATTACGCTATATGCGTCCTCTTTTTTCATACACTCCCTCTATTGGAGCGACTGAGGTTTATTGATCGTGACGCTGTGGACTCCTGATCTGAGATCCCTGGGGAAACAAAAGGCCGAGGCTGGGTTATAGCCATCCGCTTTGATTCCTTACCTTCTGGTAAGAGGCTTTAATTTCCAGGTGGAGGAACTTCACAAACTGCATGCATGTCACCGGGTGTTGGAGAAATTTACATCCATCGTTTCAATACTGTGCCACACTATATGGAACTTGTGTCCTTGTACTACCAAAGTGCATTCCTAGCCTCTGCATAAGAGCTCACAGACGTTTTCCATTGCTATTACTTCTATCTTGAGTAGGGGACTTGTTCAATTATTATCTTGGCGCAGATTTTTGTTGTTTTTTATGCTTATTTGTGTACTTCACACGATAGCTGCTGCCTTGGGGTTTATTGTGTTGTAGCGCAGTTTTTTTGTTTTTCATCGGACATGTCCGCTCGGAGATTTTGGTCTGATGGTTGTACACACCATCAAACCAAAATCCCCGCGGACAGACAGCGTGGTGACGTGGCGGTGACGTTGACGCCGCCATGTCCGCAAACCCGGAAGTTCAATGCTTCCACGCATTCGTCGAATCACTTTGACGCCATGCGCAGGTTCTCGGGCCAGCGGACATGTCCGATGAGTCGTACTGACCATCGGACATGTCCGACGGACAGGCTTCCAGCGGACAAGTTTCTTAGCATGCTAAGAAACTTTTGTCCGCTGGAAACCTGTCCGCTAGGCCGGAAAATTGTCCGGTCGGCCCTACACACGACCGAACATGTCCGCGGAAACTGGTCCATGGACCAGTTTCAGCGGACATGTTCGGTCGTGTGTACGAGGCCTAAGAGGGTGCTCCCAGTTGCTGAGTGGTATGGAAGGTGTTTAGAACTGTTGGAGACATCAAAGCATACCTTCCAACTTTTTGAGATGGGAATGAGGGAAACCTATCAGCAAAAGTATGCAGGCATAGGACATACCCCTTGCCACGCCCCCTTAAAGGAGAATTGTACAAAAAAACAAGATTGGTTAAACCCACAAGTGCTTTTCTACCACTACTATTCCTTTGTATTGGCTTTTGGAATTTACAAATGAAGCAATTTAGAAATCAGATGAAAGGTTTAGCACTGAAAAACACTTTTAGATAGATAAAAAGTGCATTTTTTATACATCTATATAGATCAGACCAAAATGAGGGACAAATGAGGGAGGAATGAGGGACAGTCCCTCCAAATCAGGGACAGTTGGGAGGTATGTCAAAGGCATCTCCGGCTGGTGAAGTGACTAGAAACATCCCTGCTGGTGTGGTCCGAGGTGCAGCTTAGCAGTGGGCGCAGATACTGTCTCACCCACTAAACCTCATGAGAAAGAAGGGCCCAGAATAGACGCAGCACTAGCAGAGATGCTTTCTATCACTCAGAAAGAGGTACAACTTAAAGTACCCGGAGACGCTGTGAGAGAAAGTACAAATGTTTCTGCAACAATGTAATGTGTACATCAGAAAGAAGTAGTTTGTGCATGGATCAGTGTCATTTGTTAGATCAGTTACCCATGGAATGTCGGACAACAGGTGAGGTGGAGCTGTGCTATGGACCTGTGGGTAGTAGTCACTTACCTGTGTGTGGTCCCTCCTCCGGTCTAGTTCTAACAAGCACTGAGATGGATGGCACTGATTGTGTTGGACTGGGTGACATTGAAATGTATGATCTGCTAATGATTGGTGCTGTTAAAAATTGATGTGGCTGCCGTGGGTAGGGATGAGCTTCGACTCGAACATTGCCTGTTCGCCTGTTCGGCGAACAACAAACAATTAGGGGTGTTCGCGGCAAATTCGAAAAGCCGCGGAACACCCTGTTAAAGTCTATGGGAGAAATCTAAAGTGCTAATTTTAAAGGCTAATATGTAATTTATTGTCCTAAAAAGTGTTTGGGGACCTGGGTCCTGTCCCAGGGGACATGTATCAATGCAAAAAAAGTTTTAAAAACGGACGTTTTTTCGGGAGCAGTGAATTTAATAATGCTAAAAGTGAAACAATGAAAGTGAAATATTACTTTAAATTTCGTACCTGGGGGGGTGTAAAGTTAGCATGTGAAATATCGCATGTTTCCCGTACATAGAACTGTCCCTGCACAAAGTGTCATTTCTGAAAGAAAAAAAGTATTTTAAAACCGGACTTGTGGCAATAATGAATTGTCGGCTCTGGCAATTCAGAGAGAATTCATTCATAAAAAAAAAAGCGTGGGGGTCCCCCCAAATTCCATTACCAGGCCCTTCAGGTCTGGAATGGATATTAAGGGGAACCCTGCCGTCAATTTAAAAAAAAAATTACGTGGGGTTCCCCCCAAATATCCATTCCAGACCCTTCAGGTCTGGTGTGGATTTTAAGGGGAATTCCACCCCAAATTTAAAAAAAAAAATGGGGTGGAGTTCCCCCAAAAATTCACACCAGACCCCTTATCCGAGCACGTTAACCTGGCCGGCTGCAGAAAAGAGGGGGGACAGAGTGTGGCCTCCCTCTCCTGAACCGTACCAGGCCACATGCCCTCAACATGGAGAGGATGTCCCCATGTTGATGGGGACAAGGGCCTCATCCCCACAACCCTTGCATGGTGGTTGTGGGGGTCTGCAGGCGGGGGGCTTATCAGAATCTGGAAGACCCCTTTAACAAAGGGGACCCCCAGATCCTGCCCCCCCCATGTGAATTGGTAATGGGGTACATTGTACCCCTATCATTTCATGAAGGAAGTGTAAATAGTTGGAAAAAACACACACACACACACCGTAGAAAAAAGTCCTTTATTAATAAAAAAAAGGAAAAAAATCCAGCGGTGGTAATCTACTGTATCCAGCGACGGTTGATCTCCAGTCCAGCGATGAGAAGATCCATCCATCCAGAGCGCAGCCACGCCAACCTCCTCTCTCCGCTGGACACAGCCCAGCGAGTGACGCGGCTGAAGCTGTGACATTTCTTATATAGGGGAGGCGGGGCCACCCGTCACGTGACCCCGCCCCCTCTGACACACCCTCTGCTACGTCACTGGGGAAGCCCAGTCTTCCCCCTTGCTGGGCTTCCCCAGTAACGTAGAAGAGGGTGCGTCAGAGGGGGCGGGGTCATGTGACGGATGGCCCCGCCTCCCCTATATAATAAATGTCAAAGCTACAGCACGTCATTCGCTGGGCTGTGTCCAGCGGAGAGAGGAGGTCGGCGTGGCTGCACTCTGGATGGATGGATCTTCTCATCGCTGGACCGGAGATCAACCGTCGCTGGATACAGACAACAGTGGAGCAGGGAGCTGGGACCGAGTAGATTACCACCGCTGGATTTTTTTTCTTATTAATAAAGGACTTTTTTTCTACGGTGTGTGTGTGTGTGTTTTTTCCAACTATTTACACTTCCTTCGTGAAATGGTAGGGGTACAATGTACCCCATTACCAATTCACATGGGGGGGCCAGGATCTGGGGGTCCCCTTTGTTAAAGGGGTCTTCCAGATTCTGATAAGCCCCCCGCCCGCAGACCCCCACAACCACCGGGCAAGGGTTGTGGGGATGAGGCCCTTGTCCCCATCAACATGGGGACATCCTCTCCATGTTGAGGGCATGTGGCCTGGTACGGGTTAGAAGAGGGGGGCGCACTCTGTCCCCCCCCTTTTCTGCGGCCGGCCAGGCTAACATGCTCGGATAAGGGGTCTGGTGTGAATTTTTGGGGGAACTCCACGGCATTTTTTTAAATTTGGGGTGGAGTTCCCCTTAAAATCCACACCAGACCTGAAGGGTCTGGAATGGATATTTTGGGGGGAACCCCACGTCATTTTGTTTAAATTGACGGCGGGGTTCCCTTTAATATCCATTCCAGACCTGAAGGGCCTGGTAATGGAATTTGGGGGGACCCCCACGCTATTTTTTTTATGAATGAATTCGCTGTGAATTGCCAGAGCCGACAATTCATTATAGCCCCAAGTCCGGTTTTAAAAGACTTTTTTTCCTTTCAGAAATGACACTTTGTGCAGAGACAGTTCTAAGTACGGGAAACATGCGCTATTTCACATGCTGACTTTACACCCCCCCTAGGTACGAAATTTAAAGGAATATTTCACATTTATTGTTTCACTTTTAGCATTATTAAATTCACTGTTCCCGAAAAAACGGCAGTTTTTAAAACTTTTTTGTGCATTGATACATGTCCCCTGGGGCAGGACCCAGGTCCCCAAACACTTTTTAGGACAATAAGTTGCATATTAGCCTTTAAAATTAGCACTTTAGATTTCAAACGTTCAAGTCCCATAGACTTTAACGGGGTTCTAAAGTTCACACGAACAATTGGTGTGTTCGCAAGTTCTGGTGCGAACCGAACAGGGGGGTGTTCGGCTCATCCCTAGTGGTAAGAAATATCAAATCCTTTGTAAAAGAGAGGCCTTCTGGATTTTCACATTGGGTACCATGGCCACACAAGGTTTGAATGAGGAGATTGAACTACACAATATACTGTAGTGTGAAGCAATAAGAGTAGCAGAGAGCTTTTGATAATGGGGCCTATCCATTGGCCCTGGTTGATTTTGTATGAACTTGTCATGCCTTCTGGGCCATGGATGCACTCCATTCTAATAGGAAGGGCGCCTCTTATGTTGGGTCTGATGGCTGATACCTCGTCGTGCTGGGCACGATGGGGTCGCCTATTAGCTAGCAATAGCTAATAGGCGATAGGGGGGCTTGAGTTTGGAGGAATTCCATAATTTAAGGGAAACTGTATAATTAGTCTAATATGGAGGGAGGTTGTAACAATTACATTTCTTCATTGTGCCTCATTTGTTTGTATATAGGTGGTCAGTAGGCTCCCTGCAGGGCCGAGATGTCTCGGATATCACATACGGAGTATACGGTTCTGGCATGCGGTGGGTTGGGGTTGTTAGCAATGTATTGATTTTATATGTATATGTAATTATTTCACACGTTTTTATACTATTTTAACAATCCATAGTTTTAGGTGTTGTATATATGTGCGTGTATGGGTACAGATATGTACAGATATACAATATGATATGTTTAATCTGTAGTTCATAATATACAATGGATTTAAAAATGTAATCAGTATTATTTTTAAACTCTAAGGCCGCGTACACACGATCAGTCTATCCGATGAGAATGGTCCGACGGACCGTTTTCATCGGTTCACCGCTAAAGCGGTCTGATGTGCGTACACACAATCGTTTCCAAAACCGATCGGGTCAGAACGCGGTGACGTAAAACACACGATGTGCTGAAAAAAACGAAGTTCAATGCTTCCAATCATGCGTCAACGTGATTCTGAGCATGCGCGGGTTTTGAACCGATGCTTTTTCGTACTAACAATCGGTTTTGACCTATCGGTCAAACGTCCATCGGTCCGATTTTGAAGCAAGTTCTCTGTTTTGGAACCGAAGGACAACAGACCGATGGGGCGTACACACGGTCGGTTTGGACCGATGAAACTGAACTTCAGTCCGTTTTCATCGGTTTGGACCGACCCTGTGTACGAGGCCTAAATCTTTATCCAAAATAGAGTTTGTGCTGATATATTCTACCATATGGCAGCATTGAAAACTATTAATAATACTATTGCTAATATTTCTGCCTAGGCATAGTAGAGTGGTACAAATAGGGCTATTTAATTTAATTTAATTTAATTTTATTCAATTTAATACATTTATATTTATACTATTTCAGCTAAGGCTCTTTATATATGTTACAGAGTTTACTTATCTATAGTGTATGCTTTTATAGTGTATTTTTATATATATTGCCCAACTCACCGCATGCATATAGGGACTCTGGGCAGGTGAGCATGTGTGGAGAGGACATATAGGTCACTGTGTATGAGCTTCCCTTGACAAATAATGAATTAATTAATTTGTTGAACTTTTTTTGTTTTTGACCACTGGGGGAGCATTGCCGTTTAGGAATATATGTGCCAGCATCTTTGAGTTTGGCCATAGAGGGACGGTCAATTTAATAATTAATAATCATTATTAGATAATATAGCTGCAGCTTTATCCCCCCACGTAATACAAAACCACCTGTACGCCCATCTCGCTATTGTGCGATAGTGGCAGAGGCGTTGCTAGGGGGGTGCGGGGGGTGCGGTCCGCACCGGGTGACACCCGCTAGAGGGGTGACACCATCCCGTTTTGTTTTTTTAGCTAACATGCCCAGCCTGCCCTGTGCAATCCCAGCCTGCCCTGTACCACCCCAGCCTGCTCTGTGCCACCCCAGCCTGCCCTGTGCCACCCCAGCCTGCCCTGTTTTACCCAGCCTGCCCTGTACCACCCCAGCCTGCCCTGTACCACCCCAAACAGCCCTATACCACCCCAGCCTGCCCTGTACCCCCCAAACAGCCCTGTACCACCCCAGCCTGCCCTGTACCACCCCAAACAGCCCAATACCACCCAGCCTGCCCTGTACCCCCCCAAACAGCCCTGTACCACCCCAGCCTGCCCTGTACCACCCCAGCCTGCCCTGTACCACCCAGCCTGCCCTGTGCCACCCAAACTTTCCCATGCCACCCCAACTTGCCCTGTGCCACCCTAACTTGCCCTGTACCACCCCAATCTGCCCTATGCCACCATAACTTGCCCTATACCACCCTAACCTGCCCAATGCCACCCTAACTTGCCCTGTACCACCCCAACTTTTCCCATACCATCCCAACTTGTCCTATGCCACCCTAACTTGCCCTATACCACCCCAACCTGCCCTATGCAACCCTAACTTGCCCTATACCACCCAAAACTACCCTATATCACCCCAACATGCCCTATACCACCTTAACCTGTCCTATACCACCCCACTACACCAACCTGCCACTATACCACTCTATACTACCCTAACCTGCCACTATACTGCCCTATACTATCATTTACAGGGGCTGGTTTGGGGTGCGCCCCGTGCCTGTGCGCTGCCTGCTTGGTGCTGGGCAGCCTAAACAGAGGGGGGTTGACACCATGTTTTACCCCACCGGGTGACACCAACCCTAGTGACGCCACTGGATAGTGGACCCCCCAGATGAACCGGAAGTAGCAGGTGGAACGCACACACACCCGCTCTTCCGGGATTGCGGCGAGAGTGTGCGCCGCGTGTCGTGTGCATGCGCACTAGTGGAGCTGACGTTCCGGCCCATCCACAGTGAGGGCTGGAACGCATTCACTTCCCAATCTGTTGATGGCGTGCATGTCAGCACACGCCTACGGACAGAGGGGGCTATGCTGGGTGACCTGTCTAGCTGTCGATCCATCGGTATGGAGGAGGAGCGGATTGTGCTGAGTAGGGGGATGCTCCATATGCATTGGCCATGCCTGCTGGTATGTTACCCGTTCTTGGTGTTTTATGAGTGGTCGGTGAGGCATGTACAATGTGTACTATATCAAGGCCATTTCAGCAAGGAAGTGGTGATATCCATCAGTCACACACACATTAGCCACACACCCCCCAGGACAGGATTGGCCTAAAGGGGAAGGAGAGGGGTGGGACTAGCAGATTGCGGCTGGCCTATGGTTGGGCCTGCCTTCACATGCTCACCTGTATACATTTGTGAGAGCCCCTGTATGAGGAAGCTACTACGGACCACCAAGGTTCTGATGAAAGGGGTTTGCCTCTGAAACGCATCAGCCATACACCGGTCTGATACCATCTAAACCGTGCTGTTATCGTGTTCGGTGGTGATGCAGTGTACCTGATATATCATCTGTTAAGTGCTGTTTACAACTCATTTTGTGAGTATGACCATTGTTTTAACCACTTAAGACCCGGACCAAAATGCAGCTAAAGGACCTTGCCCCTTTTTGCGATTCGGCACTGCGTCGCTTTAACTGACAATTGCGCGGTCATGCGACGTGGCTCCCAAAAAAAATTGGCGTCCTTTTTTTCCCACAAAGAGAGCTTTCTTTTGGTGGTATTTGATCACCTCGTCGGTTTTTATTTTTTGCGCTGTAAACAAAAATAGAGCGACAATTTAAAAAATATATATATTTTTTACCTTTTGCTATAACAAATATCCCCCAAAAATATATAAAAAATATATTTTTTGCTCAGTTTAGGCCAATACGTATTCTTCTACCTATTTTTGGTAAAAAAAAATCGCAATAAGCGTTTATTGGTTGGTTTGCGCAAAATTTATAGCGTTTAAAAAATAGGGGATAGTTTTATTGCATTTTTATCATTTTTTTTTTAACTACTAATGGCGGCGATCAGCGTTTTTTTTTCGTGACTGCGACATTATGGCGGACACTTCGGACAATTTTGACACATTTTTGGGACCATTGTCATTTTCACAGCAAAAAATGCATTTAAAATGCATTGTTTATTGTGAAAATGACAATTGCAGTTTGGGAGTTAACCACAGGGGGCGCTGATGGGGTTATGTGTGACCTGAAGTGTGTTTACAACTGTAGGGGGGTGTGGCTGTAGGTGTAATGTCATCGATTGTGTCCCCCTATAAAAGGGATGACACGATCGATGCTGCCGCCACAGTGAAGAACGGGGAAGCCGTGTTTACACGCGGCTCTCCCCGTTTTTCAGCTCCGGGGACCGATCGCGGGACTCCAGCGGCGATGGGGTCCACGGGTCCCGCGGTCCTGGTCACGGAGCTTCTGACCGGGTCGCGGGAGCGCGCCGCGGGCGCACGCCCGCAACCCCACAAGGACAACGTACATATACGTTGATGTGCCCAGCCGTGCCATTCTGCCGACATATATCGGCTAGGGATGAGCTTTGTGTTCGATTCGAACGTATGTATGACTCGAACATTGTCTGTTCGTATGTTCGACGAATTTCGAACAAAATGGGTCGTTCGTGCCAAATTCGAGTGACGCGCAACGGCCCATAATTCACTGCGGCATTGCGCACTGATGATTGGTCAAGCATGCACTATGACCCTGCATGCTTGGCTAATCACAGCGCACAAAAAACGGAGAACCATAATTGGCCAAAGCCAGGGTGGCTTTGGCCAATTATGGCTCAGGGGGTTTAGTACACGCCCCACAATATATAAGGCCGCCTGCAAGGCGGCCGCGTGTAGTGTGTTGCGGCATTGTTACAATACAGACCACATCAGACAGTCAGTCAGTTAGAGAGAGAGAGATAGAGAGAGACACTGTGGGGCAGATCCACAGAGCGAGTACGCCGGAGTATCTACTGATACGCCGGCGTACTTGCAAATTTCCTGCGTCTTATCTTTGGTTTGAATCCTCAAACCAAGATACGACGGCATCTGGGTTAGATCCGACAGGCGTATGGCTTCGTACATCTTCGAATCTTAGATGCAATACTTCGGCGTCCGCTGGGTGGAGTTCTCATCGTTTTCCGCGTCGAGTATGCAAATTAGCTATTTCCGACGATCCACGAACGTACGCGCGGCCGTCGCATTTTCTTACGTCGTCTCTAGTCGGCTTTTTCCGGCGTATAGTTAAAGCTGGTGTTTTGCGGCGTATAGTTAGACTTGCCATGTCAAGTATGGCCGTCGTTCCCGCGTTTCATTTGAAAAAAAAATTTTTTTTGCGTAAGTCGTCCGTGAATCGGGATGGACGTAATTCACGTCTATGTTAAAAAAAATGATGTCCTTGCGATGTCATTTAGCGCAATGCACGGCAAGAAATTTAGGGACGGTGCATGCGCAGTTTATTTGGCGCGTGGACGCACTTCATTTAAATGAAACACGCCCCCTAACCGCCGATTTGAATTCCTGCGCCGTTAGGCTGCTTGAGATACACTATGCCGCCGTAACTTACGCGCAAATTCTTTATGGATTCGATTTAAAGCCAGGTGAGGTACGGCGGCATAGTGTATCTCGGATACGATGCGCCGGGGCAGATCTTTGTGGATCTGCCCCCATGTATTTTCTACCAGATAGATAGATAGATAGATAGAGCAGCAGGCTAGTCAGTTTAGTTAAATTTACAGTGTGTAGAGGATATATATACTGTACATCCTAGGCGTTGTACATATATTTATACACTGTATAGCTTAGCTAGGTCAGCTATTCCTATTTGTCAGGCAGTAGATTGTGCTAGCTGTAGTGCTCTAACATGTTGTATTGCCTGCATGCTGTTTAGTTTACACCTAAACATAGTACTCGGTGTTAGTGCACGTGTGCTATTTAATTGCACATAAATGCATTAGCTGTTACTGCATGTGTGCTATTTAATTGCACATAAACGCAGTTGCTGTTAGTGCACGTGTGCTATTTAATTGCACATAAACGCATTAGCTGTTACTGCACGTGTGCTATTTAATTGCACATAAACGCAGTTGCTGTTAGTGCATGTGTGCTATTTAATTGCACATAAACGCAGTTGCTGTTACTGCACGTGGGCTATTTAATTGCACATAAACGCAGTTGCTATTACTGCACGTGTGCCATTTAATTGCACATACACGCAGTTGCTGTTAGTGCACGTGTGCTATTTAATTGCACATAAGCGCAGTTGCTGTTAGTGCACGTGTGCTGTTTTTTTGCCCATAAACGCAGTCGCTCTTACTGCACATGTGCTATTTTTTGCCCATAAACGCAGTCGCGCTTACTGCACGTGTGCTATTTATTTGCACATAAACACAGTTCCTGTTAGTGCACGTGTGCTATTTAATTGCACATAAACGCATTAGCTGTTACTGCACGTGTGATGTTTTTTTGCCCATAAACGCAGTCGTTCTTACTGCACGTGTGCTGTTTTTTTGCCCATAAATGCAATCACTCTTACTGCACGTGTGCTGTTTATTTGCCCATAAACGCAGTTGCTGTTACTGCATGTGGGCTATTTAATTGCACATAAACGCAGTTGCTGTTACTGCACGAGGGCTATTTAATTGCACATAAACGCATTTGCTCTTACTACTTGTGTGCTGTTTTTTTGCCCATAAACGCAGTCGCTCTTACTGCACGTGTGCTGTTTATTTGCCCATAAACGCAGTTGCTGTTAGAGCATGTGTGCTATTTAATTGCACATAAACGCATTAGCTGTTACTGCACGTGTGCTATTTATTTGCACATAAACGCAGTTGCTGTTAGTGCACGTGTGCTATTTAATTGCACATACACGCATTTGCTCTTACTGCACGTGTGCTATTTATTTGCACATAAACGCATCAGCTGTTACTGCACGTGTGCTGTTTATTTGCCCATAAACGCAGTTGCTGTTAGTGCACGAGTTTTTTCGAGTAATATTGAGGGAGGAGTCTGGAGATGGCGCGGTCAGTGTGGAGGAGCAGCTAGACGGAGCGCCCGCTCTCCAGCCCTGCTCTGATCTCTGAGACCGGAGATGTTTAGGAGCCGGATCCCTCGCTCCCTTCGTTAGATCATCCCCCTCTCCCCCCCCGGATTGGAGTCCCTGGATCGGATCTTCACCCCCCCTCGACCAGGTCTGCCCGATTGGTCACCTGTAAACACGTGAGCAGCGCGGCTTCCCCGGCTCCCCTGGCTGGGCGTCGGCGGCGTCGGCGAGTAGCGACGAGAGGACGGCGCTCGGAGATGGCTTGGGCGTGCAGAGTGGGGGGAGTGCAGAGGTGAGTGGGGGCCGGAGCCCCCCCCCCCGTGGTATCAGGTAGTGCTGTGTCCCCCCTGTCCTCCAGAGCGTGCGTGCGGGCAACCGTACTGTTAAGGTGAGCAGCGCCGCTCTAAGCAGCATGAGGGAAGGGGAGACGCAACACCAGGCAGCTCTGCAGCTCAAGTAAAAATCAAAATTAGAGAAGCTCGAGTCTGTATCTGGCCCCACAAACACCATCAACAGTAAGACCAGAAGACCAGAAACAAATGAAATATATTGCAGCAGCTCCTATTTTTTTTTTTTTCCCTGTTTGAAAACTCCCAGACGGGTGAGTACATTGGTGAGCTTATAGCATCCATCAGAGTGGTGAGTACAATGTCCTTTTATGAACTATGAACTAAGAACTAAGTGAAAAAAAAAAAAAAACTTATATATTAATGGGACATTTTTCAGAGGAATTGGCAATTGGATGGGACTGATGTTGAAGACAGGTAATGATGTGATGTATGGGATGAGAGTATCAACGTCACTCACGGTGTTTGCAAAGATGCCGGTAATCTTATTGTCTTGTGGTGGCTCCCCCCTTGCTTTTCACCCTCTTTCCACTTGGGATTAATTACAGTGTGACTATTTATATTTTACAACATATGTGGAACACACATGGATCTTTCTCACATTCTGGTATCTATAGTATACATATGAGTTGGTAAAGAACGGGACTAAAAGAGGAAGATATAATGGAGAAAGTATAACGCATAGTATAATTCATTATACTACAGAGCTCTGAGAACCCGCAAAAGGAGGTGTTAAAACTTAAAAAAAAGGGGTGAAACGAATATATATACCAACGGACTATGTTTCCAAGAAGAACGGTAACTAGAAGTGACTGACATAACAGAACGGGAAATAAGCTTACTGAACTTGATGTGTCTGTAAGAAGCCGGCATTTGTCTCTCTTGTGGTCTTTCTAGGCAGCATCCCCTGGATATTTTTTTTTCCCTCTCTAGTGGGATCAATCATAATACAGGGAGGGATTTTTTTTTTTTTTTTTTTTTCTCTTCTCAGCAAAACATACGTAATACATATTGAACTCTGTCTAAAAGAAAATCTAGAACCCATAAGATATAATATACAGATGACTGGGCAGAGAACGTGACTGAAACTGGTGGACACTAGAGCAAAAGTATAAGCATTTCTGTAAATTATCACACCATTAAGCCCTGAAACCGGTATAAAGAAGACCTTAAGATTGGTGGGCATTGGAGAATGACAGAAGGAGGGGGTCAGAATATGCGTTAGGCGCATTGAATATTTGTAATATATAGCTAAAGAGGAAGAAATACTATAATAACATTAAATAGTAAATATTGATACAAGAAATTTCAAAAGGCCCTGCCATAGGTACTATATACCCCCCATACCCCCCATAACCGCAAAACGGACTTCCTAAAAGAAAAACATAAAGAAAAAAAAAAAAAAAAAAAAAAACATACATATAACATACATATAAAATCTCGGTGAGGTGGGCAGCTATAATATAGACGCGGCAAGAAGCACGGGTAAAAATTCAGGACTATTGAGGACTGAGAGGGGGTGAAGGATGACCACAAGGGGAAAAGGAGTGAGAGGTGGGGCAATCCCAAAGGCCCCCCGCTTAAGTCAAAGTCCAGGCCCAATGTGCAAATTTGTGACCCATGGGACAAACGGAGACAATCAGCATACAGAAAAATCAATAACCACCAGAGGAGCGCAAGTGGAGAAGGAGAAAAAAAAGGAAAAGAAAAAGGGGGTCGCTAACACTTTGGCGGACCCAGAAACACTCTCAGAGTCACTCCTAGAGATTAGAATAGATCAAGATAGAGAAATAGATAAAGATAAAGAAATAGACCTTGAACAAAGAAATAAGGACGAAACGCAGGACATGACACGTCTGCCAACAAAAAGGGAAATGGAAGGAATGTTCGCGGCACTAGAAAGATCACTCAAATCGCAAATGGAAAAAATGGAGAGAAACATGGGGTATATACTGGAAAGAGTGGAAGAAGTGGAAAAAAAAGTCGATCATAATGTAACCTCAGTTAAAAAACTAGAGGATGAAATAAAAGCATTAAAAACAAATCAGCGAGAACAGGCTTATAAATTAGAAGATCAAGAAAACAGGGATAGAAGGAAGAACATAAGGATACGAGGAATCCCAGAAACAACACAAGACGAGGATCTCTCAGAAATAATAAGGAAAGTCTGTAATCCAATATTAGAGAGAGAAATAACTTCTCCACTTAAAATAGAACGAGCACACAGGATACGACGCCCCAGAGAGAGAGTACAGGATTACCCAAGGGACATTATTGTTCGATTTGAAAGCTGGGAAGAGAAAAATCAACTATGGAGAAAACTGAGAGGGAAGTCGCCATTAGAATACGACCAACATATTATTCAAATATACCAAGACCTGTCACAAGAGACGTTAAAAAGAAGAAGAAGCTTAAAACCTCTGCTAGGAATCCTACAGGAACATGATATACAATATAACTGGGGATTCCCAGCCTGCCTGATAGGCAGGAAAAACGGTATCTCTGCAAGGTTGAGGTTCTTAGAGGAAGTTCCAGAGTTTTGTCAGCGACTGGACATTCCAATACCATCTAAAAAAGATTAACAATGTTGAAGCGACGGTGGAGGGAGGGGGGAAGGGGGGGGAGTGGGGTGGGGGAGGGGGGGATAGGGAGGCACAAATATAGTAAACAACGGGAGCAGGGCTGGGGAGAGGGAGGACCTGGAGAGTACTCCTTCACCTGTTTCCCATGAGTGGGAGATAGGAGACCGGGCCAACATAGAATTCCACCTCAGCCGGAGGAGCAAAAGAGCGCCTGGAGCGCCAAATAAGAAAAGCTCCAAAATGACCAAAGGGTCAAAGACCAACCAGAGGTTAGGGGGGGGGGAGGGGATGAGAAAGCCCCATACGAAGATCACAGGGGTAAGGTATGAGTGGGGGGGGGGGTGGCGGGGGGAGGAGGAGAGGGAGGGTGGGAGAAGGGGTTCGGGGAGGGGAGGGGAGGGGAAGATTAGGAAAAGGGGCCCAGATCTGTGTGTCATGCAATAAGGGAAAACAAATGCACTCGAGAAAAGCACCAGGGAAAAAAAAAAAAAAGAGAAAAAGATGACAAATATAAATTTTTTAACATATAATGTAAGAGGTCTCAACTGCCCGGAAAAAAGGCATATGGTATTAAGAGAGGTTGAAAGGTATTCAGCGGAAATAGTTTTTTTGCAAGAGACGCACATAACTTTGGATTCTAGTGCTAGATTGTATTCTCGGGCAGTTCCCACCTGGTACTACGGGGATTCTCCAAAGAAGAGAGCCAAGGGGGTCGCCATAGGAATAGGGAAGAACATCTCCTTCACAGTAGAAGACAGGAAAGTGGACCCTGAAGGCCGCTATTTGTTTTTAAAAGGAATACTCCAAGGGAAAAAATACACGCTAGCAAACATATATTGCCCAAACAGCCAACCACATAAATACCTGAGGGGGATCTTGAATGCTTTAATGGATTTTAAACTTGGACATGTAATACTCGCAGGAGACTTTAACCTTTCAATGGACTATCAACTAGATAGTACGTCCGGGGCACAGAGACGAAATATTGAACAGCTAAGAATATTAGGGAAAAAAATCCACAGTTACTGTTTAATAGATCCTTGGAGGATAACATATCCAAATAAAAGGGATTATACCTATTACTCTTCTGTGCACGGCACATATTCAAGACTGGATTATATAATGGTAGACCACGAGTTACTGGAAGAGGTAGTTAAAACCTCGATAGGGGTAACTACAATCTCAGATCATGCTCCGGTAATAGTAAAAATTAGATTCAAAGAGATAGAGCAAAGAAAAGGATCATGGAACTTAAACGAAGAACTTTTAGAGGACAGCGAGGTAAATAACATTGTGAGAACTGATTTGGAGCAATATTTCACTCTTAACAATACACCTGAAGTAAGGGTAGCCACTATTTGGGAGGCCCATAAGGCATACATTAGAGGGAAACTAATCTCGATAGGAGCAGGGAAAAAAAAAATAAGAAAACTAAACATGGAGAAACTAACAACGGAGTTATTTGAACTGGAGCAAACGCATAAAGAGCGAGGGGAAAATGAAATATATCAAGAAATTATTGCAAAGAGGGCCCAGCTTAGAGACTTAATGAAGGTTGAAACAAGGGATATATTCAAAAACGTCAGAAAAGAGAGGTATAAATGGGGGAATAAACCAGGGAAATATTTAGCGAGAATATCCAGGGAAAAAAAAAAGAAAAACTATATAGAAAAAATAAAAAACCAAGACGGTCAGATGAAATATAGGACGTCTGAAATTGCGGAGTCCTTTCGGACTTTCTATAGTTCATTATACGCAATAAGAATAAATGAGACTCTAGAGCAGGAAAATATTAGAAAAAAGAAAATTAGGGAATACTTAGAAGAAGTGAAATTAACTAAAATCTCTCAAAACGATTTTGATTCCCTGGAGGCTCCAATAACTCAAGATGAGATATATAGAGCTTTCCAGGAAACACCGTGTGGTAAGAGCCCAGGCCCTGATGGCTTGCCGATTATATACTACAAAAAATTTAAAGAACTCCTGGTCCCAGAGATGTGTAATTATTTTAATAAAATAGGAGAGGAAGAGGAAATAAGAAAAGAATCCCTCTTGGCAAATATTACTATTATCCCTAAAACAGGAAAGGATGGAACCTTGTGCTCCAACTACCGACCAATCGCGCTTCTAAATGCAGACTTGAAGGTATACGCGAAAATATTAGCAACTAGGATAAAAAGTCTAATGCCGCAATTAATAAACACAGATCAGGTAGGTTTCGTAACAGGCAGAGAGGGGAGAGATAATAGCATAAGGACCCTGCTGTTATTGCAAAATGAGCCAAAAAAGAAACCCCCAGTCGTACTCATGTCTTTAGATGCTGAAAAAGCATTTGACAGAGTCGACTGGGGGTTTATGATGGAAACCCTACAAAATATAGGCCTGGGACCAAGGTTCATGAAATGGGTAATGAATCTATACAGTCACCCGACGGCAAGGGTGAAGGTCAACGGGGGTATGTCGTCTGTGTTCGAAATTAAAAATGGAACCAGACAGGGGTGCCCGCTCTCACCTCTCCTATATGTAATAGCCCTGGAACCATTGTTAGCAAAAATTCGGGAAAACCCGGATATAGGGGGGGTGAGAGTGGGAGAGGAAGAACACAAGGTGGCGGCATACGCAGACGACATACTCCTATATTTGACCAAACCCAGGGTGTCCCTCCCCAACATCATAAAGGAAATAAAAAGATACGGGGAACTTTCAAATTTTAAAATAAACCCGATAAAAACAGTTATTTTAGACTTGGGGATAGACAAAAAAGAAGCCGAAGAACTACAGAAAGAGTTCCCTTTTACATGGGAAAAAGAAGCTATAACGTATTTAGGAATAAAAATTACATCAAGATTTGAAAAACTATACTCGGTTAACTTTGTCCCCCTAATTAATGAAATTAACCAAGACCTGAAAAATCTTGCAAAAAAACATATTTCTTGGATAGGTAAGATCAATGCGTTTAAAATGATGATATTACCAAAGATTACATATAAACTTCAAATGCTCCCAATAAAAATACCACAAAGTTTTTTTAAAGTAATCAAAACAGTAATCCTGAAATACATATGGACAGGTAAAAAGGCTAGACTAAGTTACTCATTGTTGAGTATGAAAAAAAAAGGAGGGGGACTGGGGCTTCCTGATATAAAAAGATATTACTCTGCTGTTAATTTAGCTAGGTTGGTGGAATGGTCAAATATATACACAAAAAAAAAATGGGTACGAATGGAAGAAATATTAAGTAGCACACAATTAAAAAGAAACATATGGATACCACCCAAAATGAGGGAATTGGGCACAAATACGCATAGTATAACAAGGAACGTACTTAGAATATGGGACACAATATTTAGACGGGAAAAATGGGAGTACAACTCGCCATTGATCCCTTTAGTAGGCACAAATTTTTTTCCACCAGGTAAAGGAACACGTTTTGGAAAGCTAATGGGGGAGAAAAAATTAAAAGATATTGTTACACGGGGGAAAATTAAACTAAGACAAGATATAAAGATAGGAGAAGGGGATCACATGATGAGTGAATGGGAGTACATGCAGTTAAAACACTTTGTGAGTACATTACCACAACCAATTAGGGAAGACAAGACACTACACCCAATAGAAAAAATTTGCAATATGGATAAGCCCCTGACACACGGTATATCAAAGGCATATGGGATACTAACGGAGCTTGAGTCCCAGGAAACGCTCCCCTTTTTAGAAAAATGGGAAAAAGATTTGGGTAAAAGGATTGATAAACAACAAATGATAGGCGCAGTATACAATCATGCATCGGACAACACTACCATTGAAGTAAACTACAAATGTATGGTCCGATGGCACTTGACCCCATCGAGAATGAGTAAGATCCACCCAAATAACTCAGAGCTATGTTGGAGAAATTGTAAGCAAAAAGGAACAACTATGCATATATGGTGGGACTGCCCGAGAGTCCAGGAATACTGGAAAGAAATTTTGGAATATATCGTAGAAATAACGGGGGAGAGGATTCCTTGCAACCCGCTGACCTGTATGTTTCACGGAACTGAAAAAACAAAAAAACAATACGGAACAACATTGGTCCCAGTGCTCCTAAATGCAGCAAAGGCCCTGATCCCAAAGAACTGGCTACACCCAAAGAGGCCATCAATTAAAGAGTGGATAGAAAGGGTGGAATATATAGAAGAAATGGAGTATCTTGCCTGTAGAGAGACAGGCGGCGAAGACAAATACAGGGTGGTCTGGGAAAAATGGAAAGTGTTTAAATCTTCAGAAAAGTTTGCCCAGGGAATGACAGAAGCAGATAGATGAGAAACCTAAGAGAAGACAGCGTGGCACACAGATCTAGGGAGAGGGGGGAAAGGGGGGAGGATAAGGGGGGGGAGGGAAGGGGAAGGGGAGGGAGGAAGGGGGGAAAGGGAAAAAAAAAAAAAAAAAAGGGCTAGTCATGTCACAACAGTAAGCAACGCAGCCAGACTGGTTAATTAGTAAAAGGAAAATTAATGGATTTTGCCAAGTTTAAAATTATACAGAAGAAAAGGAACTTAAACAAATAAATAAATCTCACGAATGATGCGAAGCCACAAGAGAGATGTTATGGGCGGTCGAACCGTGTGCTAGTCTCGCTGCTAAATGTGAGCAGAGTCTGACGTGAAAAAAAAAAAAAAAAAAAAAAAGAAAAGAAAACGACGTTTTTAAACCCGCGCATGCCCAGAAGCTAGTTATGAAGCTAGCTTCAATGGAAAAAAGTGGTGAACGTAACCTCGCTTTGCTAGAGCATTGTGAAAAACGATGGTGTGTAGGCAACTTCGTTTTTGAAAATTGAAGTTTCAAAAACGTCGTTTTTTACTTCACAGAATTTTTTTTCCATCACATAAAGTGATGGTGTGTACGCGGCATTAGGGCCCAAATTTCTGCAGAGTATATACGGCAGGCCCCTACTTTCAAACATCCAACTTACAAACGATTCCTACTTGCAAATGGAAGGAGACGGGAAGTGAGAGGAAATCTACCCCTAGGAAGGGAAATTCTCTTCTGTAAGGCCTCGTACACACGGACGGACTGTCCGATGAAAACGGTCCGCCGGACCGTTTTCATCGGACATGTCCGCTGCCGGATTTTGGTCTGATGGTTGTACACACCATCAAACCAAAATCCCCGCGGACAGGATACGCGGTGATGTGGCCGCGCTGTCGCCGCGACCCTGGAAGGTCAATGCTTCCACACATGTGTCGAATCACTTCGACGCATGCGAGGGCTTTCGGCCGAGCGGACATGTCCGGTAAGTCGTACAGACGACCGAACATGTCCGAAGGACAGGCTTCCAGCGGACATGTTTCTTAGCATGCTAAGAAACATTTGTCCGCTGGAAACCTGTCCGATCCGCCGGAAAATTGTCCGGTCGGACGTACAGACGACTGAACATGTCCGCTGAAACTGGTCTGCGGACCAGTTTCAGCAGACATGTTCGGTCGTGTGTACGAGGCCTAAGAGGGTGCTCCCAGTTGCTGAGTGGTATGGAAGGTGCTCAGAACTGTTGGAGACATCAAAGCATACCTCCCAACTTTTTGAGATGGGAATGAGGGAAACCACTGATGCTTTATCACCAATCCTGGTTTCACAAAAAAAATATTTAAAAAAAAAACATTTGTTATTGGGACAGAAAGTGAGGTGCAATCTTCTGAACAGATGCACACAGGCAGCAAATCAAATGTTACAGGGGTGATAACCCTTCTCTATGTTTTCAGAAAAGCTTAAAACATTTTTTTTTTTGGCTGGAGCTACACTTTAAAGAAGCACCAGTTCAAAATTACAAACAGATTCTACGTAACAACAAACCTACAGTCCCTGGGGCAGATCCACGTACAACGGCGCATTATTACGCCGAGCGTAGCGTATCTAAGATGCACTACGCCGCCGTAACTTACTTTTTTTTTTCAAATCCCCAAAGAATCCGCGCCGTAAGTTACGGCGACGTAGTGTATCTTTGGCGGCGTAATGGCGCGGCATTCAAATCTCTGTGATCGGGGCGTGTTTTATGTAAATACGTTGTGACCAGATGTAAACAAAGTTTATTTAAAGTTTAAAGGGGCTGGTAATGACCTGGGGGAGGCGGGCAGGGAAACCCATGCTATTTTTCTCAATGATTTTCATCCATATTGCAGGGACCAGACATTACATTAAAGCCACAAGCAGTTTTAAATTACTTTTTTCTTATAGTAATCTCATTTTGTGCAGGGACAGTTCTAAACACGTGCCACTTCACATGCATACTATAGACACCCAGCAGGTACGATATTTAAAGGAATCTTTCAAAAAAAATGTTTTCACTTTAAGCATCAATAAAATCACTGCTCCAGAAAAAACGACTGTTTTTAAAACTTTTTTTCACATTGATACATAAATGTTCCTGGGGCAAGACCCGGGTTCTCAAACCCGTTTTATGACGATAACATGCATATTAGGCTTTAAAATTAGCACTTTTTAATTCGAACGTTCGAGTCCCATAGACTTCAATGGGGTTCTAAATGTTTGCGTGAACGTTCGGTCCGTTCGAAGGTTCTGGTGCGGACCGAACGAGGGGGTGTTCGGCTCATCCCTACTGCAGAGCGTAAATTTAAGAACAGACAGTTTTCTTAGGCAGTTTTCTCGGATGGTTCTATTGCTACATGGGGCTCTATGGCTTGGAGATCATTCAGAGATATGGGTGGGACGGGATCTCCAACCCTGTGTCCAGATCTTATAGATAGCCTGCAGGGTAAGGTGACCAGATTTTTAAAATTAAATCCGGGGACATATTTTTTCTTTACTAGTAATGGCAACAATCAGCGACTCTCTGCCCATCGCCGCCCGCCTTACAGCCTCTCAAATCTTACTCTTCGGGGCCCGGCTACTATTGGATGGGGAGCTGAGGAAGATCACTCCACCAGGGAAGGCAAGGAGATAGGCAGATGGCTGGCCAGGATTTGAGCCAAGGCAGAAGAACATGCGAGCAAAGCAGAATGGGCATGCGCCCGAAACTGAAGAAATATTCCCTCCACTCCGACCAGCACATGATCATCAGAAAGGGCACAGATAATGGGAAAAATACAACCCTCGATGCTAATAGAGCGGGGGCGTGTAATTCACATTTTTTTATTTTAATTTGGCACTGACTGTCTTTGAAATTGCCCCTGCCCCCTATTAAATCCAATCTGGGGACAAAACCAGGGACAGACTTGGTCCGGGGACAGTGTCCTCAATCAGGGGACTGTCCTCTGAAACTGGGGATGTCTGGTGCACACATCCCATATATTGAAGGCTGGGGAGAGTCAGAAGTGAGAGGAAGGTGAAGTTGGAGCAGTGGCTGCTAGTGATTGTCTCTGTGTGAAGACAAACGCTGTGTGCGTTGAAGGGCTTAAAAGCTGTGTGCGCCCAAGGAGCCTAAAGCTGTGTGAATTAAGGGACTTCAAGCTGTGTATGTTTAAGAAGCCCAAAGCTGTGTGCATCCAAGACTGTGAGACTGGAAGATCTTGTGGTTTAAGGTACCAGTAACTATAGCAGCAGTGCTGTTGAAGAGTAGCCAGGTGGGCTGGTATTTTCATTTATCTTTGAATGTCGTTTAAACCCCTGTGTGGGATTCCTGAGTGGACTTTTATTTTGTCTTTTCTCATTTAATAAACGTGGGCTACCAGGCCCTTAACGATATATGCCTGTTTTGTGTGGACTCGCTACAAGAAAACGCAATTGCCACGAGAGTTAAACACCCCCAATATATATATATAAAATAATTATTCACTGGAACAAATTCACCCTTCCTTATCAAGCTCTTCTGTTTTTTTTTTTTCCGGTGCTCAGGGTACAACTGGACAGCTGCCACATCCTTAACAACCCATGACTCATCAGCTGTCAGTGGGCTTCCCTGCTAAGAGCTTAAATGTAAACAAAAGGGTGCCAGTGATCTGCTGATATGGTTCCTCCTATCGGTATGGTTCCCCCTTTGACTGTGCAGGTGCAATCCGTGCCGACGGAAATCACCAAACCTGTTCAGCTGTAGCAACAGGTCCAGGGCGACGTGGAATTTGCTGTAAGTGGCCAGTCAGCCTCACGTCCTCGCTTCGCTCGGACGGCTCGCTGCGCTCGCTCAACCTCCTGGCTCTTTTAACATCCTCCTAGTCCACGGGGATGTTAAGGAATGAGCCTGGATGCCGCGCATGCGCCGTGTACAGCTGATCAGGTTCGGAGATTTCCGTGGGCTATGTCTGTCAAGCAGGGAACCATATCGATAGGGGAACTAGCTCGACAAGACAGCTTTAACTAATTATTGTGGATGTTACAAAAATCCCACTAGTAAAGTGTTACTAAACTCACAACAGTAAAATTAATTTGTGTATGCAGTAAAGCACGCTTGTTTTACTCACTGTGGAACCTAAGGAGTTAATCTTGTGCATTGTGTAAAATGACTGTTTGATTCAGTCTTCTCTGATCCTCCCCTTCTTCCACAGTCCCCAATCCATCTCCTGATAGAAAAGAGCCTTGGGGGCACTCTGCACATGCTCTGTTATGTACTGGAACGTACCTTGTAGCCAGAGCCTAGTGTGCAGGAGGAGGCCTCTCTTACAGCCCCGGCTCTGGAGCTGCTGGAGTTGGGACAGCAAGCTCGGGAGCACGGCGAGGTAGGAGTGCCTGGTGATGATAGCAGCTCGGCACCAGTGGTGGTCCTTCGGGACGGTGGTTGTAGGAGACAGCGTCTCTGGAGCTGGCACAGGCACTGGATAGCAGGAGCTGGTGAAGCAAAACCGGGTTAGCAGATAATCAGGTGGGTTAGGCAAGCGTAGTCAGATTCAGGCACAGGGTCTGGTAACGATGGGCAGGAGAGCAGAGCGGAGTCAGAGCAAGCCAGGGGTCGGAGTGGAGAGGGTCGGATGGTCAGACGGAGCCGGGTCGGTTTGAGGTAACAGGTTATAACAGGTCACAAGTTTCACAGATACAATGCTGCAGATCAGACAGCAAAGTGTCACTGCAGCTGCTTGCTTTTTAAAGGCTGAGTGGCGCCAATCGCGCATTAACGCGCACGCGTGCGTTCCCGCCATCGTGCACGTGCGCGTGTAGTAGGTGCATGCGCGCGCATACGAGCGCGCACATTTGGCGCACAGATGCGCGCATTTGGCTCATATCCGTGTGCATGTGGGACGCGCCTGCGCACATGAATAGGCGACTGGTGCTGATTCTGACCATCAGTAAGTGTGCGCATGCGTGCACGCCGGAGCCTATTGGCAGGTCCCTGACATGCTCAGTTTGATGTGTATTACAAGAGAGTTTTTTTGTTGGGAAGGTGCATGTGACTGGTGCAGGGCCATTCAGCACTGCCTAGACAGAGGGTTAGGGGCCATTCAGCCTCATAGGACAGTCAGAGGAGAATGAAATACCCCCTACAAGCTTTAACCAGTGCAAGGCTGGACACTGATAGAAGTCACAAAATTGCTATATACTGCTGATGAGAAAAGATAATTAGCAGTTTATTATTACTAAAATAATTGCATTTCCATGTTCTGTGTGCATGATCCTGTGTTTAGTAACACAATAGTACACTATTGTTCATCCTTTCTATTTCATATTTTTTATATGTCCAATGGTTACATTCATTAGTGTATGATTTAGCTGATGTATTTTGAGGAAGTCCTGATTAATTTTATGGGTCATCCCTAATAGAGCTGGGAAATGAGGATTAAAGTAAAGCTGTTACTTTTGCCCTTAAAGTGGATGTAAACCCAGTCTCATCCTTTCTAAACTACTGCCATAGTGCTGATCTATAAGGATATAGATGCCTCCTGCATGTATCCTTACCTGTCAAATGTCTCCCATCTGTCTGATATAAGAACTAAAAAACTGCAGATTTTGTGGGTGGATCTGTTGTCTGGAGCTCGGTGGGTGGAGTCGTGATGTCAGTAGACTCCCCGCCCACCTCTACACTCCCCTTGTCAACATGCCTTTTCTTTTGTGTATTCCTTACACTGAACTTCTGCTATGATCCCTAACATTCAGTCAAAATCCAGAAAAGTATGACTTTGACTTCAGAAAAGAAGTGGGGGTGGGAAATAAAAAATAATTCCTGCCTCAGGCCAGTGCATGAGATATGTAAATAATCTGTCATTCACAGCAAGGGGCGGAACGGACTAAGGTTTTTCTCTGTAAGTCCATTTTCACTGAACAAGAGGATTGCTCAGAGCTGGATTAACTCTGTGTGGCAACACTGGGCACAGATGATAGGAAATCTTATATCACATTGTGATATCAAAAAAAATAATAATAATGTCGGGTTTACATTCACTTTAATGGGCAAAACACTGGTTTGCATTAGGGCCCATTCACACTAAGGCATTCCATTGTGGTGCTTTTAACACACACAGGTGCATTATGTCATTCAATAATGTGTCTTGTATTAACCACTTCAGCCCCAGAAGGATTTACCCCCTTAATGACCAGACCATATGGCACTGCATTAATTTAACTTACAATTGCACGATTGTACGACGTTGTACCCAAACAAAAAAAAATCCCCTTTTCCCACAAATAGAGCTTTCTTTTGGTGGTATTTGATCACCTCTGTGTTTTTTATTTTTTTTATTTTTTGTGCTATAAACAAAAAAATGCTGCATATATATATATATAAAATGAAATTATTTATCAGTTTAGGACAATATGTATTCTGCTACATATACAATAAGCGTATATTGATCAGTTTTGGTAAAAGTTAGAGTGTCTACAAAATAGAGGATAGATTTATGGACTTTATTTATGTTTTTACTGGTAATGGCGATTTTTAGCAGAACTGCAACATTTCGGTGAACAAATCTGACTCCAAGTGACACTTTTTGAGGATCAGTGACATTATTACAGTGATCAGTGCTAAAAAAATGCACTGATCAATGTATAAATGACACTGGCAGGGAAGGGGTTAACACTAGGGAGCAATCAATGGGTTAACTGTGTGGGGGCTGGAATCACTGGGACAATATACAGATATCACTGTTCCTGATCACTAGGAACAGCAGATCTCCATGTTGTCGTATCAGAATGGGGATATGTCTTGTTTACATAGGCAGAGCCCCATTCTGCAGTGATCGCAGGTGGCCGGTAGAGATGTACAGAACTGTTCGCCGGCGAATAATTTGCGGTGATTTATGCGAGTTCGCGTTCGCCTATGCGCGCGAACATATGCGCTGTTCGATCCGCCTCCTATTATTTATCATTGAGCAAACTTTGACCCTCTATCTCAAGGTCAGCAGACACATTCCAGCCAATCAGCAGCATACCCTCCCTCCCTGACCCTCCCACCTCTAGGGCAGCATCCATTTTAGATTCATTCCGAACCTGCATTCTTAGTGAGAGGAGGGATAGTGTTGCTGCTGCTGAATTGATAGGGAAAGAATAGCTAGAGTAGTGTTTTCAGTGTCCTGAACGACTCATCTGATCTCTGCTGTAAGGACAGCACCCCAAAAAGCCATGACTAAGCACTGACTGCCAGTGCGAAACGCGTTGGCCATACTGTTTGTTGTGGGTTTGCAGTGACTGTATGCACAGTTGAAAATAAAAGACATCTCTTTTTAAGAAATTTTGGAGTGCGGCTGTCCAGCTTTCGTCCTTTTATTTTTGCCACCCCAAAAAGCCCTTTTTAGGGCTATTAACCCCAAAAGCCCTTTTTAGGGCTAGTAACTCCAAAAAGCCCTTTTAGGGCTGGTATATCAGTCTGCTTTTTTTTCTCTGTAATCTAATTGCAGTTGCCTACTAGGAAGGCAGCTTGTGTGTGTCAGAATCACAGCGTACACTGTGCCCAGTGCCATCCACCACCCATCTATCTTGGTGGCACAGTAGATAACATAAAAAAAAAAATTATTACTGCAATATAATTGTAGTCAGTTGCCTGTCTGCCAGCGTGTGTCAGGGTACAGCGTACACTGTGCCCAGTTCCAACCACCACCCATCTATCTTGGTGGCACAGTCGATAACATAAAAAAAAAAAATATATATTACTGCAATATAATTGTAGTCAGTTGCCTGTCTGCCAGTGTGTGTCAGGGTACAGCGTACACTGTGCCCAATGCCACCCACCACCCATCTATCTTGGTGGCACAGTCGATAACATTTAAAAAAAAAAAATATTACTGCAATATAATTGTAGTCAGTTGCCTGTCTGCCAGCGTGTGTCAGGGTACAGCATACACTGTGCCCAGTGCCAACCACCACCCATCTATCTTGGTGGCACAGTCGATAACATTTAAAAAAAAAAAATTATTACTGCAATATAATTGTAGTCAGTTGCCTGTCTGCCAGCGTGTGTCAGGGTACAGCGTACACTGTGCCCAGTGCCAACCACCACCCATCTATCTTGGTGGCACAGTCGATAACATTTTAAAAAAATATATATATTACTGCAATATAATTGTAGTCAGTTGCCTCTCTGCCAGCGTGTGTCAGGGTACAGCGTACACTGTGCCCAGTGCCACCCACCACCCATCTATCTTGGTGGCACAGTCGATAACATTTAAAAAAAAAAATTATTACTGCAATATAATTGTAGTCAGTTGCCTGTCTGCCAGCGTGTGTCAGGGTACAGCGTACACTGTGTCCAGTGCCAACCACCACCCATCTATCTTGGTGGCACAGTACATAACATTTAAAAACCCCCAAAAATTTACTGCAATAGAATAGTAGTCAGTTGCCAGCGTGTGTCAGGCTCATAGTGTAAACTGTGCCCACTTGCCCAGTGCCACCACTCATATATCTGGTGGCATAGTATATTAAATTTAAAAAGAAAAAACACAATTTTGACTGCAATAGAATAGCAGTTAATTGTCTGCAGGCGTGTGTCAGGCCTACAGCGTCTACTCTGCCAACTTCTGCCAGTGCACAGTGTCACTCATATCTGGTGTCACAGTAGCTTGCACGCATAGTACAACTTAACAAATAAGAAAACATGACTGGCAGAGGCAGGCCACCCCGCAGGGGCTGTCGTGGTCGTGGTGCTGTGATTCCCTTTGGCCCTAGAATAATGCCCAGTGTTCAGAGGCCACGTACCCTGAACTTGAAAATTTCTGAGGACATAGTTGACCGGCTAACACAGGACATCCAATCTTCTACAGCTTCCGCTCGAAACCTTGACGCACCATCCTCCTCCAACTCAGCTTCGGGTACCTCTCAAGTTACCACTCGCCCACATGCCGCCACCACCAACACTAGCATCACAGCTGCTTCACTTGATCTGTCAGAGGAGTTATTTATACATGAGTTGGAAGAAATGAGTGATGCGCAACCATTATTGCCAGAGGTTGTAGATAAAAGGGATATGACTCAGTCAGGCAGCATTACACACATGGAGGTATTGTGTGATGATGATGTACCCGCTGCTGCTTCCTTTGCTGAGTTGTCAGATACAAGTGAAGCGGTTGATGATGCCGATGTGTCCGGGTATGTCACGTGGGTGCCCGCTCGAAGAGAAGAAGAAGAGGGGGAAAGTTCAGATGGGGAGACAGAGAGGAGGAGGAGACGAGTTGGAAGCAGGGGGAGGTCGTCGCAAGGAGCTAGTGGCACAGTCAGACAGCATGTATCGGCACCCGGGGTCAGCCAGACAGCACGCCAATCAACACATGCTGTTGCCACCACCAGAATGCCGGCATTGCAAAGCTTAGCAGTGTGGCATTTTTTTTGTGTGTCTGCCTCTGATAACAGTGATGCCATTTGCAACCTGTGCCAAAAGAAACTGAGTCGTGGGAAATCCAACACCCACCTAGGTACAACTGCTTTGCGAAGGCACATGATTGCACATCACAAACGCCTATGGGATCAACACATGATGAAGAGTACAAGCAGCACACAAGCTCAAAGCCACCATCCTCCTCCTGGTGCAGCATCTTCAGTCACGCCAACCACTGCTGTCCTCCTTGCCCCCTCTCAACCATCCGCCACTGCGTCTCTCACCTTGAGCAGTTCCTGCTCATCTACCCACAGTCAGGTGTCTGTCAAGGACATGTTTGAGCGTAAGAAGCCAATGTCACAGAGTCACCCCCTTGCCCGGCGTCTGACAGCTGGCTTGTCGGAACTCTTAGCCCGCCAGCTTTTACCATACAAGCTGGTGGAGTCTGAGGCCTTCAAAAAATTTGTAGCTATTGGGACACCGCAGTGGAAGGTACCCAGCCGAAATTTCTTTTCACAAAAGGCAATCCCAACCTGTACTCTATTGTGCAAAAGGAAGTCATGGCATCCCTGGCACACAGTGTTGGGGCAAGGGTCCATCTGACCACTGATACCTGGTCTGCAAAGCACGGTCAGGGCAGGTATATCACCTACACTGCGCACTGACAAGCATGTAATGCGTGGCTCTGCAGAGGAGTTGGTGACACCGCCACAACTTGCAGGCAGGTCTGCTGCCACCTCTTCTACTCCTCCTACTCCATCCTCTTTGATAACCTCCTCGGCTGAGTCCTCTTCTGCTGCTGCGTCTTGCTCCACATCAACTGCACCCCCCCAGCTCCCCAGGGGCTATTCCACATCACGGATACAACAGTGTCACGCCGTCTTGGGGTTGACTTGCCTGAAAGCAGAGAGTCACACCGGACCAACACTCCTGTCTGCCCTGAACGCACAGGTGGATCAGTGGCTGACTCCGCACCAACTGGGGATCGGCAAAGTGGTGTGTGACAACGGAAGCAATTTGACACATGTCCCGTGCATGGCACATGTGATGAATCTGATTGTACAACGCTTTGTGCATAAGTACCCAGACTTACAGGATGTGCTCAAGCAGGCCAGGAAGGTGTGTGGCCATTTCAGGTGTTCCTACACGGCCATGGCGCACTTTTCAGATATCCAGCGGCGAAACAACATGCCAGCGAGGCGACTGATTTGCGACAGCCCGACACGTTGGAATTCAACACTCCTAATTTTCGACCGCCTGCTCCAACAAGAAAAAGCCGTCAAAGAGTATTTGTATGACCGGGGTGCTAGGACAGCCTCTGCGCAGCTGGGAATCTTTTTGCCACGTTACTGGACGCTCATGCGCAATGCCTGTAGGCTCATGCGTCCTTTTGAGGAGGTGAGAAACCTAATCAGTCACACTGAAGGCAGCATCAGCGACATCATCCCATTTGTTTTCTTCCTGGAACGTGCGCTGCGAAGAGTTCTGGATCAGGCCGTAGATGAGCGAGAGGAAGAGGAAGAGTTGTGGTCACCATCACCACCACCAGAAACAGCCTTATCAGCATCACTTGCTGGACCTGCAGAAATGCTGGAAGAGGAGTGTGAGGAAGAGGAGTCAGAGGAGGAATGTGGCTTTGAGGAGGAGGAAAACCAACCACAGCAGGCATCCCAGGGTGCTAGTTGTCACCTATCTGGTACCCGTGGTGTTGTACGTGGCTGGGAGGAAGAACAGACCTTCAGTGAGATCAGTGAGGACGAGGAACGGGACATGAGTAGCTCGGCATCCAAAATTGTGCAAATGGGGTCTTTCATGCTGTCGTGCCTGTTGAGGAAGCCTCGTATAAAAATGCTGAAGGAGAACGACCTGTACTGGGTGGCCACGCTACTAGACCCCCGGTATAAGCAGAAAGTGCCTGAAATGTTACCAAATTACCGGAAGTCGGAAAGGATGCAGCAGTTCCAAAATAAATTAAAAAGTATGCTTTACACAGCATACAAGGGTGATGTCACAGCACAACGGGAATCTAACAGTGGAAGAGGTGAAAGTATCCCTCCTCCTACCATGACCACGCCGGCAAGGACAGGACGCTTTACAGACGTGTTGTTGATGGAGGACATGCAGAGCTTTTTCAGCCCTACGCGTCGCCACAGCCCTTCAGGGTCAACCCTCAGAGAACGACTAGACCGACAGGTAGCAGACTACCTCGCCTTAACTGCAGATATCGACACTCTGAGGAGCGATGAACCCCTTGACTACTGGGTGTGCAGGCTTGACCTGTGGCCTGAGCTATCCCAATTTGCCATAGAACTTCTGTCCTGCCCCGCTTCAAGTGTCCTTTCAGAAAGGACCTTCAGTGCAGCAGGAGGTATTGTCACTGAGAAGAGAAGTCGCCTAGGTCAAAAAAGTCTAGATTACCTCACCTTTATTAAGATGAATGAGGCATGGATCCCGAAGGGACTGACAGTGGGCAATACATTTGACTAAAGGCCTGATGAGATGAGCTTCCTTGGGCTACAAATGTTCCACACGCTGCTGTATTTTATGTCTGCATATGGATGACTTGCGTGACTTATCCGCCACCAAATAGGGTTCAAGCCTCAATGTTTTAGTGCACTTTCTGCCTGGAAAACATCAATTTTTCTGGCCGCTGCTACAGCAGCAGCTGCAACAATACCTAATTTTTCAGGCATGTGTACATGCCTAATTTTTTTGGCCTCTGGTGCTGCACTGTGGCTGCAAAAACAAAACCAAAAAAAAAGGCACATGTGTCAATTCCCCTTCGTGATCGTTACCTTGTTGTGGTGAAGGGGCTTGCGTATCACAATGAAGCGACCACCTCTATGAGTGTGTTGGCAATGGCAATGTTGGCACACCCCAGATGATAAGGTCGTTGCTTCATTGTGATCATACCAAAAGCGATCGGCTGGATAATTTTGCATAGAAAAAACATTAATTTTCTTTGTGATCATCTAAGGCAGGGGTGGGCAATTATTTTTTCGATGGGGCCACATGAGAAACTAAAAATATTTTAGAGGGCCGGGCCAAAAGGCTAAACTCAATACTGCAAAAAATCAATTGTATTTCTTTATAAAAAGCAGTAAATATCATTGTTGGACAACTGGTATGAGTACTTGTTATAGACATGGCACAGGAGGGGGACAGAGGCTGGAGACATGGCACAGGAGGGGGACAGAGGCTGGGCACATGGCACAGGAGGGGGACAGAGGCTGGGGACATGGCACAGGAGGGGGACAGAGGCTGGGGACATGGCACAGGAGGGGGACAGAGGCTGGGGACATGGCACAGGAGGGGGACAGAGGCTGGGGGCATGACACAGGAGGGGGACAGAGGCTGGGGACATGACACAGGAGGGGGACAGAGGCTGGGGACATGACACAGGAGGGGGACAGAGGCTGGGGACATGACACAGGAGGGGGACAGAGGCTGGGGACATGACACAGGAGGGGGACAGAGCCTGGGGACATGACACAGGAGGGGGACAGAGGCTGGGGACATGACACAGGAGGGGGACAGAGGCTGGGGACATGACACAGGAGGGGGACAGAGGCTGGGGACATGACACAGGAGGGGGACAGAGGCTGGGGACATGACACAGGAGGGGGGACAGAGGCTGGGGACATGACACAGGAGGGGGACAGAGGCTGGGGACATGACACAGGAGGGAGACAGACGCTGGGGACATGGCACAGGAGGGGGACAGACGCTGGGGACATGGCACAGGAGGGGGACAGACGCTGGGGACATGGCACAGGAGGGGGACAGACGCTGGGGACATGGCACAGGAGGGGGACAGACGCTGGGGACATGGCACAGGAGGGGGACAGACGCTGGGGACATGACACAGGAGGGGGACAGAGGCTGGGGACATGGCACAGAGGCTGCAAATTATCATATCACTTCTTCACATCATCAGTATGCTGTGTCTTCCTCCTGTGCCCCTTTCACCTCTCCACAGATCTGACCTGTGGAGAGGTGAAAGGGGCACAGGAGGAGGACACAGCATACTGATGATGTCTAGGTAGGATAGCACTTCACACTCTGCTGCTGGACTGAGGAGGACTCACCAGACAAGGCCAGGGCAGTGGCACTGAGGGCAGGCAGTAGGCGTCGCGAGGAGTCCTACTCCAACGAAGATAGTGGAGACCAGGGTCCACTCCAGGTCCGGGCACCAGCATGGCGGCTGGCCGACTGCTACAGTCAGTCAGTCGGGCGGGCAGAGCAGGCAGGCAGGCGCACTGGTTGGTCTCCGTCTGCCTTCACTCAGTCCACTCCGTCACAGTGGGGGTGCGTCTGCAGTGTGTCCACTACATCTGCTGCTGTGTGCTGTCCCGCCGGTGCCGCTCTCCACAGAGTCCACACATTCTACGATGTTCCTCAGTTTCCCCGCGCTGCTCTTTTGAATAGGCTGGCAGCAGTGTTGTTAGCGCGAAAATGTGCTTTGATAATTGGCTGCGTGGCGGGTGGTGGTGGGCTGGGCGGTCAGAGAGGGCGAGGCTATGCATAATGTAGGAGGACTAGACGCTGCCTGCGCTGCGGCTCACATTTGGATCTTTTTACGGGCACATTTCTCTTATTACGGACTTTTACGAACAGGGAAAAAGTGCCTTTTATTTACGTACTGTCCGTAATTCTACGTACGGTTGGCAACTAGGGTTGTCCCGATACCACTTTTTTAGGACTGAGTACAAGTACCGATACTTTTTTTTATGTACTCGCCGATACCGAATACCGATACTTTTTTTTAAATGTGTCCCCAAATGCAGCCATGTCCCCCGTATAGCAGCCATGTCCCCCGTATAGCAGCCATGTCCCCCGTATAGCAGCCATGTCCCCAGTACAGCAGCCATGTCCCCAGTACAGCAGCCATGTCCCCAGTACAGCAGCCATGTCCCCAGTACAGCAGCCATTGTCCCCCGTACAGCAGCCATTGTCCCCCGTACAGCAGCCATTGTCCCCCGTACAGCAGCCATTGTCCCCGTACCTACTGTTATCACCGCGGCGGGGAACATTACAGACAGCGTTCGTTTGAACAGCTGTTTTCCCCGCTGCGCATAGACACTCCCCCTTGGACGGATCTGTCCAATCGCGAGCAAGGGGGAGTGTCTATGTGACTCCCCCTTGCTCGCGATTGGACAGATCCATCCAAGGGGGAGTGTCTATGCACGGCGGGGAAAACAGCTGTTCAAACGAACGCTGTCTGTAATGTTCCCCGCTGCGGTGATTAACGTGGCAGCGGCGGCGGTTTCGGCGGTGGCGGGGGGGAGTATTCGATTTTAGTATCGGGGGTATTAGCGGGAGTACGAGTACTCCCGCTAATACTCGGTATCGGGACAACCCTATTGGCAACACTGCCCGGGGGATTAAAAGGTCTGCCGGGCCGTATACGGCCCGCGGGCCGTAGTTTGCCCAGGTCTGATCTAAGGTGATCATTAAAGCCTACTAGGCCAAAAATGGGCCCACACTGCAGAATCATTGTTTTCTGGGTCACTTAACTGTCACTGAACTACCTCAGCCCGACCATAGGCTTTGAAAAACCCCCATCGCCTGCAATCTCCAAAACGTTCATTGACGTCAGTGAGGACAAGAACGGGACATGGCTAGCTTGGTATCCAACCTTGTGTAAATGGGGAGTTTGCGGTTGTGCAAATGGACTGTTTGCAGGTGTTTGCGGTGCGTTAAACGGGGAGTTTGATCTGTCAGAGTTTGGTCTGTCACTGTGAACCCTAACCCTATTACAGACAGGGTTAGGGTTACAGATAGGGTTAGGGTTAGGTTTACAGATAGGGTTAGGGTTACAGATAGGGTTAGGGTTCAGGTTACAGATAGGGTTACAGATAAGGTTAGGGTTAGGGTTAGAGATAGGGTTAGGGTTAGAGATAGGGTTAGGGTTACAGATAGGGTTAGGGTTAGGGTTAAAGATAGGGTTAGGGTTACAGATAGGGTTAGGGTTACAGATAGGGTTAGGGTTACAGACTGTAACCCTAACCCTATCTGTTACCCTAACCCTGTCTGTAACCCTAACCCTACCCTAACCCTAACGCTATCTGTTACCCTAACCCTAACCCTACCCTAACCCTAACGCTATCTGTTACCCTAACCCTATCTCTAACCCTAAATGTAACCCTATCTGTAACCCTAACGCTATCTGTTATCCTAACCCTAACCCTATCTCTAACCCTAACCCTATCTGTTACACTAACCCTATCTGTAACCCTAACCCTATCTGTAACCCTAACCGTAACCCTAAGCATACCTGATGTTTTGGAGCACGTTATTCCAAACAATTTATGAATGTTAGGTGATTTATGCCCTTTATGGATTAAAAACGGACTCTGCGACAACTACGTAATTTTCCATGGGAGTTTTGCCATGGATCCCCCTCCGGCATGCCACAGTCCAGGTGTTAGTCCCCTTGAAACAACTTTTCCATCATTATTGTGGCCGGAAAGAGTCCCTGTGCGTTTTAAAATTCGCCTGCCCATTGAAGTCTATGGCGGTTCGCCCGGTTCGCGCATTCGCGAATATATGCGCAAGTTTGCAATCGCCGTTCGCGAACGCAAATTTTTAGGTTCGCGACATCACTAGTGGCCGGCAGACATTAAGGGGCAGATCCACAAAAGAATTTTAAAATACCTGCGTCGTATCTTTGTTTTGTATCTACAAAACAAGATACGACGGCATCTCGGAGTGTCTTAGTACGCCGGCGGATCTTAAGGTGCAATATTTCGGCAGCCGCTAGGTGGCGTTTCTGTAGAATTCCGCGTCGAGTATGCAAATTAGCTTTTTACGGCGATCCACGAATGTACGTCCGGCCGGCGCATTTTTTTACGCCGTTTTCGTTCGGCTTTTTCCGACGTATAGTTAAAGCTGCTATATGGTGGCGTACTTAATGTTAAGTATGGCCATCGTTCCCGCGTCCAATTTTGAATTTCTTACGTCGTTTGCGTAAGTCGTTTGCGAATAGGGATTCGCGTAGAATGACGTCACCGTCGTAAGCATTGGCTGGTTTTGGTTTAATTTGGAGCATGCGCACTGGGATACCCCCATGGACGGTGAATGCGCAGTTCCAAAAAAACGTTGTTTACGTCGGATCACAACGTATTTACATAAAACACGCCCCCATTACATCCATTTGAATTCTGCGCCATTATGCCGCCAAAGATACACTACGCCGCCGTAACTTATGGCGCAAATTCGTTGTTGCGGTGGCGTAGTGTATCTTAGATACGCTGCGCCCGGCGGATTCTTACGCGCAGGTACGTGGATCTGCCCCTAAGTCTGCAGGACTCACGAGCGTGCCCCCGTGGTGCGCATCGGGCACCTCCAGTGGCGCGCATGCGCCCAAAGTATCTATTGAATAAAACGATATACAGATTCGTCGTTTTACATAATCTTCTTAATCTGAGCACATGGAGAGGTGGAGGATTTCCCTTCCTTTTTTATACAGCTGTTACTTGGGGAAGTCCTAGTATGCATATCTATTCTCGTCACATTGGGTCCCTGCTTTGGAGTTTCTGATCCGGTAGGAAATGCTGAGAAAGGAGAAGGCGATTCGCAGATCCAGGTCCCTCAAGTCCTTGCTGTGGACATAAGCGCAAGCGATCTACCACTGTATGGTGAGCTGGGTCCATATTGGAGGGTAAGGCCGCATACACACGAACGGTCCATCCGATGAGAATGGTCTGATGGACCGTTTTCATCGGTCCAAACCGATCATGTGTGGGCCCCATCGGTTAGTTAACCTTGGGTCAAAAAAATAGTAACTTGCTTTAAAATTGAACCGATGGACACCTAACCGATAGGTCAAAACCGATCGTTAGTATGGAAAAGCATTGGTTAAAAACCCGCGCATGCTCAGAATCAAGTCGACGCATTCTTGGAAGCATTGAACTTCATTTTTTTCAGCACGTCGTTGTGGTTTACGTCACCGCTTTCTTAAGTTCTCTTGGCTGGAAATGATGGCAGCTGAGCAGGAACCAACTTAAGTGCTGTGGATGCAGGATATAGGATGCATGTGTGCTGCAAATGCAGGTAAGCAAATGCAGGTCAGCAGATGCAGGAGCGCTAAGGGGCAACAGATGCACAAAATATGTACAAAAAGTTTATTTAAAAGCATGATACTGACTTCCAGCAAAACAAAGTAATTAAAAAAGACACAGCCGCGGTTGACATCCAGACCGGATTTCCTTTCCCAGTTGATGCCTTCTATGGGGAAACGCGTCGGGTTGAGCCAAAGTCTTTGACGTCATCACGCACCGGCCAGTCTGGATGTCAACCGTGGCTGTGTCTTTTAATTACTTTTGCTGTTACAGTATTGTGATTTTAGATAAAACTTTTTGTACCAATTACAGCACCATGAAGTTCTTTCTTCTCTGCCCCCTCAAAGTATTCACCTTGGGAGTGTACCTTGCTGTACCAACTATTTCATCTAAGTGCAAGAGGAAACATTACAGCAGAAACACCAGCAGAGAGAGTGGAGAGGTCCCATTATTGGAGGAATCCTTGGATGATTACCCTCGGCCAGCTGAGTTTCTATAACTTGAGATCCACCCTGGTAAGCGGTGTTGATCGCCTTTTTTTTTTTAATGAACAGAATGTATGAACTATCTTCTGACAACCCGTTTTTCAACATTGAGCACAAATAATTTATTTGGACTTTCAAAATTATTTGTTGCCTTATGTTGGCAATTCTTTATCTAATATTTGTTTTTTTTTAAGTTTAAAATAAGTTTATTGCAGAGCAGTACAGTACAAGTTAATGCCACCAGAACATCCTGGGGCAAAAATGAAACACATACAATAGTATTCATTTCAGGTTAACAACCATCACTCTGAAATAACTAGGTCACGCTTCTGGTGCACTAGCAATCACACAAAAACAGATATACCCGATAAGTGCACTTAGTTCTATTGCCCATCCCGACACCCCCTATGGGCACAAACTGTGCCGGGGACAGGCTAAATCAGTGAGTTCAGGAAGCACACTCTAAAAGTCAGAACCCACCCCGCGACTCCAGAATAACTGAAATTTCCAGAGTCGTGTGAGAGTCCTAAAGTGAGGAATATAGTACTAAATTATAGTAGCTCGTTTAACCTCGGAGAATCCTAATGAAATCAACCGAGATATACAATAGCTCCTGTGGTCCTGGAGCTGAATGAGCAACAATTTCTAACTGAAGCAGACAGTGGTACACTGACTGCTATCAAGCAATGTAGTAACGAAACAAAAAAGAAAAAGAGTAAAGGGATAGGAGAAGAAAAAGAGAAAAGAAAAAAGAGACAAGAATATTGCCAGCTACAGACTGTAAACCACTGCTGAATTCGCCAAAAATCCCAGAGTGAGAGATATACCAATATGTCTAGCCCAGGCTCCCATATTGACTCAAATAGATTACTAGTGTTCAGAATGGAGCTAATCATTTTCTCTTGGTTCATTAAAAGGTATTTTCCTCTTGGCCGCCGAGACAGACACCATTGGCTGTTTCCAAGCACCAGCCAAAGTAGTCTTTGCCCCTAGAAACATAAAATCAATCAGTTTTTGAGTATTTTTGGGGGCTTGTGGGATGCGGACTCCAAGCAACGCTGTCTGAGGGGATTTCACTACCGGGAAGCCCGTTACTTTTCTGATGAGATTGAAAATTTTGTTCCAGAATCCTCTAATTTTTGGACAATCCCACCAAATATGAAGCATGGAGCCCTGGGCTTGACATTCCCTAAAACACAACGGTGAGGCGGTCGGGAACATCGCCGCCAACCTACTAAGGACCAAATACCATCTCATTATAACTTTCAGATTAGCTTCTATGAGAGAAATGTTAACAAGTCCTTTAAAAGCTCTCATTCCTACCTCATGCCATTCCTCCAGGTCCCAGGTCTCTTGTAGATCTCTCTCCCAAGCCTCCATGTACGAGAATTTGGATGTTGGTTCTGATAATGATGTATATATTATAGATATGCCTCCCCTTTGCTCCGTCTTTTGGTTACACCATCGCTCATAGCGAGTGAAGTCCGGGGGATAGGGCTTGTGTTTCCAGAGCGATGACACAAAGTGATGAATTTGGGAATATCGTGTTTTCTCCGAGTCCGGCAATTCCAGCCTCTCCACACAGTGTGTCAACGAGAGCGGGCCAGAGACAGAGAAAAAGTCCCAGATTCTGTAAATCCCTTTGTCCAACCACCATTTAAATGCTTCAGTATCCATTCCTGGACCGAACTGGGGATTGTGAAAGAGTTGTGCTAGTGGATGAATGTTTGATATTAAGGAAGGAAGATGCTTCAAATCATTCCAAAGTCTGAAAGATTGGGACAATGCAGGTGACATTAGTGCCAGTCTGGATCTTTGAGAACACCAAAACAGTTCTTCTAATGAATGATCAGGAACTGCCTGTCTCTCTATATCAATCCAATCAGGCTTCTCATGTTTTGAGTATATCGTAGATAATTGGACCAGCCTGGCTGCTTGATAGTACTTAAACAGGTGCGGGAGACCAAGTCCCCCTCTCGTCTTGGGGCCATATAGAACATTTTGGGGTAATCTGTATCCCTTACCCCCCATATGAATTTAAGTATTTTACTCTGGAAAGACCTGAGTTGATCTCTTTTAATTGCTATAGGGAGGGACCTAAACAAATAAAGCAATCTAGGTAATAGTGTAATTTTGACTGAGTTAATTTTGCCCATCCATGATATTTTACGTTGTGCCCACATCTGGAGATCAGCTTCGAGTTTACGATACATGGGAGGGAAATTTGCTTGATAAAGGTGTTCAAATTTAGGAGTTAGATTTACCCCCCGGTATCAAATAGAAGTATCTGCCCATTTGAATTTAAAAAGGGGTTTCAATTGATCAACAACAGTACTTTGTATTGAGACGTTCAATGCTTGGGATTTGCCCATATTAACCCGCAGACCAGATATAACTCCAAAGGAGTCGTGTAACTTGCACACGTTAGGAAGTGAGGTTATTGGGGAGGTAACGAATAAAAGGAGATTGTCCGCAAAAAGTGCACATTTGTGAACTCGTTGTCCACATCGTACTCCATTAATATTGTGTTCTGATCTGATGGCAATGGCTAGGGTCTCAATCACTATGGCAAAAATCAATGGGGATAGTGGGCAACCCTGCCTAGTGCCTCTAGCAATCCCAATCAGGTCAGAATAGTAACCCTGTAATTTGATCCTCGCCTTTGGTGTAGAGTATAGCGAGTATAATAGACCCAAAAAATTCTCCCCGAATCCCCAATGTTTCAGGACAGAAAATAGATATGGCCAAGAGAGAGAGTCAAAGGCCTTCTGGAGGTCCAATGACAGGAGAAGCCCCTCCTGGGAAGAGCCACCATCCCAACCCGACTGAAGGATCGAGATAATGTCTACCGCTCGTCTGACTTGGTCCGGACCCTGCCTTCCTGGGATAAAACCAACCTGGTCTTTATGGATATATTGGTTAATAAAAGAATTTATTCTATTAGCTAAAATTTTGGTGAGTATTTTTAGATCAATGAAATGGGCCTATAATTTTCCACATGTTCAGAATCTTTATCTGGTTTGGGAATAACAGAAATAAAAGCCTCATTCAAAGGAGGATGCATAGCTTCCCCCTTCTGTTTGGAATTAAAAAAAGTTTGTGAGCCGAGGGGCTAGGGTATCTGCAAAAGTTTTGTAGTATGGTGCCGAGAAACCATCCGGCCCCGGTGCCGAACCCCCCTTTAAATTTTTAATTACCTCCAGGGTTTCCTTCGTAGAGATCGGAGCCTCCATAAGATCTACATGACTCCCATGTAGGCTCGGAAGTGGCAGCTGGTCTAAGAAGGAAATAATGTCAGACACCACAGCGTCATCGGCTGCCTGGTACAAAGTAGAGTAGAAAGTCTGGAACTCTTGTAGTATACGTTTAGGATTAAGAGTTAAGGTCCCATCCTGAGTTCTTATCTTTGGGAGTGCAAATGTGCGGAATCTCGGTGAGAGCTTAGTGGCTAACATCGTGCTCATTTTGTCTTTATGCTGATATAATCTTGCACCACTCCAGCCCATTGATTTCTCAGCCTTTACCGTGAGGGCTAAATTCAATGCCACTCGGGCAGCATCCAGCTGAGAAATAGTGATCTTCGTCTGATCTTTTTTATGTTTTTTACATAAAGCTGTAAATTCTTTTTCCAGCTTTTCTACTTACGAGGCTCTTTCTTTTTTTAATTTGGAAGCTACCTGAATAAGCTTTCCTCGGATCGTAGCCTTGTGTGCAGCCCATAACATCTCAGCCGAGATTCCATCAACATCATTCAAACTGAAATATTCTTTCAAAGCCCTATCAATTTCTGAGACTATAACTGGATCGTTCAGTAAAGTTTCATTAAGTTTCCAATGAGGTAAATTAGTATTGGCTAGTTGGCTCTGCAAGGATAAGATGACCATCGGATGATCTGATAGTGCCGTATATTTTATATAGCTTTGCTGACTAAGGGGACATGTCTCGAGAAAATAAATATGTGATCAATTCTAGAGTAGGATCGATGTGGATTTGAGAAGTGGGTATAATCCCTTTTTGTAGGATTGAATTCCCTCCAAATATCTACAAGACCCTGTTGGAATATCAACTGTGCCGTTAGCGGTCTGGACTTGTCTAGACTTTGATCAAATGCGATATTGGAGTCACCCCCAAATACTACTGTCCCCTCCAAGAGTGGCACCAAAGCATCAAACATCGATTGAAAGAATTTAGCCTGGCCTTTATTGGGAGCATAATACGAGACAAATTACAGTAGTTGTTCACCCACTACTCCCTTAACCAAAATATATCTGCCTCCGAGTCTTTATGTACTAGAAGGGATTCAAATTTACACGTTTTTGCAAACAGGACCGCTACTCCTCTCGTTTTGTCCTCAGCATTAGCTAAGAAGAATTGGGGATAACGAGCATGGATGAACGAGGGGGAATAACTGATTGGCAAACGGGTCTTCTGTAGGAGGACAACCACCATTTTTTGAGAATAATAGGATTGAAGCATCTTCCTTCTTTTAACAGGTGAGTTCAGGCCCTGCACATTATGGGAGACAACTCTAAGTGGGAAAGGAAGCAAAGAGTTATGAGGCATGATCAAGGGAAGAGAGGAACCATGTGTATGCAATATCACTTACCACAAGTGATGAGAGGCATTAAGAATGTAGACACAACCTTTGAACGAGACTGGGACCTGGAGCGAACCAAACGAAATACTGCGTCTGCAGTCTGGCAATCAAAGAGAAAAGATTAGAAAGGAGAAAAAAGAGAAAAGAAAAACATATATCAAAATAGCATAATCTATGCCAGCGACAATGGGAGAGGAAAAAGTCTGACCCATTATTGCCAAATACGAAACCAATGTAGCCCCCATAAAGGGCTACCAGACCAGCTCCCGACCGCTGTAAATCCACAGCCGAGAGTTGGTCAGAGGCGCAAGGCAGCCGCCTCAGCCACAGCCATCCTTGTTGACAAGGAAAGAAAATGTAGTTATTAACGAATTATATCATTAAAAAAAACAAAAAAACTGTTACATTCTATATTATATAGATCACGGTCAGCCGGAAAACACAAATATCAATACAATGAGCCATTTCTATCTTGAGAAATGCAAATGGTGTGAGGGGAATCATAGACATTCAATAGCCCAGAATAGAATGCTAAAAAAAAAAATGTTGCAGTCCCGAGGAATATTTTGGGTTCTGTTCAGAGTCCCGAATAAACCTTGATTGTAGCCTCTCATACCAATCTTATGGAAAAAGTATCGTCAGCCGACTCAACCTTTCTTTATGAAAAAGGAACAAGAACAGGGTACTGCAAAGTCAATCTAGCAGGAAGAAGTAAATGACATTCACAGATGTAAGGATGCCCAGAAAGAGAGAGGGGATCCAATAGGGATTCACCTCAGAGATAAATCTCCTGAGTAAATAAAAAAAGAAAAGTCAGTCGCTATTCAGAGGTCAGGTAGTCACTGGATCCTTAGTGCGTCTGCTTTTATTCATTTTCCATGTAGGAGAGATGGGACTGGTAGGAGTGGGGCGTTTGGAAGATCCTGCTTGCAGATTGGATGTATCCATAGCCAGGTCCTGTGTTATGAACTTTAGGGCCAACAGAATTTTTTCTCCCTCCGAGAGTGTGGTAAATGAATACGTTTTTCCTTTGTGAGAAAATGTTAAAGCAAAGGGGAATGCTCACCAGTATTTGATTTCCTTCTGTGCTAAGATCGTTAAGGGTTTAAGGGCTCTGCGCCTTTGAATAGTCATAGGGGAGATATCTGCGAATATTTGGATGTCATGTCCCTGGAATACAATTCGAGATTGTTGTCGTGAGATTTTCATGATCTCCTCTTTAAGTGCATAATAGTGCGGTTTCACCACTATGTCTCTGGGAGAACCATCTTTCCTGAGGGGACCCAGTGATCTGTGTGCTCTGTCCAGCTCTAATTTGTGTGGGGATATGGAGGGGATCAGGGCTTTGATTAGATCCTGGACTGCCTTGGGGGTGTCCTGGATGGTCTCCGGGAGACCCCTGACCCTAAAATTGTCCCTTCTCGAATGGTTCTCGAGGTCATCGATCCTATTTAGGGTGACATCAAGTTGTTCTTGCAGAACATGGATGTGATCGGTATTTTGGTTGGCCCTGGAAACAGTAATGTCCAGCTTATTTTCAATCACTTCCATTCTTGAGCCCAGATTCTGGAAATCAGAGCGGATGTCATTTGTGATCCTAAGTGCTGTTTTTAGGAAAAATTCTCCCTCATTCTGAGGGATAGCATGTTCTGGGATGCCTGAGGAGAGAATAGCTTCTGGGTGTACAAGTGCTGTTCCCAGTGGAGGGAAAGAATAATGAGGCAATGGGCTCTCTAAGAGGGATTCTGTGGAGCCAGGTGCCTGAGACATGAGGCAAGGAATACTGGAGTTAGCCTAAGTGGGAAGGCCAGGGTAGCTGGAGTGAGAACTTGCCTTCCCTCTGCGTGTCCCCCAGCAAGTGAATCCTGCTTCTGAGGCGCGGCCGCCATCTTGGATTTGGCCTGATCGTTTTTATCAGCGAATTGCGGTATTAGGCCCCTCCGGACGGCGCTGCTGTACATGTAGCCGTCGCCGGGGTGTTTCCCAATCGATTATCCCTCCAGGTGAGTGCCCCGCTGCCGTGAATCCGGTGCTATGGCTATCGGGTGGCTGAGGCGGTGCAGAGCTCCAGGCTTACACAGCCATCTTGGACGCTGCCGCGCATGCGGCCCTATTATCTAATATTTTTTATTTGTTTTTATTGGCAACTGGTTATATTGCACATTTGCTTGAAGGTTGTAACAGTGATCTTTCACATTTATGTGGTAGTGCAATGTTTATTATTTCACGTTTATTTCATGTTAAATAGTTTAAACTAAACCGTGTTAAAATTATACTCAAAGAAAACTTTACACTGTTCAAATCGCTTTAAAATGTTTGAAATACTGTACTTTTAAAAAACTATTTTAAATTGCTCTAATACACAGTTCCAAAGTAAGTATAGCACAGTAATTTTGTGGTAGGCTGTGAACAATTTCAGCAATCCAGTTTCTCATTCATAATTTTAATTCACCTTCCTAAATCAATTCTGTATTTGTGTATAATTATACAGTGGACTGTGAAACGACTATTTCCAGTAATCATATTACCCTAAGTGGGTTTAGACTGCAGTGTAATCATACTTTTATATCATATTCCTTGTGATAATTAAGATTAGTAAATTACAAATTTTGCCCTAAACCACTCTTCTTGACTCTTTGATATTGATATTATGATCACGTAAGTATTAACCTTGTATTCTCTTTGAAGTTACTCAGATCATTTTTAAAGGCTTTCAATAAGCTGACATATATTTTCTTTCATATTCATTTATAGAATATCATACATTTTAAATGAGGATCAGTACAATACGCTACAGAAAGTATCCTTTGTTGTGATAAATATGAGGATATGCAGGAAATAATTATTGTATTCTATTGGTCTATACTGTATAAGCAGATGTTTGTGTACATTAATTAGATTGTTTACTGTATTAACCATTACCCATAAAGGGCCATATTCTCAAACAAGTTATGCCGGTGTATCTACTGATACACCGGCGTAAATCGAATTTCCCGCCGGCGTATCATTGTTTTGTATTCACAAAACAAGATACGCCGGATTTAGGCTAGGATCCGACTAGTGTAAGTCACTTACACTGTCGGATCTTAAATGTAATTCGCCGCCGGCCGCTAGGTGGCGTTTACGTTCAGGTCTCATTTGTTTATGCAAATGAGCCTGATACGCCGATTCCCGAACGAAATCGCGTTGCCTAACTGTCGCTTACGTCGTTTGCGTAAGCGTAAGGTTACCCCGCTATATGAGGGGTAACCTTACGCCAGTCCCACGTATGCCATGTTAAGTATGGCGTCGGGTCCGCGCCGTCTTTTCCCGTCGGGTATGTCGTTTTACTAAGTCGTTCTTGAATACGACTTTACGTCAATGACGCACATGTCGGCGTCATTGACGTTTTCTGTCGAGAACTGGAGCATGCGCACTGGGCTATTTTAAGCCTGGCGCATGCGCAGTTCGAACGGCACGGGGGCGCGCTTAATTTAAATACAAGCCTCCCCCTTGGAATTACGCGGGGATACGCCGGGCCAATTACACTACGCGACCCCAAACTACGGAGCAAGTGTTTGGGGAATACAGCACTTGCTCCTGTAAGTTGGGGCAGCGTAGTGTAAATGGCTTACACATCTACGAGAATTTGGCCCAAAGTGTGTCCCCAGTTTTTTATTTCTTTTGTATGTTGAAAATCTCCATTAGGTTTAAATTGATTGAGTGAGTGAGTGAATAACTTGTATAGCGCTACAAATGCGAACTGAATTGCCTCAAGGCGCTTGGTATCCATTTCCTTCTATTTTGCCTTCAGAATAGATGGGTCTTGAGTTTTTTTCTAAAAGCCTGGTGATTCACTTCCGTTCGGATATTAGTTGGAAACACGTTCCACAGTCAAGGACCTTGGCCTGCAAATCTTCTTTGTCCTTTGGTCTTGAAGCGGGCCTTAGGCCTCGTACACACGACCGGATCTATCCGCTGGGATTGATCCACGGATCAGTTCCAGCGGACAAATCCGGTCGTCTGTACGGCCTAGCGGATATTTATCCGCGGAGATTCCTCCGGCCGATCGATTTCAAGCAGATAGAAATTTCTTAGCATGCTAAGAAATCTATCCGCTTGAATCGTGTCCAGCGGATTGATCCGGTCGTCTGTAAAGACTCACCGGATCAATCCGTCTGCTCCCCTCCCTCGCATGCGTCGTAATGATTCGATGCATGCGTGGAAATACTTACCTTCCAGCATCGCGCACGTCGCGGCACGTCACTGCGGATGTATTCCACGCGGATTTTGATCCGATGGTGTGTACAAGCCATCGGATCAAAATCTGGAGGAGGAATCTCCGCTGGAAACGGTCTGGCGGACCGTTTCCAGCGGAGATCCCCTCGTCTGTACGAGGCCTAAGGGATTTGTAGTAGATTTTGGTTAGTTGATCGAAGAACGCGATTGGGGTTGTGGTATTTTATTGTCTCACATAAATATTGGGGGGCGATTCCTTGTACACATTTGTGCGTCAGGCAGAGGGCCTTAAATGAGATTCTGTCCTTTACGGCCAGCCAGTGGAGGGACCTCAGAGAGAGAGTGATTGATTCCCAGGTTTTCTTTCCTGTTACCAGTCGTGCCGCCATGTTCTGGACGACTTGTAGACAAGCAATCTGGTATTTTGGGAGTCCGAGGATAGTTGCATAGTTGAGCCTGGAGTTGATTATTGTTCCCACCACTACTGAGAATTAAAGGAGAAATATCCCAGACTAATTTGTTTGTGACCAGATCTGTATTGCAAATTATATATACAGTGTATATATATCCACTTCAATACCAGTCACTTACGCACGTTCCTGTCCAAGCCAATTTTCAAATTTCAGCGCTGTCGCACTTTGAATGACAATTGCGCGGTCATGCTACACTGTACCTAAACAATATTTTTATCATTTTGTTCCCACAAATAGAGCTTTCTTTTGGTGGTATTTGATCACCTCTGCGATTTTTATTTTTTGCGCAACAACTAAAAAAATACCGAACATTTTGAATTTTTTTTCTGTTAATTCTTTTTGTAAATAAGTACGTTTTCTTCTTCAATTATGGGCACCGATGAGGTGGCACTGATGGGCACCGATGAGGTGGCACTGATGGGCACAGATGAGGTGGCACTGATGGGCACTGATAGGCGGCGCTGGTATGCGGCACTGATTGGCACTCATAGGCGGCACTGTGCTGATAAACAATCAGCGCAAACCCCCCTGTCAGGAGAGCCGCCAATCGGCTCTCCTCTACTCGCGTCTATCAGACCCGAGTGAGGAAGAGCCGATCAATGCCTTTTCCTGTTTACATCGTGATCAGCCGTGATTAGACACGGCTGATCACATGGTAAAGGGCCTCCGCCAGAGGCTCTTTCCCGAGATCAGAGATGCAGGGTGTCAGATTGACACCCCGCATCACCGATCGCCATGCTGCGCGCCCCCGCGGACACGCGCCAGCATGTTATCCTGCTGGACGTCAATAGACGTCCAGTCAGGATTTCACAACCACTTCTCGGACGTCAATTGACTATTGACCGGGGGGAAGTGGATATATATATATATATATATATAAATAGCTTATATAGTTTTTTTTTTTTTTTTATAGTTTTATGCTTTGAATATGTTGAAATTGTCATCATTTGTATGGTTAAACAACTTATTATTTCTTCCATATCATATGTATAATATCCCAGATGAAGGGAATTCATTGGAACTCTTAAAATGTTTCACTAAGTGTAAACATTTAAAAAAATGGGAACTGCCTAGAGAGACTGCCAATGAGAAAAAAAAATACCCTGGAATACAGATTTATTGAAGTGTAAAGTTAAAATGGCTCCCTGGCCTCTGAACACCTTGTACCGTAATAGTTTTGTCTTGGATGTCTTAGCTAACATTAGTTCTCCTATACCCTCTATAAGTATAATGAAAATGTCAGCAATTTTTAAAAGCACCCATAACTGACTATATCTACGCATAAAGTGTAAGTTCTACTGGGTAAATATTGGTGGAAAGGTTGTTTATTTTAAACATTTTCAAGGCACCTGTTTTACCTTTATCTACAGGCCTCTTATACACAATCCTGATAATAGCACATGTGGCAAATAGATCAGGTGGCAGATCCTCGTACAGCAGCGCATTTATGCGCCGGGCGTAGCGTATCTAAGATACACTACGCCGCCGTAACTAATTTATTTTTTTCAAATCCTGAAAGAATCCGCTCCGTAAGTTAGGGCGGCGTAGTGTATCTTTGCCGGCGTAATGGCGCCTAATTCAAATGGATGGAATGGGGGCGTGTTTTATGTAAATATGTCGTGACCCGAAGTAAACAACGTTTTTTTTTAACTGCGCATGCGCCGTCCGTGGGGGTATCCCAGTGCACATGCTCGAAATTAACCCGGAACAAGCCAATGCTTCTGACGGTGATGTCATTTTACGCAAATCCCTATTCGCGAACGACTTACGCAAACGACGTAAACATTTCAAAATTCTATGCGGGAACGACGGCCATACTTAACATTGAGTACGCCTCATAACAGCAGCTTTAACTATACGAAAACGACGTAAAAAAATGCGCCGACCGGACGTACGTTCGTGGATCGCCGTAAATAGTTAATTTGCATACTCAACGCTGATTTCGACGGAAACGCCACCTAGCGGCCGCCGAAAAATTGCATCTAAGATCCTGTCGGATCGATCCCAGATGCCGTCGTATCTTGTTTTGTGGATACAAAACAAAGATACGATGCGGGAAATTTAAAATTACGCCGGCGTATCAAGAGATACACCGGCGTAATGCTTTTGTGGATCTGCCCCCAGATGTGTAGAGGTGTAGTACGGAGTACATTTGATTATTATAGTACCTTGAAAAAGTATTCATACCCCTTGAAATGTTTCAAATTTTGTCATGTTACAACTAAAAACGTAAATTTATTTCTTCGGGATTTCATGTGATAGACCAACACAAAGTGGCACATAATTGTGACATGGACAGAAAATTATAAATGGTTTTCAAATTAAAAAATATGTGAAAAGTGTGGCATGCATTTGTATTCAGCTCCCCCAGAGTCAATACTTTGTAGAACCACCTTTTTTTGCTGCAATTACTTCTGCAAGTCTTTTTGGGTATGTCTCTACCAGCTTTGCACATCTAGAGAGTGACATTTGTGCCCATTCTTCTCTGCAAAATAGCTAAAACTCTGTCAGATTGGATGGATAGCATCTGTGAACAGCAATTTTCAAGACTTCCCACAGGTTCTCAATTGGATTTCGGTCTGGACTTTGACTGGGCCATTCTAACACATGAATATGCTTTAAAATAAACCATTCCATTGTACATCTGGCTGTATATTTAACCACTTACCCCCCGGACCATATTGCTGCCCAAAGACCAGAGTACTTTTTGCGATTCGGGACTGCGTCGCTTTAACAGACAATTGCGCGGTCGTGTGACGTGGCTCCCAAACAAAATTGGCGTCCTTTTTTTCCCACAAATAGAGCTTACTTTTGGTGGTATTTGATCACCTCTGCGGTTTTTAGTTTTTGCGCTATAAACAAAAATAGAGAGCCAATTTTGAAAAAAATGAATATTTTTTACATTTTGCTATAATAAATATCCCCCAAAAATATATAAAAAAACATTTTTTTTCCTCGGTTTAGGCCGATACGTTTTCTTCTACATATTTTTCGTAAAAAAAATCGCAATAAGTGTTTATTGATTGGTTTGCGCAAAAGTTATAGCGTTTACAAAATAGGGGGTATTTTTATGTCATTTTTATTATATTTTTTTTACTAGTAATGGCGGCGATCAGCGATTTTTTTTTCGGTATTGCGACATTATGGCGGACACTTCGGACACTTTTGACACATTTTTGGGACCATTGGCATTTTTATAGCAATCAGTGCTATAAAAATGCATTGGATTACTATAAAAATGCCACTGGCAGTGAAGGGGTTAACACTAGGGGGCGGGGAAGGGGTTAAGTATGCCTGGGTGTGTTCTTACTGTGGGGGGGGTGTGGCCTCACTAGGGGAAACACTGATCCTCGGTTCATACATTGTATGAACCGAAGATCAGCATTTCCCCTGCTGACAGGACCGGGAGCTGTGTGTTTACACACACAGCTCCCGGTCCCCGCTCTGTGGCGGCTGGGAGAGAGGACGTCATATTACGTGCTCTCGCCCAGCCGAGCCACCTTGTGGACGTATAACGACGGTGTGCGGTCGGCAAGTGGTTAAGGTTGGGAAAAAAAACTAAATATTATGCGCTGTCTACCAAAGACAAGCAGCTACAAAACCAAAGACAAGTGGATAAAGAAACAATACAAACAAAAATGTAGTGCTAAGTGATGAATGAATATACTATATAAATAGTATATATTACACGTGTTAAATCTATAAATACATATATAGATAATATGTGCAAAACACAGTCCGTGTGAATAGAGTGACAGTCCAAACAATGAATAATCAAGTGACGGTGCTCCAAAAATCAATACCTGAGGACCATACGTTCGAGAGGGTCAATCTAGAGTCATATGAGCGCATGGATCGATCAATGCTGCAGCTCTTAAAACAACCTCCAAATCTCCAAATGGTGTTGCCAAAGGTGGATGGTTTGATATATATTGAAGTGCTCCAATGATGGTCAAACAGCAAGGCCAAAAGGGGAATACCAAGAAGAGGAAAGAGAAAGAGGGCACATAGTGTCTGGGGTGTACCCACACTGCTGCCCTACACAAATGTATACATAATGTGACCTGGCAGAAAAATCCCCGGGGGGGAGTGTCCAACCAATAAGTGACTTCTTCCGGGTCATTACCAGGAAATTGCATGCTGCCCTTCAAGCCTCTTTCTGGGAGTACTAATTGTTTACCAAAATTCAAAGGTGCACTTTAAAAAATTCAACAATATACAGCAAGGGGGCAAACCTGTATTGACAAATGAGCCCACCGCTCACTGTATCCTCGTGCGGTGGCAACTAGCGGTCCGGGACAGACAAATCCAGTCCCCGCACATCATAAACACAGGCCGTGGTGTGTCACGTGAGCGCGGCCATCATCACGTGATCTCAGCGCACCTAAAAGTGGTGCACCGTGTTCCATCCCCAACCAGCGGGTTACTGAAGTTCATCGCGCCGGGTTCAATCTCTCCGGTAAGCCCCCCCTTTAGTTGGTGACGGCTTCTCCCCACTTTGGTTCCATTCACGTATTGATTTTTGGAGCACCATCACTTGATTATTCATTGTTTGGACTGTCACTCTATTCACATGGACTGTGTTTTGCACATATTATCTATATATGTATTTATAGATTTAACACGTGTAATATATAAGAAGGCCAGTATGGTGGCCTGAGTTTATGGGAGGAGCCCGGAGGGTATTTAAGCAGCCCACTCACACATGCTCTTTGTCGGTTCAGTGTGCAGTACTACACGTCACTGGGCCGACTCTTCCCAGCTCACCTCATGTCCGTGAGTCTGCGCATTCAATCGCATTCGACATCGCAAGCGCTTTGCGGCTTCTCCCTTCATGGTCTTCACCGGCGGTTCCCGCTTAATATCGCAGGTAGGATTCAAACCTTTTCGTATCTTGTGCAATCTTACAATTCGTTATGCTTCCTATCCTGCATCCCTTTTGGGAAAAAATCTGCCTGAGTTACTTTTGCTCATGTTCCAACATCATTCGGCTCAGGCGTAGTACATTTGCAACTTCCTTCTGCCAAACATACGATTCATTTGTAAATCCATTCGGAGATTGACATGTGTTTGTATGGGTTCTTTGGCAGATTGAGGTGGTAATTGGACTCACATGGTGCCTTCTCTGCACTTGATTAGCCTGTGGGGATGGGTGGTTGGTAGGTGTTCGGTTTCAAAGCAAGGGGTAGCATACACTCTACAACCAATTCGTATCAGATTCGTATAATACTCCTTACTATCAATTCGTATCGGATTCATTTCATGCATTTTACAACCGTTTTGTATCAGATACATTGCATACTTTCTACCGTTGTCATTCATTGTTTCCCCCATGTCGTGTGTTTTAGTTCCCGCAGCGGAACTTACGAATTGCTTGTACCGGCTCTTCTCTCTCATTTATTTACCAAAGTTATTGCCTGTGTGTCATGCATGGCTCCACACCACACTCTTGTGATGTGTTGCACATCCACTCCAGACCAAAGCAAACCCAGTCGCACGTTCACTGTCCCAGGTAGGATTCGTTAGCTTGTTTGTCATGTCAAATTTGTGGCCACTCATGGTGTCACCTGTACCATATGTTTGGTTCCCGCAGTGGAGCTTACAAAGCATTGATACGCACTTCTCGTGTTCTAACCTCGTTGTTTTCCCCCATGCACGGCATCACGCTACACGTTCCCGACATGTTTCACTCCAGCCACAGTCCGCCGCAAACTCACTCGCATGGCCCACTGTCGCAAGTAAGATTTGTAATTACATTCTTTATGTCTCATCAATTTGCTACCATTCGTTGTCTCCCATATCGTTCATTAGTGGCCCCTAAGGAACCTATGATTCAAACAGGCGTTGTCATTCTACCTTATACTGCTTGCTTAAGGTACAAACAAACCAGGTGTTTCTATCCTTTCTCAGTAACCCAATTCTTATTGATTGAGACCTTGCAACAATGCAAATCATCTCAGCAGTCTGATACCCTTGCTGAGACCCTTGCAACACATGACCCTTACAAAATGCAAAAAAAAAAAAAAAACGCAAAAAGGAAAAAAATATATAAAACGCAAAAAAAAAAAAAAAAATTGCCACCACGTAATCTCAGCCCAGCAACCTGACACCTGTTGAGACCGTTGCAACGATGCAAAATTCGTCTCCACAGCCTGACACCCTTGTTAAGACCCTTGCAAACGCAATACCGTCTTAGCAGCCCCACACTCATCGAGACTCTTGCAACCACACTAAATCGTCTCAGCAGCCTGACACCCTTGTTAAGACCCTTGCAACACATGACCCTTACAAAACGAAAAAAAAAAATTATATATATAAAAAAAAAAAAATCAAATAAAAAAAAAAACGCCCAAAAAAACGCAAAAAGAAATATAAAAGTGCAGAAAAAAATTTTTATTGCCACTACACAATCTCAGCCCCGCAACCTGACACCTGTTGAGACCGTTGCAACAACGCAAAATTCGTCTTCGCAGCCTGACACCCTTGTTGAGACCCTTGCAAACGCAATGCCATCTCAGCAGCCCCACACTCATGGAGACTCTTGCAAGCACAGAAAATTGTCTCAGCAGCCTGACACCCTTGTTAAGACCGTTGCAAACGCAATACCGTCTCAGCAGCCCCACACTCATGGAGACTCTTGCAAGCATGCAAAATTGTCTCAGCAGCCTGACACCCTTGTTAAGACCCTTGCAACACATGACCCTTACAAAACGCAAAAAAAAAAAAATATGCAAAAAATAAAAAAAAAAGCAGAAAAAAATAAATTGTCACCACACAATCTCGGCCCAGCAACCTGACACCTGTTGAGACCATTGCAACCATGCAAAATCGTCTCAGCAGCCTCACACCATTGTTGAGATCCTTGCAAACGCAATACCGTCTCAGCAGCCCTACACTCATCAAGACTCTTGCAACCACACAATACCATCTCAGTAGCCTCACACCATTGTTGAGACCCATGCAAACGCAATATCATCTCAGCAGCCCTACACTCAAGTCCCTTGCAACCACGCAATACCGTCTCAGCAGCCTCACACCATTGTTGAGACCCTCGCAAACGCAATACCGTCTCAGCAGCCCCATACTCATCAAGATCCTTGCAACCACGCAATACCGTCTCAGCAGCCTTACACCATTGTTCAGACCCTTGCAAACGCAATACCGTCTCAGCAGCCCCACACTCATCAAGGCCCTTGCAAGCACGAAATACCATCTCAGCAGCCTCACACCATAGTTCAGACCCTTGCAAACACAATACCGTCTCAGCAGCCCCACACTCATCAAGACTCTTGCAACCACGCAATACCGTCTCAGCAGCCTCACACCATTGTTGAGACCCTTGCAAACGCAATACCGTCTCAGCAGCCCCACACTCATCGAGACCCTTGCAACCACGCAATACCATCTCAGCAGCCTTACACCATAGTTCAGACCCTTGCAAACGCAATACCGTCTCAGCAGCCCCACACTCATCAAGGCCCTTGCAACCACGGAATACCGTCTCAGCAGCCTCACACCATAGTTCAGACCCTTGCAAACGCAATACCGTCTCAGCAGCGCCACACTCATCGAGACCCTTGCAACCACGCAATACTGTCTTGAGCAACCTCCCACTCGTCAAAGACCTTTGAGACCATGCAGTCTCGCCCCAGCAACCTGGCATTCATTGAGACCCTTGCAGCCAGACAAATCATCTTTGGCCTCATGTACACTGCTGTTGGTAAAAAAAAAAATGGGATCAGACGGATGTTCAGAGGCATTCGAAACGCATTCGAAACGCCAATGCCTGTAACAACTTGTAAACACTGCCAGATGCGGTAACTCATGTTTACCAGCGTTTCATTCACAGTCGTTTTCATAAAAAAATTTAAATACAGGGGAATATTGTCTCAGCAACTTGACACTCATTTGAGACCCTTGCTAAATGTAATATCATCTCAGCTACCTCACACCCTTCTAGACCTTTGCAACCACACAATCTCATCTCAGCAACCTGACACCCGTTCAGACCTTTGCAACCATACAAAGTCATCTTAGCAACCTGACACTCATTTGAGACCATTGCAAATGCAATATCGTCTCAGCAACCTGACACCCATTCAGACCCTTGCAGCCATACAAAGTTGTCTCAGCGGCCGACACTCATTTGAGACCATTGCAAAACGCAACATCGTCTCAGCAACCCCTCACTTGTTGAGACCTGTGCAACCACACCATGCCATCTCAAAACAAACCTCATAATCATCGAGACCTTTGAAACCACGCAATATCGTCTCAGCAAACCAGACTGAGACCCTTGCAACCACCAATACCATCAAACCTTCATACTCAAGGCCCCTGCCACCACACAATATCGTCCCAGCAACCTGACACTCACTGACACCCTTGCAACTGCACAATATTGTCTGCAGTAGTATAAAACACTTAGCGGCACGCACCTACGTGCAAACCCGAATACAAACTAAACTTTCAAACACACCTCAGTGACAAACAATCAGCCACACAAACACACAGTGGCACCCAGTTGGCCATTCATCTTCAGTGGCACGCGGGCCACTCATCTATTCTCTGTTTTTTCCCTGCGGTTAGTTCAGGTTTTCATCCAGCACCAGCGAGTGCACGTTGGCCTGCGAGTGCACGTTGGCCTGCGAGTGCATGTATATCGTCTTGTTGAGCACATGTGTATTGTCTTGATTTTCTCACACCAATGCAAGATCCAGTCCAAGTTCTCAAACTAGACCAAGCATCAGTAGCAGACTTAGCTATGTGGGACAACTTCCCCACCTGATAGAACATCATTTCAATCTTCATCCCGGCAGTGTCAGCCGAGCCACCAAAGGCTTTTGCAGCCATTTTTAGGCCGCCACTGGTTCTCCAAAACTTGGCCCCCAGAAATTCTCTTAAATTTTTGCTTCACCCAGTCTTCATCACGCCTCGTGCTGGACCCCATCGTGGCAGCTGCCCAGGTCTGGAACCACACTTGAACAGGACAGACACTGTTCTTCACCACAGACAATCAGGCCACAGCCGACATCATCAATTAAGATAGATCTAAGTCACTCCCCATCACTTCCTGCGCAGGCTCGCGCAGCTGTCACTCCGTCACCAGTTAATATCTTATGTAGACCTTTTCCAGGCAAATGCAAAAAGCAGCTGATGCGCTTTCCTATTCCAACCTTGGAATGGATGTTTTTTCCAGCAAGAGCCTGGAGCCGACCCAACAACTATCCCTGTCCCACCATGGACATTGCTGACGATGCACTGAAGTCGCATCTCGCCAACGCAATCCAACTTATTAACCACTCCTTGGCACGCAACACACTGAAGGCCTATCGCACTGCTTGGAACACTAATCGCAAATTTTTGGCCCCTTGCCCCGGAGCAGCAATAGGCAACGTTGGACACATCCTAGCCTTCATATCGTATTGCCACATGCAGCTGACCATTTCTCAATACTATCACGCCATATCTAGATGGCATCCAGCATTTCCTGTCCCTGCAGGACCCCAGTAAACCATCAGTATTCTCGAGCCCATGCAGTCAAGTCCCTCCTACAGGGCATACAGAAGCACCAACCTGTAGTCAGTGGCAAGCGCCTACCTTTCAAGAGTCCCCTCTTTAGGGACATGTCTAAAATCCTTACTCGTTCCCTGTTTAGGGCTTTGCCCAGTCTAGTCACCCAACAGCCATCTACCAGGCCTTCTACGGTTCCCTACAACATAGTGAATTTAGTCAGCGGCTCCGGCAGTCACACACTGCTCCGACGCCACCCGACTCGCTTTCGAACCACTACACTCTCACAGTCTGCAAACGCAACAAACCAGCCCCTGGGGTTGACATCAACCTGTTTCAGACTGACAACGCCTGACGCCCAGTGACGGTGCTCGACCCACTACTGCTCCATCTACCCAGCCAATCTGATGGTAGCTCGTTGCTACCCTTTCTAAACCAGCTCCCTGAGTGTCAGCCAGTGTGTCAAGCATGTCAGAATCCTCCTAAGTAACTTGGGCTTCAAACCCCAGTCAGTTCTCTGGACATTCTTTCCGAATTGGAGCAGCCTCAGTTGCCTCCCAACAGGGAGTTCCAGACTACGTAATCAAGATACCAGGCTGATGGAAGTCTCCTTGTTTTGCCACATACATCCCAAATCCTCAGGAAGGAATGGCACAAGCCTTTACCAAGCTGGCTCAATAAATACAAGAAATCAATATAAACTATTTCCCTATCTGAGTCTTTTGCCCCCTTTTCTTGGCATACTGACCAGACCACCAAGGCACACTTCAGGTCTATTTATGTTGTAAGTCTTGTCGCGTGTTTATGTGATCCACATCTCTCTCGGTCAGAGGGTAACGACCATAAATAAGAAGGCCAGTATGGTGGCCTGAGTTTATGGGAGGAGCCCGGAGGGTATTTAAGCAGCCCACTCACACATGCTCTTTGTCGGTTCAGTGTGCAGTACTACACGTCACTGGGCCAACTCTTCCCAGCTCACCTCATGTCCGTGAGTCTGCGCATTCAATCGCATTCGACACCCTCCCGCCCTTCCCTTTTTCAGGGCACTTCTCAGCATGTCCTTCTTCAATTAACTACCCATTACTTACCTTGGGTATGCCCCCTTTTCTTGGCATACTGACCAGACCACCAAGGCACACTTCAGGTCTATTTATGTTGTAAGTCTTGTCGCGTGTTTATGTGATCCACATCTCTCTCGGTCAGAGGGTAACGACCATAAATACTATTTATATAGTATATTCATTCATCACTTAGCGCTACATTTTTGTTTGTATTGTATATTTAAGGTTGTCGCCCTGCTTGAAGGTGAACCTCCGCCACAGTCTCAAGTCCCTAATGCCTCGTACACATGATCAGTTTTCCCGACAAAAGTGTGATGTGAGATCTTTGTCAGTAATTCCGACCCTGTGTTTGCTCCATCACACTTTTTCTGTGAGAATTCCTGCCAAGAAAAGATTGAGAACAGGATCTACAGGGCTCATGCGCGGCTGCCTGAAGCGACGGTAATGCCGCTTTAGAGCTCCGCTCCAGGGGAGATAGCACCGGAGGACTAAAGGTCACAGCGGACCTGAAAACTTCTCATAATAAGTATAAACTTACCTTAACACCTCCCGCCGTACTTAGGATGGTCTTGAAGGGCTCAAAAACAAAATTCAAAGCTAATCCAGTGAGGGAAACTTCACATAAACTGACTGCCAAGATGGCGGCTGCTTCCTCTTCCTCCTCACAGCTCTGTACTCCACTCGCTGTTCCTCTCAGTAAGAATACACAGCCACCTAATGGTGAGCTGGAATATAACACTGGTGACACACAGCTAGTAATACAGCCAGATATATTTAAACAATTTGAATGTATGCTGCAAAAGGCTCTTAAAGAGACTTCTGACCACATTACTGACAAACTAACTAAAGAAATAAGGGAGCTTGGTCAGAGAACCGCAGACTTGGAACGGAGAGTTGATGATATTGAAACACATACACAGAATTTTATGACTGAATTCATGACTATTAAAGAGGAGAACCTCACATTACAGTCACGTTTAGAGGAACAAGAAAACAGGGATCGCCGATCGAATTTGCGGATCAGGGGAATCCCTGAATCGATCCTAGACTTACAGTCCACCATCACGGCGCTCTTTCAGGAATTATTACCAGGCATCTTAATTGAAAGGCTTGAGATGGATAGAGTGCATAGATCTCTAGGGCCACGCAAAAATAATGGTCCCCCTAGGGACATAAACGCTAAACTGCACTACTACAAAACCAAAGAACAGCTGTTAACAGCTGCTAGAGGAAAAGACTCCCTCAGCTTCCAGGGCCATGTGTATCAGCTTTTCACGGATCTGTCCCCACTTACAGTGGCAAAGAGACGAGCGCTCAAACCCCAACTGCAGGTACTCCAGAAAAATCAAATTACCTACCACTGGGGGTTTCCCTTTTCTCTCAGATTCACACACCTGGAAACAAGATACGTCTGCCGCTCTTCAGAAGACTTACAGTCAGCCCTAATTGACCTAGGTTTGGTAGATGCAGCCTTACCTAAAGACCAGTCTCGCAGGCGTTCAAGCTTTCGATCCCCACAGCAAAATAAAAACGCAGGTTCTAGCTATGCCTCCTCTTCATATCAAAACCTTCACAAACGTGGACGTTATGAACACTCTACACCCAACAACGTCGACTCAATGGACTGATATATAACGTTCAACCAGTTTTCTTCTCTCATTACAGGTTTCCCAGTTTCTAACGTTGAATGAGTCCCTTAATCGACCATACTCATGACCGGAATGAACCTTGGCGATGGGACCCTTATTTTTATTTATTTTTTTCTCAGCTTTGTATTTTTCCTTCTAATTAAATATAATAAGATATAAACTTTTATGATAACTTTTGGACAGTTCCTGTGGTTCTCCGGTGTTCTTCTTCCCTTAGGAACTTCTTGCTGCCCTCCATACCATCGGTAGACTCCTGCCATTACAATGGGGGACTCTGCTGGTGGACCCGGATCTTCTCAGGGAGTTTTGATTACTCCCCTGAGATGCTCCCACACCCTATCGTCTTATCTCAATATTTTGATACATTGTTTGTATAATGGGTTTGCTCTATTGTTTTACTCTTTTCTTTTCTTTTTCTGTCTTATTCTATCCCTCCCTGACCCTCCCGTCTATGGTTCTGGCTCTCGGTAAGTACAGTATTTGTTATGTTATAATGATTATCCTAGTTGGTTTATGGCTCCTATAAATATCATGTCCTTGAATGTACAAGGGTTTAATATACCGCATAAACGCACCAAAGCACTTCGCTCGTTTACAGCAAAAAAAGGTCATATTATCTGTTTACAGGAAACAAATTTTATTGATAAATCTTCTCCTAAATTTCTCTCATCCTCATATCCGCAATTCTATACTGCCTCCGCTACGGTTAAACAGCGTGGAACTCTCATTGGCTTTCATCGTTCCACTCCGTTTAATCTTGTTTCACAAGTATCAGATCCTGAGGGACGATATTTACTTTTAACTGGTTATATTTCTGATAGTCCTATTACTATTGTATCATACTACGCCCCTAACAAACGTCCAATCGCCTTTTTATCTCACCTCCTTAAAGTTGTAGAAGCTCACAAGTTTGGTACAGTTGTTATTTGTGGTGATTCTAATGCAACTATTTTCCCTTTTTTAGACAAATCCCCTACAGGGCCTACCACAGGCACAATTAATTTAACTTTTCAACATCTACTTACAACGCATGGTCTGGTTGATACTTGGCGAGAAATTAATCCCACCAGTAGACGTTTTACTCACTATTCATACCCGCACAACTCATTCTCACGAATAGATCATATCCTAATCCCATCTAGTATGTTGCCAGAAATTATCTCATCCAAAATAATACCCATCCCATGGACAGATCATTGTGCAGTATACATCACTATTAAATCCACAGTACCTAGATCCCATGACACCACATGGTGTATAAATGACTCTATACTGACCCACCCATCTCACCGTGCTGAGATTGAAAAAGCACTATCTGACTATCTTGAAACCAATTAAACGGATGACATCTTGGCCCTCACGTTATGGGAAGCCCATAAAACAGTTATTAGAGGTAGATTGATTCAACAAGCTACTGCACTTAAGAAGGAACGCAAACTCATGTTTGCAAAGCTTGAAACTAACTTTAATGATTGCCATCAAACTTTTCAATCTTCCCCGACCACTATGAATAATTCTAAACTAGAAAAAGCCTGCCTAGATTTAGATCTTTTCCTTACTGACTCGGCTGACAAACTCCTTCGTAAACGCCAACATATCCAATATTTTAGGGCTAATAAACCCGACACGCCCATGGCCAGAATTTTAAAAAATACACTACACGCACAAACTTCTATTAGACTGAAATTATCCCGAGAAGTGTATACTAGTAACCCAGTTAAGATTCTCAAACTTTTTCGTTCCAATCTAGCTAAGCTATATTCCCCTGCCCCGAATTTCGATAAGATAAAAGCTGACAACCTATTTTTTAACATCACATTTCCTAATATTGACCAAAAACAATGTGATCTTCTTGAAAGCCCTTTCACTGATACCGAAGTTATGCATGCTATAAAAACTCTAAAACTACATAAGAGACCTGGCCCAGACGGATTCTCTGCAATATATTACAAACAGTTTGCAAAACTCTTAACACCAGTCTTAACTAGAGATTTCAATTTGATCCTTAAGGGACACTCATTCAGGACAGAGACACTCACTACAATCATTGCTATGATCCCCAAACCTCATTCTGATTCTACTTCCTGGACCAATTATCGTCCTATCTCCCTCCTTAATTTGGATATAAAATTATTAGCCAAAATCCTAGCCACCCGATTGAATAATACCATTGGCCACCTAATTCACAAGGACCAAACAGGTTTTATACCTAAACGCCAGGCAGGGGACAATATAAGACGAGCACTCTTACTTATCCATGCCGCAAAAACTAGACGTATCCCAGCTTGCCTCGTATCTTTAGACATAAGGAAAGCATTTGACTCTGTCACTTAAAAATGGGGTTTTGGAAACCATTTTTTAACCTGGGTTTATAATAACCAGAGAGCATACATCAAATATGCTGGTTACAAGTCAACAATGTTTGACATCAGAAGAGGTACCAGACAAGGTTGCCCCCTCTCCCTGTTACTCTTTGCCTTACTAATAGAACCCCTGGCACAATTAATCAGATCTAGTCCCGATATTAAAGGTATTGAACTAGGTGGTCACCAACACAAATTATGTCTTTTCGCGGATGATATCCTTGTCTTCCTATCACATCCTCATATAACCACCCCAAGTCTACTCGCTACATTAGATAACTTTGCCCACATTTCAGGACTTCATGTTAATCCCACAAAATCAAACGTGTTAAATATTTCTTTATCCCCATCAGAACTCCAATGTGCACAAGACTCTTTACCATTCAATTGGGTCTCTAAACAACTCCCATACCTAGGTATACAACTCACTATTTCACTTAAGGATCTTTTTTCGGCTAATTATTTACCTCTCCTTAAACAAACTTCTGGTTTTATGAAACAATGGACCCCCCTTACACTATCATGGCTGGGTAGGATTAATGCAATAAAAATTTCTATATTGCCAAAATGTCTATATTTATTTAGAACCCTTCCTATCTCGTTACCGTCATATTTTCTAAGACTCACTCAACGGAGGGTTATGTCCTTTATTTGGAGTACCACTAAACCTCGCATTTCCAAATCTACACTTTATCTCCATAAATTGAGTGGTGGTCTAGGATTACCCAATTTATCCTCCTACTTTTATGCTGCACAAATCGCACTTCTTCCCAAATACCATGCTACAGTTGAAACACCCTTATGGGTAGCTATTGAATCGGTGGATACCGACCCAATCTCAGTGGCCAATATACTTCGTCCTGCCGATAGATTTTGCCTCACCAACGCTATAACAAAACAAACCTTAGCTACTTGGGACAAATTCAAGATTTCACATAACCTTCAATCCCCACATAACCCCCTACTTTCATTTTTGAGTAATCCAGCATTTTATCCTGCTTGGAAATTCCCAAGATCATTCTCTGCCTGGTCCTCCAGTAACCTAACTCGCTTATACAGACTAACCTCTGCCACTACTATACATACCTTCCCTGTTCTATGTGAATCCTTTGGCCTTCCTATAAGTGACATTTTTTTGTTATTTGAAAATCAAAAATTTCTACGAACCATTACTTAATACAGGCATATCTCTCAACCAAATGACACAATTCGAGCGGATCTGTATAAGCGATCCACATATTAGAGGACTAATATCTACTATATATCAACGTCTCAATGAGCCCACCGACGAAATGTTACCCTCATATGCTACTAAATGGGCGCAAGACATGGGCCGAGTGTTCGATACCAAAGATTGGTCTAAGATCTGGTTAACCACTAAATCCTCTTCTCCTAATTGTTTTGCCGTAGAAACTAACTATAAAGTCTTAGCACGATGGTATCTGGTACCTGCTATAATTGCCAAATTTATCCCCACATACCCAACTAATTGTTTCAGAGGTTGTGAAACACCTGGTACACATTTCCACATTTGGTGGCAATGTCCAGTAGCCCAGGAATTTTGGAAGAATGTTTTTTTAATGGCTTCTACAGCCTTAGAAACTTCAATTCACCCTGATCCCGTTACAGCACTTCTTAACCTAAAACCTGATTCACTTACCCACACACAATTTCAATTGCTCATTCAACTTACCACAGCAGCTAAGCAAACTATTGCCAAAGCATGGAAATCACAAACTCTAATCCTAGCAGAGACTAAACACAGAATGAACAGAGCACTTGTATATGCTAAGACTGCAGCTATAGAAGACAATAAAATAAATACATTTCGTAAGATTTGGCAACCATGGGTTAATCACTACCTCCCCACTGATTTTGACCAATCTTTGTTGTTACCTCACTAGGTTATATAGTCTATTTACTAAATTATTTCTCTTTCTAAATCGGGAGCCAGGCCATCACCTCGGGAAACTCTCCCTCCCACCCCTTCCTCCCCCTCTCTCTATTACTAATTTTTTGCTTTCTCCCTTTTTTTTTTTTTATTCTCTTTCTTTCCCTGTATGATATTTATAATATAGGGATACTTATTTCTCTCCTTTTTTATGAGACATATCCTACCACTGTAGAATTGTATTTAGACGGTTTGAATCATCAACATCTTATTTATCTATTATTTATTTATTTTTTCTCATCTTCATTTTCAATTTACTGTTTTCACAGCTCAAGACACTGCCTATGTTAGTTATGAAAACTCAATTTTAAAGATTATAATTTGTTAGGCGAGCATTATACTCCTTTTTCTATGACACATGGTTTACTACTCAATTACCTCAATAACTCTCACATTTACTGTGTGTGCCCCCACTCGTCCACAGTTTGAACCCATTTGGGGTGGACGAGTGGTCAGGAGGCATGCTCTACAGAATTTTTACCCTCAAAAATGTTTGACCCATAATTGGGTCCTCGCATTTATTATCCAACTATGTGATATTCACGAAGTCTTCTTTCTACTCTCCTGTTAGTTTTGAGTTACATAGAGTTAGGTAAATATAGACATGTCTCTACTTATTATATATGTATCTCATAATATGTTGCTTAATATATATTGTTTTTTTCTTTGTTTTTCTTGTAAAACTCAATAAAAATATTGAACAAGAGAACAGGATCTACATTTTTGTGACAGGAAAAATTCCTAACGGGAATCACGGTCGTCTGTATGCAATTACGACGCGAAAAAAACGTGCATGCTCAAAATCAAGCAGAAGAGCCGAACTGCCTATTGGTCGAACTTCATTGATCTTAGCTTGTCGTACGTGTTGTACGTCACCGCATTCTTGATGTTCAGAATTTCAGACAAGATTTGTGTGACCGTGTGTATGCAAGACAAGTTTGAGCCATTTTCCTGCTGAAAAAAAAAACACAGTTTTCCTGTTTGAATAACTGAACATGTGTACAGGGCATAAAAGGTGTTCTTCTAAGATTGTCCTGTATTTGGGCTCCATCCATTTTCCCCCTTAAATCTGACCAGCTTCCCTGTCCCTGCTGAAGAAAAGCATCCCCACAACATGATGCTGCCACCACCATCTTTCACTGTGGGAATGATGTGTTCAGGGTGATGTGCAGTGTTAGAAATGGAAAAAAATCAAGAGATGGTGTTGCGCTCCAATGAAGTGTATAAGTGCAATACTAAAGTAAAAAGACAGTATGCATCAAAGTAGAGGGATACAGTAAATATATATAAAATAACTGTGATAAATAATGTGCAACTTGCAAGATAAAGTGACTGCAGTGTATAAATACAAAAAAAAACACAAATTAGTCCAACAGTAAACGGAATAGATAAAAGTGCAGAAAATGCAAGTACATGTGACTGTGGTATAATATATGGTATATAAGGAGCTGTAAAATGTTCAAGTTCATATAAGTGAAAAATGTTCAACTACTGCTCAGTCTGGAAGTAATGCAATCTTCCTAACTGGAAAGTGCAAAGTTCAGATGAATAAAGGTGCTGAATGACAAGTGGAAAGGTGACAAGTGGTGGTGGATCTTTGGTGAAATGACACCCACGGGTGTGCTAATGTTTTACAGCTGCAAGGTAAGCAGCATTACAGTGGAAAACCCTAGGGGTTAAAGCTTCCTCCACGGCTATATATACAGCAAGGTAACCGCTCCAGGTCTATCAACCAAATGGGGTAGAGAAATAGAGAAAGAGGCTCTCTGGTGTATTATTTTTAACACTCTGTAATATTTATAGGGCCCCAATAACAGGGTATGGCGTGGGATTTTATCGATGCATTTAGGGTAGTTCAAATATATATTAAAAAGTAAGTTGTATCATTGAGTTTAGAACCACAGAAATCATTCAGAAATCGTAGTACTTATATAAATGTTTAATAATAAATACAGTCTAATTGTACAAAAGTACATATAAAAAGTGATCACAAAAAGAAAATTACAACACCGTGCAGGAGCAGTATGTGTCACATGCTAGTAGTCCTACATGTTTCGCCCTAGAGGGCTTCTTCAGGCACGCACGAACATATAGAATAATCTAAATAAATAAATAAAGACTTCATGAGTAAACATACAGTGCTGCGCCATAGCGCAAAAGACTATATAGGATTATCAAACAATCATTACATACAAAAAAGGATACAAGTAGAACAAAAAAGATTACATCTATGAACATCTGAGCAATATAGAAACAAAGTAAAAATAATATGTCACAGTTAACATCATTGTAATAGAATTTGCATAAAATATGAAGCAGGTAAGTACCTCCAAAATGATCAAGAATCCTCCTATTAAGTGAAGAAGGTACGTCCCAAACACAACAGGTTAACTGCTGTGTGGGTGTACACCGAACAGTGCAACACAGATGACCCAAAATGAGCCGCATCCAACCAGTGGACCTGGGGTGAGGAATATATATGTGGAAAGGGTGTAAGTTAGGCAGTTTGTCATCTGATATAAAGAAAAAGATTTCTCAGTAGCTGCTGTTATGATAAGCATAGAGATTGTTCAAAGAAATATAATCAGGGACTTACATGAACATACAAGAGGACCCAAGATGAGTCAGCTTAATTGATAGCAAACAAGTATTGTTGCTTGCCAAGGGTTAATATCTCTTATCTAACGATAAAGAGTTAGAAAAATATATATAGATAGATTACAACAATGATAATCAAGCATAGAAACTTAGTCTGTTGTATGTAAATACTAGAGACAACTTACATATAGTTGTGTAAACTGCCGTAGCACACTGTTGCCGGGGAGAAGAACAGGTGGACAAAGTACACCTGTAGAAAGGTACTGCAAAGCGCTATCGGTATCCCTAGGCATCCACCTAAACGGTATATTAAATGAGGTAGAGTATTATGAAGCTGTGGCTCTGAATCAGTCGAACTACTACACATTATGTGCAGGAATCAAGCAAAAATAATATAAATAATAATAAGTACCTCTAAGGCCCCGTACACACGGTCAGACAAAACCGATGAGATTGGTCCGACGGACCGTTTTCATCGGTTCACCGCTGAAGTGGCCTGATGTGTGTACACACCATCAGTTCAAAATCCGATCGGGTCAGAACGCAGTGACGTAAAACACATGACGTGCTGAAAAAAACGAAGTTCAATGCTTCCAAGCATGCGTCGACTTGATTCTGAGCATGTGCAGGTTTTGAACCGATGCTTTTCTGTACTAACCATCGGTTTGGTCCGATGGGGCAATGGTCCATCGGTTCGGTTTTGAAGCATGTTTTAAAATTTTGGACCGAAGGAAAACAGACCGATAGCCTATACACACGGTCGGTTTGGTCCGATGAAAATTAACTTCGGTTCATTCTCATCGGACCAAACCGACTGTGTGTACGGGGCCTTAAGGATTACAATCCCGAAGGGGAAATGGATAAATCCATTGCTTCCTTAGGGAAATGTAGGTCTGCAATTAGGAAAATGCAAACAAAACTGTGCATTAGTCCAGGGATATAAGTAAAATCCTTATGCCTGCATGTGAGGCAAAGGGATAAGGAGAGACTGACAAGAGAGATGGTAGTTACCTTGCTAGAAGCGACATGCAGTATGGTCTCACCCGGGTGGGCCTGTACAGCAAACAATGCTGGCGGGCCCCTATATATAGTCTTCACGTGTGCGATAAATGGGCACTGGCGTGTGACGTAATGAACGTCATGATGCATATGTGGGCACGGCTAGTATGGCGTGGGAGGTGCGCCACTCCCCTCCTCAAAGTCCCGCTGTTCGCACATGCGCACACCGCATGTGTGACGTGGCAATACGTTACAGGGGCGGAGTGTGCGCAGCAGGATACTGCGCACCGTTGCGAACAGATTAGACAGTGGGAAATGTCAAAGAATAGGACAAACGCAGCATCAAGGCCTCTGCCTGGATTCAGTGCTGGTGTACCAACAGCTGGTGGTTGCCCATGGGCGGCCACTTAGCTGGTAACCAATGGCTGGGTGCGTGCATAGGGTCATAGTGGCGCACTGTGGTATTGTCTTCGCCAGTGGCGGCTGGTGACGTTTTTGGATGGGGGGGTGCAAGACTCCGCCCCTCCACGTTGGTCCCTCCCACTTCTAATAAGCCACACCCCTTATAGAATCCACCCACTCCGTCCCCTATATTCCACTTGCTTCCACTCATAGTGTCAGGAGTATACAGCTCAGCGTCACAGGACAGAGTATATAGCCCCAGCATCACAAATCATGGTATATAGCGCAGCCTTACAGATCGGCGCAAACAAACTAAAAAATTACACTGTTAGTAATGAAGGACTCTAAATAGGCAGGAGATTACCAAGACTGCGGACATACTGCATTAGATTACCAGAGACTGCGGACATACTGCATTAGATTACCAGAGACTGCGGACATACTGCAGGAGATTACCAGAGACTGCGACATACTGCATTAGATTACCAGAAACTGCAGACATACTGCAGGAGATTACCAGGGACTGTGGATATACTGCACAAGATTACCAGAGACTGCGGACATACTGCACAAGATTACCAGATACTGCGGATATACTGCACAAGATTACCAGAGACTGCGGACATACTGCACAAGATTACCAGAGACTGCGGAGATAATGCACAAGATTACCAGAGACTGCGAACATACTGCACTAGATTACCAGAGACTGCAGAGATACTGCACAATATTACCAGAGACTGCGGACATACTGCATTAGATTACCAGAAACTGCGGACATACTGCATTAGATTACCAGAGACTGCGGACATACTGCATTAGATTACCAGATACTGCGGACATACTGCACAAGATTATCAGAGACTGTAGACATACTGCATTAGAGAACCCATAATTCTGTGAATTGTGGCCCTAATGAAAGACTTTGTGTAGGGGGTGAAGGTTGGTATTTTTGCAGAAATTTACATGTAAAATAAATTTTGTAAATAAGTGGGCATGGGGGGGGACTGAAGGCTGCTATTTTGGAAGAAATGTAAATAAAATCCGGTAAATAAGCGTGGGGGGTTGGGGGGGTGGGTGGAGATGGCCGCTATTTTGGCAGAAATGTACATTTAAAATAAATGACATTTGGTTAATAAGCGCGGGGGGGGGGGTTGGGGGGATGGTAGTGATGGCTATAATTTTGGCAGAAATGTACATTTAAAATAAATGACATTTGGTTAATAAGGGGGGGGGGAGGGGGGATGGTAGTGACGGCTATAATTTTGGAAGACATGTACATTTAAAATAAAAGACATTTAGTTAATAAGGGGGGGGGGGGGGGGGGGGGGGGGGGGTGACAGACGCTATTTCGGCGGCACATTAGAATAATGAGCAGAAGAGCAGAGGGGAATGTACATGTTACATGCTCCTCTGCTCATTAATCGTATGTGCTGCCGAAATAGCATCCGTCACCTACCCCCCCCCCCTTATTAACTAAATGTCTTTTACAGTAAAAGACAGTCGGGGGGGGGGGGTGACGGATGCTATTTCGGCAGCACATACGATTAATGAGCAGAGGAGCATGTAACATGTACATTCCCCTCTGCTTCTCCTCCTCGTTATTGCCTGTGTGTTCTTCAGTACATTCCTCTCTGCTCCTCTGCTCACTAATCCTATATGCTGCCGAAATAGCGTCCGTCACCCCCCTCCCCCCCCCCCCCCCGCTTTAGCACATAGGATTAATGAGCAGAGAGGAATGTACTGAAAAACAAACAGGCAATAACGAGGACGGGGGGGGGGGCAGGGGGATCGTGGCACTGGCAGCTACTTTTTCGGGACTCAGTAATGCTGCTGCTGCATACCTTAATGTCCCGGGAGTCGGGACCACACGGGCGCTGAGCTGCAGAGTGTGCCGACGTCACTTCCTGTACCTCGAGTGACGTCGGACTTGGATCAATAGCGCGTGCACCCGCTCGGCCATAATAATAAAGTCCATCGCGCCGGAAATTGTGGCGCGATGGAGAACGCCACAAATGCATTTTTTGCCTTCCAATGTAGCGCCTCGCCTGCAATCTTGTGATTGCACAGACATGGCGCTACCGCACTTTACTGTGCCCGGCGCCCGGCGCCGGGCACAGTGCACATAAGGACCATATTTTTTTTCGTTTTTTTCTTAAAGGGACATGTTTAAAAAAAAAAAAAAAAAAAAAAACTTTTTTTTTTATAATTTTTTTTTCTTTTACTGACTGGGGGAGGGGGGGGCGGCGCCCGGGCGCCCTCTATGGATGGGCCGCCACTGTTCCAGGGGATTAGTTGAAAAAGTCTATCTATGTATATAACAAGTTGGGCAATGTGTATCCCGATAGACAAGAGAGAGAGGAGAGGGAATTCCCATTCAGTTTTACACGTATTGCTAATTTGTTCTATATGTGGAAATATCTGCACATGTAATCCAAAAGGATTGATTTTCTTACTGACATATCTATTAAATGATTTTACATGCCAAAAAGGAGAAGATTTATTTTCCAACGTTTTACTTAATTTGTGAATAAGGGACGAGATCTGAGTCTCGATTTGATCTCCCTTTTCCAAAATTAGTTTCATATTCCTACATTAGATTGATCCATTCCTCACCCTGATATGTACTCATATTGGCAAGTGTCATATACCACAGTATTGAAAGACAGATTCCAAAAAATTCTCAAAAAGAAGCAGAGTTCATATCTAAACTGTCCTGTGTCTTGGGGGGAAAGACGAAGGGGTGTTTATCCACCCAAAATTGAATAAGATAGAAAAGACACATGGTGGAAAGGAAAAAGTGCTGCTCACCCCGAGAAAATAGTAATATGGGAAAATCCCCCAAAGGGGTTTTTAGGCAGCTGATTCAAAGATTCACACAGGTGTAAAATAAAAAGTTTTATTGTATAAAATTAATTGGAATCATAACAGTTGAGATATGAGCTCTGGTAAAAATCTTAAATTGTATGTACACAAAAGGATGCAAGCAGAAAAATTGTCATGCAATCCGACATTTAACTTGTACTCGGAACCTCTAACGGGATCTAGGGAAAGAACAGACGTGAGATGAAAGGTGACCTGTGGTGTGCCGTGGTCACGAGGTCAGTATGCCTAAAGGGGGCATACCCGAGAAGATATGTGAAATTGAAAAAAAGGTGGACAAGAAGATAAAAAATTAAAAAAGGGGGAAAGGGGGGGTGGGAGAAACGTGAGAAGAGCCGACAGCAGGAGGAGGCGTGGAGGCTGCCTTAAAAAGGCGAGGCTCCTCCTACAAATGTAGGCGGGCCTGCGTCCCGCCTCCTAACTTGTACTCGGAACCTCTAATGGGATCTAGGGAAAGAACAGACGTGAGATGAAAGGTGACCTGTGGTGTGCCGTGGTCACGAGGTCAGTATGCCTAAAAGGGGGCAAAAACAAAAGACACTAGGACAAATGTATGTATATAGAAGATTTATTTAACCCAAACATCAATCGGCCAGATGAGCAAAAGCCAGAGACATCTCTGCAAGTAGTTCCGGGATGTATCTGGAGTAACATGCAGACCTCCACCTACCTAACCTCTTAATGACGTGAACCGGGACCCCCTGACGCGAGGCCGCAGAGGCGGCCCCAATTCTGAAGGAATGACCCGAGTATGACCCTAAATTCCCCAAAAGATTGCGGCAAAATTTCATGAACAGAGTTGAGGTGAGAGGGGCCCCATTAACCGGCAAAAGAGGACTATCCCTGGGTACCCCCGATAACTGGGCCATAAGCAAATTCAAGACTGTAACCGGGCAGCAACCAGTCTCGACCCTGAAATACCTGACATTGGTACCCGGCCCTGTCTGCTGCATTTTGCATGCCTCCAAATGTAGCACAAAATGGTCAGGGAACCTAACTAATTGACTAATAACCAGAGTACGGGAGGTGGCCCCTGCACGGGTGAACTCCCCTGGTCTCAGGAAACCGTAGAAAGCCAGATAAATAGCCGCCTTCAGCATCAGGCTGGGTAGTAACCCAAACGGAACCCCAGACAGCATATCCGACATGGCCCGGAAAATGTGCCCTGTGATAGGCAACCTGCTGGTAGAGCTCGGTGGGCTGCTCTTCTGAATACCTCTAAGGATCGCCTTGACGGAATGAGCTGCAAACAGTGACTGCCTGCCAGGATGGAGCAGAGAAATTAAATGCTGGACGCCTGCCAGATACCCCCTGATAGTATTGTGGGTTAACTTCAGCTGGAAGTGACAATGGGCCATGAACGACAGAAGGTACTGATTGTCAAACGGATCCGACCTGGGATACCATGTCAGGAAAGTCTGGAATGTTCTCCAGGCTGTACTGTACGCCTTCCTGGTGTTACTTGCCAGTGACCTGTCAATCAACCCTAGTGCCCCTGCCCAGTGCAAGCTTAGTCCATCCTCAGCTGGGAGACATGTGGGGACGGAGTGGCACAGACATCTGCGTCCGGGACCTGCTGATAGAAGGACAACATATCAAACCGAGATAGAGTGTCTGCAGCAGAATTCTGCACCCCGCTAATGAAACTACAGTGGATGTGAAACCTGAACTGAAGGGAAATCCAAATGAGCCTGCATATGAAGGCCATGATGTACAGTGACCCCAACCTTCCCTTGTTGACAATCTCTGCGGTCGCCTGGTTGTCCGTGTAGAACACCACCGAGTTGCCTGTCCACAAATGCCCCCATACCTGAGCCGCAGCAACTATGGGGTAAACCTCGAACAAGGCCGACGTTCGGACGAACCCGGGGATTGCCCGACATTCATCCGGCCATGGTCCGGCCAGCCAATGGGTACCAAAAATGGCTTCATACCCCTTAGTGGCTGTGGCATCCGTGACCACCCGAAATGATGACTCCGAAACTGCGGGGATGAACATGGACACACCGTTCCAGTCCTGGAGGAACTGATCCCACATGTGTAGATCAGCTGAAGCTGCTGAGTCCAACCTGACAAACGAATCTGCATCAGGGGCTGCGGGGAGCAAAGCGAGCAACCGGGAGATGAACTACCTGCCCTGTGGGATAATTCTCATGGCAAAATTTAATATCCCCAGAAGTGACTGCAGATCTTTCCTGGAAGTGACCCGAGACACAGTGAACCCATGTATCCGCTCCCTAATCCTGGCCAACTTGTCTGCTGGTAGCCTCGCCTGCATGGTTTGAGAATCCAGAACGATTCCCAAAAAGGTGAGAGAAGTGCCTGGGCCCTCCATTTTCTGACTCGCCAAAGGGACATTGAGAGCGGAACACACAGCCACCAACTTCTGGAGGTCAGAGGGTGTACGTCCTGCACTCTCAATCAGGAGATAATCGTCCAGATAGTGTAAAACCTCCTGACAACCTGCCTTATGCAAGAGGATCCAATTGAGCGCATCTGCGAAAACATTGAAAATCCAGGGACTGCTCTTGGAGCCGAAAGTAAGGTTGGTAGCGAAAAAATACATCCCCCTCCACTTGATACCGTGCCATTGCCACAGGGAAGGCTGAATAGGAAGAAGCTTGAATGCGTCCGAGATATCGGCCTTAGACAACCAAGCGTTCCTACCTATGCATATGATCCGCTGGATGGCCTGGTCAACTGATGCATACTTCAGAGAAAACTCCTCTGATGGAATTAAGGAGTTTAAACTGGGTACCCGAGAGCAATGAGGAGCTGACAAATCATAAATTAATCAAAGTTTATTAGAAAATTTCCCCTTGACTAGGCCCAGAGGGTTGACCCTCCACTGATGAAACGGTGGGGAAGAGAAAGGCCCAATGATGAAGCCTTTGTCCACCTCCGACTGGAGCAGCCCATCCACCGCCTCCACATCAATGCCTGAGGACAGTAGATTCTTGCACTCGAATGTGCCCTGAGGCAGTGTGATAAAGCCCGTATGGAACCCCCGCACAAACCCCTCAACTAGAAACTGACAAAGGGAGGTGGAAGGGTGGGAAGCCAAACAGGACTGCAAGACGGAAACATCGATACGGCTCAGTCATGACGACTTCCCTTGCTTAAGTGTACAGGACAACTTGGGGTGCGCCCTGTAACTGGTGGCACAGACTTGCAGCAGGCGGCACTGACTATAATTGCAGGATCCCTGATTAAAATTGTTACAAAGCTGTGACTTGCCTAGATAATGAATCGGCCGGCCGAGTTTGTCAAAAGAGGCCGAAAGGCTAGGGGTTGGCAATAAACTAGAGGACGCTCTGGAAGGCCCTGGCACAGCAGGGGGTCCCATAAGAGGGCACCAGTAGGACGTGTGAGTGGAAGACTGGCACATGGAGCAGACCGGGGACCTTAATCCCGCGAAATGCGGACAAAAAAGCTCCGTATCCACCACGCTCCAGTCGGTCATTGCCTGATGCTGGATAAACACAGCTGCTGCTTTTGCAGAAAATGACCGATGGTAGTCGTAAAATGCCGACCCACCATATTTGTAGCCCAGCTCTACGACCGCGTATAAATACAAATTCAGCTCCTCCCTCCTCTGAGGACTGACCGAACAGATAATATCCCTAAAGATACTAAAAGCTAGTACGAACTCAGGAATGGAGAGCTTGCGGCTCAGTCTATGGTCCCTGGACTTAACTACCACTGAGACGTCGCCACAAGCGTACGATTTGTTGTCGGCAATATCGTGAGCTGCGATCAATAGGGAGGCTAAATTGACATCCTTCCTGTCCAGAATGTCTTTCTTAATGTTGGCCGGCACGAAATGGGCAGGAGTGACCGAAAGGGAACCAGCAGTCTTACCTACAGGGACTGGGGCCAACCAAGGGAGACACCTGGTCTGGTGATGTAGCGGGAATGACAGGAGCTGCCGGAGTCAGGCAAGGAGGGCTTTCGAAGACCTCCACCCTGGCCCGTAGCTCCTGAAAGGATGTCGACAGGACATTGAGTGAGGAGTGGACGAGCGTGAGGGAAGCCCCAATTGAGCGCAGAGTCACTTGTTCCGGAGCAGCGCTTGAAGCCCTGGGGAATAAGAGTCTGAACAGTTCTGCCTTGCGTGCAGACAACGGGTAAGAGATACCCCTGCATTGGAGCTCCGCCACCAATCTGGGGATGGTCCAGGCCCTCATGGATGGTGTGCTGTCATGCTAGGAACCTTCACCCTGGGAAGGAGGAATGACTGACTCCTCTTCAATGTCTGCCGCCTGGGACATGACCTAACACAAGGGGGATAAAATGAAAGTTTTAGCCGAAAAACATGCCCGCCCAGGACATGTGACAAGTTTGTGACATTAACCTGGTAAGTGTGTGACTGACCCACGAAACCCCATGTGGATCTGGCACCTGTGTAGATAACTGAAAGTGCTTGAGATGGAAAAGCAAAGGACCGAGTCACCCGTGGCGTGCGGGCAATTAAAAACTTACACTCAGGCCCCGGATACCTGAAAACGTGTCAGGTAAAGAATAGGAAGCGAAATGTGGAATGAAATGACGTGAGTGAAATGAACAAGCAGACTGTCAATGCGCAAGATACCTGAAGTGATCATCCCAAACTAACTATACCCCCAACGTGAAAGGCCACCAAACGGTGGTACAGGACATAGTGAAGCCCCAAATGCCATATGGACCGAAAGCCAAGTGTGCCTGGAATACGTAATACCTACCTGGAACCCAGGCACCGGGAATGTGAGAAACCCCCTGAGAATATGAACGCAAAGGTTGAAACACAGGAACTGCCCCGTGACTAAGGAAACCCACCCCGTGATGCAGTGGACCCCACCAAGTCCACTGGCAAGGAGGACCAGTCCCTGTGAAATGTGACCTTGTGCAACCCTGCCGAGGGGTGCCCGGATGCCACCTGAACTTGACCCCCCAGCAGAGACTAGCCAACATGATGACGTGTAGCGTGGATGGTGAAGCACAACCCCAAAGGACGACTTCTGGAGTGTCAATGAAGGCCCGGCCCAGCAGTCACCCAAGTGCCATTGTTTGCTGGAGTGGGACGGTGTTCCCGCTACCCCCCACCCAAAATAAAACCTCCCGACTGAAACCCCTAAGTAGCAATTGCTGGTGGAATGTGCACTAGAAGCCACCCTAGCATGTGATCAGTAGCTAGTTGCCACATGAGCGACCCAACCAACGTGTAAAGTAAGACAGCACTTACTACACTTGCTGAACAAAAAACTGACAGCTCACGTACGCACACCAACACTGCAACCAGCTCCTACGAGTGAAGAAAACATTGTAATTAAATGCGACCTGCTAGAAAGGTAACATGACCCCTAATGTAAAATAAAATGCAAGTACCAAGATCGTGGGTACTGTGAGAACTCGCTGGCTCACTTAACAATGACAAAAACACACGGCCTCACTTATCCCCCACCCTGCGACCAGTAGCTGGAAGAAAAAATGAGAAACAGGCAATTGTGACATGCGAGCGGACTGGTAAGACATCTTGACGTAAGAAATGGACATCCTGACCAGTATGAAGAACAACAATACCCCAACGAGGACTGATGAGAGAAACAGAGACCCATGAATGGAAGGACAACCGTGCCCCTCCCCCTTGTGAAGAAGGAGAAGTGTACCCTACCCTGCCGAAGCTTCTGACAGTGACCCAACAATGCGACGGAGGCCGGTAGGTGCCCCAAAATGTGTCTGACGGGAAGGAAGGTTCATGGAGAACCGACAGCTGACATGATGCCCCCCTATACATGACTGTGAAAACCTGGTGACCCATTACTAACCGTGAAAGGAGAAGAATCTCCCATGCTGCTGATGGAAGGAACCGTGCCCCAACATTCTGCTGGCCGCAAGGACGGTACTCCCACAGAGCTGTCAGCGCCATCCTTGCTGAGACAACCGACCCGTGCCCAATCATGCCAATGATGGATGAACAGCGACCCCACATGTAGCTGCCATGGGTGAACCGTGCCCCCTGTATAGCAGTCAGTGACAAGGACAGTGCCCCATATGTGCCGATGGTGGAACCCACAAAATATGACCTGGCCAGTTTAAAACAAAGAAATTACATCTGCACCCTTAACCAGTCCTGTGAGCTAACTAACAGACTGACCTCCAACAGTATGCACCTCGCTTCAACAACATTCTGACCCCTGCATGCCCCTTAATCTCCCCGACTGCAATGCCCCTAAGAACAGAAAGGAGGGGGGTACCAATGTAAATGAAGCCAACATGAAAACCTAATGGCAGAGAAACCCCCTCCCCTTGCTGCCGCAGCTGCAACAGCTGGATTCACAATAGAAATACATCAGAGCGAAAAATAGACCATTAAATCTAAAAAACCCTTCAGAGCTTAAACACAGGACATTAAATGTTTGAGCCGAAACGTTTGGTCAGAAGCAAATAGTAATTTGGCCGCCACGGAGCCCAGAGCCACGGCCTTGCGACCGCCGCTCTGAGAGGTACCTGACCGGATCGAGAGGCCCCGGAACCGGAGGAGAGACTTCCAATCGACCGCGTCCGCGCGCTGAAGCACCCGAAAAATGGCTGCAGCCATGATGTCACGAGCGACGCGTAGGTGACAGGCTTCACAACGTGAGAAGAGCCGACAGCAGGAGGAGGCGTGGAGGCTGCCTTAAAAAGGCGAGGCCTGCGTCCCGCCTCCTAACATGTACAGGTAAATGACAATTCCTGACACGTTTCAACCCCTGGGGGGGGGGGTCTTCTTCAGAGGATTTTTTGATGCTGCTGTATCAGAATACATAAATAAGAGAAATTTTCTTCTACAAAATTATTGAAAAAAGCATACATTATATATAGAGAGATTTTTTTTAATATAGTTACCAAATGGCTGCGTGTTAACATGGATAGCTTAGACCAGAGTTTCCATTAAAATCCAAATCCAAATCCAGAGGATCCCAATAATATTGTATTTGGTTCATGCAATAGGCTCTGGTGTTTTAAAGAATTGAGAGAGGGTAGGGTTTAGCCAAAGAGGGGCATTTGGAGAGATCGCTCCCTTTGGATAACCCTCACATCTAAGGCCGGCCTCCCAAGCTCAAATAGTATTAAGCATAGGAATAGTCACCTGATAAAGTGCCCTACAGCCCCTAAATCACAGTACCTTGAGAGCTTCTACGGAATCTACTACTGCTGCTTTCAGCAGATAGAAGGGTTGTATAAATATGGGTTTAACCACCATGCGGCTGTAACCAACTGAGTGGCTAAAAAATATTTGTATAAGTCTGGAAAAGCTAATCCTCCCTCTTCACAAGGGTGCATCAAGGTACTTAATTTATACCTAGGGTTTTTTATCCCCCATAAAAAAGATGAAAACAACTGATTTAGTCTTTTGAAAAATGATGCAAGGAGCCATTGAGGAGAATGTCTAAATAAGTACATTTAGGTATAATTTTAATTTTTAAAAGATTAATGTGTCCCAATAGAGACAATGGTAGAGACTTCCATACTTTTTTTTTTTTTTCTCTCTCCGCTCAGTCAATAACTTTCTTGGTGACTTTCTCATGGAAGATGGTCCCCCATCGTCTCCGAAGAAGTTTTAGCATCATCTGCGGATATATGGTTCCTTTTTATAAGTTTTTCATGCTATTTTTTTTTTTTTATAGTATATATTATCTATTTTTATAAATTATAAATCTTACAACAAACAAGAGAATAAGGGATTACATACATTAAGCCCAGCCTACCCCCCCTCCCTACCTCCTAGTCCCCCCCACCCCACCATCTCGTGACTCCACTTTACTAATTTATCCCAGATACTACTTGAACTTTCTATATCTCCCTCAGGTTTTCCATATATCCCCTAGTTTTTTTTAACTCGATCCAATTTGCCCATTTGCCCCTGTGGTCAACGTTTTCCTCGTTAGCCCCATCCTTCCACTCCTCCCTCCTGTAAGTATCCTCCACAGACTCCAACCACTCCCACACTTGTGGGCTTTCTGCTTCCCTCCACTTTTTTGGTATCAAACGTTTGGCTGCATTAAGTAGATGGGGAGTCAGAGATCTTTTATATGCTTTTATACTCTCTTCCCCCCCATGGAACAGAACTACCCATGGGTCTTCTATTATCACTTTCTTGGTTATTACCTTAATCAGTGGCAAAATTATTTTCCAGTAGTTTTTAATTACCGGACAGTCCCACCATAGGTGGGCCATTGTCCCCCTTGCTTTACATCCTCTCCAACAGTCTGCTGACTGCCCTTCTTTATATTTGCTGATTTTGTCATCTCGGCAGTCCTTACGTCTATTGCAGAGGTATGGATCATTTTTATTAATCTTGTTACTGACGTTTTTCCTCTGGGTACTTCCAATTCTCTTTCCCATTTTAGGATGTATTTTGGGATCTCTAACTCTTCCCTTTTAAACAGAAACCTGTAAATTTTGGAGATGTTGCCTTTTGAGCTATCGGTAATGCAGAGTTTTTCAATCGGTGTATAATCCTCACCTGGTCGAAGAGGTAGCGGTAGGTGCTTAATAAAAAGCGCCAACTGCATATATCGCCATTCATCCAGCCTCATGGATTCTATCTTTGCTTTAATCTCGTGATGTGTCATAATCTTACCCTTTTGGATTATATCCCTAACCTGTGTCCTATTTTTAATCCAATTCCCCCCCACCCCTTCAGTCCCAGGTGCAAAATATTCATTATCTTTAAGGTCCATTAGTGGGGAATTAAATTTTGATTTCAATTGTTTGTGTAATCTATCCCATACCCGCAGTGCATTAAATGTTATTTCGTGTGCAGAAGTATCTAAGGTTCTATGTTGTGGTGGGTTCCAAATTATTCCCCCCAATTGTGCCCTTGCAAGTGCGCATTCAATAATAATCCATCTTTTGTCTGGGTCTTCTTTGGCCCACTCTATTACCCGTGTGAGCACCGTTGCAGCATAATATTTGCTGATGTCTGGTACTGCCAGTCCGCCCATTTTCTTACTCTGTTTTAAAACTTGAGCAGAAATCCTCTGTTTTTTATTTTTCCAGATGTAATTCATCAGGAGGGAGTTTAATATTTTGATGTACGTCTGTGGCAATGCTACTGGGACCATTTGAAATTTATAGATTATTTTTGGAATTAAGACCATTTTTACGACATTTATCCTACCGAACCATGAAATTGGCCGATAATAAATAGTTTTAATTTCTCGTTTAATTTCATTTAACAAGGGGATATAGTTGACTCTATACATTTTTTTTAGAGAGTTTACCAGTTTTATGCCGAGATAATTTATTTATTTTTTCCAGGAAAAATTGAATGCCATTTGAAGGTGTCGTTTTTCCACCTTAGAAATATTGACATTCAGGATCTCCGTCTTGGATACGTTCATTTTAAAGTTTGAGACCTCACCATACTGTATAATATTTGCCATTAGAGTCGGGAGTGTGTTTCTGGGGCTACTTATGAAGAATAGGATATCATCCGCGAAGGCGGCCAATTTATGCTCTTCTCCTCCAACTTTGGCTCCCAAAATCTCTGAGTTATTACGTATCATTGCCAGAAGGTGTTCCAGCGAAAGAAAGAAGAGGAGAGGGGACAGGGGGCATTCCTCATCTCTAGGGGAGTGGATAAGGACCCATTGATTTTAATCCTGGCGCATGGGTGGTGGTACAGAGTTTTAATCCGCCTCACCATCCTCGGGCCTATGCCTATATTTTCTAACATTTGAATCATGAGCCCCCAGTCTACCCTGTCAAACGCTTTTTCAGCGTCCACTGACAGGAGTAGACCGGGGGCTCCGCTATCTTTAATTTGCTGAAGGAGGAGGAGAGCCCTAACCCCATTGTCCTTACCCTCTCTGCCCGGTATAAAGCCTACCTGGTCAGGATGCACTATAGTTGTCATTAGCCCCTTCATGCGTTCGGCCAAAATTTTAGCATACAATTTTGTATCTGCATTTAGTAATGAGATGAGCCGGAAGCCCGAGCAAAGTGTATTGTCTTTTCCCTCTTTTTTTATAACAGTAATCGTTGCTTCCAGTGCCTCCCGACTCATCTCATATTCAGCTCCCAACCCATTAAAGTAGTGGCAAAGTCTAGGTATCAAAATGGTACCAAACTTTTGCAAATAAAAGGTCGTAAAACCATCTGGGCCTGGGCTTTTCCCCTTAGCTGAATTTTTTAGGGCTAGGGTAACCTCCTCCTCAGTTATGGGCTCCTCCATTTTAGCGGTTGTTTGAGCATCTATCTTAGGTAAGTTTGCTTTCTGTAGCACAGTTCTTATTTTTGCCTCTTTCTCTCCGGGGTTCCACTTCTTTTGTTGTACAGCATATAGGCCTTCGTAGTAGTTTCTGAAAACTTTGTCTATATTCCTAGTTGAGTTAGCTAATTCCCCATTCTTTTTTTGGATCTTTTCAATAAAGTTTCTGGTTTTCTTTTTTTGTACCATTTGAGCTAAGTGCTTACTGGGTTTGTTCCCCCAAATGTATCTTTCTCTATCCCTTCTATTTAATAATCTCCTTGTTTCTTGCTCAGAGAGAGCTCTATATTCATCCCTTTTTAGGGTCAGAGCATGGAGAGTTTCTCTCTTTTGGCCCTGTTTTTTTTTGATCTTGTTCTAACTTATAAATTTGTTCTGTTAAAGATTTTAATTTCCTGGTACTTTCTTTCTTTTTCCTTGCGCCCTCCGCAATAAAGATCCCTCTTGCGTACGCTTTGTGAGCGTCCCATAGTGATGCCCCCGAGATCTCCTCCGTATCGTTCTCCCTAAAATAAAACTCCAGTTCCTTTTGGACTCTCCCTGCAACCTTTTCATCTTCGAGTAAACTTTCATCCAATCTCCACACCGGTTGATTTGATTTGTTTAGTGATGTACTAATTTTTATAGTTATAGGGGCATGGTCAGAGATTGTCGTGATCTCAATCCCTGCATCGACTACTTTATCAAGTAATCTATGGTCTATGAGGATATAATCTATCCTCGAGTACGTCCCGTGCACAGGGGAGTAAAAAGTGTAGTCACGGGTTTTGGGATGTAGAATTCGCCATACATCTATCAGTTGATTATGTGACATTCGTTGTTTCAGTTCTTTTAAGTGTTCACCATTGGTCCCCTGTGCCCGGGACGTACTATCGAGTATAGGGTCCATGCAGCAATTGAGATCCCCCATTAGTACCACATGTCCTTCCTCAAAATCTTTTAATTTCCTTATGATTTTACTTACGTATTTAACTGAGTTCACATTGGGGGCATAGATATTTGCCAGGGTGAAATCCACTCCTCCTATTTTAACTTTCAAAAATAAAAATCTTCCTTCAGGGTCAGTCAATCTATCACCCAGTGTAAACCGTATATCCCTAGCAAATCCTATAGCAACCCCCCGTGACCTCTTTGATATTGTATCTCCATAGAACCATGTGGGGTAATTGGGGGAGAACATCTTAATGTTGGACTCTGACGTTAAGTGGGTCTCCTGTATGAAGACAACATCCGCCTTATAGTGCTCCACTTCCTTAAGAATTTTGAGTCTCTTACCATAGGAGTTCAACCCTCTTACGTTGTATGAGAGAAATCTAATGTCAGTCATCTACGGGAAATTCAAGTGAATTTACCTTTTTTTTGTGGAGTCTCCGAGATGGTTCCCTCCCCCCCACACCTCCCACCTCCCCTAATACCCCCCCCCCCACCTTCTCCTCACCTCCCCCTCCCCTCCCCTGGCCCACTCCTGGCCCCCACCCTGCTATCCCTACCCCCCCTACCCCTCCCTCCCCCTGGCCCATTCTTGGCCTAGGAGCCGCTATTGGTTGCCACCACTCCTTCACCATCGGCTCCTCCCTAGTGGTGATGCTCCGACTACTCCCCGGCTACCCCCCAATCCCCCCCCCCATGTTCAGACCATTTAATTTAGATCAATCCACCCAGTCCGGCAAGTCCGGTGTTATTAGGTCCATTTTAAGACAAAATCCCATTAGATCTTCTGGGTGTCTTAATCGCGCGGTTTTCCCCCCTTTTAGGCCGATAAGGCATGCAGGGAAGCCCCATTGGTATTTTATATTTTGCGAGCGCATCAACTCTAATAGAGGTTTCAAGTGTCTTCTCCTTGCTAGCGTTTCTTTCGATAGGTCAGAGAATATTTGTAACTCAGTCTCTCTATATCTCAGAGGATATTTCCCCCTTAATTTTCCCCATATGTCCGCTTTATCCTCATAGTTCCTAAACCGGACTATAACATCTCTTGGCCCGTTTCTTTCTGTCTGTTTGGGATTTCCAACTCGATGTACCCTTTCTATTTTAAGGGGCTTCGTTTCTGCTGTCTTCTCTAGCAGGGGATTAAATATTGTATTCATGATTGCTCTTAGGTCTTCACCTTTTTCTTCCACTAACGCACAAATTCTCAGATTCTGTCGCCTGTTACGATTTTCCTGGTCTTCTAACCGGTATGCTAACATTCTTTGGTTATCGGTCATGACCTTAACTTGTATTTTTAATTTATTTAATTCATGGTCTTGTTCTTCTAATCTTTTTTCTGTCTCTTCCACTCTGTCCAAGAGCCCTCCTAGGTCCGTTCGTATCCTATTAATCTCTGTTTTAATCACGTTTTCCATCCTTAATAGCATAGCATTCATCTCTGCCTTTGTTGGTGGTTGAGTATCCTGTCCCTGTTCTTCTAATCTGCTATGTTCAAAATTGCTTTCTAATGTTGTTTCTTCTTTAGATCTATCAGAGCTACCTTCCCCCTTTTTAGTCTCGTTCTTCTTTTTTTCAGTTTTTTTTAGAGTTCCTGAACTTTTGGGGTTGCCTTCTTGGGTCATATACTTCTGTATTGTGCTAGTCCCAGCATTGCTTTTAGGTGTTTTTGAGGCAATGCCTCTCGTTGATCTGTTCATTTTATTTGTGGGTCTAATTGTCTTCCCCAGTTTGAGGGTAGTAGGGTAGTAGGGCGAGTTAAAACGTCCTGCCTCTACCCGCTACTCTAAGGCCTAGAGGCCCTAGTGTGTATTTTTTCTCGCTAGTAATCGAGCCGTGGAGCTGTCCTTGACTCGATACAGAGAGGGGTCAGGCGCGTAGGGTACAGGGTCTGCCAGTCCCACAACAGAAGTAGAGAGGGACGCCAAGGACAAACAAAAAGGGAAAAGAAGGGGATACACCTTTACCTCTAGACTGTTGGGCCTATTGTAATACTTCCAGTCAGCTGTATAGGGTATTTATGTCCGCTAAGTTACCTCAGCACTTCTGCACTTATTATGCACTTATTTTGATGTTAGCTCCGCATGTCAATCCTTCAACCATTCAGTGGCATAGGAAATGAAAGAGATCCTATGGTCCACTTTAATAGCCTAGTATCACGAGCCCTGGGGAAAAAAAAAAAGTTCTCTCTTCCTTTTTCCTCCTTCCCATACGCCACAGGTCATAGAACCATGAGGGAACATCAAAAACAAAAGAAAAATGAATACTTTCCCGAATACTTTCCCGTTCCTCAATATGTCGTGTAGCTATTTAAATTACCACTTGCCGTGAAATACAAAACACTGGGATTCAACTTGAGACTGCAGTGGCAATAGTAAAGTGCGTTCATGTGGGAGAGGTGAAAAAATGGGGCATTCAGCAGGCAAACCTTATCGGGTCAGGGCAGGTCAGGACAGTTCTATTCAATGCGGACCTAGGGCTAGGCTCCCCACATTGGCATTGAATGTCAGGTAATAGTGTAGTAACCAATGGCCCACTTTGCTAGATTATTATTACTCAGGTCCCTGTTAATTCCTTGATTTCTCCATACATTCCACATTACATGTCACGAAGATGAGAAAGAAAAAGGGAAAAAAAGATATTATTGAAAGAGAAGTGAACCTTTCCAGCTTTTAGACATGTCCTGTCTGATCTACTCAGCATTCTGTCACTTCAGTGTACTGACCATAGTATCGTCTCAGATTTAACACAGCAGAGTAACAATTCCATTCACATAAGGGAGCCAGGAAATGAAAGAGGCATAAAGTTTTACTCATAATATTGATGGGGAACCATATCACATGTATCACGGGGGGGGTCCGGGGGGGGGGGCGGGTGGCTATATGCCCGACTCGGCTCATTCGAGCGCCTCACCAATCCCCTTGATCCTCTCTGCACTGTGCCGCTCTGTAGGGGATACCTTGAGGAGATCCCCGCTGATTCTGACACTTGTGTGTGTCTGCACAGTCAGCTGTGCTCCGCTCGGCCGTCAGCAGTAGTGTAGAGTGCTCGCAGAGGTCTTTTCCCCGTAAGTGCATCGGGTCTGAAGCGGGGCGGAGGGGGTGAGTCTCCCGCGCTGACCTCCGAACGTCCAGCCTCTCACGCTGTCGTCCGCTGGTCCGCAAGTGTATCCATCGGGAGCTCACGCGGCAGACGCCGCTAGCAGCCAGGAAGCACTCCAGCACCTCCCACCCTCACTCACGTCACGTCCTCATGACCGAGACTTCCATACTTTTAATTTAGACTCAGTATCTCCCAAAATTGGGGTCAAATCCAGAGACATAAATTCAGAAGACTGACTGGAAATTACCACTTCTAAATACTTAAAATGATCTACCCACTGCAGTGGAGTATCTTTCATAGCCATACTACGAGCCTCCATATCTATTGGAAACAGCAGTGACTTAGTCAAGTTCACCTTCAGCCCTGTAACCATTGAAAAATAATCCAGTATATCTAAAGCCCCTTGTAATGAGGGCCCAGCATTATTTAAGAATATTAAGAGGTCGCCTGCATACAGAGCTACCCTCTCCTCCAGCCTACCGATCCGCAAATCTCATGTGTTTCTAAAGGTTGAACTTTGTAAGTTCCATGGGGCCAAATTCTCAAAAAGCTGTGCAAATTTAGTATTACCTAACTTATGTCATTTAAGTTACGGCGCCCTAAGTTGGTGTCGTAAGTGCCGTATCCACAGCGCATTTGCGCACAAAATTGTGCCATCCTTAACCTAAATTCCAAGGCGTAAGGCGTGGTTATGGCAAGTGGGAATGAAGTGGGCGTGCTTCATTGTAATGAGCCGTGACCCCATGCAAATGAAGGGCCGGCCGTACTGTGCATGCGCGCACGAATCTGGACCTCACTGGGCATGTGCAGAACTTTGCTCATCGCAATCAGTGAGATAGGTAAAAGGCCAAGAATACTTAGTTTGAGGATCGCCCTGTGTCTAAATAGCCCCAGTCAAACACACTTCCCTTGCAAAAGTATTTCCCTGTGTTCCCTTCCTAAAGCAAGTTGCTTCTGCTTTGAACGTTTGTCAGTGTTTGTTGGTAAGATTTGTTTGTGAGAAAAGTTGTTGAGGAGTTGTAGAGCATAGTTGGTGTTTGTTTTTGATAATTTGTTATTTGTTTTGATTGTTTGCCTGTTTGTTTTTGATAAGTGTTTGTTTTTTGGTGTGTGATTGTTTTTTGTTTGCCTTTTTTGCCTGTTTGTTTTTGAATTTATAGTAGCTGTCTGTTTGTGTTTTTCTTTTTTTTTGCTTGTTTTTTTTTTGGTTTGTTGTGTGTGTATTGTTGATTGTTTTTTTGGGTGAGTTTCCTGTTGCTGGGTGGTGTCTGTGATGGCCACCAAGCGCAGGAAGCTAAATTTTACAGTGGCAGAGAAGCATATTCTTGCTCAGGGCGTCATAAAATATGGGCGTTTTCTCCATGGCCCTGAGAGCCACAACACCACCCCGGCCAGGAGGAAGGAGATCCTTAAAAAGATCACCGATCGGATCAATGCGGCGGGGGGGGAGACCAGGACCATTGCTGGAGTTAAAAAAAAAATCAACGATTTGAAGAGCGTGTCCCAGAACAAGCTGGCAACGCTGCATGCCCATACCAGGGGCTCTGGAGGAGGGGGACCCTGCCCAGTCAGGATGAGTGAGGAGGAATGGGCAGTGGCCCAGTGTTTCCACCCACAGCAGGTGGTGGGCCTGCCTGGCTTTGACTCTGATGCTCCTGTGAGGACAGGTAATTTTTTTTTCTATCTGGTGATTAGCATGTGTGGGTGGGGGAAGGGAAGATGTGCCAAGTGTGTGGATCCACCAACCTGTGATTGTTTTGTGTCCTCCCCAGATGGCCAGGAGGTTGCAGCCCCATCAGCCCAGGAGGTTGCTGGGTCATCAGCCCAGGAGGTGGCAGCCCCATCAGCCCAGGAGGTGGCAGCCCCATCAGGGCAGGAGGTGGCAGCCCCATCAGGGCAGGCTGCTGCACCACCCCCAAGACAGGCTGATGCTGAGTCACAAGAAGGGCAGGATTCGCCATGGGAGGGGAGTGCCCACAACTCCCCTAATTTGGATGTTGAGTGGGAGGAGGATGAGGGGGAGGAAGATGAGAATATTGATATTGGCCAGCAAATCCTGATGGGCCAAGATAGGACCTTTGAGTGATCCCCTGAGGGTACCCCAGAGGCTCCCACCAGTCAGGCCACCATCAGGGGTTGCCCCTCCCAACCCTCCTCCAACATGCAGCAACCCATGTGTCACTCCAACCCCTCCTCCAAGGCCACAAGCCTCAGGGGCAAGTAGGAGGCCGACCCCGGAAACCAGGGGGGGTTTGAGCGTCTGCCGGTCAGTCTGCTGAGGGACAATGCCCGGCAGACCCGCAGTCTGGGTGAAATTAAAAAAACAATGAGCAAGGTGGAGCACAGCCTGGGTTTAATGAGGGAGTCACTGGGTGACGTGGCCACCAACTCAGTGGGGGTCATCACCTGTTTGTGGGACCTGAAGAACGCAACAACAGGCGTGGCCCAGGAGGTGACTGCCCTGACCCAGGCTGTGCAGGCCAATACCCGGGCTGTGCAGGCCAATACCCTTGGCTGGCCAGGCTAATACGGCTGACATCACTGCCTGTCTGTCAAGGATAGCCGTGACCTTGGAGGGCAGGCCAGCAGGAGGACAGACACCAGGGGAGGCTCCTTCTTCCCCTGCACAGACCCCCCCCGTGAAGATACTCCCTCCCCTGCACAGACCCCCCCCGTGAAGATCCCCCAGTTGGCCGTGGCCGTGGCCGTGCCCATGCCCGTGCCCGTGGTCAGCCCAGAAGGAGCACTCGGCAACATCACTAATTTGCAGGGGTAGGTATAAGGAAGGGAAATGGGATAGGGGAATCTGCGCTAGGTGAAAGCAATAATAAAGCAATTAAGGGTGGGTCCTGGGAGGGACGTCCTGCAGCTGAACACAAATGTTTAGATACAAAAACAAAAAAACGTATGGAAAAAGACAGTGCAGCGCTAGACAAAATATAACATCAAGTGTGAAAAGTGTGTCAATAGAATATTTAAATAAATGAATAAACCATGAATGAAAAATTATATAAGTGAAATATAAAAATAACTCAATCTAATATGGCAATTATCCTCTGAAGTAAACAGGACTGTTGCAAAAAATAAACATGATAACTAAACCTGTGAAGGTAAGTGATGCCTAAAACAAATGTATTTCTGCAGTGAAGCCAGAGAACCTGTCTCAGTGTTCCAACAAATCAATGTAAATTATGCCACATAAATAATCACAGTGATAATGATACACAGTGTTTCAGTATAAGTCCATGTTTCATGGAAAGTATAAATAAAGTTGAATAAAGGTGAGTAAAATTAAATAGAGTCCACAAAGGAAAAAAAGTGAAGGAGGGGTTTTGTAGTCCCCTCAGGTGAAGATGAGTAAAATTAAATAGACGACCCAACACCACCAATTACGGGACTGCTTACAGAAGCACTGGCACCTCTTAAGCGAAGATGTTACCATAGGCAAATACGTTAAACCAACGCCTGAAATAGTTTTCAGAAAAAACTCCTCAATAGGCAACAAACTAACAACAAGTCATTACCAAGCCAAAACGAATACATCGACCCACAATTTGGCTCCAGGTATCTCCAAATGTGGCCACTGCACCTATTGCCCATGGGTACAAGCCGGCAGAAAATTCAGTCTACCTAACAGGGAAACTCTTAGACCCCGCTTTCAGGCCAGCTGTGACACAGAAGGGGTTATATACCTAATGACTTGCAAATGTGGGGCCTTTTATGTGGGCAAAACGCTCCGTAAATTGAAGAAAAGAATCTATGATCACATTTACTATTCGCAAAACGCTAAGATGCTCACACCCATAGGTCGACATCTAGGTTTGTTTCACAGATTCGACACTACATTTATTCAGTTTCTTGTATTGGAGGTTGTCCCACGTGACCCCCGCGGGGGGAACTGGGACAAGTTTATTCTTCAGAGGGAGACCCTGTGGATAGAGCGTCTTAATGCCACAAAATTACCCGGGATAAACGAGGTGCTGTCATACAGGCCCTTCCTTTGAGGGACCTGTATGACAGCCCACGTGTCCCGGGATTTATCTATTACTTTTATGTTGGTTTTTCAATAGTGATTATATATCATCCTCTGAACCATATATCTGTTCACAGCATTATCACCTTTGATCAATTTTTATATATCTGTTGTTATTTTTATTTCTATTTTTATTTTCATGTTTTTCATCCTTGAGTCATTGTTGGTCTGATACCTGAATATCCGATCGTGTTTTGGCATTATCCCTGATAAAAACTTCCTACGGACGAATTTTGATAAATAAAATTCTGAAACCTACTAAGCCGTTCAAATTTAGGACTTAGCTATTCCGCCTAGTGGCGTAATGGCCCAAACAAGGGCTGTTTCCATTCCCCCTTTTATCCCATTTCTAGGTTAGAAAGTTCTTTGTGACAAACTAGTGCAGTTTTTTACTTTTTGTCATCATAAGTGAAAACAGCATTATTTTACTGATTAATACTTACCTATTTGCCCACCATGTGATGGACTTAAACATGTTATGCATGTACCTACATGCCTTTATATATTAATGCTTGTCATTTTTCTTTGTTACATTTTCTGCTCACCATGTGTCAAGATGCAATTAAACCAGTACCTGCTATACCAAAAGTCACCACAGCACCATGCGCCATTGAGCAATTGAACTAGTGGCCAGGTAAGCCATCACAGTGTCTGGTCAGATGTTATCATCAAGACCTTAGACCCTGTGATGGCAAATCTAAAATGGTGTTTTCCCCTTCACTTTTTCCATCTGGAAAACACCATGTCATACATCACATTGAGATTCCATCTATCTCAGAGAAGCCGATCGCGGCTCTCTCTGCGCATGCGCGAAGTACGCGCATGCGCGGTGTATGCTTCCTGGCCAGCCGGATGACTGTCAATCATTCTGACGTCATCCGCGCAGGGTATTTAAATCCAGCAAGAGCCTGACACATCCAGGTGCCTTTGCTGAGTGCTAACTAGGACGGACGCCCAGTGTGGCCGCACGCCATTGCATCTGAGATTTCTCTGTGGTTCAGCACAGTCACAGGTATGCACACCCCTCTCCCATGTAAACTCTTGAAGCTAGTCTTTATCATTATGCTCTCACCAAGAGCGTTTTTTCTAATCCTCAACAGCTGACTGTTTTCCTTTCTTGGGGCTTTTTTTCTCTTATCAGCATAATCCCCATCACTGCCGCAGTGCCATCTAGTGGCAGTATTTGAGTTGACCCTTATCCTAGTCTCCAATTCTCTGTTCTAATTCAGGTAACAGACTTCAGCGCATCAATACTTTCTCTTTTTTTGATCCAACAAAGTCTTGGTGTATAATTATAATGTTCATTATTGTGAAGCCTCTTTATATGGCAAACGTTATGCAGCATATACTCTATCTCTCTTTTTCTCTTTTTTCTTCTTTTTTCATTAATCTTTTTTGGATAGAGAGCATGTTATATATTACATATTTTTTGGCTCTTTGCAGTTAGGAGAGGACCTTTGCGGACATTTTGCCATCTGTTGTCCTTACATTGCCTCTACCATTGTGCGCTTTTTGGTCCCTTGAATTGTTCCATTCACGTTTAGGTCTTCATACTTTTTACAAGGTATGTAATACCAGCACAACGCTATTTTTATTCTTTTTTATTTTCATTTATTAATCCACACACTATCTGATATGGTTTACTATTAAATACATATAATGTATATGTCAGTCATACCAAATTTACTGAGAAACTAAACGATCTTTAGATCGGATGCTGACTAAATAATTCAGTTGGTTAAAACGCACCTTTTAATCATTCTACACCTATCCACATATAGCGGTCCTTGTTATGCATATTTATTCACAGTATTCTTTTCTTTCTTATATCATATGGTCCCATTTAGTTATGGACTCATTACCTATGTTTACTATTCACTTATAGATACCCCGACTAGTTCTAATTTACCCAATGATGTATGGTGAATGTGGGTATGACCTATAGTACCAGACTCCACCTTATAAGGTAAATGGTCTGATTATAATTTGCATCTTGGACGCTGTTGAGCACTCTTCAAATCTACAAAAGCACCGTTTATCGGTGAGTATTATAGTCATGGATACATGCACTTCTAATTGCTCAGAGGCCTTTATGTATTTTATAAACGCCTCATATGTAATAGTACTGTATTGCATTTTTGTATTTTTGTATATGTAATGACAACACTGTATTGTCTTTTTAACATCCAGAAGCTCCCGAAGAAGCGACGACGTCGCGAAACATGTCGAGCTGAACCCCATTTTTAACCAGAACTCATCCTGTACCATCTTTTTGAAGTTACAACGCCACCCAGCGCCTATAGTGTATTCTATACATCTAGCCCTGTGGCTAATAGCGGTGTCTTTAGAAAGTGATAGGATTTGAGCTCTTTTGTGTACTTTATTGTTCATTTTGTTCTTTTTTCTTATTATTTTGAGCAATTGTCTTGTATACCCATGTTTTGTATTGTCTAAATTAAAATATTTATATTCTTAAATCTCGGTGCCTACAAAGTCCAATCTCTCTCAGTTTTAGACTTAATGTCTTCTTCTACATACCTATATAATTAAGGATGTGGCACCTTTATACTAAGGGGTGTTTCATTACCACCCTAGGGCAATCGTAATTCTAAATACAATTACAATTAAATAGAGTCCACAAAAGAAAAAAACGCGGGGAGGGGTTTTGTAGTCCCCTCAGGTGAAGATGGTAAAAGAGCAGAAGATCCACCAAAAGACCGCAGATGGAAATAGGAGGAAGCAATCCACAGACAATCCAATGTAAAGAGAAATGGAGGCTTACCGGAAAGCCTGTGACCCGATTTTCTCAGGAAGGGTCTAAAAAGGCGTGTTGGGATACAAACGTCCCTCAGGCAGTGGAGATGGATCGATATCCTTCACGAATCAAACGTCAGGGTCCACAGCGTCGTAGCTCCTCATATGGGTCAGGGATGACAGCACTCACAGAGATATGTAGCAACGGTGGTCAGCAGATGTCATACGAAAAAAGGAAACATTTCCATAGTATAGCCTGCTTGATATTGGTTTATTTAAAAATTCAATTAAAAATCCATTAAAAAGATTTCCCATACATAGGGAACAAATATACAGAGTCCTTGCAAGGAAAAGAAAAAGCTCCAAAATTTAAACAGACCGCCTTGGGCCGTTAGCGCATGCACAGTGCGTGTGTTGCAGCCCTGCAACACACGCTGCAACACAGGGCTGCAACACATGCACTGTGCATGCGCTAACGGCCCAAGGCGGTCTGTTTAAATTTAATAATAGATAATTGCCATATTAGATTGAGTTATTTTTATATTTCACTTATATAATTTTTCATTCATGGTTTATTCATTTATTTAAATATTCTATTGACACACTTTCCAATTTGCAGGGGTACTTTTGATTTTTTTTTATTATACTGTACTTATGATTTGGTTTATGTGTGTGAATGATGTGTGAATGTGGGGGGGTTACATTCCTGATAACATAAGGGTGTCACCCTCAGTTTTGGTGGAGTAGGGATCCCCAGGACCAGGGAGAAGTCATCCCAGGTTCCTGAATGGTGTATGAATGCACAGTGACATAATTGGAGCCGTGGCGGGGCGTTACTGCTCCCAAGTACCAAAGGGGGGGGTACTTGGATCTAATCCAATTCGATGTGCATGTGATGTGTCTGTGCTAGGGACCACAGTGGCGTGCATTCATGCATTCTCATTGTGAGATAATTAATGTGCGTTTTGTATAAAAAAAAACATTCTCATTGTCATATAAGTAATGTGCATTTTATGTGCAAAGTAAATGTTTAAAGGTCACATAATCTCTGTGATTTTTTGTTGGCAAAGCAAAAAAATATAGATAATTAAGGTCCATTTACTGGGCAAAGATGCCTTCAGCCAGTTGTCTCCTTATTGCCTGGCCCTCAGCAGACCGGGTAGAGGTGGTTGGGGGGGGGGATTGCCTGGGTGAGGGGTTAGGTCAGGACATATGTCAACATGCAGGCCCCTTCTCAGAGCAAAATTATGGAGGATGCAACATGCCCCAATAATTTGACAGACAAAGTCTGGGGAATACAAGAGTGTACCCCCAGTCTTGTCAAGGCATCTGAATCTGGACTTCAGAAGGCCAAATGTCCGCTCTACTATTGACCGGGTCTGGATGTGCACCTCGTTGAATTTCCGTTCTCCGGGTGTTTGGGGGTTCCTAAAAGGGGTCATGAGATGGGGTCCCAACGCATATCCAGAGTCACCTGTAAAGGAAAAGACAGGAGGATATTAGTCATGCATGTGCCCCTTGTGATGTCTGCATCATGGGGGGGGCATACCTGACACCAATGTCACTCACCAATCAGCCAGCTGTCTCCATAAACGTTCATCTCCAAGTCTTGGTAGATCTTGGTCTGCGGTAGAATAAAACTGTCGTGGCACGACCCTGGAAACTTGGCACAAACGTGCCAGATGAGGCCATGGGCATCTACAATCATCTGGACGTTGATGGAATGCCACCCTTTTCTGTTTCTGAACAGGTGTTCAGTTTCATGGGGGGGCTGTAGTGCCACATGCGTGCAATCTATCGCCCCGATGGTCCTTGGGAAGCCAGCAATGCTGTAAAAGTCAGTCATGGCTTGCAGACGCTGCTCCTCCTGGGTGGGCTTGACAAATTGGTTGATCATGCGCCGCAGTATGGCAGGGACCACCTGATGGACACATCGGCTCATTGTCGACTGCACCATCCCAGCCAGACCTCCAGATGCACGCTGGAATGAGCCTGTGGATAAAAAATGGAGGGTTGCCATCACTTTATATAGAGGTGGCAGGGCATGGGAGCGTCTGGTTGGGGTGATAAGATCCTCCTGAAGTAGTTGGGTGATCTCCAGGATGGCTTCCCTATCAAACCTGTAGTTGCCATACACCTCATAATCTGGCATTTGAAACAGATCACGCCGTGGCCGATAAACTCTCTCCTGTGCCCTCATCCTCCTCCTCTGTGCCCTCCTCCTCCTTTGTGCCTGTAAGGTGGCAAGTGCCGTCAGAATCATTGATGTCCCAGGCATTTTTCCAGACAGATCCTTCACAACTATAGCTCTAGTCACTACCTTCAGCAAACCCTTCCACGGCATGTGTAAAATTAGGGCTGCTTTTATAATGTGGAAATTTACACAGGGAAACTAACAGGTGCGCACAGGGCGGAAAATACGCCGCACACACTTAATTTTGAGAATCGCCCTAACTCCCTCATTTGCATCTTTGCCTATCAAAAACAGCGGCGAGACTAGCATAATTTGCGCCCGGGGATGCGCAGGTGTAACTATTTTAGGTAGGACTGAAAATCCGGAAATCTAGGCTTAACTCGTTTTGAAGATCGGGCGCAAAGATACGCGCCGTGTAAATTTAGAAAACTTTAGTTAAGTCCGCGTATCTGTTTTGAGAATTTGGCCCATGGTTTTTATATATTTGCTTGTTTAAACCATGCCTGTTTAGGCAAACCAAAAAAAAAAAAAATGGTTATATTTTTATAAAATACATTGTATAACGCACAAGTTGTGCACAGAGTAAAAATACTTTTCTACTCAACAATGTGTGGCTTCTTCTTTCTATGCTCAATACCAGTTTGTACATTTAAAAGTGCTTGTTTACTGTGACAATTGTGGTTATTTACTAAAAAATATAAATCCACTTGGCACTACAAGTGCACTATAGGAGAACCTGGGAGACAGATAAAAGAAACACAAGCAATAATGACCAAACAAGTTTTTCAAAGATCACATTTTTGGGTTTTATTTTTGTTAAAAAGAATCAGATATTGTCTGGCCCCCCTACCCGTAAAGTACTCCACGTATTTATCACATACTCCACGGGCACTTTGGGGGGCCAAGCCAGTATGGCCAGTGTCCAGGCCCGTCATGGAAGTTGTATCAGAAAGTCCGGCCTCAGGCCCAACAATTGTGAGATAAGAACTTGAATGTCTGCGCAAAAAGTTGTGAGTATGCAGCAGGTGAACACAATATGATTGAGTTTGTATTCCGCCATGTGGATGGATGTCAGGAACAGGTGGAACCGGCTGGCCATTATCCCAAAGGCATCCTCAACAACCCTCCGGGCTCTGACCAGCTGGTAATTAGAAAACCTCCTCTCCGTGGTGAGGGTCCTCTGGGGGAACGGCCGCATCAGGTGTGGTCCCATCCCAAAAGCTTCATCAGCAATAAAAACAAAATGAAGTCCCTCCACGTTATCTGCATCAGGTGGCAGTGCCAGGCCACCAGTCTGCAGACGTTGGGCAAACTCCGTCTGTGCGAAGACTCCACCATCAGGCATCCAGACATTCTTACCCACGTCCACATACAGAAATTCGTAGTGTGCCGACACCACCGCCATTAACACAATACTTATAAAACCTTTATAGTTAAAATAGCACGACCCCAAATGGGTGGTGGCACTATGCGGACGTGTTTCCCATCGATTGCCCCTCCGCCGTTAGGAAAGTCCCAAACTAGAATGCCACAGTCTGCCATTCCTGTGGCGATGAAGGAAACTGTGGAGTCAAACAAGAATTTTTTTTTTACTTTTGCACATAAAATTGCAAGCAGATTACACAAATAAGAAAAATAAATAAATGATAAGCGCTTCAAATCTGTGAGAGCCACAACTGAGGTGAACGTAATAAAAAATGCACAAATAAAGAAATAAATTGGGTGACTACACTTATGAGTGAAATAGATCAAAAAAGTGAGTCCAGACTTCAAACAAATACTTCTAATAAGTGAAGCTCAATTCACCAAAATGTATCACAATGTGAGTGATAAACAAACAAATCAAGAATTGGTGAACATAGACAGATCAGTCTATAAGAGATGATGAGTTATAATGTTGAATGGTGAAGATGCGATGGTATGTTGAACCGTCAATAATTTCACTTTGACAACTGTTGAGCGTCTCAATATCCTCACAGGTCTCGTAGTTCCCTTACCTTGAAGGTGCTATATGTAAGCATATAGTGGAAATATTACACAAATACATTCTTGGCCAACATCAGTATAACATTTATTTGAAGGAGTATTTAAAGCCAAAAATATATGGCCCACTTATCAGATTCCTCACCCCCTCTGATGGTCCATTGGAAAAATTTAAGGGGGGGGGGGGTTCTAGCTGAGTTTGGGCCCTCCAAAAAAAGCATCTACCACTCTGCCTAAATTGAATGAGAGAAAATACATTTGTACATATTTTAGGGGGGGAGGGGGTTCTAGCTGAGTTTGGGCCCTCCAAAAAAAGCCTCTACCACTCTGCCTAAATTGAATGTTAAATAAAACATTTGTACACTTTTTAGGGGGGGGGGGGGGGTTCAGAACTACAATGGAGCTGGCAAAATACATTGTTAACAGACTAGGCTAGGTGTGTTTCGGCCCAGGATAGCATGATGGAGAGGTTATTGAAGGGACATATGCATGTAGGCCAAAAAGGAGCATTACAGCATGCATGGGGACAAAGGGGACATTCACAGCATATTAAAATCATGGTAATTAGGGAAGGATGGAAGAAATACAATACATTAGCATACATTAAATACATAGGGCCAGATTCACATAGAGATACGACGGTGTATCTCTTGATACACCGTCGTATCTCAGAATTGCGTCTGTCGTATCTATGCGACTGATTCATAGAATCAGTTACGCATAGATATGCCTAAGATCCGACAGGTGTATCTGTGTTACACCGTCGGATCTTAACTGCAATTTTAAAATGGCCGCTGGGGGCGTTCTCGCTGATTTAAGGCGAGAATATGTAAATCAGCGAGATTCGGGAACGTACGCGGGCCCGACGCAGTCACTTTACGCCGTTTACGTAAGGGTTTTCCCGGCGTATAGTTGCCCCTGCTTCTATGAGGCGCAGCCAATGTTAAGTATGGCCGTTGTTCCCGCGACGAAATTAGAATTTTTTTACGTCGTTTGCGTAAGTCGATCGTGAATATGGATGGACGTAATTTACGTAAACATCGAAACCAATGACGTCCTTGCGACGTCATTTGGAGCAATGCACACTGGGAAAATTTCCAGACGGCGCATGCGCTATTCGATCGGCGCGGGGACACGCCTGATTTGAATAGTACACTCCCCCTAGCCGCGGTATTTGAATTCCGCCGGGGGATTTACTATACGCCGCCGCAAGTTTTGAGGTAAGTGTTTTGTGAATTACCCACTTGCCTCAAAAACTTGCGCCGGCGGATCTTAAATCACATCTAAAGATCTGCTAACCTATGTGAATCTGGCCCATAGAATGTGATGTTAAAGAAGAAAACTTACTGTAATATAGCCTTTCTGCATGACTTGTATGATGGCAGAACACGTTTATGGGATTATGATCCCAGAGCCTGAGGGGAGATGCCTGTTGTGAACTTGAGGTCCTGCAGGCTTCTCTCAGTCGCCAGGTACCTCAACGTGGAAATGAGCCTCTGCTCGGCAGTGATGGCTTGGCGCATCACAGTGTCCTGCCTCATGATATAGGGGGACAGCAAATCCAACAGATGGTGAAAAACGGGGTCCGTCACAGTGTCATCTTAAGAGCATTATAGGCCCCCGGGCAATACAGTGCACAGGGGCCCTGTCTACACAATCACGCACGAGAATTTACTGACAAAAATCATAAAATTTACTGGCAGAACCACATTTTTTACTGCCAGTGCAAAAAAAGTACCTAAAATTACAGTTTTTAGTGCCGAACAATGCAAATGTCAGTATTTAAACTATAAACATATAGCTAGTGCTATTAGCAATGTGTTTAAGTTAAACAAAAGTAAAAAAAAAAATCTTCATTGACATGAAGGTCAGGTTACTATAACCCAGCCAGCACAGAGTTTCCTCTTACATCAGAGTCTACAGGATTCCCCCTTACAGTGAAAGGGAACTCTTATGTAAAGGGGAGCACCAGATCATGATCTAAGGAGGAAACTCTGATTTGGAGGGGGGCTCTGGTGACCAGAGACCACCTTATATCAGAGTCCACTGCTTTCTCTTTCCCACTTACATCAGGGTCCGCAGACTGAGTTCCCCCTTGCATTGTAAGGGGAATCCTGCAGACTCTGATGTAAAGGGGAACTCTGATGTGGGGGGCACTCTGGTGAGTAAATACACTAAGGTAAGGGGGGTCACTAATATAGGAGGGGGAACCTTTATATCAATGCCCCCTTACATTTTTTTACATCAGCAACCCCCCGCACTCGTGGAGGACCGGATCTTCTCTGTGATTTCCGCAAACTGGGCATGGGCAGTTCTAACCCGTCACTCTCCACAATTTTTTACTGGAGTTGCTGGGCAGCCGGTGGGGCCCCCCAGGCAAGCGGGGCCCCCGGGCAACTGCCCAGCATGCCCAATGGAAAAGATGGCCCTGGTCCGTCATCCGGAGATAATTCCTGAAGTCCCGCTGGAGCAACCAATTCTTGGTCCATGAACTCCTCCTCGCCCTGTTCATGGACTGAGCTCGGGTTACAGTATTAACCGCAACACCAAGCCCATACGCAGCACGAACTCGAGAATGAGAACGTACTTCCAACATGGCTTTAAACTGGTTGGCTGTTCAGAACAAACTTTAAACAGAACGCACCAAGGAACAGCGAAGTCTATAAAGAACGATCTGAAAACCAGAAAACGAGCGGACAGGAACGCACTGCAAAACAGATATGACCTGACTGCACGCACTGAAAGACAGATACGAACCCACAAGCACAAACTGAACACCAGAAAACGTTCTGAAAAGCACGGAGACTGAAAAGCGCAAATCGGCTCTCACCAAACCTTTACTAACACGCGGTAACACTAAATCAGCAAAAGCAGCCCAAAGGGTGGTGCCGTTGGATTTGAACTTCCCCTTTATAGTGCCGCCGTACGTGTTGTACGTCACCGCGGTTTGGGACGGTCGCATTTTTTTACTGATGGTGTGTAGGCAAGACTAATAAAAGTCAGCTTCATCAGATATCCGATGAAAAAATCCATCGGATTAGATTCCATCAGATATCCGATCGCGTGTACAGGGCTTTAGTGCTGTATTTTTTTTTCCTTTCTTTTGTTGCTATTTTGTTTAAATACTGTATTTCTATGTTTAGTTCTTTTATTCTGTGTGACAGTGTGTCTCTATGTTATTCTCTATTTGTAGAGAAAAAAATCTCTAAATAAAACTTAATACAAAAATAAAAAAAATATTAAAGGACAGTTTTTGGCAAATTCTTTATTGAAAAAAAAAAATAGTGCCCCACTGTGTAGATCCATCATCAATCACACCACCCACTGCACCCGGGAAAAAAAAAGACGCTCTCGCCAAAATGGAGGCCATCTGCCTACTGCAGGCTTTTCCGTTTGACAGTTCTTATATAGGTAAGGGGTGGGGCCATCTGGCTATGTCACCTGGTGGCACCGCCCCTTCTGAGGTCATGGACCCAGAATGCCTCGGTCCCTGATGTCAAAAGGAGGTGTTACCACCAGGTTACATAGCTAGGTGGCCCCTTACCTATATAAGAAATGCCCAATGTTTTTTTATTTTTTCATAAACTGTGTGTTTTTATTAAATGTTGACACTTTTTTGGTGAATGGCTAGTGGTACTATGTACTCCATACTCATTCACATAGGGGGGGGGGCGGGATCTGGGGTCCCCTTGTTAAAGGTGGATTTCAGATTCTGATAAACCCTTGCCTGCAGTCTCCCACAACCACTGGCCATGGTTGTTGGCATGAGGCCCTGCCCCAAAGCACCCACCCCTCTATGTTGAGGGCATGTGGCCTAGTATGGTTTAGGAGGGAGGTGTTTACTTGCTCCCCCCTTTCCTGACCTGCCAGGCTGCATGCCCGGACAATGGTCTGGTATGGATTTTGGGGGGGGACCGTGCCGTTTTTTTTAACATTTTTCTATTGCCAGCAATGTCATTTCATGATTATTTTTTCTTTAGCAATGTCATTTTTGCTGCAGCATGTTCTTTATATGCTACAGATGTGCCACTTTACAGGCAGACTAGGACTAGGGGGGGCCCCCAGGCACTATATTTAAAGGAATTTTTCATCTTTATTGTTTCACTTAAAGTGGGAACCCCACATTAATTGAAACAATAAATCTGAAAAATTCCTGCAACTGTAATTGCCAGCCCGGCTATTTAAAAAAAATAAAGAAAAGAAAAGAAAAAAATGGCAGTCCATACCAGGCCCCTTGGGTATAGAATGGATTTAATTTTTTTTTTTTTAATGGTGTGGGGTCCCCTTCAGAATCCCCTTATCCAGACCCTTATCTGAGCATGTTGACCAGCAAATAATAAAAACACAGTTTTTGACAATTCCTTCATTAAAAAATTAAAAACAGTGTCCCCAATATAAATGGATCTACATCAGGAGACATTATTTTTATTTTTATTTTTAATAAAGGATTCGTAAAAAAAGTCTGTGTTTTTTTTAATTTTTTACACTTTTTTGGTGAATGGGCAGGGGTACTATGTACTCGATACTCATTCACAGGGGGGTGGGATCTAGGGGCCTCCTGCCCGCAGACCACCACAACCTCTGGCCATGGTTGTGGGGATGAGGCCCTTGTCCCCATTGCCCCTTGTCCCCATCAACATGCCCCAAAGCACCCACCCCCAATGTTGAGGGCATGTGCAGATAATGTTCCATTATAGATTTGGGGGGGACCCCACAACATTTTATTTTTTATTCTGGTGTGTTAAAATCCATATCAGATCCAAAGAGCCTGGTATGGACTGGAGGGGACCCCACAAGGTTTATTTTTTATTTATTCCATTTTGCCGGGCAATGCTGGTATTCTTTTTTTTTTTTTTTAAAGCCTGTGGTGTGTGAACTCCAAAAACTCCCCCCGATGCAAAAAAAAGTGCACAAATAAATGTGAAACACAAAAATGTGCACAGGGTGCAGGGCCGGACTGGCCTACCGAAGATCGGGAGATATCCCGGTAGGCTGCCTGTTCTGCGGCCGGTTTCAGTTGCGGGGCTGCAGTGCTCTCTGTCCCCTCGCTCCTGTGTATTATTACGGAGCTGGCTGGCTCGGTCTGTGTTTGGCTGTGACGCTGTAACATGGTCCCGCCCCCTAGACCGGCTCATGTGATAGTAGATAGAATCAGTGTTCAGCCTATCACACAAGCCGGTCTAGGGGGGCGGGACTGTGTTACAGCGTCACCTCCGAACACAGACCCAGGCAGCTCAGTCAGTGATGATGATAGTGATATACATGCTCCTAGATGCCGGTACAGTACAGCCCGCCCTATGTGCCTAATAGAAGGAGGATCGGATTCGGCAGGGTGGCTGCATATAGAAGAATTGAGCTGTCTATATTCCTCCATACAGCCGCTGAATGCTTGCAGGAGGGAGAGGAGGAGAATCTAGCATTCCGCGGCTGTATGGAGGAATATAGAAAGCTAATTTCCTCTGTATGCAGCCACCCTGCTTCTCCTTTGTTCAGGTTCTCCTTGAAGCTCCCCCCAAGTGTTCTCCCCCCCAAGTGTTCGCCTCCCCACCACACTCTCCAGTCCCCCCACAGTTCTCTCCACCCCTGCCCCCCCCAGTGCTCTCCACCCCTGCCCCCCCAGTGCTCTCCACCCCTGTCCCCCCAATGCTCTCCACCCTTGTTGTCCCCCCAGTGCTCTTCACCCCTGTTCTCCCCCCGTGCTGTCCACCCCTGTTCTCCCCCTGTGCTGTCCACCCCTGTTCTCCCCCTGTGCTGTCCACCCCTGTCCCCCCAATGCTCTCCACGCTTGTCCCCCCCAGTGCTCCCCACCCCTGTCCCCCCAGTGCTCTCCACCCCTGTTCTCCCCCCCGTGCTGTCCACCCCTGTTCTCCCCCCGTGCTGTCCACCCCTGTTACCCCCTGTGCTGTCCACCCCTGCCCCCCCCCCCCCATGCTGTTCACCCCTGTCCCCCCCAGTGGTCTCCACCCCTGTTCCCCCCGTGCTGTCCACCCCTGTTTCCCCCCCCCATGCTGTCCACCCCTGTTCCCCCCCCCCCTGTTCCCCCCCGTGCTGTCCACCCCTGTTCCCCCCCAGTGGTCTCCACCCCTGTTCTCCCCCCCCTGTCCTGTCCACCCCTGTTCTCCCCCCGTGCTGTCCACCCCTGTTCTCCCCCCCGTGCTGTCCACCCCTGTTCCCCCCCCTGTTCCCCCCCGTGCTGTCCACCCCTGTTCCCCCCCAGTGGTCTCCACCCCTGTTCTCCCCCCCTGTCCTGTCCACCCCTGTTCTCCCCCTGTGCTGTCCACCCCTGTTCCCCCGTGCTGTCCACCACTGTTCCTCCCCATGCTGTCCACCCCTGTCCCCCCCCAGTGGTCTCCACCCCTGTTCCCCCCCGTGCTGTCCACCACTGTCCGCCCCCAGTGGTCTCCACCCCTGTTCCCCCCATGCTGCCCACCCCTGTTCCCCCCAGTGGTCTCCACCCCTGTCCCCCCGCCAGTGCTCTCCATTCCTGTTCTCCCCGTGCACTCCACCCCTGTCCCCCCAGTGCTCTCCACCCCTGTCCCCCTGAGTGCTCTCCACCCCTGTTCTCCCCCCCATGCTGGCCACCCCTGTTCCCCCCCGTGCTGTCCACCTCTGTTCCCCCCCCCTGTGCTGTCCACCCCTGTTCCCCCCGTGCTGTCCACCCCTGTTCCCCCCCAGTGGTCTCCACCACTGTCCCCCCGCCAGTGCTCTCCATTCCTGTTCTCCCCCGTGCTGTCCACCCCTGTTTCCCCCCCAGTGGTCTCCACCCCTGTCCCCCTGTTTTTTCTGCCCCCCCCAGTGCTCTCAAGCTCCACTCATCGCTCTCCAGCCTCCCAGTGCTCTCCACCACCGTTCTTTTTGGCACCCCCCCAGCACTCTCCGCTCCCCACCCCTGTACTCTCCACTCCCCCTGCATTTTGCCCCCACCCACATGCTCTCCAACCCCGCCAGTGCTCTCAAGCTCCCCCCTTCATTTTGTCCCCACTCATGTGCTGTCCAACCCTGCCAGTGCTCTCTGCCCCCCAAAGTGCGCTCTAGCCCCCCGTACTTTTCACCTGTGTTTTTTTCTGGCCCCCACTGGTACTCTCAAGCTCAGCCCCATTGCTCTCCACTCCCCAGTGCTCTTCACTCCCCCTGCTCTTTGTACCCCCCAGTGCTCTCCAGCCCTCGTGCTCTTCACCCCTGTTCTTTCTCCCCCCCAGTGCTCTCAAGATCCCCCCAGTGCTCTTTACCCCCACACTCTTAACCCCCTTAGTGCTCTCCAGCCCCCCCTCTCAGCCTCCCGTGCTCTCCACCCCTGTTCCTTTTGGCTCCCCCCTGGTGCTCTTAAGCCCCCCCAGCGCTCTCCGCTCCCCACCCCTGTGATCTCCACAACCCCCTGCTCTTTGCCCCCACCCATGTGCTCTCCAACCGCACCAGTGCTCTCCAGCTCCCACCCAGTGCTCTCACTTCCCCAGGACCAGAGGACAGGCTGACTGGGGGCAGAAAATTAGGACGGATGAAGGTGCAGGTGGCCAGGGACCACTCCATCTCACAGCAAACAGATCCTCTGGAAGGAGCACTGTCCCTATCCAATACGAGAACAGACCCTGCCTGCTGATGGCGATAATTGATATCCTGCTGGCATGGAAGGTACCGTACCGAGCATCAACAACACACCTTCCCACAGACAGGGACTGCAGACATGGGGCATAAGAGGGGCTGCAATGATGGGCACAGTGAGGCTACATTCGTGGGCACAGTGAGACTGCATTTGATGGGCACAGTGAGGCTGCAATGATGGGCACAGTGAGGCTGCAATGATAGGCACAGTGAGGCTGCAATGATGCGCACAGTAAAGCTGCAATGATGGGCACAGCGAGGCTGCAATGATGGGCACAGTGAGGCTGCATTTATGGGCACAGTGAGGCTGCATTTGATGAGGACAGCGAGGCTGCATTTGATGAGCACAGCGAGGCTGTAATGGTGGACACAGTGAGGCTGCATTTGATGAGCACAATGAGGCTGCATTTGATGAGCACAGTGAGGCTGCATTTGATGGGCACTGATGAGGCTGCATTGAGCTCTTGTATCATGGGGGGGGTCACTGATGTAAGGGGGAAGTAAATACAATAATGTAAGGGGGCACTGATATAAAGGTTTCCCCCTTATATCAGTAACCCACCCCCCTTACCTTAGTGTATTCTTTCTGCGGAAGATGCCCCCCCCCCACGTTCTGAGTTCCTGGGGTCCCCCTTGATGATTGACCACTTTTAACTGAAATTTGCTTTTATAAATATAAAGCCCTATGTGTTTTTATATCTGTCTTTTCTATATATAATACACTCATTAAATGTGCTTTAAAATGTATGGTTTTCCCTTTCATGAACAAGAAAATAATGACGTTATGCTGTTACGCTGGTATAAAAATGCTGTGGGGCTGGTATGACATTTTTTCCAGGGCTGGTTTTTATTCCCAGTCCGGTCCTGACAGGGTGTACACATAGTCCTCCAAAGGAGAAGGACCTTGACCCTGATCCCCATGGTGTTAGGTTCCAGACGGGGACTGAGGTACTTCACTTGGTCCATCTGGTCAAAACCAGATGGACCCCATTGTTTGGAAGGTCTGCCGAGACAGACCCACCCAAGTACTAGTTGGGGCTCCATTGAAGTAAGACCCCATGAGAGAGGGTGCACCAAGCCAGAAGGCCACGTCCACCCCCTCCCAAGACATTCAGGGCAGGCCCGAGGACCTACACCCTACCAATCTTTTCTTTACATTTATCTGTCGATGGGGAAGCCAGCTGACAGATGATCATGGCTGTTAAAGCGGGAGTTCACCCATTTATTAAAAAAAAAAAAAATTCCCCTTAGATTCCTGCTCGTTTGGTCTAGGGGAATCGGCTATTTGTTTTAAAATATGAGCAGTACTTACCATTTTCGAGATGCATCTTCTTCCGTCGCTTCCGGGTATGGGTCTTCAGGAGCGGGCATTCCTTCTTGATTGACAGTCTTCCGAGAGGCTTCCGACGGTCGCATCCATCGCGTCACTCGTAGCCGAAAGAAGCCGAACGTCGGTGCGGCTCTATACTGCGCCTGCGCACCGACGTTCGGCTTCTTTCGGAAAATCGTGATGCGATGGATGCGACCGTCGGAAGCCTCTCGGAAGACTGTCAATCAAGAAGGAACGCCCATTCCCGCAGCCCATACCCGGAAGCGACGAAGAGGATGCATCTCGTAAACGGGTAAGTACTGCTCATATTTTAAAACAAATAGCCGATTCCCCGAGACAAAACGAGCAGGAATCTAAGGCTAAAAAGTGCTCTCTAAGGGTGAACCTCCGCTTTAAGGACACGCCGTGGCTGGCTTCCCAACTCCTTGGTTAACAACCAGCTATTCTTCACACAGAAATCGAATGGTTTGATCATTTTTACACCGATCCAAATTCTAATCGTTCTGAAGTTAGAACATTAGTAAACAAAACAATTTTTCATGAAAATAAAACTAAACGAAATTAGTAACATAACGAATCTATCCGATCCGAAACAAAACACATTTTTCCGTTCCACACAGTACATTGCATTGCACAAATTACACTAAACTTCAATAGCGATATACCTCATTACCTTATTCCTAGACACTGGAACACATAACCCCTTCCCCAGGTATGTAATGGAGTGTATGTAAATTGCATCTATGGCAAGCAATGAAATTGTACCTCAACAAACATCTGACACCCTTATTTTGAATTACTTTTCCATCAGAAATGCAAGTCAAATAATCTTTTAATTATTAAATGATGGCATTTCATAAAGATTATAATATCACCTTCCTTGTTTTCACAGATTTTTTCTATGATGTGATGTGATATAGACTTCAGCAGTCAGGATGAGAGAAGGGGTGAGAAGGAGAGCAAGAGAAATAGAAAGACAGCGAGAGATGGAGGGAGGTAGAGAGGAAAAGACCAAGGTGGAGGGAAAGCGAGAGAGAGAGAGATGAGGAGAGGTAGTGTAGCCAAATAGGTTTATTTACTAAAACTGGAGAGTCCACAACCTGGTGCAGCTGTGCATCACACCATATCTTCCCTATGCATAAGAGCCCCCTCACATCAGAGCCCCCCAAATCAAAACCCACCTTACATCAGAGTCCTCCCTCATAATAGCTTCCCCCCGGACCCCCTCACATCAGAGTCCCCCCACATCAAACCTCCTAACATCAGAGTCCTCTCTCACATTAGCTTCCTCCCCCCACATCCAAGCCCCCCCCTCAACAACATCAAAGCCCTCCACACATCTAAGTCCTACTCACATCAGAGTCCCCCCTTACAACAGAGTCCCACCACATAAGAATCCTCTACCTTTACATCAGTGGTCCCCTTTACTTCTAAAACTGTCATTCTCTACCTTCTACCTGTTCTTTTAGTCCTCCCACTCAGTTCACACTAACAGGAAGCAGGGCTATACAGTACATAGATATTGAGAACCTATGAATGAATAAGACTTTATTTAAAATTTTGTGTGGTTATGTTTTGTTGTATAGTTGCTGTGTATACTGTAAGAAGTTGTGTATCTGTGCCAGCAATAATCATGTTGCAGTAAAAGAACGTGACAGAGAAAATACAAATCATTATATTTAAAAGCTGTTTTGTCTATTCTTTTCTAGGCTATTCTCTGACTGTTTATCACCAGTCTGTGCACAGAAAGGTCTTAGCAATGTGTCATGTTACATAAGCTTCATCACTGGCTCTGAGTTACCAAATGTTACAATGTTAAATATTCCAATCTATTTGCATTTTGTAGATCATGTGAATGCTATTTGGGTAGTACCTTCATTCTGTTTTCATAAATATTTTTCTGTTTGTTGCCAAAACTTTACATGCTGACCCAGAAAATATTTTTTATCTACTGGCAAGATAACATTTCTGTCTTCATCATCATTCAGTACTGTTCTGAACATACATTTCTTTTGGTACCAAAGTATGCCAAGTGCATTTTTCTTCACAGATGAGCTCCTTAGAGAGCTGTCCTAGATTGTTTTTTGTAAAAAGTAAAACCGGTTTTGTATCACTGAAAAATGATTTCATTAAAACCTTCATGAGAACCAAAATTTCAGAAGGAGTGAGCTATTTGCAAATTATCTGAGCTGTGCAGCACCTGCTTGCAAAGCAGAATAAATCACACTGCTACAGAGCCACCCATAGACCAGACTAGTTTATTTGATTATGCCGATTCATAACTCCCCAGGTGCACATAACATAGTTGCTAGCACACTATGTGAACTGTCTAATGCAAAGGAACAATTACATTAAAAATAGCATCAAAATATTCACAACTCAGCAGTGAATTTACCTAGGCCAATGATCATAATTAAATTACACTTTTCAGTAATAAGACTCATACTAATTTACTGTTAAACATTGTGGAATGCTATATTCTGTTAAAGTGGAGGTTCCATCAAAAAAATTTTTTTGCTTTAAACTGTAGCTTACGACTAAAAATGAAAAAAAAAAGAACATTTTTTTTACTCATCTGGAAATGCCTGTTGCTACGCGGTCCCACAAAATCTGCCTTTGAAACCACCTAGGATTCTGACATCATCTCCCTCTAATGCTCCTGGGAAATGTGTGTCATAATTTCCCAGGATGCAGTGCGCTGTCCAATTATCACTCCCCATCCAAGACTTCCAGGAAGTAAGTGCCTGTAGGCTTCACAATGCCCACAAGCAAAATGACAACGGTGTAGATATAGTTTTATAAACGATCTTTTTTGAATATCTATATCTATATCCAAAGATATGCTGGTAGGTAAATTGGATCTCGTCCAAATTGGCCCAGTATATATGTATATATGTGTGTATGACTGTGTGTCCCTAGCGTGTCATGATCCTACGGGGTAAAAATGACCGCACCAGCCAAGCAGATACTGGTTGGAAAAAGCGCCCAGATGCGATTCAGTTCGCATGCGTTGCGCTATACAAGTCATTCATTCATTCATATGCGGATCAGCGGTGGATTGTAAAATAGTAAGTGACCAGATTTATATTATAAAAACGCAGGATGAAAGGACATACATTTAAAAAATGCTAATTGTGGTTGGAACTCCGCTTTAAGTAGAATAAAATATGCAACACTACTTAAAAATATGTATCTTAATCGTACAGTACAGGACACAGGCTGGTCCATTTACCCCTGTAGGGGTACTTATGTCTGGTGAGTGGGGACTCTTAAGGGGGAGAACCTAAGTCACCTTGGTTCCAGTTGATGACCGACCAGCCAGGAAGCTCACAAAAGTCACCTGATTAAAACTTCTGTTTGGGACTGTTTTTTTATAAAATCCATCAATATCACTGTCTGGTTGGTTAAAAATTGGGATTGACAATATACACTATCAAGTGGCCTGGAGAGTGAAGTCACTAATTACTGCCCACTGCCCCTCTAGTGTGGAGTGGAGTTAATATATTGAAGATACATATGAACTTGGATACTAGGGACTATTATAATATTTACCTTTACCTACGATTAAGTGGCGTCGATCAGCCACGCAACGCGTCAGGGAATCAGAGAAGTGCCGTCGGTGACGTCATCTCCGCTCGCGGCCGAGAGCGGAGACCTGCTACTGCTGTTTGTTACTCGTGTTCCTGTAACAGAAAATTTCAAACTGTGAGTGTTACTATCTTTCATTAAAACTTGTTCATACTTACTACACTATGGAGTGCATATTTTGCTTTTATTGAGAGCCGTTTTTTGATGATCTGTGGACGGATGCTGGAAATAGCCTGGACTATCCTGACCCATCTGCTGGTCTCCATTACAATACATAGGCTCTACTAGCCTTTCTAGAGGTGAGAGGCTGGTATTTTTATTTTATTTGATCTGCACTACCACACGGAGGGATCGTGCATTGGACTGCAGCATCACCTTTATATCAAGCACTATCGCACTTTGTGGAGACTTTTGCATCAAGCACTTTGTTTTTTATATATTGCACTTTGTGGAAATTGTTGCACTAAGCACTTTTATTTATTCATCATATATTTTTTATTCACTTGGAATACTTTTATGCATGGATTTTTTTTTTTTTTTTTTTTTTTCTTTGAACACTTTGATCGAACTATTTTTTAGCACATTTTTAGCACATTTTAGTGCACGTATTGATTATTTTTGGTTCACATATACCTTATTATTGCATTAGTTTTTGCACGGATTCCATTCACTTCATTATAATAGTTTTGTCAATTATTTCACATTTTTCAATGTTATGATCTCAAATTGCGATTTGAGTCACTATTTGCCGGATGTCATTATTTTCACAATTCCCTTCCTTTACATCCTAGTTGTTGGTGTGTAAGGAATTTGTGAGGAAATTCAGAGTGAAACATTTATATTTTATCACTTGCATATTGTCACATGGTGCTGTGCATCAGTAAGCGCCATTACACCCCCCACTTTTACATATGTTGTTTGGTGCGAGAGCACTTATTTAGTAGTGGCTGCTGCTTTTAGTATTGTTCTTAATTTTATTACATTATTTATTGATTATTTTTATTATTGCCCTTGGTTAGGTGTGGTCTTGCGCATTGGTTCCCCCTCTTTTACATATTATAATATATATTGTTTTTGCACTGCCTGCCAAGGTGAATGTATTTATTGGCCATTAGCGGTATTTCTCACTTGTTTTTTTTATCATGGTGTTTCAGCACTTCATCCCACCACTCTGTCTTCTCTTGGAGGAGCTCACACAGTGTTTAGGGATTATATCACTAAGGAATTTCAATTATTTGTCACTTCAGCACTTAGTCCTTTAACTAAGTCGCCCCTCCCTAGTGGGAGTTTACCTGATTGGACAAGTGGCCAGCACTACCAATTTTGGTTTAGACCTTTGGCCTAGATAGGCCATCTATTGGTTGGTCGTCCTTCGGAGGCCGGAGTTTATTTCTATATATTTTTTATATATATTTTCTGTTTTTGGTTTATATTCTCTTTATCAGACCACTTATTATTTCACTTACCTTTATCACATGATCATCGGGAGACTTGACACTTCACATTTCAGTGGGGTGCACATTTATATTCACCACCTCAGATGTCTATTATTTGTTTTTACAAATTGATGTTTAAAGTTCACATCGCACAGGCAGCGCCAACACCCCTAATTCACACCTTTTCACCATTGTTTGTTTAGCTGCCATTAAAAGTTGAAAAAAAATGTAATTGAGAAAATGTTAGATAACCTGGTTTTAAATTAAGTAATGCTATGAAAGGATCTGTCTGTATCGGTTTTAATCGTTTTTTGGAACATTTTGGAAGCTAATTCAAAAATCTTTTCCCAAAAAGATTGAGCTATTGGGCATTTCCACCACATATGCAGATGAGTGCCTAAATCTGCACAGCCCCTGAAACAGAGGGCTGATTGAGTGGGCATATATTTAGCCACCCTAACGGGTACCAAGTACCAGCGGGTGAGAACTTTATAATTTGCTTTGATGGCCATAACATTAGGTGAGGATGTTTTAGTATTTGACCATATCCCGGACCATTCTGTGTCATCCAAATTTCGTTCCAGATTTTCGTCCCACTTCTGGACATAAGTTAGTGTATCAGGTTTAAAAGTAGTCATAAGTTGCATATAAAGAGATGATATCATTCCTTTGGCAAGTGGGTCATTTTTACACATTGATTTAAAAGTGGAAAGATGAGATAAGGGCATTTTAGCGTTTATGAGAGGTGTAAAGAAGTTTTTAATTTGAAGATATCTGAAAAGTTCTGACTGCGGCAAATCATAGCTTTACATAAGTTCTGAGAAAGATCGGAAGGATTGGGAAGTGACAAATTCATTAAGCGTTAGGAGTTTAGCGGTTGACCAGGCTTTAAATGGTTTTGGGTAAATCCTACCTGGGTAAAAGGCAGGATTTCTAAGAAAGAATAACAGGGGGTTGTGTTGTGATTGTAATTGATGTTTTGTTTTAAGACTGTCCCAAAGAGATAAAAAATATTTTTTTGGGATTATGTAGCTTGCGGCGGTCTTTAGGTTGAAGCCATAATAAATTAGAAATTGAAAGTGGGTCACATTCTGATGTTTCTGTTAATACCCATAATGGGATTTCCTTTTTTGTATGGTATTTGGAGAGACTGACTAGGTGAGCAGCTTTGAGGTAGTTGGCAAAATTTGGGAGACCTAGACCTCCATTAGATCTAGGGAGATAAAATGTATGCGCAGGTATGCAAGGTTTGGAAGGCCCCCAGACAAATGTTGTTACTCTTTATTGCACCAGTCTCAAATATTAAGATTGGATAGGAATTGGTAAAACTCGGAACAGGTATAGTAATTTGGGTAAAATGGTAATTTTAATTGCGTTGATCCTTCCTATACAGGACAATGGGGGTTGTGACCAGGGCCGATCCTAGGGTCACAGGCGCCTGGGTGCAGAAATATTTCTGGCGCCCCCACATGGGCGTGGTCATTATACTAACTCCTGCCCTTTACAAATATTTATATGGCAATAACTCAACCACAGAGATGCTCCCCCACAAAGTCTTCATTACCCTGGGATCCTTACATGATCTCTTAACAATAAACAAAATACAGGAAGAGAAGCAGAGTACTTTATTGGGACCTGAAGGGGGGCCTCTCTGATGGACACAGAGAGGGCTTCTGTTAGGGAGTCTGTTAGAAAGCCCCCCAGACATACTACAGACATGATACAGGAGATGGTCAGAGACTGCAGACATAGTACAGGAGACGGTCAGAGATTGCATACTTAGTACAGGAGATGGTCAGAGACTGCAGACTTAGTACAGGAGACGGTCAGAGACTGCATACTTAGTACAGGAGACGGCCAGAGACTGCAGACATAATACAGGAGATGGTCAAAGACTGCAGACATAATACAGGAGATGGTCAGAGACTGCAGACACAGAACAGGAGATGATCAGAGACTGCAGACATAGTAAAGGAGATGGTCAGAGACACATCAGTTCTGGACGGACACACACCTATGCTCAGAACACTAGTTATGGACGGACACAAACAAGGAGAGAAGGAAGGGGAGAACTCTGCCACTTCGGCGCCCCCACCTCTCTCACCAATCCTATTTTTTCCAACACTTCATATGGACCCTGCCATTTGGCTAGGAATTTACTTTTGACCGTGGGGACCAGCACCAACACCCTATCACCAGGTGCAAAGGAACGGACCTGGTCCCCACGATTGTAAATCCTTTGTTGAGCCAATTGGGCTTGGGCTAAATGTTCCTTCACAATCGGCATCACTTGGGCAATTCTGTCTTGCATTTGGGCCACATGTTCAATCACACTTCGATGAGGGGAACTCTCACTCTCCCATTAAAAGAATTTGCATTTATCAGGAGGAAGAAACAAGTTCTCCTCCGAATATAGGGATTTTTACTGTGAGGTATGTTGCTCTTTGTATCAAAGGTAGGCGCACAAAACACAAAGGTTTTTGGGAGTATCAAAAAAGTTTTAATTTCATATATATAAAATTTTCATAAAATTATTCATATAAAAGAGTTTACATGATTAAGACCACAATTTCATAATTCATTAACAAAGAAAGAAAATTAGGAAAATGGATGCAGACTTGCCAACTAGTTTCGCACTGGTGTGCTTCGTCAGGGCTTGCAAAATTGTTCCTGTTTCTTTATTTACATATGGTGGTCTGTGTATGACATAGAAATATACGTCATTAGTACAAATACAGTATAGCAGTTTACATGAGTCAATTTTGTAAATAAACATGTAAGTAAAAGGTTTTTATTGCGCTTACCACTTCCGTTAAAAAGCTCGGGGCCAAGGCAGGTCGACCTGCCTGAATGTTGACAAAGGATACACCAGTGTAATAAGGAGGCAGACTGGTACACTTCTAAGCAATAGATGCCAGATCCAATTGGCTATAGCAGGTGCAGACAATGAGATGTTTAGGACTTGCAGTAGACAATAAAGAAATTAGAGATGTGGGTGTCTATGTACTATATCTATATCACTCCTAAAAAGAAAAGGAGAACACATAATAGTGTAATCACTACAGTGGAAATATTTCCAATGTAGGTAGTGTAATTGTTGTATAAATATACAAAAGATATCAAGAGTCACACAATTATTATATTATATAGATGGGCCACATAAGGAGTTATCATTATAAGCAACTAATTGCTTGCAACCAAAAAATGGTGCAACCATAGAGTCAAAATATGTGTTTGATAATTTAAATACACACACTAAAGGGCAAAGGTGTCACTGAATAAATATATTACCTCAATGGCGATAAGGTTCAACTTAATATCAACAGTAAGGTTCAAATGGAATAATAATAAGTATATAGATATAGGTGTAAATAATATGGGTGCATATGGCTAGCTAGTCCACATAAAGCACCCATCCATTAATCAAGTAATAAGCAAAAATAAGGGAGAGAATTACCTTAGATGAACCAAAAAGAGGTAAGTATATGTACAGCAATAGCATATGTTGGCGTCCTGTGTGTGTTGTCCTGTCCTCCATCCATCCATCCAGGTCGGCGTCTGACGTGTATGCCGTCCGCGTCGACCTAAATGGTAACATCTCCACCGGAAGTGAAAGGGCCAAAGTTGACCCCTGGCATCACTTCCGGTGCACGCATCCCAGCAAACTTGCGCGCGCGGGTAATGCGCTCCAGCAAGCTGACGCACGCTGGAACGCACGAGGGGGACATGATCTGTCCCTTTCCAGTCAGCTATTTGAGCTGGCTGGGTTTGCGCGCGCATTCCATCAGATGGTAATGATGGAGGCGGGAGGCGCCAGAAAGACGCGCCCCCCTGTATTGGGATACGTGATTGGCCGCACCAAAAGCTGTGCAGCGTCAGACACCCAATCACATCTGGTAACCAAATATGCCAAGCACCGGCTCGGAACTCCAGAACGGAAGCAAACAATTTTAACAAACAATAATGAAAAGAAAAAACGAAAAAGAGATTTTTTTATATATAATAAGGAAAATTTAAGAAAAAGATTCCATACTTCATTACAGAAGGAACATATTCAAGTATGATAATGATCTCTCCCAATTATACAAATTGCGGTTCTTTCATACATTGCCTTTGGTGGAGGAAGATTGGCAAGGAGGCATCCATAGATGGCAAGCGATTTTAAAAGTTTTTGATGCTATTCAAATAATCAATACAAAAATTAGGAAAAACAATAAGGTTTTGACAAAAGGATCACATAGTTACTTCAGGTCAAATCCCTGAGTATACACAGGGCATATGCATACCAACATCTTAAGTTATTTTACACAGAGAAGACTGTATTAAGCAAATCACTCTGTGGAAGATATTAGCAAATAGAATATATGAACCCACTATCAAAATAATAACAATGAAAAATTAGTAATTATATAATTATATAACAGTAGGGCCAATCATCCAGTCCTTTCATAAAAAGGGTTTGAATGACAGGGATGTGTTAAGTCCTGGTGAGTAGGTGGCTCGTTGGTCAAAGATCCAACGAGCCTCATGTTGAAGAATTATTTTGTCGAAGTCACCACCTCTCTCTGGGAAGGGGATGACTTCTAACGCAAAAAACAAAATAAAAGATGGGTCATAGCTATGGTGTAGCCCCACGTGTTTACAAATTGGGGTGTATAGCAATCCTGCATCTAAATAATAAAGATGGTCCTTGATTCTTTTTGCGAACGGTCTTTTCGTTTTGCCTATATAAAATGCGCCGCAGCGACATTTTGCAAGGTATAGTGGTACAATTGCTCAAAATCCTCCTCTCTTGCACAATTGCGTCGGAGTCTGAGTCTGAGGTACTGGCTATAGGGGATACTTTGCACCAAAGATCTTGGATGGGAACTAGAAAAATGCAAAATAGTATTTCCCGCTGTTTCTTTTCTATACAGATTGCTGTATAGAGTACCGTTTTCATCGAAAGAAAGTCTTAAATCAAGGAAGGGAATGCTTTTAGTATCCGACTGTATCGTGAATTTTAAATTATAATCATTAATAGATAGATATTGCATAAACTCGGCCAGTAAGTCGGCACCCCCAGTCCATACGACCAACACGTCGTCGATATACCTCCGCCACAATAAAATATGGCGGAGGTATATCACAGCGGAGTCATCAGAAAAGATGGCTCTTTCCCACCCCCCCAGGTACAGGGTGGCATACGATGGGGCACAAGAAGTCCCCATCGCCACACCCTGTACCTGGAGGTAGGTGGAGCCATTGAAAACAAACATATTATTAGTCAGGATGTGCTCGAGTAGAGCAGTGACAAAGTTGCAAAGTTTCCAGTTATTATGATCTTGTTTGCGCAGAAACTGAGAGATAACCTGAATTCCTTTTGCATGAGGGATACTTGAATAAAGGGCCTCCACGTCTATTGCTGCCAAGATTGATCCTGGTGGTACGGTCATGGCTTCAACTACTTTCAATAGTTCCAATGTATCTTTTAGATAAGATGGAAGTCCCATTACATGGGGTCTTAATTGCATGTCTATATATTTGCTTGCCGTTTCCGTATGGCTACCTATACCAGAAATAATAGGACGGCCGGGGGGATCTCTAACGTTCTTATGTATTTTAGGCAGCGAATAGAACGTGGGAGTTATAGGCCATTTAATCTCCAGGTACTCCCTCAGGTCTTGATCGATTAGACCCTGCTGGAATGCCCGTGAGATCAATGATAGATAACTAGACCTGGCTTTTGGGACCTCATCCTCTGATATTATTTGATACCAGTCACTGTTACACAAGATTTTGTCGCACATTCTGATATATTGCGTTTTGGTCATTACCACCACGTTTCCACCCTTATCGGAGAGGTTATTGTCAGAAACTCTAGGGACCACAAGGCTTTCAATTTGCTTTCTCGTTTGTTTCAAGAATGCCCACACTGCTGGGGAAGTTTGTAAATTGGGAAATGTTTGTGATTTTGTTTTAAATTTACATGGTTCTGGGGTAGGTTCTGTTTCTAATTCAACTTCATCCGAGAGATCAATCAGATCTTCAGAACCCTCATTCTCATCCAACAGTTGGATCAGGATTTTTAAGGCCCTGAAATCCTGTACTTTAAAATCCTTATACAGTTCTTCCTCTCTACAAGTTACACGTGCCCTGTCAGTGTCAAACATAAATTTATACGTAAGGTTTCTTGCAAACAAATGTAGGTCTTTGACTAAAGTAAATTTGTCCACTTTTTGTGTGGGACAGAAACTGAGTCCCAGTTTTAATACCTCAATTTCGGCAGGGGAAAGGGTGTATGATGAAAGATTTACTATGTCTAGTCCTGGGTTAGCTGTATCTGTTTGACTATGAAGGGGTCCATTTTCCCCATCTTCATTGTGGGTAGGGGTGTCGATGGAATTAGACATGATCCTAAAGGGGCACTACCTGGGTTAGTGGATTTATTATTTGTTTTGGGAATAGCTCCCTGTTCTCTTAGGTTAGTACTTTCCTTATCAAGAGAAAACATTACAAGAGGGGTGTTACCCGCCACCAAGTCACCATTTGTGTCCATTCCCAGTTCTTGGTTAATTTTGGACTGGTCATTAGGTACCTGAGGAGAGACCATTCGTTTTTTAAGTGTCCCCCCTTGTGCATTATGCCCACCACCATTACCGCGTTTTGGTGCGCGTCCTCCTCCCGCTGCTCCTCGAGGGGTTTTAGAGGTAGTTCTCTGTGAAGAAATGGAAGAAGATGAGACTGATACATCTGAATCAGATTTATATCGACGACGTGTTGGTCGTATGGACTGGGGGTGCCGACTTACTGGCCGAGTTTATGCAATATCTATCTATTAATGATTATAATTTAAAATTCACGATACAGTCGGATACTAAAAGCATTCCCTTCCTTGATTTAAGACTTTCTTTCGATGAAAACGGTACTCTATACAGCAATCTGTATAGAAAAGAAACAGCGGGAAATACTATTTTGCATTTTTCTAGTTCCCATCCAAGATCTTTGGTGCGAAGTATCCCCTATAGCCAGTACCTCAGACTCCGACGCAATTGTGCAAGAGAGGAGGATTTTGAGCAAGAGGCATCTGCCCTTTTTTCACGCCTCCTATTAAGAGGATATAGTAAAAAGGTCCTTAAATAAGCATATGCAAAATCCAAACTCAATAAAAGGGATACATTATTGTTTAAACAGAAGGAAAAAGAGTCTAAATCCACAACAAAACTTATAACCACTTTTAGTTCGGATCAAAATATTTTCCGCCAATTGGTTAATAATAATTGGCATTTCCTCGCTGAGGACCCCATAATTTCTAAATACATTTCTGAAAGACCAGAAATCGTCTACAGAAAATGCAAATCCATTAAAGATGGGCTTATACACAGCCACCTGGTACCTGATGCTCCTTACAGGAGCCTGAGGTACCGGGTACTTACAAATTTGGACAATGTGACTTTTGCCCATGGGTGGAGGAAGGGGACGGTTGTCTTCTTCCCAGAGGAGGCTTCCTAAAATCTAAGAAGCATGCCAATTGTACCACTATAGGCATTGTATACCTTGCAAAATGTCGCTGTGGCGCATTTTATATAGGCAAAACAAAAAGACCGTTCGCAAAAAGAATCAAGGACCATCTTTATTATTTAGATGCAGGATTGCTATACACCCCAATTTGTAAACACGTGGGGCTGCATGCGCAGGATATCGGACTGCTGGTTATACGTCATAACCAGCGGATATGTCTGATGAGTCGTACTAACCATCGGACATGTCTGACATGTTTTCAGCAGACAAGTTTCTTAGCATGCTAAGAAACTTTTGTCCGAAGGAAACCTGTCCGCTAGGCCGGAAAACTGTCCGCTAGGCCCTACACACGGTCGGACATGTCCGCGGAAACTGGTCCGCGGACCAGTTTCAGCGGACATGTTCGGTCGTGTGTACAAGGCCTTACCCGAAAAGTCGGTATGTTACTGGCCTGACTCCCAGCCTCGGTCTGCTGTCTCTGAAGCTGTTTCACGATGGCCTCCATTTTCTGCTGGTGTCTCTGTTCCAAGCCTGCAATGCTCTCTTGGTGAGCCTGTTGTTGAGCTGCAATGCTCTCTTGGTGAACCTGTTGTTGAGCTGCAATGCTCTCTTGGTGAACCTGTTGTTGAGCTGCGTAGGCCTGTTGTTGAGCTGCAATGCTCCGCTGCAAACCTGCATTCGTCTGCTGTTGATTTGCATTTGCTATAGCCAGCTGTTTCAGTATCTCCTCCATTTTGGGTTTACTTTAATTGCCCGTGGCACTCCACCATGTGTAAGGGGTTAGCTCGGTAGCGGGGTGTATGACCCCTTGGATGGGTTCACTACACACTGAATTTATACAGGCAGTCGAAGACGGTTGAAAACAAAGATTTTAGTTTATTCTTCCGTCTTGCTGGAAACAAGTGCAAGCATCCAAACAGCATAAACAAAATCAAACATAAAATAAACCCTGGCCACATGGGGCGTCTACCTTCACCACACAGGAACCTATCTAGTACTGGGCAGACACTGCTGGTCAAACAGCAGAAAAACAATAGTCTTTTGATTTTTATCACACAGAAAAATCAATCTTCTCCTCACCTTCTCAGAAGACTTTCTGGCACTGCTCTCCTTACTCACAAAGCCTCAGGATGCATCAAATCAGTGGTAATCCTCTGGACTACTTATAGAGGCCTTAATTGCCTCATTCTGAACAGCTGAAGTTTTTCAACAGCCTTTAGCCTTTTCTGGCTACTGTTGCAGCCGACGCCTAATAACAATTGGTGTATTGTCTAAACAAGGCAGAAATGTATGTCCCGTCTGTGACAACACCCACAGATTTACCTGACTTCCTGTCACAGTACTTACAGGCAATTCCATCACTAGTCCAGGAATGTTTTAAGAGCTTCTCACATGAGTCTTTTAGATCCAGAAACAGGCATGCAATGGAGGAAATACAGTTCCAGGTTAAAGGTTGTTGCCTTTCTGAGGATAATACAACTTCCTGTAAGCTTGATAAAATGCAAGCTTGCAAAATGATAACTAACTCTGGCCACTAGATGGCAGCGACGTCAAACTAACATTGCACATATTTGCTATGGATAATATGGGCAGAACACTCCCTGTCTGGCATAATTTATTATGTTACTACTTAAATAACTACACCTTTCTAACCTTGCCATCCCTGCTTGGTGGAGCATTGACAATAAGTCATACGGGCCACTGGTTCCTTCCCTCTTGGCTGTCCTTTAACAGAACAACATCACCCACTTTTACATTTGGGCGATCCTCAGTCCATTTCCTACGGCGTTGCAGATTTGACAGATACTCTCTCTTCCATCTTTTCCAAAAGTGTCTGCCAAGCATTGCACTTGCTTCCATTGTTTCGCATGAACTTGTGTTGTACTTATGGTTCCAGATGGAGCAGACAAAGAGTTCACCTTTTGAGTCAACAACATTGCTGGGGTAAGGATTATAGGTGTATCTGGGTGTGTAGATTGCCTGATTCTATTCACTCTGTTGGAGACATACAGATAGAACCTCCTAGTGGTGTTGCAAATGTACCCTAGGACAGTCTTGCTATCAGTGAAGAATTTCACAGCATCAAAGTCAGTGTCTAGTTCATCTGTGATTAGCTCAGACATCTCGACTGCAAGTACAGCAGCACACAACTCTAAACGAGAAATCGTGTGGGCTGGTTTAGGGCTTAATTTGGACTTTCCCATGACAAATCCAACATGACACACATTTTCTGCATCAATTACTTTCAAGTAAGCTACTGCACCTATAGCTGTGGTGGATGCATCTGAGAAGATACACAGTTCTTTCCTGCAAGCTGATGATAGGGACACGGGCACATAGCATCTGTCTATTTTTAGGTGCTCTAATGCTAGAAAGGATTCTGTCCATTGAACCCACTTACTTAGTCTCTCCTGTGGAAGCAAAGAATTCCATTCACTTTTCCCAGATGACAGATCCCGAACTAAGACCTTACCTCTTATTGTCACAGGTGATACAAACCCTAGGGGATCATAGAGGCTATTTACAGTGGATAGAATGCCTCTACGTGTAAAAGGCTTTTCCTCTGAGGAAACTCTGAAAAAAAAAACATTGGGCTAGATTCAGCATTGATTTACGCCGGCGTATCTATAGATACGCCACGTAAATTCAAAGCTGCGCCGGCGTATCTTTTTTCTGTATTCAGAAAGAAAGATACGCCGACATTAGCCTAAGATCCGACTGGCGTAAGTCTCTTACACCGTCGCATCTTAGGGTGCATATTTATGCTGGCCGCTAGATGGCGCTTCCGTAGTTTTTGGCGTAGAATATGCAAATGACCTAGATAAGCCGATTCACAAATTTACGTACGCCCGTGCTATTTTTTTTCGTTGTTTACGTTAGGCTTTTTCGGCGTAAGGTTGCTCCTGCTATTATGAGGCGTACGCAATGTTAAGTATGGACATCGTTCCCGCGTCAAATTTTTTATTTTTTACGTCGTTTGCGTATAGGGCTGGACGTAATTTACGTTCACGTTGAAACCAATGACGTCCTTGCGGCGTACTTTGGAGCAATGCACACTGGGAAATTCCACGGACGGCGCATGCGCCGTTCGGGAAAAACGTCAATCACGTCGGGTCACCACCCATTTACATAAAACACGCCCCCCTCATACTCATTTGAATTACGCGCGCTTGCGCCGGCCCCATTTACGCTACGCCACCGCAACTTACGGAGCAAGTGCTTTGTGAATACTGCACTTGCCCGTGTAAGTTGCGGCGGCATAGCGTAAATAACATACGCTACGCCCACACAAACTTACGTCGGGCTACTTTAATGTAGCCCTATCTGTTTCTAGATCCCAACATAGGCCTTTCTGCAGGGGAAGGGTGTCTGTACCTAGGCAAAGATCTTTAAGGTCCTTAGCTCTGTCTGCTACAGGGAAGGCTGCCATTACTTTTTGGCTGTTGGAGGCGATTTTATGAAGACGCAGGTTGGATTCTGCCAGCATTTGCTTTGCTTTACTGAGGATGGAAATTGCATATTCAGGTGTGCTAGCAGAAACGAGTCCATCATCTACATAGAAATGTCTCAATACAAGGTGTTTGGCTTCTTGTCCATAGCACTCTGCATTTTCCTGGGCAGCCTTTTGCATGCAGTATATAGCAACAGCAGGAGAGGGGCTATTGTCAAATACGTGCACATTCTGTACTAGACAATTTCTTTGTCTATGTCATTATCTTTGTACCAGAGAAAACATAGAAAGTCCCTGTGGTCTTCTCTGACGAGAAAGCAATAAAACATTTGTTGCACATCTGATGTGAAAGCAATGGGCTCTTTTCTGAAGCGCATCAGGACACCTATCAAAGTATTGTTAAGGTCAGGGCAGGGCCGGCCCTATGATGGGACCGGGTGGTACCATGGGTACCAGGCAGCACTTTTAGGGGGGCAGCATACTGATGCCCGCCAGCCCGTTCCGCCAGCTCCGCTACCCAAATAAAATTGATGTCCTTTTTTCCCACAAATAGAGCTTTCTTTTGGTGATATTTGATCACCTCTGCGGTTTTTATTTTTTGTGCTATAAATATATATATTTTTTAACTTTTTGCTATAATAAATATCCCCAAAATTTAGAAAAATAAACTATTTTCTTCAGTTTAGGCCAATATGTATTCTTCTACATATTTTTGGTACCAAAAAAAACCCCACAATTAGCGTACATTGATTAGTTTGCGCAAAAGACATTGTGGCCGCCGGCAATTCACAGGTCCCATTATACTCCTGGATACATGTATAGAGCCATGACAGGCCCTCTTTATACATCTATAGAGCCATGACAGGCCCTCATTATACATGTATAGAGCCATGACAGGTCCTCTTTATACTTCTATATACATTTATAGAGCCATGGCAGGTCCTCTTTATATTCCTTTACATGTAAAGAGTCTCGAAAGGTCCTCTATATACATGTATAGAGCCATGACAGGTCCTCTTTATACTTCTTTATACATGTATAGAGCCATGACAGGTTCTTTTTATACATCTATAGAGCCATGACAGGCCCTCGTTATACTCCTTTAAACATGTATAGAGCCATGTCAAGTACTCTTTATAGTCCTATATACATTTATAGAGCCATGACAGGTCCTCTTGATATCCCTTTACATGTAAAGAGTAATGACAGGTCCTCTATATACATGTATAGAGCAATGACAGGTCCTCTTTATACATGTATAGAGCCATGACGGGTCCCCTTTAGTTATCATGATATAAAATAATGAATGTGGGGGCCTTTTGGTTGGCATGATTTTTTTTCTGGGGGGGGGCAGCATTTCAGTTTTTGGTCCCAGGCAGCACAATGTCTTGGGCCGGCACTGGGTCAGGGCCACTCAACAGTATGTCATTTAAATAGACTCCTTTGTACTCTGCGCTGGAATCAAAAACGATTCTAATTTGGTTAGGTTTGTGTGGATGGTAAACACCAAACATTGGTAGATACCAGTGTTCCCTGTCTGTCTCAAGTGGTCCTGCAACTTCAGCGTGATCATTGTCTAGCATCCCTTTAATGAATTGAATGAAATCTCTTTTCACTTCTGGCTTTCTCTGCAGTGTTTTGCTGAGTGAATGCAAACGCTCCATGGCTTGCTCCCTGTTACTAGGCAAAACACGTCTGGGTGTGCGAAAGGGGAGAGGGGCCACCCAACTATGATTGTCATCTTGGTAAGCCTCTCTATCCATGACGGGTCCCCTTTAGTTATCATGATATAAAATAATGAATGTGGGGGCCTTTTGGTTGGCATGATTTTTTTTCTGGGGGGGGCAGCATTTCAGTTTTTGGTCCCAGGCAGCACAATGTCTTGGGCCGGCACTGGGTCAGGGCCACTCAACAGTATGTCATTTAAATAGACTCCTTTGTACTCTGCGCTGGAATCAAAAACGATTCTAATTTGGTTAGGTTTGTGTGGATGGTAAACACCAAACATTGGTAGATACCAGTGTTCCCTGTCTGTCTCAAGTGGTCCTGCAACTTCAGCATGATCATTGTCTAGCATCCCTTTAATGAATTGAATGAAATCTCTTTTCACTTCTGGCTTTCTCTGCAGTGTTTTGCTGAGTGAATGCAAACGCTTCATGGCTTGCTCCCTGTTACTAGGCAAAACACGTCTGGGTGTGCGAAAGGGGAGAGGGGCCACCCAACTATGATTGTCATCTTGGTAAGCCTCTCTATCCATAATCTGCAAGAAGGTCTGATCCTCTATAGAGAGGGCCAGTTTATCATCATCTTTAGTTTTCTGGAATACTGTAATCCCTAGATTGTCTGTTTCAATGTTGGAATTGACTTCTTCTTCTTTACCATATAGTGTGGAAAAGTCAGTGTTGTGTTGACCTGCCAAAGCTTTCCTTGACATTGAAGCTGTTGTGACAGGGGCTGAGAAGGGATGTGCGTCCATTTGTTAACACAGACGTCTTCAAAGTGATAATGTTGTAAGGCCGGTGCACTGTCCCCAGGCAAACTTCTCTTCTATAATGACCCATCCCAGGTCCAGTCTTTGTGCATAGGGGGCATTATAAGGTCCATTGATTTGCTGGCGCAGAAGGATAGAAACATCTTGCTCAACAGCTGGGATAAGGTGAGCAATTGAGTGAAGGTGAGGGTGGTGATGAGCTACTTCTAGAGAGGGAATCTCAGTTTTGTCGTCAGGTATCATACCACACTCTATTAAGGTAGGAAGTGGGAACTGCACTTTCTTATTGAAGGATTTAATGGTAAAGTCAGTACAGTAGCTCTTCTCCCTGCGGTTTCAATTGTCCCCGCACATGTCCTTAGAGTGTATGGAACTGTACTTACCTTAAGGTTAAAGATATCAAAGAAACCTGACTTTGAAAGGGATCTGTTGCTCTGTTCATCTAGCACTGCATACATTTTCACTGCCCTTTCTCTCTTGCCAGTGGGATACACAGTCACTAAACAGATTTTAGAGCATGATCGTGCACTCTTGCCTTGTCCACATACTTCAGTTTAATTAGACATTACTGAGGAGAGTGGGGTCTCTTGTTGCTCCCTGCCCTGATCTTTCCTGGGTTCTACAGTCTCTAGTGGGGCAGGAGCAGGGCCTGGGTGTAAAGCTGCAATATGTCTCTCACTGCCACATTCTGTACATTCTATTGGTATTTTGCAGTCTTTGGCAATGTGATAAGTAGATCCGCAACACTTGAAACAGATGCTGTTTTGTTTAAAAACCTAGAAAACACAGAAAAGGGGGGAAAAGCGACTCCATAATCTTCTTTGAATTTACCTCCCACAGACATCCACTTGTCTTGCAGATTTGAGGGTAGTTTCTCTACTATGGGATTAGTGCCTCTAGCTGTATCAAGATATGAAAGTCCTGGCAAGTAGCCATCCTCTTTGGCATATTCTATCTCTAGTAGAAGATCACCTAGTTCTTGTAGCCGCACGTTGTCTCTGTAGCCCACCTTGGGAAAGACTTCAAGTTTTTTCAACAGTGCTCCTTCTATTACCTCTGGGGATCCATACATTTCTTCTAGTCTTTTCCAGGTCATGTTGAGTCCTGCTGCAGGGTTGAACAGGTTTGCTCTTCTCATCCTCTTAGCATGCTCTGCTGACTTGGTACCAAGCCATTTTATCATTAAATTAAGCATATCTGCTGGTGATAACTTCAGACCTTCAGTGGCATTCAAAAAGGAAGATTTCCATGCCCAAAAGTTTTCAGGACAGTCATCAAATTGGAGAAAGCCTAAGCTAACCATTTCATTGCGGATGAGATATTTGGTGACATCCACTGCACATCGTTGTTCACGCATTTAATCTATAGGTTGAGGTGATGGGGACACTTGTTTTTTGTTCTTATGGGTTTCTGGTGCTTCATTCTTGGTTTGTTGGCAGCCGCTGACCTGATGTGGTTGATTGGGCCTGCTCAGGGGGTATGTTGGTCTTGGCCTGAATTCCTTTGCTTCAGGTTTAAGAGACTGTTCCTTTGCATGTGTATCAGTAAGGTTCTGGATGTTTTAAAGAGAAAATGACCTAGGGGCTAGTCATGGACTTTAACGGCATAGTAGGTTGGTAAAGGTAATAGTCACCACAAAAGGGATTTATATATAAAAAAACATTTTATTACAAAAATATATAATTTACACAAATTTAAAAAAAAAATTGGTCTTCAAACTAATTGCAATCTAGATAACGAGCAGGAAATCAATATCAACCAATATATGGCTAAAATGAAACGCCTACTAAAGAAAAAGTCGAACTTACATTGGCATATTGAATTCCTCAATAAATACGCTAGAGAAAACATTAGCCCGTTAGGACTACGTATTCAAGTATTCCCCTCTTTTCAAACCACCATACCTGAGTTTAAAATGGCGTGGGAACAAACACTCACAACATGCAGCACGCAACTAATGAAATTACTTGTAGGACACCACCAGGCTGAGCAGGACATTCTGTTGTTACAGTCTAGTAATGAAACTATTAAAGGTCATACCCACTATGAAAAACGATGCCAAGACATCAAAGATTTCATAACTAAAACAATATTTATAAAAAACAGATTAAGTTGTCCAAAGACAGATTTGCATTTAGTGAGGGCTTCGCCTATCGTTGGCAGGCACCCACCCAATACAGAGGGTCACGTTCTAACTTCCGGGTACCCCGTAATCAAGATAGTAACCATTATACTACTGAGGATGATACTGAATCTGACTCTTCTTCTTTATTGCCTTCACAGTCCTCTTCGAGACGGAACTATCCGACGTCCACTTCATCCACTCCTGGTACACGTAAGAGGGGTTTTGGTGGTGGGTCTAACGTACCTTTATCTAAGCGCCCCCCACTCAAGGACAACACTATGCCACAACGCACTCGGGGCGACACTCCTCCTAGTGGTGATGGTAGCCGCACACAGGGTAACTATATGGGAGGTATAGCTGCTCAAGCAATACAAACCCTATCAACTCAGTCTACATCACAAGCTACATCGTCAACTTTAGCAACTAATGTAGGGACCTTTGACTCCAGCACTAGTGGTGTCCCCAGACGTAACATCTCCCTTGAAAATTCTCAGTTAATATCTCAGACACAACAAAGTATGAGACAAGGGACTCTTGACTCCCACATTACCACCCAGGTTTCAAATTTTCATCTACCCACGATGACCCTCCCACCAACCTGACCCCCAACTCTAATCTTAATGTGATTAACCTTACCCCTTACGTGTTCTCCTCGGAGGAGCTTGAGGTCCTTCAACTTGGGCTAAGCTTTTGCCCATCCATGAAAATTGATAAATACGAAATAATCAAAGACATCTATCTCTTCTGTCGCAACTTAACATACAAATTTCTGTTTGATGAAAATCGTTTACGAAACATTGAAGAGAAACGTATTTCCGAACAAGTAAAAAATTTCACTATGGACGACTTCTGGGCCCTCAGGGACCTCATGCTCCTCCTTGATGAAAACACCCCTTCCCCTCCGACTCTGACACTCCTTTGGATGCATTCTCATCCACTTTGCCTCCTACACCCCCCACCAGAAAATTCAAACTTAAATCCCAACGTTTCCCAGATTTAACCAGCAACCCCAATATCTGGGCATTCCTTCTAAGCACTATCAATGACTGCAAAAAAATGGATATCAATACACTAACCAGTAATTTATCTAAGAAACAACGATAAGCGATTCTAAATCTTCAAGATCATCCTGATCTTGAGATTAAAGCGTCAGATAAGGGTGGAAATGTGGTTCTTATGACCAAACCGAATTATGAAAAGATGGTATTCAATATTCTAAACAATAAAGAGTGGTATAGGCGTATCAATGATGCGCAAATAGCACTATTTAAAAACGAATTTTTGATTATTATTGGTTTAGCCCATCAAAAGGGACTTATTGATCAAGACCTCTATAATTATCTCAATACACGTAATCCAAGATTTGCCACGTTTTACGCATTACCGAAAATCCACAATTTTTTATTTTTTATCCGTTTTATTGACTCTATACTTATGCCTCATGTACTTGCCCTGCCCTCATATACTCTTGACACCTTGGATCTCCTTAAACAAATTGAGGATATGGTCGTGCCTCGGGATGCCCTCCTCGTGACACTGAATGTGGAAGCCTTATACTCCAGCATCCCTCACGAGTTGGGCATCTCGACAGCACGTACCTTCCTCCGTGAGCAGGATCACCACCAATGGAATTTCATTGAGTTCGTGATCGACCTTCTACGATTTATACTTACGCGGAACCATTTTGTTTTCAAAGAGTCCCACTTCCTCCAGGTACAGGGCGTAGCCATGGGCACCTGCTGTGCCCCTGGCTACGCCAATCTGTACCTGGGGGGGTGGGAACGGGAACTTGTCGATCTACACTGGCCATGTCGTCAATTGGCTAAGGTACATTGACGACATTTTCATCATATGGTCAGGCTCTAGCTCCCTTTTGTACCAATTTATTGATGCCCTTAACATCAATAAACAAAATTTGAAATTTACATTCACCAGTTCTCCAGACCAAGTCACTTTCCTGGACCTTACTATTTTAAAAGACAGTGAAGGCAGAATAACATCTTCTCTCTTGACGGCAGGAAATATCCTGTTACATGCAACTAGTGCACATCCAACTAATTTGCTGAAGAGTATACCCTATGCGCAGTACCTCCGCTTACGTCGTAACTGCACTATGACTAAAGATTTTCTATTACAGGCTAATCTACTTAGGCAACGATTACTGGTTAGAGGCTATAGCAAGTCTCTACTACGTAAAGCATTTAATAAGGCTGCGCGACAGTCTCGTACCAGCCTATTATTCAAACAAAAACCCACCACAGGGCCTCAACCTGTTAGATTTATCACACGTTATTCGAGTCACCATACTGAGATACGCAACATCCTGACCAAACACTGGTCACTTCTCACTAATGACTCTATTCTTAGCAACTACATTTGGCAAAGGCCAGACATCACCTACAAGAGATCGCGTTCATTGAGGGACAAACTTACCTCAAGCCACTATAGGATCAATCCTAGTCAACAGTGGCCTTTGAATGGCTTAACAAGATGTGGTAGATGTACTTTCTGTCCCTGGGTTACAGAGGGTAACACTTTCCTTTTACCAAATGGAGAAACTTTTATCCCCAACTTCCACGCAGACTGTAACACACAAGGAATTATCTATCTCATGACATGTACATGTCAAGCATTCTATGTAGGGAAGACTATTAGAAATTTCAAAAACAGAATTAGGGACCATGTATAATATTCCTCCCAGGGCAAGATGGTAACATCAGTCAGTCGCCATCTTGACCTATACCATAAATTTAACACCTCAGTTATCTCATTCATAGTCTTGGCCGTTGTCCAGAAGGACTGCCGTGGAGGTGACTGGGATAATTAGGTACTTCAAAAAGAGGCATACTGGATTGAACGCCTTAACGCTCTCCAGCCCCCTGGTATTAATGAAGCACAATCCTACAAGTCCTTCTTGTAGAACAACATCTAGAGCTAGTCATTCTAATATGATTAACTCTTTCCCAACTGTACCCCATTATCTATCCCCAACTCCCCTATCCCCCTTTCCTTTTCCCACACAACATCCATCATCACATCCCCTTCTCTCTTCTGATCTGCGCTACCATTAAATACTTACCTGATCTTTGGGAAGCTGTAACCCATTATATTTTTCCTAGTATATGTGTTTACTACTACATGACATTATTACATCAGGACAACCCCGGTTGTTTTTTAGTTATATCTGCTGCTGTTTTGCATAGAAGGCTTTTTAGTTGTTGTTGTTTAAATGAAATTCTATATTTGGAAGATCTACCTGACTTTCAAAAAATCATAAATGTTCTCTAATGTTCTCTAATTATTGTGAGCGCTGTGTATCCCCCCCTTTTTTTGGCGGTGAATGGACCGAATGAGCTTTCTCCAATATGTACTATGCCCCCACATGCCTGATGTCTACCTCTTGTCCCTCCCTCTATTCCTTGCGTTGTGGCCGCATATGATACAGCCTATGTCCATCTGGGCTGTATCTGTCATTGTCCACTAGATGGCAATCCTCCGCCACTTATGTGTTCATCACTCCCAGCATGGCGCGCGCTCCACTGTTTCTCTGGCGCGCGCGCACCTGGCAGTGTTTTGCGGCCAGCCTTGATGACATCACTCGGCAGCGCCGAGATGATTGTCTCCTCGAGGTGGGACTCGGAGCTATTTATAGCCCCCAGGCTACATACACAAATCCAAGCCTCCTGGGAGGCATACGGACAATACCTAGATGCTGACAGCCTACTTTCCAAGTGAGACTACTATCTATCTACTCTGGTACCTTGAACCGCATATCTTTTTCTATCTTTGGCAACACTGGCTCATCATTGTTCCTACTGCTTATGTTTCAGCATTCGACTGACTTTGGCCATGTATGGCCCTCTTCCTTTTTGGAAATACAGAAAAAGCTTTTCAAGTGTTATCTAGACACCAACTTTGGCTTCACTCTGGAAAGTTTTTGTGCATATCACCTACAAACTCCATATATACTTTCTAAACAAAAAAAATTTTTTTTTCTAAATATATGGTAAGCATCAGGCTCCTTATTAACTATCAATTAATTAAAACTATTTTGTCCTTACTGCTGTCAGTTTATCCTGGCACCTTTGGATTTCATATAATTGTATTCTTTCTCTGTTGCAGCCCTGATTGGTATTTCAGGCCACTCAAATAGAGTGGTTACCTATGCTTAACCCCTTGCTGGCCCTCATTGAACAGCCATCTATCCACATAGTCTTGTGCTTAGCTGTTCATTTCTTGTATCTACTTGTCCCTCCACTTTTGATTAAATATCACTTTAAAGGTAAGCTGTCCTGTTTTATTTTGCTAATCAGTACATTTTTATCTATTATGCTCCCTGTCTCCTTCGCACTGGAAGTTTTGGGACTTTTGTTGTTGGACATCTTTTCTGTGGTTTTAGGCTCTCCTGTTACTATTCTCTGGTGTACACTGTTGGACCTTGCTTTTCTGGTTTCTCCTCCTACCAAAGATACATGGTATACATCAGCGCTTACAATTATCCTGTCTTAAAAATATACAGTCTTTTTACATATTTGTTTGCAAAATTACATACTAGATATTCATATTCTTGTCTTTATTATTTTAGCACATTGATCTAAATAGGTCCTTTGAAGAAGCGCATATTTAGAGCGCGAAACATGTCGGACCACAATCTATCCAGCGTTTCTATTAAGATCTCCAGTTGATCTAATCTGCAGGCCCACTCCAGGAGTCACACTATCCGTTTATGGTTAAAAGCGGGTGTCCACACCAGGAATTTGTTTAATATTTTTTATTATGTTTCATTTTTGAAATGTTTAAATTGGATGTTATCTCATCTTAAACCATATGTAACCTTCTGTGACAAAGCCTCCATAATCACTGCTAACGCTGTATACTCTAGACTTCATGTGCACATTTTTGAAGACCAAAACATTTTTTAAATTTGTGTAAATTATATTTCCTGGGCGTCCTACGGCGGCACATAATGGGTTAAGCTTTCCATCTAACCCCTAAAGGAAGAAAACTTAAACAAGCAGTGAGACAAGTTAAATCAATTAATCAATTAATCAAGCACAGCAAGTCCACCTGTCCTGAAGCTATAAACCTCCCCCAAGAACACACACAGACATATTTTTTTCTTTCTTCTTACCACAGATGAAGAAGACGTGAGGCAAGTGCTCACACCCGGTGCTTCTGGGTTGCTGAGCTTAGGGGCGGCTGTATACCGGGTGCTATCCTCGGTCCCTCCTCCTGCACCCCCACATCCCCTGGTCCGGCAATAAAGGACGTTGTTTTCCTGAGGAGGCCGCCATGTATTCCCCGCTCAGCGGCTGAATGGATACCGGGGATGTTTGCGCTCCATAGGCCGGAAGTCGCCGCAGAGGACCGCGCAGACCTATGACGCACTTCCAGGAGTTCCGGAATTCGCGTCTAGGACCGGAGGAAACGGTAAGCGCCGATGGCGAATTAAGTACTCGTTTTTGGGTAGCGATTGCTGACCGGCAGCTTGCATGAATATGGTGTACAGTATAGGCGGCTGGGGTCCGGAGATCCCAGTGCTCTGCTGCGTCACTTCCGGTCCGGGTCCCTGGCTTATTTCTGACCGGCGGGATCTGCGAATGGCTGCACTCAGCCTAGGCAGCAGATCCCTTGGCCGGTCAGAGGTAGGAGGCATGGTCCTTATTTTTTACTTATTTTATACTTAAAATCTGCAGCAGCATATTATTTAATTGGCAACTTATGCAACAAATGTGAACAACCACTGCCAGAATCATATACAAGTGACACCTGCGCATCTTGTTTGAATCAATCTGATAATGCTAGTTCTTTCCTGTCATGGTTTAAGGGAGAAATGTGTAACACATTCAAGGAAATTAAAGACTCTCTGGTGCCCAAAAAGGAAGTACCAGAGATATATCCCCTGCTGCATCTAACTCCTCATCTGGGGAACGTAGTGCCTCCTCATCCAATCCAGAAGTTGTTTTTGATGATTTGGATGACGACTTGTACTTGTTACTCAAAGATAAGATTCCCAAGTTACTGTCTGCGGTAATGAATACTATAGAATCTTCCAAAGATGTATCGGCTAGACTAAAGAAGGATCAGCTATATTATTTTCCTCAGATCCCAGATATGAGATTCCCTTCTCATCCCATTCTGAGTGACTGGTTCAAAAAGGTCTGGGCCAATCCTGACAGAAAATCTGATGCAGGGGCCCGCTTTAAATCCTCTTATAGGCTGGACTACAAATTTTCATTGGGAGTGGGAAAATCCACCTAAGCTGGATCTGGCGGCTGCCCGGATGGTTAAAAAGTCTCTGTTTCCCTCAGAAGAATCCTCCAGATTGTCCGACCCTTTAGAGCGCAAGGCAGATAGCTTGGCTAAAAAGAATTACCTAGCGGCGGCTTCCACCTCAAAAATTGCGGCTTCCTCAGTTCCGGTAGCCAGAGCCCTAAGGATCTGGCTGAGTCAATTATCTCTAGATATAGAAGAAGGGGTGTCTTGAGACTCTTTGTTGAAAGGAGTTGACATGATGAAGTCGGCCGCAGAGTTTTTATGTGATGCTCCTGTGGATGTTCTAAAATTTTCGTCCAGATACCTCGCCTTGTCCAATGCGACCAGGAGGGCGCTTTGGATAAGGCAATGGTCGGGTGACATATGATCAAAGTCAGTTTTGTTAACATGCCTTTCCATCCTTCATCCATGTTTGGCCCTCATCTGAAAGATATTCTCAAATCTTACAATGAGGAGAAAGACGCTGTCTTACCCTTAGAGAGGAAAAGGTCGAGTAAGCCGGTTTACGGGAGTTCCAGATACTCCCCAAAAAGGAACTATTCCTTTCGGGGCAGAAGGTCCTACTATAAAAAAAGGCAAGATTTAGCGACAGCCAAGAAGCAGCCTTTCAATAAGCCCAAAGAAGCCTGACGCCATCATCGCCTCTCCTCCAGTGGGAGGCAGGCTGAGGTTTTTTTCTCAGATCTGGCAAAAGACGTCGTCGGACTCCTGGGTAACGGACAACATCTCAAGAGGGCACTCTCTAGAGCTGGGGTCTTTTCCACCACAGAGGTTCATGCTCAACAAGCCCTCCAACCCAGTAGTTCTAGAGTTGGTGGAAGATTTCATAAGAAAGCACGCTCTAGAAAAGGTTCCAGATCAAGAAAGATTCCAAGGTCTCTACTCCCCGATATTTCCAGTACCCTAAGCCTCAGGAGGAGGGAGGCTAGTAATAGACCTGTCTTACCTAAATCAGTTTTTTGTCAAACGCAAATGCAGAATGGAATCAATTCGGTCTGCCATTGCGAACATAGAAGAAGGAGACTTCCTAGCGTCAGTCAACCTTCAGGACGCATACCTGCACGTCCCTATTCTCAGGGCACACAGGAAATATCTACGGGTCGTTCTCCTCTTCAATCTCCAGATTCTCCATTTTCAGTTCACATGCCTGCCATTTGGCATTACCTCGGCACCTCGAGTTTTTACGAAAGTGGTGGTGGTCCTGACTGCAGCCCTGCGGCTACAGGGGATATGTGTGACACCCTATCTAGACGACTGGCTAGTCAGAGCTCCCTCAGAGGCCATGTTGAAACAACATCTTCACAAGACTCTACAAATGCTGGACGCCCACGGTTTCATAGTAAACGTAAAAAGTCTTCTCTGAACCCTACTCCAGTCATTCCCTACCTCGGGTTCACAATAGACACCCTTCAGATGAAGTTGTTCCTTTCAGATCAGAGGGCTACCAATCTTCAACAGGCGGTACAAGATCTCTTGCAAATCGATCACTGCTCAGTGAGGAAGGCAATGAGAGTACTGGGAATGATGACATCTTCCTTGGAAGCTGTTCCTTGGGCAGGGCTCATTTCAGAGTGCTACAGGACTGCATTTTGACCCAATGGGACAAGAGCCCAGACTCTTTGCAGAGGACTATCAACATTTCTCTGGCCGTGAAGCAGGATCTCCTTTGGTGGATACACCCACAATGTTTCCTGCAGGGCAGATGCCTCAAGGCTCCGACTCAGACGGTCCTCACCTCGGATGCCTCAGGCTTAGCCTGGGGTGCCCATGTGGAGGATCATTGGGTACAAAAAGCCTGGTCGCAAAGGGAGCTTCTAATGTCTTTGAACTTGAAAGAGCGCACGGCAATCGGGAAAGCGCTCGTCCATTTCAAGTCCAGAATTCTTCACAAGGCGGTTCAGGTACAATCAGACAACTTACCTGCAGTATTCTACCTGAACAAACAGGGGGGAACACAAAGCCCCTCCATGCAAAAGGAGTGTGCCCGCATCATGCTCTGGGCTGAGGAAAACCTCCTTTCTCTAACGGCCATCCACATCAGAGGAGTGGACAATGTGAGAGCGGATTGGCTCAGCAGGAATTCGATCGGACTGGGAGCTGAACCCTCTGGTCTTCAAAAAGATCACCTCCAGGTGGGGTCTGCCAGATTTGGATGCGATGGCCAACTCTCAGAACATGAAGCTTCCCCAGTTCTGCTCCCTATCCAGAGTGGGGAATCCGCTAGCGATAGACGCTCTGTCGATAAGCTGGAGGAAGTTTTTCGCCTATATCTTTCCCCCGATTCCACTGATCCTCAAAGTGCTGCAGAAAATTTTGGACGAGGAGGTGAGAACAATAGCAATCCTGCCATTTTGGCCCTGGAGGGCATGGTTCGCGCTATCCTTGAATATGGCAAAGAATCAGGTCTGGAAGTTACCCATCCAGAAGGACCTTCTTCTCCAATCGGAGATGCTCCACCCAGACCTCGAGAAACTCCAGCTGGCGGCATGGAATTTGACGGCTCAAGGCCTATCTCAGGAGGTTATTGCTACCCTTCTAGCCTCTAGGAAGCCTGCTACCTTAAAAGTCTACAGTAGCGTGTGGACCCTCTACTCGGCCTGGTGCGCCAGGAATTCATCTTCTCCTGAGCAAGTGGCATCTCTCTTGCAGTTCTTACAAGAGGGCTTCCAAAAGGGTCTGAAGCCGAACACTCTGAGGGCACAGTTGACCGCCATTAACTCCTGCCTGAACGGAATATTTTTAAAAACACCTCTCGTCAGCAGGTTTTTCAGAGCAGTTAATGAATTACGACCATCCTTCCATAAGCCTGTAACCAGCTTGGAGCTTACCTTTAGTGCTAAAAAGGCTAACATCACCTCCCTTCGAGCCTCTGGAGCATTCATCCTTACGGTTCCTGACTTTCAAATGTATCTTCCTAGTGGCAATTACATCCACCAGAAGAATAAGTGAGCTTCAGGCCCTCTCATCCAAAGAACCCTATCTCAGGTTTCTATCGGATGCAGTTATTCTAAGGACTATGCCGGGTTTCCTTCCCAAAGTCTCCACGTCCATGAATATCAATCAGGAAATTGTGTTGCCTGTGTTTGAAGATGATTCTGAGGATGACCTACACCTCTTGGGCCGGCTACTCACGACCAAACATGTTCGCTGGAAATGTCCGACGGGCTGTTTCCGGCGTACAAGGCTGTTTTTTCATTTGGCCCGCTGGCTTGTACACACCAGCGGACCATATTTCCCGGCGGACCTGAACGCGTGCACGTAATCCACGTTTGACGTCACTATAAAGGGAAAGGCCAAAGTCAATGGCGACGCCCTCTGTTCCGCTTTTGCTAGTTACGGCTTTGCTCGTGTTAGTGAAGGTTTGGTTAGAGCTGATTCGCGCTTCTCGGTCTCCAGGCTTTAGCAGGTAGTATTTTCTCGTTCAGTGCGTGTGCTTGTGGGTACGTAGTTGGCATTCGGGTACAGGCGTGCAGTTCGTTCTGCTTTGCAGTTTCGTACTGTGCGTTCGTATCTGTGTGTCGTGCGTTCTTTGCAGGTACCGCTGGATTTCATTGTGCTTTCTGTTGGAGTGTGTTCTTGACTGACCAGCCGGCCGGTTTGAAGCCATGATGGAGCAGCAGCGTCAATTTTCGCGAGTTGGTGCTGTTTATGGGATGGATGCTGGATATGTTCATTATTCCAGTACTTTGGCCAGAAACAGGGGGCGGAGGCGTTTCTGGACCAAGAATTGGTTGCGCCAGCGTGACCAGTTCTCACATATGCCTCTGCTTAGGGAAATCCAGGAGAATAATCCTAATGACTATAGGAATTTTCTCCGCATGACGGACCCCGTATTCAACAGTCTGCTGGAACTTCTGTCCCCCTATATCACGAGGCAGGACACTGTGATGCGCCAAGCCATCACGGCCGAGCAGAGGCTTATTGCCACGTTGCGGTACCTGGCGACTGGGAGGAGCCTGCAGGACCTCAAGTTCTCGACAGGCATCTCTCCGCAGGCGCTTGGGGTCATCATACCGGACACGTGTGCTGCCATCATCAAAGTTCTGCACGAGGAGTATATTAAGGTAAGTTCCCTCATTTTAACCTCACAATGTGTCTTTAATAATGTTGGCAACTAACATTTTTTTTAAGTTCCCAGATATGCTGTGTGTTTAACTTTTACGTTCCCTTTTCTCACTATGCATGTTGATATCAGCTTTTACATGTTCTTTTTATTTTGGCCTACCTGCATATTTGGATCTTACCCAATATTAACCTGTCCAGCATGCTATCTTCGTGCCAACCCCCACCTTGCCACTTTATATTTTATTTTTTTGGTTTTCTTAAAACAGTTTAAACACCCCCCACCCCCCCCCCTTCAAAGTGTTTTTGTCCCCATCAGAGGGCTGTGGAGTCTCTTATTAATTAAGTGGGCGTATCTATTTGTGCCCCGAAATTCTCCCTTCATAATTTGAAAATGCTATTTTAAAAATGTAAAGTTGCACAAGGATGCTTGTAGGATTATGTTTGCAATGTTTATGTGCCAAAGTACTAAATCTCTTTTTTTGTTTGTCCCCACAGCTACCCTCCACACCACAGGAATGGCAGTCTGTGGCTTCCCAATTTGCCGAGCGGTGGGATTTTCCTAACTGCGGTGGAGCAATAGATGGGAAACACGTCCGCATTGTGCCCCCACCCCACTCGGGGTCCTACTATTATAATTACAAGGGTTATCATAGTATCGTGTTGATGGCGGTGGTGTCGGCACAGTATGAGTTTCTATATGTGGACGTGGGGAAGAACGGCCGGATGTCAGATGGGGGAGTGTTCTCACGGACTGATTTCTATGATCGTCTCCAAACTGGTGGTCTGGCATTGCCACCAGATGAAGATAATGTAGAAGGACTTCCGTTTGTGTTCCTAGCGGACGAGGCTTTCGGGCTTGGACCTCACCTAATGCGGCCTTTTCCCCAGAGGACCCTCACCTTAGAGAGGAAGGTGTTCAATTTTCGGTTGTCCAGGGCTCGGAGGGTAGTCGAGAATGCCTTTGGGATCCTCTCCAACCGGTTCCGCCTGTTCCTGACATCGATACATTTGGCAGAATATAAATTGAACACCATTATATTTGCCTGCTGCATTTTGCACAATTTTCTACGCAGGCACTCCCAGACGTACCTAGCCCCCATGGGCTCTGAGGCAGGACTACCCTCAGAGAACATTCCTGGCCTGAACACTGGTCGCGCTGGCTTGGCCCCCCAATCTGCTCGTGAGGTACGCGACAAATATGTTGAGTACTTCATGGGTCGGGGGGCCATTGCTATGCCAGATCATATTTCTTTCTAATTCGGCCCCCAAAAGAAAGGAATATTCTCAGAACTAATAAATAATTAGACCATTGGACTTTATACAGTTGTTTGTCATTACTGCTTTTTCTCTATTTTTCTGTCTTCCAGGTTCTCTCCCAAAATAGTGCACTTCTAGTGCCAAATTTACTTACTCAGATGTATTAACTAACCACATTTGCACATTATTCACTCATCTACAAACTGGGTATTCAGTCTAGAAATAAGAAGCCACTCATTTTTCAGCTTTTGATGTCACAACTATATTTTTTTATTTTAGTCCCTTTTCCCCAAAAAATGCGTCTTTTTTGGATTACTACATTTTTTTGGAATTTTGTGTTGTAAATATTTGCTTTTAATTCTTTCAGTTTTTTTCTTTATTGACAGTGATTATCAAGAATACTGATCGAAACACAATGTAATAATAATTTCACTGAAAATATACGCCAGAATTTTTTGGCTTGTCTCCTATATATCTATCTCTATATATATATATATCTATCTCTATATATATATATATATATATATATATATATATATATATATATATATATATATATATATATATATATATATATATACACACTTCTAAACATATATTTTTACTACTTTTGATCAAAATTAAAGGTATTATTTAGTTTGGTTTTCAGTAACCCAGAATAATTTATATGTTTCTATTTTTTTGGGTGTTTTTTAAAATATTTTTTACATTTTTTAAAAAAAAAAAAAAAAATTTATAAGAAATTTATTTACATTTAAACATTTTTGGGTATTGTTTTTCTACAAAACATTTTTGTGCTTTGTATTTTTTTGTGTATATTTTTTTTTCTAAATTTTAACACAACCAAAAAGTTTGGTATTTTTTTAAGCTAATTAGTTAACTTATTTCTTTAGGTGATATTTCTTGTTCGTTTTGTGATCTGAAACTGTAAACATTTACAACCAAAACAAGATCAACACCAAACCAAAATATAAAAAAAGAACAGCAGTCAGTCATGGATGGTGTGCTTTCACACTGGAACACGCCAACATTTCTAAATGCACACATTCAGTGAAAAATCGCCAAATGTCATTGCTTAAACAGACAAATGGCCACATGTGCTATCTGACATCATGGGTGATCAATGTCTGTGTTTTGTGGGAGCAAACCCTTCTTCCTCTCAACTACTTGAGGATCGAGGAGGGGTTTGTACCCACAAAGCACAGACAATAGATAGTCTGTGATGGCAGATAGCACATATTGGCACACTGTGTGTGCATTTAGAAATTTTGGCGTATTATAAAGTACAAAAATTAAAAATGGTTTTGTGGGCGGGGGATGGGCGGGGGATGGGCTTTTGTGTTTCAGTCTTTGACACGGCCCATCATGTCAATGATATTTTTGAAATTCTGTTCGATGACTAGCATCCTTTGGCGCATGTTGTCCATTACCGTGCTGCACTCTGAAATGACATTTCGAACATTCTGCTCCATGACGACCATCCTTTCCCGCATATTGTCCATTTCCGTGCTGCACTCCATTACTTGCTGTACAATTATTGAAGCACTTGCACGTGAAAAATGTGCTACACCATCTTCATCCCCCAAAAACAAACAAATTGGCATTCAAAATATGTAAAGAGTTTCCGGCCTATCTGCATATGTTTGGCCCTATTAATGTTGGGGTGACACTGACCTGATGGCCTGATAATTTCCACATCAACAATTTCACAATCTTCTATGACTCCTCCTTCTTCCACCACCTCAGCCTCATCCTCCACGACTCCTCCTTCTTCCACCACCTCCCCCTCATCATCCACGACTCCTCCATCTTCTTCCAGAACTCCTTCTTTATCCATCACTACCCCTTCAAAATCACGCAATTCTGCTTCGTCCAGTTCCGCCTCATCTTCACCGAATTCTAAATCCAGAGTTAAGTCTTCCTCCTCTCTTCCTTCCACATCCTCCTCTCTTCCTTCCACAGCCTCCTCCTCACTTCCTTCCACAGCCTCCTCTCTTCCTTCCACAGCCTCCTCTCTTCCTTCCACAGCCTCCTCTCTTCCTTCCACAGCCTCCTCCTCCTCCACATGTGGAGGTGTTTGATTTTGTGGGTGTCTGGCCCTCTCTGCCTCCTCCAATTGCTGGCGTCTTCTTTCCCCTATAAGAAATACGAAAAAACAAAAGGTATACTCATCAGCACACAGATATTGTATATCATAAATCGCACACATTGCATAGACGATACATTTATGATGAATTTTGTTTGTTTATTCTTTCAGCAATCCTCCATTTTTGGCGTAGTTCTAGGCCAAGCTCTGATCCTGCCCCTTTTTTGCAAAGAAGTGACACACATGGATGTCCCCCCAAAACATTAATTCTCGTCGACCCTCCAAATAAATATCCTTTGATTGTTGAGACACAGGTGCTTTGCATTTCCAGATGTTAAAACATCAGCTTTATTTGCATTTTGGAGAATGAATCTTGTTTGCCTGTCACATGCACTCAAGTAAATTTCTGTGATTTTGCTTTTCAAAAATGTTTGCAAACAAAGTTTGTGGCCAGTCAGCCATGTCCAGGTGTGTTGTTCCTGGACTAACCTCGCATTTCTGCGAAACAATGTCATATTACGCGTGTTTACTATTTCACGAAATTTGGTAAAGGTTGTTATTTTACATAAACACAATACAGTATCTACACGTGTTAAAAAGTACAAGCAGGCCAAGGAGGCAGATGTCAAAAACTACATGTCAACACATTATTGCAGACATTTCCCCCCCCCCTTAAATAATATGGACTTACTTTTACGCAGAATTTTGAGGATCTTCTTCATGTGATGTGGCTCCCTCAATTTTAAATCGGACCAACGCTTCCGGAGTTGCTCCTTGGACCTGGTGACACCAAACATTCTCCTCATTCTCCTTGCCACCTTGTCCATTATGTGTGACTTTCTACGGTTCGGTGTTTTGTAGGGCCCACATTCACCATCATAATCCTTCCTCCTCATGATGTAAACCAACTCCACCATTTCTTCAAACGCCATATTAGTGGCTTTATATCTTTTAGGCCTGGATCGGGACGGTCCTGCCTCTGTCCCTTCACTTGCGCCATGAGAGCTCCGTGCCCGCTCGTGTGACATCGCCATCTTTCCTTCCCACAGAGATTAGGGGCGTGGAAATGAGGAAATGTCCCGTCAGGGGCGGAGATGAGGGCGGGGCTTCTTGCATATGCGGAGTGTCGCAAATGCCAACAACGTATTGACGTAGGTTACGCGGAGAATATTCGCGCGATTCCAGAACCTACACAGTTAACGCCATATTTACATTTTCAATTGATTAGGGGCATGGCAAAGGTGACGAGGGCGGCGTTTCATACATACGCGGAGTGGATAAAAGGCGCATGACGTGATTACGTTGGTTACGTGTTAATTCATCGAGCGTAACAAACGAGGATTTTGAGAGAGGCAGGTAAGAAATTTAAACATGGGATCAGCAGCGGGCTATAAAATGTAGAGCCATGGGATGGGGGTTTGGTCTGTTGGTTGCACAGTTTTATTAAGCTATTATGTCTCTTGGATACCAGAATGTGATTTTCGTACCCAAATGCTTTTGTAGACATCACAAAATATAGATGTCAAAAATGATGTAACTCATTAGCAATTATGTAGGGTGTATTCAGATCAGGCCAAGTATTGTTCTGTGTTGGTTGGACAGAGGTCATTAGGAAGTGTCTTTCATGTAATCAATGCTGAGGGGCAGGATATCTACACATGCAATAGTGCCTTGAGGAATGCTGTCATTTGTAATAATTGTGTATGGTTGTATATTTCTATTATTTCCTGCAATGGAACCAAAGGGGCGGCATGTCTTTAAAAAATGTTAGCTACAACCAACCAATGGGGCAGAGCTGGCCAGCATTTTGTAAACAAGAGACACTGTGTTTGTATTTCTATATAGGTCCTACTTTTTTAACAACAGATTCTATCAATGTAAATGCTGAGCCTTTTTTAAATCGTGTTTTTGGTTTCTTTTTCTTTTTGTAATCTAGACTAAAATTACAACAATAAAAATTGTAAATGGATCTACTGCAGACCCAAGACATTATCCAGCACTTGCTGGATAAATTCCGAGAAATGCCCATCCTGTGGGATTCAAAGCAGCCCACCTACCACAACAAGGACGTACGAGCGGCAGCACTTGAACAGCTAGCAGCATACATGAGGACATGGGTGCCAGAATGCAGTGCCAACATGGTGAAGGATAAACTTGCCAACCTCAGGGGCACATATAGGAGAGCATACAAAGCTCACCAAAAGCAGCTAAGATCTGGAGCAGCAGCAAGACCACCAAAGGAACCCAAGCTGTGGTATTACAACCAGATGTCATTTTTGCGGGATCAACTGGAAGGCAGGCCATCTATGTCAAGTCTGAATCCCAACCTTCCCTCCACGCTACCTTCCAGCGGGACTTCCCCAGATCACCACAGCCCTGCAGAGTCGGATGAAGAGGGCCTGGCTGACATAGAGGCAGATCTGCGCCTCTACGATGATGAGGTATAGTAGTTTCATAACTATTTATGGAATAATATTAATTATTGTTTGATTCTTGACTTGATATTGGTTAATAAAATACAAGCTGGGAAGCAAAAATCAAAAGTCGTGGGCAAACAAATAGGTGTCAGGGATGACAACTGCAGGGGTCAGAGGGTGAGTCTGTTTTCAAGTTTAAATTAGCGGAAAAAAAGAAGATTCAAGCATGAAAATGTGAGTGATTATATTTATAAATATATTACAACATGTCCCTTTTTTTTACACAGGAAGAAGAGACCAGCCAGGAGGTGGCAGATCCTCTCCTCATTGACAGCCAGGCCGAAGGGGTCAGTGGCAGCCAGGAGGAGGCCGGGCCCAGTGGCGTTCAGCAGCTCCCCAGGACAACCACCACCAGCCAGGCTCCTCCCCTCCATATTAGGCCACCAGGCCGAAAGAAGAAATTGGGGGCAGTGGAGGAAGCCAGCCTCCAAATGATTAGGGAGGCGAGTGCCATCATGAGGGCCCCCCTCAACCCCACTGAGGCCTACAGTGCCTCCCTGGCACACAATCTAAATAAAGGCACGGAGGAGCAGAGGCAACTGGCAAAGGGTGTGATCAACCAGGCCCTTTGGTGGATGCAGAGGGAGCTGCTGACCCCAGACACTGGGCTATGTGACCCGGCCCGGCTTGCTCAACACCATACTCCTGCTGCCACATCATCCCCACCTGCAAGGGCCCAGGGAAGACCCGCTGTAAGGCAGCCTGGAAGGAAGGTTGCAAGGAAGAGGAGACGTTGATTCCCTGCCTTCCATTTGATCCCCCACAAATGGCATCTTGTTTGGACTACCACAGCTTGGGTTCCTTTGGTGTTATGTACTGCTGCTTCAGATTTTAGTTTGTGTGCCTCCTGAGGTTGGCTAGTTTAGCCTTCACCATGTTTGACAATGCAAGTTTGCATGTATTTTTCTAGCTGTTCAAGTGCTGCCATTCTGTTTGTGTTCCTTTTTATCATTTGCTAAAATAAAAGTGTTTTTGTTGAATTTAAAAACGTGCCTATTGTTTGTAATACTGTGGGGATTATTTTAGGCATCAAACATTACAAACAAATAAAATGTTTCATCTAAAAAATTCACTAACTCATGTGGGGGGGGGGGGGCATTTGGTGTGCCAACATGGTAGACAATTTAAACAACCTTCAAAATAATCCAGTTAAATATACAAACAAAAGCAAAATCCTAACAATTTGCTATAAAAAAAATTCTAAATGGTGACATAACTATAAACACATAAAAAAAGTGGCAAAGATAAACATTAAACCTTAAAAAAAAAAAATTATACATGTGGAGGACCACTAAAAATATGATACGTCGGGCCAATAAAAGATTGCTAAAATCTTACTACATCACAGCTAACAAATGTCACTTTTCAGTATGGAACAACTCAGTTGAAATAACATGAGCTAAATAACTGATTATTTCTAGCAAGAGAAGAATGAATAAAACGACGGCATCAAGTGTTGTTTATTGTCTCCTTTTCTTCAGTGTTCTATTGCTAGAATTAATCTTTCTATTGACGAATGTGCCATATCCCAAACAAACGTGAGTTTTACCTGAACGAGCGCTCCCGTGGCCTCATTTAGTCTGAGCATGCGCGGGGTTTTTGTACGTTGGTTTTGTGTACTCACCACCAAACATGTCCGTTCGGACAGGATTTCAGCGGACGGTTTTAAAACAAGTTTGGAAATAAATGTCTGCTGAAAAACGGCCCGGCGGGCAAATGTACGGTGAAATTCTGTACGCTCGTAATTACACACGACCAAACATGTCTGCTGAAACTGGTCCGCGGGCCAGTTTCAGCAGACATGTTTGGTCGTGTGTACGGGGCCTTGGATGTAAAAAGAACCATCTCTACCTACTTACAGAGAACCTCGGGGTTCAGACAGTCCGAGGCACTGTTCCTACAGTTCCAAGGGCCAAACAAAGGGAAAAAAGCGAGTAAGTCATCGCTAGCAAGATGGATAAGGGATACCATCAAGCACTGTTATTTTCTAGAAGACAAAGAATACCCTCTTCTCTTAAGAGCTCACTCCACAAGGTCTACAGCTACGTCCTGGGCTGAGAGGTATCATGTTCCAATGGACCAGATCTGTAAGGCAGCTACGTGGGCTTCACCGAACACGTTCATAAAACACTACAGAATCGATGTAGTTTCGTCCGAGGGATCGGCCTTTGGCTCGAGAGTGCTTCAAGGTGCCATAAACCATTGATGTCCCTCCCTTTCTTTCTTGCACTGCTTTGCAAATCCCATTGTGTGCCGCCGTAGGACGCCCAGGAATAGGAAAATGTATTCTTACCTGAAATTTTCTTTTCCTGTAGTCCGTAGGCGGCACAAGTTTACCCTCCCATTAAAATTACTCTATTGCTGCATAAGATACGTCTGTGTGTGTTCTTGGGGGAGGTTTATAGCTTCAGGACAGGTGGACTTGCTGTGCTTGATTAATTGATTAATTGATTTAACTTGTCTCACTGCTTGTTTAAGTTTTCTTCCTTTAGGGGTTAGATGGAAAGCTTAACCCATTGTGTGCCGCCTACGGACTACAGGAAAAGAAAATTTCAGGTAAGAATACATTTTCCTAATTTTTGTAATAAAATTATTTTTTATATATATTTTGTGGTGACTATTACCTTTACCAACCTACTATGCCGTTAAAGTCCATGACTAGCCCCTAGGTCATTTTCTCTTTAAAATTTCGTTTAGGACGTGGCATACACATTATCACCGTGCATCCACATGTGCACTACATGTGAGGATGCACTTATCCTTTTGAAGGTTCTGGATGTACTCACTTGTACGATCTGCAGAGGATAGAGGTTTTTCTATAACCTCTGAGACTTTATATGATTTTTCACTTCCTGACCGACTTGTTCCCATGTAGGCAGCGGCCTCTGCTAGGATGAGCAATTTTGATTCTAATTCCACTTTCTCCTGCATCATCATGGCTTCTTTTTCTGCATACTGTAACTGGACGCGGGCAGCTTCTGCCTTGGTACAAGCTCTAACTGCTGAGGAACTTGCTGAGGACATCTTGCTAGCCCGTGAAGATCTGGACACATGCGATTGTGCATCATCTTGCTGGGCACTGAGAATGTTCTCCCTGCCTTGCTGTGTCGGTGGTAGCGTGTCATCAGCCTGGTACTTTGTTCCTGATCTTAGACTCATGCTGCAGTAATGGCGTCTCAGTTTATTCCAGACCGCCTTTGTTATCTTTTTACTGTTCTGCTTCGCGTTATTGAACTGTTGTATAACACTAGTCAGACAGCTTAACAATAATTCAGAAGTCAAGACACGTGAGACATCAGATCTGTATGTATTTTTTTTCTGAATAACTTTGTAAAACTACAACACAAGCATTAACAAAACATATGTGTCAGTACTCAGTCCATCAGTAAGAGTACTTACAGACAATTCCATCACTAGTCCAGGAATGTTTTAAGAGCTTCTCACATGAGTCTGTTAGATCCAGAAACAGGCATGAAATGGAGGAAATACAGTTCCAGGTTAGAGGTTACTGCCTTTCTGAGAATAATACAACTTCCTGTAAGCTTGATAAAATGCAAGCTTGCAAAATGATAACTAACTCTGGCCACTAGATGGCAGTGACGTCAAATTAACATTGCACATATTTGCTATGGATAATATGGGCAGAACACCCTTTGAATCCTTGTGCCACCATAAAACGCCACAAAGGCACCTAATCTTCCTCCTGTACACCCACCTTTTGGAGGTCCCATCGCAGACTCCCACCCCATCACAGATCTCCTGGAATAAAGATCTTCAATTGTCCCTGTCAATGGAAGACTGGAACACTATCTATGAATACGCTCATAAAGGTTCTATGAATGTGGCCATTCAAGAGAATGGCTACAAGGTGATTACCAAGTGGTATAGAACCCCGTCACGTCTTCCCTCCCCTAATATTCCTGACTCTTTCTGGAGGTGCGGGGTGGGGGTGGGAACCATGCTTCATGTGTGGTGGGAGTGTGGAATCCTTCAACCCTTCTGGAGGGAGGTCCATGATCTCATCTCGCATATCACTACTTACACTCTGGACTATACCCCATCCCAATTTCTCTTGTATCATACATCACTACCCAAAAAAGACTACTACAAATCCTTAGCCATGCATATAATCAATGCTGCTAGACTTTGTGGGCCAGATTCACAAAAAGCGGGCGCAACTTAACTTTTCCTATTTAAGTTACACCGCCGCAAATTTTCTGCCTAAGTGCCCGATCCACAAAGCACTTACCTGGAAATTTGCAGCGGTGTAACTTAAATCCGTCCGGCGCAAGGCGGGCCCAATCGAATGGGGTGAGTCCCATTTAAATAAGGCGCGCTCCCGCGCCGGACGTACTGCGCATGCTCCGTCGGGTAAATTACCCGACGTGCATTTCGCTAACTGAGGTCGCACCGATGTCATTTGCTTAGACGTTAACGTAAATGGTGTCCAGCGCCATTCACGGACGTCTTACGCAAACGACGTTGATGTTTAAATTTCGACGTGGGAACGACGGCCATACTTATCATGGCTTAAGAGAACTAGGGCTAAGCCCTAGTTTTACGCGGCGTAACTCGACGGAAACTACGTAGATTTAGATCGACGGGCCGCTCGGGACGTTAGAGGATCGCCGTAAGTCTTCATTTGCATATTCTACGCCGGCCACAATGGCCTCGCCACCTAGCGGCCGGTCTAGAATTGCATCCTTAAGATCCGACAGTGTAATTCAATTACACCTGCCGGATCTTAGGGCTAGCTATGCGTAACTGATTCTATGAATCAGTCGCATAGTTAGAAACAGAGATACAAAACTAAACCACTACTCCCAAGGAAATAAAGCGGGTAAGTTACTTGCCATGCAACTACGTATTAGACAGAACAAACAGAAAATCCATGTAATTGTTCACCACAAGTCAGGAAAAGTATTGTATAACCCACAGAGTATAGCTGATGCGTTTGCAGAATACTATGAGGGCCTATATAATCTAAAAAAAGATCATACTGTCACCCAACCAACCCTAAAAGATATAACCCAATTTCTTGATAAACTTAACATCCCTACAGTAGATTCCGCTACATTAGAAAAATTAAATGATCCTATAACAGTAAATGAAATCAAAAAAGTAATCTCAATGTTACCACTAAATAAAGCGCCCGGTGCAGATGGCCTATCTAGTGAATACTTTAAGGCATTTGAAAATATGCTTTCTCCATACTTGACCAGATTGTTTAATCAAGCTGTCAACACCCGCTCATTCCCTAAGGAAATGCTTGAAGCAATTGTCATCACAATACCAAAGCAAGGGAAAGACCTGACTTCTCCAACTAATTATAGACCTATCTCGCTACTTAATTCTGATTTAAATTTTTTTGCTAAGGTTCTAGCTAATCGACTATTAGAAATTACTCCTTATCTGATTGAACCAGATCAAGTTGGATTTGTGAAGGGACGTCAAGGCCCGGATAGCACCAGACGGATGATTAATCTACTTAGCCATGTAGAGCGCGGTCGGATGCCTTCTCTGCTTCTCAGACTGGATGCGGAGAAGGCATTCGACAGAGTGCACTGGGGATATGTAGCGGAAACCCTTAAGAAATTTGGTCTCACAGGATTTATTTTTGAAGCCATAATGTCTCTCTATACTACACCATCTGCTAGGGTATTTACATCGGGAAGTATATCTAAACAGTTTAGTCTCTCAAACGGTACTAGACAGGGATGCCCCTTATCACCCATTATATTCTCATTAGCAATTGAACCACTGGCGATATCTCTCAGATCTAACCCCAATATCGTAGGAATCAAGGTCGGTCAAATAGAACATAAATTGTGATTATTCGCGGACGACGTTCTTTTAACTTTATCTGCTACCGACACACTACTAGAAGAGGTAACCGCTATCCTAGATAAATTTGGATCAGTCTCTTATTATAAGATTAATCATAGTAAATGTTTTGTACTACCTATGAACATCCCGCCAGACCTAGTTGTTAAACTAAAACAACAATCTAGCTACAATTGGGACAACCCCTCCATTACCTATCTTGGGATTCAACTTACTTACCCACCTAATAAACTGTATGAAGCAAATTATCCCTCCTTATTAACTCAAATCACTCAAGATACACAGTCTATTAAAAAGACACAACTATCTTGGATTGGAAGAATAGCAGCCTTTAAAATGAAGACGTTACCAAAAATTCTATATTACTTCCGCTCCCTCCCCATCCCATTACCGACTAAATTTTTCACACAAATTAACTCGAAATTGAGCAACTTGGTCTGGTTGGGAAAGAAACCTAGAATTGCTTTATCTACTATGTCATTGGTTAAAGCTAAAGGAGGCCTAAACCTCCCAGATTTAAGCCTATATTAATTCGCCTCACTCCTTGATCAAATGAGATACTGGTTCAGATATTCAAATGATAAATTATGGTTGAACATTGAACGAGAAGTGTCTAAAGGGAAGGATCTATTTTCCCTTTCCATGGCCTGCTATGCTCTACCAAAAATTAATACACCCAACTTCCTAACAATTAGAGCTACTCTGGCAGCATGGAAGTTTGCTCTAACAAAATTACAGCCGACATGTAACCCAGTCCTAATGCCAATACCACTAGGAGTAATCGATTACTGTAAAGTAAGAATTACTACCACACCCTGATCCAAACAGGGAATCAATTTTTTTGATCAGCTATCACCCGATGACATACATAAAATAACGAATAAACTCATAGCCAAACCGTTCAATAAAAACTTTGACCCAAAGAAAAGTGTGGAACTCCCTAGGGCGCTGTGGGAATTCTTCACTTAAAATAAGTGGGAAGAGAGGCATATCCCATATATATAAACTACTTTCATCTTTTCCAATTCAAACCAAAACTTTAAATATGATTAAATGGGAGAAGGATCTATCACAAACTTTTACGTGGGAAGAATGGCAAAAAGCCATCCATATTAACAGTTCTTCTTCTGCATGTGTAGAACATTGGGAGAACGCCCAGAAAATACTAAACCGCTGGTATTTGACCCCTTACAGACTATCCAAAATATTCCCTAGCTCCTCCCCCATATGCTGGAGATGTGAATCCCACACTGGCAATTTGTTACATACCCTCTGGGATTGTAAAACCTTATCTAGCTTCTGGAATAATGTATCCTCCTTTATCGCATCCTTCACTGGTAATCTAAAAATACTCACACCTGAATTAGCCCTACTAGGTTTAAATCTAGATGTCTATCCTCCTCAATTTAGAACTATAGTTGCCAACTTCCTTACAGCAGCGAGACTCACCATAACAAAACTATGGAAATCTACCTTAGCACCTAACTTATCTGATGTTGTCCAGAGACTCAATACTCAGGCTCACTATGAGCTAATGTTAGCACATAGGAAAGGAACCATAAGTAAATTCATTAAAAATTGGAATGAATGGATTACTCATCCTAGGGCCTCAAATTTTCTGAAGAATTTTAATAATTATTAAGTGTGTTCCTGAACGACTACACTCCTAAACTAGACCAGATGTAAAAGATAACTTCCTACTCACCTTCCCCTCCCCTCCTTCCCTTGATACCCCTTTATGTTAATTTTGATTTTATTAAATAATATAAGATAATGAGCCATAATCCCTTGTTTACAGCATGATCTCGTTGGGGTAAACAGGGATTGCTAGTTACTTGTTTAAGCATCTGACCACTATCCAACTGGACTAAGGCCCTATATGGTTACTGTTTAGTAAAATGATAATTTGAAGCCTACCCAGGCACACTGTTGAACACATAGTATGACTAAGAAACTGTTGTATTGTTATGACTCTTATTTGTGCTTTATTGTGTATCTTTGAAAAATACAATAAAAAACATTTGAAAAGAAAAGAAACAGAGATACGACGGCGTATCAGTAGATACGCCGGCGTATCTCGTTTGTGAATCTGGCCCCTATGTTTCAGTTAAAACTAAAATGCTTGCAGGCAATTCAACACGTTAGAGCACTGCAGCTAGTACAAAGAAATTGCCTAACAATAGGAATAGCTGATCTAGCTAAGCTATACAGTCTATACATATATGTACAACTCCTAGGGATGTATATATATTGTCTACACACTGCAAATTTAACTATACTGACTAGCCTTCCTGCTCTATCTATCTATCTATCTATCTATCTATCTATCTATCTATCTATCTATCTATCTATCTAGTAGAAAAGACACTGGGGCTGATTTACTATGCTCTGTGCGCTGCGCTGGTTCATGCCTTAATTAGTGCGCCGGGTGGAGGCTTAATTAGGCGCATGAACCAGCGTAGCAGCCGGCGCATTGAATGTAATATGTAAAGCCGCGCCGAACTCCCTATAGAAGTCTATGGGAGAAATCAAAAGTGTTCATTTTAAAGGCTAATCTGCAAGTTTTGTCCTAAAAAGTGTTTGGGGACCTCAGTCCTGCCCCAGGGGACATGTATCAATGTTTTTTTTATTTTTTAAAACGGCCGTTTTTTCGGGAGCAGTGAAATTAATAATTCTTAAAGTGAAACAATAAAAGTGAAATATTCCTTTAAATTTCGTACCTAGGGGGGGGGTGTAATGTCAGCATGTGAAATAGTGCATTTTTCCCGCACTTAGAACATTAAACATTAAAAAATGTCAAAAGTGTTAAAAATGACAGTAGCCGGTTTTTGACAAATCTTTTAATAAAATCTTCTTTTCTTCTTTCCTTCGTGTTTCTTCCGCTGCTTCTTTCTTGGGTCTTCTCGTCCACATCTTGCCCGACGTGTTCTTCTATCTTCTCCGTCCGTCCTTCAGCCTTCTGGTCCCGCATCTTGCCCGTTGTCTTCTCCTGTCTTCTTCTCCGTCCGTCCGCCAGCCTTCTCGTCCACATCTATTTCTTCCCCGGACGCCGCGCTTGAATTTGATTTGGCCGCCGTGTTGCGCTCCTGGGACCCGCCCCCCTCTGACGCCACAAGTAAACTCCTTAGAAGGTCATGTGCGTCAGAGGGGGGCGGGGTCACAGAGCGTCACACGGCGGGGGAATTCAATTTCAAGCGCGCCGCCTGGAGAAGAAGATGCCGCCGCTTCCAATTGAAGTTCCCGCCGTGTCACACTCATGTGACCCCGCCCCCCTCTGACGCACATATGCCACACGCGGACTTTCATATGAGTTTACCTGTGGCGTCAGAGGGGGGCGGGTCCCAGGAGCGGGAACACGGCGGCCAAATCAAATTCAAGCGCTGGGTCCGGGGAAGAAAAAGATGTGAACGAGAAGGCTGGCGGACGGACGGAGAAGAAGACAGGAGAAGACAACGGGCAAGATGCGGGACCAGAAGGCTGAAGGACGGACGGAGAAGATAGAAGAACACGTCGGGCAAGATGTGGACGAGAAGACCCAAGAAAGAAGCAGCGGAAGAAACCCGAAGGAAAGAAGAAAAGAAGATTTTATTAAAAGATTTGTCAAAAACCGGCTACTGTCATTTTTAACACTTTTGACATTTTTTTTGGGGTGAAATGGTAGAGGTACAATGTACCCCATTACCATTTCACATAGGGGGGGGGGCAGGATCTGGGGGTCCCCTTTGTTAAAGGGGTCTTCCAGATTCTGATAAGCCCCCCGCCCGCAGACCCCCACAACCACCGGGCAAGGGTTGTGGGGATGAGGCCCTTGTCCCCATCAACATGGGGACATCCTCCCCATGTTGAGGGCATGTGGCCTGGTGCGGTTCAGGAGAGGGGGGGGCCACACTCTGTCCCCCCCTCTTTTCTGCGGCCGGCCAGGTCAACGTGCTCGGATAAGGGTCTGGTGTGGATTTTTAGGGGGACTCCACGCCATTTTTTTTTAATTTGGGGTGGAGTTCCCCTTAAAATCCACACCAGACCTGAAGGGCCTGGTATGGATATTTGGGGGGACCCCACGCCATTTTTTTGGGGGGGTTTTACAGCGGGGTTCCCCTTAATATCCATTCCAGACCTGAAGGGCCTGGTAATTTAATTTGGAGGGACCCCCATTTTTTTTTTTTATTTTTTTTTTTTTAATGAGCAATGACTGTATTCTTTATAGCCATGAGTACTTTAAACTTCCTTTTTTTTGTTTCACTTCAGAAATGACATCTTGTACAGGGACAGTTCTAAGCACGGGAAACATGCGTGTACCCCCCTCCCCCCCTGTATGAAATTTAAAGGAATATTTCACTTTTATTATTTCACTTTAACCACTTCCATACCGCGCCTATTCTGGCACTTCTCTCCTTCATGTAAAAATTATATTTTGTTCCTGGGAAATTAATCAGGACCCCCAAACATTATATATAATTTTTTAGCAGACACCCTAGGGAATAAAGTGGCGGTCATTTTTTATTTGATTTCCAACGGTATTTGCGCAATAATTTTTTGGCCCAAAAAAAAAACACGGTTCATGAATTAAAAAAAAAAAAACAGTAAAGTTAGCCCAATTTTTATGGATAATGTTAAAGATGATGTTACACCGAGTAAATAGATACCTAACTTGTCACGCTTTAATATTGCACACACTCATGGAATGGCGCCAAACTTCGGGACATAAAAATATCCATAGGCGATGCTTGTTTTTTTTTTTACAGGTAACAAGTTCAGAGTTACAGAGGAGGTCTAGGGCTAGAATTATTGCTCTCGCTCTAACGCACGCGTCAATACCTCACATGTGTGGTTTGAATGGTGTTTACATATGTGGGCGGGACTTACATGCATATTCGCTTCTGAGTGCGAGCTTCTAGGGACAGGGGCGTTATTTTATTTTTTTGTTTGTTTTTTTTACCTCATATTTTTCTTCTTGCACTTTTTTGTCACTTTTTTTGATTTTGGAGAGAGGCGGGGTCAATAAGGCTGGAAAGCATGGTATTGAAAAAAAAAAGAAAAAGATCTCATGCTTTCAGCTGCAATCATGTTCTGAACGAACATGATTGCAGCTGAAAGCATGAGATCTTTTTTTTTTTTTTTTCACAGTGGTGTAGTGTATAGCACTTTGACCTAGCAGCATAAGGGTCGCTGGTTCGAATCCAGCCCGTGACACCATCTGCATGGAGTTTGCATGTTCTCCCTGTGCCTGCGTGGGTTTCCTCCCACAATATAAAAACACGCTGTAAATCGGATCCGGTCTAAATAAGCCCTAATATGCAGTAGTATATTTAGGTTTTGTTCTGCCCTAGGCCTGACTACATATCTGCACCTCCTAATAGAAAAATGACCCACCCCTTCCTGTCAAGGTCACACCCTGTTTTTGTATGACCCGCCCAGGAATTTTCAGGGGACCCACACACTAGTTCTGGGGGGGAGGGGGGCACTGGATTCCCTTAACCACTTCCATACCAGGCACTTACGCACCTTCCCGCCCAAGCCAATTTTCAGCTTTCAGCACTGTCGCACTTTGAATGGCAATTGCGCGGTCATACAACACTGTACCCAAACAAAATTGGCGTCCTTTTTCCCCCACAAATAGAGCTTTCTTTTGTTGGTATTTGATCACCTCTGCGGGTTTTTTTTTTGCGCAACAACTAAAAAAAGACTGCAAATTTTGAAAAAAAAACGTTTTTATTTTTTTCTGTTAATTTTTTTGTAAATACGTTTTTCTCTTTCAATTACGGGCACTGATATGGCGGCACTGATGGGCACCGATGAGAAGGCACTGATGGACATCGATGAGGTAGTACTGACGGGCAAAGATGAGGTGGCATTGATTGGCGGCGCTGGTATGCGGCACTGATGGGCACTCATAGGTGGCACTGATGGGCACTCATGGGCGGCACAGATGGGCACTCATGGGCGGCACTTATGGGTGGCACTGATGGATACTTATGGGTGGCACAGGTGGGCACTGATAGGTGGGCACTGTGCATGGATGGGCACTGTGGGGTGGCACTGATGGACACTGTGGGGTGGCACTGATGGACACTGTGGGGTGGCACTGATTTTCCCAGGTTACCAGTCAGTGCCCATTTGTGGGCACTGATTGGCATCTTTTTTTCTTTTTTTTTAATGCTTTTTGTTTTTTTTTTCCATTTTTTTTTTTGCCCACCCTGTGGTGATCCGAGGGGGGCTGCACTGATAAACAATCAGCGCAAACGCCCCCTGTCAGGGGAGCCGCCGATCGGCTCTCCTATACTCGCGTCTGTCAGACGCGAGTGAGGAAGAGCCATCGATGGCTCTTCCTGTTTACATCGTGATCAGCCGTGATTGGACACGGCTGATCACGTGGTAAAGAGTCTCCGTCTCCGTGAGAGACTCTTTACCGAGATCGGAGATGCAGGGTGTCAGACTGACACCCCGCATCACCGATCGCCGCGCTGCGTGCCCCCACAGGCGCGCGCGGCATGAAATCCTGCAGGACGTCTTGTCAGGATTGTGTAACCACTTCCCGGACGTAAATCGGCCATAGGCCCCATGCCACTAGGGGGCCCCATCCGGGTTGCCAGGCTCAGTAAAACCAGGGACAGTATGTAAAAATCTGTGTTTTTTTTAGATCTGTCCCTGATATGTCCGAAAATGACATGCTTTTAATGTGAATATCCCAAGATTTTAGCTGCCCGCCTCTGCACTACCTCCTGGCGTGGTGGCCATCTGTAAGCCAGAGGGGCCCCATAATCTTCTATTGCCCGGGGGCCCCATGAGTTGTCAGTCCGCCCCTGGTTCTAGCTTAAGCACAAATTTCATAGAGTTTTATTGAGAGCCCTAAGAAAATATAACCATGCCAATAGGCCAGGATACAGCGTTGCTAATATGTAGGAATGTGTGTGTTAGAGCACCCCACCCAATGTTAACTAAAAAATTATTAATTTGCAAATAAGTATTATCTGCTCATTTTTTTGGGGATGTCTGCACCCCTGATAGTGACAACATTTGTGAGGTGTCTTCACCCTTTCTAATTCATTCACTTCCTGTCACATAGCCAAACAGGAAGTGAGGGTAAAACCTTACTAATATCTTTTCTTGGGGACACAGAGATCAATCTAAATAGTTTCCCATTATGTAAATTGCACTCTAGCATTTTGTTGTGTACACCCCAAATTATTAGGGATCTTGGACTTTGGGGTCCATTTACTAAAGGCAAATCCACTTTGCACTACAAGTGCAAAGCAAGGAAGAAAGAAAACAACTTTGCTTCTACAGGATTGGATGTTAAAACCATCAGTGCTTCCTCTCTGATTTTCAGCAACTATGCTTGTACTGCAGAGTGGCTTTGCCTTTACTAAACCCCAAACTAAATAATCATTTGGGGCAGGGATCCTCAAACTACGGCCCTCCAGCTGTTGTAGAACTACACATCCCATGAGGCCTTGTAATGCACTGACATTCACAGACATGACTAGGCATGATGGGAATTGTAGTTCTTGAACAACTGGAGGGCCGTAGTTTGAAGACCCATGATTTGGGGTGTACACAGCAGTGCTGGAGTGCAATTTGCTTAATGGGGACACTAGTTAGATTGACCTGTGTCCCCAAGAAATGACACTGGTAGGGTTTTAACCTCACTTCCTGTTCAGCTGTGTGACAGGAAGTGAAGCCAATTTTAAGAAAAGGGACACAAAGCTCAACCCAAAAATAAAAAAACACAAAGCAGGGGTTCTAACACTCACTTGGCTTCCCTCAAACACCCACAATTTGAATAGGATTGCCTTGCGCTAGATTTAAGCACAGTGCTGTAAATCAGCACGTCAAGCCTGTCCACCAATAGCAAACCCCCCCCCACACAGGCCATGTTTGCAGGTTTTCCTTCATCTTGCACATGTGCTTTAAAAGACAGTCTGGACAGCAATTCTTGATAAGAGAAATCCACAAAACATGTCCTGTCGGGGGTACTTGAGGGTTGAGGACCACTGCAGAAAAAAGAAAATACTTACCAGTTTTGTCTTTAAAGTCATGGAGAATAAACATGGCAAACATTTCATGATTACACACCAGGAAAGAAGCTTAGACAAAAATCACACATAATTTGTTAGGCCCAAACCGATTTCAGCTGCAGTTGTCAACATATGTAGCATGAAAAAGTAACAAAAGACAAACTTAACAATTTTAAAGTAATTTTTATTGGTCAACAAAACAAGGAAAGCAAAAAAAGACAAACAAACAAACACAAACAAAAATACATTTCAAAATTCAAAATAACCATAGCTTTAACATCTTCACACATTTTTCATAAAATAAGGCCACATAGAAAAATACATCAAAGTGAACATCATTTAAAAATAAACCAAAACCATTGGCAAAACAAAACCCATGCAACAAACCACATTTGTGTTTAGCAACAGCATTTCTGCCAGCCTGCCCCTTCTGAGGGCAGCTGAGGACTGATCGATCCCTGCTTTTTATAACAGTGCTAGTAATGAAGCAATTGAAATCACATGAACAAATTGCAGTCTCTAGTTTGGGTGAGCTTGTAATTGGGCACACCTGCAATTAACCCAAACCACGCTCTATGAGCATCCAAGTGTTTTTCACCTTTTAAAAAGAAAGGATAATTTTTTTCTAAGTGTTTGAGCATGCTCAGTTCATCACACATGTAGGAACCAAGCTGCAATGGAATGAGAGCTTTTTTTTTTTTTTTTTCCCCTGATCTGATGCTTTCCAGCCTGAAGGGGAGGTGTTAAAGACAGAAGTAAACACGCACATTTAATAATCTATTTGTGGGAAAAAAAAGGTTGCCAATTTGCTTGAAATTCCCCATAGGCGACCTTTTTTTTTTCCAGGTTACCAGTTTATAGTTACAAAGAAGGTCTAGTGCTAAAAGTCTTGCTTTCGCTCTAACGCACGCGTCAATACCTCACATGTGTGGTTTGAACGATGTTTATATATGTGGGCGGGACTTGCGTAAGTCCCGCCCACATATGTAAACACCGTTCAAACCACACATGTGAGGTAGTGACGCGTGCGTTAGAGCAAGAGTAATACTTTTAGCACTAGACTTTCTCTGTAGCTATAAACTGGTAACCTGAGAAAAAAAAAAAAAAATCGCCTATGGGGATTTTTTTAAGTAATGAATTTTGGCCCCATTCCAGGCGTGTTTTCAATAGTAAAGCGTGACATGTAAGGTATCTATTTACTCGGTGTAACATCATCTTTCACATTATCACCAAAAATTGGGCTAACTTTAGTGTTTTGTGAATTTTTTCGAGCTATAACCAAAAATAGAGCGACAATTTAAAAAACCAAAAAGAGTAATTTTGACTTTTTGCTATAATAAATATCCCCTAAAATATATATTCAAAAAAATAAATAAATCCCTCAGTTTAGGCCGATACATATTCTACATCTTTTTGGTTCCCAAAAACTCGCAATTAGCGTTTATTGATTGGTTTTGGCAAAAGTCTCCAAAATATGGCATTTTTGTTGTATTTTTTATTTAACAAGTTATTGCGGCGATCAGCGATTTTTATCGGTACTGCGACATTATGGCGGACACATCAGACACTTTTTTGGAACCATTGGCATTTTTCTAGCGATCAGTGCTGTAAAAATGCATTGCTTACTCTAAAAATGCCACTGGCAGGGAAGGGGTTAACACTAGGTGCGAGGGAGGGGTTAAATATGTTCCCTGGGTGTGTTCAAACTGAAGGGGGGGGACTGACATGGGTAAATGACAGATCGCTGTTCATGAAGGGGAACTCCAGACCAAAAAAAAAAAAAAATGTGGGTTCCCCTTCAGGTGCATACCAGGCTCTTAGGCTTGGTCTGGAACATAAGGGGTTAAACCCGCGCCGAAAACCAGCGTGGGGTTCCCCCCAAGATCCAAACCAAGCCCTCATCCCAGGCACGCAGTCTGGCCGGACAGGAATGGGGGCGGGAACGAGCGAGCGCCCCCCCCCCCTCCTGAGCCGTACCGGACCGCATGCCCTCAACATGGGGGAGTGTGTGCTGTGGGGGAGGGGGGCACTGCCCCCCCACCCCAAAGCACTCTTGTCCCCATGTCGATAGGGACAAGAGCCTCTTCCCGACAACCCTGGCCGTTGGTTGTCGGGGTATGCGGGCGGGGGGCTTATCAGAATCTGAGAGGCCCCTTTAATAAGGTGGCCCCCAGATTCCAGCCCCCCACCCTATGTGAATGAGTATGGGGGTACATCGTACCCCTACCCATTCACCTGGGGAAAAAAAATTTAAGAAATAAAACACCACACATGAATAAATTAATTTATTAGTCTGCCGGGGGTCTTCTGCCGGGGCCCCCCACCACCACCCCATTAGGCCCCGGGCTTCGCCGTCTTTCACCGGGACCCCCTTCACCAGTGAGGCTCCTGCCTTTGGGGGAGGGTCCCGGGCTTCTACGACGGTTTCTGCGGGGGGGGGGTGCACTGGCACCCCACCCCCGTCTTCAGCGACGTAATTCACCGGGACCCCCTTCACCAGGGAGGCTCCTGCCTTTGGGGGAGGGTCCCGGGCTTGTACGGTGTCTTCCGCCGGGGGGCGACACCCGCGGGCTTCTGCGATGCCTTCCGCTTCTGCCTGTCTCCTCCGCGGAGCACAGGGCTTGTCTCCGCTGTCTTCTCCCTTCTCTTCCATTCGATGTTGACACAACGAGGTCCGGCGCTGGAATGCCGTCTGAGCAGCGGGCATGGACTTATATAGGGCAATGCCACCATGTGACCTCAACCCATGTGACATCACATTCCCATCATGCCCAGGGAATGTGATGTCACATGGGTTGAGGTCACATGGTGGCATTACCCTATATAAGTCCATGCCCGCCGCTGACACGGCATGTCAGCGCGGAACCTCGTCGTGTCAACATCCAATGGAAGAGAAGGGAGAGGACAGCGCAGACAAGCCCTGTGCTCCCGGAGGAGACAGGCAGAAGAAGGAAGAGAGAAGAAAGAAGACGGAAGAAAGCCCTGGAGCCAGGCAGAAGAGGGAGCAGAGAAGACAGAAGAGAAAAGACCTGGGAGTTGGTGCACCCCCGGCAGAAGACCAGGAAGACCGGAACCCTGGCGGAAGGAACCGGAAAGACCGGGGGATAGGCACCATCCCCCGGCAGAAGACCCCGAAGTCCGGATGCCCCCCCCTAATGTAAAAGAGCTTAAATGGGGTGGGGGCATCCGGCGGAAGGCTCCGGAGAGGACCGAGGGATGGCGCCCTCCCCCGGCAGAAATCACCGAAGCCCAGGGTCCCGGCAGAAGATCGGGAGAGAAGAAACCCCCCTTGTAAGAGAGCTAAAGAAGAAAGGGGGGGCTCCGGAGCAGATTAATAAAATATTTTATTCTGTGTGGTGTTTTATTTTACTTTACATTTCCCCCATGTGAATGGGTAGAGGTACGATGTACCCCATACTCATTCACATAGGGTGGGGGGCCGGCATCTGGGGGCCCCCTTATTAAAGGGAGCTCGCAGATTCCGATTAGCCCCGCCCGCATACCCCGACAACCAATGGCAAGGGTTGTCGGGAAGAGGCTCTTGTCCCTATCGACATGGGGGCAAGAGTGCTGTGGGGTGGGGGAGCAGTGCCCCCCTCCCCCACAGCACACACTCCCCCATGTTGAGGGCATGCGGTCTGGTATGGCTCAGGAGGGGGGGGGGCGCTCGCTCGTCCCCACCCCCATTCCTGTCCGGGCCAGACTGCGTGCTTGGGATGAGGGCTTGGTTTGGATCTGGGGGGGGGGACCCCCGCGCCGAATCGGCATGGGTTTAACCCCTCACGTTCCGGACCAAGCCTAAGAGCCTAATGTAGCCCTGGAGGGGGACCCGCGCCGATTTCAAGTTTGAAATTTGGCGCGGAGTTCCCCTTCAGGGCTGAAAACAGCTCGGAGATTCCCGTGCGCCGCGTCACGCAGCGCATTCACGGGTACGCCGCTTGGTATTTACCAAGATTTTCACGGCGTACTGCCAAGGCGCACGGGAAGCGCCGAAATTTCTCTCTGCGCATGCCCAGTATGCAAATGAACCTCCCGAGGTTCAGGCGCACTGTGCAAGCGTACGGGATCTGTTTTCAAAAAACACTTTCCCTTTCAATTCGGCCCGCCAAACACATTCAAACACATGTGACTTCACTTCCCCTGCATCCCTCCACCTCCCCCCCCAATAAACTCCCGCCCGAATCCCCGATATTTACATTTCAATGTGCCGTGCGCCAGGTCTGTACTGGTGCACAATGCACCCTCTCCTGGGCGCACGGAGCACATTAGTAACTATGGAAATACACTGCACTAGCAGCGTATTTCTTTAGTAAATGGCAAAACGGCTGCTACTCCTGCTTTTACTCCATGAGTCATGGAGTAAAGGCTTGGTAAATCAGCCCCATAGTGTAGGGACAGTTCTAAGTACTGGAAACATGCGCTATTTCACATGCTAACTTTACACCCCCCCCTAGGTATGAAATTTAAAGTAATATTTCACTTTTGTTGTTTCACTTTTAGCATTATTAAATTCACTGCTCCCGAAAAAACGTCCGTTTTTAAAACTTTTTTTGCATTGATACATGTCCCCTGGGACAGGACCCAGGTCAATAGAATCTTAAAAAAAAAAAAAATTGACTCTTTATGTCTCTCTATGTCGAAACTTTTCTCTCTATGTCAAATCTTTTCTCTATACTGTATGTAGAACACTATTGGACTAATAGTTAAGGTTAGGCACATTCGACCACAAAACGAAAACGAAAATAAAGCATTTTTTATGTCGGATCTTTCGGTTTTCGTTTTCTGTGCTTTCATTATCGTTTGTTAAAACGATAACGAAAATACCTGAAATTCGGATGAAAATGCATTCGGACGAAAACGAATGCACATGTCTAATGTCCAGTGCAATTGCTGCATCTGAGAAGAGATGTACATTGTTTTCCATCTATTAGCCCGGGTTGTAAAACCATGGCTCCCCACAATTATAGACACCGGAGCATGATCAGTCCATGTGATGTTACCAATTTCTGAGTGAGATATTTTCTGTAATAATAAATTGTCCAGTAAGAACATATCTATCCTTGAATACGACAGGTGGACCTGAGAAAAGAAGGTAAAATCCTTCTTGGTTGAGTGTTGGCATCTCCAAATTTCGTACAGGTTGGTCGAGTTAATGAAATTAGATAACGTTGTTCTAAAACCCATTCTGTTAGTTCTATTCAATATGTCCAGCTGATGATTTGAGATAGCATTTAGGTCACCACAGAGAATGACGTGACCAGAGCCTTGTTGTTTGACCTTCTTCCAAAGCTTATTTAAAAAGCTTATTTGCCTGGTATTCGGTGCATAGACATTAACTATGATGTAAGCTGTATTGTTAATCTTGCTATACCTGCCATCCTTGTTACATTGGCTGGAAATGTGCTGGAATGCTACTGTATGTTTCACTAGAATGGCAACTCCTCTATTTTTAGTCGGTGCGCACACAAAATAGGCATGGGGGTATTGACTGTGTGCCAAGTTTGGATGATCCTGTGCCTTGAAATGGGTCTCTTGGATGCAGAACACATCACAATTTTAGGTAGAGGCTTCCCTTCATAACATGTGCCTCTTTTGCGGGCTGTTTAAGCCATGACCAGTGTAATTCGGATAGCCCAATTACCCCCCAACACCAACCACATTGTTACCATTACCTTACCCCCCCTTCTATATAAACGAGAGACACAAGTTGTTGGAGTCAAATTGGCCACGACAGCCAAATTTTTATTTTACCACAAAATAATTTTAAATAAAATAAAATAATTAAATCACACCAAACTTTTCCTTTAACAATTTAATAACCACTTTTAATAATAATAACCCAGCTTATTGGTCTTTGACGGTACCCGGCTTAAATCTGTAACTGCCACCATCAAAGACCAACGAACACCTCCGACCACTCTGCCACCGCTGTCATGACGAACATATCCCTCCGACCTGGAATAGAGAAAACACACAAACGACACCAAACACAACACAAATAGGGAGGGTGGGTGGGAAAAACCTGCCTCCTCTGGTCGTTCCTTCCCGCACTTTCCTCCCGAGGCCCCGCCTCCCCCTTTTATAATACTCCTCCCCTCTCTGCAAAACCATTTCATTTCCTTCCACCAACCAGCTTCCTTCATTCCTTAACCCTTCCTTGTCCTACCTCCCCACAGTCATGCCCGGCCCTACGTTATTTGTTTTTCTGGCTTTTTACTCCGGGCCTCACTTTAACATTCAGGGATGTGAATTTAAATGCCATGGTTAGGAAGCTAGGTATTCTGTTAGTGGGGAATGTTTTTACTTCTTACATTGTTAACAAAGTCTTACCCTGTTGATGATTCTGCTGGTAGAGGGAATATGTGGCTGTAGATTTGTGGGATCTTGCTTCCACTGGTTGTAAACAGAGAATCTGTGCTGTGGGAGGAAACTTCTTTAGAGAGTTCAAAGTGACTAGCAACTTTCAGTGCTGGAAAAGAAAAACAGCAAACTGAAAAATGCAAACAAACAACAAAAAAAGGAAAACAAGAGTGCGTTAAACCATGTGCACTTTTTTTTTAAATTGCGATTTCTGTTCAAATCTGAGAAGGTACTAGGTCTGCTGATTCAGGGGTCTAGGCAAACAGAATTAAATGCCAGTCAGATCCTCAGGAATGTATTGATTCACGTAATAGTAATAAGGCACAATGTGCTCACATCATCTTAAAGTTATACTGCAGGGAAGGGGAATTCTGAGCATTTTGATCCATATCTCCCTCTTTAGGCAGGATATTCCACTTCTCCAGTAATTGAATACCCTCATCCAGAGTGGTCACCAAGAATTCACGGTCTCCCTTGGTTATTAATAAGTTAGCAGGGTAATTCCAGCGGTAAGAAATATTATGGTTTCTGAGTGGTTTAGTTATGGTCATGAGATTATGCCTTGTTTGCATTCTTTGTGCGGATAGAGCAAAAAAAGGTAATCCTTGCATGCAATCAGGCAGGTGCTCCACTCGTCTGGTGGCGTACATAATTTGTTCTTTAACTCTATAGTAATGAATTCTTGCGATAGTATCTCTAGGTAATTTTTCAGGGATATGTTTTGGTTTTGGCAGTCTATAGATATGGTCTATTACCAGTTCCTCCAGAGGCAGATCAGGGATTGTTTCTTTCATAATGTTGGTCAGGAATGCTGTTAGCTCTGATGCTTTAACCGTTTCAGGGATTCCTCTAATTTTAATATTGTTCCATCTGGAACGGTACTCGAGGTCAGCGACCTTTGACTTGAGCCAAATCATGTCATCCTCGTGGTCATTGTGTGCATCCACCATATTGTTAAAATTTTCAGTGAATTCCCCCATTTTGCTTTCAATATGGGTGATCCTGTCACTCACTTCATTTACCTCTAAATTGCACTGCTTCATAAGCTGTAGCATGTCTGTGTGAATTGCACTCCTCAGTGATACTAACATATCCTTTAGGGTAGAGTTTAAGACAGGCTGATTGATTGTGGGGAAAGCTGCTATGGCGTCCTGGAACTCCAGAGTGTCATCTAATGCATTGCACCTATTCCCCTCATCAATGGCTGAAGGTGTATGCTCTGTCACCCTCTGCTTAATTTTCACCGGGCTGTTTGAGCAGGAGGAGGATTGTGATTCTGACATCCTCTGGTTATTAGGTGTCTGTGGGGACTAATCCATCATCCATCCCTTTTTGGATCTCTGGCTGCGAGAGGAGGAAGAGCCCTGCATGCCACCGGCACCATCTTGGCTGCTTGAGTGGCCGGCCAGTGTGAAAAAGTCTGTCATCTTATCTGCCCTTCCTCTTCCTTGGCATACTCCTTGGGTGTCCCCGACCTAGAAGGTTGAAAGTCCGCCATGTGACTGTGCCTTGGGTCGCTGTAGAAAGCTCCGGAGGATCTGTGTGGCGGAGAGCTGTTGTCTCACGTGGCCATACTCCTCGCTGATACTTTTTGTGGCAACTGTAGTTAGCATATGTTACATTTTTGGCACTAGTATGAAGAGACATCCTTGCTAGAAGATAACCTGATATATGGATAGTATTCACAACTTTTTACACATTTTAGTTTGGTAGGTGTAATACTGTAAAAAAAAGAAACTACAAACACAGAGTATGTGGCATAAACCACAATTAAACAGAGAGAAGTTTATAAAATGAATCTCAAATAGATGCACCAGTGAGCATTATAATAAATGAGGTTACATCTGGGATGGGTAAGTCATGCATCCCATTGTGTCAGGACATGTGTCACTACTTTGGTCACCTGCTGTTTTTCCTGGATTTGAAGGGTGTAGTTCTGGTAGCCACCAGCGGGTGTCTCCCAACAGCTGGCCTGTACAAGTAATCAGGCTGCACCTGATGTGGTCTGCTGGGGGTATATAAACACACCCTTAACTGGAGTTCAATGCTCAAAGGGTTTGGTCTATGCCAGACCCTCTATTAGAGGCTTGCATAGCATACTGTGTAAAGCATTTTTAAAAACTAGCAGTGTAAATACAGATTTTCAGCTGTCTTCAGACCGGTCACATGACTCGCGACCACTTTCCGGTTCCGATGGATTGCTTCTGTGGGAGGGGACGTGATCTCCCTCTGACGTCACATCACGTTACGTGACCACTTGGCTCCACCTGTAGAAGCCCTGTCTTGTAGCTGACCGGTGAACACTGGAACCGGCTGTGGATCGAACAGGAACGCTGTGCGTCCGCATTTTCGGGTTCAGGGACGAATCAGGGACAAATCTTTTCCTGAATTTGGCCCTGAAACTAAGCTAAAGACGTAGAACATTTCTGTGCAGTGCGCTCCGTAGCCGCCCCAAAGATATGTGAACCGGCTCCATAGAGAGCCAGTCACATTTTCCTGCTATGCAAATTGGATGCGGAAAAATCAGCATCCAATTCACATAGGTGTGAACCAGCCTGCATGTTCTCCTGAGCCCTGTCCCTGTCTGCTTCTAATCCTTGTTTCTGTACCTGCTTCTCTGTCTGATCCTGATCTTTGTTCCTAGTTCCTGTACCTGTACCTGATCCTGTGACCTGCTCCCTATACCCTGCTCCCTGCTATCAGTACCTTGATCCCTGCTTCCTTTGTTTCTTGTTGCAGTCCTTACCTTGACCTGCTTATATGTGCTCCCTCCATTTTGTACATAGTTAGATTATCGTTTGGGTTTCTGCATTGTTCTATTCATTTTGTTACTTTAAAGGAGTTGTAAAGGCAGAAGGTTTTTTATTCTAATGTATTCTATGTATTAAATTAAAAAAACTTTCTGTGAGGCCCATCTCTCTCCAGCGTTGTCCACAAGTGTCCTAGCCTCCCGGGACTCTCCTTCTGATTGGCTTAGACACAGCAGCGGTGCCATTGGCTCCCATGGCTGTCAATCAAAGTCAGTTAGCCATTCAGGGGAGAGAGAGGACAAGGCCAGGTCTGGGCTCCGTTTCTGAATGAACACACAGAGCTGTGATTCTGCTCAGGTACCCCCACAGCAAGCTCCTTGCTGTGGGGGCACTCGACAGGAGGGAGGGGCCAGGAGCAGCAAAGAGGAAACCTAGAAGAGGAGGATCCAAGCTGCTCTGTGCAAAACCAATTGCACAGAGGAGGTAAGAATAACATGTTTTTTTTTTTTAAATAATGAGACTTTACAATCAGTTTAACATTGCATATGGCTTACTGGTGTTGGGATTGGTGTTGGAAGTGTATTTCCATGTGGTATCCCTGACTCATTGGTAAAGAAACGTATTGAATTAGTTATTTTTGAAGGCCATCATTTGTTTCACAGAATATTCAATATTAAGATCACTAATTATTTTAGACAGTCCAGGTGGCTTAGAGTGCCTCATCTTTCTAGTGATATTTAGTTGTTTTAGCTAGTAGTATATGGGTAGCTATGGTGCTATGTAGGCAACGTCCTGACAAAGGGCATTGCTTTAAATTTGTGGCTTAAGAAATTTACCCGTGTGTGACACCACTGTGCCTTCTGGAGGGATATCTACACTCCGGTCATTCTTAACTGGTCCAGAACATGTCGGAGTTCTGTAAACGTGCTGGACCTCATACGTGCAGCAGAGGGGTCCAGCAGGTAATTAGTAGAGATTTTTTTTAATTTCAGGGAGCAGGCATCTAAAGCCGGCACCAATTTTTTTTTAACTCCTGGCTGGTGGTGGCTCATGATGGCCTATCTCTAGCAGAGTGATTCTCTCTTCCTCTCTCAGAACCTGAAGAAGGCAGAGGACGGTGCTGTAGCCGGGCGGTAGGCGGTGACTAAAGAGATGTGGCCAAAGCTGCAGAGCAACACATGAATCCTGATGCACAGGCAGGCTCAAAATTTCAGTTTTTTTTGGAAGATACAGAGACACATCCATACTGTATACAGACAGGTATACAACAGCTTCTTTCCTGTGTGATCACATAAGCACAGTAAGATGCTAACTGTTAGTTCTTGTGTACTTTTGTGTTTTTTTTTAGGGTGGGAGCAGTAAAAATTTGCAGCTAAGCCACAGTTTTACCATCCCTAACCAATCCCCCTTATGCTGCAAAGGCACTGCTACTGTAGTGAAGTTGTAGTGGCAGGGTGTTGTGTAAAACATCCTGCAGCCGTATTATGGAAGCAGTGCTTTTGCAGCATAAGGGGGAGTGGTTGGGATTGGTAACTGTGGATCAACTGCACATTTTTACTGCTTTCCCCCTCCCAAAACTCAAACGTAAACAAGAACTAACAGTTAGCATAATACTGTTAGTGTGGAAATCTGACAAGCTGATCTGGTAGTTTTTCAGCCTCCAGATCATTTCCACACCCCCATAAGGCCCCCCCACCCATGTGCCCCTTCCTGTTAATGACCTGGAAGAGACATGTAGAGCATCACTTTTGATTCATGTAACTGTCCACAAAATAGCTAGGGACAAAGCCAGTGGTGTGATCTGCACTCTATTAGGTTCATAAGAGGACAGATGAGACATCTGGGATCTTTAGACATCTGTCTCTTTAACCACTTGACAACCGGGCCTATTTTGGCACTTCCTTTGGCACTCTCCTTCATGTAAAAATCACAATTTTTTTGCTAGAAAATTAATCAGAACCCCCAAACATTATATGTATTTTTTTAGCAGACACCCTAGGGAATAAAATGGCGGTCATTGCAACTTTTGTTCTCACACAGTATTTGCGCAATCATTTTTCAAACGCCTTTTTTAGGGAAAAAAAACTGTTTCATTAATTAAAAAATAACAAAACAGTAAAGTTAGCCCAATTTTTTTGTATAATGTGAAAGATGATGTTACGCTGAGTAAATAGATACTTAACATGTCACACTTTAAAACACTCATGGAATGGCGCCAAACTTCGGTACTTAAAAATCTCCGTATGGGAACGCTTAATTTTTTTTTACAGGTTACTATTTTCAGAGGAGGTGCTAGAATTGTTGCACATGCTGTAACGCACGCAACGATACCTCACATGTGGGGTTTGAACGGCATTTACATATGTGGGAGGGACTTGCATGCGTGTTCGCTTCTACGCGAGAGCTACCGGGGACAGGGGCGTTTTTAAAAAAAAAAATAATACATTTTATTTATTTTTACACTTTTTTTTTATTTTTTTATTTTTTTGATCACTTTTATTACAAGGAATGTAAACATCCCTTGTAATAGGAATCACTGTGACAGGTCCTCTTTATGGAGAGATGTGGGGTCAATAAGACCCCACATCTCTCCTCCAGGCTTACAAGCATGAAATCGGTGAAAAAAAATCACTGGTCACATGCCAACAGCCACAATTGCGGCTTTGTTTACTTGCGGGTACTGGGCATGACGTCATAACGTCGCGCCTCCGACGGTCATAGAGATGACTGGTGACCATCTGGTCACCAGTCATCTCTATGCTTCCCAGACAGCGGCAGCCGATTCGCTCTCTGGGCCCCCGATGGCACGGGAGAGTCCGGGGAAGTTCCCTCCCGCCGCCTATAAGAACGATCAAGCGGCGGAACTGCCGCTTTGATCATTCTTATAGTGCACAGAATCGGTGGCTGAAGACGGTGATAACTGAATCATGCCTGTAGCTGCAGACATCATTCAGATATCACCGCACAAAGCCGAGGCCGTTAAAAGACGGCCTCCGGTTGTAAAGTGGTTAAAGAGAATGTGTCACCAAAAAATGCATCACATTGGGGACTTTTTGTCCCCTAAGTCATAAAAAAACTCTTTAAATAATATTTAGTTAAAAACAAAATACATTTGGGGCGTGGCTAACCACGGACCGTGATGACTGCTTGAAAGCGGAGCTCCTACACACGAAACAGCTTCCCAGGGGATCGATACACACCCCAGCCTGGCAACAGACACGCTCCACACCAGGATGATCATGTCCAGGAAATGGAAGGACAACAGAAAGCCACAGAAACTTACCGAGTTCTTCACTCTTCGGCAGCAAGGAGGTAGGCAAGATGGCACCGGCTCATCCTCTACCCTAGCCCACAGCACTTGTTCCCCTCCATCCTCCTCCATATATAACAGCAAACATAGCAGTTCCCCTGTGAGCCCCCAAACCTACCCTAACACACCTCAATATGCCAGCCCTGCTAAGGCTAGATTCAGGAGGGATGGCCCCCTGGATGCAGTCCAGTAACTGGGCCTGAGATTGACACTAGGGAGCTACCTGACAGGATAGAGAGATTCCCAACCACAAATCAGCCTGTTATGGACACAGTACTGAAGAACATGTTGCTTTCATTGCAAGTACAATACAGGCTGACATGATGTCCTGCATGCAGAAGTTTCACAAAGACATACAGGAGGAGGAATCAAGGGTGGATCACCTTGCCCCATACAAAACCATAGACTCATGACTGCTGTATAATCTATGTCACTTCATCACTTACCCCTTAACTTACCCCCATACTATACCCCTTACAGTAACTTAGACCAAACCAAGGGTGTGGAGTAAACATGGCCGTAGCAGCCTCCTTTATTTAAAATATATTAACTTTAACATAAACTCAAACCAATTTCCATAAACTAAAGGTGTAATCAATTTTGCAGGGAAAAACCTTTTATTAACACTTCAACGATTATTGCACTGCGGTCTTCTCCTTCCGATAATAGGCCTCAAGCCGACGTTCTGGCTCAAAGACAATCATGACCGCAGTGCCCCATTTCCAGTGCCTCCAGCTAAGCCTCCGCTTGCTGAAAGCCCAAATATCAGGACCTATACCACCGACAAGTCCTGACCCATCTTTTCCAGGTATTTCCTCCTCCTGCAAAACGGCCGACACCCGCCACAGAGCACCACTGTAAAAACCTTTACAGTTGTGCGACCCTCCACACCCTAAGAGCCCTCTGTATGCCATCCTGCAGGCCCAACACCCACATGTCAATACCAACATCCGTTAAGTGCACCCTGTCCCTGCATAAGTACCTCCATGTTTCTTCCTCCAGCTCCATGTGTCAAATGACCAAACCCCCGTTCCTTTCCATAAACCGTCCCACGTCCCTGTTCACTTTCCTTCTGGCCCTATTGATGCCCCCCCAAGATCTGGCAAGGCGCCACGACGTGCGAGACACCATGTCCGACCATACTATAATCATGTCCGGGAAAGCCATGCGCAATCGAAGGACATCAAATTTTATGTCCTTGGTTAAGTCCAACATCGACCTAATGCCGAGGTCGTTCCCGCCCACGTGCAGGATAAGTACGTCGGGCGGCCGGTCCAGCCGTGCATACTTATGCACCTCAGGGACCAGTCTAATCCAACGCATGCCCGGCACCCCTAGCCAGTGAATCCGCGCCTCCTCCCTGGGAAAACCCAACTGTCTGCCCCCCGGGGTTTACGAATTAAGAAGTTCCCCACTACTGAGTTATCCAATGAGGCACTGAAGCAGGAATGGACGGATTCCCTGAACAGCTGTTCACTTACTTTAATGGGCATTCTAATAAAATCAAATCTAGAGCAAGTCAACAAATTACAAACCGAGATGTCGGCAGTACAAAAGGAACTCACAGCATTGCAAACGCACCCTGAATTCGCCGACCTGGATGGAAAGTTAAACAAAAGACTGGACAAACTTGAAAAGTTTGTCATCGATACGAAAAAAGGGAAGCAATTGAGGGATCGTGCAGATTACGAGAGCAATAAAGTGTATGTACGCACACAGTTCCCCTTTCAATCCAGACGGCCTCGTAAGAACCGAACAAAAAAAGTGAGCTTCTCTGATATCGAAAATGAAATTGCATATGACACCCTAGCTACATCGGGGTGTCGGAGTCATCTCCGGATCGCACCATGACAGCATCCAACCCGTTATCGGATGAAGATTCTCAATCGAATGGACACCCTCATGGAATCAAGGGAACAAAGAAAAGAAAACCCATTACAAAAAGACCAGACAGGGAGGCAAGAGATCTAAAAACCGCACACACCCCATACGCTTTGCGAAGAACCAAAAGGAAATAATTGACAATGTTATTAATGTCTCACAGAAAGTCCTGAAAACAGATGAACTCCATCTTTTGTCTAAAGGTTTGAATTTTTGCCCGTCTAACCACTTCAACTTATTTGGGACTATACTAGACGTCAACAAATTTGCCAGAAAACTCACCCTCAAGAAACATTTTTTTACCCAACCCACACATGTGGATGATTCATCCGATGGCAGCTCGGAGCCAGGTGAGTTGGTCTCTTCTCCTGTTTTGTTTAAAGATGTTTGTGGTCTTCAAGATCTGACCGATTTACTTGCTGAGTTGCATCCCTGCCCCATGGATCCTGTGGATGACAAGACCACGATATTGTTTAAATTACAGTCTCAATTTTACCCATTAGGGTCCAGGGGCAGTGAACTCGACATGTACCAAAAGTTGGTGGAGAGAGACCTGACTCACCTGGCTCACAGCTGTCATAGTGTTCCACATTCCTCTAATTTATCGCACTCTGAGAAAGAGGCTTTGAAATCTTTAAGCTCTGACCGGGACATTGTTATCAGAAATGCGGATAAGGGGGGGCGGTGGTTGTTCTGGATTCTTGTCTTTACAAAGCAGAAGCTATCCGTCAGCTATCAGATATGTCTACTTATTTATGCCTTCAAAGTAACCCCACCTCTAAGTTTACACGAGATTTGATTTCTCTTTTAGATAGAGGGGTATCTGCAGGCATTTTTTCTGAGGCTGATAGCAAACTTTTTGTCCCCGCACACCCCATAATGCCGGTCTTTCACCATCTGCCAAAAGTTCATAAGGGCTTGGATCCTTTAACTGGCAGACCCATTGTGGCGGGCATCGGATCGCTCAACGAGCGACTCGGTGAATGGGTGGAAGGCCAGTTACAGCCATTGGTGTCCAATCTTCCAGGGTATATAAGAGACACCAAAAATCTGTTATGCAAATTGAATGGGATATCATGGGAGCCTAATTATAGGTGGATGAGCTATGATGTGTGTAGCCTATATTCAAGCATTTAGCATCAATTGGGTTTACAGGCGGTTTCCCACTTTTTAAAAGAGTCAGGGAGATATTCATTGGTCTTGCAGGAATTCATTATTTCAGCTTTAGAATACTTATTAACTCACAATTTTTTTATGTTCGACGGGGTCTGCTACCTCCAGAGGTGCGGGGCCTCTATGGGGGCTAAGTTCTCACCATCCCTGGCAAATTTATACATGGGATGGTGGGAAAGGTCCCGCATCTTTGGGGGTACCAGCCCCGCCGTGCAGATACGGTTCTTTATTGTCGCTACATCGACGACCTGCTTCTCGTCATTTCTGACGAGTTTGCAGGTCTCGACGAGTGGTTACATTATCTCAACGATAATAAATTGAACCTTCGGTTCACTGGCAATTTACAACCTGTCACAATAGAATTCCTAGATGTGAAACTCACAGGTGCCAATGGGGTTATCTCTACCAGTTTGTACAGAAAAAGCACAGCAGGCAATGCCCTATTAAGAGCCGACTCATCTCATCCTCCACACACTATCAATAGTATCCCTTATGGACAATTCCTCCGCCTTAAGAGGCTCTGCACCTCCACCGTTGATTTTGCCAGTGAGGCTCGGAAGATGGCCTATAGGTTTAAAGCCACAGTTATTAACAACGCTCTTCATAGAGTTAGTGCCATCCCCAGAGACTCACTGTTGGATAGTAGGAGGTACAGGGATAAACATAATAATCTTATGGTCAATGAATTAGCCCCTGCCTTTTCCACTTCATATAGCATGGAGTTTCAAAAAATCAGACAGATTGTCACCAAATACTTGCCTGTCTTGTACAGTGATGTGTCTTACGAATCTATTTTGTCTAAGGGCATTAAGACGGTTAGCCGCAGAGCCCCTACATTGGGGGGCGTTCTTTCACCCAGTCTTTTTGAATCTAAACCTATCTCCCAAACTTGGTTGAGTTTTGTAGGGACTTTCAAATGCGGCACCAATGGGTGCAGATATTGCCCCTTAATAGGAACTGGCCAAATTGTGCGATCATGTTCTAGTGGCAGAGATTTTAAAATTAAGCAATATATCAACTGTAACACTAAGTTCATTATTTACGTTATCACTTGCAACAGCTGTAACATTCAATATGTAGGTAGGACCATCAGGAGATTACGGGATAGACTCAGTGACCATTTATATGATATCGAGAAAAACCACAACACCAACGTGGCCAGGCATTGGAACAATGTACACTGTAAAAATATCTCTAGCCTGTCCATACAGGGCATAGAAAGTATTGTGTGTCCAGCCAGGGGGGGAGACAAGTTTAAACTTCTCTGTAAACGAGAAGTATTCTGGATATTTCACCTTAATTCCAGACAGCCCCAAGGACTCAACTTTGATTGGGATGTTTCCCACTTTCACGATTAAGTACCCCCCTCCATGTCTGGCACACACACTCCACCTTTCTATTGTCCTAGCGACTATGTTTTTCACCTGTTAAGTACAATACCTGTCCTCCTATTATAAGGTTCCCGTTTTCTTTTCATTGAGGCTGGCTCCTAGCCATAGGCTAGATTTTTATTTTTTCACCAATCAAAATACGGGTCAAGTGTGTCTGGATCATCTGTCAATGACAGGACACACATTGGTCTATAGGTTTTCTCAGTATCTATTTTAGGTCCATAGGTCCATTTTCCATAATAAGGTTTTCCTCTTGGTTCATCATTGATGACCATTTGGACATTAGGGTTCTGCGTGGTGGGCTCCGCCTGGGTGATTATGGGGGATGTACTTATTGTTGTTACGGCCGGACAGGGGTGAGGCTCGGATTATTGCGGGTCCATATTAGCCTGGTGCTCCTGTTTCACACCCGCTTTTGTCCTCTGCCTCACCCTTTGTCTGCATTATTGCCGTATTATTTGAGATATGTAATTTATATCCATCTTTTACCAGCAATTTATATGCATTACCTCATCAGTGTCTCTGTGACACTCACCAGGCGGGCCCCGCCACTTTTTGGTTCTAACTTTGTTTCAATTTGAAACATATATTTACCAACATAACATCTACTACAAACTCCATGTTGATATGGGTTTTTTCCTTCCCGCTTGTTTTATAAATTTGTTATTTAGAAACACCCTACATTTATTATTTATTATTTTTATGTCAGATTAGTCTGTTATTAATTGACATTTATGATACATCACTTTTGACGGTCAGTGAACTTTTGTCACAGCACTAAATGATGTTATACTTCTTCTTGAGGCTTTTTCTGCATTTTATACACCTGTTTTTCTCCACTATAAAGGCGAACAATATATATTGCCCTGCCGGTCCCACATTTTGTTCACATTGTAAACCATTGAAGTTGGGTTGTCCGCTTTTTGCAGCGCTTGATAACAAACTTTCATGTGCGATCATGACTCACATCTGTGCCATGATCAGTATAAAAAACTTGTCCCATAGATGCATATGTTTTTTACAGCATATTGGAAGGGCACTTTTATGCCGTGGGGTTCACCCATTAATTTTGTTTTCTCATGTCATAGCCTCACATAAATGCACATGCACTTTTCTGTTTTTTATAACCAGGTTTTTACATTGTGCATGCAATGATATGCACGCAAACCTAAAACACTTGCATCATATAAGGTATACCACATCGGGAGCACACTCACGTGTTTATGATTTACATGTCTATTCCTTTTAATTCACTTTGTTAATACAAACATTTATCCATTTATATTGTTTGTATAGACATTATTATAATAGACATTGTCCATCTTTATTTTTAATCACTGACATATGGGTTCCTATGCACTGGTATTGTTCTTACTAAAATCAATCATTACAGGTTAAACCCTGTTAACACTAACAAAGTATTTTGTTTGTTCATTCATTTATACACACAACACAGTACTTGCTGTACTTAATATGGGTAATTTTATACATAGAATTTGAGCCTAGTTTGCAATGTGCATAATCTGTGGACCATATTGGGATTATACAGGTGTGTTTAAATACATACAGGTGTTTCCATAACGATTCCTTTTAACCACTTCAGATCCGTAGGACGTCCTAGGACGTCCTGGACTTTGAGCGGTGATATCTGAATGATGCCTGCAGCTGCAGGCATCATTCAGATATCGCTGTCTTCAGCTGGCGATTCTGTGCACCAGATGAACGATCAAAGCGGCGGTTCCGCCGCTCGATCGTTCTTCTAGGCAGCGGGAGGGGACGTCCCCCCCTCCCGCCGCCATCCGGTGCTTCTCCGGGCTCTCCTGTGCCATCGGGGGCCCGGAGAGCGAATCGGCCGGCGCTCGTTGGTGAACCATAGAGATGACTGGTGACCAGACGGTCACAGTCATCTCTATGACCGTCGGAGGGCCGGGCGCGACGTTATGACGTCACGCCCGGTACCCGGAAGTAAACAAAGCCGCTATCGCGGCTGTCGGCATGTAATCGGTGAAATTTTTTTCACCGATTTCATGCTTGTAAGCCTGTAGGAGAGATGTGGGGTCTTATTGACCCCACATCTCTCCATAAAGAGGACCTGTCACACTGATTCCTATTACAAGGGATGTTTACATTCCTTGTAATAGAAATAAAAGTGATCAAAAAAAAAAAAATGTCAAAAAAAGTGTAAAAATTTAAAAATGAAGTAAAAAAATAAAATAAAATAATAAAAAATAAAATTTAAAACGCCCCTGTCTCGGTCGCTCGCGTGCAGAAGCGAACGCACATGCAAGTCCCGCCCACATATGTAAACACCGTTTAAACCCCACATGTGAGGTATCATCGCGTGCGTTAAAGCATGTGCAACAATTCTAGCACTAGACCTACTCTGTAACTCAAAAATAGTAACCTGTAAAACAAATTCAAGCGTTGCCTATGGAGATTTTTTGGCGCCATTCCATGAGTGTGCGCAATTTTAAAGCGTGACATGTTAGGTATTTATTTACTCGGCGTAACATCGTCTTTCACATTATACAAAAAAATTGGGCTAACTTTACTGTTTTGTTATTTTTTAATTCATGAAACTGTTTTTTTCCCTAAAAAAAGGCGTTTGAAAAATTATTGCGCAAATACCATGCGAGAAAAAAAGTTGCAATGACCGCCATTTTATTCCCTAGGGTGTCTGCTAAAAAAATATATATAATGTTTGGGGGTTCTGATTAATTTTCTAGCAAAAAAATTGTGATTTTTACATGAAGGAGAGAAGTGCCAAAATAGGCCCGGTAACGAAGTGGTTAATTGTGTTTTATTTGAGGGAAGCTTGACCCTTTTCAGCTGTTTTGATTGCATTTTAATTGATTCCGTGCTGCTATAGGCGGACTTTAGTCACATGTTTGTATGATGCTTTAGTATATATTTTATTATGTTGTGAACTTTTCTTTAGCCATGACTAAGCACTAATTGTAAGTGCGAAACGCGTCGGCCATACTGTGTTTTGTTGGTTGCAGTGACTGTGTGTACAGTTGAAAAATAAAGACAACTTTTTTAAGTGATTTGGAGTGCGGCTATCCAGTTTTCATCTTCTATTGTGCTGTCTGCCCTCCGGTCTTGCCTCGGCCCTCTTACCCCCCCAGAACACGTAAGAGTGCCCCATTATCCATACCAGAGCCGGCACCGAACCTGAAAGACAAAAAGAAATAGCACCAGCGTAACCTAGCAGCCCTGACCACCACAAATAGCATTCACCCAACGGTTACCCCACTGCCCAACCTACCAAACCGCCACTTACTTCCACCCCCTTCTTTTTTTTTTTTTTAACTTGACCAATAAATGGGGGCGCACATAAATCCAAAACCGATTGGACTCCCATCTCCCTATTCTCTTCACCGACTCCTGGTCTAACCCGTATCTGGCTGCCTCCGTAGCTGCCCCTATCCGAAATGAATGGGCCGAATATTCCTTGTCTGCCAAACCCAATGCCCTCAAACATGAGCCGAAGACCTCCGTAAACTGGAACCTGGATAACGGAGCCCCATCTACATGCAACAATAATGACCCCTCTTTTTCTGGGCGCCTTTCCAAGAACCCCCTGACAGCCCCCACCGGACATAACGGTGATTCAGGCACCGAATAGACAACGACCTGTTTTCCCTTGCCCTTCTGATCCGTCTTAGATTTGCGCAACCAAATCGACACCCTGTCGTTATCACAACTCACCTCATGCTGCATGATCCCACCGTGCACTTTCTTAGAAGGACTGACCAATTCCCCTATCCGGAATGCTCCAAAAAATGCCAAAGCAAATGCCGCGCGAAACAACGTGACTTCGTAAGTCGAGGTGCAGACCTCCGACAAACAGCCGAGCAAACCCTGCAGTAACTCAAACGAAACTGGCCGTCTGGCATCCCTGCAGGGCCTATCCCGCCTATAACCCTTTAACGCCTGCCTGACCCAAAACTCCTTAGTGAAATCCGGTAAACCTTGCCACTTGAATAAAAAGGCCAAAACAGCCACCTTTTTACCCAAACCCGAAACCGACACTCCAGCCTCCATCAACCTTGAAACAAAGTAAAGCACCAGTAATTTCGCCTCTGGACCCGTGATCTCTACCCCTGTCTCGCGGCCTACTTCCGCCCACTCTTGCCACACCTTGCCATAGGCAGCCCACGTCATCTCACTCACCGACCTCTGAATCCACCCGTGTGCTATTCCAAGGCAATCCTCCACAGCCAGTCGGGACAAGTGATCCCTCGATCCTCCGCTTCCAGCGCAAAGTCCCGAAACCTGTCCCACTGAAATCAGCGATGACGTTTTCAACCCCCGGGAGGTGCACTGCATAAATGAAAATATTCAATTGCATGCAACGCAAAACCAACCTCTGCAGCATCCGAACTACCGGCGGTGACGATGCTGACGCTTTGTTGATAACCTGAACTACCCCCAGGTTGTCCCCATGAAAACAAACTTTTCGATCCCGAAAAGCCTCGCCCCATAGTTCCACCGCTAACATGACCGGGAAAAGCTCCAACAAAACCAGTTTTTTTGTAAAACCCGCCTGCACCCAACTCTGAGGCCAAGCGCCGGCACTCCATTTGCCTTGGAAAAAAGCTCCAAAGCCCGTGGAACCCGCCGCGTCTGTGAACAGTTCCATATCAAAGTTGCTGATGGGCCCAGACATCCACAGAGCCCTACCGTTAAAGGACTCCAAAAATGTGTGCCACACCTGCAAATCCTGCCTATGTGACTTCAACAAACGGACGAAATGATGCAGTGACTTAACCCCAACCGTGCTGGCAGACAGCCGTCTGCAAAAGGCCCTACCCATGGGAATAATGCGGCACGCAAAATTGAGCTTGCCCAACAGGGATTGAAGCGTTCGCAGAGTCACCTTTTGCGCTAGCAACATACCTCGTATCTCCTCCTTCAACGCGTCCACCTTACCCTCCGGCAGTCTGCACTCCATGGCGGCCGAATCTATGGTGATCCCCAAAAACGTGAGCACCGTCCTCGGGCCCTCCATCTTGTCCGGGGCCAAGGGAACCCCAAATCTGTCCGCCACATGTTCCAAAGTACCCAACAGTATTGCGCACGTCTTGGCCCCCGCGGGGCCCATGCAGAGGAAGTCATCCAGGTAGTGGATTATGGAGCTGACCCCTGACACGTCCCTAACCACCCATTCCAAGAATAAACTGAACTTCTCGAACAATGAGCATGACACCGAACACCCCATAGGCAAGCATTGATCAACGAAAAATTCCCCATTCCAAGTGCACCCCAACAGGCGAAAGCTGTCGGGGTGCACTGGCAAAAGCCTAAAGGCCGCTTCCACGTCAGCCTTGGCCATCAAGGCACCTTGCCCATAATGCCGTACCCAAGTCACTGCCGCATCAAAGGACGTATAACTAACCGTGCACGTGTCAGGATCTATGGCGTCATTAACCGACCCCCCTTTAGGAAAGGAAAGGTGGTGAATTAATCTAAATTTGTTCGGCTCCTTCTTTGGAACCACACCTAAAGGTGACACTACCAAATCGGGTAACGGAGCCTCTGAAAAAGGGCCAGCCATACGCCCTAATGCCACCTCCTTCAGTAGTTTCTCCAGAACCACCTCAGGATGTCGCAAAGCCGAGCGTAAATTGCGAGGAACCGGCGGAATGACCTGCAACGAGCATGGAATCTTGAAGCCGTCCGCGAAACCCTCCTCCAATATGTGGGCGGCCTGTCTATCTGGATACTTACTTAGGAACGGACGCATCCTTCCCACCATCACCGGAGTCCTCCCTCTTGTTGCCAAACTCACCTGCCAGGTGTTTCCTTGCTTGAAACACCTGGCCTGGGTGTAGGATCCCCCACACCCGGAACACTCATGCTTAAACTGACATGCTGTCCAAACTTGCAGCTACCGGCGTTGAACTGCCAACACACCCCTTTTGCTTTACTGGCCGGCTGTCCAGAGGAAGACGATCCACTGGCCCGTCCCGAAAAGACTGCGTAGGGACCCTAGCCAAAGTCATGAGGCGGACCCACAAATTTATGTCTTTGTGATCCCACCTCAAGTCCGGCCGCACGGCCATCCTCTGCCTAAACTGCTCGTCGTATCTCAGCCAAGCAGTACCCCCGTACACCCTATAGGCCTCCCCTATGGAGTCCTGATACCCAAAGAGTGCCGCCCCGCATTCTGGCTTCTTAGTACTAATCACGCTGGCTAAAATGCCAAATGCCTGTAACCAATTGGAGAAAGTACGCGGGATGAGCCGATACCTACGCTTTTCCTCGTCGTCCTTTTTGTAGTCATCGGGCTTAACCCTATCCAGGTTGAACTTCTCCAACGGCAACAGTGAAAATATCTCCACGTACTCACCTTTTCCTATTTTTTCGCGTACCTCCGCCTTCAAGTGGGTACCCAAGGGCCCTTCAAAGCATATGTTCACTGCGCATTGTGCCGCATCAGCCAACCTAACCACATCTTGTCTTTCCACCGGGGCTTTGCTACCCTCCTCACCTTTTTTCTTTTCCCCCTCCACCGAAACCGGAGTGGGGGCAGGAGCGGGGGGGGGGAGGGACCACGGGACCCGGGGGAGCCACCACTACTGCCTAGGGCACACTGACCCCTACACTCGCCTGCGGGGAACCCCATGCGACAACCGGACTAGCCCCACTCTCCCCATGCTCAAAGCGACTGACCAGCTCCTTTATCCCTGCCAAAAATCCCTTAAAACCAGCCTCCTCCCCCTTGGACCCCTCGGTCCCTGACCTGTCCTGTGTCACCCTATCAACCCCCCGCACAGGCACAGTACTAGTATTGGTATCATGAATGGACTTACCGGGCTGCCTGGGGAGAGAAACCCCAGCCGACCGTCCTGCATCCCTCGCTGACGACCGCGCTGTGCTGACCACCTCTTCTTCAGATCCGGATATCTCTCCCTCCGACCTGTCTGCGATAAGCCCGTCGTCCTCAGAAGAAAGCCTCCCAGGGGAAAGGTCCCTGGGAGGTGAAGGTCCTGCCGCCTCTTGGCTCCGCCCCCTCGTGGCGGACCCGCCGACAGATTTCCTCGTCGCCTTCCCCGGGCCGGGGGGGCTCTCTCCAGCCCTGCTGACCTCACTCCCGACCGCCGCTCCAGTGACATCCCCATCCCTCCGGTGTAAAGTCCCGGCCGCGGAGGTAGTAGGCCCGGAAACCGCCACCATCGATTCCACCTGTGGAGGCCCCCCCGCGTGTGAGACCGCATGGTGGGAGGGGCCCGCGCGCTCCGAATCCATCCGCCGAACGGGCGGCTGTACCGGTCCGCGCGCTCCGAATCCATCCGGCCACCCGTGGAGCTGCGTTGGGGCTGGGGATTCCTTCCGGCATCCCCCCTGCAGCGGCGTTCCTCCGCTTGGCGGAGGGCCCCGAAGGGGCCCGTGAGGCGGGATTCCCTGAACGCATCACTCGTGGGGAGAGGTCAGGGGAGAAGCGCTCAGGCGGCTTGGAGCGCCTAGCTCGCGCTGACTCTCTCCCCCTTGTCTGAGGACCCGCGGCTGGTTGGTCCATGATGGGGCCCAGGTTCTGCTGAACCCAATCCTGGCCCCTTGCTGAGGCTTCGGCCCTGAGCTCTGCTAGGAGCTCCTGGATCCTGGACATACTGAAATTTCCCTGGGGAATGTGTTGCAGAAGTGGGAGGGCTCAAACTATTTATATCTTCCTGTCCCTTTCCCTCCCACTCTGCTTCTGCCAATCCACTTTCCTCTCTCTTACATTCCCAGCTCAACAGAGTCATGCCAGCCCTCCGCCTATGGCATTCTTTCTCTTAGCTCCGGGCTTTTCTACCTCTGCATCTACTCGTACAAGCCCCTCTCTTCTTAACACACTGCATCAATACAGCCTGTATGACGCATAGCGTTGTCTCCATGCGGGATAAAGGGACTTCACTTGTTTTCTGCACCACGCTGATCTTACTCCTGCATAGATCTCTTTCTAGTGGACCGAGGTCTCCTATCTTGCACTACCAAAACAACGATTAACGTTATAACATGGTCAGACACACGTCTGTAACTCTCACCATAGCAGACTCCCTATCCTCTGGGGCCAACCCAGAATGGCAAGCAAACCCAACCCTCCTACAGAGAGATGATACCAGGAAAATCCTGGAAGGTCACCTGAATGATTTATTTGCTGACAATGTTAATTCTGTGAATGATTATTCTGTCTTGTTGAACGCCCACAAAGCGTTCATGTGGGGCATTTTTAACAAATTGGGAGAAGGGGTAAAGAGGCAGAGGCAAAAACGTATAAAAGAACTTACTGACAGCATCCGTGAACTAGAAACCCTAAATAAACAGGATCCCTCGCCCTCAGTCTCCCACAAATTATCACAGATCAGATATGATCTCAGACTTTGTCTTCTGGAGAACTTTGAGAAGTCTTCCAGAATCCAGATGACTAAAAATGACATTATTCCAATGGCAATAATCTGCTTACCAGATAGATATGAAAAACAAGCATTGTTCTGCTTCGCGTTATTGAACTGTTGTATAACACTAGTCAGGCAGCATAACAATAATTCAGAAGTCAAGAAATGTGAGACATCAGATCTGTATGTATTCTTTTTTCTGAATAACTTTGTAAAACTACAACATAAGCATAAACAAAACATATGTGTCAGTACATTAAACATTATACAGCAGCCTCACTCCATCAGTAAGAGTACTCACAGACAATTCCATCATTAGTCCAGGAACAGATTGAGAGCTCCTCTGCATGAGGTCTGCTAGATCCAGAAGCAGTCATGAAATGGAGGAAATACAGTTCCAGGTTAAAGGTTACTACCTCTCACTCTGAGGAAAATACAGCTTCCTGTCAAGCTCTGGCAAAATAACTAACTCTGACCACTAGATGGCAGCACCGTCAAACTAACATTGCAGTATAATCTGTAACAGCACATTGCACACATTTACTATGAACAATATGGGCAGAACACTCCCTGTCTGGCATAATTTATTATGCCACTACCCAAATTACTGCTATGCAAAAAAACAACATATAAACACAAAATGGAATCCTGGCTAGTCTGAGATCAAAACTATAATGTCAGTTATAGGTCTGAGATAAATTCTGGCAGTCTTATTTTTTTACAATCTTGACCTCCACCTTTCTAACCTTGCCATCCCTGCTTGGTAGAGCATTGACAATAAGTCCTACGGGCCACTCATTCCTGCCCTCCTGGCTGTCCTTCAACAGAACAACATCACCCACTTTTACATATGGGCAATCCTCAGTTAATTTCCTACGGCATTGCAGATTTGACAGATATTCTCTCTTGCATCTTTTCCAAAAGGTGTCTGCCAAGTATTGTACTTGCTTCAATTGTTTTGCATGAACTTGTGTTGTACTTATGGTTCCAGATGGAGCAGACAAAGAGTTCACCTTTTGAGTCAACAACATTGCTGGGGTAAGGACCATAGGTGTATCTGGGTCTGAGGACACAGGAACTATAGGCCTGGATGAAGTAAGTTATTACGAAACGGACGTAGGGCGGAGTGGCGTACTGACGTCACCTCAAGCTCCATACGATTTCCCAGTAGGACGGGTGTCTATGTTTTGTTTCCCGGCCAGCGCACCAGACTTTAAGGCCTATTTTTCCTGCAACATTGTAAGTGTAAGATTGGGGTTATTAGATTCCAGCGATAAATGCGTTTTCCAGTGAGTACGCCAATCTAGAACTGAGTTTTTAAGGGCCTGGTAGCCCACTTTTATTGAAAAGCACGAAAGTTCACAAATACAATAGCAGCCCTCGTAGGGGGTTCCACCATTCCTGTATGTTGCCAAATCAACAGTTTAGCCTCCTGGCTGTCATACTTGCTATCCAGCTGTTTCAGGCCTTTAGCCTAGGTCTAAATTATGTTCCTCAGAACAAACAGTTTCCTAGAGATAAGCTTAAATCTTGCTTACTCCTGTCAGCGTCTTGCTGCTCAAACATTAATGACATCTGCCTCCTGCAGACATGCATACAGCCTCCTGACTTCTCTCAGAGAGCTTGGGAATTCACCTGATTCCCAGGACAGACTTCCTGTCTGTGGGTGGGGCCCTGAGCTATAGTCAAGTCACAACTAAATAGCCCAACACACAGCTGTGCAATCAGCGTGCCTTTCTCTCTAAAATATGGCGTAAACCAGCAATCTTTCCCATAACACAGAGTCCCACCCTCACATATCCTCCCCTCCTGTTTCGAACCAAAGGGAGGAACACATAGACCCATCATCAGAAATGGGACACCACTGTGCCAGCTAGGGTTGTCCAGATACCGATACCAGTATCGGTATCGGGACCGATACCGAGTATTTGCGCTAGTACTCGTACTCGCGCAAATACTCCCGATACCAAAATAGAATACTTTTTTTTTTTTTTTTTTTGTGACATCGAGCGGTGCATAGAGGCAGGGCCGGATTAACCGTGGGGCTGATGGAGCTGCAGCTCCAGGCCCCCATCATAATATAGGCCCAAACTTAATTCTCTCACCAGGGCCCGGCGGCCGGCCGACGACCGCATATAATAAATCCACACGTCCAGGCAGCTGCAGCCTGCATTATGATATAGGCCCAATTGACGCAGTGAACAACATTTAACCACAGCCCGCGAGCCGCGAGTAGCTGCTATGATTCACAGCAGAGCCGTGGCTATCCACAACAACACAGCCTCTTGTAGTGCGGGCGGTGCCAGTGCGCCGAGGCTGAGCGTGCTCCTCCCCTTCAGTACTGTACTGAACACAGACACTGACTGTAGGCGGAGCTTGACGTCCCCCGGCGGCGTGCGTGACATCATCCAGAGGTCGTCCCCAGCGTCCTAGGAGTCTCCATTGCCTTGCGAAAGGACCGCACGATCGACAGGAAAAGTACAGTAAGTAAGCCATGAGCGCTGGGAAAGTCACTGTCATACAGATGAGATAATGTTTAATTGTGCAGAAGAAGTGTGGGTACAGTACTGGCTGCAACGAACCTGAAGTGGTTAACTTTTTTTTTGGGGGGGGGTGCTATATCAGTGCAGGGAGGCAGCTTATTAGTGCATCTCATCAGTGCCACATTTATGAGTGCCACCCAATCAATGCCAGTGCCACCTATCAGTGCCATCCAATCAATGCCAGTGCCACCTATCAGTGCCATTGGATGGCACTGATAGGTGGCACTGGCATTGATTGAATGGCACTCATAAATGGATGGCACTGATAGGTGGCACTGGCATTGATTGGGTGGCACTGATGAGATGCACTAATAAGCTGCCTCCCTGCACTGATGCACTAATGGGCACTGATTTGCACTGATAGGTGGCACTGGCTAGCTGCACTTTTGGGCACTGGCACCGATGAGCTGCACTGATAGGTGGCACTGGCAGTGATCACTCCTTCAATGATATGTAGTTTTCCAGTACCGTATGCTAAAAAACAGCCCCACACCATGATGTACCAGTTCTTCATAATTCTAAAGAAAATATCCTTAGTCTGTATTGTGGTTTGAAAACGGTCACATGACATTTTAAAAAAGTATCGGTATTCGGTATCGGCGACTACTTGAAAAAAAGTATCGGTACTTGTACTCTGTCCTAAAAAAGTGGTATCGGGACAACCCTAGTGCCAGCCATAGGCTGCGTAGGCCCATTTTTTTCAGGTATGTTTCCACCAACACTTCACCGTGGCGCCCCTGCGCCAACTATCAGCGGCAGGAGTCCTAACCTGCCCAACCTTTTCTCTAAAGGAGCACTCCACCCACATCTTCTTATGGTTGTGCTTCCACCAGCACTTCTTCCTGAACCGTGGGCTCCCACTAATCTCTCTCTCTCTTCTACCTTCTGGCCTCAAGATCCTTCTTTTTCCTCCCACAGACCTACTCTCCTGGGACTGTTGGGGACCCACTTCCATAAAATCTGTCAGGGACTGACCGCTCTCACTACCTGACGCAACATTAACAAACAACGTTTGTTTCTCAGGTTCACTAACCCCTATGTGGTTTCCTTTGGCAATGTTCCACAAAGGGTTACTCCACTCAACACTGTCACCGGGACCTCTTGTCCCCTTGTTTGCTAGGACAGCGTCTATGGAGGGACCACCCACAGGCAAGCAGTTACTCCCTATGGGACAGTCCCACAGTTTCACATCGCCCCCTGTTGTCCAACACTCCAATAGCAATTGTTCTACCAACACACATTTTCCCACACTAATCTCGTTAACCATTTCTGTGTCCATTGGTACCTCAACCAATACCTCTGAGCTGTCCAATAGTGCTCTAAAGTGCTTTTCATACACTTTTCTTTCAAATAGTTTTTATTGAGTATTCAAGTATGCAGTACATCATCAGTGTGGTAACACCAAAGTCAACAGGTTACAATCACTGTAGAATACAATAGAGAGTTCAAGTGTATAAATACACACAGATAGAAGCTAACAGATAACGGGGGAAGATAATTGGTACTTTATAGAACATACAAACGGTAGGGTTACCAGAAATGATTATAAGATATATACCAGTAGGGTGAACTGGGTGGAAAGGACTTGAGCAAGAAGGGAGGGGGGGAGGGGGGGGGAGAGCATCCAGATTAGAACAGTACATTCAAAGAAGGATCAGTGGTTCCACTTAGTATCATACCAGAGTCGCCATGGCTTCCAATACGTCAGTAGTGTGGGGCCGGAACATTTTCTGCGAGCAAGGATCGTTTCATACGTGTAGTGGTTGTGTGTTAGTTTCACTATGTCTGATACCGAGGGGATGACATTAGATTTCCAGTTTCTGGCAATGAGAAGTTTGGTTGCCAATAAGTTGTGAGATGTCACTATCTGCAAAGGAGGTGGTATGTCGTCAATGGTCAGATTGAGGATAGCCAGTTGGGGGGTCAACGTTAAAGGGAAACTTAACACTTCCCTCAACACCAGCTCCAGTGACGTCCACATAGGTCTTATGTTAGGACATGCCCAGAATACATGTATGAGGGTGCCAGGGCTCCCGCACCCTCTCCAACAGTCCTGTGAGGTGTGGGGATGGAATTTAGCTATCCTGGATGGTGTTAAGTACCATCTCATTGTCAATTTTTGGGCGAGTTCCCATAAAGCCGTACAAGAGGTGTGTTTGTAAATGGATTTAATTGCCAGCTGCCATTGCTGATCAGAAAATTGGGTCTGTAAGTCTGATTCCCAATCAGTGAGGGGTTTGGACTTAGTGAAGTAATTATTTTCTTGAAGGGTCGAGTAGAGTAGGGACGTACCTTTGGATGAGCTTGGCTCTGTAAAAAGGTATTGCCATATGTTTACTGGTATAGATCCTTCCATAGAAGGAGTGGCCGAGAGGCAATGCTGTAGCCTATAGTAAGTAAAGTAGTCAGAGGTGGGGGCATGGAGAGTCTTCTGGAGTTGTAGAAAGGGTGAGTTGGTTATTAGAGGGCGTAGTTCATGAGTGTATGTCAGTTTTCCAGTCAGCCAGTTCGGGATCATTAGGTCCGGGGTCAGCAATTTCAATGTATCTATAGGTATAGGGATGGGTTTAGTCGGTATACCCGACCATTTCATGCCCTGTAGTATTTTCCAGGCTTTAACTGAGGCCTGAATGGTGGGCGAGTATAAGCAAAGATGAGGGTTTTTGATTACTGTGCTAAATAACCAGCGGGCCAGGTTACTGCCCGGGATCATGTTGGATTCTATGTCGCACCAAAGCGTGGTGGGCGTCATTGACAACCACTCTCGGAGTTGTGCAAGAACAGTGGCTAGATAGTAGTCTTTAATGACGACGAATCCCATACCTCCTACTGATCTGTGTTTGATCATTTTGGACAGACTACACCTGTGTTTCTTACCCTGCCATATGAAGCGTCCCAAAATAGATTGTAGGGTTGTCAAATAAGATTGTGAAAGCGGTATGGGAAAAACCATCATTTTAAAAGCCGCAAGGCGGCCCACCCAGGAGAATTCATGTTTGGAGAGTTTCGCAGTTTCTCGAATAAGCATATGCTCCAGTTCAACGTAATTGCTGGGAAACAAGGTCTTTGTAGATTTAGTTAGAGTGATACCTAGGTATGAAATTCCTGAATCAGCCCATGGGTAGGGGAATTTGTACCTGAGTAGGTTGCTGGTAGTTGCATCTAGGCCTAGGTCTAGGATATAAGATTTGTTCTCATTTACTTTGTAGTAAGACACGCTACTAAATCTCTGTAACAACAATTGTACCGTAGCCAGGGAAGAGAGGGGATCCGTCATCATTATTATCACATCATCTGCGAATAAGTTGATTTTATGATCTAAGGAGCCAATTCTAAACCCTTTTATTGCGACGTGGTTTCTGATATGCTCTGCTAGGGGTTCCATAATAAGGTTAAAGATGAGCGGCGATAGGGGACAGCCTTGGCGTGTGCCATTGGTGATCAAAAAAGGTTTTGAGAGCATTTCCGATGTATACACTTGGGCTGAGGGGGAAGAGTATAATGCCATAATAGCGGAAAGAATGGGGCCCTGAAATCCAAATTTAGCCAGTGTGGCTTGCATGTAGCCCCAGTGGACCCGGTCGAACGCCTTCTCTGCGTCTAGTGACAGAAGCAGAGATGGCGTTCGAGTAGACTCCGCAGCATGGATGATGTTAATGATTCTGCGGGTCGCGTAGAAGGTTTGCCTGCCTTTAGTAAAACCAGATTGGTCCTTATGTATGAGCATGGGCATTAGATCAACCAGTCGGTTGGCTATGAGTTTGGCGTATATTTTAGCATCTAAATTTAGGAGAGAGATGGGTCGGAAGTTTTGGGCATACGTGGGTTCTTTACCTGGCTTCGGTAGCGTAATAACCAGAGCAGACAGCATTTCAGGGGGAAGAGAGGAGGACTGAGCAGCGTCGTTACAAACCCTAGCTAGAAATGGTGACAAGATGGAGCCAAATTTTTTGTAGTACTCTCCAGTTAGGCCATCGGGGCCTGGGGATTTGTTGGAGGGTAGCCTGGAGATCGTATGCTGGATTTCTAGATCGGTAAATGGGGCATTAAGGGTCTCCAGTTGATCCTCAGACAACTTTGGGAGATTAATTTCTTGGAGGAACGAGTCTATGTCTTGAGGGGATGGTTGGGGAATGGATTGGTTATCTTTCAAGTTGTACAGGGTAGTGTAATAATCTTTAAAGGCCTCGGCAATTTCCGAGGGGTCAATTAGTTTTTGGTTCGAGGCAGGATGAAACAAGTGGGCAATTTTAGTTTTGGAGAGGTGTCCTTTGATCCTATTGGCCATAGCTTTACCTGCCTTGTTACCCGTAGAATAGTGGAGGGCTCTAAAGTGGGTGTGGGCTCTTTCAAAGGAATCTAGCAAGTGGGCTTTCAATTCTTGTCTTAAGAGATCTAGTTTTTGTTTGATAACACAACTAGGGGTTACTTGATTCTGAGTTTCCAGTTGTTTTATATCTGAGGTAAGAGTGTCTAGGCGCTGTGCTCTCAGCCTCCTCTCCCTAGCCCCCAGTTGAATAAAGAGTCCCCGAACGAACGCTTTGTGGGCGTTCCATAGAACACAGTTATCAGTTACAGAACCTGCATTTAGGGAGAAAAATTCAGTTAGGTGGTCTCTGATATATTCAGAGTGGGTCGGAGAGTGGATGAGGGATGCATTAGCTCTCCATATCCTTGTTCGTGAAGATGGGGATGAGTCGGTGAGGGACATGGTGACAGGAGCGTGGTCTGACCACGTGATGGAGGCAATGTCAGATGCTGAGGCCTTGGGCAGGGTCCATTTGTCTACCAAGAAGTAGTCAATTCTTGTGTAGGAATTATGGCGAGGAGAGAAGTAAGAGTAGTCTCTTTCAGTGGTGTGATGACATCTCCAGACATCGTATAGGTCGTGGGATCGCATGAAAGAGGCAATGGGTGAGGAAAGTCTGCCTGAGCGAGAAGAGGCATCAATCGAGTTATCAGGAACTATATTGAAGTCTCCGCATAGTATGAGGTGACCTTGCTTAAAGCGGTTGATTTTTTTCATTAGTTTGGACAAAAAGCTGATTTGACGTGTATTAGGGCCATACACCGTCACGACGGTATATCTGACATTGTTCATGGAGCAGTCCAAAGCTAAGTATCTGCCATTGACGTCTGCCATGCTATTGTGGAGAGTGAACGTTATGGTGTTTTTGATGGCGATCAATACCCCATTTTTCTTTCAGGGCCAGAGGCTTTAAATATATTTGAAAAGTTCCTATTGGTGCAAACCGGTCCTGCAGTGGATTTAAAATGTGTTTCTTGCACACATAGGACGTCACAGTGGGATGCAAGGGCAGTTTTCCATAATGACGCCCTCTTAACAGGGTGGTTTAGTCCCTTTGCGTTTAAGGTGAGGAATTTCGGCATTTCGACAGAGGTAGTGGTAGCGGTGCTTAGAAACAGGTACTCACGGTTTGTGGAGGCGATCAAGTTGACTTAAGGAGGTAGCAGGTGAAAAGGAGGTCTGTTGTTCAGGAAGTGGGTGAGCTTGGGACGTCGGTGCTCTCCGGAGACCAGGAGGAGGGGGGGAAAGGGAACAGGCAGTTACACAAGACCAAGGAAGGAAAGAAACAGTCAATAGTAACTTATGTAAAATTACACGAAGTAGGGTGCAACGGAGGCACCAAGTTCAGTAGATTGTCTAGACTACTGAAAACTTACGGGGTGAAAGTTTGTGGGTTAACCGCAACGAGCAGGCACCAACCGGAGTGCTTAGTAACAGTAAAGCTAACGGTACACTAACCACAAGGTCACTCTCCTACACTGGGGGAGGAATCCATGGCGGAGGGACGCGTGTCATCAAGGATTGGCGCCTGGGGTAGTGCGGTTTCTCCAGGAATGATGCGCCATTTTTTGAGGAGCTGGATGCCCTCTTCCACTGAGTGAATGTTATGTTTCACTCCATTCTTGGTGACTACGATTTTGGTCGGGAAACCCCATTGATAAGGGATTTTGTGGTTGTTCAGTGGTTTCGTGATGGTCTGGAGTTGTCTCCTCTGATTGCGGGTGTATTGGGAGATGTCCGCAAATAGTTGTAGTTTAGTATATGGTGCAGGTAGTTGACCCAGGCGCCTAGACTTGGCCATTAGCATGTCTTTTGTGTGGTAAAAGTGAATCCTCATTAGAGTGTCGCGGGGCACTTCAGGTGGTAGGTGGGAGGGTTTCGGTAGCCGGTGAATACGGTCTATGATCGTCTCCACAGGGGGGAGGTCAGGCAGGAGCAGAGAAATCATTTTCCTAGCATAGATGTTGAGATCGGCAGGGACGATCGTTTCTGGTAGGCCGCGAATTTTAACATTATTGCGTCTCGATCAGTCCTCGAGGACCGCCATCTTAGCTCGTACCCACTGTTGCTCACCTCTGGTGTGGTCATGGCCGTCCACTAGAACGTAAACTGTGACTGTCATGGCGCTCATTTGGTGTTCAATGCGGCCCATTCTATTGTTCACATGCATCATTTCAGATTTAAATGTAGAAAACATGGATGAGATGTCATTTTGGATAGTGCTGTGCAGCGTGATCAGCATGTCTTTTAACATGGTGTCCACAACAGGTTGATTGGCAGTGGGGAAGGCCTCTATGGGAGACTGTGCTGATGCTAGTGAGGGGAGACAGTCCAGGGCAGGCCTTACCTCAGGAGCCTGAGATCCGGGGTCCAGACGCATCCGCGCCTTAGCAGGGCTAGCTGTAGTGGAGGATGGCCCAGGGAGCAAGGCTGGATCCGTGGGGAGCGAGTGCTGGTGGACGGATGAATCCTCATCTCTGGGTAGGTCAGTGTATGTCTTCTCTCCGCGCGGCGAGCGGTCACGGGCGCCATCTTGGGACTGAGATCTGTGAGGCGACGAGAAGAAGTCAGTCAATTTCCGCGGCTGGCGATAATCTTTTCGTTTGCGGGATGACCCGTCCGGGTTCCCCAGTGCATGCTGGTTGGTATGGTGCATGTCTGCAGTGTGGATTATCGGTATAGCTGCTCAAATCTCCGGTTGGTGCGGGAGCTGGAAGGTCAGACGTCCATACAACTCGGCGGTTGGCCACGCCCCCCTTTTCATACACTTTTCCGTTACAGTTCCCATTACTGTTATTTCCTGTCAAAGTGTCTCCGGGTACCTCAAACTGCACCTCTCTGCGAGTGGTGGACTGAATTCCCACTACTGCCACGTCCATTCCGAGCCCTTCCTTTACATGAGGTCTAGAGGGTGAGACAGTACGCGCGCCCTGTACCAACCACTGCTCAGCCGTATCTCGGACCGCACCAGCAGGAATACATCCCATCACATCAGCATACGGAGAGACTTCCACTATGTCTATTATTTCTGATTTCTCTAACAATTTTCCTGAGCGCCTTCTGCACACAACCGCTGCTGGAAGAGAACTGTGAGACAACTTTGCACAAAATTAACCAACAGTACAGCAACCAATTTTCACCAACACTGCCTAACAATGCCTGTACCACCTGTGTCCACCGATTGGTACTACGCAGTACCACATCGCGACTCTGCTGTGGATACATGCAGGTGGACATTGGAAAGGTTTTCACTAGGGATGTCCCGATACCGATACTAGTATCGGTATCGGTACCGATACCGAGCATTTCCCCGATTACTTGTACTCGGGGGAAATGCTCCGATGCCTCACCCGATACCTGGGCAGCCATCTTTCCCCCATGCTCGTCTTCTCTTCCCCCCGCTCCGTGAGCGTCTTCTCTTCCCCCCGCTCCGGGAGCGGCTTCTCTTCCCCCCCGCTCCGGGAGCGGCTTCTCTTCCCCCCCCGCTCCGTGAGCGGCTTCTCTTCCCCCCCGCTCCGTGAGCGGCTTCTCTTCACCCCCCGCTCCGTGAGCGGCTTCTCTTCCCCCCCGCTCCGTGAGCGGCTTCTCTCCCCCCCCGCTCCGTGAGCGGCTTCTCTCCCACCCGCTCCGTGAGCGGCTTCTCTTCCCCCCCCCGCTCCGTGAGCGGCTTCTCTCCCCCCCGCTCCGTGAGCGGCTTCTCCCCCCCCGCTCCGTGAGCGGCTTTTCTCCCCCCCCCGCTCCGTGAGCGGCTTCTCTTCTCCCCCCGCTCCGTGAGCGGCTTCTCTTCTCCCCCCGCTCCGTGAGCGGCTTCTCTTTCCCCCCCGCTCCATGAGCGGCTTCTCTTCTCCCCCCGCTCCGTGAGCGGCTTCTCTTTCCCCCCGCTCCGTGAGCGGCTTCTCTTTCCCCCCCGCTCCGTGAGCGGCTTCTCTTTCCCCCCCCCCCCTCCGTGAGCGGCTTCTCTTTCCCCCCCCGCTCCGTGAGCGGCTTCTCTTTCCCCCCCGCTCCGTGAGCGGCTTCTCTTCCCCCGCTCCGTGCCGCTCTCCCCCCTCAATCTGTCAGGGGGAGAGCGGAGGTAGGAGCCGCTAAACCCGGCTCCTACCTTTTTAGAATGAACAGAATCAGTGATCACTGACTCTGTCCATTCATATAACTGAGCATCGTAAACTGTGTTTACGATGCTTCAGTTTATGAATGGATAGGAGCCTCTGTCTCCTGTCCATTCATTTCCAGTGCAGCTGAGAAAGGGACTGGGGAATCTGTTTCCCTAGTCCCTTTCTCTGTCTTAAAGGGGAGATGTCAGAGGTCTGTTAAGACCCCTGATATCTCTCCAAAGACCCCCAACAGGGCTGATTAAAAAATAAATAAAAAAATTGCAATAAATATTAAAAAACAAAAATGTAAAAAAAAAAAAAAAAACACACACTGACAATCCCCCTAAAAAAATTAAAAATCACTGTAAAAAAAAAAAAATACTGCCACTTTCACATGACATAAAAAAAAAAAAAAAAAAAAGTATCGGTATTTGGTATCGGTGAGTACTTGAAAAAAAGTATCGGTACTTGTACTCGGTCTCAAAAAAGTGGTATCGGGACAACCCTAGTTTTCACCAATTGCAACAACATCTCAGTTATTTCTAGATATGCCGCATCTAAACACAGAACTCTAGGAACTTTTCCTTTACTAACGATGTGAAGGGGCTCATTTGCTAAAGCGTGAGAGGCTGAGTCATTTAAAGAGACCTTTACCTTAAAGGCAACTGACAAAACTTGCGGCTCCCCATGAGCACTGCAAATTACATGTGTTACACTCATCCTCTCACTTTCAGGAACACTGAGCGACTCCAAATCGCTATCCATTACCCCATCATCCTGAAGCTCAACATTCCTCATCTATTTTGCTGTGGACAAAACCTCTGCTATGTATGCGCCCTTTTCAGATCCTTCCAATGGGAGGGGGTTAACTTCTGCAAAAGCCAACGCACCGTGTCTACCAGCCCTGCAGTCTCTCCCTTTAGCACAGCAGAAATTGTGTCCACTTCACTGTTACCCACCGAGCCTTCCTTCAATATAGCCAACAAACCTATGGCCCATCTGTCCCAGTCTACCCTCTCTGTGCTCCCATCAGAGGTACCATGCATTATGGCTCCAACTGCCAAAGGAGACACAGGACAGAGTGGCTCCACTGCAGACACATTTTTAAACACAGCAGGCTGCAATAACATAACTTCACCACTTTACTCGGGTGGCGCTCCATTAAACTCATGCAGACTTTTTCTGCCAGCAGTGACAGACCGTAGTAACCCATTATCACTAAAAGTCATTTTAAACATTTGAGTTTTACCATTTTTCTCATCACCAAGGTCAAGTACCATCTTATCCATCAGAGCGGCACCACAGTTGTCCCAGGCAACCTCTGGCTCCAACACACAGAGCTTCCTGAAGGTTTCTAAGGACAGCTCTGCAGCCTTATACACGGTTGCTAAGGGGAATCGCATATCCTGCTTAGCGATCACCCCTACCTCATTAAGCATCACATCATCATAAGTACATGTGTCATCAGCAATATCTTCATCATCAGCATTCACAAACATAGCAGTTTTATAATCTCTATCAGATTGTCTTTTGTCAGAATGCATGGCATCCTGCATGCCACTTAGCAAATCACCCTTCCTCTCCAAAGGAATTATTTTTCCTACTAGGGCGGCTTCACAGTTGTCCTGGGAAACCACTTGCGTCACCATTACAGGCTCCTTGGCGGTTTCCCTTGGCAACTCTGCAGCACCTGTCTCTATCACTAGGGAAAATGGCACACCAACTGTTTTGGTCACCCCTAACACATCTCTCCCCGCACTCTGCTGGATTACCTTAGGTGCACACAGAGTCCATATGTCCTTTTCAGACTTTGACCTTGCTGCAAGGAGGGTTTTAACCTGTATCTCCCCACTGATCTGGGTAACACAGTGCATCAAGTCCATTTTTACACCGTCTGCAGATCTCTTCACCGGACACACTGCTACTTCACTTGGATCACAAACTGCAACAGTCTTATTATATGCCGTAGAGTTACCGGCTATCTTCATTTGAGGGCGCTGTCTCTCAATTGTATAGTTACTGACCAACTCCCCCTGGTGGCCACAGGATGAAATCACAGCAGGCATCTCCCACTGTTTAGCACCCCCTGCAGACACAACAGAAAACTCCCTGTTGCCAGGGGTAACTGCAAACATATCTGAAAGGGAATCTTGGCCCACCGACAAAGAGTTCTGCTCAGCAACATTTCCTCCAGCTGCACCCCAGAATCTAGGGCAAGAAAATATGCCATGGCCCAACTGACCACATTCCAGGCATGGTGTTTGTCGACTTTCTCCTGTTGCTAAGGGAGATGGCACTCTCCCAACACGCAGAATTTCACTTGCATCTTTATGGGGGTGGTGATATACCTCTTCCCTGTAGCTCCTCCTTCCCATTGACACATTTTCTCCTGTTGCTAACGGAAATGGTGCTCTCCCAGCTGCACGTTGCTGGCTCTCTCCATGAGGCGGCGTTGCTTTAAAGTTGCCACGACCCTCTGTAGGCAATATCCTTGTCTTGCGGTCCACTGACCTGACATCATAGGTGTTTCTATGGGCAACTGCACCCATCTGCTCACTCTTTACACTCAGAGCGGCTTCTCATACCCTTGCTTCGCTGAAGCCTAGACAAAGGGCATTTGGAAACTTCATGCCCCCACTCACTGCACTGCAAACAGCGCACCTGGCTCTCAACACCTTTCACATTAACAGCTGGCCGGCCTACACCAGCGTTGCCAGGGTCAACAGCATGCACTTTGACTTTGATTTGGTTCAGCGCAGCCAGGTGCATCTTGCACCAGTCTGGGGCTTGTTCTGTCGGTAACAACCCCTCCAGCCATAAAGTTCTGTCTCTCATTTCTGCAATCATTGCTTTCTGTTTGCGTTTTGACCTCCCCATCACTGCAAACAGGGCAATGGTTTTTAACACAGTTCCTTTTAAACACAGGAAAATGTTAGTGTACTGTCTGCAAGACTTGCAAACGGCACACTTTCACATCCAGACTTCACTCTTTGCGGTTCCTTTTGAACCATCCACTCACTGGGCCTTCCCAAGTGGATACATCTTCTCAGGCCACGCTGAGCTCACTTCCACAGGTACACCACCTGTATGCAACACAGTCCATCAATTGAACTCCTGTGCAATGCAGTTCGCCTGGCTGCCACACACAGCTAACAGCAGTTCACAGCAGAAAACTTTGACTTTCAGTTCACATTGGCTGCTCATCACAGCATTGCTGCAAAACACTCAGATTCTTTCTACTCACTGTTTTGTTGGTATGTGAGGATCTGGAACTCTTCCAAAACTGCCTTCATTCTCCACCATATGTAAGATTGGGGTTATTAGATTCCAGCGATAGATGTGTTTTACAGTGAGTACGCCAATCCAGGGAAAAAATAAAGTGTAGCGCTTAAACCAGGTAAATCAAAAAATTATACTTGGATATAATATTGTGTAACGGAAGGAACTCAGTGATTGTTCGTGATTACAACATGGTTTCATTATGTATATAAACAAAAATAAAAAAGCATGATGCGTGAATAAACAATGTGATAAAAAGGGATTCAAAAGTCCATGTAAATTATATTCCACCGCGTGAGAAGGGATACAATCCAAGAAATGCAATAACGTCCTTATAGTGATCAGACCGCCACCAGTAGTGTAGTAATCTGCTTACCGGAAATGGTAGACTAAAGGGAACATATGTCGCCTGAAGTCAGAAAAGGCTTAAAAGCGTATATCCAGGGTCATGGAAGCAGGCAGCTAGATGTGATGATCATCCAATGCTTCTTAAAGGACACAGCTTCAAGGGGAACTTTTTGATGAAAAAAGAAGGTTCCTAGGCCCAACCACTCAAAGTGGTATCAGAGATGTTTGTTTAAAAGGAAAAAGAGAAGGGTGGTCACATAGCATAAAATTGTAACAAAAAAGCATTTATTTGTAAAAAACAGCAATTTACACTCACATGTAGACTGAAAGCTTCAAGCGTGTATACACAAATGAGGCGGCAGTGGAAGCGACCCGATGCATTTCGTATAAAATACTTCATCTGGGGTACGCCAATCCAGAACTGAGTTTTTAAGGGCCTGGTAGCCCACTTTTATTTAAAAGCACGAAAGTTCACAAATACAATAGCAGCCCTCGCAGGGGGTTCCACCATTCCTGTATCTTGCCAAATCAACAGTTTAGCCTCCTGGCTGTCATACTTGCTATCCGGCTGTTTCAGGCCTTTAGCCTAGGTCCAAATTCTGTTCCTCAGAACAAACAGTTTCCTAGAGATAAGCTCAAACCTTGCTTACTCCTGTCAGCGTCTTGCTGCTCAAACATTAATGACATCTGCCTCCTGCAGACATGCATACAGCCCCTTGACTTCTCTCAGAGAGATTGGGAATTCACCTGATTCCCAGGACAGACTTCCTGTCTGTGGGTGGGGCCCTGAGCTATAGTCAGGTCACAACTAAATAGCCCAACACACAGCTGTGCAATCAGCGTGCCTTTCTCTCTAAAATATGGCGTAAACCAGCAATCTTTCCCATAGCACAGAGTCCCACCCTCACATAAGTTCATTACCAACCATGCCCATGACTTAGTCATGGGCTGCCCATGACTAAGTCACATGACGAGTGACGATACGTGTGGGGGAGGAGCCTATGTGACGGGACACGATCCGAGTGAGGAGACCATCACACTGAGCGGCAACCAGATTCAGAGCCTGTGTTAATCAGCGGATTTGTGAGTTCACACACCGTCGGTGTAGTCCTTGTCTCCCTTCCTTGTTACCAACAATATTGCACTAGGAGGCTTGTCCTTTTGTTCTTCTCTTTTTACCTACATGTGGAGTTTCTGGCTGGAATCTTTGGGAGGATCTATCCTATCTATTCTGAAGCAGTGAGAAGGAGATATCAGCTTATTTTCCTGCAGGGCTGCACATGGGTTCAGTCTAGTTAACCCATTACGGACTCACTCTCATGTAGATAGGCAATATTAACATAGTGTTGTTGTTTCCTACATTTATAATTCACACTATTGAATATTTTTATTAATTTTTCCTTTGTACTCACCTTGCACTAGTTGATTATCAGCGCTATCAATTTAATTGTCATGAAACCATTGTAATAATGGAAATTGATGTATTCATGTCACTAGTTATATATCAGTTCATCACTAGTTTGTTTGGGTGCATTTATAATTTTTGGTGATTTTATATTTTTTTAAACTATTATTTATATCACATGGTTAGAGAGTCAGTGCGACTTATTTTTCTTTGCTGTTTTTTGTACCAATTGTTTACATGTTAATCGCAGCTGCCATTTGAACAAGCTGTAATTTGGTTTTGCAGCTGTTCCCTTTTTTTCTAGTACTTTTAGCGCAGTTTTCCAATTTTTCTACAGGGGTACAATGTACCCCTTTACCAATTCACATAGGAAGGCGGGATCTGGGGGTACCCTTTGTTAAAAGGGGCTTCCAGATTCCGATAAGCCCCCCCACCCGCAGACCCCCACAACCACCGGGCAAGGGTTGTGGGGATGAGGCCCTTGTCCCCATCAACATGGGGACATCCTCCCCATGTTGAGGGCATGTGACCTGGTAGGGTTCAGGAGGGGGGCTGCTCTCCCGTCCCCCCTCTTTTCCTATGGCCTGCCAGGTTGCCTGCTCGGATAAGGGTCTGGTATGGATTTTTGGGGGAACCCCACACCATTTTTTATTTTTTATTTGATGCAGGGTTCCCCTTAATATCCATACCAGAACTGAAGGGCCTGGTAATCGACTGGAGGGGAACCCATGTCGGTTTTTTCAATGACTTATATCTGTATTGCCGGGACCCGACAATTTATTATAGCCGAGAGTAGTTTTAAATGACTTTTTCCTTTAGAAATGTCATTTTGTGCAGGGACTGTTATAAATACGGGAAACATGCACTACTTTACAGGCATACTATAGACACCCCCCAGGTACGAAATTTAAAGGAATATTTCACTTTTATGCCGCGTACAGACGGTCGTTTTTTGCGATGAAAAAAAAACGACGTTTGATGTGATGAAAAAAACAACGTTTTTGAAACTTCATTTTCAAAAACGACGTAGCATACAGACCATCGTTTTTTGAAAAATCTCTAGCAATGCGCGCTGACGTCCATCACGTACGACGGGACTATAAAGGGTCATTTCCATGCGGAAGACGGCCTCTTTTGCTGATATCGTGTTGCTGCGTGTTAGTAAAATTTTGGTGAGAGACGATTCGCGCTTTTCAGTGTTTGTGCTTGAAATTTTGTTTTCTGTCGTAGAGTTTGTGTATTTGTAGTCGGATCTGTGATACAGTGCTTGTATTCAGGACGTATTTGTTTTGCAAGTGCGTTCTTGTGTGCACGGTGCTGTTTTGCAGGTCGTTCTTCAGATGCCTTTCTGTACTTCAGGGCGTAATTTGGAGTCCGATCTGATTTGACGACCGTTTTCTAGCCATGTTGCGGGTACGTTCTCGTCGCCGAGATCGTGCTGTGCATGTTGTTATGATGTGTGCTGCATCCCGGCTCCGTTCCTTGAGGAGGGCGAGAAGGACTTTGTGGGCCAAGAACTGGTTTCTTTGCAGGGACCAGTTCTCTCATATGCCTCTGCTGCGGGAGATCCAAGAAACTAACCCTGATGATTTCAGGAATTTTCTTCGGATGTCTGACCCCGTATTCCAGCAGCTTTTGGCTTCGGTGTCGCCATATATCATCAGGCAGGACACCAATATGCGGGAAGCCATAACTGCTGAGCAGTGGCTAGTTGCTACGTTGCGATACCTTGCAACAGGGAGAAGTCTTCAGGACTTGAAGTTCTCTACGGGCATCTCCCCCCAGTCTCTGGGCATCATAATCCCGGAGACGTGTTCTGCCATAATCCAGGTTTTGCAGGAGGACTATATTAAGGTAAGTTCTGTCCTTTAAATGCATAAACTATGTGAATGTTTTTTTCTTTTTTAAACAGTCCTTAATTAACCTGGTTTTAATAATATGCTGGGAATGTTACCTTTGTCTCCATGCATGCTGTATTTTTTTTGTTTTAGTCCTACATGCATCTTTTATATAGCCAACATGTCCATTTTGTGTTATTTTGTTAGTGGCAAACCCACCTAGCTTAGTCCCTATATCCCCCTTGATTGTTGCCTTCCATTGTAGTGCACGACCAAACCAATCCCCCCCCCATGTTATTTTTTTAACTGTCTAATTCCCATAATTTGATGTAAAACCAAGAATTATTTGTTGAGGTCACAAACTCATCTTGGGGGGCCCCCATCACACGTTTATGTTAAGTTTTGTGACCATGAGAGGGTGTGATTAATCTGCTTAGTGATCCCTTAATATTGTTGTTTTTTCAATAATACCTGAAATTTTTTTTTTTTTTTTTTTAGGATCCAAGAATCTTTTGTGATATTCTGTTAGTAATGTACTATCTTACAAATTTATTTGCTTTATTTACAGTTCCCCACAACACCACAGGAATGGCAGACTGTGGCAGCGGACTTCTCTCAGCGATGGAATTTTCCTAACTGTGGAGGAGCTATTGATGGCAAGCACATCCGCATCGTGCCACCACCACATTCTGGATCCCATTATTTCAACTACAAAGGGTTCCACAGTGTCGTACTGATGGCGGTGGTGTCTGCCAATTATGACTTTCTTTATGTTGATGTGGGGAAAAATGGGCGGATGTCAGACGGCAGGTCTTTGCCGAGACCGAGTTTGCCCAACGGCTTCAGGCGGAGGACCTTGCATTGCCACGTGCGGAGGATAATGAAGAGGGGCTGCCCTTCGTTTTTATCGGTGATGAGGCGTTTGGCTTGGGTCCCCACCTCATGAGGCCATTTCCCCAACGTGCCCTCACCCCTGAGAGGAGGGTGTTTAATTATAGGCTGGCCAGAGCCAGAAGAGTGGTGGAAAATGCGTTTGGCATCATGGCCAGTCGATTTTGCTTGTTTTTAACCGCCATAAACATGGCTGAATATAAGTGGAACACTATTATTTTATGTTGTTGTATATTACATAACTTTCTACGAAGACATTCTTCAAATTATTTGACATTATTGCCTGATGAGGCAGTTGATGTCCCAGAGGCGACCCATGAGGCAGGCCATCCAGGCTTGGCCCCCCGAAACGCACATGCAGTGCGCCAGGCCTATGTTGACTATTTTATGGGTAGGGGGGCCATTCCAATGCCTGATCTTGGGTGAATGAACATAATAAATATTTTCTGCAAGAAACATTCTAATGTTTTTTTTTAAGTATTTTGAATGTTTGTGTGTTTTCTTTGTCTCTTAGGTTATCATAGTTGCATGTGTTTTTGATGGACTAAATATCCTTCCTTGTTATATGTTACCAGCATAAATCTAACATTTTTAGGTTTAATGTCAGCATTGATCTAAAATAACAAGCCACACAATTTTTGATCTCCATTAGTTTTATTTTCAAACTTGTGTCAAAATATTTTTTTCGACTCACATATATACATGTTTTTAAAAAAAAAAAAAAAGTAAAATCACATTTTGTATTTATTTTTTATTTTTTTTTTCAAATATTCAATAAGCAGGTAAAATCACATTTTATTATTTTTTTTTTTTCAAATATTAAATAAGCAGGTAAACTCACTTTTTATTATTTTTTTGGTTTTTTAAAATATTAAATAAGCAGGTAAATTAAACTTATTTTGTGGTATTAACCTCGTATTTTTTGTAATAAAAAAAAAAAAACTAGGTTAGAAGAATATCCTCAAAAAAATTCAAAATCAAACCCTACCCAAAACATCCAGCAGATTTTTTAACTGGAGTTCAACACTTTTAGCATTTTTTTTTAAATTCTTTATTTATTTCAAGCATTGCTTTACAGGGTTATACATTGTGGTTCAACCACTTACATAAACTATATCATCAAATTATTGGAGAGATGGTAAGGAAAAGATAAGCACCCCACCATTCCCCCTCCCGCTTCCATCCCTTTTCGGCAATACTTCTTCTCTTTTCCTTCTTTTTCCTTTCTCTCTTTCTCTTGCATCCCTACCCTCTCCCACCCCCACCCCTTTCCCAAAAAAGTAAATAAATAAATAAATAAATTAAAAAACGGGGGAGAAAAAAAAAAAAATTCTGCTGGCTATTCCCCGCTCCCCCTCCCCAACCCCTCCCTGTACCTCTCATATGGGGCCCACATCGATTGATATCTCTCATCTTGATCTTTCAGTGTCAAAATTAGGTTTTCCATTTGTTGGATTTCTGCCACTTTTGCGAGCCATTGTGCTCTTGATGGAGACATCTCCTGCTTCCACAAGACTTTTAGCATTTTTAACTATTTTTTGGGCTGCTATCTGGATGTCTTCATTCTTTTCCCTGCAGGACCAAATTTCAGCAATGAGGAGCTGGGCAGTGTCCTTGTCAAGTGAAGACCCAGCACGACTTGCTCCTGAAATGTGCAAGCAAACCATGTATTAAAAATATGTTTATCCGACATCTACATTACCTGTGTATCTGTGGTATATGATACTTTACCAGATGTGGTGGCAGCTTCCCCTTCATCAAGATCCCTCGGGGGTGTGGCTTGAGAACTTGCGTCCTGCCTTGCTGCTTCCTTTCGCCCTACGAGATTGAAGAAAGGGAAAACAGAATGGTAAAAGTTTAGAGGGATGAAACTTTAAATAAACTTTTGAAACAAAAATAAACCACATGTGTTTAATCCTCTGCTGAGCACACTGTCCTTTTTGTGCATATTTTATATATTTATTATTAAGATCTACTTAGGTAAACATCTACATAAATGTTTAAAAATTGATGTCACATTCAACACAAAAAATTTCTTTCAAGTTGAAGACTTGTGAACACAGGAACTGGTCGTATGAGTCGTCGTTCGTTATAACATAAATCAGACAAATACGTTATTATTTGTGGCTGATACAGTGATTGCACTCCAATTTGTCCATGTGAACTAGGCATGTTGCAATTTCTCTGGAAGATCGTCGTTTAATATTAGCTAAATCAACGAATGAACGACAACTCATACGACAAATTATTGGGCCCACACAAAAACATTTCAACCTGAAGGAAAAAGCACATGGCACAAAGAACAAACACCTAAAATTAGGGCACATAGAATTAAATTACTTTTTCCTCGAATCAATCTTTTTATTCGCTGAAGTTGCTCTGGCTCTCTTTTCTTCAGGTCTGACCACCTCTTTCTTATTTGTTCTTTACTCCTGCGTTCTCCAAATTTCTGCCGGAGCCTTCTAATTACTTTAGCCATAATGTCCGCCTTCACCTTATTGGGGTGCATGTAAGGCCCGTGCTTCCCATCATAGTCCTCCTTAGTGAAGATGGTGACCATCTCTACCATCTCCTGGAATGCCATGTTTTTGGCCTTGTACCTCCGCCTGGATGTTCGTCTTGCCTGGGCCTGGCCTGCCTCATGGCTTGAGCTTGCCATATTTCTCAGCATGTCCTGATCCTCCATAAATCACACCCACAAAAAAAGATCGAGAAAGGGGCGTGTAAAGGATGAGACGGAACGTCAGGGGCGGGTCATTGTGCGTTGCGTCACACGTGCGCAGTGTTTAAAGGGATCCGACATCATTGAAAGCGACGTACACAGTCTGTGGAAGAAGGCGGAAGTAAACGATCGGAAAATACGACGGTACGTAACTGTATTTTTTACATTTATATTAGTGAAGAGTGGATCAGTTTGTGGCCTAGAAGGTATGGTGTAAAACAGGGATATACAATTATCGCACCTCCAGCTGTTGCGAAACTACAAGTCCCATGATGCATAGCGAGACTCTGACAGCCACAAGGATGACACCCAGAGGCAGAGGCATGATGGGACTTGTAGTTTTGCAACAGCTGGAGGTCCAAAAATTGCAGATCCCTGGGGTAAAAGCTTGTTGTAGTAGTAGTGGCTTGACTGACACTAGGTTTTTCTTTTTAATTTTTACATACAGAAATAATGGACCCCTTCAAGGACCCAGAATTCTTCTCGGACTTTATCCAACGCTGGAAAGAACTTCCTGTGCTCTGGCAAACAAAAAACAAAATAAATAAAAACAAAAATGCCAGGAAGCAAGCACTGGAGACCCTGCTAGCATTTGTTAGCCCAAGGCTCCCCCAAGCAACAACTGACAGTGTCAAAAATAAAATAAATTAGATTAGGGGCACCTACAGGACCCAACGGTCACTAGTCCTGGCCTCTATGAGATCTGGAGCTGCAGCTGACAGCATCTACCAACCCAACCTGTGGTACTATAGTCAGATGCAGTTCCTTGATTACCAGCTCGAAACACGGGCATCCGTGTCTACCCTTCCCCCAAGGAATCGGTCCAGTCTTCCCGGCAGCCAAGAGCAGGCTATATCTGATGAAGATCAAGACTTCATGGAGGACACAGATTGTGACCCATGGAGCCAGGTATTGCATTTTAATACTAATTAATGAAATGCAAAGTATAATAATTCAGAGAAATTTAGGTTACAAGTGGTCAAAATTTTAGCTGATTTTGCTAAACATTGTGAAAATATCAATAGCCAATACTGGCAAAACAGAATGGGGACAAGATACATAAATGCAGAGGTCATAATGATTGTGTGTAATTTTATGGTACGCCATTAGGGGGGTAAACGCAATACACCTGGAAGGGGTCACAGATATCTAACAAAGTTTTTGTTCTTTATCATTTTGTCTAACCAAAAATTCAAAAACAGACATTCCTAGTTTTGAGAAAGGCACCCTACTTAGCAGGTTCAGTCAGCATCAAACACCCCCCCCCCCCACAACTCCAGGGGGCACATATCTGAAGCTGGGTAAGGGGGCCACATAATTAGGGATGGCGGGCCTCTTTTAAATATATTTTCGCATATGTCATGATCTGTAAAATGTGTGTGATTAATGAAGACAAAAAATAAAATATGATCCTTTTTTTTTAGACACAGACAGAGCAAAGCCAGGAGGAGGCAGGCCCCACAGGGAGCCAGGAGGAGGCAGGCCCAACAAGGAGACAGGGTGAGGCAGAGGCCACTCGGAGCCAGGAGGTGGCAGGCCCCAGTGGGATACAGGAGTCCCGCAGGCGGGATTGCATCTCCCAGATCCCTCCTCTCCGCGCTCCCGGAAAAAGGACAAGGAGACTGATGCAAATGGAGGAGGAGACCCAGGCCATGCTCCGTCAAGCAACTGCGGCCATCAGAGAACAACCCACTGAAGAGGAGGGATTCGCAGCGCTCATCGCAGCCAAGCTGAAAAATCTAGAGCAGGGCCAGCGTGTGCGCTGCGAATACATCATCTTCAAGGCCATAAGCATGGCCTCACTGGGCAACCTCAATGACAACATTGATCTTGGGCTGATTGCCACTCCTGTCCTTTCTGCTCTTCTTGCTCCTTCTCCTGCTCCTTCTCCTGCTCCTTCTCCTGCTCCTGCTCCTTCTCCTGCTCCTGATCATTCTCCTGCTCCTGATCCTTCTCCTCCTCTTCCTGAGCCTGCTCTGGCTCCTGCCACAACCTTGGCTCCAGAAACCCAGCCCCGAGGAGGCAGACTGCAGGGAAGACTGCAGGGAAGGCTGCAGGGAAGGCTGCAGGGAAGGCTGCAGGGAAGACTGCAGGGAAGGCTGCAGGGAAGGCTGCAGGGAAGCCTGAACCAAAGAAGAAGAAGTGAGGAGATGGTGCCCCTAATCCCCAAAATTTGGCATTGACAGCCTTGATTAGTTGTTTGGTGGACCCTTGGCTTTCAAAATCAAAGCAGGGTCTCCTTTACTTTATTCCTGGATTCTTTGTTTTTATTTATTTTATATTTTTGTTTGCCAGATGTGTTTAAGTTTATTTAATTGATTTTATACATGAATAAATGTATTTTTTGGTTCGGTTAAAAATGTAGCATGTGTATTTTTAAAAAAAATATATAGAGATCATTAGTGAGGAGGCAAACACATTTAAAAACAAAACGCAAATCAAACATTAACAAGGGACAACAACCTCCTTGTGGGTAATTAAAAAAAAAAAATATGTTGTTGTGGTCACTTCACACACTCCAAAATAACAAACATTTAAAATGGTATTCATTTTAAATTAAACAACCCAAAAAAAAAAAAATATGGAGATGGAGATGTGCATAAACTAAAAACAAAAAAAACAAAATAAAATAATTAAAAATAAAAAAAGGTTGTCAGAACTATGTAACAAGATGAGCCACAACAAACTAGGATTTTAGTGTAGCATTTAAATGCATTGTGTCAAATGCAGCGCAGTCTTTTCTTCATTACTATTAAAATGAACGAATGTGCTGAAGCCATTCTGAACAGTAGTTTTACCACAACAAGCGCTCCCGTATCAGAAATTGCTTCTGAGCATGCGCGGGTTGCAAACGTCATTTTCAACGTCGTTTTGACCACACACTATCATTTTCATTGACACAAAAAACGACGTTTTGAAAAACGACACAAAAGATTCGAGCATGTTCGAATTTTTTTTTTTGTAGTTTTTCTGAAGACATAAAACGACGTTTTCCCCACACACGGTCATTTGAAATGACGTTTTAAAAAACAACGTTATTTTTCATCGCAAAAAACGACCGTCTGTACGTGGCATTATTGTTTCACTTTAAGCATTATTAAAATCATTGCTCCCGAAAAACTGCATTTTTTTTTACTTTTTTTTGCATTGGTACATGTCCCCCAGGGCAGGACTGTCCATAAAATGGCTAGGGACAAAGCCAGTGGTGTGATCTGCACTCTATTAGCTTCAGAAGAAGACAGATGAGACATCTGGGATCTTTAGACATCTGTCTCTTTAACCACTTGACAACCGGGCCTATTTTGGCACTTCCTTTGGCACTCTCCTTCATGTAAAAAATCACAATTTTTTTGCTAGAAAATTAATCAGAACCCCCAAACATTATATATATATATTTTTTTAGCAGACACCCTAGGGAATAAAATTGCAACTTTTTTTCTCGCACGGTATTTGCGCAATAATTTTTTAAACGCCTTTTTTAGGGGAAAAAAACTGTTTTATGAATTAAAAAATAACAAAACAGTAAAGTTAACCCAATTTTTTTGTATAATGTGAAAGATGATGTTATGCCGAGTAAATAGATACTTAACATGTCACACTTCAAAATTGCGCACACTCATGGAATGGTGCCAAACTTCGGTGCTTAAAAATCTCCATAGGCGACGCTTTAACATTTTTTACAGGTTACCTTTTTTGAGTTACAGAGGAGGTCTAGTGCTAGAATTGTTGCACACGCTCTAACGCACGCGACGATACCTCACATGTGGGGTTTGAACGGTGTTTACATATGTGGGCGGGACTTGCATGCGTGTTTGCTTCTGCGCGAGAGCTACCGGGGACAGGGGCGGTTTAAAATAAATAAATAATTAATTTTATTTTTATCACTTTTATTCCTATTACAAGGAATGTAAACATCCCTTGTAATAGAAATCACTGTGACAGGTCCTTTTTATTGACCCCACATCTCTCCTCCAGGCTTAGAAGCATGAAATCGGTGAAAAAAAAATCACGATCACATGCCGACAGCCGCAATTGCAGCTTTGTTTACTTGCTGGTACCGGGCATGACGTCATAACGTTGCGTCCGGGCCTCCGACGGTCATAGAGATGACTGGTGACCATCTGGTCTACAGGCTTCTCTAAGCTTCCCAGACAGCGCCGGCCGATTCGCTCTCCGGGCCCCCGATGGCACGGGAGAGCCCGGGGAAGCACTGGATGGCGGTGGGAGGGGGGGATGTCTGAATGATGCCTGTAGCTGCAGGCATCATTCAGATATCACCGCACAAAGCCACACAAAGCCTAGGCCGTTAAAAGACGGCCTCTGGTTGTAAAGTGGTTAAAGAGAACGTGTCACCAAAAAATGCATCACATAGGGGACTTTTTGTCCCCTAAGTCAGTGGTCATCAACCCTGTCCTGCAGGGCCCACTAACAGACCAGGTTTTATGTATTACCTTGGGGAGCAAATGATATCAGCTGTGATGTATTTCAGTTATCTTGCAAACCTGGCCTATTAGTGGGCCCTGCAGGACAGGGTTGATGACCACTGCCCTAAGTCATAAAAAACTCTTTAAAATAATATTTAGTTAAAAACAAATACATTTGGGGCGTGGCTAACCATGGACCGTGATGACTGCTTGAGAGCGGAGCTCCTACACACCAGGACATACAGGGGCACGAAGCAGCTTCCCAGGGGATCGATACACACCCCAGCCTGGCAACAGACACGCTCCACACCGGGATGTCCAGGAAATGGAAGGACAACAGAAAGCCACAGAAACTTACCGAGTTCTTCACCCTTCAGCAGCAAGGAGGTAGGCAAAAAGGCGCCGGCTCATCCTCTACCCTAGCCCACAGCACTCGTTCCCCTCCATCCTCTTCCATCTATAACAGCAAACATAGCGGTTCCTCTGTTTGCCCCCAAACCTACCCTAACACACCTCAATCTGCTAGCCCTGCTAAGGCTAGATTCAGGATGGATGTTCCCCTGGATGCAGTCCAGTAACCAGGCCTGAGATTGACACTAGGGAGCTACCTGACAGGATAGAGAGATTCCCAACCACAAATCAGCCTGTTATGGACACAGTACTGAAGAACATGTTGCTTTCATTGCAAGTACAATACAGGCTGACATGATGTCCTGCATGCAGAAGTTTCACAAAGACATACAGGAGGAGGAATCAAGGGTGGATCACCTTGCCCCAGACAAAACCATAGACTCAACCTCTGCATCTACTCGTACAAGCCCCTCTCTTCTTAACACACTGCATCAATACAGCCTGTATGATGCATAGCATTGTCTCTATGCGGGAGAAAGGGACTTCACTTTTTTTTCTGCACCACGCTGATCTTACTCCCGCATAGATCTCTTTCTAGTGGACCGAGGTCTCCTATCATGCACTACCAAAACGACAATTAACGTTATAACATGGTCAGACCACACGTCTGTCACTCTCACCTTAGCAGACTCCCTATCCTCTGGGGCCAACCCAGTATGGCAAGCAAACCCAACCCTCCTACAGAGAGATGATACCAGGAAAATCCTGGAAGGTCACCTGAATGATTTCTTCGCTGACAATGTGAATTCTGTGAATGATTATTCTGTCATGTGGAAAGCGTTCATGTGGGGAATTTTTAACAAATTGGGAGAAGGGGTAAAAAGGCAGAGGCAAAAACGTATAAAAGAACTTACTGACAGCATCCGTGAACTAGAAACCCTAAATAAACAGGATCTCTCGCCCTCCGTCTCCCAAAAATTATCACAGATCAGATATGATCTCAGACTTTGTCTTCTGGAGAACTTTGAGAAGTCTTCCAGAATCCAGATGACCAAAAATGACATTATTCCAATGGCAATAAAGCGGAAAGACTTTAGCCCAACGCCTGCATGACTGCAGGTATAAACCTAGAATCCCTTATGCAGTCTATCCAGGGCTGGACTGGGACAAAAATTTGGCCCTGGATCTCATCCAGACCAGCCCACTTTATTTTTCCAAACACACAAAAACAGTATATAAACTATATGCAATTGGGCAAAAAAAAACATAAAACATTCCACTGTAAGAATAAACGGATCTTTAATTTTTATTCTTAATTTCGAAAAAAAATATGCATTCCAACATTACAGACACCTTTAGAATGACATGTGTAAGTTACACATGGGGGCTGATTTACTATGCTCTGTGCGCTGCGCTGGTTCATGCGTTAATTAGTACTCCGGGTGAAGCCTTAATTAGGCGCATGAACCAGCGTAGCAGCCGGCGCATTGAAAGTAATATGTAAAGCCGCACCGATCTCCCTATAGAAGTCTATGGGAGAAATCAAAAGTGTTATTATTAAAGGCTAATCTGCAAGTTTTGTCCTAAAAAGTGTTTGGGGACCTCAGTCCTGCCCCAGGGAACATGTATCAATGTTTTTTTTTTTTTAAAACGGCCGTTTTTTCGGGAGCAGTGAAATTAATAATTCTTAAAGTGAAACAATAAAAGTGAAATATTCCTTTAAATTTCGTACCTGGGGGGGTGTAATGTCAGCATGTGAAATAGCGCATTTTTCCCGCACTTAGAACTGCCCCTGCACAAAGTGACATTCAGAAGGAAAAAAAGCCATTTAAAATTCACACGCGGCTATAATGAATTGTCGGCTCTGACAATTCTGACAGGATTAATTCATAAAACAAAAAAAAAATGTGTAGGGGTTCCCCCAAATTAAATTACCAGGCCCTTCAGGTCTGATATGGATATTAAGGGGAACCCCGCCGTAAAAAAAAAAAAAAAAAAGACGTGCGGTTCCCGGCAAATATCCATACCAGGCCCTTCAGGTCTGGTGTGGATTTTAAGGGGAACTCCACCCCAAATTTAAAAAAAAAATGGCGTGGAGTCCCCCTAAAAATCCACACCAGACCCTTATCCGAGCACGTTGACCTGGCCGGCCGCAGAAAAGAGGGGGGGACAGAGTGCGGCCCCCCCTCTCCTGAACCGCACCAGGCCACATGCCCTCAACATGGGGAGGATGTCCCCATGTTGATGGGGACAAGGGCCTCATCCCCACAACCCTTGTCCGGTGGTTGTGGGGGTCTGCGGGCGGGGGGCTTATCAGAATCTGGAAGACCCCTTTAACAAAGGGGACCCCCAGATCCTGCCCCCCCCCCTATGTGAATTGGTAATGGGGTACATTGTACCTCTGCCATTTCACCCCCAAAAAATGTCAAAAGTGTTAAAAATGACAGTAGCCGGTTTTTGACAAATCTTTTATTAAAATCTTCTTTTCTTCTTCCATTCGGGTTTCTTCCGCTGCTTCTTTCTTGGGTCTTCTCGTCCACATCTTGCCCGAATCCGACGTGTTCTTCTATCTTCTCCGTCCGTCCTTCAGCCTTCTCGTCCACATCTTGCCCGCTGTCTTCTCCCATCTTCTTCTCCGTCCGTCCGCCAGCCTTCTCGTCCACATCTTTTTCTTCCCCGGACGCAGCGATTGAATTTGATTTGGCCGCCGTGTTCCACTCCTGGGACCCGCCCCCTCTGACGCCACAAGTAAACTCCTTAGAAGGTCATGTGCGTCAGAGGGGGGCGGGGTCACAGAGCGTCACACGGTGGGGGAATTCAATTTCAAGCGCACCGTCCGGAGAAGAAGCCGCTGCAGATTCCAATTGAAGTTCCCGCCGTGTCACACTCATGTGACTCCGCCCCCCTCTGACGCACATATGCCACACGCGGACTTTCAGATGAGTTAACCTGTGGCGTCAGAGGGGGGCGGGTCCCAGGAGCGGGAACACGGCGGGATCTACAATTTCAAGCGCAGCGCCCAGAAGATGAAGAAGATGCGGGACGAGAAGGTCGACGGACAGAGAAGAAGATGGGAGAAGATGGCAAGACGGCAAGATGTGGACGAGAAGACCCAAGAAAGAAGCAGAGGAAGAAACCCGAATGAAAGAAGAAGAAGGAACCGCGGAAAGAAGATTTTATTAAAGGAATTGTCAAAAACCGGCTACTGTCATTTTTCACACTTTTGTCACTTTTTTTTGTAAAATGGTAGGGGTACAATGTACCCCATTACCATTTCACACAGGGGGGGCCAAGATCTGGGGGTCCCCTTTGTTAAAGGGGTCTTCCAGATTCTGATAAGCCCACGGCCCGCAGACCCCCACAACCACCGGGCAAGGGTTGTGGGGATGAGGCCCTTGTCCCCATCAACATGGGGACATCCTCCCCATGTTGAGGGCATGTGGCCTGGTACGGTTCAGGAGAGGGGGGGCCGCACTCTGTCCCCCCCTCTTTTCTGCGGCCGGCCAGGTTAACGTGCTCGGATAAGGGTCTGGTGTGGATTTTTAGGGGGACTCCACGCCATTTTTTTTTTAAATTTGGGGTGGAGTTCCCCTTAAAATCCACACCAGACCTGAAGGGCCTGGTATGGATATTTGGGGGGACCCCACGCCATTTTTTTTGGTTTTTACGGCGGGGTTCCCCTTAATATCCATTCCAGACCTGAAGGGCCTGGTAATTTAATTTGGGGGGACCCCCATACATTTTTTTTTTTTAGTTTTAATGAGCAATGACTGTATTCTTTATAGCCATGAGTACTTTAAACTTACTTTTTTCACTTCAGAAATTACATTTTGTACAGGGACAGTTCTAAGCACGGGAAACATGCGTGTAAACCCCCTCCCCCCTGTATGAAATTTAAAGGAATATTTCACTTTTATTATTTCATTTTAACCACTTCCATACCGCGCCTATTCTGGCACTTCTCTCCTTCATGTAAAAATTGTATTTTGTTCCTGGGAAATTACTCAGGACCCCCAAACATTATATATAATTTTTTAGCAGACACCCTAGGGAATAAAGTGGCGGACATTTTTTATTTGATTTCCAACGGCATTTGCGCAATAATTATTCTAACGCCTTTTTTTTTGCCCAAAAAAAACACCACAGTCCATGAATTTAAAAATAACCAAACAGTAAAGTTAGCCCAATTTTTATGGATAATGTGAAAGATGATGTTACACCGAGTAAATAGATACCGACTTGTCACACAATCATGGAATGGCGCCAAACTTCGGGACATAAAAATATCCATAGGCGATGCTTGTTTTTTTTTTTTACAGGTGACCAGTTCAGAGTTACAGAGGAGGTCTAGGGCTAGAATTATTGCTCTCGCTCTAACGCATGCGTCAATACCTCACATGTGTGGTTTGAATGGTGTTTACATATGTGGGGACTTACATGCATATTCGCTTCTGAGTGCGAGCTTCTAGGGACAGGGCCGTTTATTTTTTTGTGTTTTTTAGCTCATATTTTTCTTCTTTCACTTTTTTTGATTTCGGATCACTTTTCTTCCTATTACAAGGAATGTAAACATCCCTTGTAATAGGACTAGTGTGTGACAGGTCCTCTTTATGGAGAGAGGCGGGGGTCAATAAGGCTGGAAAGCATGGTATTGGGGAAAAAAAAAGATCTCATGCTTTCAGCTGCAATCATGTTCGTTCAGCACAGTGGTGTAGTGTATAGCACTTTGACCTAGCAGCAAAAGAGTCGTTGGTTCGAATCCCGCCCATGACAGCATCTGCATGGAGTTTGCATGTTCTCCCTGTGCCTGTGTGGGTTTCCTCCCACAATATAAAAACATGCTGTACATCGGATCTGGTCTAAATAAGCCCTAATATGCAGTAGTATATTTAGGTTTTGTGCTGCCCTAGGCCTGACTACATTTCTGCACCTCCTAATAGAAAAATGACCCACCCCTTCCTGTCAAAGCCACACCCTGTTTTTGTATCACCCGCCCAGGAATTTTCAGGGCACACACACACACACTAGTTCTGGGGGGGGGGGGGGGAGGGGGTTACTGGACTCCCTTAATTTGCATAGTTTTTCTCTCACTTCCTGTTTGGCTATGGGGCAGGAAGTGAAGGCAAATCTCCCCAATTGGACACAGATAATACAAAATAAACTGACAGGGCCTATAACCCTCCCTCACTCTATCCAAAATTAAAGAAAATAAAAAGTGTTGATTATAGTTCTAGTCAGGGGCGGACTGACCATTGAGTCACTTGGGCACTGCCCGAGGGCCACATGCCACTAGGGGGCCCCCATCAGGGTTGCCAGGCTCAGTAAAACCAGGGACAGTATGTAAAAATCTGTGTTTTTTTTAGATCTGTCCCTGATATGTCCGAAACTGACATGCTTTTAATGTGAATATCCCAAGATTTTAGCTGCCCTGCCTCTGCACTGCCTCCTGGCGTGGTGGCCATCTGTAAGCCAGAGGGGCCCCATAATCTTCTATTGCCCGGGGGCCCCATGAGTTGTCAGTCCGCCCCTGGTTCTAGTTTAAGCACAAATTTCATAGAGTTTTATTGAGAGGCCTAAGAAAATATAACCATGCCAATAGGCCAGGATACAGCGTGGCTAATATGTATGAATGTGTGTGTTAGAGCACCCCACCCAATGTTAACTAAAAAATTATTAATTTGCAAATAAGTATTATCTGCTCATTTTTTTGGGGATGTCTGCACCCCTGATAGTGACAACATTTGTGAGGTGTCATCACCCTTTCTAATTCATTCACTTCCTGTCACATAGCCAAACAGGAAGTGAGGGTAAAACCTTACTAATATCTTTTCTTGGGGACACAGAGATCAATCTAAATAGTTTCCCAGTATGTAAATTGCACTCTAGCATTTTGCTGTGTACACCCCAAATTATTAGGGATCTTGGACTTTGGGGTCCATTTACTAAAGGCAAATCCACTTTGCACTACAAGTGCAAAGCAAGGAAGAACACAAAACAACTTTGCTTCTACAGGATTGGATGTTAAAGCCATCAGTGCTTCCTCTCTGATTTTCAGCAACTATGGTTGTACTGCAGAGTGGCTTTGCCTTTACTAAACCCCAAACTAAATAATCATTTGGGGCAGGGATCCTCAAACTACGGCCCTCCAGCTGTTGTAGAACTACACATCCCATGAGGCCTTGTAATGCACTGACATTCACAGACATGACTAGGCATGATGGGAATTGTAGTTCCTGAACAACTGGAGGGCCGTAGTTTGAAGACCCATGATTTGGGGTGTACACAGCAGTGCTGGAGTGCAATTTGCTTAATGGGGACACTAGTTAGATTGACCTGTGTCCCCAAGAAAAGACACTGGTAGGGTTTTAACCTCACTTCCTGTTCAGCTGTGTGACAGGAAGTGAAGCCAATTTTAAGAAAAGGGACACAAAGCTCAACCCAAAAAAAAACACAAAGCAGGGGTTCTAACACTCACTTGGCTTCCCTCAAACACCCACAATTAGAATAGGATTGCCTTGCGCTAGATTTAAGCACAGTGCTGTAAATCAGCACGTCAAGCCTGTCCACCAATAGCAACCCCCCCCCCCCCCACAGGCCATGTTTGCAGGTTTTACTTCATCTTGCACATGTGCTTTAAAAGACAGTCTGGACAGCAATTCTTGATAAAAGAAATCCACAAAACATGTCCTGTCGGGGGTACTTGAGGGCTGAGGACCACTGCAGAAAAAAGAAAATACTTACCAGTTTGTGTTTAATTTCCTCGAGATTAAACATGGCAAACATTTCATGCCTACACACCAGGAAAGAAGCTTAGACAAAAATCACACATAATTTGTTAGGCCCAAACCTATTTCAGCTGCAGCTGTCAAAATATAGCATGAAAAAGTAACAAAAAACAAACTTCCAAGTTTTAAAGTAATTTTTATTGGTCAACAAAACAAGGAAAGCAAAAAAAGACAAACAAACACACAAACAAAAATACATTTCAAAAATCAAAATAAACATAGTTTTAACGTCACAACATCTTGACAAATTTTTCATAAAATAAGGCCGCATAGACAAATACATCAAAGTGAACATCATTTAAAAATAAACAAAAACCATTGGCAAAATAAAAAAAACATGCAACAAACCACATTTGTGTTTAGCAACAGCATTTCTGCCAGCCTGCCCCTTCTGAGGGCAGCTGAGGAATGATCGATCCATGCTTTTTATAACAGTGCTAGTAATGAAGCAATTGAAATCACATGAACAAATTGCAGTCTCTAGTTTGGGTGAGCTTGTAATTGCGCACACCTGGTATTAACCCAAACCACGCTCTATGAGCATCCAAGTGATTTTCACCTTTTAAAAAGAAAGGATAATTTTTTTCTAAGTGTCTGACCAGACTCAGTTCATTACACATGTAGGAACAAAGCTGCAATGAAATGAGAGCTTTTTTTTTTTTTCCCCCCTGATCTGATGCTTTCCAGCCTGAAGGGGAGGTGTTAAAGACAGAAGTGAACACGCACATTTAATATTCTATTTGTGGGAAAAAAAAGGTTGCCAATTTTGTTTGGGAGCCACGTGCGCAATTGTCAGTTAAAGCGACGCCGTGCCGAATCACAAAAACTGGCCCGGTCATTGACCAGCAATATGTTCCGGGCTCAAGTGGTTAAAAATTCACAAAACACTAAAGTTAGCCCAATTTTTGGTGATAATGTGAAAGATGATGTTACACCGAGTAAATAGATACCTTACATGTCACGCTTTACTATTGAAAACACTTTTTTTTTCCAGGTTACCAGTTTATAGTTACAAAGAAGGTCTAGTGCTAAAAGTATTGCTCTCGCTCTAACGCACGCGTCAATAACTCACATGTGTGGTTTGAACAATGTTTATATATGTGGGCGGGACTTGCGTAAGTCCCGCCCACATATGTAAACACCGTTCAAACCACACATGTGAGGTATTGTCGCGTGCGTTAGAGCGAGAGTAATACTTTTAGCACTAGACTTTCTCTGTAGCTATAAACTGGTAACCTTAAAAAAAAAAAAAAAAGGTCGCCTATGGGGAATTTCAAGTACTGAATTTTGGCCCCATTGCAGGAGTGTTTTCAATTGTAAAGCGTGACATGTAAGGTATCTATTTACTCGGCGTAACATCATCTTTCACATTATCACCAAAAATTGGGCTAACTTTAGTGTTTTGTGAATTTTTAACCACTTGAGCCCCGGACCATATTGCTGGTCAATGACCGGGCCAGTTTTTGTGATTCGGCACGGCGTCACTTTAACTGACAATTGCGCAGTCGTGCGAAGTGGCTCCCAAACAAAATTGGCAACCTTTTTTTTTCCCACAACGAGAGCTTTATTTTGGTGGTATTTGATCACCTCTGCGTTTTTTAAATTTTTAGAGCTATAACCAAAAATAGAGCGACAATTTAAAAAAAAAAAAGAATAATTTTGACTTTTTGCTATAATAAATATCCCCAAAAATCTATATTCTAAAAAATAAATAAATCCCTCAGTTTAGGCCGATACATATTCTACATCTTTTTGGTTCCAAAAAAATCGCAATTAGCGTTTATTGATTGGTTTTGGCAAAAGTCTCCAAAATATGGCATTTTTGTTATATATTTTTTTTAACTAGTTATTGCGGCGATCAGCGATTTTTATCGGTACTGCGACATTATGGCGGACACATCGGACACTTTTTTGGAACCATTGGCATTTTTCTAGCGATCAGTGCTCTAAAAATGCATTGCTTACTATAAAAATGCCACTGGCAGGGAAGGGGTTAACACTAGGTGCGAGGGAGGGGTTAAATATGTTCCCTGGGTGTGTTCTAACTGAAGGGGGGGTGGGACTGACATGGGTAAATGACAGATCGCTGTTCATGAAGGGGAACTCCAGACCATACCGCGGTAATTCCGTTGGTGTGAGGACCTGCTGCTGGAGCTCCTGGAGATCCAGGAAGCAATGGAGGCTTCAAGCCCAGGGGATGGCTCTTATCCCCAGGCCGTGGTTAAGTCTTTGCCGGTGGAGAGTGGGCCTGGAGGCCCGCACAAGATTTCAGTGTTGTTGGATGACCTAAAGCCGAGCAAGATTAAAGTAATGTACCTGCAGACCCAAGAGAAATTTTGTTGGCTTGCAAACATGTCGGGGGAAGATGCAAATGAAAGGGATCTTAGGATCCAGGCTGTGTATGGCTTAATGGAGAAGGTAGTGCTGCTGCTGCTACAGCGTGTATGGAGGACGGAGGTGCCGTGATGGAGGATGAGGGAGCCGCGATGGAGGTCACAGCGGGAGGTGAGAGACCCGATCCGGCGGTGGTTGCAGTTGTGGAGGTTCCACATGAACTGTCTGGTGTAGTGGCTGCGGTGACAGCAAGATCCCCAGAAATGGAACTTACACAGCCAGGTGCTGTCCCCCCAGTGAAGTTGCCCCCTGTGTCCCCCCCCCTGTGTCCCCCCCCCTGTGTCCCCCCCTGTGTGTCCCCACCCCGTGAGTCCCCAGCTTTGACATGTTCAGCTGCGGCGATGACCCCCCAGCTTGGTGAGTGGGGTGAGTATGAGCAGGGTGTATCACCAGGCACAAGTCTTGCCGTCAATTACATCAGACAGCTGGAGGGTGAGCCGCCTAAAGTGGACCAGGGTGTTGGTGGTGTTTCCATGGACAGTTTGACATCTCATGTTGCAGCGGTCCCCTCCGGGGTTAACCAACAAAATGGACTGGATCAATCCCAGGGGGGTTCAGTGGGCAGTGCGGGGGCGCCTTTGGTGGCCAGGGGTACTCCTGGCTCTGGTGCACCTGATATGCCTGCTGCTCCCGGGGGTGACCAGGGTATGGACAATAATGTATCAGGTGGTGATGTAAATAGTGTAAATAATGTTTTGATGAATGAAGGTACCCCACCTGTTATACTCCCTGTTGTGCCCCCAGTTGTCTCTCCCGTTCCTGCTGCCCTCCCTGCCCCCCTGTCCCCTTTGCTTCCCCTACCCCCCCTCCCCCCCAGATTAGTGGGTCTCAAGAGGCCCAAGTTGTGTCTGCCTTGAAAACAGGCATGTCTTTTGCAGATGTCGCTGGTGACAGAGCGCAGCTTAGGCGGTTTTATGCCCAGCATGGTACCATGGCCTTTACGGGCACAGTGCCAGCTGCCACTCGCGCTGCGGCTGTAGAGAGAAAACGCCGCAATGTGGTGCAGCTGCGCTGGCAGGGTGGTCTATGTGTCCAAGATCGTGCTCCGGGGAGGGGTGCGGTGGTGGATATGGTGCTGGCCCTGGGTTTCGGGGTGGCAGACATTTTTGCCATTATTCACCCCGTGGGCCCCCCGGAGTATGACATAAGTTTTTCAACTGCCACCCTGATGGAGAGCTTCCTCTCTAAGTTGGAGGTAGTGAAAAATCGTCCGACCTGGAAGCCTTTTAAGGCAACCCCCTTGTCCCGTCAGGATGACGTTAAGAAAATAACGGTTATGGTCCGCAATGAGTCTGTGCCAGCAGAGGATATAACAACATGGTTGGGGAGGTATGGGCAGGTCATGGCCCCCCCAAAAAAGGAGTTGGATTCCAAAGGGGATCTGGACGGGGGCATGGTTTGTCCCTGTGAAAACTCAGGAGGGTAGGTTCAACTGTTACCCATGTTCCAGCCTCCGGATACATTGGGCGGGATAGACTGGTGGCTTTTTATTTGGGGCAACCGAAGCTGTGCTTCAAATGTGGTAGCCCTTTGCACTTTAGTGCGGAGTGTACTGCCACACGTTGCTCTAAATGTAATGAGGTTGGGCATAGGGCGGAGGGGTGCACCCGGATTCAATGTAATCTGTGCGGGGTCATGGGGCACCCCTTCAGCCGTTGCCCTGCAGCTTTTAGGGCACCTGAGGAAGGGGTCACTTCTCCTGTGGGCCCAGTGCCCTCGGTGGGGGTGACAGTCCCACCGCTGCCGGCTGCTGGCCAAAGTGCTCAACACCAGGGGTTTGTGGTTGGTTCTGGGGTCCCGGGACCATCCACAAGTTGTGGGCCGGCTTCAGGAACCAGGGACCCCAAGAGTTCTGCTCCTAGGTTGAGGAGAGAAAGAAACAAAAATCCTCCCTTGGGGTTAGAGGCACTAGGTCCTGGGGTGCCAGGGGAGAAACAGCCTGTCACAGAGGTACCTCAGGAGGTATTCAAGGTACCTGCACCCCAAGTTATAAGTTCTGTTGAGCCTGTTAAACAAATTCAGGGTGGTATGGACCTAAGTGGGCAAGTAAAGAAACCCAAAATGGTACGTGTACCTGTGGTGGTGCTCCACCCATTAGATGGTGGTTCGCGGCCCATTCCTACCTGGACCCCATCCCCTGCCCCCTCCCCTGCCCCCTCCCCTGCCTCATCCCCTGCCCCATCCTCTGCCCCATCCCTTGCCTCCTCACAATGTGGGGATGAAGAGTTCTATCTGGATGAGGAATTCTGTATGGATGGTATGGATGAAGGGGTATCTCTGGGTGCTTGTCCCATTTTAGATTCAGACTCGGATCTCTATGCAGATTCTGAGTCTTCTGACCTCTCTGATGCCCCTGGTCCTCGTGGGGAAAAGAGGGTGAAAGAAAAGTCTGTCATAAAACCAGATAAAAAAAGTAGGGACAATGAATGGGAGGCTGTTAAAGGGAGGGGCAAAGGCAGTAAGACCAAGCAGGTTCCTGATGCCTGTGCTGGTCTGGGACCTGGTCCCCCTCCTTCTAACCCTGTGTCCTTGCACAATAAATTTTTAGTGCTGGACACAGCGGTTGTGGGTCCTTCAGATGAAGACCCCCAACATGGAGGTAAATGCTGAATAAATTTAATATACTAAAGTAATAATTTTGTTGTAAGCCTGTTTTGATGTATTAAGTTTAAGTTGTAAGTACTGTTTATTGTTTGGTAAAGTATAACCTATGTATTGTCTTTCTGTATATAATGTCGTAGTCTCTAAAATAAAAAAACCTCCAGACCAAACCGCGGTAATTCCGTTGGTGTGAGGACCTGCTGCTGGAGATCCAGGAAGCAATGGAGGCTTCAAGCCCAGTGGATGGCTCTTATCCCCAGGCCGTGGTTAAGTCTTTGCCGGTGGAGAGTGGGCCTGGAGGCCCGCACAAGATTTCAGTGTTGTTGGATGACCTAAAGCCGAGCAAGATTGAAGTAATGTACCTGCAGACCCAAGAGAAATTTTGTTGGCTTGCAAACATGTCGGGGGAAGATGCAAATGAAAGGGATCTTAGGATCCAGGCTGTGTATGACTTAATGGAGAAGGTGGTGATCTATCTGGAGGCAGTGTATGCTGACCTGGCCCGGCTGAGGAGCACCAGAGACTCAGTCAACAAAAACCGGAGGAAAGGATTTCGGTCAAGTATCCAAATCCTAAGGGGTATTACTGTTGAGTACACCACCTTACTGAATGGACTTGGCAAGTCTGCTGGTGTTGCAACTCCTGAGATGGTTGAGTTTAACAGGCGGATCATGGTTGCCCATGACAACGGCAGCCAGGCCATCAGACGGGGCTCCCAGGCCGGGACCTCCGTCATGTCTCAGGCGCTAGGTGGCGCTGTTCCCGTTCGCGGGAGTCCCGCGAGTGCCGCGAGTATTCCCAACCAGGAAGTGTCTGCAGCGTGTGTGATGGACGGAGGTGCTGCTGCTGCTACAGCGTGTATGGAGGACGGAGGTGCCGTGATGGAGGATGAGGGAGCCGCGATGGAGGTCACAGCGGGAGGTGAGAGACCCGATCCGGCGGTGGTTGCAGTTGTGGAGGTTCCACATGAACTGTCTGGTGTAGTGGCTGCGGTGACAGCAAGATCCCCAGAAATGGAACTTACACAGCCAGGTGCTGTCCCCCCAGTGAAGTTGCCCCCTGTGTCCCCCCCCCTGTGTCCCCCCCTGTGTGTCCCCACCCCGTGAGTCCCCAGCTTTGACATGTTCAGCTGCGGCGATGACCCCCCAGCTTGGTGAGTGGGGTGAGTATGAGCAGGGTGTATCACCAGGCTCAAGTCTTGCCGTCAATTACATCAGACAGCTGGGGGGTGAGCCGCCTAAAGTGGACCAGGGTGTTGGTGGTGTTTCCATGGACAGTTTGACATCTTATGTTGCAGCGGTCCCCTCCAGGGTTAACCAACAAAATGGACTGGATCAATCCCAGGGGGGTTCAGTGGGCAGTGCGGGGGCGCCTTTGGTGGCCGGGGGTACTCCTGGCTCTGGTGCACCTGATATGCCTGCTGCTCCCGGGTGTGACCAGGGTATGGACAATAATGTATCAGGTGGTGATGTAAATAGTGTAAATAATGTTTTGATGAATGAAGGTACCCCACCTGTTATACTCCCTGTTGTGCCCCCAGTTGTCTCTCCCATTCCTGCTGCCCTCCCTGCCCCCCCTGTCCCCTTTGCTTCCCCTACCCCCCTCCCCCCCAGATTAGTGGGTCTCAAGAGGCCCAAGTTGTGTCTGCCTTGAAAACAGGCATGTCTTTTGCAGATGTCGCTGGTGACAGAGTGCAGCTTAGGCGGTTTTATGCCCAGCATGGTACCATGGCCTATACGGGCATGGTGCCAGCTGCCACTCGCGCTGCGGCTGTACAGAGAAAACGCAGCAATGTGGTGCAGCTGCGCTGGCAGGGTGGTCTATGTGTCCAAGATCATGCTCCGGGGAGGGGTGCGGTGGTGGATATGGTGCTGGCCCTGGGTTTCGGGGTGGCAGACATTTTTGCCATTATTCACCCCGCGGGCTCCCCGGAGTATGACATAAGTTTTTCAACTGCCACCCTGATGGAGAGCTTCCTCTCTAAGTTGGAGGTAGTGAAAAATCGTCCGGCCTGGAAGCCTTTTAAGGCAACCCCCTTGTCCCGTCAGGATGACGTTAAGAAAATAACGGTTATGGTCCGCAATGAGTCTGTGCCAGCGGAGGATATAACAACTTGGTTGGGGAGGTATGGGCAGGTCATGGTCCCCCCAAAAAAGGAGTTGGATTCCAAGGGGATCTGGACGGGGGCATGGTTTGTCCCTGTCAAACTCAGGAGGGTAGGTTCAACTGTTACCCATGTTCCAGCCTCCGGATACATTTGGCGGGATAGACTGGTGGCTTTTTATTTGGGGCAACCGAAGCTGTGCTTCAAATGTGGTAGCCCTTTGCACTTTAGTGCGGAGTGTACTGCCACACGTTGCTCTAAATGTAATGAGGTTGGGCATAGGGCGGAGGGGTGCACCCGGATTCAATGTAATCTGTGCGGGGTCATGGGGCACCCCTTCAGCCGTTGCCCTGCAGCTTTTAGGGCACCTGAGGAAGGGGTCACTTCTCCTGTTGGCTCAGTGCCCTCGGTGGGGGTGACAGTCCCACCGCTGCCGGCTGCTGGCCAAAGTGCTCAACACCAGGGGTTTGTGGTTGGTTCTGGGGTCCCGGGACCATCCACAAGTTGTGGGCCGGCTTCAGGAACCAGGGACCCCAAGAGTTCTGCTCCTAGGTTGAGGAGAGAAAGAAACAAAAATCCTCCCTTGGGGTTAGAGGCACTAGGTCCTGGGGTGCCAGGGGAGAAACAGCCTGTTACAGAGGTACCTCAGGAGGTATTCAAGGTACCTGCACCCCAAGTTATAAGTTCTGTTGAGCCTGTTAAACAAATTCAGGGTGGTATGGACCTAAGTGGGCAAGTAAAGAAACCCAAAATGGTACGTGTACCTGTGGTGGTGCTCCACCCATTAGATGGTGGTTCACGGCACCCTTCCTACCTGGACCCCATCCCCTGCCCCATCCCCTGACCCATCCCTTGCCTCCTCACAATGTGGGGATGAAGAGTTCTATCTGGATGAGGAATTCTGTATGGATGGTATGGATGAAGGGGTATCTCTGGGTGCTTGTCCCATTTCAGATTCAGACTCGGATCTCTATGCAGATTCTGAGTCTTCTGACCTCTCTGATGCCCCTGGTTCTCGTGGGGAAAAGAGGGTGAGAGAAAAGTCTGTCATAAAACCAGATAAAAAAAGTAGGGACAATGAATGGGAGGCTGTTAAAGGGAGGGGCAAAGGCAGTAAGACCAAGCAGGTTCCTGATGCCTGTGCTGGTCTGGGACCTGGTCCCCCTCCTTCTAACCCTGTGTCCTTGCACAATAATTTTTTAGTGCTGGACACAGCGGTTGTGGGTCCTTCAGATGAAGACCCCAACATGGAGGTAAATGCTGAATAAATTTAATATACTAAAGTAATAATTTTGTTGTAAGCCTGTTTTGATGTATTAAGTTTAAGTTGTAAGTACTGTTTATTGTTTGGTAAAGTATAACCTATGTATTGTCTTTCTGTATATAATGTCGTAGTCTCTAAAATAAAAAAACCTCCAGACCAAAAAAAAAAAATGTGGGTTCCCCTTCAGGTGCATACCAGGCTCTTAGGCTTGGTCTGGAACATAAGGGGTTAAACCCGCGCCGAAAACCAGCGTGGGGTCCCCCCCCAAGATGCAGACCAAGCCCTTATCCCAGGCACGCAGTCTGGCCGGACAGGAATGGGGGCGGGGACGAGCGAGCGCCCCCCCCCTCCTGAGCCGTGCCAGACCGCATGCCCTCAACATGGGGGAGTGTGTGCTGTGGGGGAGGGGGGCACTGCCCCCCCACCCCAAAGCACTCTTGTCCCCATGTCGACAGGGACAAGAGCCTCTTCCCGACAACCCTGGCCGTGGTTGTCGGGGTATGCGGGCGGGGGGCTTATCAGAATCTGAGAGGCCCCTTTAATAAGGTGGCCCCCAGATTTCGGCCCCCCACCCTATGTGAAGGAGTATGGGGTACATTGTACCCCTACCCATTCACCTGGGGAAAAAAATGTAAAGAAATAAAACACAACACACATTAATAAATTAATTTATTAGTCTGCCGGGGGTCTTCTGCCGGGGCCCCCCACCACCACCCCATTAGGCCCCGGGCTTCGCCGTCTTCTGCCGGAGCCCCCTTCACCATGAGGCTCCTGCCTATGGGGGAGGGCTCCGTCGCTTTCTGCGGGGGGTTCACCTACCCCCCCCCCTGTCTTCAGCGCCGTCTTTCACCGGGACCCCCTTCACCAGTGAGGCTCCTTGCCTTTGGGGGAGGGTCCCGGGCTTCGTCAGTTTCTGCGGGAGGATGCACCTGCACCCCCCCGTCTTCAGCGCCGTCTTTCACCGGGACCCCATTCACCAGTGAGGCTCCTTGCCTTTGGGGGAGGGTCCTGGGCTTCTACGGTGTTTTCCGCCGGGGGGCGACACCCGCGGGCTTCTGCGATGCCTTCCGCTTCTGCCTGTCTCCTCCAGGGAGCACAGGGCTTTCTTCCGCCGGAGGGCGCCACCCTCCGGGCTTCTGCGGTGCCTTCCGCTTCTGCCTGGCTCCTCCGGGAGCACAGGGCTTGTCTCCGCTGTGTTCTCCCTTCTCTTTCATTCGATGTTGACACGACGAGGTTCCGCGCTGGAATGCCGTCTGAGCAGCGGGCATCGACTTATATAGGGCAATGCCACCATGTGACCTCAACCCATGTGACATCACATTCCCATCATGCCCAGGGAATGTGATGTCACATGGGTTGAGGTCACATGGTGGCATTGCCCTATATAAGTCGATGCCCGCCGCTGACACGGCATGTCAGCGCGGAACCTTGTTGTGTCAACATCCAATGGAAGAGAAGGGAGAGGACAGCGCAGACAAGCCCTGTGCTCCCGGAGGAGACAGGCAGAAGAAGGAAGAGAGAAGAAAGAAGACGGAAGAAAGCCCTGGCTCCGCGGGGGAGCCAGGCAGAAGAGGGAGCAAAGAAAAGACCGGGGAGTTGGCGCACCCCCGGCAGAAGACCAGGAAGACCGGAACCCTGGCGAAAGGCACCGGAAAGACCGGGGGATAGGCGCCATCCCCCGGCAGAAGTTGCCGAAGTCCGGATGGCCCCCCCTAATGTAAAAGAGCTTAAATGGGGTGGGGGCCCCCGGCGGAAGGCTCCGGAGAGGACCGAGGGATGGCGCCCTCCCCCGGCAGAAATCACCGAAGCCCAGGGTCCCGGCAGAAGATCGGGAGAGAAGAAACCCCCCCTTGTGAAAGAGCTAAAGAAGAAAGGGGGGGCTCCGGAGCTGATTAATAAAATATTTTATTCTGTGTGGTGTTTTATTTAACTTTACATTTCCCCCAGGTGAATGGGTAGAGGTACGATGTACCCCATACTCATTCACATAGGGTGGGGGGCCGGCATCTGGGGGCCCCCTTATTAAAGGGAGCTCGCAGATTCCGATTAGCCCCGCCCGCATACCCCGACAACCAATGGCAAGGGTTGTCGGGAAGAGGCTCTTGTCCCTATCGACATGGGGGCAAGAGTGCTGTGGGGTGGGGGGGCAGTGCCCCCCTCCCCCATGTTGAGGGCATGCGGTCTGGTACGGCTCAGGAGGGGGGGTCCGCTCGCTCGTCCCCACCCCCATTCCTGTCCGGGCCAGACTGCGTGCTTGGGATGAGGGCTTGGTTTGGATCTGGGGGGGAACCCCGCGCCGAATCGGTGCGGGTTTAACCCCTCACGTTCCGGACAGAGCCTAAGAGCCTAATGTAGCCCTGGAGGGGCGCGGAGTTCCCCTTCATGGCTGAAAACAGCTCGGAGATTCCCGTGCTCCGCGTCACGCAGCACAATTACGGGTACGCCGCTTGGTATTTACCAAAATTTTCACGGCGTACTGACACGGCGCACGGGAAGCTCCGAAATTTCTCTCTACGCATGCCCAGTATGCAAATGAACCTCCCGAGGTTCAGGCGCACTGTGCAAGCGTACGGGGATCTGTTTTCAAAAAACACTTTCACTTTCAATTCGGCCCGCCAAACACATTCAAACACATGTCACTTCACTTCCCCTGCATCCCCCCACCTCCCCCCTAATAAACTCCCGCCCAAACCCCCGCAATTTACATTTCAATGTGCCGTGCGCCAGGTCTATCAGGTGCACAATGCACCCTCTCCTGGGCGCACGGAGCACATTAGTAACTAGGGAAATACACTGCACTAGCAGCGTATTTCTTTTGTAAATGACCAAACGGCTGCTACTCCTGCTTTTACTCCATGAGTCATGGAGTAAAGGCTTTGGTAAATCAGCCCCTCTGTTCAATGACAGGTGTCATAAATAAGGAAAACAGCTATAAATAGGGTTGAGCGAACCCGAACTGTAAAGTTTATGTTCGGTACGGACTTTGTTTTTTTTTTCTCCCGAACCCGAATAATTGGAAAAAGTTTGGGTTCGGGTTTGGAGTTCGGCTATTTTATGGCGCGCTGCACGGCAGCCAATCGCCATTTGTTTTACTAGTGTGACTAGGAAGCCATCACAGCCATGCCTACTAATGGCCAGCATGTGACCCAGCATCTGACCAGCCTCTATATCAGATAGAGGCACACAGCACAGCTCGTCACTCTGCATTAGCTAGTGAAGGGAGAGGCTGCTGCTAATTGAGGGACAGTGTCAGAGAGGTGTATCCTGCTTCAGAAATCTACACAAGCACTGTTTATTTCTGTGCGATCTGCATCTTATCGTTTAGGGCTTGTCACTCTGATTTAGCTAGGGTAGGGACAGGCTGCTGTTGATTGAGGGACAGTGTCAGAGAGGTGTATCCTGCTTCAGAAATCTACACAAGCACTGTTTATTTCTGTGCGATCTGCATCTTATTGTTTAGGGCTCGTCACTCTGCTTTTGCTAGGGTAGGGAGAGGCTGCTGCTGATTGAGGGACAGTGTCAGAGAGGTGTACCCTGCTTCAGAAATCTACACAAGCACTGTTTATTTCTGTGCGATCTGCATCTTATCGTTTAGGGCTTGTTACTCTGCTTTAGCTAGGGTAGGCACAGGCTGCTGTTGATTGAGGGACATTGTCAGAGAGGTGTATCCTGCTTCAGAAATCTACACAAGCACTGTTTATTTCTGTGAGATCTTATAGTTTAGGGAGAGGTTCCAGCTATTTGCTTTAGGGACAGCAATCTATAGGTGACTCTCTGTATATTTCACCAGCACTGCACCTGTCACCTGTGATATACTGTGTGTGTCCAGTACATAGTTTAGGGAGAGGTTCCAGATATTTCCTATAGGGACAGCAATCTATAGGTGACTCTCTGTGTATTTCACCAGCACTGCACCTGTCACCTGTGATATACTGTGTGTGTCCAGTACATAGTTTAGGGAGAGGTTCCAGCTATTTCCTATAGGCACAGAAATATATAGGTGACTCTATGTATATTTCACCAGCACTGCACCTGTCACTTGTGATATACTGTGTGTGTCCAGTACATAGTTTAGGGAGAGGTTCCAGCTATTTCCTATAGGGACAACAATCTATAGGCGAATCTCTGTATATTTCACCAGCACTGCACCTGTCACCTGTGATATACAGGTGTATCCTGCTTCAGAAATCTACACAAGCACTGTTTATTTCTGTGAGATCTTATAGTTTAGGGAGAGGTTCCAGCTATTTGCTTTAGGGACAGCAATCTATAGGTGACTCTCTGTATATTTCACCAGCACTGCACCTGTCACCTGTGATATACTGTGTGTGTCCAGTACATAGTTTAGGGAGAGGTTCCAGCTATTTCCTATAGGGACAGCAATCTATAGGTGACTCTCTGTATATTTCACCAGCACTGCACCTGTCACCTGTGATATACTGTGTGTGTCCAGTACATAGTTTAGGGAGAGGTTCCAGCTATTTCCTATAGGGACATAAATCTATAGGTGACTCTATGTATATTTCACCAGCACTGCACCTGTCACCTGTGATATACTGTGTGTGTCCAGTACATAGTTTAGGGAGAGGTTCCAGCTATTTCCTACAGGGACAGCAATCTATAGGTGACTCTCTGTATATTTCACCAGCACTGCACCTGTCACCTGTGATATACTGTGTGTGTCCAGTACATAGTTTAGGGAGAGGTTCCAGCGATTTCCTATAGGGACAACAATCTATAGGCGACTCTCTGTATATTTCACCAGCACTGCACCTGTCACCTGTGATATACTGTGTGTGTCCAGTACATAGTTTAGGGAGAGGTTCCAGCTTTTTCCTATAGGGACATAAATCTATAGGTGACTCTATGTATATTTCACCAGCACTGCACCTGTCACCTGTGATATACTGTGTGTGTCCAGTACATAGTTTAGGGAGAGGTTCCGGCTATTTCCTATAGGGACAGAAATATATAGGTGAATCTCTGTATATTTCACCAGCACTGCACATGTCACCTGTGATATACTGTGTGTGTCCAGTACATAGTTTAGGGAGAGGTTCCAGCTATTTCCTATAGGGACAGCAATCTATAGGTGACTCTGTGTATTTTACCAGCACTGCACCTGTCACCTGTGATATACTGTGTGTGTCCAGTGCATAGTTTAGGGAGAGGTTCCAGCTATTTCATATAGGGACAGCAATCTATAGGTGACTCTCTGTGTATTTCACCAGCACTCAACCTGTCCCCTTTGATATACTGTCTGTGCAGTACATTGTTTAGGGCTATGTTCCTGCTTCTTGCTATAAGTAGAGACATATGTAGGTGAATCTCTGCATATTTCACCAGCACTCTACCTGTCCCCTGTGATATACTGTCTGTGCACTACATTGTTTAGGGCTAGGTTCCTGCTTCTTGCTATAGGGAGAGAAATATATAGGTGAATCTCTGCATATTTCACCAGCACTCCACATGTCCCCTGTGATATACTGTGTGTTCAGTACATTGTTTAGGGCTAGATTCCTGCTTCTTGCTATAGGTAGAGAAATATATAGGTGAATCTCTGCATATTTCACCAGCACTCTACCTGTCCCCTGTGATATACTGTCTGTGCAGTACATTGTTTAGGGCTATGTTCCTGCTTCTTGCTGTAGGTAGAGAAATATATAGGTGTATCTCTGCATATTTCACCAGCACTCTACCTGTCCCCTGTGATATACTGTCTGTGCAGTACATTGGTTATGGCTAGGTTCCTGCTTCTTGCTATAGGTAGAGAAATATATAGGAGAATCTCTGCATATTTCACCAGCACTCTACCTGTCCCCTGTGATATACTGTCTGTGCAGTACATTGTTTAGGGCTAGGTTCCAGCTTCTTGCTATAGGGAAATAATTATATAGGTGAATCTCTGCATATAGGATGTGGCACAGGAAGAGGAGCAGGAGGAGGAATCGGGATCATTTCCAAGGCTTTCAGGGCAGTCATTCACAAGTGGCTCCGAGGGTGGGTTCCTGCACCAACAAAGGCCAGGTACACAATTGTCCAGCAAGGGCACAGTTCTGGAGCATGACGAAGTGGAGGATGAGGAGGAGGAAGACATGGAGGAGGAGGAGGAACCATGTTCACAGCAGGATGGCATCCAGACCAGCTCATGGCCATCACTGGTGCATGGCTGGGGGGATACAGAGGACACAGATGACACACCTCCCACAGAGGACAGCTTTTCGTTGCCTCTGGGAAGCCTGGCACACATGAGCGATTACATGCTGCAGTGTCTCCGCAACGACCGACGTGTTTCGCACATTTTAACAGGTGTTGATTACTGGGTGGCCACGCTGCTGGATCCTCGTTACAAGGACAATGCACCGTCCTTAATTCCCTCACTGGAGCGTGATCGCAAGATGTGCGAGTACAAGCGCACGCTGGTAGACGCGCTGCTGGTGCAGTTCCCACCTGGCAGCGGGGGCACAGTGGAAGCAGAAGGCGGAGGAAGAGGTCGCCAACGCAGCAGGGGCACCGCCAGCACCTCAGAAGGCAGGGCTAGCATGGCCGAAATGTGGAAAAGCTTTGTCAGCACGCCACAACAAACAGCACCACCAGCTGATATGGAACGTTTTAGCAGGAGGCAGCATTTCAGCAACATGGTGGAGCAGTATGTGTGCACACGCCTAGACGTACTGAATGACGGCTATGCCCCCTTAAACTTCTGGGTCTCCAAATTTGGCACATCGCCTGTGCTTGCCCTTTACGCCTTGGAGGTGCTGGCCTGCCCTGCGGCCAGTGTATTGTCTAAACGTGTATTTAGCACGGCAGGGGGCGTTATCACAGACAAGCGCAGCCGCCTGTCCAGAGCCAATGTGGACAAGCTCACGTTCATTAAAATGAGCCAGGCATGGATCCCACAGGACTTGTCCGTACCTTGTGCAGAATAGACACCGGGCCGGCCTTACCCAGCCATTGTTTTTTTTCTGATCTTTCTAGGGTTGCCATCTCATCCCTTTAAAAGCAAAAACATATTAATTACACAGGTTCTCTGGCTGATTAAGGTGCTGCTAATTAAACACACTTGGTGCCTTATCGTAATTAAATTAGCCCCAGAACCTGTGTAATTACTTCAGGTTTAAAGGGATGAGGTAGCAACCCTAGATCTTTCTCACTCTTTTGGGGTTTACCCTAATTTAAAAAATAAATCAATTAAAAACCAAAACCTGCTGTGTTGGCTACCTCCTCCTCCTCCACCGCCGCTTCCACCTACACTGCCACATCCACCTCAACCTCCTACTACATATGGACCTCGTCCTCCTAGGTCAAAATGATTTTATTTTAATTTTTTTATGTTATTTTAAGTTATTTCCCTATCCACATTTATTTTCAGAGTACTTGCCATGCTCTTCCTGACATATTGCTGCCATTTGCAGCCCTCCAGCCCTTTCCCTTAGTTTTTTACAGACATTTTAGGAGTCAAAAGTCCGGGTCCCCATTGACTTCAATGGGGTTCGGGTTCGGGTAAAATTCCGGGTTCGGGTCCGAACCCGAACATCCAGGTGTCCGCTCAACTCTAGTTATAAATAACATCTTATTTTTGAATATAATATTAGTCCAAAGTGCAACGCTTGAAAATAGTGATAAATATGTAATAGTCAAAATGATAACAGGTTCCAATGAATTGTGAAGATGAAAAACTTCCACCAAGCTTCGGGGTGCACAAAAGAAAAAAGCACACCAACACCCAGTGCAATCAATCTGCTTACCAGATAGATAAGAAAAGCCTGGAGCAAAGACAAGCCTGCATTAAGCGCAGGGCCGGCATGACAGGGTTAACAGAACCCTTGCAAGCCAGGTAGGAGTGGTTCTAGGAGGGAGGGTAGTGGGGAGGGGAGGAGAGGTGATAAATTACTTCCGCCCCTCCTCCCGGGCAGCACAGCGTGGGGAAAGTTCTCAGAGGTAGGAGCACGTTGGGGCTGGTGATTTTATAATGGCGGCGGTGGAGGAGATGTTAGCCCGATTGGGGCGGAGGCTGAGCTGCGTGGCGAGGGGTGGCTCGGGCAGACGCTGGGGCCGCTTCTCCCGCAGGGTGGAGGAAGCTCACAGGCCACGGGGAGAGAGGCCACACGAGCTCGGAGGTCTAGGCCTCCGGAGCGCTACTCGCCGGGCCCCTCCCCCAGGGCACAGCGGCGAGATGGGAGTCCCCCTAGAGCCCCTTTGGGCCCCCGCTAAGTGGATGGCATTGTTAGTAGCGGGGGGCCCCGGGAGGAATCCCCGACGCGATCACAGTTCTGTGGACGGCAGGTCTGGAGGCTCCGGTCCGGCGGCTAGGTCTGCCCGGCATAGGGATAAAACTACTGTGGGCTCCGCCCCCGGTTGTGCACCGGAGGGCTCTGAACCTCGGCGCGGGAGATCTATCCCAGCGATGGCTAGCCCCTCACCATCCGTGGCTAGCCACCTCCATTCCAGCCCATGTGAGATGACCAAGAGGGGGCGAGGGAGAGAGGAAGATAGCAGTTGGCGGAGCAGAGGCCCGGCACCTAAGAAGGCGATGGCGAAATTGGTGGGCGGGTCCAGAGCGCATAGGTGGAGCCAATCGAGCGCGGGACCCTCACCTGCCAGGCCCGAGTCGCCTGGTGGGCCTTCATCGGAGGAGGAGGATGTTCGGCCCGAGGGCCTGTCAGAGGGAGAACTGACTGGTTCAGATGAGGAGAGCGGGTCCAGGACGGTTGCGGCACTGAGGAAGATGAGTCGGTCGGCTGGTGGGATTGCTTCCAGACAGCCCGGTAAGTCGGTTTCTTTTTTTCATTCTTCTTTACAGTCTAGTGGGATGTCTGTGGGGGGCCGGGGGAGGGGCCTCATGAACGGGTGATGATGCCCGCAGTGGCGGGAGGAGATAGTGGGGTGGCTGTCGGGGGGGTCAGTGCCCACGGGGGGAATGCTGCGGCTGACTCGGGCTTGCAGCGTTTTTTGGTGGGTCTGGAGGTCTTGGTGAGCCAGCTAAAGGGGGGGACAACCCTGCCGCTAGCCCGCTTCATCAGGGGATCACGTGATGTGACGAACATGCGTCGGGACATTAGAGTACGAACCTGATATGAGAAATCGGCTCTACGGACACTGAGGGACAGAGCGTTGGCAGTGAGAAGCTAAAGAGACGAGCTCGGCGCTCGTGGAGATAGGCACTTCTTCCTTACACACTGTGTAAGTTGTGTAAGTGTACACTTACCCATTTCATTTTTGAAAACCCCTCCTTTTATGTGTGGCAGGAGGACAAGGCTACAATATATACTTTTTCATCCTTCCCACATGTATGGCCAATCATTGAGATCTGACAGGAAGACATCCACCTAACAGGAGGCTGAAGCATTGGTAATTTATTTTGGCTCTGAGTGACAGCTGGGAGGTAAGCTGTTAGGATCACTAATGGTGTGGGCTGCACGGCTTGTGGATTCGATTAGGCTGCACACCTTCACCTACTTGATTTTGGAACTTTTTCATTTTCAAACATTCACCCATTCACCTTTGCATCAACCTTCCTTGGAACTGTGGTTTTTCCCTTTGTTTGAACCAATCCGGGACTATATTTATTTTACTTTTATTTTTGTATATATACACTTGTTAATATATATATATATTTTGTCACTGTAGGTTTTTCACTGTGTTCATTGTAATACAGTCCAGCCAGGACTGTACCTACTTATTACCGTTTTAGGTCACTTTCTTTATGTCTGTACACCCTCTGATTCCCCAGGTTCACGTCCCCCCCTCCCCCCCCACCTTTTTTCCTTTGCTCTCCCTTTATCCATTCACTAGTTTAAATCACAGCGCAGACACTCACACTTTTTTGCATTTTCACTCATTGTCTTAATTGGACAGACCCCTTTTTGTTTGCTGCAGTGCCCACATTCACCTTTTTGCATCCCCCCTCCCCCCTTCCACTCCCTTCCTTCCCCATCCATCTATTACAGTGCAGGAGTTTCATCCAGTTTTATAATTTTGACATGGAGCTGTACACGGACGCGGCCGGGGGGTCGGGATTTGGGGCGTTCTTTCAGGGCAAGTGGAGTGCTGGCCCTTGGCCTCAGTCCTGGCTGGCAGCGGGGTTCACAAGGAATTTGGTGCTGCTGGAGCTGTTTCCGGTGGTGCTGCCGGTCGAGTTGTGGGGCGCGTCTTTGCGGGATCGGAAGGTTCGTTTCCACAGGGATAATTTGGGGGTGGTACAAGTAATCAATAGGGTTACGGCGTCTTTTCCTCCAGTTATTCGGCTCCTGCGGCACCTGGTGCTACGCTGTTTGAACTGAATATTTTTGTATACGGTGCATTTGCCGGGGGTGGAAAATGTAGTGGCTGACTCCTTGTCTCGCTTTCAGTGGGACAGGTTTCGGGAGTTGGTGCCGGAGGCAGAGCAGCATGGGGTCCCTTGTCCAGACTGTGGAGGATTCTGTTGGAATCGTCTCCCACTGGATCAGAAGGTCGGTGAGTGTGGGGACGTGGGCCGCCTATGAGACGGTCTAGTTGGAATGGCGGAGGTGGATCCTTCTGGTCCGGAGGTACGTGTTCTGGTCTTGTATTTTTTGTCAAGGAACATGGAGGCTGGGGTGTCGCAATCGGTGTTGAATAAGAAATTGGTGAGTTTGGCCTTCTTGTTTAAATAAAAAGGGTGTCCGGATTTCACGAAGGATTTTTGGGTGCGTCAAGCGCTAAAAGGTTATAGGAAGCCGGGGCGGCCTTTGGATTCTAGGCGCCCGGTGTCATTTGACATTTTGAGAGGTATTATGGGGGAGTTGGAGAAGTTGTGTTCGTCATGGTACCAGGTGTCCTTGTTTCGTGCAGCATTTTCGCTGGCGGTTTTTGGAGCATTTTGAGTTGGTGAGTTAGTCAGCTCTTCTAAAGAGGTGCAGGGGGGTATGATGGCTGCTGATGTGGTGTGGGCACAGGAAGGGGTGAATCTGTTTTTAAAGAGATCCAATACGGATCAGATGGGGAGGGGTAGGTCGGTGCAGGTGTTCCCTATTCCTGGTTCGGCTCTGTGCCCGGTCGGGGCAGTGCGATAGTTCCTGGAAGTGCGCCCGAGGGTTCCTTTTTGTTGCATGAGGATGGGGCTCCCTTGTCGCGTTATCAATTCGTAGCGGTGTTCAGGAAGTGTTTGGGGGCGTTGGGCCTGGTGGAAAAATAATTGTCATCGCATTCATTTAGAATTGGTGCGTATATATGTTGCTTGATGTTTTTCAGGTACAGGACAGGGATTGGTCTGGATACTGGGCCATTCCTTCGTGCATTGGGGGGCTAAGAGAGCGGATGTGCGACCGGACGGTCGACAGCTGTGGGTCCCTAGACATGAGGCATGTGTACGATGGCTGGGGTTCCCTGGGATGCTGTGGAGCAGGATGGTTCCAGAAGTGCACAGGTTTGCACGCTTGGACCGACCCTCTGATGTGCTGGTTCTTCATGTTGGGGGTAATGATTTAGGGGTTCAGTCAATGTTGGATGTCACGCGGGACATTAAATTCGATCTCCTGCGCATCCGCATGTCATTCCCTGACATGATTGTAGTATGGTCGGACATGGTGGAAAGGACATCATGGAAGATGGCAAGGTCAGTGGAGGGAGTAAACAGAGCAAGGAGGAAGATTAACAGAGATGTGGGGAGGTTTGTGATCAGGAATGGGGGCTTGGTGGTCAGGCATCCGGAGTTGGAGGTGGATACATGGAGATACCTGCGGGGTGATAGAGTTCACCTTACAGGAGTGGGTATCGACATGTGGGTGTTGGGCCTGCAGGATGGGGTACAGCGAGCCCTGAGGGTGTGGAGGTGCGCCCAAAGGTAAGGTGTTACCCTTGGTTGCTGGTGGCAGGTGTTGGACTTTGCAGGAGAAGAAATACCTCAAAGAAGGATGGCAGTACCTAGCGGTGGTATGGGTGCTGAAGGGGTGTTATTTTTCCAGTTAACCAAAGTGTGGCTGGAATGTTGGTTAATGGGGGCACTGCGGTCAGTGGTCGTCTCTGAGCCAGCTTGTCGGCTTGAGGCCTATGACCAGAGGTTAGGTACCGCAGTGCCAAAATGTTATAAAATGTTATAAAAGGTTACAAGATAGTGTTTTTAGTGGTGCCTGCAAAGTCCAGCGCTAGTTATGGATAGAATTGTTTTCAGGAAAATGTTGTTGTTTATATGTTATTTCAAATTTAATATTTAAAGTTAATTTAAAATAAAGGAGGCTGCTACGGCCAGTTTTTACTCCAAGTTAACGGTGGTGGTCTCATTATTTATTAAAGGTATAGAAGTGGAGTATATGTTGTGGGGTCTTAGCAGCAATGGGAATATCTGGGATACCATAGTCAAGAAAGGCGCGGAGCAAAGACAAGCCTGCACTAAGCGCAGGGCCGGCATGACAGGGTTAACAGAACCCTTGCAAGCCAGGTAGGAGTGGTTCTAGGAGGGAGGGCAGTGGGGAGGGGAGGAGAGGTGATAAATTACTTCCGCCCCTCCTCCCGGGCAGCACAGTGTGGGGAAAGTTCCCGCCCACCCTCCCTTGGTTACAGGCTTGGTGGTAAGTTGGTTATATTTGTTTGTGTTGGTTGTTTTTTGGCGCTTTCCTTTTTCTCCTTATGCAGGTACGCTGTTTATGCAGTCGTGGCAGTGGCGGGTGTTGGACTTTGCAGGAGAAGAAATACCTCAAAGAAGGATGGCAGTACCTAGCGGTGGTATGGGTGCTGAAGGGTGTTATTTTTACAGTTAACCAAAGTGTGGCTGGAATGTTGGTTAGTGGTCGTCTCTGAGCCAGTTTGTCGGCTTGAGGCCTATGACCACAGGTTAGGTACCGCAGTGCCCAAAATGTTATAAAATGTTATAAAAGGTTACAAGATAGTGGGGCAGATTCAGATAGAGATATGACGGCGTATCTCCTGATACACCGTCGTATCTCTGAGATCCGACGGTCGGATCTATGCGGCGGATTCATAGAATCAGGTTCCACATAGATCTCCCTAAGATCCGACAGGTGTAAGTGACTTACACCGTCGGATCTTAGGCTGCAATCTCCCGCTGGCCGCTAGGTGGCGCTTCCATTTTTATACGCGACGAATATGCAAATGAGGAGATCCGCCGATTCAGAAACGAACGCCCGCCCGTTGCTTTTTTTTTACGTCGTTTGCGTTTGGCTTTTTCCGGCGGATAGTTACCCCTGCTATATGCGGCGTATCCTATGTTAAGTATGGCCGTCGTTCCGGCGCCGAGTTTTGAATTTTTTACGTCGTTTGCGTAAGTCCGTCGCAAATACGGATGGAGGTAATTTACATTCCCATCTAAACCAATGACGTCCTAGCGACGTCATTTGGAGCAATGCACGCTGGGAAATTTAGTCGGCGGCGCATTCGCAGTACGATGGGCGCGGGGACACGCCTGATTTAAATAGTAAACTCCCCCTAGCCGCGGAATTTGAATTCCGCCGGGGGATTTACGATCCGCCAGCGCAACTTTCGAGGCAAGTGCTTTCTGAATACAGCACTTGCCTCAAAAACTTGCGCTGGCGGATCGTAAATAAGATAGATTACGCGGATCTAAAGATCCACTGATCTATCTGAATCTGCCCCAGTGTTTTTAGTGGTGCCTGCAAAGTCCAGCGCTAGTTATGGATAGAATTGTTTTCAGGAAAATGTTGTTGTTTATATGTTATTTCAAATGTAATATTTAAAGTTAATTTAAAATAAAGGAGGCTGCTACGGCCAGTTTTTACTCCAAGTTAACGGTGGTCGTCTCATTATTTATTAAAGGTATAGAAGTGGAGTATAAGTTGTGGGGTCTTAGCAGCAATGGGAATATCTGGGATACCATAGTCATGAAAAACAAGCATTGTTCTGCTTTGCGTTATTGAACTGTTGTATAACACTAGTCAGGCAGCTTAGCAATAATTCAGAAGTCAAGAAATGTGAGACATCAGATCTGTATGTATTATTTTTTCTGAATAACTTTGTAAAACTACAACATAAGCATAAACAAAACATATGTGTCATTACATTAAACATTATACAGCAGCCTCACTCCATCAGTCAGAGTACTCACAGACAATTCCATCATTAGTCCAGGAACTTGATTGGATTGGATTGAGAGCTCCTCTGCATGAGGTCTGCTAGATCCAGAAGCAGTCATGAAATTGAGGAAATACAGTTCCAGGTTAAAGGTTACTACCTCTAACTCTGAGGAAAATACAGCTTCCTATCAAGCTCTGGCAAAATAACTAACCCTGACCACTAGATGGCAGCAACGTCAAACTAACATTGCAGTATAATCTGTAACAGCACATTGCACACATTTACTATGAACAATATGGGCAGAACACTCCGTGTCTGGCATAATTTATTATGTCACTACCCAAATAACTACTGCTATGCAGAAAAAAAAACATACAAACACAAAATGGAATCCTGGCTAGTCTGAGATCAAAACTATAATGTCAGTTATAGGTCTGAGATCAATTCTGGCAGTCTTATTTTTTACAATCTTGACCTCCACTTTTCTAACCTTGCCATCCCTGCTTGGTAGAGCATTGACAATAAGTCCTACTGGCCACTTGTTCCTGCCCTCCTGGCTGTCCTTCAACAGAACAACATCACCCACTTTTACATTTGGGCAATCCTCAGTCCATTTCCTACAACATTGCAGATTTGACAGATACTCTCTCTTGTATATTTTCCAAAAGGTGTCTGTCAAGCATTGTACTTGCTTCCATTGTTTTGCATGAACTTGTGTTGTACTTATGGTTCCAGATGGAGCAGACAAAGAGTTCACCTTTTGAGTAAACAACATTGCTGGGGTAAGGACTGAGTAAAACATAGGGGTCTGATAATATAGATATAGATATATAAATATAGACGTTCACTTTAAGGATTGATAATGCACTCTTGTTTGCTTTTTCACAGATGTTCACAGCTTCTTCGTTTTGTCCTTGGAAATCAGACAGAAGACTGATAAGGCCTGTTGAAAATAGACTTTCTACTAAACCAGTTTGAACTGACCAGAGACTCCTGGATAAGGTTTTTCTGCCAGTCACGTGATGTTACCACCCATTTAACTGTTCCCTTACTATAAAGAAGAAATGGACTTTGATTGGACTAAACTATACGATCACATCTTTATCACACCTAGAATACACTTGATACACACCCATATCTTATAAATATTCATACGTATAAATTGTATATCCCGTAGTTGTAAGCTCAGAAACACTTTCACTTTTACTCGCTTATATGGCCGAGATCTGTGTTGTCTTTCTCCATTGCAATGTCTTATAATTAAAGCACCTACTTATGTGGATCTACTGTCTCATCTGATGGTCTAATTAAGACCCCCAAAATTGGATTTAACAGCCGACCAAAGAGATTGGAAACCCATGGTGGGCAGAACCAGTGGCCATGGTAAGAAAATCTTTTATTCTTACTCTTTCTGCCCACCGCGGCAAGTACCAGTCGGTGTCTGAAGTCTATTGGCTGACATCTGATGTGTTTGTTTTCCTTTGATGAGATGGTGAGATAAAATGAATGCAAACCAGAGTAATGTTAATGCTACACTATTTGACCCAAATAACTCCTCTACTTCACTTGTTGCAGAAATAATAGAGTCTATAGTAATCATTGTTGGTGGATTGCTAATCTTTTGTTTATATGCTTGGGGTGTCAATAGTTTTATGAGACTTGTGAGAAGGTATGCCCAGAGGACTGTAGTGGTATAATAGCCTGTGTGTGGCTACGTGATAGGCCTGTGTGGCCAAGTGTAATAAGTGCCATTTGACGGCTACTGTGTGTAGCCCGGAGAATATATATACATTTTTGGGTGACGACCCACAAATTGTTAGAGACTCAAAGTGAGGACTCTAATGCCGCGTACACACCATCACTTTATGTGATGAAAAAAAATGACGTTTTTAAAAACGTCACTTTAATTGACTGTGTGTGGGGGAAAACGTCGTTTTATGTCTTGTAAAAAACGACCAAAAAAAATTGAAGCATGCTTCAATTTTATGTGTCGTTTTTCAAAAGTGCACTTTTTACTTCACAGAAATTGACCGTGTGTAGCAAAAAACGTCGTTTTCTAAGACGTTTTTTCATCCACGCATGCCCAGAAGCTACTTATGAAGCAAGCTTCAATGGTAAAACGTGGTGGAACGTAACCTCACTTTGCAAGATCATTGTGAGAAAACGATGGTGTGTAGGCAACTTCGTCTTTGAAAATTGAAGTTTCAAAAACGTCATTTTTTACTTCACAGAAAGTGTCGTTTTTTTCATCACATAAAGTGATGGTGTGTATGCGGCATAAGAATGGGAGTACGGTTCTCCCATGGACCTCTCAATAAAGGGAGAGGTAATAAAAATGGCACAAGTAAATTAAGTCCTCTGACAGAAATGACAGACAGATACGGACAGTGGTCAAGAAATGACCCCAAAACTATTATTGGTTGGACTAAAAATAGAGCAGATCCAATTCCAACTGAAGGAGTTTACAATGTATCAAGTTGGGTCTATGTGTATGTTAATTTTCATGGCAGATTGTTAGAACTGGAAAAAGGCATTACATGTGTGCATTATTGGATTTTTGAAAGTATGCAACGTGATGAAACTTTGACTAGTCATGAACCTGTTAAGATTTTTCTAACGCATGACACTGATGGGCCAAGCAGAAAGGAATTAGACCAAGCAATGCAAGTGTTATCTAAATGTTTAAGAAATGGAAAGATATGTGAAAAAAATCTGTCAGAGATGGTTGAAGCTTTACATTTGTCCTGGGACAATGCAAGTCCTAGACAAAGCAAGAGAAGCAAAGGGAGAGGGAAAGGGAAGAAAGCTAAGGAAGAAAGTGAGGATGAGGACAGTGATTGTGATCAAAAGGATAAAACAGAAACAAAGACCCTTCCTCTACCCAAAAGGCCACCCCAAGCGCATTCCTTAGTGTCCCCATCTCCTACAGCACCCTCTTTTTCAGCTCCTCTTCCTCCTCCCCCAAGATACCAGGCACACTCTGCTTCTAATGTCGCTGGGCAGGGACCATATAGGGGGGCCATAAGGGACCTAGAGGCTATAGCTGCCCAGGAAGAAAATGAAGCTGAATTAGGCTTAATATACAGTACCTATCCTGTTCGCATAATTACTAACACAAGACAAGGACAGGACGGTATACAACCACCAATGATTACAACAAGTACTAGTTACCAGCCCTTTTCACCAGGAGAGATGCATGCTCTTACAAGGGACATTCCACACCCTTCTAAAGACAAAGCTATCTTTATGCAGGAAATGAACAAATTGAAAGAAACTCAAGATTTATACTGGGCAGATATGGCTCAATTGCTGAGATTAGTCCTTGGGCCTGCTGACTTAAACAAGGTTGCACAGAAAAGTGCAGATGACAATGCTAATGTCACTATGTGCCCCACAGGCAGGGGAAACTTTCCATTTCGAGACGAAGACAAGACAACAGATGTACTAGAAAGGAAGTGGGCAGAATGCTGTAGAATTATTAATGAGTGGCCCTAGCAAAACAAGTCAGGTGGTTTGCTGGACGTGAGGCAGGAAAAAGCTGAGGATGTTTTTGATTACTTTAAACGTTTTCACACTATGGCAGAGACAGTGGGAGTCGATCTGGCTGACCGCACTAACATTACTGCCATATATTGCAGGAATGCTGATGTGATGGGACTCAGAGAAGCAATAAGGAAGCGGTTGATGGCAACAAAACCAGAATGGAAAGGTTTTGACTGGGCTTTGCTGAGAGAACTGTGCAGTAGCATTAAGGCTCAGGAAGAAGAAAGAAAGGAGAAAAGGCTGAATACTTTTGTAGCCCAAAATGATGGTCAAGGAGCGGTTTCTCAAAAAGAAACCAGGAAATGCTATAATTGTGGCCGGGTTGGCCATTTGGCAAAAAAATGCAGATTGCCTGACAGACGTAAGCAGAAGAAAGAGGAAGGTGATGATAAATGACTAGTAAAACCGCATGAACTTTCTGAGCACATAGAAGTTAATTTGTGCATCTCTGAGACGGATGGTAAAGACGCTTTTGTATCATTACGCTTTCCACAATTATCAGATCAGGAAATTTCATGCTTAGTTGATTCTGGCTCTGCCCGGACTATAATTCAGAAGTCCCGCCTACCAAAAGATATTCCCCTTACATCTGGGCCACTAGCAGTTGGAGTGGGAGGAAAGTCTACCCCTCTTAAGGAAACGCCCCCAATACAAATTGGTATTGGAGGCCACAATATGTTTCATAAGCTGCTTGTCTCTGACAATGTACCATGTAACCTATTGGGAAGAGATCTATTGAGTCACTTACAAGCCTGTGTACAATATACACCCAATGGAGTAGAAGTACATGTTGAAGAATTAGATGAAGAAATTATATGTGGATTGACAGCCATGGAATTAGAGGAAGAGATTGAAGGTTATATCCCATCTGAGATTGTTGCTCAAATACCTGATATTCTCTGGGCTAAGGGAAAATATGATGTAGGGCTCCTACAAGTCCCTCCGGTTAAAATCAAAATAAAAGCAGGAGCTCAAATCCCACGCATACCACAGTATCCACTGTCACTAAATCAACTCGCTGGTGTAAGAGTACAAATAAAAGAATTACTTGAAGCAGGTGTTATAAAGAAAACAGAAAGCAGAGCACAGACGCCATTGTTTCCTGTAAAGAAAAAGGTTAAGGAGGGAGAAAAGCCAGTGTATCGAATGGTACATGACTTAAGGACCATCAATCAAATCATCGAGGAAGACCCTCCTGTCATCCCAAATCCCAGTACTTTGCTCAATTACATACCTACAGGAACACAGGTGTACACTGTAATAGACCTAGCGAATGCTTTCTTTAGTGTTCCCCTGGATGAAGAGAGCCAAGAATACTTTGCATTCCCGGTTTGAAGGAGAAGTGTATACCTGGACAAGAATTCCGCAAGGAATGATTTCATCTCCAAGTGCATTCTCAAGGGCCATGATTACAATTCTAAATGGGTGGCAACCAGCCCATGAAGGTACAGTGATCAAGGTGTACATTGATGACATCTTACTATGTGCAGACACACAAGAACATTGTGAACAAGACTCTCTTTCTTTGTTGAAATATCTCAGTGAACAGAATTGTAGAGTGTCAAAGGGAAAGGTACAATGGTGCAGACCTCATGTGAAATTTCTTGGTCACTGTCTAGGCCCAGGAACCAAACACATTGACATTGAAAGAAAACGGACAATAACAAAAATGCTTTAGCCGAAAAATCACAAGCAACTCAGAGAATTCATCGGGATGGTGTCATATGTGAGACAATGGATACCAGATGTTAACTAAGTTGAAACCCTTGTATACTGCCCTGACTACACCCCTTGAATGGACAAAGGTATTGGAGGATGCCTTCAATCAGTTAAAAGCTGATATTCAGGCCACACCTGCCCTCAAGTTACCTGACCAAAACAAACCCTTCCAACTATATTGTTTCGTTAAGGGAGCTACAGGTAATGGAGTTCTCACTCAGAGGTCACCATCAGGAACACACATAGTGGCCTATGAAAGTGTGCAATTGGATCCAATCCTCCAGGGAGCACCAACCTGTGTAAAAGCAGTTGCAGCTGCTGCATTACTGGTTGAGAAGGTTGCCATTGTAAGAATGAATCAGCCTCTGACAGTTTATACAACACATGCAGCAAATTAAATCTTGGAAAGAGCAAGGACCAAACACTTTTCATCTGCATTGCTAAGCAAGTATGAAGCGATCCTGCTCGAGTCAGGAGAAATAGAAGTGAAAAGATGCACCACAATCAATCCTGCCAGCTTTCTCCCAGAAAGAGAGGAAGACCTCGAAGAGGAGGGTGACCACAATTGCTTGGAACTCATGGAAGAAGAAATGCAGCAAATCTCCACAGCAAAGGACACTCCTCTTGAGAATCCTGATCTGATCCTGTTTGTAGATGGTTCACACTTATACAAAGATGGATTCCCAAGAACGGCATATGCAGTGACAACATTGGAGGAGGTGATTGAGACCCAACTACTTCCTTCATCACTTTCAGCGCAGGTTGCCGAGTTGGTAGCACTCACCAGAGCATGTGAGACCGCAAAAGATCAATCAGCTAACATCTATACTGATAGCAGGTATGCACTAGGAGTCGTCCATGATTATGGGCCCATATGGAAGAACAGAGGATTCATAACTGCTGCAGGAGAGCCAATTCAAAACTGGAAATATGTTCAAGAACTTTTTGAAGCAGTCATCCTCCCAAAAGAAGTAGCCATCCTGAAGGTCAAGGCACTTACTGGAGGGCAAACTATGGAAGAAAAAGGAAACCAGTTGGTTGATCATACTGCCAGAAAGACTGCTGAAACACCAATGGAAGCTATCATGACTGTTGTCACTGATTTTGCAAAGGAAGAAGAAGAAGCCCGCAAAAGATTGGAATAGAGAAGAGAACAAATACAGAAGGCAAAGGAACTAATTAAGAAATTGCAATAATCTGCACCTGATGATTGGTATGAAATCATGGAAAGGGATGGAGCAAAGAAGGACCAAGATGGACTCTTGTGCAAGGAAAATGGAATATGTGTCCCACCTCAAACAGAGAATATGATCATGCAACTAGCCCATGGCCCAGGTCATGTAGGCCCTAAGGCAATGGTAAGAAACATTGCAAAAGCTGGATGGTTTGTGCAATACTCCGCAAATTCATGTCAAGACTTTGTTGAGGGATGCATAATCTGTGCTAAAAATAACCCAGGAAAACCGACCAGAGTAACACAAAGACATTTGGCAAAAACAATGTTCCCTTTCCAAAGACTTCAGATTGATTACATCCAATTGCCCAAATAAGGCCAATATCAATATGTTTTGGTGTGCGTAGACATGTTTTCAAACTGGATAGAAGCCTGGCCAGTGGCTAAAGCAAATGCCAAGACAACAGCAAGGAAGCTCCTTTCTGAAATAATATGTCGTTTTGGAGTCCCTGAAACCATTGAGAGTGACCGAGGAACACATTTCACTGGACAGATCATGCAAATAATATGCAAGGACTTGGGAATTGAGCAGGCCTTCCATACCCCCTATCATCCTCAGAGTTCAGGAAAGGTAGAAAGATACAATGGGATTATTAAAAACAGGCTAGCTAAACTTATGCAGGAACTGGAGGAAGGATCAGTAAAGAAACAATGGCCAGAACTGTTGCCTCTGGTTCTTTACAGCATCAGGACTACCCCTACTTGTAAGTCAGAGAACTTGAGCCCTTATGAAATTTTGTTTGGGGGGCCCACCTAAGACAGGGTTGTATTTTCCACACCAGACTGCTGTAATGTATAATGATCTTGTTTCTTATGTGATTGCTTTACACAAACAACTAACTATTACGCACAAGCTTTTCTTTGATTCAATTCCAGATCCAGATCAAGTAACTGGAACACATGATTTACAGCCAGGTGATTGGGTCCTAGTGAAAGAACACGTGAAGGTGCCTTTGGGACCAAAATTTGAAGGACCCTACCAAGTACTCCTGACAACTGCTACAGCTGTAAAGTTGAAGGGAAAGCAGACGTGGATACATGCCAGCCATTGCAAAAAAGTACAGCCAGTGTTAAAAGATGAGTAAAATACTACTATGCCTTTGCTTGATCCTAACAGTCACGGCTATAGAGGAAAACCAGCTGCACAATTTGCACATGATGGCAGGCATAAGGGGGAACTTGAGTAATTGCTGGATTTGTTCACATAGGCCAGACAGTTCAAAAGGTATACACCTAGTACCCATTCCCATACATTTAACCACCTGGAAAACAGTATCCTTATGGGCCAAGCCAGGCATTGGCCTTAGCCAGGCCCCGGACATTAAACCCATTTACCTTCACTCTGATTTTAAACAGTACAAGGTTGCACACATACCAGTATGTCTAGAGATGCCACAAATGTTTTATTTTTCTGAAAAATCACTTAATTTCAAATATAACAAAAGACCTTTGGGACTATCCCCTTGCTCAGCACAGTCAAAAGGTATACAATGTGGCATCAGAATAGAATATATGACAAACCCAGATTACATCCTGTATAGAGATGGAAAATTCAAGGGATTAGAATGGTTTTTAGCCTCCAGAGACTGCACAGGAATAACGCATACACCCAAAAACTATAGATCTCAGGATGTCTGTATAACTTCTTTTGCATCTTCATGGGGTTATACTCAACCTGAAGTGGATCGCTTTCCATTGTTCGATCAGAATCTGTTTTATCTAATTCATGCTGGAATGTGGCAATATCCTAGGGTGGGAACTGTCTTTGCAGCCAGATGCTACCATTATGAGACCCGCGAGTATGTACGCTGCCCTGGTCATAGACTTTTTACACCATATGTACTAACAGATCCTTACTACCTTATCTGTGGTCAAAAGGCTTATAAGTGGATACCTCCCCATAGTTATGGTAATTGCTATATTGGGACATTAGCGCCATCCCTTTTTGTGGTCAAGGAAAATAACATTAGGATATACAAAATAGCAATGAATCATTTAGAGGACTACCATCAACCCGTGGCCCGGATTCAGATAGCACTTACGCCGGCGTATCTCGAGATGTGCTGCATAAGTGTAAATTTGCGCCGTTGTATCAATGCGCCGTACCCACAGAACCAGATGCGCCTCAAAATAGGCTTCTTCCTACCGGCGTAACTTTTCTACGCCGGCACGGCATAGGCCCATATTTACGCTGGACGGATGTGCCGCTCCCATAGATTTTGTATTCAAATATGCAAATGAGTGAGATACGCCGATTCAGAAACGTACGTTTGTCCGGTGCAGGCTACGCGCGATGCGTGTAAGTGGAAAGTCCGGCGGAAAGTTACCCCTCATAAAGCAGGGGTAACTTTACACCAGACTTGCACAGGTCAGCTGGAGAGCAGCTACAGCAGCACCATTTCAGACTACCTGAGTAACAACACTTGCAGGACAACACATCTGTATGCCAACATGCCAGGGGCAGCTGTGGTCATAGCACTACTGCGTTTACGGGCACGTAGAAGGGCACAGGAGAGGATATACCGAACGCGCATTGACGTCTTTGGCATGGGTGAATCAGAGGTGTATCGCATCTTCAGATTCAGCCCTGATGCCATCCTGGAATTAGCCAGAACCCTGCATGATGACATCACCAGCAAGACACACCGCATACATGCAGTGCAGCCACTGGTCAAGGTCCTGGCAACACTGCATTTCCTCGCCAGTGGATCTTTTTAAAGAACAAGTGGAGTCGTGGCTGGTTTGTCACAATCCACCATGAGCAGATGCGTGCACTAGGTTGTCCCCGCAATCCTCAGATGCATGTCCCACCACTTCATCAGACCCACCCAGGAGCATCTGCAGCAGAAGGCAATGGAGGATTTCTACAGAATTGCCAGATTCCTACGCACTGTGGGGGCCATTGATTGCACACATGTGGCACTACCGCCCCCCCGTGCCACAGAGCACATATACTGCAATCGTAAGCATTGGCATTCCATCAACGTACAGGTGATAGCCGATGCCCAATGCCTCATATGGCACGTCCGTGCCAAACACCCAGGGGCCAGCCACAACAGCTTCATATACCGTCAAAGCACCATCCCAACAGAATTTAATCAGAACATGTACGGGAACAGCTGGCTGGTTGGTGAGTGACATGGGTGTCAAGCATGAGTGTCCGACCCCACGATGCAGACATCACGAGGGGCACATGCACGACTAACATCCTCCTGTCCTTTCCCTTCCAGGTGACGCGGCATATGCACTTGGACCCCATCTCATGACTCCATTCCGGAATCCCCAAACCAGAGGAGAGAGAAGATACAATGATGCACACGCACGTACCCGTGCAGTGGTGGAACGCACATTTGGCCTCCTGAAGTCCCGTTTCCGATGCCTGGATAAGTCTGGGGGTACCCTGTTGTATTCCCCAAACTTTGTGTGCCAGATCATCGGTGCATGTTGCATTCTGCCCAACTACGCCATGAGAAAGGGCCTGGAGATTGACCTACGTGATGACCTGACCCCCGAACCACACAGTCCCCCCCTGCCCGAGGCTACCCTGTCTGCTGAGGGAAGAGCAGTCAGGAGATGCCTCGTGGTAGGCTTCTTTACAAGTTAAACACACACATTCATCATGGCACAATGAGAATGCACGCATGCACACCACTGTGGTCCCTAGCACACACACCCCACATCCTCATGATATTGGATTAGCCCAAGTCCACCAAGCAGGACTTGGGAGCAGCAACGCCGTGGCAAGGCTCCAATTATGTTGCTGACCATTCATACACCATTCACACGGGTCGTGGGGATAATTTCTCCCCAACGACCGAGGGTGACACCCCTTTGCCGGCAGGAGTGTCACCCCCCCACATTCACACACCAGTCACAATATAGTCTACACTACTCCCTACTCCCCATATTAGTTGACCAGATGTTTAATGAAACTGAGAGTGCGATCAATGAAATAGCTGCAGACCTAAGATTGCTACACAAGCGTACCTTGCAAACTAAATTGGCCCTAGACTATCTGTTGGCTAAGGAAGGAGGTCTATGTGTGCTTGTAAATGATAGTGCCTGCTGTTTCTGGTTTGAAAACCCCGATATACAAGACATTATAGGAGCCCATCTCCAGAAAATAGAAAAAGTGAGGAAACAAGCCATTGATCTCATCACTCCTGAAAAGGGTAGTAATTGGAATCTATTTGGTAATTGGAATATTGGTGGGTGGATGGGCTCATTGATTCAACAAATTATTTTTGTCTTAGCGGGAATCATAGTTGTTGGATTACTTGCTTATTTGTTTTTCAGGTGTGCTAAATGTGGAATACAAATGATTACTACAATGACAGTTATGCCGCGTACACACCATCGCTTTCTGCGATGAAAAAAAATGACGTTTTGAAAAACGTCAATTTAATTGACTGTGTGTGGGCAAAAACGTCGTTTTATGTCTTCTAAAAAACGACACAAAAAAATTGAAGCATGCTTCAATTTTATGTGTCGTTTTTGGCCGACGTTGTTTTCTGTGTTCTAAACATTGACCGTGTGTACGTAAAAACGTCGATTTAAGCCCGCGCATGCTCAGAAGCAAGTTAGGAGACGGCAGCGCTCATTCATGTAAAACGACTGTTCAGAATGGAATCAGCACATTCGTTAAGGTCTTTTTCAGCTTATAGACAAGAAAAGAAAGCGCTTCTTTAACCCCTGCTTTTAACTGCTACCCAGAAATGGACGTTTGTTGCGGCTGATCTTGTTACATAGTTATGACAAGCTTTTAATTAGTTTCTTTCTTGTTTGATAATGTTTATGTTTGTGTTCTGTTATTTAGTTGTATCTTCCATCTTAAAAATTTTAAATATATATATTGGTCCACCTTTTTATTTATTTTTTATTTTTTTGTCACCAATTTTATTTGTAATCTCTATTTTGTGTTGATTTGGGAGTGTGTGAAGTGTCTGCAACAACCTAATTTTTTCTTTAACTCACCCACAAGCATGTTTTTTTACCTTGTTAATGTTTGCAATATTTATTTTGTAATGGGTCTGCCCACTCAATAATGATCTCTCAAATCTACAATAAAGAAACATGGTCAAATTTATTTTATTCTGCATAAAAATTCAAATAAAAAATGGTGGCAACCCAAAAACACAACATAATAAAAACAAAGATGCCAAGGAAGGCAGCACTTTAAAGCATGCTTGAATATTTCTGAAAACAAGGGTCCCCGAAGCCACAAATACAGCCTGTGAGTCCACATTAAAATTCCATCAGGGCCACCGTATTATTTCTTGGGCTTTTTCTTTCCAGCAGCCTTCCCTGCAGTCTTCCCTGCAGCCTTCCCTGTAGCCCGAGTCCTTGGGGGCTGGGTTCCTGGAGGAGATGAGGTGGCAGGAGCCAGAGCAGCCTCATGAAGAGGAGAAGCAGGAGCAGGAGCAGGAGCAGGAGCAGGAGGAGCAGCAAGGACAGGAGGAGCAATCCGCACAATGTCGGTGTCGTCATCGAGCTGCCCCAGGGATGCCATGCTTATGGCTTTGAAGATGAGTTGTTCGCAGCGCACACGCTGGCTCTGCTCCAGATTGTAGAGCCTGGCTGCAATGAGCGCTGCGAACCCCTCAACTTCACTGGGTGGCTCTCGGATGGCTGCAGTAGCTTGGCGAAGCAGGCCCTGGGTCTCCTCCTCCATTTGTCGCATACTCCTGAGCCGTTTATTGGGATTGCGGAATGGAGGGATCCGGGAGATGGTATCCCGCTGGCGTGCCTCCTGGGTCCCACTGGGGCCTGCCACCTCCTGGCTCCCAGTGGGCTCTGCCACCTCCTGCCTTGCAGTTGGCCCTGGCTCCTCCTGGCTCCCTGTGGGCCCTGTCTCTTCCTGGCTCCCTGTGGGCCCTGTCTCTTCCTGGCTTTGGTCTGCCTGTGTATCAAAAAAAGGAACATATTTTATTTGTGTTTGTCATTAATCACACACATTTTTAAAATCATGAGTGATGCAAATTGAATGTCAATATATATTACACACAGGGTCGCCATCCCTAATTATGTGGCCCCTTACACACCTTCAGACATGGTCCCCCTGGAATTATGTGGGTTGTTGCAGGCCTAATTTAGCAAATAAGTGGCCTTTTCCCCCAAAAATTAATTATTAAATTTCGTGTCAACTAGATAGTACTCAAAAAGGGTGTTTTCCATCTGGGACCCCTTGCAGGTGTATTGCGTTACTCCCCCCTACTGGCCTATCTGAAAATGCCACCCACTCCTTCATAAACATTATTAATTGGCCAATTTTGTCCCCATCCTGTTTTGCCACTACTGACTATTGATCTTATCCCTAAACTTAGGAGATTCACTTAGAATTTAGAACAATAGTAACATACATTTAACATTATTACTATACTTGTCATATACTAACTAAATTCATACAAAAAACACATACCATGCTCCATGGCTCACAATTGGGGTCCTCCAGGAACTCTTGCTCTTCCTCCGAGCTTGCCTGCTCTTGTCTGCAGGGAACACTGGAGGATTGGCTGCTGGGAAGCTGGGAGCTACCTCTTGGGGGAAGGGTAGACATGGATGCCCTGGTCTCAATGTGGTCGTCCAGGAACTGCAGCACCACAGGGTTGGTTTGTATATGGAGTCAGCTGCAGCCCCAGACCTCATTGAGGCCAGGACTTGGACCCGTTGGGCCCTGTAGGTGCCCCTGATGGAATTAATTTTGCTTTTCACTGTGGCTTTTGTGGCGTTGGGGACCCTTGTTTTCAGAAAAGCAAGCATGCTCTCTTTAGCTTTTTCCCTGGCATCTTTGTTTTTATTTATTGTATTTTTGGTTTGCCACAGAACAGGATGTTCCTTCCATTTTTGAATGAATTCGGTGAGGAAATCAGCATCCTTGAAGGGATCCATTCTTTCTGCACATGAAACAGAAGCCAAAACATAATGTCATTAAAGCCACTAGCTTACTTCCCCTAACTAGCCCACAAACTCATTCCCTCTTCACTATAATAAAGTCGCAAAAAAAAAACTTACGTATCGTCGTTATGAAAGATCGTGATTTACGCCTTCTTCCACAGACTATGCACGCCGTTTACAAACACGTCCCATCCCTTTTACACTACGCACGCGTGACGCTCCGCACGACACCCCGCCCCTGACGTTCGGTATCGTCCTTTCCACGCCCCTTCTCTGTCGTTTGGTGAGGGAGAAAAGATGGACAACATGGAGGTGTATTCCAGCTCAAGCCAGGAGGCAGGCCAGGCCCAACCACGCCGCAGATTCCGATGCAGAGCCTCCAACATGAGTTTTAATGAAATGGTGGAGATGGTCACCATATTGAGGAGGGAGGACTATGATGCCAAGCATGGCCCCTACATGCATCCAAATAAAGTGAAAGCTAAAATTATGGAGAAGGTCATCCGTAGGCTCCAGCGGAAGTTTGGAAAAAGCAGGAGCAGAGAGCACCTGCGCAAAAGGTGGTCGGATTTAAAAAAGAGGGAACCCCACCAACTTGCCAAAATAAATAGGGTGATTCGAAGAAGAAGTAAGTTTTTTCCATGTGTATTAATTATTTTGGTGTGTTCTTTGTGCCATGTTTTTTATTTTTGCAGGTTGACCATAATTAATATTATGAATGTGGACGCATGATGCAGTCATCGTAGTCGTCGTTCATTCGCTGACTTTCAATAATCCAATACCATATTACTGAGAAATGGCATCATGCCTAGTTTGCATGTGCAAAGGGGAGTTGAAGCACTGTATCATAATTAAAAACGTAAATGTAGGAATTGTGGGCGAATGAACGACGACTCCTATGACCAATTATTCGACACAAATATGAAAGTTGTGACATTTTTGGGGCTTAAAAGGTGTCTTCAATTCTGGTATTGATGTAAATGTGTTTCAGCTTATTTTAGAAGAAATGTAAATACCTTGAGATTCCCAAAAAGGAGCGTTTGCTACTCCTTTTTTTATTGAACATGTGTACTCAGTAGCACACTTGTTTGTCACAATCACAACCTATGTTGGGTCACACACAGGGGTGAGCAGATCCAGGGGATACTTGGTTAGCTTACATATAGAAAAAAAAAAATTGTCACCAGATTTGACATTACTTTGTGAATGGATTAAATACTGGTCTATTTTCTTGCAAAGTTTTTTAAAATCAACAATATTGCCCTCTTTTTTATAATTTTAGAATATTTTTGGGTCATTTCAGGCCGCTCGTAATGTTTTAACCTCCTGTTTTCCCTTTCATCAATCTTGTAGGGCACAATGAAGCAGCAAGGCAGGAGGCACAAGCCAACCAAGCCACACCCCCGAGGGATGTAGATGAAGAGGAACCTGCCACAACATCCGGTAAAGTAACATATACCACATTTTCAGGGAATATAGATATAGGCATACAATCTTTTAACACATGTTTTGGTTCCACATTTCAGGAGGAAATTGGGCTGGTCAGGGACTGGACACGTATAGTGCCCAGCTCCTCATCGGCTAGGTTCTCACCTGCAGGGCCCAAGTCGAGGACATACGTCTGGCCTGCCGGGAAATTCGCCACAAAGCGAAGACGCTGGAACGGCAGCTTAAAAATTTAATTAATGTTTTGGGGAGGGTTTAATTGTTTGTGTTCATTTTATTTACAAAGAATTTTAAAAACCAAAAAAAAAAAAAATATATATATATTTTGTACTAATCAAAAAAAAGACAAAAAAATTAAAAAAATGATTATATTTTGTACTAATCAAAAAAAAGACAAAAAAATTAAAAAAATGATTCTATTTTGTAATAAAAAAAAAGACAACAAAATGAAAAAAATGATTATATTTTGTACTAATCAAAAAAAAGACAAAAAAAATGAAAAAAATGATTCTATTTTGTAATAATAAAAAAAAAAGACAAAAAAATGAAAAAAATGATTATATTTTGTACTAATCAAAAAAAAGACAAAAAAATGAAAAAAATGATTCTATTTTGTAATAATAAAAAAAAAGACAAAAAAATGAAAAAAATGATTATATTTTGTACTAATCAAAAAAAAGACAAAAAAATGAAAAAAATTATTCTATTTTGTAATAATCAAAAAAAAGACAACAAAAATAAAAAATATTTTGGACTCCAAAAAATGTGTGCGTAGTTATTGGTATCAATGCTGACTCATTAAATTACTCAGGCATATTTGTTGAGTTATTAAGATTTAACACTCATGGGAATTTATGACATCCCAAACACATGGCTGGATGAGAACCTAGGAAAAAGAAACATTACCCCCAAAAAATAAAAAATTAAGAAAATCAAAAAAATAAACACTGTTTAATCAAACAAAAAGTAAATTTTATTATTTATTCAAGATCGGGCATTGCAATGGCCCCCCTCCCCATAAAATAGTCCACATAGGATTGACGCACTGCACGTGCGGTTTGGGGGGCCAAGCCTCTATGGCTAGCCTGACGTCCCGGCTCCGGAGCCACAACATCTGCCTCATCAGGCAATACCGTGAGATAATTTTGTGAATGTCTCTTTAAAAAATTGTGGAGAATGCAACAACATAGGATGATGTGATTCCATTTGTATTCCGCAAGGTTTATTGCTGTTAAAAACAATCGGAATCGGCTGGCCATGATTCCAAAGGCATTCTCTACCACACGTCTTGCTCTGGCCAGCCGATAATTAAAAACCCTCCTCTCATGGGTGAGGGTGCGTACGGGAAATGGCCTCATGAGGTGGGGACCCAAACCAAAAGCCTCATCTGCAACAAACACGAAGGGCAGACCCTCTTCGTTCTCCTCCGCAGGTGGCAATCCTAGGTCCTCCGACTGAAGCCGTTGGGCGAACTCCGTCTCCGCAAAGACACCGCCGTCCGACATCCGGCCATTTTTCCCAACATCCACGTACATGAACTCATAATTGGCAGAGACCACCGCCATCAAAACAACGCTGTGGATCCCCTTGTAGTTGTAGAAATGGGATCCACTATGGGGTGGGGGCACAATGCGGATGTGCTTGCCATCAATGGCTCCTCCGCAGTTCGGAAAGTTCCAACGCTGGGAGAAGTCCGCTGCCACAGTCTGCCATTCCTGTGGCGTGGTGGGGAACTGGATAGAAATAAAATAAAAAATCCATTCAAACAAACATTGTGAACAGAATATAGCTACAATTTCAAGGGATCCCACCAAAACTTAAACAAAAAAGGTTAGTATTAAAAAATAACATGTGAACACTAAGCATATTAATCACCCCCTCTGATGTTCAAAAAATATATTTAGGGGGAGTGGGGGCCCAAGATGAGTTTCTCACCTGAGAAACAACCCCACAAAAAAGATAAAATAATAATAAAAATAATTATTAGTATGTAGTTCAAAAATCTTGGGGGGGGGGGGGTTTGGACAATGGAGGCCACAAATAAACGGGGATATAGGGACACACAAAATGCAGCACTACAATGGAGGCCACAAATAAACGGGGATATAGGGACACACAAAATGCAGCACTACAATGGAGGCCACAAATAAACGGGGATATAGGGACTATGCTAGGTGGGTTTGGCCACAAAATAGAATGATGGACAGGTTGGCTAAATAAAATAAACATGTAGGGCTTTACAAATTGTGTAGAACAGCATACATGGAGACAAAGTGAACATTCTGAGCATATTAGAAACATTTTTTTTTGCTTTTTTTGGGCCATAGTTTGACCATTGAAAGAACACCACTTACCTTAACATAGTCCTCCTGAAGAACCTGAATGATGGCCGAACAGGTATCCGGGATTATGAGGCCCAGAGCCTGGGGGGAGATGCCTGTCGAGAACTTCAAGTCCTGCAGACTTCTCCCTGTTGCAAGGTAGCGCAACGTAGCAACTAGCCTCTGCTCAGCAGTGATGGCTTCCCGCATAACGGTGTCCTGCCTGGTGATATATGGCGGCACCGAAGCCAAAAGCTGCTGAAATACGGGGTCAGACATCCTAAGAAAATTCCTGAAATCATCAGGGTTATTTTCTCGGATCTCCCGCAGCAGAGGCATATGAGAGAACTGGTCCCTGCATAGCAACCAGTTCTTGGTCCACAACCTCCTCCTCACCCTGTTCATGGACCGTCGCTGGGATGCAGCACACATCCTAACAACAAGCACAGCACGATCTCGGCGACGAGTTCGTACCCGCAACATGGCTAGAAAACGGTCGTCAAATCAGATCAGACTAAAAATTACGCCCTGAAGTACAGCTAAACAGCACCGTGCACACAAAACGTAATGCCAAAACAAATACGTCCTTAGTACAAGCACTGTATCACAGATCCGACAACAAATAGACAAACTCAGATGCGTACCAGTGCTAGTGATTTCCAAAACAAAATCCTATTTCCAAAATTGCTTCATGCACAAATTGAATAAATAAATAAATATAAATAAATATATGGTGCTGTGTGCTTTCAGCGGACAGCACTCATACTGTAAAGTGAAGAATCCTTATGCAAAAAATAGTTCCATGCAATAAATAAATAAAGTGCTGTGTGCTTCTTCCAAGTGAAAAAACGTTGATGTGAATCTTCTGTGAAAAAATCGTGCTCACTCCCTGTGGTCCCGCACTCACCAGATACTTGAACCCCTACAGGGGTAACGGGCGTTCACAGTATAATATACTGACAAGTTCCCTGGATCTTCCCAGAATCTAAAACTCTCAGCCGCTCATAAGAGCAGACAAATAGATTGCCCAATAGCGTGATACCGTTTTTAAAGTGATAAATAACTTTTATTCACATATAACAGGGTACTCACATTTAGTAGAAAGGTTAACAAACATGTAACATAAAACGTGCTGTGGCTTAGAATAGCGTCTGCTCTACCGGTTTCGTCGATCTGACGTCATCTGGAGTGCGCCTCTAAGCCCCCAGCACTTCCTTATTTATATGGGACGTTATGTCTGAAACGTCCGCCATGTTGTAGTTTTTTAGGGACAGAAGTCCAGCCGCTAGAGGCCCTATATTATAAAACGCATCCGCCATGTTGTAGATTGTGGCAGACAGGAGACCAGCCACTGGAGGTCCTGTAAACTTCTCTTAGCGCTATAACTGAGCATGCTCCAAAAAACGTCCGCCATATTGTGGCTTTTTGGAGACCGGAGCCCAGACCAAAGATTACTCTATGTATTTAAACAGAGGAGTAAACCGCAGCGAATCTCCCTGCTGTATTAATAGATGTAAATGAATATATTTTGCGATTGTCAACAGAACGGTATTGTGGCATTAGGAATCATATTTGAGACATAAAATCATATATCATTCAGACATAAAGTGCCAAAATAATAATTTCATAATAACATAATCCTATAGATCATTACAATTAGAGCATAAATATACAAATTATTAAAACATATGTAAATGTTAGTACATTAGTAAAAAATTAAAAAAGATTATATGATACCTATGATTATAAGATAAAACTATAATATGGTGTATATGTATATGTATGAAATGGGGAGGCAAATAAAAAGGCAGTAAAAATGCAATAAAAAATGGCAAGTATTGTAATGTGTCAGCTCACATTTCCAATAAGATAAAAAATGATAATTAAAAGTTGGTTAAAAAACAATTCAGGTCTACATCAATATTCATACCTGCCGGCTGGAGGGTGTCTAATGTATAAATCCATCGGGTTTCATTTTGGGATACTTTTTTGGTTTTGTCCTCCCCCCTCCAGTGCTCTTTTATCTTATCAATCCCATAGAATGTCATACACCCAGGGTCTTTGTTGTGATAATCCCTGAAGTGCCTAGACACACTATGTTTATGGAAACCCTTTTTTATATTGGCAATATGCTCTCTTATTCTAATGTGTAATTCTCTTGTCGTTCTACCCACATATTGCTTGTGGCAGGGGCATTCTAAAACATACGTCACATGTGTACTGCTGCAGGTAATGAGTTCCCTTATTTTATGTGTGGATCCATTTGTTATTGAGGTGAACTCTGTTCGTTTCTTATTAGTTTTTTTACTAACACGACATGGTAGACATTTTCCACATTTATGGAAACCTTTCAGGTTTTTAAAAATTTGGATTTGTTTGGGAGAGTCTATTGCATTGTGGACTAGTCTATTTCTGAGGTTAGGGGCTCTCCGGTATATAAAACTCGGTCTGTTTGGTAACAGATTTTTTAGACTTTTATCTGATTGTAGAATAGGCCAGTGTTGTTTAAAAATTCTTTCAATATCCTTGTGCTGTATATTATAACCAGTTAGGAACGCTATATCCATAAATTTCTTCTTTTTCTTATTGTGCGTCCCTGTTACAATATTATCTCTGTTCATTCTCATGACTTTTGTTTTCAAAATTTCTAGCTCTTTTCTTTTATATCCTTTTTCAACAAATTTATTAATAATTTGTGTCGCCTGTACTTCAAAATCAACACTGTTACTACAATTTCTAAACAGTCTCATAAGTTGTCCCTTAGGAATATTTTGAATCCATTGCTTGTGATGGCAACTGCTTACAGGAATATAACTGTTCCTGTCAGTTTTCTTAAAAAAAGTCCTGGTGTGAATTCTATTATCAACTTTAAATAATTGTAGATCTAAATAATCTATGGATTCTGTGTTCCAGGTTCCCGAGAAAGTGATACCATAAATGTTGTTATTAATCTCGTCAAAAAACGTCTGTAATTCCATTTCTGTACCTCCCCATACGATCAGAATATCATCTATGTATCTTCTATAAAATTTCAATGGTGGTCTCATTACTCCTTGTATTTGTTCCGCCTCCCAGTGGTTCAAAAAAATATTAGCTACACTGGGGGCGTACTTAGCCCCCATTGCTACCCCTTTTGTTTGGACATAATACTGTCCCTTATTCCAAAAATAATTGTGGCTCATGGCTAGAGTTAGACCCTCCAGAATATAATTTATTTGTTCCTGCTTCAGTTTAGAATCTCTATGTAAAGCCCATTTTACTCCTTCAATACCATCTTCCTGTACTATGTTCGTATATAGAGAGTTGACATCTATAGTAACCAGGAGATCGGTGGATTCTATTTCCATGTCCTTAAGTTCCATTATAAGCTGCCTACTATCTTTGAGGTACGATGGTCCTTCTTTTACTAACGGTTGTAGATATCCATCAACATATGCCCCAAGTCTGGAAAAAAGCGAATCAATGCCGCTTATAATTGGCCTCCCAGGAGGATGAACTTCATCTTTATGTACTTTTGGAACATAATAAATAATAGGTGTTTTTGCTGTTTTTGGAGTTAAATATTTTGCCTCTTTCTTGGTAAGGATGCCCATTTTTTTACCTTTCTCCACGAAAGTGTTCAATTTCTTATTATATTCTTTCTTAGGATTTGTCTTCAGTTTCTTGTAAGTGTTAGGGATGTTTAATAATTTGCTCATTTCCTCTTCATAGTCTTTTTTCTTAAGTATGACCAGTCCTCCCCCTTTGTCCGCAGGTCGAATAATAATATCTTTCTTCTTTTCAAGCTCCTTAATAGTTTTCCATATTTTATTACGTTTTGATTTATTAACTCTTAAATTTCTTATATCTTCTTCAACCATTTTTCTGAAGACTGTCAGACTTTCATTTTGTTGACTCTTGGGGTTAAAAGTTGAATTGTTTCTCAAGTTAGAATGCTGGTATTGTGTTGTATTTTCCATTTGTTTTGCTGTTTTGTTTGCAAAGAATTTTTTTATGTTCAATTTGCGCACAAATTTTTGTAAATCTATATATGCTTCGAACTTATCCAATTCTTTATCCGGTGCATACTTCAATCCTAAATCTAAAACTCTCATCTCTTCTTCAGTAAAAACTTCATTACTTAAATTAAAAATGCCTCCTCCTAATATTCTCTCCTTCTTTTTCTTGTGCCCCCCTCGTTTGCCTCGTTTGCGTATCCTCTGTCCAATCCTTGTGGTCTGTAGGTCTGATCTCTCCTCTCTTCCCACTCGTTTTCTTCTTGATCCCAGTAGTCCCCTCTCGGGTGTCTGTATGTTCTCGGGCCCCATCCTTGTTGTTCTCCGTATGGGGCTCTCCTCGGTGGGTACCTGAAAGGTTGTCTCCATCCTTGTGACCTGAAGGGTCGGTTGTCTTCTCTCATGGCGGGTGGTCGGCCTCTGTATCTTCTGGGAAAAAAAACCCTATTTTGTGGTCCTCTATATGGTGTTTCTTGTGGGTGATTCCTTAATGGGGAGAACCTATTTCTATGTCTTGGAATCCTTGGTGTGTATGGTGCTTGAGGTCTCCTTTCTTCATTTTGTGGTCTCTCTCTATATGTCTGGCGTATGGGACTTATTTCTTCCCTCCTCTGTGGTACTGTCATATTAGTAATACGTGCAGTTCTATTTGGTCTCACTTCCACATTTGTAGTGGGTTGCCAAATGCTAGTTTCCATTTCTGGGGAATTTTCTCTTGATTCTTCTTCTATGGAGTTATTATTATAAATTTCATCTGTTTGCCATTTATATACTTGTTGGTTCTTATAATCCAAAACATCTCTCTTAAATTTCTTTTGTTTCTTTTGTTGAATGTCTTTATCATATTTTTTAATAATTTCTTGCAACAGGTTTTCTTTATCTTTGTATTCTTGTGAATCTGCGAACGGGATCAGTTGGTCCCTCACATGGAGAATTTCTGATTCAATCATTTTTAATTTAATTTGTCTTCTTTCTAAAATCTTGTGTAGTAAGTCATTCTCCCTCTGGTTAAAAAATCTATACCAGTCATCCATCAGTTCTTTATCATTGATGGCATCATTAGGTGAGATATCCCACCTTAGTCTCCTAGGTGTGATCTTTTCTGCTATATATTTCCCCAGGGTGGCTATATCCCACCATACCCTGAGTTGCTTTTCTAGGCTGTGTCTTAGTTGTTTAAAAAGTCCATCAGTGTCCTGTCTGCTTACTACCTGTTCTTGATTGAAAACTTCACCCAAATTAATACTTCTATTGTGTATATATTTAAAAATATCCGTTGCTGCAGTTTCTACTTGCATGTTGGTGCAAGATGAATAAGAAAAGAAAATATGAATCTGCGCCACAGAATATTTAAAATAATCTGGAGCCCTCGGGTAGACTCTCAGGTAATTAAAGAAAAAATAAATATAAAAGGCTGCCCCTGCAAAAAATCCCCACAAAGGTGGAGAAGAGTATGAAATAAAGTAAAAATAGCAGGTGGTGGCGCCACCCTAAAGTGTAGAGTGTGGACTAGTACCAATGATAATTAATAATAATAACATGTGGGTGATAAATAAAAATATGGTCCAGTATAAAGAAACAAAAAGTGCTAGTGATAAACCAAAAAAACACAAACTCAGATGCGTACCAGTGCTAGTGATTTCCAAAACAAAATCCTAATTTCCAAAATTGCTTCATGCACAAATTGAATAAATAAATAAATATAAATAAATATATGGTGCTGTGTGCTTTCAGCGGACAGCACTCATACTGTAAAGTGAAGAATCCTTATGCAAAAAATAGTTCCATGCAATAAATAAATAAATAAAGTGCTGTGTGCTTCTTCCAAGTGAAAAAACGTTGATGTGAATCTTCTGTGAAAAAATCGTGCTCACTCCCTGTGGTCCCGCACTCACCAGAAACGAACAGAGTTCACCTCAATAACAAATGGATCCACACATAAAATAAGGGAACTCATTACCTGCAGCAGTACACATGTGACGTATGTTTTAGAATGCCCCTGCCACAAGCAATATGTGGGTAGAACGACAAGAGAATTACACATTAGAATAAGAGAGCATATTGCCAATATAAAAAAGGGTTTCCATAAACATAGTGTGTCTAGGCACTTCAGGGATTATCACAACAAAGACCCTGGGTGTATGACATTCTATGGGATTGATAAGATAAAAGAGCACTGGAGGGGGGAGGACAAAACCAAAAAAGTATCCCAAAATGAAACCCGATGGATTTATACATTAGACACCCTCCAGCCGGCAGGTATGAATATTGATGTAGACCTGAATTGTTTTTTAACCAACTTTTAATTATCATTTTTTATCTTATTGGAAATGTGAGCTGACACATTACAATACTTGCCATTTTTTATTGCATTTTTACTGCCTTTTTATTTGCCTCCCCATTTCATACATATACATATACACCATATTATAGTTTTATCTTATAATCATAGGTATCATATAATCTTTTTTAATTTTTTACTAATGTACTAACATTTACATATGTTTTAATAATTTGTATATTTATGCTCTAATTGTAATGATCTATAGGATTATGTTATTATGAAATTATTATTTTGGCACTTTATGTCTGAATGATATATGATTTTATGTCTCAAATATGATGATTCCTAATGCCACAATACCGTTCTGTTGACAATCGCAAAATATATTCATTTACATCTATTAATACAGCAGGGAGATTCGCTGCGGTTTACTCCTCTGTTTAAATACATAGAGTAATCTTTGGTCTGGGCTCCGGTCTCCAAAAAGCCACAATATGGCGGACGTTTTTTGGAGCATGCTCAGTTATAGCGCTAAGAGAAGTTTACAGGACCTCCAGTGGCTGGTCTCCTGTCTGCCACAATCTACAACATGGCGGATGCGTTTTATAATATAGGGCCTCTAGCGGCTGGACTTCTGTCCCTAAAAAACTACAACATGGCGGACGTTTCAGACATAACGTCTGTGACGATATCGGTATGATATCCCCGTCAACGTTCCCTTCTTCCCATAACGAAAATCACCCCAATATTCCACGAGGAGGGATATCCCTGGAATCGCCCAGAAAGCCACACATGCCAAGCTTACTGCTGGAACAAGACACTTTATTGACACAAAAACTCAGCTTATATGTGGTTACAGCCTGTTAGGAACGCCCCCCCCCTCACACAGTGGGGTTTCCCATACAGATTATAGGAGACAAGTCGGAGCCGACCCTGCAGACATGTTTCTTTAGATAAAGACATCAGTGGAGTTAAATACTAGTTGTAACAGCCTGACCACAATGAAGCAATCAGAATAATTAACATGAGCCACTTATCTAATCATTGTAAACAGTAAGGCCGGTCTCCTTCCCACACACAATAAATCAATTACCATTTGAACTAGGGAGCTGGCTGAGGAAGGGTCATTAACATGTCAATAGCTTGTAACACATGAATCCATTTTACCTCTAACCCACAATTTAACCAAGCAGGGAGATTTACACTGACATATCCTTCACAATGGCCCCCCTTTTTCTCCCTGCTCCGGCAAACCCGGTTGGACCTTCCCTGGTCCAGTAGGGTTGACGGGTTCAGAGCTTTTAGTCCGAGGTTAACTCCGTTTGGCGTGACTGACCTCCATTGGTAACTGCTTCCGACTCAGGTATGCCACCGGGTCATCAGATCACACGCCGGTCAGTCCCCAAGTCTTTGTGCGATCTGCCAAGTCACCAGAAGTCAGTGTGAAGACAGCGAATGGGTCTGTGCGCCGCCGTCTAGGTGTCCCGCTATGGGAGGGGGCAGGTTATGGCTCTGAAGTGACAATCACAGGGGATTCATAAAAAGAAAAAGTTATATTTGTTGAAATGCTGTAGCACTGGTGCTCAGAGTCCGGGGGGGGGGGGAGAGAGGGGACTCAGAGCCCCATAAGGTCAGCCACCCCCTGCTCCCTCCGCAGCCGCCGGTTCTCCTCTTGGAGCTTCTCCAGCTCCATCTCCAGTTCATGGAGCCTGGGGGGGTCAGCCTGCTGTGACCTCAGGTGGTTGTTCTCCTCCTCCATGCGGCTTATGCACTCCTCCAGCTCTATGTACTCACGGATCAGCTCCTGCTTGCTCATGTCCTGCAGGCTCTCCATGTGGTCCTTCATCATCAGGAACTGGGTGGTGGTGTAAGGGGCCACCGGTGGGCCCTTGGCGAACATCTCGGCCCGCATCTGGGACGCCCGCTGCGATTCCATCTCCTCCAGTCGCTTCTTCTCCTCCCAGGTCCACTGGTTATATGACTTCCAGGACCTCTTCTTCTTGGAGGGTAGCTGGCGGTGCCTCTTTCTGCCCAGCTCCCTCCAAGGCCCCTCCGGCTCATGGCTGTCGCCCATGACCAGCTGACAATGGTGTTCCCTGTTGTCCATAATAACAGATTGTACCATGAGGGCTTCGTAAGGGGTGCCCAATGGTTCTTCCTGACCCAGCTCCTGGGGATCCCAAGCTGAGTCTACACAATGGGCTGCTGCTGGTGGGCGGTACCCAGGTTGAGACCAATTTGACCTGGTGTTGTCATTCATGGGGCAATTCTGCTTGAAGTGACCCAACTGTTTGCACCGGAAGCAGCGTTGTTCGTTGTCCTCCTGGCGTGGGTAGCGAGGGCTATATGTCATCGGTCTGTTAGGCGGTTGGTATCTAGCGGCTGGTGGGTGTGAGGGCGCCGTTGGTTGTGGGGGTTGTACCCGTGGTGTGACCTGGTTTGTCTTGCGAGTATCCGCATATTCATCCGCCAACTTCGCGGCCTCTGGTAGAGTCATGGGCCTGCGATCTCTCACCCAATCCTTGACGTCCGTCTGGATGTGATTGTAAAATTGCTCCAGGAGCATTAGTTGCAAAATGTCCTCTGCGGTGGTGGCCTGGCTGCTGTTAACCCAGTTAGAGGCCGACAGGGACAGCTGACATGCCCATTCTGCGTAAGAGTCTTCCGTGGTTTTGCGTGAGTCCCTGAACTTCTGTCGGTGGGACTCTGGGGTTACCGCATAACGAGCCAGGAGCGCTTCTTTAACCCTGGCGTAGCTATGGATATCCTGATCTGGCACGGTCCGGAAAGCATCAGAAGCTTTGCCTGACAGTTTGCCTGACAATATTGCAACCCACTCTCCTCTAGCTATTCGGTGCAGGTTACATTGTCGCTCAAAATCCGCCAGGAAGTTATCAATCTCACAGTCCTTTTCATCAAAAGCTTTAAAAGCGCTAAACGGAATCTTCCTTGCGTCTGCTTGTTGGACTGCTGCCAGTTTTAACTGTAGCTCTGCGTCTCTTATTTGTTTAGCCTCCTGTAGTTCTGCGTCTCTTATTTCTTTAGCCTCCTTCGCTAACATGTCCATCACTTTCAGCACCACATCCGGCGTTGGGTTCGGGCCGAACCACGCTAGCTTCTCTCTCATTAGCTTGTTGGTTGGTGACTCCTCCTGAATCACTGGTGTCTCCATCTCTTGTACCGCTGGCGTTGCTGCAATCTCCTGGTCTAGCTCCATTACTTGGTTTTGTTGCTAGCAATCCTTCCACGAACTTCCAGTAGTTCTTTCAGTGTATTTCTTTTAAGCAGGGTGTAGCAGCCTTCCATTCACTGTTCCCAGTGTCTGCTTGGAATCCGGGTGTGAAGGGGAATAGAAGGGAAGATCCCGCTGCTGCCAACCAATTTGTGACGATATCGGTATGATATCCCCGTCAACGTTCCCTTCTTCCCATAACGAAAATCACCCCAATATTCCACGAGGAGGGATATCCCTGGAATCGCCCAGAAAGCCACACATGCCAAGCTTACTGCTGGACCAAGACACTTTATTGACACAAAAACTCAGCTTATATGTAGTTACAGCCTGTTAGGAACGCCCCCCCTCACACAGTGGGGTTTCCCATACAGATTATAGGAGACAAGTCGGAGCCGACCCTGCAGACACGTTTCTTTAGATAAAGACATCAGTGGAGTTAAATACTAGTTGTAACAGCCTGACCACAATGAAGCAATCAGAATAATTAACATGAGCCACTTATCTAATCATTGTAAACAGTAAGGCCGGTCTCCTTCCCACACACAATAAATCAATTACCATTTGAACTAGGGAGCTGGCTGAGGAAGGGTCATTAACATGTCAATAGCTTGTAACACATGAATCCATTTTACCTCTAACCCACAATTTAACCAAGCAGGGAGATTTACACTGACATATCCTTCACAACGTCCCATATAAATAAGGAAGTGCTGGGGGCTTAGAGGCGCGCTCCAGATGACGTCAGATCGACGAAACCGGTAGAGCAGACGCTATTCTAAGCCACAGCACGTTTTATGTTACATGTTTGTTAACCTTTCTACTAAATGTGAGTACCCTGTTATATGTGAATAAAAGTTATTTATCACTTTAAAAACGGTATCACGCTATTGGGCAATCTATTTGTCTCCTCTTATGAGCGGCTGAGAGTTTTAGATTCTGGGAAGATCCAGGGAACTTGTCAGTATATTATACTGTGAACGCCCGTTACCCCTGTAGGGGTTCAAGTATCTGGTGAGTGCGGGACCACAGGGAGTGAGCACGATTTTTTCACAGAAGATTCACATCAACGTTTTTTCACTTGGAAGAAGCACACAGCACTTTATTTATTTATTTATTGCATGGAACTATTTTTTGCATAAGGATTCTTCACTTTACAGTATGAGTGCTGTCCGCTGAAAGCACACAGCACCATATATTTATTTATATTTATTTATTTATTCAATTTGTGCATGAAGCAATTTTGGAAATAGGATTTTGTTTTGGAAATCACTAGCACTGGTACGCATCTGAGTTTGTGTTTTTTTGGATTATCACTAGCACTTTTTGTTTCTTTATACTGGACCATATTTTTATTTATCACCCACATGTTATTATTATTAATTATCATTGGTACTAGTCCACACTCTACACTTTAGGGTGGCGCCACCACCTGCTATTTTTACTTTATTTCATACTCTTCTCCACCTTTGTGGGGATTTTTTGCAGGGGCAGCCTTTTATATTTATTTTTTCTTTAATTACCTGAGAGTCTACCCGAGGGCTCCAGATTATTTTAAATATTCTGTGGCACAGATTCATATTTTCTTTTCAAATAGACAAATTGTACGACAGAAAACAAAATTTAAAGCACAGTCACTGAAAATCACGAATCGTATCTCACCAAACTTTTACTAACACGCAGCAACACGATATCAGCAAAAGAGGCCGTCTTCCGCATGGAAACAACCCTTTATAGTGACGTCGTGCGTGATTGACGGAACTGCGCTGTGCTAGAGCGTTATGAAAAAGTGATGGTGTGTATGCTACATCGTTGTTCAAATTGAAGTTTGAAAAATGACGTTTTTTTAAAGCACATAAAGCGTCGCATTTTTACATCGCAGAAAGCGATGGTGTGTACGCGGCATTAGAACTGAGGAAGATGACCTCAGGGAAGGGATAGAGTGTTATCAAATTGTCAGATTAGCAAATTTGTATGATACCAAGTTGGGTGATATGAATGAGTAAAGATATGTATCCACCAGTGGCGGTTCATCCATAGAGGGCGCTGGAGCGCCGCCCCCTCTGGCTCTCACCGCCACTGAGTCAAATAACATAGATTCATGCATTGCACGAATCTATGTTATTTTCGCCGCTGCCACTGTTATTCAGATGGTCGGCGCTCTATGTCCGGCCATCTGAATAACGCCAGCTGGTTGGCTGTACGGAAATGTCTATCAAAGCCAACAGCTCTGATAGGCTTTCCCAATACAGCCCTCGGGTCCCGGAAGCTTATTCTCGGAGCGCACAGACTGTACGCCCCTTGAATAAGATGACAGGCGTCTCAGCCAATCAGGTTGGCCGGTTCTGGCTACCAGTAACCTGATTGGCTGAGACGCCTGTCAGTCATCGAGGGCGGGAGAAGACATCGTGGGACGTGGATGCCTAAAACCAGTAAAGGTAAGTGCCGGGCGGAGGGGGAAGAAAGCAATTTACAGGGCACAGTGGGGACAATTGGCACAGCGGCGACCATTAAAGGGCACAGTGGTGACAATGTATGGCACAGTGGTGACAATGTATGGCACAGTGGCTGCGTTTAATGGCATGGCACAGTGGTGACAATGCATGGCACAGTGGTGACAATGGATGGCACAGTGGCTGCGTTTAATGGCATGGCACAGTGGTGACAATGTATGGCACAGTGGTGACAAAGGATGGCACAGTGGCTGCGTTTAATGGCATGGCACAGTGGTGACAATGTATGGCACAGTGGTTGCGTTTAATGGCATGGCACAGTGGTGACAATGGATGGCACAGTGACTGCTTTTAATGGCATGGCACAGTGGTGACAATGGATGGCACAGTGACTGCGTTTAATGGCATGGCACAGTGGTGCAAATTGATGGCACAGTGACTGCATTTGATGGCATGGCACAGTGACTGCGTTTAATGGCATGGCACAGTGGTGACAATGTATGGCACAATGGCTGCGTTTAATGGCATGGCACAGTGGTGACAATGGATGGCACAGTGACTGCGTTTAATGGCATGGCACAGTGGTGACAATGTATGGCACAGTGGCTGCGTTTAATGGCATGGCACAGTGGTGAAAATGGATGGCACAGTGACTGCGTTTAATGGCATGGCACAGTCGTGCAAATTGATGGCACAGTGACTGCATTTGATGGCATGGCCCAGTGACTGCGTTTAATGGCATGGCACAGTAGTGCGAATTGATGGCACAGTGACTGCATTTGATGGCATGGCACAGTGACTGCGTTTAATGGCATGGCACAGTGGTGCGAATTGATGGCACAGTGACTGCATTTGATGGCATGGCACAGTGATTGCGTTTAATGGCATGGCACAGTGGTGCAAATTGATGGCACAGTGGCTGCATTTGATGGCATGGCACAGTGGTACAAATTGATGGCACAGTGGCTGCATTTGATGGCATGGCACAGTGGTGCAAATTGATGGCACAGTGGCTGCGTTTGATGGCATGTAACAGTGGCTGCGTTTGATGGCATGTAACAGTGGCTGCGTTTGGGCACAGTGAGACTGCAATTTTTTTTTCCTTTGCGCCCCACCAAAAATTTTGAGCACCAGCCGCCACTGGTATCCACATACACCCTAAGAAGAACTTTACTCCACATAGATGTGAAGTACTGTGAACCCCTTGGTGTCATACGAGGTAGGGAAGATATGGTAGTGACCCCGACATTGGGGCCAAGAGGAGGGAAATGAGTAAAATATAGGGGTCTGATAATATAGATATAGATATATAATCATAGACGTTCACTTTAAGGATTGATAATGCACTCTTGTTTGCTTTTTCACAGATGTTCACAGCTTCTTCGTTTTGTCCTTGGAAATCAGACAGAAGACTGATAAGGCCTGTTGAAAATAGACTTTCTACTAAACCAGTTTGAACTGACCAGAGACTCCTGGATAAGGTTTTTCTGCCAGTCACGTGATGTTACCACCCATTTAACTGTTCCCTTACTATAAAGAAGAAATGGACTTTGATTGGACTAAACTATACAATCACACCTTTATCACGCCTAGAATACACTTGATACACACCCATATCTTATGAATATTCATACGTATAAATTGTATATCCCGTAGTTGTAAGCTCAGAAACACTTTCACTTTTACTCGCTTATATGGCCGAGATCTGTGTTGTCTTTCTCCATTGCAATATCTTATAATTAAAGCACCTACTTATGTGGATCTACTGTCTCATCTGATGGTCTAATTAAGACCCCCAAAATTGGATTTAACAGGACCATAGGTGTATCTGGGTGTGAGGACACAGGAACTATGGGCCAGATCCACAGCCAGCGGGCTTAACTTAAATCTTCCTATTTAAGTTACACCGCTGCAAAATTTCTACCTAAGTGCCCGATCCACAAAGCACTTACCTAGAAATTTTCGGCTGTGTAACTTAAATCTGTCCGGCGCAAGGCGTGCCCAATATAATGGGGCGAGTCCCATTTAAATTAGGCGCGCTCCCGCGCCGGACGTACTGCGCATGCTCCCGACGCGATTTTCCCGACGTGCTTTGCGCGAAGTTACGTTACGCCGAGTTTTGTAAATCGCGCCGGGTAAAAAAAGTTGCGCCGGGAAAAAAAAAGAGATGCGGTGGGAAAAAAAAAAATTGACAGCGTCGCGGGAAAGAAGGGTCTACTTTTACATGGTGTACTAACTTTACACTTTGTAAAAGTAGCCCTGATTTTGCGTTTGCAAACTAACAACTTACGGAGACTTCACGCTTCGTGGATCTCCGTAAGTGCTAATTTGCATACCCGACGCGGAATTTCGACGAGAAATGCCCCCAGCGGCGGCCGAGGTACTGCATCCTAAGATCCGACAGTGTAAAACTATTACACCTGCCGGATCTTAGGAATATCTATGCGTAACTGATTCTGTGAAACAGTCGCATAGATAGAAACAGGGATACGACGGCGTATCAGTAGATACGCCGGCGTATCCCTTTTGTGGATCTGGCCCCATAGGCCTGGATGAAGTAAGTTATTACGAAACGGACGTAGGGCGGAGTGGCGTACTGACGTCACCTCAAGCTCCATACGGTTCCCCAGTAGGACAGGTGTCTGTGTTTTGTTTCCCGGCCAGCACACCAGACTTTAAGGCCTATTTTTCCTGCAACATTGTAAGTTCATTACCAACCTTTTTAATAAATATTTGTTAATGTGGAGCAATCATTATCTTTTATATATCGGGTATATCTGAGATGAGATTTACTGCTTAACCACTTCACTTAAGGACCGGACCGATATGCTGCTAAATGACCCAAGGGGTTTTTACAATTCGGCACTGCGTCGCTTTAACAGACAATTGCGCGGTCGTGCGACGTGGCTCCCAAACAAAATTGGCGTCCTTTTTTTCCCACAAATAGAGCTTTCTTTTGGTGCTATTTGATCACCTCTGCGGTTTTTATTTTTTGCGCTATAAACAAAAATAGAGCGACAATTTTGAAAAAAATGCAATATGTTTTACTTTTTGCTATAATAAATATCCCCCAAAAATATATAAAAAAAATAAAATTTTCCTCAGTTTAGGCCGATACGTATTCTTCTACCTATTTTTGGTAAAAAAATCGCAATAAGCGTTTATCGGTTGGTTTGCGCAAAATTTATAGCGTTTACAAAATAGGGGATAGTTTTATTGCATTTTCATAATTTTTTTTTTTTTTACTACTTATGGTGGCGATCAGCGATTTTTTTCGTGACTGCGACATTATGGCGGACACTTTGGACAATTTTGACACATTTTTGGGACCATTGTCATTTTCACAGCAAAAAATGCATTTAAATTGCATTGTTTATTGTGAAAATGACAGTTGCAGTTTGGGAGTTAACCACAGGGGGCGCTGATGGAGTTTTGTTTCACCTAGTGTGTGTTTAAAACTGTAGGGGGGTGTGGCTGTAGGTCTGACGTCATCGATCGTGTCTCGCTATAAAAGGGATCACACGATCGATGCAGCCGCCACAGTGAAGAACGGGGAAGCCGTGTTTACACACGGCTCTCCCCGTTCTTCAGCTCCGGGGACCGATCGCCGCACTCCAACGCCCGGGCCCGCGACCCACGGCTGGGTACTAGTACAGGACGTACCTGTACATGGATGTGCCCAGCCATGCCATTCTGCTGATGTATATGTGCAGGAGGCGGTCCTTAAGTGGTTAAAGGATCAGATTTGTTTGAGCTGTTTTCTGGAGTGAGAATCTTGATTATATGCACACAGTGATCCTCTGTCATAGGAGGGTCTTAAAGGGGCATTAAATACCAGAATTGCATTACATGCAGAGTGCAGAGTTCAGGGGGTTACATAGCTGTCACTTGTAAACACAGAAACCAGACCTCTGTGTTTTTAAGTGATTGTGGTGAGCAGGCACCAAAGGGTCTGAGCCAGAGGTGGTGGAACTGAGTTCCCCCAAGTTCCCCCTGAAAAAAAGCCCTGGTCATAGGGGATCATGGCAAGCTGGTAAGAAGTAATTTCTGCTGATTGGTGGAGGATTCATCACGTTTTTTGGACACGATAATTATCAGCTTATGGACTTTTTGCACTGGTGTTCACTAATATTTAAGTATTTATGGACTGTATTATTTAGGGACCTTTTCGAATCACACCCATTGGTCACAATTATATTAATAATTGAATTGTCATGAAACCATTGTAATAATGGTAATTGATGTATTCATGTCACTAGTTATATATCAGTTCATCACTAGTTTGTTTGGGTGCATTTATAATTTTTGGTGATTTTATATTTTTTTAAACTATTATTTATATCACATGGTTAGGGAGTCAGCACAACTTATTTTTCTTTCTATGCTGTTTTTTGTACCAATTGTTTACATGTTAATCGCAGCTCCCATTTGAACAAGCTGTAATTTGGTTTTGCAGCTGTTCCCTTTTTTTTAGTACTTTTAGGGCAGTTTTCCAATTTTTCTATAGGGGTACAATGTACCCCATTACCAATTCACATGGGGGGGGGATCTGGGGGTACCCTTTGTTAAAGAAGGCTTCCAAATTCCAATAAGCCCCCCCACCCGCAGACTCCCACAACCACCGGGCAAGGGTTGTGGGGATGAGGCCCTTGTCCCCATCAACATGGGGACATCAGCCCCATGTTGAGGGCATGTGACCTGGTAGGGTTCAGGAGGGGGGCTGCTCTCCCTACCCACCTCTTTTCCTGCGGCCTGCCAGGTTGCCTGCTCGGATGAGGGTCTGGTATGGATTTTTGGGGGAACCCCACATCATTTTTTATTTTTTATTTGGTGCAGGGTTCCCCTTAAATATTCATACCAGACCTGAAGGGCCTGGCAATCGACTGGGGGGGGGGGAACCCATGTTGTTTTTTTCAATGACTTATATCTGTATTGCCGGGACCCGTCAATTCATTATAGCCACGAGTAGTTTTAAATTACTTTTTCCTTTAGAAATGTCATTTTGTGCAGGGACTGTTATAAACACGGGAAACATGCACTACTTTACAGGCATACTATAGACACCCCCAAGGTACGAAATTTAAAGTAATATTTCACTTTTATTGTTTCACTTTAAGCATTATTAAAATCACTGCTCCTGAAAAACTGCAGTTTTAAAAAAAAATTGCATTGATACATGTCCCCCGATGCAGGACCCGGGTCCCCAAAACTTTTTATGACAATAACTTACATATTAACCTTCAAAATTAGCACTTTTGATTTCTCCCATAGACTTTTAAAGGTTGTTCCGCGGGTTTCGAAACACTCTGTGACAGATTTACCCAGGACATCCCCGAACCGTCTTATGTCTAAAATCATCCTATGTCCAGTAGGGGCATAGGATGACTGAGAAATGATATCTTGGACTACCTGAGATGGGATTATTATGTAATTATTATCCATAATATGTTCCAGGATATCTGTAAAGAACTATTTACTGTTTGTTTATTCTGAACTCAACAGGTTAATTGTAAGAGTGACTCATTCATCATGTTGGGACACATACTGTTAGATGCTAATTGACCCTGCTATTGTGTGAAGATGTCCTGTGTTTACACTTATGATAATGTGTATTGTATAGCAGGTGAGCGGAGATGGGACGTCTACTCTGAAATGTCATATCTGAGTCGCCTAGTCTGGGTAAATGATTAGTTAATTAGCTCATGTTAATTTATATTCTGGTTATCTCCTCTTTAAATTGTATATAAGGTTGCATTTTTGGTTCTTTTAAACACTCCATGTTTAGCACACAAACAAGTCTCGTCTCGTAGTGTGTTGAGAGCAGTTGGAATATCTGATATCTATATCCAGACTGATAGGAAGCGGTATATGACGGAAACACTCAAGCGGAGTGTGGGACGTTCCGTTACATTGCTGGCTAGCAGCGGGAGGCTTCCTGCAGTGGGGCACATCCAACCTCAACCTGGATCCAAGGTTCGGTTAGCAGGAGAGGAGAGGTACAGATACCAGCCGTCATGGAAGAGGAATCCGGAAGGAGGTTGCGAGAGAAGCAGATACAGCACAGAGGACCAGTATCAGAGCAGGTCCTGCTGGTATGGTTTTATTCTATTCGCTGCAAACTCTGAAAGGAAGCGCTGGCCCATGAGCAGCGACACCAGGGAAAAGTTCTCCCCTCCAACTGGGAAAGGTACTGGTCGCAGTATGGATTGTGGGTGCTGTTGTTGGGAGAAAAACCACACAAGGGACAGACAGCTGAATTAAGCAGGCTGGTCTGGGCAGAGATGCGGCTGGATGAGAGCTACAGAGCTCTTTTGTGGCATGTATCCCAAGCATGTCCCTGGATAGCAGATGACAGCCCAACGGAAGGCTTAAGCTACGGCGGCCTGGGACTGTTGTATGTGAAGCTGACAGGGGACTCTAACTTTGGGAGTGATTTGGAGTGGCGGTCAGACAAAATAATGGATTTCAGAGAAGGGCTACTGAACATCTCGGAATTTCCCTGGGCACTGGAAGATTTGGAGTTTCTGGCCACTCAGGAATGGGAGCTGGAGATCGCCTACAGACAGCTGCTAACCTCTGCCCAGCACCGATAGCATCTTCTGGGTTCCATGGACAGGAGATGGTGAAACCCTATCCCCAGACACCAGTTGCAGAGACAGGGGATTTGATCGACTTTTCTGCTGAGTTAGAACAACTTGATGAGCCTCCAGCAGAAGAGCTAGTATCAGGGCCACACTTCACTATGCTCTAGTCCATCACCAACAGCAGTATCTGTGGAGTTGCAAGGAACTTCCCCAGCTAAAGCACTGGTCACCGGTCAGAGGGTTCAAGACCTCTGCCCCACCCCTGTGGCAGTTTCCGGAGGCTCAGGGTGAGAGGGTGGCGATCACTTCCCAGCAGCTGATACAGGGGGAGAAGGGAGAAAAGGTGTTCATCATCCCTCCCCAACAGTTGGCCAGGGTGGAACGTGGTCTTTCCTCCCCAGCAAAGATCCATGCATCTGGGAGACAGTACCACAGACATGTTGTCCCAGCAGCCAGATGAGGGAACGGAAAAGGAAGCAGCTAGCTCACCTCCCCAATGGCAGCTACACAGTTTGGGTGTGGAGGAATCCAGCCTCCTTCCCCAACGGTTAGCCAGAGCGGATGAGGTGGAGTCCCCAGCAGAAGTGCTGGCAAAAGGGCCGGGCGCCGCTGGCCCCTGCCTAGCACCTGCAGTGCCTCTACAGCTTCAGGAAGCTGGGGTGGTCAGCCCCTCTGCTCAGCAGCAGACCAAGCCCCGGAATGTTAAAAACCACCCAGCTGAAGCGCTGCCAGCCGGACAGAGAGTCAATGACCTCTATCCCACACCTACTGGTGTCAACTACTCCTTGCAGCCAAGATTGGAGGTCATGCGGACAGACTATTTGAGTTTACTTTGTCCGACAAACGCATGTTTGGACCAGTGTCCCCTTAGGCCTTGTATACACCAGCGGACAGTCCGATGAAAACGGTCCGCCGGACTGTTTTCATCGGACATGTCCGCTGGGAGATTTCGGTCTGGTGGTTGTACACACCATCAAACCGAAATCCGCGCGGACAGACAGCGCGGTGAGGTGTCCGTGCCGTCGCCGCAACGATGACGCGGCGACGTGCACGACTCTGAAAGGTCAATGCTTCCACGCATGCGTCGAATCACTTCGACGCATGCGAGGGATGGCGGCCGATCGGACATGTACGGTGAGTCTGTACAGATGACCGAACATGTCCGACGGACAGGCTTCCAGCAGGCATGTTTCTTAGCATGCTAAGAAACATTTGTCCGCTGCAAAACGGTCGGCTGGACAAATGTCCGCTGGAAACCTGTCCGGTCGGCCGTACACACGACCGAACATGTCTAGTGCTTGGTGTGGCAGGCAGCTGGCAGGAAAAGGCCTTTAAATTATAAAAAAAAATCCACTTGTTGCAGGCTCTGAACTGCGCAAGTGAGTCTTAGAGCCAGCGGAATAGTGAACTGCTGTGGTTGGCCTCAAATCGGGCAGTGGGGCGTGTGAATAAAAGCCATGCTTGATGAGTACCATGATATCACCGCACAGATGTGTACCCAGACCTGCCCTACTGCCTGATCTGAGGCCGAGCTAGCAGTTCACCATTCAGCTGCCTCCAAATGGCAACAAGTGGATTTTTCACAGGCACGGGATTGTAAGATCGACTTCTGTTTAGCGGCAGTAGGCACAAATGAAACACACACACACACACACACACACACACATTATACCAGGGCTTGACAAATTTGCTTGGAATCAAGGAGCCAGCTAAAAAAGTTAGGAGCCAGGAACACGCCCCGTCCTGCCAAGCTCGCGTGCAGAAGTGAACGCATACATGAGTCGCGCCTGCATATGAAAGTGGTGTTCAAACCAAACGATTGGTAGAGCGAGAACAATAATTCTAGCCCCAGACCTCCTCTTAACTCAAAACATGCAACCTGTAGAATTTTTTAAACATCGCCTATGGAGATTTTAAAGGGTAAAAGTTATATATACACATAGACACCAATAGCGGTTGGTGCTCAAAATTTTTGGAGGGCACAAACAAACTGAAAAAAAATATATATATATCAATTGCAGCCACTGTGTCCATCAAACACAGCCACTGTGCCCATCAATTGCCGCCAATGTGCCCATCAATTGCTGCCACTGTGCCCATCAATTGCTGCTGTGCCCCATTAAATGCTTCCAGTGTGCCCCATCAAATTCTGCCAGTGTACATCGCCCGGCACTTACCTGTCTCGCAGCGGGTCAGCGGCGGTGTCCTGCACGTCTGTGATGTCTTCTTCCGTTCTCTCTATCACAGCGCCTGGTGTTTCAGCCAATCAGGTGATAGGTAACAGACCCGAGCACCTGATTGGCAGAGAGGCGGTTTAGTGTTAGCAAAGCGAATTCCTTCACTTTCCTAACACACAGCTGAGTGAACACCTGAATAGGGGGTGTCAGTGGCGACCATAGATAGATTCAAGCTATGCATAGACAGGTGGAGGAGAGAGGGGGCGTTGCCCGTGCGCCCCTTATGAACACACCGCCACTGATAGACATAGATGCACATTATACATATATACACATAGACACACATTATACATATATACACACATTATACATATATACACATAGACGCACATTATACATATATACACATAGATGCACAGTATACATATATACACACACAATATACATATATACACATATACACACACACACACAAAATATATACAGTATATATACACATACACACATATAGGCACACATTATACATATATACACATAGACACACAGTATACACATAGACACACACTATACACATAGAAACATAGACCTAGACACACACCAGCACTTTCCCCCCAAAAATCAGCCTAATTGAACACACTGATGCCCTCATCTCCTGGCATGCTGAGACTTGTAGTGCCCCAGCAGCTCACAGACACATTAGGTGGTAATGCAGGAGAGGAGGGGACTGTGTCTGTGTATTTGTGGGCAGCTGAGTAGGCAGGGTAGCAAAGATTGGGGGAGAAATTGAGAACATCCTTCCTCCATAATCATGGCACTTCTCACACAGAAAATCGATCTATTAGCTTCATAGACAGGAGGAGCCATGCTAGAGGAAAAACACATCCTCCCCCTCCCCCTGCTTACCAGGGTTAGCCACTGACAAAAATAAACTCAGTTCTGCTCAGCAAGCTTACCTTCAGGCACACTGCAGCCCTTCCCACACTGCAGGCTGTGTCTCCTCCTTCCGCTCCTCTCCTCCAGCTGTCGGCAATCTCCTGCTCTAAAATCAAATAAGCCGTGGGAGGGAAAGGGGCGTGTACACTATGTTCCTATTGGCTGAGGAGAGAGTACAGAGGCGGGGGAAGCTATAGCCTCATGATTTTCACAGAAAAATGATGTGGGCAAGGGACATATCAGGGATAGATGTAAAAATATACATATTTGTACACACTGTCCCTGGTTTTACTGAGGCTGGCCATCCTGATGGGGCCCCCTAGTGGCATGGGGCCCTCGGTCCATGTCCGAGTGCCCTAATGGTCAGTCCGCCCCTGGTTGGGGGGATCCCATCATCCGGTTAGTCCTGATGATTGCTGCACAAGAAAGTAAGAGGTAGTTTGCAGTCTAGGATATGCTGCATAAAGACACTTCCAAAAACGGCCTTTAGGTGGAGTTCTGACATCAGGAAGCTCCAGGGAATGAATAGCAGTCATATTGTGAGTAAATGGAGTAGGATCCTTAATGGTGACAACAACATTCAGCAAGATAAGTTTCAATTGAAGTATTGGCCAATGTCATGTCTGGTGCGTCTTCTATCACATCTTGGGGAAGGCGTGCGCCAAATAGGTGATGGCCTGGGTGTGGAGGGCAGACGAGGAAGGGCTTCAGCTTCTAGAAGGCTGATTTTAACTAAGATTTCTTGTCCTTCCAAAAGTGTACTTGCTGTGTAAGTTGTACCGTTATGGGGGACTGAAAGCTTAAAGGGGAAGCCCCATCTGTAACGAATGTGTGCATTTGCTAGCACTGTGGTCACTTCCTTAATTTTACGGTGTCTATCCAGGGTTGCTGGAGAGATGTCTGGACAGATTTGTACAGGGATACCATCTGCGAGCTGGTCGGTAAGTAGGCTTGGTTTTTCCCTGGGCATTCCCCAGGTTTTTGCCACTAATAAGCAAATGATTAATAATGAGTAAAAATAATAGGTAAAAATAATTAATGACCAGTAAACATGTGTTTCACTCCTTATTCCTTAAAGAAACCTCCAACCATCAATAACAAATGATGAGAAGGATGAATACCGTGAAAAATAATGAATATCCAAAATATATGATTGACTAAAAACCATTTCGGTCATCAGACACTTTTCCAAATAAATATCTCAAAAATTGATAATATATAAAAGTGAGAAAATGAATCCTTCAGTGAATAAATAGTGACATCAAACATCCAGTGTATATTATAATAAAATAAAAAATTGCAAGAAAAAATGCAATAAAATAAATGTATCAAAAAAAGTCCATGTGCACAATCCCTGTGCTAAAATAATGTTCAATCAAAATAACAGTGCGTAGTGCTTCAAAGAATAATAATCCAAATAATAAAGTGTTTCCAAAGTGCAAATGTGCTTGAATGATAACTGTAATCCACCGTACAATCCTTAAGTGTAACTGTGCAGAACCGACACCAGTGTATGGTAGTACAAGCCTCTCACCTTAGGAAAGGCTATAATGAGTGAAACCTAGCAGGCCACAGCTGAGGAGACTCAAAAGGGTGCAAGCTGCTCTATGGTGACCCGCCCGAATTGTATTTAGTATAAATGTAAGGATTGCGCTACCCTGAGTGCCATCCATGCTGGGAGTGTTCTGGCTAGGACCTGTGAGAGCTGCAGCTGGGATTATGGAGAAAAATCTGCCCTAGAAGCATTGATCTGCAGGGATATCTGCTGGGCTTTTCAGCAATCATTATAGGCTCATTATAGCCTTTCCTAAGGTGAGAGGCTTGTACTACCATACACTGGTGTCGGTTCTGCACAGTTACACTTAAGGATTGTACGGTGGGGGGCGCATGCGCGGCGCGATGCTGGGAAGACTCGCCTGAGCCAAGCTCCGTCGGTCTCGGACCCATCGGGCGGATTATCCAGGGCTAAACAGCTGTTTCAGCGGCGATTTCACGCAACACCCCTGAGGGAACACCCGGTGCATGCCATCAGCGAGGAAAAAGGGGAATCGGCGCTCCAACCACTGCCTAACGAACTTCCTCATTGACATGGAGCAAAGACACAGCAAGGTGTCCCAAGATGGCGCCGGACAGCACGTGGGAATACAGGCACAGGTCTGCGGGGATTCCTCTCCCTCTCCGGACCCATCTGCACATCAGTACAGTGAGTACGAGTCCCCACTATCCAAGGCAGACCTTGATGCCAGTCTGACCAATATTTTCAACAAACTGGTTGACAAAATAGAAAAAGAGGTTCATAGCTCAACAGCAGCCCTATCACAGGAGATAGCTAATATTGGTAACCGCACTGACTTACTAGAGACAAAGCATGATGAGCTTTCCTTAGCCCACAATGACCTTAGAAAAGATTTTGAAAATCTGGCCGACAACTTTGCGTTTATGCAGGCACAGGTCGAGGACCTTGACAACAGAAACCGCCGCCATAACATTAGGCTGCGCGGAGTCCCTGAAACAGTCATAGACCTAATGCCTGCAGTCACAAGGTTTTTCCATGGCCTCCTGCCAGACAAACCACCATCTGCCTTCTCATGTGACAGGATTCATAGGGCGCTCCGTCCTAAACCCCCTGCTGACAACCCCCCCAGAGACATCATCATGCATATGAGAGACTTTCTGGTAAAAGAAGACATTATGCGTGCCTCTAGGAATACACCTAACCTCACAATGGAGGGTAAGAGGATTCAAATATACCCAGACATATCCCCTGCTACCCTGGATAGGAGGCGCAGGATGAAGGAGGTAACAAATGTATTGCAGACGGCCAGGATCAAGTATAGATGGGGATTTCCATTTAAACTGACGATCCCACATAACGGTTCCACATACACAGTATACAATGTGATTGAGGGTAAAGAGCTACTCATAAAATTGGGACTGCTGGCTCAAGACCCTCAATTACGCCCTCCCACCACACCCAGGCCCTCCCCAATATGGTCCACCCCGCCCTCCAGACGCAATACGAGGGATCAGAGAAGATTAATTCATTCCCTGCAGAACCAACGCTTCTAACTATAACGTGTGTGATGCAATGCATTTCTGATTCCTTGACCTTTTTTTTTTTCTTTTTTTTTTTTTTTTTTTTTTTTGATTTCTCAAACGCTGTTTCCAACACAGCACCTACCCTCCTGGGAACTTTTCAAACCCCTTTTGTTTGGATACCACGATTCTATTCGAGGGTGATAGTACACAGTCACCTATATAGATACTCGACATGATGGGGAGCAAAGTACTGTTCATATAATTGGATCGGACGGCTTTTGCCCCTCAACTCCACCTCCCTATCACATCTAAACCCTCAATAATATGCTCCAACGCAACTTTCAAATTGGACTTGGGAACCCGGAGAGGTTTCCTCTCTCCCTGAAATAATGGAGCCATAATCTACAATTCCCAGGACGGCGCTGCTCACAAGAGACAATTGAATGTTATCAGATATTTCTTCCAGCATACCGACTGTCTCTCCTCTGGGGATTCCTCAGGTTTATATTCAGCTTGTTTATACTGTTTGATTCCACATAGAGACAGAAATTTATAACTCCCATCGTTGGTCTGGACGTTGTAGATATTCATTAGCACTAACATTGCTATGGTTACCTGAGAATTTATTGTAACTTTAATGCTGAGTCTTGAGTCTAGTTGCTGAGTCTAGTTCTTCTCGTCCTAATGCAAATATCTTGGTTGAAACTTATACTCCATTTTCTTTAACATAAGATGATGCACTAGGCAACCCCTTTGCAACACATAGTTTAATCTTATGGCACCCTTCATAAGATATCAAAATGCCCGACGCATCCGCCACCGCTAGATTGACCCCACCCCTACAGTTACACCCGGCTGATACCCCATCCTGCTATGGGGTGTCCCCCGTTTGGCTGTTGGGATAAGGACTTCCTGTCCTTCCTTTTGTTCCTTTTTGACATTTGTTTTAGTGACAGATCCTTTTCTGTCCCCACAAGTTACAAGTTTATCAATAGTTATGTGATACGCCCCTTAGAGGCTTGCAAAAATCATCTTTTGTTCAACGTGGTTTACCTTTTACAAGACATGTATATCCTTGCATTATATTACTATTGTTGCCTCAGCTCTCTTTATGGTACTTTGCTCATCAAGGTCCTTGATTGTTCTAGGTGGTTTCAGATTCTCTTGGGGCAATGGACCGCACTCCTGTTGGTGCCCATATCTGGGCTCGGCTGCGACTGTGGCCTTTCCCCTTGGTTATACACAATGAGGATATGTTTTCAGTTGATATTTCCTGTAATAATTTTCCATGGGTCTTAGAATTATATCCCATAACACACAAGGTTTTAACTCCCCCCACAAAAGGAAAAAAGCATTCCAACATTACAAAAGATTAGGTGCGGACATAATTCTCCTTCAAGAAACCCATTTTGCCACCTCTAAACACCCCACCTTCTTTAATAGGTCATATAATCAACATTATTACACAACCTTCACTAATAAAACCAGAGGTGTAGCGATATTTATTAAAAACTCAATTGTCTTTGACATTCAACACATTTTTAAGGATCCAGACAGCCGCTTCATTATTCTCAAGGGCACCATCAACAACAGAGCAATCACAATTGCATCGGTTTATGCTCCAAACGACGCACAAACAACTTTCTTCTCCAAGTTCTTCGACACACTTGATAGATTCCAAGCCCCTCATGTTATTCTTGGTGGAGATTTCAACCTGGCTGCACACCCTGCCCTAGACAGGAGCAAGGTTTCCCCCACCTCTAAAGCATTCTCTAAAACAATTAATAAACTCATTAACAAATTCCAGCTGATCGACTCTTGGAGAGCACATAACACGGGCATCAAATCTTTTACACACTACTCACATCCTCACGACTGCTACGCCAGGCTGGACTACATATTTTGCACCCCAATTCTTCTGGCCAACTCATCACAGGCACAGATACATCCATGCCCTTGGTCAGATCACGACATTTCCTCTTTTGAAACTTCCCACATAGGTCTTGTCCCCTCTATATACAACTGGCGTCTTAATGACTCGCTTCTGACAGACCCTAACATTAAGAACTTGGTCACCAACCATATCGAGAATTACTTCTCAGAGAACATTAATGAGCACACCCCTCCTACCTCCCTTTGGGTTGCTCATAAAGCGGTCCTGAGGGGCCATATTATCCAAATTGCGGCAACCAAAAACAAGGAAAGATTAACAGGAATCAAAACGCTAACAAATGATTTGAACCAACTATACCAAAAACTGCAACACTCTACATCCCAAGACATTACTGATCAAATACAAACGAAACGTCGTGAGCTCGACTTAATCCTATCTGCCAACACTGAAAGGTCCTTAAGATTCTCTAAAGCCAAATTTTTATTGCACAGTAATTCCCCATCAACCATGTTTGCCAAAAAACTGAAACAGGATGGTAACCCTACCCATATATATAAACTGAAAGACAACAAGGGAAACCTCATCTCACACCCACAAGAGGTCTTAAAAATGTTCACATCATTTTACAAGGATCTACTTTCTGATTCAGGTGGCAGACCAAATCCCCAATCCAAAGCCTGGTTGGATAGCCTCCATCTCCCTTCCTTGAATCAAAATCAAATAGACTCTCTAAATAGGCCCTGTACTACAGAGGAAATCTCTCAGATCATTAAAACTCTCAAAACATCCACGACCCCTGGCCCGGATGGATTCACATCCACCTATTATAAAAAATTCTCCCCCCTTCTATCTCCCAACCTAACTAATCTTTTCAATCACATTCTTATGGGAAACAACTTCCCTGAGGAGATGCTCTTGGCGAATCTCTCATTAATCCCCAAACCTGACAAAGATCATACCCTTCCTCAGAACTATCGCCCCATATCAGTCCTTAATAATGATCTAAAAATATTCGGTAGATTGCTCGCAGATAGATTGGCTAAAGTCATAACTCCCCTCATTCACCCTGACCAAACTGGGTTTATACCAGGCAGACAAATTGTTGACAATATTAGACTGGTGACAAACATTATCCAAGACGCCAATATGAACTCCAGACAGGCTTGCCTTCTGAGTCTAGATATCCACAAAGCCTTCGACAGCGTCAGCTGGTCCTATTTGAATGACTTACTCCCTAGATTTGGAATCTCAGACCAATTTCTACAAGGCTTTAACGCCTTATATCATTCTCCCCAGACTCGTATAAAGATCCCGGGTAACAACTCAGAATTCTTCCCACTAGGCAGAGGTACAAGACAAGGCTGCCCATTGTCCCCACTCCTTTTTGCCCTGGCCATCGAGCCATTGGCACACGCCATTAGGAATAATAAAGATATCCGGGGATATACCAAAAAAGATCTAGAATTTAAAATTAGCTTATACGCAGACGACGCCCTGGTCTTCATAACAGAACCCTCGCTGTCCATTCCAGTTCTCCTTGACACTTTAAAGACTTTTCATGTTATCTCGGGCCTTAAAATAAACACCAATAAATGCTCTGCCCTTTCGCTTAACATTCCTCCTGATGTACAAACCCTATTACAACATAACTTCCCTTTTATCTGGTGCTCCCACTCATTTAAATACTTAGGAATTAACATTACATCCTCTCACACACTCCTCTATAAAGCCAACCTTCCCTACATCATAGCTCGGATTGAGGGCCTCCTGAAATCCTGGTCATCATACCATATCTCCTTTTTGGGCAGAATCTGTGCGGTTAGGATGACTATAATCCCTAAAATTCTCTATTACTTTCGCTCCCTCCCTATAATTGTCCCCAAATCTAAGATAGAGGGCATACAAAGGACAATAAATAAATTTATATGGGCGGACAAAAAACCAAGATATGGTTATGCCCTTCTACACCGTACCCAAACTATGGGTGGGCTGGGACTTCCAAATCTCTGGCATTATTACCTAGCTACCAAACTAACTCAGATCTCCCAATGGTTCCCTCCTTCAAATGACCTACCATGGAAGAGATTTGAGACAATCTCAATCCTCCCTTTCCATCTCCAAGGGACATTATGGTCCAATAACATTACATATAAGAAGCTCTCTAAACTTAATTTAATAGTGGCACACTTGATCCAACTCTGGTTAAAAATCAAAGATACATACCTCCTCTCCTCACCCATCTCCCCCCTCACCTCCTTCCTGGGGGACCCTAGATTCAAGCCTGCTTTCGACAACAGGCAAGAATTTTCCCTTTGGATCCAAAACAATCTCACCACACTCTCCTCACTTATGAATAAATGGGTATTTAAGCCATTTACAACAATCCAGAAAGAAAAAAGCTTCCCCCCATCCAAACTTGAAAACTATGAAAAGATTAGAGCCTTCTATGTCCAATACTTCTCTCTCACTATCCCCTCCACAAACACAGTCTTTGAAAGGATATGCATTTCATCTTCCAGAGATAGAGGGATGATTTCCCGCCTATACTCCTACCTCAATTCCCTTAATCTTCAAGACAAATCTAATCAAATGCTTCACTGGGAAAATGATCTAAATATTACCATTACCACTGACACCTGGTACTCCATGGCAGAAAATCTAAAAAAATGCAACAAGGCCATCTCCTTCAGAGAAACCCCAATGAAACTTTTCACTAGATGGTACCTTACGCCATCCAAGTTACACACATTTTATCAATCAATCTCCCCAAACTGTTTTAGAGGCTGCACAGAACCAGGCACCCTAATACACACCTTCTGGAGCTGCCCTCTCCTGAAACATATCTGGAACCAGGCAGTTACCAGATTCATAAACTCTTCAGGTCATACCTTCACCCCCACCCCTCAAATATGTATTTTATATGACAAAATACCGGGAATCCCCACCCATTCCACCAGACTATTTCATTCATTGTGTAGTTCAATACAATGGATGGTTGCACTCAACTGGAGATCCAATGTAATCTCCTGGTCACAGGTTCTAGAAAGAATGGAATCGCTCAAGTTATCCGAAAGAGTGTATCATACGCTTAATGACAGTATTCTAGTATACAACACAAAATGGTCATGTTGGAGCACCCCACCGTACAATTAACTATACCTTATTCATTCCTTGATGTGCCTTAACTAGTTTTATCCTACTGAGCAACTTATTTCTCCAACACTATGCAATATCCTCATATGCAATATATGTCTATTTTTTATTCCTTTCTTAATCATCAACCCTGTTAAAATATTTGTCTTAATCATCGTCTGTATCTAACTGTAAACCACCATTTGTGTTTTTTTTTTCTCTGAATTGAACTTTACAATAAACTTTTGTAAACAAAAAATAAGGATTGTACGGTGGATTACAGTTATCATTCAAGCACATTTGCACTTTGGAAACACTTTATTATTTGGATTATTATTCTTTGAAGCACTACACACTGTTTGAAAACATTATTGAAGAACTGTTATTTTGATTTAAAGCGGGAGTTCACCCATTTAAAAAAAAAAAAAAAATCTCCCCTTAGCTTCCTGCTCGTTCGGTCTAGGGGAATCGGCTATTTATATTAAAATATGTGCAGTACTTACCCGTTTTCGAGCTGCATCTTCTTCCGTCGCTTCCGGGTATGGGTCTTCGGGAGCGGGCGTTCCTTCTTGATTGACATTCTTCCGAGAGGCTTCCGACGGTCGCATCCATCGCGTCACTCGTAGCCGAAAGAAGCCGAACGTCGGTGCGGCTCTATACTGCGCCTGCGCACCGACGTTCGGCTTCTTTCGGAAAATCGTGACGCGATGGATGCGACCGTCGGAAGCCTCTCGGAAACCTGTCAATCAAGAAGGAACGCCCATTCCCGAAGCCCATACCCGGAAGCGACGGAGAGGATGCGTCTCGTAAACGGGTAAGTACTGCACATATTTTAAAATAAATAGCCGATTCCCCTAGTAATAACGAGCAGGAATCTAAGGGGGAAAAGTGCCCTCTAAGGGTGAACCCCCGCTTTAACATTATTTTAGCACAGGGATTGTGCACATGGACTTTTTTTGATACATTTATTTTATTGCATTTTTTCTTGCAATTTTTTATTTTATTATAATATACACTGGATGTTTGATGTCACTATTTATTCACTGAAGGATTCATTTTCTCACTTTTATATATTATCAATTTTTGAGATATTTTTTTGGAAAAGTGTCTGATGACCGAAATGGTTTTTAGTCAATCATACATTTTGGATATTCATTATTTTTCACGGTATTCATCCTTCTCATCATTTGTTATTGATGTTTGGAGGTTTCTTTAAGGAATAAGGAGTGAAACACATTTTTACTGGTCATTAATTATTTTTACCTATTATTTTTACTCATTATTAATCATTTGCTTATTAGTGGCAAGCGCCATTACACCCCCCATATCTTACACTGTTGCTGGTGCCTGAGCATCTTTTAGTAGTGGCTGCTGCCGTCATATTTTATTTATTTTATCGCTATTTATTCATATATTAATATTAGGTCGTAGTGCCCTGGATTAGAGTGGTTTTGCGCATTAGTTCCCCCCCCCTTACACATTCCCCAGGTTTTGTTGTTATCTGCTTTAGCCTTCCAGTGCTACTTACTGCTATGGCCAGCTATAATTGGGGCGGTGGACATGTTTATGTTTCACCTGTGGTGCTTGTATTGGTCCAGCAGCGCACCAACACCTTTGCAGCCATTGTGCTACATGCTGGGTGTTTGGTGTGCTCCTGCACCTTTAAGGAGTTGTGGGTCCCCTTCAGTCCACCTGCCCCTATCTATTCATTAGAATGCATGTGCCTCCATTGTGGGGACACTCATTGTTTAGTGTTAGGACCACAGATTACAGGGTGCCTTGGCGCGGCTCTGTGGCTCACGCATGCGTTTGCAAATGCTTGCGGACAAAACCCGTTTTTAATGCATACCGTTAGACAGGTTAATTGGCTGTTCTGTGAGCTGGTCGGTAAGTAGGTTTGGTTTTTTTCCTAGGCATTCCCCAGGTTTTGTTGTTAATAGTGTGAGAGTTGCCGGCAGCCCTGAGGATCTATTCTTGTATGAGGAAGTCTTTTAGGGGGTTTAGGGTGAAGTGCTTGGTTTATGCGGTCACAAGTAAAAGATTAAATTTCATGGTCAGGTAGCAGAGACTGGAATAACTTGTGCATAGCAGCGATAAGGCCAGAGTTAGATTCAGGGACCCTCTGATCCTGAGATTGTTCCTGCGATTTCGATTGTCGAGATCTTCGACCTGGGATTGCAATTGTGAGACAGTCACAGTAAGGGATTCAAATTCTCTGGAGAGGTCATTATGAGCTATACTGAGTTCATTATGCTTAGTTTCTAAGTGATCAGTACAGGCCCCTAAAGCAGAAATCTCCTGTGTTTGGGTATTTGTGCTTTTGTGTAATTCTGTCTGGAACTTGGTGGCTATTTTGCTATAAATAGATTTCAGGCTCTTGTCCAAATCCTCTTTTGTGAGGTTGGGAGTGTACTCACTGTCCTGTAGTGGAGTAGAGACATCCAGTGATTTCTGTAATGCAGGAGAAGCAGGGCTGCCGGCACCATCTTGAAACATGCTGTATATCTCCTGTGTCCGCAACAGATAGTTAGTTAGTAAGAGACCTCTGCGTGGACCCCCTTCCCTTCTTTTTCTTTGGCGGCATGCACACACTGCACTAATCCTGGGGGTGTTAGAGGCAGTTGTGGAAAATATTGTGCAAATCTGGCCCCAGGATGCAGGCTAATCGGACCAAGTAATGAGGAGCTACTCAGACGTGCAGTCGGTTCTGCGGAAGTCGCGCATGCGCCCCAAATGCCTTACCTATTTTTTAACTACTACTACTGTCAAATGATATGCCTTGTATCAGCAACTATGCCTTACCTCTTTCAGTAAATACTGTTGGTCAATATTTGAATAAACTATTCCTTTCATTGACTAAATATCTTTAAATATTATAAATACATTTCTTATATAGGTCACCTGGTTGTTTAGTGGCTAGAGGAGGTACTTACAATCAAGTACATTTTTACTATAAACAAAGTAAAAATTAAGGGCCAGATCCACAAAAGGGATACACCGGCGTATCTACTGATACGCCGTCGTATCCCTGTTTCTATCTATGCGACTGATTCACAGAATCAGTTACGCATAGATATTCCTAAGATCCGGCAGGTGTAATAGTTTGACACTGTCGGATCTTAGGATGCAGTACCTCGGCCGCCGCTGGGGGCATTTCTCGTCGAAATTCCGCGTCGGGTATGCAAATTAGCACTTACGGAGATCCACAAAGCGGTTTCCCTTTGTGAAGTCTCCGTAAGTTGTTAGTTTGCAAACACAAAATTAGGGCTACTTTTACAAAGTGTAAAGTTAGTACACCATGTAAAAGTAGACCCTTCTTTTCCTGCGACGCTGTCAAATTTTTTTTAAAATTTTTTTTTTCCCTTTGCATCTCTTTTTTTTTCCGACGCAACTTTTTTTACCCGGCGCGATTCAAAAAACTCGGCATAACGTAACTTCGCGCAAAGCACGTCGGAAAAATTGCGTCGGGAGCATGCGCAGTACGTCTGGCGTGGGAGCGCGCCTAATTTAAATGGGACTCGCCCCATTAGATTGGGCACGCCTTGCGCCGGACGGATTTAAGTTACACCACTGCAAATTTCCAGGTAAGTGCTTTGTGGATCGGGCACTAACTTGGGAAATTTGCAGCGGTGTAACTTAAATGGGAAAAGTTAAGTTGCGCCGCCTGGCTGTGGATCTGGCCCTAAGCTTTTAGGCTTTTAAAATTCAATCAACTACATATGTATATGTCCCTAGTGTTTTAGCTTTAGGGTCTACTGTATATGATATATAAATACTGTTTAGAATCCAAACCGAATCATATAGGGTTACTTAGAGTTATATTCCATTGCAAATTGCCAAAACAACACAAGTAAATACTTAGCTCTATAATCTGCTAGACAATCATACTATCCTCTTTATTTTTTACACACCAAGGACATTTCTTGTAGAAAAAGCTATATATGAACATGTTATTTTATATAACCCATTACAAGAATTCCCAAAACACCACAGCAAGTGAAATACATTTTGGATGCAATAAATCACAACATGCATTCTAGCGTTTGAGTAAAAAGGTCATATATTTCTGAAAAACTGTAAATAGAGTCTATATATCAACATGACCCAGATTTGCCAAAATGTCATTGTTTTCGTCATTTACTGTATATATCCATTTAACCATAAGCTAGTCATTAGTATTATAGCTGTCCTTGTTAAGCAGTTTACCAGAATAGGCCAATGGCCAGATCTTTACACAGGGAGTAACTGTAGCTTACTGTTTACTAAACAGGTTTAACCTCTTCTGAAACACTGCACATACATTTCCTGCAGCAGGACAGCCTCTTTGCGCAAAATCATGTACCTGTACGTGATTTGCGCCCACGGGTAGGGGGCACGTGTACCCACCGGTTTGACGGTGATCAGATTTTTTACAGAACCAATCAATCTACAGGTCCACGCCAATGATTTATGGCCAGGATCTGCTGATCGATTCTGATGAATGGCAGAACGTCCCATGCCAGTGTAATGTAAAAAGAGGCACATGAAATTATACAATCTTCTCTCGTGGAGCTCTTTTCGGTTCTAGCGTGAGAGGAGATTGCATCAGACTGTGAGTAAAAGCACAACACTGACATCAGAACACATAGTTAGGCACATTTAACCACTTGACCTTGGTTTCACTCATTGTCACAGCGTCACTAAGTACAGTGTACAGATTTTTTACTGATCATTGTATTGGTGTCACTGGTTATGCTAGATAGCATCAGTTCCAGATAGGGTCAGGGTACCCGCCATATATTCCCTAACAAAGTTTTAACCTCCGATCACCCCCAGTTAACCCTTTGGAAAAAGCAATAATTGTTTCACTAAGGTATTCCAGAAGGCAAAGGCTGTGTCACCTGGGATGATGAGGATATGGTGTCAGAGTACTGAACACTATAGTCCAAGTTCCAACCAGTAAAAAAAGTCACACTGTTAAAATCATGTATATACACATACATATATGAAACAGTTCAATGTTGTCCTGGGTAGTAACCACAGGAGATAAGACTGACACGGCAAAGGCAGCACACTGAAGTGCACTTTTTGTTGATCTTAATAAATTTGTTCGTATTCTGACAGTTAAACATTTTTATAACCAAAAATCTGCTAAAAATAATCCCATCATTGGCCCAGAGATGGATGATCTAGGGGCCTCTGCCACAGGCCTAGTACTTGGATGAGCTAAATGGATTGAGCGAATCCTCCCAGTAGATTAGGTTAGGGTCAACGTGTGACAGTTGAAGTATACCTGTCAATGTCCCGGACACCAGATCCCCGATGGTTCGTCCAAGCCCCTCAGATAACCTGCCTCCGGGTTCTCCTTAAGCCGACCCCCCACCACACAGCACATAGCTTGGGATCTCTTCAATAGAGCTGGGGACCCAGCAAGTCACTGGGGCCCCTTTCAGCAGCATGGAGCTCTGCGTAGCATGCAACCCTGGCCTGGTAGGCAATATCGCCGGGGTCTGTTGCATGCACGCACTCTAAAGGTGGGTGCCGCACCTGAACCTGGAAGAACCAAAAAACATGGCGTCTGCCACAGATATACTCTCCCCCAGCATGCCCCACGAGGGAAAACTCCTCTAATTGGCTGCTGGGGAGAAGTGGCTCTGCCAGAACCCCTCTGGCGCCAACTGTCGCCCAGGGGTGGGATCGGCACCCCTGGAGCGCAGACTGACCTACAGGACAGTTCAGGAATGACAGCAGCCCAAATTTAACAAATTATGAATGGGAGCAAAATAACTCTCCCATTCCCCACTAACTTTAACGTAGTGCCCATACTGAAAGTAAGGGGGCGCTACAGGTATCTTAGCTTTCTTATATACAGTACAAGCATGTTACAGTAATCAAAGGAACAAAGGAACTCTCCACCCACACATCACACAATGGAGGGGCTTCAATACACCTGCTCTTAGACAATGACATCCAGTTGAGCTAATCATTAGTCATCCCCCAGACGTACCGTCTCCGCAATTAGGGGAGGTAATTACTACAGCTTGACAAGTCACATTCCACATACAAAACAGTATTATTAGCATACATAATGAAAGGTCTTTAAGAGCCAGGCTAAATTAACACCTAAAAGCTAGACATCTGACCTTTACGGACTGAATTAGTACAATGGAGACAGAATGATATTAGCATTAGACATGTGCATTCGTTTTCGTTCTAATGCATTTTCATCCGAATTTCAGGTATTTTCGTTATCGTTTTAACAAACAAAAACGAAAGCACAGAAAACGAAAACCGAAAGATCCGACATAAACAAATGCTTTATTTACGTTTTTGTTGCGGTCGAATGTGCCTAACCTTAACTCTATTAGTCCAATATTATTCTACATAAAGAAGAAAGATTTGACATAGAGAGAAAAGATTTGAAATAGAGAGACATGAAGATTCGACATAGAGAGACATAAGGAGTCCAATTTTTTTTTTTTTTTTAAAGATTCTATCGAATCTTCTTTTTTTTTTTTTTCTTAGAACATTCGACAGACACCATAAGCCTTCAATGACAGATTCGACATAGAGAGACATGAAGATTCGACATAGAGAGACATGAAAATTCGACATAGAGAGACATGAAGAGTCAATTTTTTTTTCACGATTTTGTCGAATCTTCTTTTTTTTTTTCTTCTTAGAACATTCGACAGACACCATAAGCCTTCAATGACAGATTCAACCTTAATTTGGATTTTCGGACGAACTTTCGAACGAAAAACAAAATAAATAAAAACGAATTTCGGGAGTAACTACATAAACGTATTTTTCGGACGAAAACGAAATTACGAAACAAAATATTTCAGTGTGCACATGTCTAATTAGCATCACACAATAGAATGTCTAGGAGCAGACCCAATTAACATCTCAAAAGCATGTGTCCTCACATTGAATGAAAACACTCCACTGACCTGGTGGGGTCAGAATAAACACTTGTAAAATCTCAAGATATCCTGCAATATGAATTATCAGTTATCAGTCACATCTCATGTAATTTATAATTAATATTTCTCAGTCACCCTATGCCTAAAAGGGGCACATGATGACCCTAGACCCAAGAGTCATTAGTGACGCTGGCACAGGAGTACCCCATATCCTTCAAAAGTCTCTGGGTGTCATGGGTCATTCTGTTACATCTCTCCCCTTTCGGTGGGAGACTGACACAGGAGGGAACCCCAAACGGGTTGACTCCGAAGTTAGTCAGTAGTTCCAGTCCTCCAATGCTGGTATCCATACCGTACCCCAAATAAATTGCTCCAAACAGGGCATTACTCACCCAGCCAACCTCTGCCTCTCTCAGAGAACATGCCTGCCGCTGGGGAGAGGCCTGGACTGGCCCTCCTCCCTGGAGTTCTTTCAGCCGCTGGAGAGAAGACAGGGTGACTGGGCTCAGTTCATCATGCTTTTGGGGATCTGGGCCAACTGCCCCCCATCCCTGGGGTATACCAGTGGAGACTGAAGTCCCATCCACTGGTGGTAGGTGAAAATCCCCCGGTGCTTGCAAAGCAAAGCTGACATCCTCCTGTCTCAGTGCCGCACCATTTTCTGGGGTTGTGTCAGTGAAGACTGAAGTCCCATCCACTACCCCAGGAACTTTCTCTTCCGTTAGTTGAGAGCAGAGGCTTGTGGCACTCTGCTCTGTTGCCAGCTCTTCTGCTGGGTTTCTGTGAGTGGAGACCACAGTCCCATCCACTACCACAGGAACTCCCTCTCCTGCTAGTTGAGAGCAGAGGTCCCGTGGCACTCTACTCTGTTGCCAGCTCTTCTGCTGGGTTGCTGTGAGGGGAGACCACAGTCCGATCCCCCAATATCAGCTCAAGCTGTAGTTGTGTGCAGCGGTCAGTAGCATCCTGCCCAGCTGCCAGTGATTCAGCTGGGAGCAACAGCTTTACAACTGACATGGAAAATGTGGCTGTACGCAGAGCACACCGCCACTTTGCCCTGTGCTAAAAAGCACATACCCTGTCTTAATGAAATAAGCCATTTTAAAGCTAAATAAGTTCACTCACCATCCATTCTCTGCCCATCCATACAAGTCAAGAGACCTCATCCTAGCTCCCAGCCTTCACTGGTTTGCTAACGCCCTCACATGCAGTTTTATTAACACAATAGGCTTCACAGACCACATCTGATTGGAGGAGATCACAGCATGTGACCATAGGAAGTGATAACACAGCATGTGACCTCCTCCATGGGAAGTGATGTCACAGCATGTGGGCTCAATACAACAAATGCCCATATATTGATTTGGCAGCACAGATAACCCCGTCCAACAGGGATTCAATACAGTAATATTCAATAACAATATAATACAACAACACCACAATACAGGGAATTTGAATGAAAACTAGTGGTTTGGGCTTTAAAGGCACACGGTACAATTAGTATGAAAAAAATTGAAAATTTATTGGTATGGAAATATAATAAAATCAGTTATAAACATAAAATCACAATGGAAATTAAATGAATAGCTGGTTCTACACAGGTTAACACAATAATTATATGATCTCAACATACAAAAGCTTGAATATAAAGCAGAGTCATAGACATAATTTTTTTTTTTTTTTTTTTTTTTCCTTCTTTTTTTTTTTTTTTGTTTCATAAGTTTTTATTGGGTGAACATGAGAGCATACAGGATAGTACAATGATACATCCAGAAAAAAAAGAAAAAGGTAGCGAAAATATAACATGTTTTGGCTTTGAACAGAAATTACTGCAAACATTTTTTTTTTTTTTTTTTAAACTTCAGCATACAATCATGTGTTGCACGTCAATCCTCGTCTGAAGAGGGCATATAAAAGGCATACAAGTATGACATAGAAGATTGTACAGTATTCATTATGCATTATGAACCATAGGGTTCAACCTAGAACATTTTTGTTATGTCCATCTTGACCAGTATATAGGGTTTTTAGTAGTAGTAATTCTTTAATGGTCAAGAGGGGTAGGGAGGGGGGTTGGGGAAGGGAAAGGGAAGGAAGAGAGAAGAAAGAAGAGGAGGAGAAGAGATAGAGAAAAAAAAAAAAAAAAGGGGGGGGGGGGGTATAGGGTTTAACACAGATCTGCTTGACTTAGGGTGTTTGTCCAGTAAAATCCTTCCACTTCAGTGTACATTTTTTATAGTTTTATTGCTGATACTTTTGAGTTTCATTGAATATTTGTACTAGTTGTCTGTGAGTTCTTGAAAATCATCCAATCCTGCCATGTTTCTGAGAATTTCATTATTTTCTCCTGGGAAATGCTTATGAGTTCCTCTATTCTTTCTATGTTATTTATTCTCCTGAACCATTCTGTCTTGGAGGGAATAACATCGGAGCACCAATGGGTGGGAATACATTGTCTTGCAGCATTGATCATGAACATTGCTAGCGATTTCATGTAGCGTTTTCTTGGAAGCGAGTTAAAATGTAAGAGATACTGTGCAGGAGTATAGCAGAGGTTCTCTGAGGTGACTAAAGTGATGGTCTCATGGACTATTTTCCAGAAAGTTTGTATCAATGGGCAGGACCACCAAATGTGGATCATCGAGCCTTCCTCTGACTTACATCTCCAACATCTATCAGAGATAAGGGGAGAGAATTTGTGGAGAACTGATGGTGTTCTGTACCATCTGGTAATGATTTTAAAACTGCATTCTTGTGTGGCTACGTTGAGTGACCCTTTATGTGCGTACGTAAATTTTTTTTCCCAGTTTTCATCTGTTAGGGATAAGTCTAAATCTCTTTCCCAGTTTCGACATGACGAACTTGAGAAGTCTGACATATCCTCAAACAGGGATCTGTATAGATACGAGATGATGTGCCTGTGGGGGGTTTTTTGGTACACAGATCTTCCAGTTTTGTGAGTGGTTTTGTCCAGAGATATGTATTGTCGGCTTTGGTCAGGTAATGTCTGATTTGTATGTAGTTCCAGTGTGGTATTACGAAGGGTTTAATGATTTCGTTTAGGTCTTCTCTAGATAATATTTTCCCTTTTTTATAGAAATGCATGGATAAGATTCGCTCATGGGGCCAATGGGGTTTTAGAAAGTTTTTCTCAAGTCCGGGGGGGAATTCGGGGTTGTTTCTCAGTGACGTCAGGGGGCTGAGCCAGGGGGTCGCATTAGATTGTTTGAATGTGCTGTGAAAGGTTTTTAAAGTAGGACCTATCATGGGGTGCGCTTTTATAGCTTTCGAGTGGTATTTAGGGTGGATCCATGGTAAGATATGCAGGTCTTGGGGGAACTGGGTGCGCTCTAAGTTAACCCAATCTTTGACTGCCTGGTGAATATTCCAGTCTACTATCCGTGTGAGGAGAGTCGCCTGGTGGTATTTTTTAAGATCTGGTAGTGCTATTCCACCTTTGTTCTTTGGTAAGTTTAATCTGCTAAGTTTAATCCGAGGTGATTTGCCTCTCCAAATAAAGGAAGTGCAAGCTTTACGGTATGACGAAAAGAAAGATGAGGGTAGAAAGATGGGTATTGTCTGCATAGCATATAAAAAGCGAGGCAGTATTGTCATTTTAATTAGGGAGGCTCTACCAAACCAAGAGACATTTAGAGTATTCCATCTTTTCAGATCCTCATGCGCTTCTTTTAGTATAGGTAAAAAGTTAAGTCTAAAGAGGTCATTTAGATTCGAAGGGATTTCTATTCCTAGGTAGGTTATATTGTGTTTGGCCCATGTGAACGGGAAATTCTTTTTACACAGATCTACAACTTTTAAGGGGAGTGTAATGTTTAGGGCATTGGATTTAGAGTGGTTGATTTTTAAGTTAGACAATAACTTAAAGTGATCTAGGTCTTTTAAGAGGTTGGGTATGGATATGTGGGGTTCTGCGAGGGTTAGAAGCATGTCGTCAGCGAATGCAGCAATTTTATAAGTGTTTTTATGAATTTCAATTCCTTTGATGTTCTGATTGGATCTGATTCTGTTTAGGAGTGGCTCAAGAGTTAGAACAAACAGTAGAGGGGATAAGGGGCATCCCTGTCTCGTAAAATTTCTTAATTGGAAGGCGTCCGATAGGTGGCCGTTGACACGTACTCTGGCTGTTGGATTGGTGTAAAGTGCAGTGATGTAAGCTTTCATTTGGGGTAGAATGCCTATGTGATCTAGTACTGCGTCAATAAAATCCCAGGCCACTCTATCGAACGCCTTCTCAGCATCTAGAGACAGAAAGAAGCCTTGCTTCTTATTGGAAGTTAACCAGTGACTAATATTAAGGGCCTTGATTGTGTTGTCGCGACCCTCCCTTCCTGGGATGAATCCCACTTGGTCTAAAGTTATGAGGGAATTGAGTAGGGGCACTATTCTATTAGCTAAGATCTTGGCGTAGATTTTAACATCTACATTAATAAGAGATATGGGCCTATAGTTAGTTACTTGTGAGGTATCCTTACCTTCTTTGGGAATGACTGTAATGTGGGCTTCTAATAATTGTTTTGGAGTTTGGCGTTCAGATTTAAGAGTTTGGAATGTCTTCAGGAATCTTGGCCTCAGGATGTCGATGAACGTTTTGTAGTATTGTAAGGGTAAACCATCCGGTCCTGGCGCCTTGCCTATTTTCATTTCTTTAATTGCTTTATCAAATTCTGGTCCTGAGATAGGGGCTTCTAGTTCTTGGGCTTTATTTGTGGCAAGCTTAGGTGGGCTGTACTTTTCTAGAAATTCCTGGATCATTTTAGCTCTTTTCTCTGAATTTTGGGGGCATTTTGGGTCTGACGGAAGGTTGTAAAGGGAATGGTAATATTCCTCAAACTGGTTGGCGATCTCCTCGTTTGTGGAATATGATTTCCCTTGATTATCCCTAATTTGATGTATCGTTGAAGAAATTTTTTTGCTTTGAACTGCCTTCGCAAGTAATTTCCCGCTTTTATTACCCTGCTCATAATATATCCTATGTCTCAGTACGTATTGTCTTTTTGTTTTCAAATTTAGTTCCTCTGCAAGAATTGCTCTCATTTTAGTTAGCTCATCAAGCGTTGAGATGGCAATATCTCTTTTGTGTGACATTTCTAGCTTGTGGATCTGGTCTATGAGGGATTTTATTTTTAGTTGGCTTTCCCTTTTTAGCTTCGCTAGTTTTTTGATGAATTCACCCCTGATGACGCATTTGTGTGCTTCCCACTGCGTTAGAGAAGAGGTTTCATCATTTTCGTTTCTAGAGAAATAATCGAGAAGTTTCTCGCGTAGTTCTGATACGTCTGCAGGGTCTTTTAGTACTGCAGTATTTAGTCTCCACGTTTTTGTCACTGTTTTTTTTTTCAGGGAAAGTCAGCGAAAGGGTTATAGGATGATGGTCAGATAGTGTCATAGGTTCGATAGTCGAGTTTGTTAGGAAGGTTAGGTCTGGTTGTGATAGGAAGAAGTAGTCTATTCTAGAGTATTTTTGATGGATGGTGGAAAAGTAGGTAAAATCTCTGGTCTGGGGATACAGGGTTCTCCAAGTGTCATGAAGCATCAGCTCTTTCAGTTGTATTTTGATTTGTTTTAAAGCCCTGTAGGGAAGGCTCGATGTTCCGTTCGAGGTGTCAATGAGGGGGTCTAATGGGATATTGAAGTCTCCCCCCAAAACTAGAATGCCTGAGGCAAAGGTTGTCAGCAGATCTTTGATTTTACGGAAGAAGGTTACCTGTCCTGAATTCGGAGCATAAACATTAGCAATTGTCATTGGATGATTTTCAAATTTACCTTTGATGAATATATACCTACCCCCTGGGTCTAGCATGGTGTCTTGTACCTGGAAGGGGGTTCGATTTGAGATTAGTATTGAGACCCCTTTCGTTTTACCTTCTGTGTTTGAGGCATGAAAAGTGGTGGGGTATCTCTTGTCGTGAAATTTTGGGATTTTATCTGATTTAAAGTGTGTCTCTTGTATGCATATGATATTTGCTTTTTGTTTGTGAAACTCGTTAAGGAATTTGGTTCGTTTTTCAGGTATGTTGAGGCCTTTTGCGTTCACAGAAAGAAGTTTAATGGATAATGGTATGCTTTGCTGAGTATTTGAAGTCATGTTTATAGAGTAGGTGTGGGGGCGGGGTAAAAAAAAAAAAAAAAAAAAAAGAGAAAAGGAGAAAAAGTTTAGCTAGAAAAAGAAGAGGGAGGGGGGAGGGTTAAGGGAAGAAACAACTCCGGCAGGTAGGTTCAGACCAGCCGATCTACCTTGGTATATACAGTACCGGATGGGTCAAAGGGTATTTAAGGAAAAAACCCTTTGTGTGGGGTTGTGGCTATTATCGGATCTGCTACGGTTTTGGTCACAGTAGTACACAGCCAGAGGAGATTGTCTAACTATTCTTCCTTATACTCTCTCTGTCTTTCTACTCTGTCTGTAAACCAATTAAGTCAGCACTCTGGGACAACTATAAAAAGAAAGCATGCGTATTCACAGGGAAAATTTTGGAAGGTTGGGCCTGAATATTACTAAAAAATAAGTTTTGAGTTTTGCTCTGAGTCTCAGTGGTTGGCCAGCTTACTTGTATAAGTACACCTGTGGGGAAATTTAGAACCGGGGGGAAGCTGCCTTTAATTCAAGAGATTCAAGGAGTCAGAATCATGGATAGTAGGTGTAAAAAGTATCTGAAGGCAATTATATTTTTATCCACTAGATGGGAGTGTTGCCTTACTAATCCATAGGGTGTATGTCAGTTATTGTGAGTTTGAGCACTTTTCTCCTATAATTATTAACCCATTTTAACAACTTAAGGGGTGTAAAGCAATAGCCAGTGTAAACAAACATGTTAACTTATTTTAACTTGTTCAACTTATGTTGTGTTCCTGAACATCATCCTGAAGAATTGAACATGTGTATGAGACACTGCTATGATCAAGAGCATCCACTCTATGTGTGATTCATATTCCACATCATGTGGATCAGGCGGTGACACGTTTCAGTAATTTGGAAGCTTTGTTTGAGCATATGGGTAGGTTTAACTCACATTGGTGTCATGGATCACTAGCTTTCAGAGTATTTGCAGCTTGATCACCGCCATGTCTCACCCATTCATGTATTACAGGTATTGGCAGTCAGATGTTTAGGTAAGAGTATACGAACCCAGAATGTGTAACATAGAATAAAAAGTAAAAAAATAAAAAGGAGTACAGTTTATCACACGTCTCTGACCACATTCAAATCCGCCACGGTTAGATTTAGGCTTTGAGTATGGCCGGAGGCTGAGTTTGCATATTAAGTCTTTCTATTAGGAGGACCATATATGTGTGGGTTGGAGTGGATAACCAACCTTGGAGTCTGTATAGCATGTTCATTTAATGGATGTCTTTTTTTTTTTTTTTGATATGTGGGTGTAAGGAAGCGATACTCACAGGTGTCTAGATCTCTTATGACCAAAGTTGTCAACTCGGTGTGATGAAGGTCAGTCTATCTGGTTGGTTGATAGCAGGTCTGATATCTTTGCCGGATGTAAGTTCAGAATCTGTGGCGAAAAGAATTAGGTGGTCGAAGGGACATGTGTGCTGCTCCATTGTTGATTCGAGCGTTCATCTTCTGCTCTTTAGGCATGGTTTAGGTGTCCATATGGTCCTGATGATCGGGTCGATCTCTGCGTCTGGGTGGGGAGTCTGCTCGTCTGTTGCGTTGAGGAGACGGCGATCTGGGGCGTCGTTCTCTTTGCCTCTGTGCTCTTGGAGTAAGATTGTTGGAGAGTGTGATCCAGGATTCATTCAGCATGAAGGAGTTGTACCATTCAGGGACTTCCGTTCTAGGGATGTTCATGGCTTCACAGAAAGCTCGGAGGTCATCAGGTGTTCGGAGTAATGCCGTGTGTCCTCTTGAAGTAGCTGAGAGACAGAACGGAAATTTCCACCTGTATGGAATACCTCTTGATCGCAATTGTTCTGTGATCGGGCGGAGTGCTCTGCGTTGCTGTAAAGTGATGTTTGAGAGGTCTTGATAGAGTTTTATTTCTGTGCCGTTGAAGATGACTCTATTTTTCTCTCTGGCTTTTCTCAGTATGGCCTCCTTGAGGGGAAAGTTTACCAGGCAACAGATTATGTCTCTAGGGGGATCATTTTCTCTACCCCTGGGTCTTAGGGCCCTGTGGACTCTTTCAAACTCAATCGGAGAATCAGGCGGTCTTTCCAGTATATCATTAAATATGGTTTCTGCAGTTCTCTCCACAGGAATTTGGTCAGGCATTTCTGGGACTCCTCTAATTCTTATATTGTGTCTTCTTCCGCGATTATCTAAATCTTCTAAATGGCGGTGTATTTCAATAATGTGACCAAGATGCATGTCAGCATTTTTTTGTATCTGTTTAATGGCATCTGTCTGGCGGGCTGAGGCCTGTTCTATAGCTCCTGTCCTCACTGCTATGCCCTGGATGTCAGCTCTTATGTCCGTTATGGCTGCAGCAAAGGATGATTTAATATCCATGGCCATTGCCTGCAGATTAGCTTGCAGGTCTGCTAGGCTAAGGGATTGTGCCTGCTGTGCCTGTTGTGTTAAGTTTGGGGTTGTTAGGGCGTTTTGGGCGCCGATCGCGCCGTCCGCGGAGGTGCTGGAGCCGCCGAGCGGCATAGGGGCCTTACTCGAGGCCGCGGCTTTGAGGCCTATTGTCTGCGCCGCCCGGAACATCTCCGGGATTACAGGGGAGGATTGCTGACCTGGCTCCATCGGGTCCACGGGTGTTCTTGCGGCCCGATCGCTTGTTTTTCGGCCGGTAAGCGTCTGCTTGTTGCCTGTGGCTTAAGTTAGTTGCCCACACGTGCTGGAGGAAAGGGATTAGGCGTCCATCACAGTCCGACGCTAGGCCACGCCCCCCATAATTTTATAATGTGTAACCCGAGTAGTGATCCGGAGGATATGGAGGGCTTGCTCTACATGTTGCGCGCTTTGGAATAGCGCTTCCTCAGGAGCATAGATATTTGAGCCAGCTATTCATTTAATTTCCATTGTGATTTTATGTTTATAACTGATTTTATGATATTTCCATACCAATAAATGTTCTAGTTTTTTCATACTAATTGTACCGTGTGCCTTTAAAGCCCAAACCACTAGTTTTCATTCAAATTTCCTTTAATATCAGGGCTGTGGCACACCCTAAGACTGGTGCATTCGCAGCATCACCCGGCGATTAATGCACGTTAAAATAGGCCTTTTTCTTCTCAAACACCACAATACAGCAATATAACAACAACACGATACGATACAGTAATAATCCATAACAATACAGCAATATAATAACAACAGTAGGATACAGTTCCCGATGAGAGGAGCTTATCTGCAGGTGTAGGCGCACATCACAAAATAGTGTTGATCAGGTACTGAGAGATGACAGGAGCGCACACCAGCTAAATTGACAATGCTCTTGCAGAGTGGACGCACCGGGAAGGCGAATATCTGTGCATCACACAGGGGCCCTTTCGCCGGCCGACACCCCCCCTCCACAAACACCCTTCTCCAAATCAGGAAGTGTATCTCCACCAGTCTGTCTGCCCCAGTATCAGGGCACCAATCCTGCCCAGGTCTCCAGAATGGCGCAATCGCGGCTGTTGGTGCCGCGCGTGCACACTGTTGGCGCGCGCGGCATTGGCGCGTGCAGGCGCGTGCACGGGCGCGCACGGACCCGTGGTCTGTCCGACCAATCAGAGCCCTGAAGCGGGCTATTTAAACCACCCTCTTTCCCCTGGCTGGTTGCTGGCTTGTCACAGCAATTGTGGTGTACTTCCTGATTGTGAAAATCTACTTGTTGTTCCTGATTACCTGACCTTTGCTCTGTTTTCCGGATTGCTGCTTTCTCCTAAACCTTGGACCTTGGCTTGTTTACTGGACTGTTTGATCTCACCTGCCCTTGACCTCTTGGCTTGAACTCTGGACTATCCTGCTCTCCGTGCTCCCTTGACCACAGCTTGTCTCCCGGATTACCTTCTGCTTATTCCGTTCCTAGTTCCCGGACCTCCAGGATCATCCCAGTGTGCTGCCCGGCTACCTCCAGTGGACTGCTTCCTGATTGGCCCTGTCCCACGCACTCGGCCTCCACCTTCCTGTCGGTACCGGTGCCTCCTGGTGCATCTTTCCCCCCTGTCCTCACTCCAGGGGGCGGACCGCGCCAGGTCGCAAAGGGAGCCGCCCTCAGCATCTTGGCCTTGGTAAGTGTACTTCTGTTATCTCCTGATACCCAGTCAGCTTTCTAGAGCGGGCTGAGGGAGAACCAACCATGGGTGACACTATGACAATACATAATAAATACATCTTGAAATTTCCACCACACAACCTCAGCTTGTTGCTGGAGAGAGGGGCCAACTGCCCTGGCTCCCTGGAACTCCACACCATCAGCTTCGGCTTTAGGGATGGCAATCTCCATATTTTCCACTGCCGATTCATCAGCCAGGATTTCAGAGCTGTCATCTGAAATTTCCTCATAGTCCCAGGCAACGGGAGCCCCACCCTGCTGCTGAGCAGAGTCTAGCAGCTGTCTATAGGCGATCTCCAGCTACCATTCCTGAATGGCCAGAAACTCCAAATCTTCCTGTAACCAGTGCCCTTCCGAGACATTCAGTTTTTGTTCTCTGTGCTCCATTATGTCCTCCAAGCGCCACTTGCGATCATCCCCAAAGTCAGGATCACTGGACATCCTCCAATACAACAATCCCAGGCCATCATAGTCATAGCCTTCCGTGGGGCTGTCATCTGCTGACCATGGGCACTCTTAAGCTACATACCACAGGAGGGCTCTGTAGCTTTCGTCCAACCGCATCTCTGCCCGGATCAGCCTGCTTAACTCTGCTTTCCACTCCTGCTTCGGTTGTTCCCCCAACAACGGCATTTGTACGTCATACTGTGGCCAGTACTTTACATGGATGGAGGGGAGGACCTTTCCCTGGTGTTGCTGCTCATGAGCTAGTGCTTTCTTCCAGAGTTGGCAACGAATCACATCCGATCATCCCAGCAGGGCCTCCTCTGATACTGGTCCTTTGTGCTGTACCTGCATCTCTTGTAACCTCCTTCTGAATTCCTCTTTAATGGAGACTGGTATCTGTACCTCTCCTCTCTCTTCAGTTGGTGCTGCTGTGACTTCTGCTGCTGCAGCACCTCTTTGATGTAGCCAAGTGGCATCCACAGCCACTCTAACCAGGTCTATGATCTCCGGTGGAGGATTAGGACCATACTGTGCCAGTCCACGTTTAACAGCCCAATCAAAACTTTCTTTCTCGGGTGTCCTGTCTGTTACGCTGGGCCTCTCAGCTCTATCCATTTTGACAAGTTCTGCAATAATGTCCCTTTTCTTATGGTTGCTAGCCGGTCTGCCCCGGCTCTCCAGTAAGTCCATGAGGGAAGAGAGCTTCAGACGTTCATACTGTTTCTCCATTGTCCTGTGTCCTCTTGCAGCTGTTCCTCTGGCGATGGAACCATCCCACTGCTGTGCCACCACTGTAACGGTCACCACCGTTTACGATATCCCCATTCCATTGCCCACATCAGCTTATCCGACAGTCCGACAAGCCAGCAGACACAATCCATAATAATTCCCTCAGAGAGACGAGACATACGCTCTGTGTTCTGAGTCAAATGTATGAACACTTTTAATGGTATCTTAGCTTTCTTATATACAGTACAAGAATGTTACAGTAATCAAAGGAACAAAGGAACTCTCCACCCACACATCACACAATGGGGGGCTTCAATACACCTTTTCTTAGACAATGACATCCAGTTGAGCTAATCATTAGTCATCCCTCAGACGTCCCGTCTCCGCAATTAGAGGAGGTAATTACTACAGCTTGACAAGTCACATTCCACATACAAAACAGTATTATTAGCATACATAATGAAAGGTCTTTAGGAGCCAGGCTGAATTAACACCTAAAAGCTAGACATCTGAACTTTACGGACTGAATTAGTACAATGGACACAGAATGATATTAGCATCACACAATGGAATGTCTAGCAGCCCCAATTAACATCTCAAAAGCATGTGTCCTCACATTGAATGAAAACACTCCACTGACCTGGTGGGGTCAGAATAACCACTTGTAATATCTCAAGATATCCTGCAATATGAATTATGAGCTATCAGTCACATCTCATGTAATTTAAAATTAATATTTCTCAGTCACCCTATGCCCAAAAGGGGCACAGGATGACCCTTGACCCAACAGTCATTAGTGACGCTGGCACAGGAGTACACCTCATCCTTCAAAAGTCTCGGGGTGTCGTGGGTCATTCTGTAAGGCCTTGTACTCACGACCGGATCTGTCCGCTGAAAACTGTCTGACGGACAGTTTCCGGCAAACAAGGCTGATTTTTGTTTTGTTCCGCTGGCTTGTACACACCAGCGGACCAAATTCCCGTCGTACCGGAACGCGTGCACGTAAACCACGTACGACGTCACTATAAAGGGGAAGACCAAAGTTAATGGCGCCGCCCTCTGTTCCTCTTTTGCTAGTTACGGGTTTGCTCATGTTAGTGAAGGTTTGGTTAGAGCTGATTTGCGCTTTTCGGTCTCCACGCTTTGACAGCTTGTATTCACGGGTTCAGTGCGTGTGCTTGCGGGATCGTAGTTGTCATTCGGCTATAGGCTAGCAGGTTGTTTCTGCTTTTGCAGTTGTGTCCTGTGCGCTCGTATCTGTTTGTCACGCGTTCGTTGCAGGTAGTGCTGGATTTGCGAGTGCTTTCTGTTGGAGTGTGTTCTTGACTGACCAGCCGGCCGTTTTGAAGCCATGACGGAGCAGCAGCGTCAATTTTCGCGAGTTGGGGCTGTTTATGGGATGGCTGCTGGATATGTTCATCATTCCAGTACTTTGGCCAGAAACAGGGGGCGGAGGCGTTTCTGGACCAAGAATTGGTTGCGCCAGCGTGACCAGTTCTCACATATGCCTCTGTTTAGGGAACTCCAGGAGAATAATCCTAATGACTATAGGAACTTTCTCGGCATGACGGACCCCATATTCAACCGTCTGCTGGATCTTCTGTCCCCCTATATCACGAGGCAGGACACTGTGATGCGCCAAGCCATCACGGCTGAGCAGAGGCTTATTGCCACGTTGCGGTACCTGGCGACTGGGAGGAGCCTGCAGGACCTCAAGTTCTCGACAGGCATCTCTCCGCAGGCGCTTGGGGTCATCATACCGGACACGTGTGCTGCCATCATCAAAGTTCTGCAGGAGGAGTATATTAAGGTAAGTTTCCTCATTTTAACCTCACAATCTGGCTGTAATAATGGGGGCAACTAACGTTTTTTTTTTTTATTTCCCAGATATGCTGTGTGTTTAACTAACGTTACCTTTTCTCCCTATGCATGTTGATATAAGCTTTCCATGTTTTATTCTTGGCCTACCTGCATATTTGTCCCTTACCCAATATTAACCTGTCCAGCATGCTATCCTAGGGACAAACCCACCTTGCCAATTTTTGCTGTGGAGTCTCTTAATTAAGTGTCCCTATATATTTCATTACCCAAATTCTCCCTGCACATTTTCGCAATGCAATTTTAAGACTGTGAAGTAGCACAAAGGATGCTTGTAGGATTATGTTTTCAATGTTTATGTGCCAAAGTACTAAATCTGTGTTTGTTTGTCCCCACAGCTACCCTCCACACCACAGGAATGGCAGTCTGTGGCTTCCCAATTTGCCCAGCGGTGGGATTTCCCGAACTGCGGTGGAGCAATAGATGGGAAACACGTCCGCATTGTGCCCCCACCCCACTCGGGGTCCTACTATTATAACTACAAGGGTTATCATAGTATTGTGTTGATGGCGGTGGTGTCGGCACAGTATGAGTTTCTATATGTGGACGTGGGGAAGAACGGCCGGCTGTCTGATGGGGGAGTGTTCGCACGGACTGATTTCTATGATCGTCTCCAAGCTGGTGGTCTGGCATTGCCACCAGATGAAGATAATGTGGAAGGATTTCCGTTTGTGTTCCTAGCGGACGAGGCTTTCGGGCTTGGTCCTCACCTCATGCGGCCTTTTCCCCAGAGGACCCTCACCTCAGAGAGAAGGGTGTTTAATTATCGGTTGGCCAGGGCTCGGAGGGTAGTCGAGAATGCCTTTGGGATACTCACCAACCGGTTCCGCCTGTTCAGGACAGCGATACACTTGGCGGAATATAAATTGAACACCGTTGTATTTGCCTGCTGCATTTTGCACAACTTTTTACACAGGCACTCCCAGACGTACCTACCCGACATCGGTTCTGAGGCAAGACTACCCTCAGATCCCCTTCCCGGGCTGGACACTGGTCGTGCTGGCTTGGCCACCCAATCAGCTCGTGAGTTACGCGAAAAATATGTTGAGTACTTCATGGGTCGGGGGGCCATTGCTATGCCAGATCATATTTCTTTCTAATTCGGCCCCCAAAAGAAAGAAATATTCACAGAACTAATAAATAATTAGACCATTGGACTTTATACAGTTGTTTGTCATTACTGCTTTTTCTCTTTGTATCTGTCTTCCTGGTTCTCAAACTAACTTCTGCACTTATAGTGCAAAATTTAGTTCTCCACTTTTAGTAAATAACCACATTTGCACATTATTCACTCATCTACAAACAGGGTATTGAGTCTAGAAATAAGAAGCCACTCCATTTGCAAATTTTGAGGTCAAGCTTTTTAATTTCTGCTTGTTCAAGAGAGGCCCGGAGCAAAGAGCAGCAGGACATAGGCGGAGGGCCGGCCATGACAGGGTTAAAGAAAAGCCCTGCTCTGGCCGGGGGAGGGCTCAGTAAGGAAGGAGAGCAGTGGGAGGGAGGTTATATATTTCCCCTCCCACGCTTCCTGGGTAACACACGAGGGGAGAATTTTCTGCTGGGGACTTGCTGCTCTGCCAGACTTAGGAAGGGGTGAGGTAGGCTGCGACCGGGGACATTTCCTGCCGTTTTTGCAGCGTTTTAGACCAGCGCTGCTGGGGGAAGCCAGGCTCTGCCAGAAATCCCCCCAAAAAAAAAAACGAGCGCCGCTAGGCCGCAGCCGGGGACTAAATTTTGCCACATCCATCGGCCTGCACCATGGCTGGGGTCGAGGCTATGCTCGCCCAGCTCAGGCAGGAGGCGGATCGTGAGGGGTGGCTGCAGTCTATGCTGGGGCCGCTCCTCCCGCCTGGGGACACGGAACATGATTCACCCGTTCGGGGGGGTGGGGAGGGGACCCTGCGAGCGGGGGGGGGGCGCATACTGCCACCCAGGACATAGCCAGCGAGTCACCCATCCGGGGGGGGGGGAGGGGGACACCCCGCGATCCAGGGTGTCCCGGCCTCCGGCACGTTATTCCCCGGGACCGTCCACCCGGTCCCACAGGAGAGGGGGTAGCCCCATCCGGGCCCCCTCGGGCCCACCCGCAAAACGGACAGCGTCGGCTGCGGGGGGGCGCCAGGAGAAGGCCACCGATCGGCAGCGGGGAACAGGGAGGGGGCGGCCAGGGGGCTCCAATGCGGCGGCCAGGTCCGCTCGGCGAGATGATCGGAGGGATGCAGGCTCCAACCCCGGTTTTGCACCGGAGGGCCGAGAGCCTCGGCAAAACACATCTGTCCCTGCGGTGGCTAGCTTTTCAGCATCCGCGGCTAGCCACCTCCAATCCAGCCCCGTGGTGAGGGAGCGAGGGGGAGGGGAAGACGGCAGAGTGTCCGAGGCGCCACGAAAAGCTACGCGGAAGTCGGTGCACGGGTCCAGGGCACGCAGCGAGAGTGAGTCCAGCTCTGGGCCCGCGGCTCCCAGGCCCGAGTCGCCTGGTGGGCTTTCATCTGGTGAGGAGGGTCGGCATGGAGATCGATCGGAAGGGGAGCTGTCGGAGGAGGAAGTCGTGCCCAGGACGGAGGTCGCAGCGCGGGAGCCTAGCCGGACGGCTGGTGGGATTGCTTCCAGAGAGCCCGGTGAGTCGTTTTTGGCTTTTCCTTCTACTTTACAAAATGTGGGGGTGTTAGCGGGGGGACGGGGTCCCCGTAGTCGAGTGGGGGTGCCCGCAGGGGTGAGTAGTGGTGATTCTGGTGCGCTGGGGGAACAGTCGAGAGAGGATGCGGGTTTGCACCGGTTCCTGGCGGGTCTGGAAACGTTGGTTAGCCAGCTGAAGGGTGGGGTCAGCCCCGCTGTCAGCCCAGCGGCGGCATGGGGAACGGCGGGTGGATCCGGGGTTACGGCGCCTGCAGTAGCGGTCGCCGTGCCGGGGGCTGTGGTGCCCGTGGACAAGGGACAAGAGGTAGGGGCAGTGGCGGCAGGTGCCGTGGTGCCTCCTACGGAAAAGGGGGATGCGGGGGTCGACTCCGCGAAGAAGAGAGAGTTGGTCCGGTTGGCGGACGCGGCTAAAGGGGAGGTTTACACGTGTTGGGAGGCACCGCTGGGTTCGCATTTGAAGCCGGAGGTGCGGGAAAAGATTTGGAAGAGTGAATATGTAGAGATATTCGCGTTGCTTCCGCTGGAAAAGTTTAACCTGGATAGGGTTAAGCCGGAAGAGTCCAAGAAAGAGGACGAGGAGAAGAGGAGGTATAGGCTTATACCTAGGACTTTTGGGAATTGGTCGCAGGCCTACTCGATCATGGCGAGCGTGATCGGTGAGAAAAACCCCGAACATTGTTCGGCGCTTTTCAGTTACCAAGAGGCGATCAGCGAGGCCTACCGGTGTTACGGGGGCACGGGGTGGCTCCGGTATGATGAGCAGTTCCGGCAACGCCGGGCTATCAGGCCGGATATTAGGTGGGACACTAAGGACATTGGCCTTTGGATGCGGCTTATGTCGGCCCCACGGACGTCCACGCCGTTTTTTCAGGGGGGGGGGGGGCGGTGGAACCTCTTCCCCAGGACAGTCGGCCGGAAAGAAGAAAGGGGTCTGCTGGCAGTTTAACGAGGGAAACTGCAGGTTCGGAGGGTCTTGCCGGTTCAAGCACGAGTGCTCCGGCTGTGGTGGCAATCACCCCTCTTCCCGGTGTTTTAAGCAAGGCAAGGGACGTCCCGGAGATTCTTCAAGTAAGAAGGAGGACTCCGGTGATGGTGGAAAGGATGCGACCGTTTCTCGGTAGATATCCTGACAGGGCGGCCGCCCTGTCGTTGGAAAGGGGATTCTCGGTGGGTTTTAACATTCCGTGCTCTTTGGCCGTGGTCCCCCCGGTGGCTAAGAATTTGCGTTCCGCGTTACAACACCCGGATGTGGTTTCAGAGAAACTGCGGAAGGAAGTGGCATTGGGCCGTATGGGGGGCCCATTTGTCTTGGACGACTTGGTGGTTTCCCCGTTGGGGGTGGTGCCGAAGAAGGAGCCGAACAAATTTCGGCTTATTCATCATTTGTCGTTTCCAAAGGGGGGGTCTGTGAACGACGCCATCAGCATGGAGGAGTGTACGGTGAGTTACACCTCTTTTGATGCTGCGGTGGGCTGGGTCAGGCGGTATGGCCGGGGGGCCTTGATGGCCAAGTCGGACATTGAGGCGGCGTTTCGGCTCCTGCCGGTCCACCCAGATAGTTTCAGGCTCTTGGGCTGCCATTGGGGTGGGGAGTTCTACGTAGACAAGTGTCTGCCGATGGGCTGTTCCATTTCCTGCGCGCTGTTTGAACGGTTTAGTTCGTTCCTGGAGTGGGTGGTTCGGGATGTGTCCGGCGTAAGCTCCGTGATCCACTACCTGGACGACTTTCTCTGTGTTGGGCCGGCGGGGTCGCGGATTTGCGCAGTGTTGTTGGCCACGTTGGAGCACGTGGCGGAGCGATTTGAGGTGCCGCTGGCACCCGAGAAAACGGAAGGACCGAGATCGGTCATCCAATTCTTGGGCATCGTGATTGACTCGGAAAGGATGGAATGTAGGTTACCGCTGGACAAGTTGGTGGGCCTCAAGGCCGAGATTCAGGAGATGGTGGGCTTGCGAAAGGTGCAACTCCGAGCGCTTCAGTCGCTCCTGGGGAAGCTAAATTTTGCTTGTCGCATTCTCCCCATGGGGAGGGTTTTTTGCAGGCGCCTTTCGGCGGCCACAGTGGGCGTCAGGTCGCCCAGGCACTATGTGCGACTGGGGAAGGAACATAGGGAGGATTTGTTGGTATGGCACTCCTTTTTGGACTCCTTCAACGGCAGGGCCTTGTGGATGTCCGGCCCGGTTAGCAACTTTGACATGGAGTTGTTCACAGATGCGGCCGGTGGCGCAGGTTTTGGGGCATATTTTCAAGGGCAATGGAGTGCGGGCTCTTGGCCACAGGCCTGGTTGGAGGCGGGGTTCACAAAGAACTTGGTGCTGTTGGAATTGTTTCCGGTGGTGCTGGCAGTAGAACTGTGGGGGGCGGCCTTCCGGGATCGGAAGGTGCGGTTCCATGGTGACAATATGGGGGTGGTCCAGGTGATCAACAGAGTTACGGCGTCTTCTCCTCCAGTTATTCGGCTGCTACGGCACCTGGTGCTGCGCTGTTTGCAGTTGAACATATTTGTATATGCGGTGCATTTACCGGGGGTGGAGAATGTAGTGGCTGACGCTCTGTCTCGCTTTCAGTGGGACAGGTTCCGGGAGCTGGCGCCGGAGGCAGAGGAGCAAGGTGTCCCCTGTCCGGAGTGGCTTTGGAGGATTCCGTTGGAATCGTCTCCGATTGGATCAGAAGGTCGGTAAGTGTGAACACCTGGAGGGCGTATGAGAAGGTGTGGGCGGAATGGCAGGCTTTGGTTGGGGAGTCCGAGGTGGACCCGTCCGGTCCCGAGGTCAAGGGATTGGTGTTGTATTTCTTGGTCAGGAACATGGAGGCCGGGGTTTCTCCGTCCATGTTGGACAAAAAGTTGGCTGGTTTGGCTTTTCTGTTTAAGTGGCAAGGGCGCCCGGACTTTACTAAGGAATTTTGTGTCCGGCAGGCTCTCAAGGGTTACAGGAAGCAGAGGCGTCAGGCGGATTCCCGGCGCCCTGTGTCGTTTGAAATATTGAGGGGTATTATGGGAAAATTGGGGACATTGTGTTCGTCCCGGTTTGAAGTGTTATTGTTTCGCGCGGCGTTCGCGTTGGCATTCTTTGGAGCTTTTCGAGTGGGGGAGTTGGTTAGCCCCTCAAAGACGGTGCAGGGCGGCATGTTAGCTGAGGATGTGGTGTGGAAGCAAGACGGAGTCGCATTGTTGCTACGCCGGTCCAAGACGGACCAGAAAGGGAAGGGTAAAGTGGTGCGAGTCTTCCCTATTGAAGGGTCGGAATTATGCCCGGTTAGGGTAGTGCGGGAATTTTTGGATGTACGGCCAGTGTTAAGTGGATCATTCTTGGTGCACGAGGATGGGACAGCGTTGTCGCGGTATCAGTTTGTGACAGTGTTCAGACGGTGTCTGGGGGCATTGGGCCTGGCGGCTCAGGAGTTCTCGGCGCATTCCTTTCGGATTGGGGCCGCGACAGAAGCAGTACGTTGTGGCTTGGACGATGAATTGGTGAAAAGGATTGGGAGATGGGAGTCGAGGAGGTTTCGGTTATATGTCAGACCTCAGCTCATGGTAGAATTAGGGGTGAGCGGTGGTGCAACAAAATAGAGGTCCAGGGAAAGTTAAGGTTAGGCCACCTCCAAGGGGGATGGGGAGTGGATCGGGGTTTTTTGGTAAAGGGAACATGTTGGTAGTCGGGGATGGGAGCGTCTCCCGATGAGTTTGTGGTGATGGATTTCTTACTTGCTGTCTTTCAGGTGCGGGACAGGGACTGGTATGGATAATGGGCCACTCCTTCGTGCGTAGGGGGGCTGCGAGAGCGGATATGCGGCCGAACGGTCGCCAACTGGGGGTCCCAAGACAGGAAGCGATGGTGCGGTGGTTGGGATTCCCGGGGATGTTGTGGAGCAGGGTGGTGCCGGAAGTGCACAAGTTTGCACGGTTGGATCGACCGCCGGACGTTTTGTTGATCCATGCGGGGGGCAACGACTTGGGGGTGCGTTCTATGTTGGATGTCGCACGAGACATCAAGTTTGATTTCTTGAGGATTCGCATGTCCTACCCGGAAACGGTAGTGATATGGTCTGATATTGTGGGAAGGTCTTCATGGCGGATGGCTAGATCATGGGAAGGTGTGAACAGGGCCAGGAGAAAGATTAATCGGGACGTGGCTAAATTTGTGATTCGGAACGGCGGGTTGGTGGTTAGTCACCCTGAGTTGGAGGTGGATACGTGGAGGTATCAGCTGAGAGATGGAGTTCATTTGACCGACGTGGGGATTGATATGTGGGTGTTGGGCCTACAGGACGGGATACAGCGAGCATTGAGGGTGTGGAGGTGCGCCCAAAGGTAAGGAGTTACCTTTGGGTGCTGGTGGCGGGTGTTTTGGACTTTGCAGGAGAAGAAATTACCCTGAAGTGGATGCCATTACCCAGAGGTGGTATGGGTTCTGAAGGGGCTGTTAGTCCAGTCTACCAAGGTGTAGCTGACAAGTGGTTAATGGGGGCACTGCGGTCAGTTGGTCGTCTTTGAGTCAGTTTCGGCTTGAGGCCTAAGACCAGAGTTAGGTACAGCAGTGCTCATAAAACGTTTTAGAATGGTTACAAGTGTGTTAATGTGCCTGCAAAGTCCAGCACCAGCAGGGTTAAAAATATTGTATCTCAGGTCTAATAAAGGTTATGTGTGAAAATGTTATTTAATGTTATTTAATATTTAAAAGGTTATTTAAAATAAATGGAGGCTGCTACGGCCAGTTTTTACTCCAAAGATTACAGTAGTGGTGTCAGTTATTTATTAAGGTAAAGGTTGAGTAAAAATGTGGGTCTTAGCAGATAAGGGGTTAATGTATTTATACCATAGTCATGACCACAACAAATTTTTGTTTTTTTTAAAGTACTCCCTGCTTTTGGACTTAGGAGTCTACAATATTTTTAGTCCTTTTTGTAGTATTTTTTGATGTTATTTAACAAAAAATATTCTCAAGAATATACATTTTTAAACAAGTTCACAGTTTTGGTTATCAAATATAGTTCTTTTTCTTTTTTACATAGATATATATATATATATATATATAATGTCGTAAAACTTTTGCCAATAAACTCCAAAAATAGAGAGATATATATATCGATTTTTTTTTGGTGGGGTGTTTACCGCCATTTTTTATTTTTTTTTGCATTTTTTTTAGCAAAAAATAAGATATTTTTTTTTGGACCTTTTTTTTCCAAAAAATGTTTTTTTCTTTTTGTTAAATATTTTTTTCAGATTTTTCGAAATTTTATCTTTTTCTATTTTTTCACAAATATATATTTATTTATTTATTTATTTATTTATTTATTTTTTGTAAATACGATTATATTTGTTTTTGATTTTGGTGTCAAATCTCGACTTCACTAAATTTAGGATTTTTAGAGAGATATAATTATATATATATATATATATATATATATATATATATATATATATATATATATATATATATATATATATATATATATATATATATATATTTGTTTGGTGTTTATTCTTTGATTGTTTATGGTCTAAACTTTATAGTATCCAAAAATTAACAAAATGGACAAACAAAAGAACTTAAACCTTATAAAAATATAAGAATTCACAACAGCAGTCAGTCATGGTGTGCTTTCACACTGGAACACGCCAAAATTTGAAGATGCACACATTCAGTGAAAAATCGCCAAATGTCATTGGTTCAACAGACAAATGGCCACATGTGCTATCTGACATCATGGGTGATCAATGTCTGTGTTTTGTGGGAGCAAACCCTTCCTCTCAACTACTTGAGGATGGAGGAGGGGGTTGGACCCACAAAGCACAGACACTAGATATTCTGTGATGGCAGATAGCACATGTTGGCACACTGTGTGTGCATCTTCAAATTTTGGCGTATTCATTATTAAAAAAGTAAAAATGGTTGTGGGGCGGGGGATGGGCGGGGGGTGTTTCAGTCTTTGACACGGCCCATCATGTCAATAATATTTTTAAAATTTGATTCGATGACCATCATTCTTTGCCGCATATTGTCCATTTCCGTGCTGCACTCCAAAAGGACATTTGTTACATTCTGTTTCATGACAACCATCCTTTAACGCATATTGTGCATTTCAGTGCTGCACTCCATTACCTGCTGAATAATTATAGCAGCACTTGCACGCGAAAATATTGCCACACCATCTTCCTCCCCTAAAAAAAATAAAAATGGGCAATCAAAACTAAAATATTTGATGAGGCCTATCTACATATGTTTTGCCAAATCAAGCTGGGGTGACACTGACCTGATGGTCTTCTCCTTTCCACCTCCACAACTTCGCCATCTTCGATCACTCCTCCTTCTTCAACCACCTCCCCATCATCTTCCACGACTCCTCCTTCTTCCTCCACCTCCCAATCATCTTCCACGACTCCTCCTTCTTCAACCACTTCCCCATCATCATCGACTCCTCCTTCATCCATCAATCCACCTTCTTTCAATTCGCCAAATTCTTCTTCCGCCACTTGCCCTTCATCTGCTATAAATTCTAAGTCCAAAATTACTTCTTCCTCCTCTCTTCCTTCCTCCTTTCTTCCTTCCTCCTCTCCTTCCACATCCTCCTCTCTTTCCACATCATCCTCTCCTTCCACATCCTCCTCTCCTTCCACATCCTCCTCTCCTTCCACATCCTCCTCTCCTTCCACATCCTCCTCCTCCTCCACATGGCGAGATGGAAGATTTTGGCCTTGTCTGGCCCTCTCTGCCTCCTCCAAATGCTGGCGACTTCTTTCCCCTAAATAACACAAATCAAAAGGTATACTCATCAGCACACAGATATTGGAGAGCAGAAATCGCTTACATTGCTTAGAAGAGGCTTTCATTTCTTTATTTTTTTCTTTCACCAAACCGAAATTTTTGACAGACTTCTATGGCAAGCTCTGATCCTGCCCCTTTTTAGCAAAGTGACACACATGGATGTGCCCCCTAAACTGTATTTCTGGGAGACCCTACCAAAAACCTAAATTTATTTTGGGAGACACAGGTGCTCTGCATTGCAGATGGGAAAACATCTGCTTTATTAGCACTGTTTTTAGAATGAATCCTGTTTGCCTTTCACATTCTCTTAATTTGATTTTTAGAAACTAGCTTTTACACAATGTTTACAAACAAAGTTTTTGGCCAGTAAGCCATGTCCATGTGTGTTGTTCCTGGAATAACCTAGCCTTTCTGAGAAACGATGTGATGTTACGCGGTTTACTAAGAACACTATTTGTAAATAGGTAGGTATTTATGTTCTAAAAAAAAATGACAACATGTCTTCAAAAGTACAAGCAGGCCAAGGAGGCAGGTGGTGAAATATACATGGCAACACATTCTTGCAGACAATCCCCCCCCCAACCCCAAAAATATTTACTTACTTTTACGCAGAATTTTAAGGATCTTCTTCATCTGATGTGGCTCCCTCAATTTTAAGTCGGACCAGCATTTCCTCAGCTGTTCTTTGGACCTGGTGATCCCAAACATCCTCTGCATTCTCCTCGCCACCTTGTCCATAATGTGTGCCTTTCGGCGGTTAGGGGTCTTGTATGGCCCTAATTCACCATCATAGTCCTTCCTCCGCATGATGGAAACTAACTCCACCATTTCCTCGAACCGCATATTAGTGGCTTTGTATCTTCTTTGCCTGGATCAGGACGTCCCTTCACTTGCGGCCTGAGAGCATCGTGCCTGCTCGAGTGACATCGCCATCTTTCCTTTGCCACAGAGATTATGGGCAGGGAAAAGAGGAAATGTTCCGCCATGGGCGGAGACGAGGGCGGCGTTTCATACATACGCGGAGTGTAGAGAATGCAAACAACGTGTTTATGTAGGTTACGCGGAGAATATTCGAGCGCATCCAGAACATACACAGTTAACGCCATATTTCCGAAACACATTGATTAGGGGCATGGCAAAGCTGACGAGGGCGGCGTTTCATACATACGCGGAGTGTTTAAAAGGCGCATGCCGTGATTACGCAGGTTACGCGGTAATTAGGCGAGCGTGAGAAACGAGGAGCGAGAGACAGGAAGGTAAGGAAATTCAAAATGGGATCAGCAGAGGCCTAGAAAATGGAGAGCCATGGGATGGGGGTTTGGTCTGTTGGTTGCACCCTTTTTAAGCTATTCTGTCTCTTGAGTACCACAATGTTATTTTGGTATCCAAATGCTTTTGGACACCTCACAAAATAGAGATGTGAACAATGCTGTACCTCATTTAAAAGTTTTTGAATGGTGTATTCAGATCAGGCAAAGTATTGTTCAGTGTTGGTTGTACAGAGGTCATTAGGAAGTGTCTTTTATGTCATCCATTCTCAGGGGCAGGAGATCTACACATGAAAGAGTGCCTAGATGAATGCTCTCATTTGTAAGCATTGTTTAGGTTTCTATATTAAAATTAGTTACTGCAATGTCAACAATGGGTCTGCATGTAGCAAATCAATGTTTGGTACAACCAATGCGGCCGAGCTGCCAATCATTTTTACAACAAGAGAGACTGTGTTTGTAATTAGATATAGGTCATACATTTGGAGACACATATTATATCAAGGTCAACGCTGATCCTTTTTAATATCTATTTTTCTTTGGTTTATGTTTTGCTAATCTAGACTCAAAAAACTAATTAGAAAATAAGGCCGGGAAATGGACCTCCTCCAAACTAAGGAAGCAATAGAGGCCTTACTTGAGGACACGCCCATCCTGTGGGATTCCAAAAACTCTTTATATTGCAATAAAGATGTACGAGCGGCAGCACTAGAGGAGCTAGCAAACTATATGCAAACATGGGTGCCAGGATGCACTGCCAACATGGTGAAGGATAAACTTGCCAACCTGAGAAGCACATATAGAAGAGCATACAAAGCTAATAAAACCCAAAAATCTGGAGCAGCAGCAACACAAGCAAAGGAACCCAAACTGTGGTATTACAAACAGATGGCTTTTTTGCGGAACGAAATGAAGGCAGGAAATCGATGTCTAGTCTTGCTTCCAACCTTCCCTCCACGCTACATTCCAGCGGACCTTCCCAAGATGACCACAGCCCTGCAGAGTCGGAAGAAGAGGGCCTGGCTGACAGAGATGCAGATCTGCCACCCTTCGATGAGGAGGTATAGTAGTTTCCTCTATATTTCTTGCGTAAATAATTATTGGTGGATTAATGAGTTGATATTGTAAAAGAAAAGCCAAGCTGGGAAAAAGCAAAAAAAAAGGTCGCCAGACAAATAGGTGTCAGGGATGACAACTGCAGGGGTCAGAAGGAGAGTCTATTCAAGTTATAATGAACCGAAAATAATAAAAGAAAAACATGAAAATGAGTGTGGTTTGATTTGGCAAAATAGTAAAAAATGTACCTTTTTTTGACACAGGAAGAAGAGATCAGCCAGGAGGTGGCAGATCCTCACGTGTCTGTCAGCCAGGAGGAGGCCGGGGTCAGTGGCAGCCAGGAGAAGGCCGGGCCCAGTGGCCTGCAGCAGGTCCCCCCACCCAGGACAACCACCACCAGCCAGTCTTCTCCCCCCCAGGTGAGGCCATCAGGCCGAAGGAGGCAGTTGAGGCCTGTGGAGGAGGCAAGCCTCCGCATGATCCAGGAGGCAAGCGCCATCATGAGGGCCCCCCTCAACCCCACAGAGGCCTTCAGTGCCTCCTTGGCACACAATTTAAATGAAGGGGAGGAGGAGCAGAGAAGACTGGCAAAGGCCCTGATGAACCAGGTCCTTTGGTGGATGCAAAAGGGCCTGCTGACCCCAGACACTGGGCTATGTGACCCGGCCCGGCTTGCTGAACACCATCCTCCTGCTGCCACATCGACCCCACCTGCAAGAGCCCGTGTAAGATCCGCTGGAAGGCAGCCTGGAGGGAAGGCTGGAAAGAGGAGGAAACGGTGATTCCCTGCCTTCCATTTCCTTCCACACAAAGGACATATTGTTTGGACTACCACAGTTTGGGTTCCTTTGGTTCTGTGCTGCTGCTTCAGATTTTTTGGTTTGCCTCCTGAGGCTTGTTAGTTTATTGTTAGTGGGAGGACTCCACTGTCACCCCATTTACATGCAAGAGCTCTTTTACTTGCAGCCAAATGTAAGTTTGATAGCTGTGAATAAACACGTATTTTTTCTTTTATACGGAGTTACGCTATGTGGCCACTTCTCTTTATTTTTCCCTATGCACCACTAACACACTGAGCCAATTGGTTTTGGGATACCAACATCAGTATAGCTTCCGGCTTACTCCTGGGAACCTATTCCATACAAAGACCTACCCACCAGTTGGACCTACACTTCCTGCCAAGGATTGCGGTTTGACAATCGTCATATAAAGCCTTGACTGACCTCTTTTGGCATATGCCATCAGTGGTCAACAAGTTCCGGTAAGCCTGCACTTTTTCCGGTGATGGGATTGTCACGATAAAAGAGTCACGCTTTCTCCATTTATTCACTGTTTCACTTGAATGTCTTGTGGATGTTGATGAACTTTTCTATACACATCGGATCATCACACCAAGGAGTTTTGTTGGACTCTGTTTTCATGTTTGATACCACCTTAGGTGCATTAGTTCACGTGCCAGTTGGCACTGTTGTCACTCCTCGCCACAGAGGAATTTCACATGTTTCACAATTTGTGTCTTACATTTATTAATGTTATATGTGTTTTATTTTTTACTATACACATTTTTGGTATTTTGATATTCATTTATTAATTTTAGCGCTACACATACGTATTTCTTGTTAGTTTATCCTTCACCATGTTGGAAATGCGAGTTTGCATATAGTTTGCTATCTGTTCTAGTGCTGCCGTTCTTTTTTTGTTTGGATGACATTTGCCAAAATAAATGGCTTTTTGCTATCATTTGAAAACCTGTCTATTGTTTGTTATACTGTGGGGATTATTAGGCAGCAAACCTTAAAAAAATATACAATGGGTCATTTACAAAGGACACAAACTCCTTGGGGGGGGGGACATTTGGTGTGCCAACATGGTTCAATATTCTAAAATTAAACCATAAAAAAAAAAAATGCCCTATAAAAACAAATATAACATGTAAGAACAAAGGGCCAAATTCTCAAAAACTCGGCGTAACTTAAATTTCAGCAGTTAAGTTACACTGACTTAAAATTTCTACCTAAGTGCCTGATCGTCAAAGCACTTAGGTAGAAATTACACGCTGTGTAACTTAAGTGCCGCCGTCGTAAGGCGGTCCTCCTCTCCTGGGGGCGTTTTAAATTTAAATGAGGCGCGCTCCCGCGCCGGCCGTACTGCGCATGCATGTGACGTCATTTTCCCGACGTGCAGCGCGCGAACGTAATTAACGCCGGTCGGCTTTGAGAATTTCGACGGGACACTAAAGTTGCGACGGGTGAAAAAAAAAGACGCGCCGGGAAAACAATTAATTATAAAAAAAAATGACAGCGTCGCTCAGCATGCATTCCTGAGAGGGAGAACTCCATGCCAATTTTCAAAGAAAAAACCGGCATGGGTTCCCCCCCCAGGAGCATACCAGGCCCTTAGGTCTGGTATGGGTTGTAAGGAGACCCCCCCACGCCGAAAAATTGACGTAGGGGGTCCCCCTACAATCCATACCAGACCCGTATCCAAAGCACGCTACCCGGCCGGCCAGGAAGGGAGTGGGGACGAGCGAGCGTCCCCCCCCCTCCTGAGCCGTGCCAGGCCGCATGCCCTCAACATGGGGGGGTTGGGTGCTCTGGGGCAGGGGGGCGCACTGCGGGCCCCCCCACCCCAGAGCACCCTGTCCCCATGTTGATGAGGACAGGACCTCTTCCCGACAACCCTTGCCATTGGTTGTCGGGGTCTGCGGGCGGAGGCTTATCGGAATCTGGGAGTCCCCTTTAATAAGGGGGCCCCCCGATACCGGCCCCCCACCCTAAGTGAATGGATATGGGGTACATCGTACCCCTATCCATTCACCTGTAGGCAAAAAGTAAAATGTAGTAAACACACAACACGAGGCTTTTTAAAATATTTTATTATTCTGCTCCGGAGGCCCCCCCTGTCTTCGTTATTAGCTCAATTACCAGGGGGGGCTTCTTCTTCCGCTCTCCGGGGGTCTTCCACTCTCCGGGGGTCTTCTCCGCTCTCCGGGGGTCTTCCACTCTCCGGGGGTCTTCTCCGCTCTCCGGGGGTCTTCTCCGCTCTCCGGGGGTCTTCTCCGCTCTCCGGGGGTCTTCTGCGGACTCCGGTGCCTTCTTCTTCAGCGCTGGCTGCCTGCTATGTTTGTGTGTTAGCTCGATTTCAAACAGGCAGCCGGCGCGGTCTTCTGTGACGCCAGGGTCTTCTGGTCTTCTGTTCTTCCGATGTTGCCTTGTCGCCTGTTGTCGCTGCAATGATGGAAGCGCGCCTTGCATCACATTTATATAGGCATCACCGTCCCATCATGCTCCGGTAGGTACCCACGTGGTGGGTGCACGTGGGTAGGCACCCACCACGTGGGTACCTGCCGGAGCATGATGGGACGGTGATGCCTATATAAATGTGATGCAAGGCGCGCTTCCATCATTGCAGCGACAACAGGCGACGAGGCAACATCGGAAGAACAGAAGACCAGAAGACCCTGGCGTCACAGAAGACCGCGCCGGCTGCCTGTTTGAAATCGAGCTAACACACAAACATAGCAGGCAGCCAGCGCTGAAGAAGAAGGCACCGGAGAGCTGCAGAAGAACCGGGGTTCGCCGAGTCAAGAGCGGAAGAGGGGAGAAGATGGAAGAAGCCCCCCGGAGTCCTGAGAAGACCCCCGGAGAGCGGAGAAGACCCCCGGAGAGTGGAAGACCCCCGGAGAGCGGAGAAGACCCCCGGAGAGTGGAAGACCCCCGGAGAGCGGAAGAAGAAGCCCCCCCTGGTAATTGAGCTAATAACGAAGACAGGGGGGGCCTCCGGAGCAGAATAATAAAATATTTTAAAAAGCCTTGTGTTGTGTGTTTACTACATTTTACTTTTTGCCTACAGGTGAATGGATAGGGGTACGATGTACCCCATATCCATTCACTTAGGGTGGGGGGCCGGTATCGGGGGGCCCCCTTATTAAAGGGGACTCCCAGATTCCGATAAGCCTCCGCCCGCAGACCCCGACAACCAATGGCAAGGGTTGTCGGGAAGAGGTCCTGTCCTCATCGACATGGGGACAGGGTGCTCTGGGGTGGGGGGGCCCGCAGTGCGCCCCCCTGCCCCAGAGCACCCAACCCCCCCATGTTGAGGGCATGCGGCCTGGCACGGCTCAGGAGGGGGGGGGCGCTCGCTCGTCCCCACTCCCATTCCTGGCCGGCCGGGTAGCGTGCTTTGGATACGGGTCTGGTATGGATTGTAGGGGGACCCCCTACGTCAATTTTTCGGCGGAGGGGGGGGTCTCCTTACAACCCATAACAGACCTAAGGGCCTGGTATGCTCCTGGGGGGGAACCCATGCCGGTTTTGAATTTAAAAATTGCCGTGGAGTTCTCCCTCAGGAATGCATGCCAAATGCCGTCGCAGGAATGGGCCTTTACAAGGTTTGGCTAACTTTCCACATTGTAAAACCAGCCCTAATTTTGCGCCGGCAAATTCGGAACTTAGGCAGAAATCAAAGTGCTGAAATGCTTTGAAAATCTACTTAAGTCCTCATTTGCATACGCAAAGCTGGATTTCAATGAGAAATGCCCCCAGTGGCGGATGCGGTACTGCATCCTAAAATCTGACCGTGTAAGTGTCTTACACATGTCAGATTTTCTGCCTAACTTTGGAAAAAGCCTTTTGAGAATCGTTTCAAAAATTAGGCACAGAGATACGCAGGCTGAACAGCAGTTAAGTCTGCGTATCTCTTTTGAGAATTTGGCCCAAAATGAAGAAAATGGTGACATAACTAGAAACACACCCCAAAAAAAGAAGATGAACATTCCTTTACAAAATTTAATTTAAAAAATATGGAGGACCACCAACAAAAACACACGTCTGGCCTAGAAAACATTTTTAAATGATTACATCACAAGCAAGAAATGTGACATTTCAGTATGGGACAACTCAATTGAAATTGCATCAGCAAGAGAATGGGGTTATTCTAGCAAGAGAAGAATTAATAAAATGAGGCAATAAACTGTGGTTTATTGCGCCGTTTTAAGACATTGTTCTCTTGCTAGAATAAAAGCTTGCAAATGACGAATGTGCCATATCCCAAACAAACGCGAGTTTTACCTGAACGAGCGCTCCCGTCTCCTCATTTTGACTGAGCATGCGCAGGGTTTTTGTACGCTGCTTTTGTGTACAGACGACCGAACATGTCCGAGCGGACACGATTCCAGCGGACTGTTTTAAAGCAAGACCAGGAAACAGTTGTTCGTTGGGAAACGGTCTGGCCGACGAATGTTTGCTGGAATCCTGTCCGTTACTGCCTACACACGATCGAACATGTCCGCTGAAACTGGTCCGCGGACCAGTTTCAGCAGACATGTTTGGTCGTGAGTACGGGGCCTTACAGACTCGAACTTCGTATGTTCCATCGTTCGATCGTTCGTCGAATTACGAAAGTTTCGGGCTGTCTGCGCCAACTCGAGTTACGTTTCACAGACCATAATTCATTGCGGCATCGCTGGCTGATGATTGGCCAAGCATGCACTAGCTTGCAAAAAACGGACATCCATAATTGGCCAAAGCCAGGGTGACTTTGGCCAATTATGGCTCAGGGGGTTTAGTACACGCCCCACGCTATAAAAGGCTGCCTGCAGGTCGGCCTGTGTAGTGTGATGCGGTGGTTAAGAGAGGACAGAGAGAGTGTCATTTTTTGCAGGTAGATAGAGCAGGCAGGCAGGCAGGCAGGCTAGTCAGTTAATGTTACAGTGTGTAGAGGATATATATACATCCAGGTGTTGTACATATATTTATACACTGTATAGTTTAGCTAGATCAGTTCTTCCTAATTTACTGGCAGGCAGGTGATTGTGCTAGCTGCAGTATTCTTACGTGGTTTATTGCCTGTGTCCTCTGTAGTTTGCACCTAAAGCTACTTGGAGTGTACTGGCCGTGTCCTCTGTAGTTTGCACCTAAAGCTACTTGGTGTGTACTGGCCGTGTGCTCTGTAGTTTGCACCTAAAGCTACTTGGTGTGTACTGGCCGTCTGCTCTGTAGTTTGCACGTAAAGCTATGTGGTGTGTGTACTGTCTGTGTCTGTGCTATTTTTCGCAATGATTTTCATCCATATTACAGGGACCAGACATTACATTAAAGCCGCAAGCAGTTTTAAATTACTTTTTTTTATAGCAATCTCATTTTGTGCAGGGACAGTTCTAAACATGTGCCACTTCACAGGCATACTATAGACACCCAGCAGGTACAATATTTAAAGGATTTTTATTTTTTATTTAAGCATCATTAAAATCACTGCTCCTTCAGGAGCAGTGATTTTAATGATGCTTAACCACTTCCATACCAGGCATTTACGCACCTTCCCGCCCAAGCCAATTTTCAGCTTTCAGCACTGTCACACTTTGAATGGCAATTGCGCGGTCGTGCGACGTGGCTCCCGAACAAAATTGGCATCCTTTTTTCCCACAAATTGAGATTGCTTTTGGTGGTATTTGATCACCTCTGCGATTTTTTTTTGCGCAACAACTAAAAAAAGACTGAAAATTTGGGAAAAAAAATACGTTTTTATTTTTTTCTGTTAATTTTTTTGTAAATAAGTAAGTTTTCTCTTTCAATTACGGGCACTGATATGGCGGCACTGATGGGCACCGATGAGATGGCACTAATGGACATCGATGAGGTTGTAATGACGGGCACAGATGAGGTGGCACTGATTGGCGGCGCTGGTATGCGGCACTGATGGGCACACATAGGCGGCACTGATGGGCACACATAGGCGGCACTGATGGGCACACATAGGCGGCACTGATGGGCACACATAGGCGGCACTGATGGGCACACATAGGCGGCACTGATGGGCACTCATGGGCGGCACTGGGCACTCATAGGCGGCACAAATGGGCACTCATGGGCGGCACTTATGGGTGGCACTGATGGATACTTATGGGTGGCACAGATGGGCACTGATAGGTGGGCACTGGGCATGGATGGGCACTGTGGGGTGGCACTGATTGACACTGTGGGGTGGCACTGATGGACACTTGGGGTGGCACTGATGGACATTGTGGGGCAGCACTCATCTACCCATGTTGCCAGTCAGTGCCCATTTGTGGGCACTGATTGGCATCTTTTTATTTTTTTTAAAAAAAGCTTTTTTTTTTAAGACTTTTTTTTTTCATGCTTTTTTTTTTTTTGCCCAACCCTGGTGGTCCAGGGTGGGCTTCCCTGGTGGTCCATGTGGCGATCCAAGGGGGGGCTGCGCTGATAAACAATCAGCGTGAACCCCCTCTGTCAGGAGAGCCGCCGATCGGCTCTCCTATACTCGCGTCTATCAGACGCGAGTGAGGAAGAGCCATCAACGGCTCTTCCTGTTTACATTGTGATCAGCCGTGGTTGGACACGGCTGATCACGTGGTAAAGAGTCTCCGCCGGAGGCTCTTTACCGAGATCGGAGATGCAGGGTGTCAGATTGACACCCCGCATCACCGATCGCCGCGCTGCACGCCCCCACGGGCGCGCGTGGCATGAAATCCTGCAGGACGTCCATGAACGTCCTGTCAGGATTTCACAACCACTTCCCGGACGTAAATCGGCCATAGGCCGGGCGGGAAGTGGTTAAATTAAAAAAAAAAAAAATTCATTTAAATATTGTACCTGCTGAGTGTCTATAGTATGCCTGTGAAAACGTCTTTGAGAACCCGGGTCTTGCCCGAGGGAACATGTTTCAATAGAAAAAAAGTCCTGAAACGACCGTTTTTAAAACTTTTTTTTCCATTGATACATGTTCCCTGGGGCAAGACCCGGGTTCTCAAAGACGTTTTCACAGGCATACTATAGACACCCAGCAGGTATAATATTTAACCACTTAAGACCCAGACCAATATGCAGCTAAAGGACCCAAGGTGTTTTTACAATTCGGCACTGCGCTGCTTTAACTGGTGCAATGATGTTCCGAAACGAAATTTGCGTCCTTTTCTTCCCACAAATAGACCTTTCTTTTGATGGTATTTGATTGCCTCTGCGATTTTTATTTTTTGCGATATAAACGTAAAAAGACCAAAAATTTTGAAAAAAAATTATATTTTCTACTTTTTGTTATAAGAAAAATCGAATAAACTAAATTTTAGTCAAACATTTAGGCCAAAATGTATTCAGCCACATGTCTTTACTAAAAAAAATCACAATAAGCGTATATTTATTGGTTTTCGCAAAAGTTATAGCGTCTACAAACTAGGGTACATTTTCTGGAATTTACACAGCTTTTAATTTATGACTGCCTATCTCATTTCTTGAGGTGCTAAAATGGCAGGGCAGTACAAAACCCCCCCCAAATGACCCCATTTTGGAAAGTAGACACCCCAAGGAAACTGCTGAGAGGCATGTTGAGTCCATTGAATATTTTCACTAAATGATATATTGCTCACACATGCCATGGTTATATGTGGAATTGCACCCCAAAATACATTCTGCTGCTTTTCCTAAGTACGGGGATACCACATGTTTGGGACTTTTTGGGAGCCTAGCCGCGTACGGGACCCCAAAACCAATCACCACCTTCAAGATTTCTAAGGACATAAATTTTTGATTTCACCCCTCACTACCTATCACTACCTATCACAGTTTTGAAGGCCATAAAATGCCAAGATAGCACACAACCCCCCCAAATGACCCCATTTTGGAAAGAAGACACCCCAAGCTATTTGCTAAGAGGCATGTTGAGCCCATTGAATTTTCTATTTTTTTTGCCCCAAGTGATTGAATAATGACCAAAAAAATAAATTTACAAAAAGTTGTCACTAAATTATATATTGCTCACACATACCGTGGGCATATGTGGAATTACACCACAAAATACATTCTGCTGCTTCTCCTGAGTACGGGGATACCACATGTGTGGGATTTTTTGGGAGCCTAGCCGCATACGGGACCTCAAAAACCAAGCACCACCTTCAAGATTTCTAAGGACATACATTTTTGATTTCACTCCTCACTACCTATCACTACCTATCACAGTTTTGAAGGCCATAAAATGCCAAGATAGCACACAACCCCCCCAAATGACCCCATTTTGGAAAGAAGACACCCCAAGCTATTTGCTAAGAGGCATGTTGAGCCCATTGAATTTTTTTTTTTTGCCCCAAGTGATTGAATAATGACCAAAAAAAGAAATTTACAAAAAGTTGTCACTAAATTATATATTGCTCACACATGCCGTGGGCATATGTGGAATTACACCACAAAATTTGATTTCACTCCTCACTACTCACAGTTTCGAAGGCCAAAAAATGCCAAAATAGCATAAAACCCCCCCAAATTACCCCATTTTGGAAAGTAGACACCCCAAGCTATTTGCTGATAGGCATAGTGAGTATTTTACAGCTCTCATTCATTTTTGAAAATGAAGAAAGAAAATAAAAATGTATTTTTTTTTCTTTTTAAAATTTTCAAAACTTTGTGACAAAAAGCGAGATCTGCAAAATACTCCCCATACCTCTCAGCAAATAGCTTGGGGTGTCTACTTTCCAAAATTGGGTCATTTGGGGGGGGGGGGGTTTGTGCCATCTGGGCATTCCATGGTTTCCGAAACTGTGATAGGTAGTGAGGAGTAAAATCAAAAATTTACACCCTTAGAAAGCCTGAAGGCGGTGATTGGTTTTTGGGGCCCCATATGCGGCTAGGCTCCCAAAAAGTCTCACACATGTGGTATCCCCGTACTCAAGAGAAGCAGCAGAATGTATTTTGTGGTGTAATTCCACATATGCCCATGGCATGTTTGAGCAATATATAATTTAGTGACAACTTTGGGCAAAACAAATATATATATATTTTTCCTGCAACTTGTGTCAAAATATAAAATATTCTATGGACTCGAGATGCCTCTCAGCAAATAGCTTGGGGTGTCTACTTTCCAAAATGGGGTCATTTGGGGGGGGGGGGTTTGAATGGCATTTGTGCATTTTATGCACAACATTTAGAAGCTTATGTCATACATCACCCACTCTTCTAACCACTTGAAGACAAAGCCCTTTCTGACACTGTTTGTTTACATAAAAACATATTTTTTTTTTGCAAGAAAGTTAAGTTGAACCCCCAAACATTATATATTTTTTTAAAGCAAAGGCCCTACAGATTAAAATGGTGAGTGTTGTATTTTTTTTTCCACACAGTATTTGCGCAGCGATTTTTCAAACGCATTTTTTGGGGAAAAAATACACTTTTTTTATTTTAAAGCACTAAAACACACTATATTGCCCAAATTATTGATGAAATAAAAAAGATGATCTTAGGCCGAGTACATGGATACCAAACACAACATACTTTAAAATTGCACAGAAACGCGCAGTGGCGACAAACTACATACATTTTTAAAAGCCTTTAAAAGCCTTTACAGGTTACCATATTAGATTTACAGAGGAGGTCTACTGCTAAAATTACTGCTCTCGATCTGCCCTTCGCGGTGATACCTCACATGCATGGTACAATTTCTGTTTACATATGACTCCAGACCGACACTTGCGTTCGCCTTTGCGCAAGAGCAGGGGGGGGGACAGGGATGCTTTTTATATTTATTTAGCTTTTTTTATTTTATTTGTAAACTGTTCCTTCCATTTTATTTATTTTTTTACCATTTATTGTTATCTCAGTGAATGTAAATATCCCTTATGATAGCAATAGTTAGTGACAGGTACTCTCTTTTTTTAAAAAAATGGGGTCTATTAGACCCTAGATCTTTCCTCTGCCCTCAAAGCATCTGACCACACCAAGATCTGTGTGATAAAATGCTTTGCCAATTTCCCAATGGCGCTGTTTATATCCGGGGGGGACATTCCCTCCCACTGAATGTAAAAGCAGTCTAGAGGCTAATTAGCCGCTAGGACTGCTTTTACATGAAAGCCAACCGCTGGCTGAAAATAATGATACCAAAACCTGCAGGCATCATTCTGGTAAAACCATTTAAAGTCCAGCAACATACCATTGATTGTGAGTGTCACCGGCGCAAAAGGAAATAAAGAAATAAATAAATGTGAACTGTGATCTGCTGCAGTACTGTGTGCCCTTAGTGGGGGTCAATAGTGCTCTAAGAAGAAAAATGTTACTGCGCTGATCTAATTATCCAGAGGTATTTAATCTCTGGGAATATGGACATAAGTGAAATATCAGGGCCACAATGTACCCAATCTTAAGTGTGAATAACCTGAATACAAACAATAAAAAATATAAGAAATATATGAGTCATACAAATGTGACACAGTGATTTCAAACTTAAATCATATATCTAGATCAGTGTGTCAGCATACAATCCATATGCCACAGTGCTTCTATGAGAAAAATGGCTGTTGCTGCTACTGACCAACCAAATAGTGAAAACAATACGAAAGATATTACAAAAAAAATATATTATATATATATGTGTGTGTAAAAACCCCATATGCAGTATGCCAACTGCACCGTGAGTTGTCCAATAACCGATATTGGAACAAAATAAAATAAATATCAATAAAAGTGAAATGGTTATCAAACAACCATACAAATGTGCAATGTGCTGGCTGCACTTAAAAATAGTCCAAATGACAGGCAATCTTGCTCTTATACAATAGGTTCCAGCAAACACAAGGTTCAATGTTGGTAATGCTGTGTACAGGAAAGTGCCGCTATCTCTTCCACCCGACAAAGATGTGCCACCATCACCAATGGTTAAAATCAACACTCACCAGACCCCAGATATTATTAGGCTCCAAAGTGGTGTCTTTTCTTTGTCGGTCAATGGGTGTTGCCTCCTTTTCCCTTTTACAAGGTGTCATCAATTCCTCAAAAACAAGGGGCTCATCATGGTGTAGTATATTAAAATATGTATTTATTTAAAAAAGGTAAAAAAAAATATAACACTTACAATATAAAGTGCCTCTGACCGGCACTGAGTGTCTTTGGCAGTGTCAACCGTTAAAAGCCGCTGACCAGCATTTAAGTGGCGTCCTAAGAGGTGTGCTTGTCCCGCTGTGCTCCGCATGTATTGCTACAAGGGGTCCGTGCGCGCTGGTGTGCTGCACCCTCAATGTGTGTGTCCAAACAGCCTCTACGCGTTTCGCTAGTTGCGTCGTCAGGAGAGCTGTGGACACTACTGTTTAGGCTGTATTTATACCCCTGTGGATTCCCTGAAATGCTGCAAGGTAGTCACAGGAAACAGGAAGTCTTCCGGCCACCATCTTAGCTGGTGGTGCAGGAAGTTCCTGTTCCACCATTTTGGTTCCTGGATACCTGGCTGTTTGCCAGTTCTGGCCATTCACAGGAAACAGGAAGTCTTCCGGCCGCCATCTTAGCTGATGGTGCCGGAAGTTCCTGTTCCACCATTTTGGTTACTGGATACCTGGCTATTTGCCAGTCCTGGCTGTTGTTACTGGGTGTCAGCAATAAAAATATAAATATAAATATGCCCAGCAGCCAGGGTGGCTGTATGTGTGGGGCGCTATGTGCGCTGCTACCTCCGTTCGTTTGTGCACCTCCCCCCACCCCCGTGTGCGGGCGCTTGTCGCCCTGTGTGTTATTCCCTATATTATCGCCGCAACCGGAAGTGCTTGTGCGGCCACCTTGCCTCCGTTACCAGAAGTGTCCGTTCCGCCATTTTGGTTACTGGCATCCTGTGTTAGTCTATGCCTATTTTAGGTAATGGCTAATTCCCCACACAGGATGTAATATTGGTTATTTTAGCTACTGGCAATAGTCCCTGTGTAGCAGTCACCGTCTCTGGTTGACGCTGCCAGGGACAATTTACAAAAAACAACATTTTTATCACCTATATTACTGTAAGTGGTCAAAAACTATGTTTACTAAAAGTTTTATTTACTAAAAATTAATCAAACACCATGAGGCCATAAAAAGCAGGAAACAAATACAGTTTTCATTTTTCTGCTGCTATATTTTAACTTTTCTATATAAACCCTTCTCAGTGTATATCATTACTGATATTTTAACCCTGTATAATTAATACACATACTCGTTGGTTTCTGATACTTGATGGTAGGTGATCCATCATCAAGTGATCTAGTGCTGTTTCTTAAATGCTGTTTCTTAAAGGGGAACTGCTCTAATTGCATACATACTAGAAATATTGATGTTATCAACTTATTAATGGAATGCTTAGGGGGAATGAAGTGCGGAATACTTAAAACATCAAAAATCTTCCAAAAACAATTTATATCTAATTCCACATTCATTCCCTTAGGCTTTAATGTGTCTAATCTAAAAATCCACTCAGTTTCGTTCCTCGATACTTCCCTTCTTAAATTTATGTTCCTCCAATTCTGTTCAATTTTATCTATGGCATAAAACTTCATTTTACTGGGGTCTCTGTTATGTTTATTTCTGAAGTGTAATGACACACTATGATGTATATACCCTTTTTTGATATTTCTAATGTGTTCTCCCATTCGCACCGAGAGTTTCCTTGTGGTTCTGCCCACGTATTGCAGCCCACACTCGCACTCTATTACGTACGTTACGTGTGTGCTGCTGCACGTGATCAGTTTACCCACTTTAAATTGTTCATTATTGGCGTGAGATTGAAACTGGTCAACCTTTCTTGATCCTTTTGTGGTACGACAAGGTTTGCATCTTCCGCACCTATAAAAACCCTTCTGGTCAAGGAAGGATATCATCTTTTTGGGTGGGTCCGGTACATTTTTAACCAAGGAATCTCGTATTCTCTTTGCTCTTCTGTACACAAATTTTGGTCTAGCTGGTAAAATTGTACTGAGTTGTGGGTCTCCCAAAATAATGGGCCAGTGTTTTCTAATGATGTCTTCAAACACTCTGTAGTCTGCATTGAAACCCGTTATGAAGGTGACATCATTCTTTTTAGGGGGTGCAATTACTCTCTTTTTTAGCATATCATCCCGGTTCAGAGATCCAACCTCCAATCTAGTTTGCTCCAACCTTCCTCTATCATAACCTTTATTAGCAAACCTATCAATTAAGATGTTTGTCTGTGTCTGATAGTCGGCCATAGAGTTACAATTTCGTTTTATTCTGATGAACTGGCCTTTGGGTATAGCCCGCTTCCACTGCGGATGGTGGCAGCTTCCGAATGGTATATAACCGTTACGGTCGGTTTCTTTAAAGTGTGTTTTCGTGTGCAGTTCACCTTCGACCTTGAATATTTCCAGGTCTAAGAACTGGGTCACATCAGGTTGTACGTTTACCGTGAATTTAATTTCATAGTGGTTGGCGTTGATATGCTCTATGAAATTACTTAATTGCTCGCGATTCCCTTTCCAAACGATTAGGATATCGTCGATGAATCTTTTGTATATTTGTATGTGGCCAGCATTTTCCGAATATTTCCTCGTTCTCCCACTTATTCAGGAAAATGTTGGCGACACTTGGGGCGTACTTATTCCCCATGCCAACCCCCTTTATTTGGCTATAGTACTTATGGTTGTGCCAGAAGAAATTGTTCTTCATGGCCATCCGCAGACCTTCAAGTATAAACCTTCTTTGTTTTAATTTGAGTTCCGAGTGTTTTTTTAGAGCCCATGCCACTGCTGCCAGTGCATCTGCTTGTTTTATATTCGTATATAGAGACTCCACATCTATGGTTATTAATAGTGTGGAGTTATCTACAGGTACCTGTTTCAGTGCGTTTATGACGTCTTTGCTATCTTTAATAAATGATTCACCTTTCGCTGCCAATGGCTGTAGGAATACATCTAAGTACTCTCCCAGTCTTGAATGAACGGAGTTTATGCCGCTTATTATTGGGCGGCCGGGAGGTTTCGATTTATTTTTATGTACTTTTGGTACCTGATAGATCACTGGTATTCTGGGGGCCTTAGGTCGTATGTATCTTCCCTCTTTTTTGTTCAAAATGTGATCCGCGATCCCTTTGTTTAGAAAATCTCTCAGTTTATTTTTTAGTTCTTTATTAGGGTTCTTTTTTAATAGTTGATAAGTGGTGATGTCATCAACTAACCTGTTTAGTTCACTCGCATAATCTTGTTTGGTCAGGATGACCAGCCCCCCCCCCCCTCCTTATCTGCCGGCCTCACCACTATGTTTTTACGTTTTTCTAGTTTTCTTATCCCTTGCCATATTCTATCTTGTTTGATGTTTTTCTTTGGTTTGATATTTTTTATTTCCTTTTCCACCATCTTTTTAAATACTCCTATATGGTGGTTGGAACTGATTTTGGGATTAAAAGTGGATTTGTTTTTTAGTTGACTGTGTGCGTATTCAGGGGTACTTGCCTTATGGGCATTCTCCCCTTTACCCTCGAAGAATTTTTTTAGGTTTAATTTTCTTATAAATTTTTGCAAATCTATAAAAGTTTCAAAACTGTTAAAGGCCCTGCTTGGCGCAAACTTAATGCCCTTGTCTAATACCAGTAGTTCCTCCTGGGAGAATTCAATGTTAGTTAGGTTGAAGATCCCTTCACCTAACCCACCCTTTTTCTTTTTGCTTCCCCCTCTGCACCCTCTCCTTCTTGGGGGTTGTGATTCCACCCCCCTCTGCCAGTCTGAAAAACCGGCATAGGTGGTCTGAAAGACTCCCCCCAGTCCCTCCATTCCCCCTGCCATTGGGGTGGCCCATAGTTTTGGCCATAGTATCCTCTCCCTCTACCCCTTTGGCCTCCCCTCCAAGGCCTGGAGTATTGGCCATAATAAGGGGGCTGGGAGTGTTGTTGGGGTGGTGGTGGTGGAGGTGGTCCCCCTTGTTGGTTTTTATTTGGGGTGGATTTGTGTGCATTATTTTTAACAGCCGGGGGGGGCTGCTTTCTTTTTCACACTAGTAGTTTCAATTTTCCCCTGGGAGGTGCTTGCACCCTGCGTATCGTTCGTTTCCATTTCGTCATTAAGAAATGTATTATTCGAATTGGGTATTGTATCATTCTCTTGCCAGCTATAAATTTTCCCTGCTGCATTGCACATTTGTATGGTTGTTTGATAACCATTTCACTTTTATTGATATTTATTTTATTTTGTTCCAATATCGGTTATTGGACAACTCACAGTGCAGTTGGCATACTGCATATGGGGTTTTTACACACACATATATATATAATATATTTTTTTTGTAATATCTTTCGTATTGTTTTCACTATTTGGTTGGTCAGTAGCAGCAACAGCCATTTTTCTCATTGAAGCACTGTGGCATATGGATTGTATGCTGACACACTGATCTAGATATATGATTTAAGTTTAAAATCACTGTGTCACATTTGTATGACTCATATATTTCTTATATTTTTTATTGTTTGTATTCAGGTTATTCACACTTAAGATTGGGTACATTGTGGCCCTGATATTTCACTTATGTCCATATTCCCAGAGATTAAATACCTCTGGATAATTAGATCAGCGCAGTAACATTTTTCTTCTTAGAGCACTATTGACCCCCACTAAGGGCACACAGTACTGCAGCAGATCACAGTTCACATTTATTTATTTATTTATTTCCTTTTGCGCCGGTGACATTCACAATCAATTGTTTTCTCCTAAATTACCGCACAGGCAGCATAAAATGGAGGTCTTCTCATTCCTGGCCAGCAGAAGGTTAGAAATGGGAGACCCATTTGAAAATACAGATGACATCACCACAGTCAATCTGGAACAAAGGTTCAAACAGTTAAAAAACGTAATGGACAAACAAATAAGGGTATGGTGGGACATTACAACCTTGGAAAATACAAACAAGCCCACATAACACCGCGTAGGTTAAGGTGGGATTTAGGACCCAATGATGGGCTAACAGAGGAGGGCCTAACACAAGCTTGGTATAACTTTTTTAATGGATGTGAAAACAAATTATTGGACATTATTATTGATAGAAGAAAGATAAAGCTAAAGAAAATTGAAACAACCATTAACGGCCTTAAAGAGAACATGACCCCACATAGTAGCACTGATGATTACAGCACCAGAGCTAAAAAATTGCAAGATTTCCTGACTAAATTAGATAATGAAATCAAAAACAAAAAGGTTAAAAAATACCAACGAGATAAGAAAGATTATGCAGCAGGGAAAATTTATAGCTGGCAAGAGAATGATACAATACCCAATTCGAATAATACATCCCTTAATGACGAAATGGAAACGAACGATACGCAGGGTGCAAGCACCTCCCAGGGGAAAATTGAAACTACTAGTGTGAAAAAGAAAGCAGCCCCCCCGGCTGTTAAAAATAATGCACACAAATCCACCCCAAATAAAAACCAACAAGGGGGACCACCTCCACCACCACCACCCCAACAACACTCCCACCCCCCTTATTATGGCCAATACTCCAGGCCCTGGAGGGGAGGCCAAAGGGGTAGAGGGAGAGGATACTATGGCCAAAACTATGGGCCACCCCAATGGCAGGGGGAATGGAGGGACTGGGGGGAGTCTTTCAGACCACCTATGCCGGTTTTTCAGACTGGCAGAGGGGGGTGGAATCACAACCCCCAAGAAGGAGAGGGTGCAGAGGGGGAAGCAAAAAGAAAAAGGGTGGGTTAGGTGAAGGGATCTTCAACCTAACTAACATTGAATTCTCCCAGGAGGAACTACTGGTATTAGACAAGGGCATTAAGTTTGCGCCAAGCAGGGCCTTTAACAGTTTTGAAACTTTTATAGATTTGCAAAAATTTATAAGAAAATTAAACCTAAAAACATTCTTCGAGGGTAAAGGGGAGAATGCCCATAAGGCAAGTACACAGTCAACTAAAAAACAAATCCACTTTTAATCCCAAAATCAGTTCCAACCACCATATAGAAGTATTTAAAAAGATGGTGGAAAAGGAAATAAAAAATATCAAACCAAAGAAAAACATCAAACAAGATAGAATATGGCAAGGGATAAGAAAACTAGAAAAACGTAAAAACATAGTGGTGAGGCCGGCAGATAAGGGGGGGGGGGGGCTGGTCATCCTGACCAAACAAGATTATGCGAGTGAACTAAACAGGTTAGTTGATGACATCACCACTTATCAACTATTAAAAAAGAACCCCAATAAAGAACTAAAAAATAAACTGAGAGATTTTCTAAACAAAGGGATCGCGGATCACATTTTGAACAAAAAAGAGGGAAGATACATACTACCTAAGGCCCCCAGAATACCAGTGATCTATCAGGTACCAAAAGTACATAAAAATAAATCGAAACCTCCCGGCCGCCCAATAATAAGCGGCATAAACTCCGTTCATTCAAGACTGGGAGAGTACTTAGATGTATTCCTACAGCCATTGGCAGCGAAAGGTGAATCATTTATTAAAGATAGCAAAGACGTCATAAACGCACTGAAACAGGTACCTGTAGATAACTCCACACTATTAATAACCATAGATGTGGAGTCTCTATATACGAATATAAAACAAGCAGATGCACTGGCAGCAGTGGCATGGGCTCTAAAAAAACACTCGGAACTCAAATTAAAACAAAGAAGGTTTATACTTGAAGGTCTGCGGATGGCCATGAAGAACAATTTCTTCTGGCACAACCATAAGTACTATAGCCAAATAAAGGGGGTTGGCATGGGGAATAAGTATGCCCCAAGTGTCGCCAACATTTTCCTGAATAAGTGGGAGAACGAGGAAATATTCGGAAAATGCTGGCCACACATACAAATATACAAAAGATTCATCGACGATATCCTAATCGTTTGGAAAGGGAATCGCAAGCAATTAAGTAATTTCATAGAGCATATCAACGCCAACCACTATGAAATTAAATTCACGGTAAACGTACAACCTGATGTGACCCAGTTCTTAGACCTGGAAATATTCAAGGTCGAAGGTGAACTGCACACGAAAACACACTTTAAAGAAACCGACCGTAACGGTTATATACCATTCGGAAGCTGCCACCATCCGCAGTGGAAGCGGGCTATACCCAAAGGCCAGTTCATCAGAATAAAACGAAATTGTAACTCTATGGCCGACTATCAGACACAGACAAACATCTTAATTGATAGGTTTGCTAATAAAGGTTATGATAGAGGAAGGTTGGAGCAAACTAGATTGGAGGTTGGATCTCTGAACCGGGATGATATGCTAAAAAAGAGAGTAATTGCACCCCCTAAAAAGAATGATGTCACCTTCATAACGGGTTTCAATGCAGACTACAGAGTGTTTGAAGACATCATTAGAAAACACTGGCCCATTATTTTGGGAGACCCACAACTCAGTACAATTTTACCAGCTAGACCAAAATTTGTGTACAGAAGAGCAAAGAGAATACGAGATTCCTTGGTTAAAAATGTACCGGACCCACCCAAAAAGATGATATCCTTCCTTGACCAGAAGGGTTTTTATAGGTGCGGAAGATGCAAACCTTGTCGTACCACAAAAGGATCAAGAAAGGTTGACCAGTTTCAATATCACGCCAATAATGAACAATTTAAAGTGGGTAAACTGATCACGTGCAGCAGCACACACGTAACGTACGTAATAGAGTGCGAGTGTGGGCTGCAATACGTGGGCAGAACCACAAGGAAACTCTCGGTGCGAATTGGAGAACACATTAGAAATATCAAAAAAGGGTATATACATCATAGTGTGTCATTACACTTCAGAAATAAACATAACAGAGACCCCAGTAAAATGAAGTTTTATGCCATAGATAAAATTGAACAGAATTGGAGGAACATAAATTTAAGAAGGGAAGTATCGAGGAACGAAACTGAGTGGATTTTTAGATTAGACACATTAAAGCCTAAGGGAATGAATGTGGAATTAGATATAAATTGTTTTTTGGAAGATTTTTGATGTTTTAAGTATTCCGCACTTCATTCCCCCTAAGCATTCCATTAATAAGTTGATAACATCAATATTTCTAGTATGTATGCAATTAGAGCAGTTCCCCTTTAAGAAACAGCATTTAAGAAACAGCACTAGATCACTTGATGATGGATCACCTACCATCAAGTATCAGAAACCAACGAGTATGTGTATTAATTATATAGGGTTAAAATATCAGTAATGATATACACTGAGAAGGGTTTATATAGAAAAGTTAAAATATAGCAGCAAAAAAATGAAAACTGTATTTGTTTCCTGCTTTTTATGGCCTCATGGTGTTTGATTAATTTTTAGTAAATAAAACTTTTAGCAAACATAGTTTTTGACCACTTACAGTAATATAGGTGATAAAAATGTTGTTTTTTGTAAAGTGTCCCTGGCAGCGTCAACCAGAGACGGTGACTGCTACACAGGGACTATTGCCAGTAGCTAAAATAACCAATATTACATCCTGTGTGGGGAATTAGCCATTACCTAAAATAGGCATAGACTAACACAGGATGCCAGTAACCAAAATGGCGGAACGGACACTTCCGGTAACGGAGGCAAGGTGGCCGCACAAGCACTTCCGGTTGCGGCGATAATATAGGGAATAACACACAGGGCGACAAGCGCCCGCACACGGGGGTGGGGGGAGGTGCACAAACGAACGGAGGTAGCAGCGCACATAGCGCCCCACACATACAGCCACCCTGGCTGCTGGGCATATTTATATTTATATTTTTATTGCTGACACCCAGTAACAACAGCCAGGACTGGCAAATAGCCAGGTATCCAGTAACCAAAATGGTGGAACAGGAACTTCCGGCACCATCAGCTAAGATGGCGGCCGGAAGACTTCCTGTTTCCTGTGAATAGCCAGAACTGGCAAACAGCCAGGTATCCAGGAACCAAAATGGTGGAACAGGAACTTCCTGCACCACCAGCTAAGATGGTGGCCGGAAGACTTCCTGTTTCCTGTGACTACCTTGCAGCATTTCAGGGAATCCACAGGGGTATAAATACAGCCTAAACAGTAGTGTCCACAGCTCTCCTGACGACGCAACTAGCGAAACGCGTAGAGGCTGTTTGGACACACACATTGAGGGTGCAGCACACCAGCGCGCACGGACCCCTTGTAGCAATACATGCGGAGCACAGCGGGACAAGCACACCTCTTAGGACGCCACTTAAATGCTGGTCAGCGGCTTTTAACGGTTGACACTGCCAAAGACACTCAGTGCCGGTCAGAGGCACTTTATATTGTAAGTGTTATATTTTTTTACCTTTTTTAAATAAATACATATTTTAATATACTACACCATGATGAGCCCCTTGTTTTTGAGGAATTGATGACACCTTGTAAAAGGGAAAAGGAGGCAACACCCATTGACCGACAAAGAAAAGACACCACTTTGGAGCCTAATAATATCTGGGATCTGGTGAGTGTTGATTTTAACCATTGGTGATGGTGGCACATCTTTGTCGGGTGGAAGAGATAGCGGCACTTTCCTGTACACAGCATTACCAACATTGAACCTTGTGTTTGCTGGAACCTATTGTATAAGAGCAAGATTGCCTGTCATTTGGACTATTTTTAAGTGCAGCCAGCACATTGCACATTTGTATGGTTGTTTGATAACCATTTCACTTTTATTGATATTTATTTTATTTTGTTCCAATATCGGTTATTGGACAACTCACGGTGCAGTTGGCATACTGCATATGGGGTTTTTACACACACATATATATATAATATATTTTTTTTGTAATATCTTTCGTATTGTTTTCACTATTTGGTTGGTCAGTAGCAGCAACAGCCATTTTTCTCATAGAAGCACTGTGGCATATGGATTGTATGCTGACACACTGATCTAGATATATGATTTAAGTTTGAAATCACTGTGTCACATTTGTATGACTCATATATTTCTTATATTTTTTATTGTTTGTATTCAGGTTATTCACACTTAAGATTGGGTACATTGTGGCCCTGATATTTCACTTATGTCCATATTCCCAGAGATTAAATACCTCTGGATAATTAGATCAGCGCAGTAACATTTTTCTTCTTACAGCAACATACCATACCAGTACCATTTCAACACAACGGGTTAATAAATAGCTCGGTATTCAACCCAAAAAAAGGGACCCACCACCACGTGGAAGTCTTTAAAAACATGGTGCAAGGGAAAATCCAAGACTTTGAAATCAAATGCAATAATAATGTTAATAGTCTGGTGATGGAGGGAATTAAAGAAATAGAAAAGAACAAAAATATAGTAGTACGCCCAGCTGATAAAGGTGGAGGAGTGGTCATACTCAATAAGAACGACTACTATGGAGAGATCCTACGCTTATTGAGTGCCACTGACACCTATCTACCACTCCCGGGAGACCCATTGGGCAAACTCAAACTTGAGCTCTCACTCTGGGTGGAAGATGGTGTCGCACAATCCATCCTCACTGAAAAAGAAGCACATTACTTAGTACCGAAAGTACCCCGTACACCAGTTCTTTATATTGTTCCCAAGATTCACAAAACAGAACCCACCCCCTCAGGAAGACCCATCATTAGTGGGATAGGATCATTCATCTTTTCCAGAGTGGGAGAATACTTGGATATTTTTCTCCAACCTCTAGTCGCGCAGGGGAAATCCTATCTCAAGGACAGTAGAGAACTCATTAAATCATTAGCATCCATAGTTGTCTCTGACAACACTTGGCTGGTAACGGTAGATGTCGCGTCGCTTTATACCAACATCCGACAAGTGGATGCAATCTCGGCGGTTACAGAGTCACTGGAAGAAAAATCCTCACTACCCCAGGCCCAAACCATGTTCTTAGTCAAAGGACTTCAACTGGCTATGGGTAACAGCTACTTTTGGGCACAGGGCAAGTTCTTTAAGCAAATTAAAGGAGTTGCAATGGGTGCACGTTATGCACCCAGCGTGGCCAACCTGGTACTCAATAGATGGGAGGAAGAAACCATCTTTAGGAATAATGTCACATCCCTGATATACTATAAAAGGTATATTGATGACATTATATTACTATGAGAAGGATCCCAAACATCATTAGAACTCTTTCTATCTGAAATGAACGCCAATCGGTATGGTCTCAGTTTCACAGCAGAGTCAAGTAAAACTTCCATTCATTTTTTGGACCTTACCAGACATGTGCACAGAAAAAAAAATTGTTTTTTTTTTGTTCCGTTTGGTATCGTCCCGTAGGTTCGTTTCCGTTCGTTTTTCGTAAGACGTCCGTTTTCCTGTTCGTTCCCGTTCGTTTTTCGTACGACAAGATTTTTTCATATTCCGATCGTTTCGTATTTTCGTTACCGTTTTATTTTCGTACATGCGGGATGGTTCGTTATTCTGTTTAATTCATGTTCGTTACTTGTTAGACAATATTTTTCGTGAATTTTCATCAATGATTTGCATTCTGTATTTTGAATTCCTTTTTCTGTTCGTATTTCCAGTTGTATGTTCATATGACATCTATGTTATAGATGTCATATGAACATGCGACTGAAAATACGAACAGAAAAAGCATTTTCGTCATTTTGTACTTTCGTAAATATATCGCGGGATTCGCGGCACTTTCAACACGTGGCTCATCCATATTAAATTTTTAAGCCCCATACACTTGGTCAGACTTTTTTAACAACAAACATAAAAACTATCGTTTTCCGTTCGTTCTCAGAAAATTTGTTTGTTTTTAAACTCCATCAGAAAACCATTTTTGGGTTCAAAAGTCTGGCCAACTTATCTCCCTTCAGATGAAAATCCACAGAAAAGTTTATTTGGCTTTACTGTACTACTCAGCACAAAAGAGAAGCTGCTTCACTAACTAACTACACTCACTGCCCATTCAAAAAAACTAAAATGACATCTATAACAAAAGATTTGCATTCTGTATTTTGAATCCTTTTTCTTTTGGTATTTTCAGTCGTATGTTCATATGACATCTATAACAAAAGATTTGCATTCTGTATTTTGAATCCAAAATACGAACAGAAAAAAGGAATTCAAAATACAGAATGCAAATCTTTTGTTATAGATGTCATATGAACATACGACTGAAAATACGAACAGAAAAAGGATTCAAACAAAATACAGAATGCAAATCTTTTGTTATAGATGTCATTTTTGTTCGGATCGTTCGTTCGTATTTGCGGTTGTTCGTTATGCGGCTCATTCGTAATCCCGTTGTTTTCGTATTTTGGTGCTTTAATTTTTTTACATTATTCCGCGGGTACGAAAATGAACATTTTCGGACGAAAATAACATTCGTACGAACGGGAATGCACATATCTAGACCTTACACTAATGAAAAAGGGCAACCAGGTCCACACCAAAACATATTTCAAACCGACGGACCATAACGGATTTGTGCCTACCTCAAGTTGCCACCATCCTAAATGGCTGGGTGCCATACCGAAGGGGTAATATATGAGGATCCGCCGAAACTGTAATGATATAAGTGACTTCGATCAACAGGCCGAGATGCTTACTGAGAAATTCATAGAAAAGGGCTACACCCCAAATACCCTACTGAAAGATAAAAAAGAGGTTCTGGAGATGGATAGGCAATCCCTTCTGGAGTCCAGGGGTAGGCACCCAAGAAAAGAGGATGTACCTTTCTTGTCTGGATACCATAGGCAATATAAGAGTATAGAGAAAATTTTCAGACAATTTTGGTCCATCTTACTCAAAGATACAGATTTGGTCAAAATCCTACCAACACTGCCCACCTTTATATATAAGAGGGCACCGGGTCTGAGAAACATGGTTCCAATGAATGTTCCAGATCCCCCAGCAAAACCACTCACCTCCCTTGATGGGTCTAGTTTCCACTACTGTACCCGCTGTAGATCTTGTAAAAAAAAACTAAAAGGCAAGGCAAAACAGTTAGTAAATTCAGGTCCAACATAACCAAGCAAGAATTTACTATTAAACCACTCATCACCTGCCATTCAAAGTACGTCACGTATGTCCTGGAATGTCCGTGCACCCTCCAATATGTGGGCCGGACCACCCGAGAGCTGAAAGTTAGAATAAATGAACACGTGGCCAACATAATTAAAGGGTTCCCTGATCACAGTGTGTCAAAACACTTTGATTCATATCACAACAGGGACCCACGAATGCTAACATTCTATGGGATAGATAGGATTACCAACCATTGGCGAGGAACTGACCTCACCAAGGCGGTATCCCAGAATGAGACCCAGTGGATACATCGCCTAAGGGTCTCAACCAGGGGCGGATCCAGAGTCTAATCTCGGGAGGGGCACTCCCAAAATTTCTGCAGGCAATTTGTAGGGGCAATGGCTGGTGTAGGTGCTTCAATCATCATGGCACCGTGGTTAATATGGTGTCAGGATGATGGAAGCACATAATTTCAATTATTACTGTGTGGGAGCAGCCAGGTGGAGGGGGAGACAGGGGGGGGGTGCAGCCAGGTGGAGGGAAGGAAAAAGGTGGTTGCAGCCAGGTGGAGGGAAGGAAAAGGTGGTTGCAGCCAGGTGGAAGGGAGGACAGGGGAGTTGCAGCCAGGTGAAGGGGAGGACAGAGGGGTTGCAGCCAGGTGGAAGGGAGGACAGGGGGGTTGCAGCCAGGTGGAAGGGAGGACAGGGGGGTTGCAGCCAGGTGGAAGGGAGGACAGGGGGGTTGCAGCCAGGTGGAAGGGAGGACAGGGGGGTTGTAGCCAGGTGGAAGGGAGGACAGGGGGGTTGCAGCCAGGTGAAGGGGAGGACAGAGGGGTTGCAGCCAGGTGGAAGGGAGAACGGGGGTTGCAGCCAGGTGGAAGGGAGAACGGGGGGTTGCAGCAAGGTGAAGGGGAGGACAGGGGGGTTGCAGCCAGGTGAAGGGGAGATAAGTTCTTACCTTGGATGATAATAATGGAATCATTGGCGTCCTACAGCCTCATGGTCTCTCTTCGTCTCTCTCCCCCCTCCTGCTCGGCATGTTGGGGGCTGCAGTCCTCTTAAGGAATCATCCTGGGGCCTGCTGGTACTACATGTCCCATAATCCTCTTGGTTGTGCTTTACCAGCCATTGGCTCCGAATGTAGTCAATAGCATCAGGCATTGCCTGGTGAATGAGAGTTACTGGGCTCAAGGAGGAGAGGGAGGGGTGGAAATCCCCCGCAGCTGCAGCTCTGCCTGTGTGCCTTCACAGAGAGCTTGTCAGCAACGGCTGATGGGGTCGGCATCAGCACAGCCTGCAGCGCAAACAATTTTTCCGGGGGGGGGCAATTGACATGCACAACAAGGCAGTTTAAAAAAGCCTGATTAAAAAAAAAAACGTTTTTTTTTTTTTTTTTAAACCAAGCGAGTGTGACATGATTGTCTCGGGGGGGGGGGGGGGCAATTGCCCTGTTGCCCCCCCCCCCTGGATCCGCCGTTGGTTTCAACATAGAGTTAGAGCTCAACTGTTTCCTTACTGACACGTGAACTGGTAGCATTTGGTTTCAAGAGTGTATCTGGGATACAATGTCACCCACCCACCCAGTTCACGTCTAGTTGCGACAGACAAAAGCACAGTAGAGGTCGCTCTGGCATCATCCATATCGGCCTAATTACCACTACTATCCTGGTCTTTTTAAAAATTTTTTAATAATTTTAACCACTTAAGCCCCGGACCTTTAGGCAGCTAAATGCCCAGGCCAGGTTTTGCGATTCGGCACTGCGTCGCTTTAACAGACAATTGCGCGGTCGTGGGACGTGGCTCCCAAACAAAATTGGCGTCCTTTTTTCCCCACAAATAGAACTTTCTTTTGGTGGTATTTGATCACCTCTGCGGTTTTTATTTTTTGCGCTATAAACAAAAATAGAGCGACAATTTTGAAAAAAATGCAATATTTTTTACTTTTTGCTGTAATAAATATCCCCCAAAAACATATATACATTTTTTTCCCTCAGTTTAGGCCGATACATATTCTTCTACCTATTTTTGGTAAAAAAAATCAAAATAAGCGCTTATCGATTGGTTTGCACAAAATTTATAGCGTTTACAAAATAGGAGATATTTTTATTGCATTTTTATAAAAAAATATTTTTTACTACTAATGGCGGCGATCAGCGATTTTTTTTCGTGACTGCGACATTATGGCGGACACTTCGGACAATTTTAACACATTTTTGGGACCATTGTCATTTTCACAGCAAAAAATGCATTTAAATTGCATTCTTTATTGTGAAAATGACAGTTGCAGTTTGGGAGTTAACCACAGGGGGCGCTGAACGTGTTAGGCTTCACCTAGTGTGTGTTTACAACAGTAGGGGGGTGTGGCTGTAGGTCTGATGTCATCGATTGTGTCTCCCCTATAAAGGGGATGACACGATCGATGCGCTGCCACAGTGAAGCACGGGGAAGCCGTGTTTACATACGGCTCTCCCCGTTCTTCAGCTCCGGGGAGCGATCGCGACGGAGCGGCTATAAACAAATAGCCGCGCCGTCGTCCCGGATCGCTCCCCGAGGTAAGCCGCCCGCCACACGCAGTGGAGGGGGTCCCGATCGGACCCCCGACCCGCGGAAAGGCAAGGACGTTTATATACGCCCATCTGCCTGTCCGTGTCATTTTGCGGACGTAAATAGTCGTGCGGCGGGCGTTAAGTGGTTAATAAATGTTTTAAACTTCCTTTTAATCTATGTTATCAATCATATGATAATATGCCCCAACTACCATTAGCCTCAGGAAAATTTTTAGGTATTGACCTTAGATGGCGAAATGATATCTAGTTCCCTCAGTTAGGCCCCGTACTCACGACCAAACATGTCTGCTGAAACTGGCCCGCAGGCCAGTTTCAGCAGACATGTTTGGTCGTGTGTGGGCGCGAGCGGGCCGAATTCCAGCAAACATTTGCCCGCCGGGCCTTTTCCCAGCAGACAAATATTCGTGGACTTGTTTTAAAACAGTCCGCTGGAATTCGGCCCGCTCGGACATGTACGGTCGTCAGTACAGACCTACCGTACATGTCCAGGCGCCCGCCGTCCCTCGCATGCGTCGAATGACTTCGACGCATGCGTGGAAGCATTTTAAAGGCGGGCCGCCCACGTCGCCGCGTCATTGTCGCGGCGACACCGCGTCATCGACGCGGCGACACCGCGGACACGCCCCGCGTATTGTTTACGCGCGGACTTCTGTACGATGGTGTGTACAACCATCGTACAGAAGCCCTCTGGCAGACATGTATGGTGGAAACGGTCCGACGGACCGCTTTCACCATACATGTTTGCTCGTGAGTACCCGGCCTTAGGGTTAATCTCTAAGGCCTCGTACAGACGAGAGGATATCCATTGGAAACGGTCCGCCGATGTACACACCATCAGATCAAAATCCCAGCGGAAAACATACGCGGTGACGTGCCGCGCCGTCGCCGCGACGATGACGCGGCGACGTGCGCGACCCTGGAAGGTAAATACTTCCATGCATGCGTCGAATCACTTCGACGCATGCGAGGGATGGGGATCGGGCGGACTTATCCGGTGAGTCTGTACAGACGACCGGATAAGTCCGAGGGAATGGATTCCAGCAGATAGATTTCTTAGCATGCTAAGAAATTTTTATCCGCTGGAAATCCGTTGGCTGGATTTTTATCCGCTCTGAAATGTGCGCTCGGGCCTACACACGACCGGATCTGTCCGCTGGAACTGATCCGCGGATAAATCCCAGCGGACAGATCCGGTCGTGTGTACGGGGCCTAAGAGGTGAATCACAACATCTATTTAATTTTAAATAATTTTAAATATATTGTATTATAGTAAATGTGATTCAAGTTAGGTCTATTCCACAGTGCCTATGGAGCAAAGGATTTTGTAGCAAGATTTTATATATATCTTTATCCCTTAAGGTTTAAACTGTACACTTTGTTTGTAATGATTAAATGCGGCTGCGGTAACCGGGACAGAGGCTGTCACTCGTTCGATTGCCCCTCCCATTGGCTGATTGTCAGACCTATAACAAACGTCTGGTGCGTGCACCAGGTACGCTTCCTGAAAACGTTATAGACGAAACGTACGTCGAGGCGGTACCTGGGCACACACAAGCCACGCACTTCCGGTCCCACTGGTCTACGAGCTGCCAGCGGTGGAATGCACGCCAGCTCCCCAGGACGCGACCATCTCTCTTCAATTCCCTACAAGCGTACAGCCTCAGTGCCGGGATACGGGCACCAACTAAAGTAAGGGGCCACTCCCCTTTCTTCTTTAGCTCTCTTACAAGGGGGGGTTTCTTCTCTCCCGATCTTCTGCCGGGACCCTGGGCTTCAGTGATTTCTGCCGGGGGAGGGCGCCATCCCTCGGTCCTCTCCGGAGCCTTCCGCCGGATGCCCCCACCCCATTTAAGCTCTTTTACATTAGGGGGGGCATCCGGACTTTGGGGTCTTCTGCCGGGGGATGGCGCCTATCCCCCGGTCTTTCCGGTGCCTTCCGCCAGGGTTCCGGTCTTCCTGGTCTTCTGCCGGGGGTGCGCCAACTCCCAGGTCTTTTCTCTTCTGTCTTCTCTGCTCCCTCTTCTGCCTGGCTCCCCCGAGGAGCCAGGGCTTTCTTCCGTCTTCTTTCTTCTCTCTTCCTTCTTCTGCATGTCTCCTCCGGGAGCACAGGGCTTGTCTGCGATGTCCTCTCCCTTCTCTTCCATTGGATGTTGACACGACGAGGTTCCGCGCTGACATGCCGTGTCAGTGGCGGGCATGGACTTATATAGGGTAATGCCACCATGTGACCTCAACCCATGTGACATCACATTCCCATCATGCCCAGGGAATGTGATGTCACATGGGTTGAGGTCACATGGTGGCATTGCCCTATATAAGCCCATGCCCGCTGCTCAGACGGCATTCCAGCGCCGGACCTCGTCGTGTCAACATCGAATGGAAGAGAAGGGAGAGGACAGCGGAGACAAGCCCTGTGCTCCGCGGAGGAGACAGGCAGAAGCGGAAGGCATCGCAGAAGCCCGCGGGTGTCGCCCCCCGGCGGAAAACACCGTAGAAGCCCGGGACCCTCCCCCAAAGGCAGGAGCCTCACTGGTTAAAGGGGTCCCGGTGAATTACGGCGCTGAAGACGGGGGTGGGGTGCCAGTGCACCCCCCCCCGCAGAAACCGTTGAAGCCCAGGACCCTCCCCCAAAGGCAGGAGCCTCACTGGTGAAGGGGGTCCCGGTGAATTACGGCGCTGAAGACGGGGGTGGGGTGCAAGTGCACCCCCACCCGCAGAAACCGTCGAAGCCCGGGACCCTCCCCCAAAGGCAAGGAGCCTCACTGGTGAAGGGGGTCCCGGTGAAAGACGGCGAAGCCCGGGGCCTAATGGGGTGGTGGTGGGGGGCCCCGGCAGAAGACCCCCGGCAGACTAATAAATTAATTTATTCATGTGTGGTGTTTTATTTCTTTACATTTTTGTTCCCCAGGTGAATGGGTAGGGGTACGATGTACCCCCATACTCCTTCACATAGGGTGGGGGGCCACCTTATTAAAGGGGCCTCTCAGATTCTGATAAGCCCCCCGCCCGCATACCCCGACAACCAACGGCCAGGGTTGTCGGGAAGAGGCTCTTGTCCCTATCGACATGGGGACAAGAGTGCTTTGGGGTGGGGGGGCAGTGCCCCCCTCCCCCACAGCACACACTCCCCCATGTTGAGGGCATGCGGTCCGGTACGGCTCAGGAGGGGGGGGGGCGCTCACTCGTCCCCGCCCCCATTCCTGTCCGGCCAGACTGCGTGCCTGGGATGAGGGCTTGGTTTGGATCTTGGGGGGAACCCCACGCTGGTTTTCGGCGCGGGTTTAACCCCTTATGTTCCAGACCAAGCCTAAGAGCCTGGTATGCACCTGAAGGGGAACCCACATTTTTTTTTTTTTGGTCTGGAGTTCCCCTTCATGAACAGCGATCTGTCATTTACCCATGTCAGTCCCCCCCCTTCAGTTAGAACACACCCAGGGAACATATTTAACCCCTCCCTCGCACCTAGTGTTAACCCCTTCCCTGCCAGTGGCATTTTTAGAGTAAGCAATGCATTTTTAGAGCACTGATCGCTAGAAAAATGCCAATGGTTCCAAAAAAGTGTCCGATGTGTCCGCCATAATGTCGCAGTACCGATAAAAATCGCTGATCGCCGCAATAACTTGTTAAATAAAAAATACAACAAAAATGCCATATTTTGGAGACTTTTGCCAAAACCAATCAATAAACGCTAATTGCAAGTTTTTGGGAACCAAAAAGATGTAGAATATGTATCGGCCTAAACTGAGGGATTTATTTATTTTTTAGAATATATATTTTAGGGGATATTTATTATAGCAAAAAGTCAAAATTACTCTTTTTGGTTTTTTAAATTGTCGCTCTATTTTTGGTTATAGTTCGAAAAATTCAAAAAACGCAGAGGTGATCAAATACCACCAAAATAAAGCTCTATTTGTGGGAAAAAAAAAGGTTGCCAATTTTTTTTGGGAGCCACGTCGCACGACTGCGCAATTGTCAGTTAAAGCGACGCCGTGCCGAATCACAAAAACTGGCCCGGTCATTGACCAGCAATATGGTCCGGGGCTCAAGTGGTTAAAAATTCACAAAACACTAAAGTTAGCCCAATTTTTGGTGATAATGTGAAAGATGATGTTACACCGAGTAAATAGATACCTTACATGTCACGCTTTACTATTGAAAACACTCCTGCAATGGGGCCAAAATTTATTACTTAAAAAAATCCCCATAGGCGACCTTTTTTTTTTTTCTCAGGTTACCAGTTTATAGCTACAGAGAAAGTCTAGTGCTAAAAGTATTACTCTCGCTCTAACGCACGCGTCACTACCTCACATGTGTGGTTTGAACGGTGTTTACATATGTGGGCGGGACTTAAGCAAGTCCCGCCCACATATATAAACATCGTTCAAATCACACATGTGAGGTATTGACGCGTGCGTTAGAGCGAGAGCAAGACTTTTAGCACTAGACCTTCTTTGTAACTATAAACTGGTAACCTGAAAAAAAAAAAAGGTCGCCTATGGGGAATTTCAAGTACTGAATTTTGGCCCCATTCCAGGCGTGTTTGCAATAGTAAAGCGTGACATGTAAGGTATCTTTTTACTCGGTGTAACATCATCTTTCACATTATCAACAAAAATTGGGCTAACTTTAGTGTTTTGTGAATTTTTAACCACTTGAGCCCGGACCATATTGCTGGTCAATGACCGGGCCAGTTTTTGTGATTCGGCACGGCGTCGCTTTAACTGACAATTGCGCAGTCGTGCGACGTGGCTCCCAAACAAAATTGGCAACCTTTTTTTTCCCACAAATAGATTATTAAATGTGCGTGTTTACTTCTGTCTTTAACACCTCCCCTTCAGGCTGGAAAGCATCAGATCAGGGAAAAAAAAAAAAAAAGCTCTCATGCCATTGCAGCTTGGTTCCTACATGTGTGATGAACTGAGCATGCTCAAACACTTAGAAAAAAATTATCCTTTCTTTTTAAAAGGTGAAAAACACTTGGATGCTCATAGAGCGTGGTTTGGGTTAATACCAGGTGTGCGCAATTACAAGCTCACCCAAACTAGAGACTGCAATTTGTTCATGTGATTTCAATTGCTTCATTACTAGCACTGTTATAAAAAGCAGGGATCGATCATTCCTCAGCTGCCCTCAAAAGGGGCAGGCTGGCAGAAATGCTGTTGCTAAACACAAATGTGGTTTGTTGCATGGTTTTTGTTTTATTTTGCCAATGGTTTTGGTTTATTTTTAAATGATGTTCACTTTGATGTATTTGTCTATGTGGCCTTATTTTATGAAAAATGTGTGAAGATGTTAAAGCTATGGTTATTTAGATTTTTGAAATGTATTTTTGTTTGTGTTTGTTTGTTTGTCTTTTTTTGCTTTCCTTGTTTTGTTGACCAATAAAAATTACTTTAAAATTTTTAAGTTTGTCTTTTGTTACTTTTTCATGCTACATATGTTGACAGCTGCAGCTGAAATCGGTTTGGGCCTAACAAATTATGTGTGATTTTTGTCTAAGCTTCTTTCCTGGTGTGTAATCATGAAATGTTTGCCATGTTTATTCTCCATGACTTTAAAGACAAAGTGGTAAGTATTTTCTTTTTTCTGCAGTGGTCCTCAGCCCTCAAGTACCCCCGACAGGATATGTTTTGTGGATTTCTCTTATCAAGAATTGCTGTCCAGACTGTCTTTTAAAGCACATGTGCAAGATGAAGGAAAACCTGCAAACATGGCCTGTGTGGGGGGGGGGGGGGGTTTGCTATTGGTGGACAGGCTTGACGTGCTGATTTACAGCACTGTGCTTAAATCTAGCGCAAGGCAATCCTATTCAAATTGTGGGTGTTTGAGGGAAGCCAAGTGAGTGTTAGAACCCCTGCTTTGTGTTTTTTTTTTTGGGTTGAGCTTTGTGTCCCTTTTCTTAAAATTGGCTTCACTTCCTGTCACACAGCTGAACAGGAAGTGAGGTTAAAACCCTACCAGTGTCATTTCTTGGGGACACAGGTCAATCTAACTAGTGTCCCCATTAAGCAAATTGCACTCCAGCACTGCTGTGTACACCCCAAATCATGGGTCTTCAAACTACGGCCCTCCAGTTGTTCAGGAACTACAATTCCCATCATGCCTAGTCATGTCTGTAAATGTCAGTGCATTCCAAGGCCTCATGGGATGTGTAGTTCTACAACAGCTGGAGGGCCGTAGTTTGAGGATCCCTGCCCCAAATGATTATTTAGTTTGGGGTTTAGTAAAGGCAAAGCCACTCTGCAGTACAAGCATAGTTGCTGAAAATCAGAGAGGAAGCACTGATGGTTTTAACATCCAATCCTGTAGAAGCAAAGTTGTTTTGTTTTCTTTCTTCCTTGCTTTGCACTTGTAGTGCAAAGTGGATTTGCCTTTAGTAAATGGACCCCAAAGTCCAAGATCCCTAATAATTTGGGGTGTACACAGCAAAATGCTAGAGTGCAATTTACATAATGGGAAACTATTTAGATTGATCTCTGTGTCCCCAAGAAAAGATATTAGTAAGGTTTTACCCTCACTTCCTGTTTGGCTATGTGACAGGAAGTGAATGAATTAGAAATTGTGAAGACACCTCACAAATGTTGTCACTATCAGGGGTGCAGACATCCCCAAAAAAATGAGCAGATAATACTTATTTGTAAATTAATAATTTTTTAGTTAACATTGGGTGGGGTGCTCTAACACACACATTCATACATATTAGCCACGCTGTATCCTGGCCTATTGGCATGGTTATATTTTCTTAGGCCTCTCAATAAAACTCTATAGAATTTGTGCTTAAACTAGAACCAGGGGCGGACTGACAACTCATGGGGCCCCCGGGCAATAGAAGATTATGGGGCCCCTCTGGCTTACAGATGGCCACCATGCCAGGAGGCAGTGCAGAGGCGGGGCAGTAACCCCCTCCCCCCCCCAGTAACCCCCTCCCCCCCCAGAAACCCCCTCCCCCCCCAGAACTAGTGTGTGTGTGTGTGTGCCCTGAAAATTCCTGGGTGGGTGATACAAAAACAGGGTGTGGCTTTGACAGGAAGGGGTGGGTCATTTTCCTATTAGGAGGTGCAGAAATGTAGTCAGGCCTAGGGCAGCACAAAACCTAAATATACTACTGCATATTAGGGCTTATTTAGACCGGATCCGATTTACAGCATGTTTTTATAGTGTGGGAGGAAACCCACACAGGCACAGGGAGAACATGCAAACTCCATGCAGATGGTGTCACGGGCGGGATTCGAACCAGCGACCTATTTGCTGCTAGGTCAAAGTGCTATACACTACACCACTGTGCTGAACGAACATGATTGCAGCTGAAAGCATGAGATCTTTTTTTTTCTCCAATACCATGCTTTCCAGCCTTATTGACCCCGCCTCTCTCCATAAAGAGGACCTGTCACACACTAGTCCTATTACAAGGGATGTTTACACGCATGTTTCCCGTGCTTAGAACTGTCCCTGTACAAGATGTCATTTCTGAAGTGAAAAAAAAGTAAGTTTAAAGTACTCATGGCTATAAAGATTACAGTCATTGCTCATTAAAAAAAAAAAAAAATGTATGGGGGTCCCCCCAAATTAAATTACCAGGCCCTTCAGGTCTGGAATGGATATTAAGGGGAACCCCGCCGTAAAAAAACCCCCAAAAAATGGCGTGGGGTCCCCCCAAATATCCATACCAGGCCCTTCAGGTCTGGTGTGGATTTTAAGGGGAACTCCACCCCAAATAAAAATAAAATGGCGTGGAGTCCCCCAAAAATCCACACCAGACCCTTATCCGAGCACGTTAACCTGGCCGGCCGCAGAAAAGAGGGGGGGACAGAGTGCGGCCCCCCCCTCTCCTGAACCGCACCAGGCCACATGCCCTCAACATGGGGAGGATGTCCCCATGTTGATGGGGACAAGGGCCTCATCCCCACAACCCTTGCCCGGTGGTTGTGGGGGTCTGCGGGCGGGGGGCTTATCAGAATCTGGAAGACCCCTTTAACAAAGGGGACCCCCAGATCCCGCCCCCCCCCTGTGTGAAATGGTAATGGGGTACATTGTACCCCTACCATTTTACAAAAAAAAGTGACAAAAGTGTGAAAAATGACAGTAGCCGGTTTTTGACAATTCCTTTAATAAAATCTTCTTTCCGCGGTTCCTTCTTCTTCTTTCATTCGGGTTTCTTCCTCTGCTTCTTTCTTGGGTCTTCTCGTCCACATCTTGCCGTCTTGCCGTCTTCTCCCATCTTCTTCTCTGTCCGTCGACCTTCTCGTCCACATCTTCTTGATCTTCTGGGTGCTGCGCTTGAAATTGAAGATCCCGCCGTGTTCCCGCTCCTGGGACCCGCCCCCCTCTGACGCCACAGGTTAACTCATCTGAAAGTCCGCGTGTGGCATATGTGCGTCAGAGGGGGGCGGGTCACATGAGTGTGACACGGCGGGAACTTCAATTGGAAGCTGCGGCGGGTTTTTCTTCTCCGGACGTCGCACTTCAAATCAAACTCCCCCGCCGTGTGACGCTCTGTGACCCCGCCCCCCTCTGACGCACATGACCTTCTAAGGAGTTTACTTGTGGCGTCAGAGGGGGGCGGGTCCCAGGAGCGGAACACGGCGGCCAATTCAAATTCAAGCGCTGGCGGACCGAGAAGAAGACAGGAGAACACACAATATGCGGACGAGGAGGCCGACGGAAGGAGAAGAAGATAGGAGAAGACACCGGGCAGACGACAAGGCTGAAGGACGGAGAAGACACCGGGCAGATGAGGAGGCTGAAGGACGGAGAAGACAGGAGAAGACACCGGGCAGACGAGGAGGCTGAAGGACGGACGGAGAAGATAGAAGAAGACGTCGGGCAAGATGTAGACGAGAAGACCCAAGAAAGAAGCAGCGGAAGAAACCCGAAGGAAAGAAGAAAAGAAGATTTTATTAAAAGATTTGTCAAAAACCGGCTACTGTCATTTTTAACACTTTGACATTTTTTTTGGGGTGAAATGGTAGAGGTACAATGTACCCCATTACCATTTCACACAGGGGGGGCCGGGTTCTGGGGGACCCCTTTGTTAAAGGGGTCTTCCAGATTCTGATAAGCCCCCCGCCCGCAGACCCCCACAACCACCGGGCAAGGGTTGTGGGGATGAGGCCCTTGTCCCCATCAACATGGGGACATCCTCCCCATGTTGAGGGCATGTGGCCTGGTGCGGTTCAGGAGAGGGGGGGGGCGCACTCTGTCCCCCCCTCTTTTCTGCGGCCAGGTCAACGTGCTCGGATAAGGGTCTGGTGTGGATTTTTAGGGGGACTCCACGCCATTTTTTTTTTTAATTTGGGGTGGAGTTCCCCTTAAAATCCACACCAGACCTGAAGGGCCTGGAATGGATATTTGCCGGGAACCGCACGTCTTTTTTTTTTTTTTTTTTACGGCGGGGTTCCCCTTAATATCCATTCCAGACCTGAAGGGCCTGGTAATTTATTTTGGGGGAACCCCTACACATTTTTTGGTTTGTTTTATGAATTAATCCTGTCAGAATTGTCAGAGCCAACAATTCATTATAGCCGCGTGTGAATTTTAAATGGCTTTTTTTCCTTCTGAATGTCACTTTGTGCAGGGGCAGTTCTAAGTGCGGGACAAATGCGCTATTTCACATGCTGACATTACACCCCCCCTAGGTACGAAATTTAAAGGAATATTTCACTTTTATTGTTTCACTTTAAGAATTATTAATTTCACTGCTCCTGAAAAAACGGCCGTTTAAAAAAAAAAAAAAAACATTGATACATGTCCCCTGGGGCAGGACTGAGGTCCCCAAACACTTTTTAGGACAAAACTTGCAGATTAGCCTTTAATAATAACACTTTTGAATTCTCCCATAGACTTCTATAGGGAGATCGGCGCCGCTTTTCATATTACTTTCAATGCGCCGGCTGCTACGCTGGTTCATGCGCCTAATTAAGCCTCCACCCGGCGCACTAATTAAGGCATGAACCAGAGCATAGTAAATCAGCCCCATTGTGTATATGGACACAATCTAGTCTCACGACTGCTACACTATTTTTGGAACTGTTTTCTTTGCAAATTGGTACCCACTGTGTACATGGACACCATTTAGTCGCAAGACTGTTATACTAGGATACTATTGAAAGTCCCTATGTATGTAGTCCTATTGGATTTCACTATTAATCTTAATTGATTATTGTTTATTCTAATAACACAGCATATTCACTATTTAGCGCCCCCTATCCACAATCACAACATACCAGTACGATGATGGTTCTTGTTGGACATGTATTGTAATCTTTTTTTTCATGCAGCCTGTTGGCTGAACGAAAAAAAGATTGATTGGTGGGTATGCTCACCATTAGAATACCTCCCTTCATCCACCCACTTCTAATGATGGGCATACATGCACCATTTATATATGCCGAAGCATGGGGGCATCCTCCTGCAAAAAAGTTATGCCGCGTACACACGGTCAAACTTTTCTATGCCGTGTACACATGGTCAGACTTTTCCACGGGAAAGCCTCCGTAGGAATGTCAGCCATATGTACACGGCATTAGGAACAAAATCGCTCCTCCGCCCCTAATGCCCCATGCTTCGTCATATATGCTCTTTTTTATCACTGTGGTGGTGTAATCACCTCCTACAGCGTTGGAGTCGCGGCTTTATATATCGTGGGAGCAAACGCTGTTGCTGTCACGCTAAAAAAATCTGCGCTGCAACTGAATGGCATACCTGTTAAGCAAATGATGGTTAACATTAAAACAAAGTAACATTACAGTATAACAGTAAGATCATACCATACCTGCAAAGCAAATACCAAAAAAAACATAGTAAAAAATAAAAAACATTTTTTAACGCAACCTGTGCCTAAAATATATATATGCCGAAGCATGGGGGCATCCTCCCGCAAAAGAGTTATGCCGCGTACACACGGTCTGACTTTTCCACGGACGAGCCTCTGTCGGAATTTCGACTGTATGTACGCGGCATAAAAAGTTATGCTGCGTACACACGGTTGGACTTTTCCACGGGAAAGCCTCTGTAGGAATGTCGACCGTATGTACGCGGCATTAGGAGCAAAATCGCTGCTCCGCCCCTAATGCCCCCATGCTTCGGCATATATGCTCTTTTTTTAACTGTGGTGGTGAAATCACCTCCTACAGCACTGGAGTCACGCCTTTATATATCATGGGAGCAAACGCTGTTGCTGTCAAGATAAATAAGTCCGTGCAACAGCTGAATGGCGTTTTTGAAAACAGTAAAGTAAATTTCATACCTGAAAAGCAAGCATGAAAAAACATGACAACAATAAAACTTTGCAGAATAGAATACAGTAAAAAAAGCAGAACAATAGAGAGAGAGAGAACAATAAAACGACAACTATTTTTGTTTTTTTTTATTTTATATATTTTTTGTGTTTTTATTTTTTACTTTTTTTTTTAACACTTTTTTTTTTAAACTGTAACTGTTCAACTTTTCGGTTCCAGGTTTGGGTCTCTCAAAATGCAATGGCATCTTGGGAGACCCTGGGCCTGATTTACTATGCTCTGTGCGCTGTGCTGGTTCATGCGTTAATTAGTACTCCGGGTGGAGGCTTAATTGGGCGCATGAACCAGCGTAGCAGCCGGCGCATTGAAAGTAATATGTAAAGCCGTGCCGAACTCCCTATAGAAGTCTATGGGAGAAATCAAAAGTGTTCATTTTAAAGGCTAATCTGCAAGTTTTGTCCTAAAAAGTGTTTGGGGACCTCAGTCCTGTCCCAGGGAACATGTATCAATGCTTTTTTTATTTTTTAAAACGGCCGTTTTTTCGGGAGCAGTGAAATTAATAATTCTTAAAGTGAAACAATAAAAGTGAAATATTCCTTTAAATTTCGTACCTAGGGGGGGTGTAATGTCAGCATGTGAAATAGTGCATTTTTCCCGCACTTAGAACTGCCCCTGCACAAAGTGACATTCAGAATGAAAAAAGTCATTTAAAAATTCACACGCGGCTATAATGAATTGTCGGCTCTGACAATTCTAAAGGGATTCATTCATAAAACAAACAAAAAAAATGTGTAGGGGTTCCCCCAAATTAAATTACCAGGCCCTTCAGGTCTGGAATGGATATTAAGGGGAACCCCGCCGTAAAAAACAAAAAAAAAAAAGACGTGCGGTTCCCGGCAAATATCCATTCCAGGCCCTTCAGGTCTGGTGTGGATTTTAAGGGGAACTCCACCCCAAATTGAAAAAAAATGGCGTGGAGTCCCCCTAAAAATCCACACCAGACCCTTATCCGAGCACGTTGACCTGGCCGGCCGCAGAAAAGAGGGGGGGACAGAGTGTGGCCCCCCCCCCTCTCCTGAACCGCACCAGGCCACATGCCCTCAACATGGGGAGGATGTCCCCATGTTGATGGGGACAAGGGCCTTATCCCCACAACCCTTGCCCGGTGGTTGTGGGGGTCTGCGGGCGGGGGGCTTATCAGAATCTGGAAGACCCCTTTAACAAAGGGGACCCCCAGATCCTGGCCCCCCCCTATGTGAAATGGTAATGGGGTACATTGTACCTCTACCATTTCACCCCAAAAAAAATGTCAAAGTGTTAAAAATGACAGTAGCCGGTTTTTGACAAATCTTTTAATAAAATCTTCTTTTCTTCTTTCCTTCGGGTTTCTTCCGCTGCTTCTTTCTTGGGTCTTCTCGTCCACATCTTGCCCGACGTGTTCTTCTATCTTCTCCGTCCGTCCTTCAGCCTTCTGGTCCTGCATCTTGCCCGACGTCTTCTCCTGTCTTCTTCTCCGTCCGTCCGCCAGCCTCCTCGTCAGCATCTTGTGTCTTCTCCGGTCTTCTTCTCGGTCCGCCAGCCTTCTCTTCCCCGGACCCAGCGTTTGAATTTGATTTGGCCGCCGTGTTGCGCTCCTGGGACCTGCCCCCCCTCTGACGCCACAAGTAAACTCCTTAGAAGGTCATGTGCGTCAGAGGGGGGCGGGGTCACAGAGCGTCACACAGCGGGGGAATTCAATTTCAATCGCGCCGCCCGGAGAAGAAGTTCCCGCCGTGTTACACTCATGTGACCCCGCCCCCCTCTGACGCACATATGCCACACACGGACTTTCATATGAGTTTACTTGTGGCGTCAGAGGGGGGCGGGTCCCAGGAGCGGGAACACGGCGGCCAAATCAAATTCAAACGCTGGGTCCGGGGAAGAAAAACATGTGGACGAGAAGGCTGGCGGACCGAGAAGAAGACCGGAGAAGACACAAGATGCGGACGAGGAGGCTGGCGGACGGACGGAGAAGAAGACAGGAGAAGACAACGGGCAAGATGCGGGACCAGAAGGCTGAAGGACGGACGGAGAAGATAGAAGAACACGTCGGGCAAGATGTGGACGAGAAGACCCAAGAAAGAAGCAGCGAAAGAAACCCGAAGGAAAGAAGAAAAGAAGATTTTATTAAAATATTTCTCAAAAACCGGCTACTGTCATTTTTAACACTTTGACATTTTTTTTGGGGTGAAATGGTAGAGGTACAATGTACCCCATTACCATTTCACATAGGGGGGGGGGCCAGGATCTGGGGGTCCCCTTTGTTAAAGGGGTCTTCCAGATTCTGATAAGCCCCCCGCCCGCAGACCCCCACAACCACCGGGCAAGGGTTGTGGGGATGAGGCCCTTGTCCCCATCAACATGGGGACATCCTCCCCATGTTGAGGGCATGTGGCCTGGTGCGGTTCAGGAGAGGGGGGGGGCCGCACTCTGTCCCCCCCTCTTTTCTGCGGCCGGCCAGGTCAACATGCTCGGATAAGGGTCTGGTGTGGATTTTTAGGGGGACTCCACGCCATTTTTTTTTCAATTTGGGGTGGAGTTCCCCTTAAAATCCACACCAGACCTGAAGGGCCTGGAATGGATATTTGGGGGGACCCCACGCCATTTTTTGGGGGGGGTTTTACGGCGGGGTTCCCCTTAATATCCATTCCAGACCTGAAGGGCCTGGTAATTTAATTTGGAGGGACCCCCATTTTTTTTTTTTATTATTTTTAATGAGCAATGACTGTATTCTTTATAGCCATGAGTACTTTAAACTTCCTTTTTTTTGTTTCACTTCAGAAATGACATCTTGTACAGGGACAGTTCTAAGCACGGGAAACATGCGTGTACCTCCCCTCCCCCCTGTATGAAATTTAAAGGAATATTTCACTTTTATTATTTCACTTTAACCACTTCCATACCGCGCCTATTCTGGCACTTCTCTCCTTCATGTAAAAATTATATTTTGTTCCTGGGAAATTAATCAGGACCCCCAAACATTATATATAATTTTTTAGCAGACACCCTAGGGAATAAAGTTAGCGGTCATTTTTTATTTGATTTCCAACGGTATTTGCGCAATAATTTTTCTAACGCCTTTTATTTGGCCCAAAAAAAAAACACGGTTCATGAATTTAAAAAAAAAAAACAGTAAAGTTAGCCCAATTTTTTTGGATAATGTTAAAGATGATGTTACACCGAGTAAATAGATACCTAACTTGTCACGCTTTAATATTGTACACACTCATGGAATGGCGCCAAACTTCGGGACATAAAAATATCCATAGGCGATGCTTGTTTTTTTTTTACAGGTGACCAGTTCAGAGTTACAGAGGAGGTTTAGGGCTAGAATTATTGCTCTCGCTCTAACGCACGCGTCAATACCTCACATGTGTGGTTTGAATGGTGTTTACATATGTGGGCGGGACTTACATGCATATTTGCTTCTGAGTGCGAGCTTCTAGGGACAGGGGCATTATTTTATTTTTTTGTTTGTTTTTTTACCTCATATTTTTATTCTTGCATTTTTTTGACACTTTTTTTGATTTTGGATCACTTTTCTTCCTATTACAAGGAATGTAAACATCCCTTGTAATAGGACTAGTGTGTGACAGGTCCTCTTTATGGAGAGAGGCGGGGTCAATAAGGCTGGAAAGCATGGTATTGAAAAAATAAATAAAAGATCTCATGCTTTCAGCTGCAATCATGTTCGTTCAGCACAGTGGTGTAGTGTATAGCACTTTGACCTAGCAGCAAAATAGTCGTTGGTTCGAATCCCGCCCGTGACAGCATCTGCATGGAGTTTGCATGTTCTCCCTGTGCCTGCGTGGGTTTCCTCCCACAATATAAAAACACGCTGTAAATCGGATCCGGTCTAAATAAGCCCTAATATGCAGTAGTATATTTAGGTTTTGTTCTGCCCTAGGCCTGACTACATATCTGCACCTCCTAATAGAAAAATGACCCACCCCTTCCTGTCAAGGTCACACCCTGTTTTTGTATGACCCGCCCAGGAATTTTCAGGGGACCCACACACTAGTTCTGGGGGGGAGGGGGGCACTGGATTCCCTTAACCACTTCCATACCAGGCACTTACGCACCTTCCCGCCCAAGCCAATTTTCAGCTTTCAACACTGTCGCACTTTGAATGGCAATTGCGCGGTCATACAACACTGTACCCAAACAAAATTGGCGTCCTTTTTCCCCCACAAATAGAGCTTTCTTTTGTTGGTATTTGATCACCTCTGCGATTTTTTTTTTTGCGCAACAACTAAAAAAAGACAGCAAATTTTGAAACAAAAAAACGTTTTTATTTTTTTAGGTTAATTTTTTTGTAAATACGTTTTTCTCTTTCAATTACGGGCACTGATATGGCGGCACTGATGGGCACCGATGAGATGGCACTGATGGACATCGATGAGGTAGTACTGACGGGCACAGATGAGGTGGCATTGATTGGCGGCGCTGGTATGCGGCACTGATGGGCACTCATAGGCGGCACTGATGGGCACTCATGGGCGGCACAGATGGGCACTCATGGGCGGCACTGATGGATACTTATGGGTGGCACAGGTGGGCACTGATAGGTGGGCACTGTGCATGGATGGGCACTGTGGGTGGCACTGATGGACACTGTGGGGTGGCACTTATGGACACTGTGGGGTGGCACTGATTTTCCCAGGTTGCCAGTCAGTGCCCATTTGTGGGCACTGATTGGCATCTTTTTTCTTTTTTTTTAATGCTTTTTCTTTTCCATTTTTTTTTTGCCCACCCTGGTGGTCCAGGGTGGGCATCCCTGGTGGTCCAGTGTGGTGATCCGAGGGGGGGCTGCGCTGATAAACAATCAGCGCGAACGCCCCCTGTCAGGAGAGCCGCCGATCGTCTCTGCTATACTCGCGTCTGTCAGACGCGAGTGAGGAAGAGCCATCGATGGCTCTTCCTGTTTACATCGTGATCAGCCGTGATTGGACACGGCTGATCACGTGGTAAAGAGTCTCCGTCTCCGTGAGAGACTCTTTACCGAGATCGGAGATGCAGGGTGTCAGACTGACACCCCGCATCACCGATCGCCACGCTGCGTGCCCCCACAGGCGCGCGCGGCATGAAATCATGCAGGACATCCTGTCAGGATTGTGTAACCACTTCCCGGACGTAAATCGGCCATAGGCTGGGCGGGAAGTGGTTAATTTGCATAGTTTTTCTCTCACTTCCTGTTTGGCTATGGGGCAGGAAGTGAAGGCAAATCTCCCCAAATGGACACAGATAATACAAAATAAACTGACAGGGCCTATAACCCTCCCTCACTCTATACAAAATTAAAGAAAATAAAACTTGTTGATTATAGTTCTTGTCAGGGGCGGACTGACCATTGAGTCACTCGGGCACTGCCCGAGGGCCCCATGCCACTAGGGGGCCCCATCCGGGTTGCCAGGCTCAGTAAAACCAGGGACAGTATGTAAAAATCTGTGTTTTTTTTAGATCTGTCCCTGATATGTCCGAAAATGACATGCTTTTAATGTGAATATCCCAAGATTTTAGCTGCCCGCCTCTGCACTACCTCCTGGCGTGGTGGCCATCTGTAAGCCAGAGGGGCCCCATAATCTTCTATTGCCCGGGGGCCCCATGAGTTGTCAGTCCGCCCCTGGTTCTAGCTTAAGCACAAATTTCATAGAGTTTTATTGAGAGCCCTAAGAAAATATAACCATGCCAATAGGCCAGGATACAGCGTTGCTAATATGTAGGAATGTGTGTGTTAGAGCACCCCACCCAATGTTAACTAAAAAATTATTAATTTGCAAATAAGTATTATCTGCTCATTTTTTTGGGGATGTCTGCACCCCTGATAGTGACAACATTTGTGAGGTGTCTTCACCCTTTCTAATTCATTCACTTCCTGTCACATAGCCAAACAGGAAGTGAGGGTAAAACCTTACTAATATCTTTTCTTGGGGACACAGAGATCAATCTAAATAGTTTCCCATTATGTAAATTGCACTCTAGCATTTTGCTGTGTACACCCCAAATTATTAGGGATCTTGGACTTTGGGGTCCATTTACTAAAGGCAAATCCACTTTGCACTACAAGTGCAAAGCAAGGAAGAAAGAAAACAACTTTGCTTCTACAGGATTGGATGTTAAAACCATCAGTGCTTCCTCTCTGATTTTCAGCAACTATGCTTGTACTGCAGAGTGGCTTTGCCTTTACTAAACCCCAAACTAAATAATCATTTGGGGCAGGGATCCTCAAACTACGGCCCTCCAGCTGTTGTAGAACTACACATCCCATGAGGCCTTGTAATGCACTGACATTCACAGACATGACTAGGCATGATGGGAATTGTAGTTCCTGAACAACTGGAGGGCCGTAGTTTGAAGACCCATGATTTGGGGTGTACACAGCAGTGCTGGAGTGCAATTTGCTTAATGGGGACACTAGTTAGATTGACCTGTGTCCCCAAGAAATGACACTGATAGGGTTTTAACCTCACTTCCTGTTCAGCTGTGTGACAGGAAGTGAAGCCAATTTTAAGAAAAGGGACACAAAGCTCAACACAAAAATAAAAAAACACAAAGCAGGGGTTCTAACACTCACTTGGCTTCCCTCAAACACCCACAATTTGAATAGGATTGCCTTGCGCTAGATTTAAGCACAGTGCTGTAAATCAGCACATCAAGCCTGTCCACCAATAGCAAACCCCCCCCACACAGGCCATGTTTGCAGGTTTTCCTTCATCTTGCACATGTGCTTTAAAAGACAGTCTGGACAGCAATTCTTGATAAGAGAAATCCACAAAAGATGTCCTGTCGGGGGTACTTGAGGGCTGAGGACCACTGCAGAAAAAAGAAAATACTTACCAGTTTTGTCTTTAAAGTCATGGAGAATAAACATGGCAAACATTTCATGATTACACACCAGGAAAGAAGCTTAGACAAAAATCACACATAATTTGTTAGGCCCAAACCGATTTCAGCTGCAGCTGTCAACATATGTAGCATGAAAAAGTAACAAAAGACAAACTTAACAATTTTAAAGTAATTTTTATTGGTCAACAAAACAAGGAAAGCAAAAAAAGACAAACAAACACAAACAAAAATACATTTCAAAATTCTAAATAACCACAGCTTCACACATTTTTCATAAAATAAGGCCACATAGACAAATACATCAAAGTGAACATCATTTAAAAATAAACCAAAACCATTGGCAAAATAAAACAAAACCCATGCAACAAACCACATTTGTGTTTAGCAACAGCATTTCTGCCAGCCTGCCTCTTCTGAGGGCAGCAGAGGACTGATCGATCCCTGCTTTTTATAACAGTGCTAGTAATGAAGCAATTGAAATCACATGAACAAATTGCAGTCTCTAGTTTGGGTGAGCTTGTAATTGGGCACACCTGCAATTAACCCAAACCACGCTCTATGAGCATCCAAGGAGTGTTTTTCACCTTTTAAAAAGAAAGGATAATTTTTTTCTAAGTGTTTGAGCATGCTCAGTTCATCACACATGTAGGAACCAAGCTGCAATGGAATGAGAGCTTTTTTTTTTTTGTTTCCCCTGATCTGATGCTTTCCAGCCTGAAGGGGAGGTGTTAAAGACAGAAGTAAACACGCACATTTAATAATCTATTTGTGGGAAAAAAAAGGTTGCCAATTTTGTTTGGGAGCCACGTCGCACGACTGCGCAATTGTCAGTTAAAGCGACGCCGTGCCGAATCACAAAAACGTGCCCGGTCATTGACCAGAAATATGGTCCGGGCTCAAGTGGTTAAAAATTAACAAAACACAAAAGTGAGCCCAATTTTTGGGGATAATGTGAAAGCTGATGTTACACCGAGTAAATAGATACCTTACATGTCACGCTTTACTATTGGAAACACTCCTGCAATGGGGCCAAAATTAATTCCGTGAATATCCCCATAGGCGACCTTTTTCTTTTTTTTCCAGGTTACCAGTTTATAGTTACAAAGAAGGTCTAGTGGTAAAAGTATTGCTCTCGCTCTAACGCACGCGTCAATACCTCACATGTGTGGTTTGAACGATGTTTATATATGTGGACGGGACTTGCGTAACTCCCGCCCACATATGTAAAAATTATTTTTACTTTTTGCTATAATAAATATCCCCAAAAATATATATTCTAAAAAATAAAAAAACCCTCAGTTTAGGCCGATACGTATTCTACATCTTTTTGGTTCCAAAAAATCGCAAATAGCGTTTAGTGTTTGGTTTTGGCAAAAGTTATAGCGTCTACAAAATATGGCTTTTTTTTGTTTTAACTAGTTATTGCGGCGATCAGCGATTTTTATCGGTACTGCGACATTATGGCGGACACATCGGACACTTTTTTGGAACCATTGGCATTTTTCTAGCGATGCATTGCTTACTCTAAAAATGCCACTGGCAGGGAAGGGGTTAACACTAGGTGCGAGGGAGGGGTTAAATATGTTCCCTGGGTGTGTTCTAACTGAAGGGGGGGGGACTGACATGGGTAAATGACAGATCGCTGTTCATGAAGGGGAACTCCAGACCAAAAAAAAGCTTCCAGCTCCTCCCAGTTTGGTCATTCCACTTCCTGCTGGAGTAGAGAGAAGACCTGTCTTCCAGAGCTCCTGTGTTCCAGAGACCAGCCACCAGGACCAGCCTCCAGCCCCAGCCCCAGCCCCGGAAGAGGGGAGGGATGGCCTCCCTCAGCCCAGGTGAAGGACCAGCATCCGGCCTCCGGAGTAACCAGCAGCACCTGCCCTCCTCCAGCCAGACGAAGATCAGCAGGGATGACCGCCTCTTCCTGGGCACCCAGCAGGGTCTCTTAGACTGGACCAGCATTCAACCAGGTGAGACTGAGGCCAAAGCCAGGAAGAGGTGTGATAAGATCAAGTCCCTGCTGGTTAGGATAGCTCAGGCCTGCGTGGAAAAAATGACAGCTCTCGCAGGCCTGAGGGACAAGAGGGACAGGTGCTCTAGTAGTAAGAGGTCGGAGTATAGGGGGGCCATCAATACCCTCAAGTTGGAGGTTAATGAAATCTGGGGTTACCTGGGAGGTTTTTTCGAACGTGGGGCTGGAGAGGTGTGCTTTCTTGAGGAGCTCCGGAAGACCCTCCAGCAGGCCAACCAATCGGGAAGTCAGACGGCAAGGAGGAGCAGCGGGCGGTCGGGGTCCCAACCCTCCAAGCAGCCGGGGAAGTCAGGAGAGCCTGGGTGTAGTGGGGGGGTGGAAGCTCTGGTGGTGCAGGGCCCAGTAAGGCCATAAAACCTGGGGAGGGCTCCCGAGAGCCGATCCCTCGGTCCGTGAAAAAAGGGGCTGGGGGGTTGGCTATGACAGGGGAGCCCAGTGATCCAGGAGGCCGCAGGGCCCAGGCGCCGCCGGAGGTACCCCCCCGGTGTCTTCGGGTCAGCATGCCCAGGCTCCCTCAGGATGGTCACGCTGCCACAGCTGGGGCCCACCATGTGCCGGCCTCCATGACCCCTCAGCGTGCAGTAGAGCGGGATGATCTGGCAGTGAAAGTGTCAGGGACTGCTCCTGCAGCTGCTATGTCACCGGGAGAGGGGCAGGTACATGGTGGAGGTATAAGAACAAAGTCAGCTTCAGGCAAACAGCTGGTGTGTAGTGTGACCAAGATGGCGCCGGCTGCTGGGGGAGGAGCAGCTGAGGCCACATTCCCCAGTGGGAATCAACCCCTTTTCAGGGAAGGGGGATGTGGCCAGCTCCCATCCAGTGCTCGGGACCCGGAAGTGACCGCCCGTGAGCCGGAAGTGCACCCCCCGCGAACCGGAAGTGCACCCCCCGCGACCGGAAGTGCACCCCCCGCGACCGGAAGTGCACCCCCCGCGACCGGAAGTGCACCCCCCGCGACCGGAAGTGCCCCCCCGCGATCGGAAGTGCCCCCCTGCGAATCTGCGGCTGGTGTCACCGGCTTGGAGGACCTGGGGGATGAGAGGCCGGGGGTGCGGGGGTGCCTAGTCCCGGATGCTGCAGCAGGCACCTCCAGGCACCCCCGGCAAGTAATGGACGGTAATATGGACGGTAATATGGACGGTAACATGGACGGTAAGCTGCCACCCCCCCAGGTCCCCATGGACATTACCACAAGCCCCGAGGGGCTCCCTGCAGGACAGGCGGGGTGGGGGGAATGTCAGGTGGGACCCCTCCCGGTGGACTGTGCAGCTTATGACTTTATCCGGCAGTTGGAGGGGTCCCAGGGGGGCATCCCCCCAATACGGGTTGAGTCCCAAGGGGCTGGTGAGGTCGCAGAGGGGTCTGGTTGGGGGAGTTTGGTGGGGGAGGTACCCCCCTCTGCTGTGGCCCCAGGGGGGGAGGGGCCTGTAGTCAGGCCAAGGGTGGTGGGTCAGGGAGGTCAGGGTAGTTCAGTGGGGGTGGGTGCAACACCACCGGCAGGGATGGGGGCCCCCCCGCTCCCCCCCACTTCTGGGGGTGCTGAGGGGGGTGCCCCGCTTCCGGAGAACATCTTTCGGGGGTCTCCGGAGGCCAACTTATTATCTGCCCTAAAGGGGGGTCGCTCTTTCGCCCAGGTGGCGGGCTCTCGTGCCCCTCTGGACCACCTGTACAGCCGGTTTGGCGCCCAGAATTTCCGCGCCCCCCCTGCTGACCAGGAGAGGACGCAGGGGTCGGCGTGGACGAGGGGTACAGGTGGTCCAGAGAGGAGGCGTAGGAATGTTGTCCAGCTTCGGTACGAGGGTCCGGACCCCTGCCCCGCTCGAGGTGAGGTGGTGGACCTGGTACTCTCCTTGGGTTTTGGGGTGGGTGACCTTTTTGCTGTCATCCACCCCACCAACACACGGGAGTTTGACATCAGTTTTGTCACTCCCGTGTGTATGGAACGCTTCATCACCAGCTTTGGGCTGGTGAGGGGCGTTGACCCTTGGAAGAAGTACGGGCTCATTCCCATCTCCAGGCAGGAGGAGGTAAAGAACATCACCATCCTGGTGAGGAATGAGTCGCTCCCTCCGGAGGACATTGCCACCTGGCTTGGGAGGTACGGGCAGTTGCAAACCCCCCTGAGAAAGAACCTCGATGAGCGCGGGGTCTGGACCGGGGCTTGGTTGGCCAGGATCCGGCTTAAGAGGGAGGGCAACAGTGTTGCCCACCTCCCTGGCAGCGCCTTCCTGGGCAGAGACCGGATCCTGGCCTTCTACCCGGGACAGCCCCGTCGTTGCTTCAAGTGCGGCAGCCCGACCCACATGAGCTCGGACTGCACGGTGGTCAGATGTGGCCGGTGCCACGAGTTTGGCCACCAGTCCGACTCATGTGGGAAGATCTGTTGTAATCTGTGTGGTGAGATGGGGCACCCATTCAGTCGGTGCCCCAAAGCATATCGGGGTTCTTTCTCAGGGGGGGGACCTCCCGGGCCGGGAGCGGCCGAAGCCCCCCCGGCGAGTGATGGCCGGGGGAGTGGGGATCCTGGGGCCCCTAATGCCCCTCCGGAGGGACCAACAGGCCCACAGCCTCAAAGAAGGCGGAGCAGGCGTGGGCGAGGGGCTCCCCCCCCGGGAGATACGGGCTCAGTTGGCCAGGAGGCTCCCGATCCTCCGGAAGGCGAAGCCGGTGGGGAGGAGTCGGGGAGGCCTGGGGGTCCCGGGCCTGAGGGTCCGGGGCCCCGGCTTTCCCCTCCTTTAGTTGCAAGGCCGATCCCCCCCCCTCCACCTGTTCTATCTGCCTCCCCATGCAGCCCCCCCTCATCTTCCCATCCCCGTCCCCCCCCCCCTCGTCCCCCCCCTCCCAAGTCCCGTCCCCCCCCTCCCCCTTCTTCTGCCGATCCCCTTTCTGTCCCCCCCCCTGTCTCTGGCCCCCCTCCTGCCTCTCCCATCCCCCCCCCTTCTGGACCCAAAGTCTCCTCTGGCCTTGTGGCCATGGAGACGGAAGCTGCTCGAGCCTCATCTAAGAGGGAAATCTCGAGCAGCGGGTCCGAGGAGGGGGGTGGCGTAGTCACCTCAGAGAGATGGCAGGAGTGGGAGCAGGTGAGACGCAGGAAGAAGGGGAAGGCTGTAAAATCTGGGGGCGGGAGGTCCCCTGTGAAGGGTGGGGTTCCCCCAGGGGCACGAAGTGGGGTGTCCCTGGGGAACCCGTTTGGTGTCCTCTCCTCCTCCTCGGACTCAGAGGAGGAGGAGGGAGTGGAAATATGTAAATATGTTTTGGTGTTTGTAGTATGAAGGAGAACGTGACCCTTTCAATCATTTTGATGGCGGTACCCTCTCCAATACGGCTTGCGACCATTAATGTCGCAAGTATTCGTTCTGCACGAGCTCGTTTTATGGCCTTTGATTTTCTCAGCCGTGTTGAAGCTGACATTTTGTTTTTGCAGGAGACCTGGCTGGCATCTGTGGCAGAGATGCATCTAGCAAAGAGGGAGTGGAGATGTGGGCCCTCCCTCTGGTCTCTTGCGGCCGAGCCCTGCAGTGGTGTTGCGGTCCTTTTTTAAGACTGGTTCGGTGGCTTGCCGGCGAGTGATTGAAGTGGAGATTGGTAGATGTCTGGTGGTGGACGCTGTCGTGAGGGGGCAATTCCTCCGGCTCATTAATTTTTATGGGCCTCAAACCAAGAGGGAGAGGAAGAGCCTCCTTACGGCGGTTAAGCCTTATCTTTTTACATCCCAGCAGGTGATCTTTGGTGGTGACTTCAATATGATCACTAGGCCCAAAGACCGGGCAGGTGCCGCCAACCCTCTGGGATATGATAGTACTTTTTTGAATAGCGTAGTGAGGGAGGCCGGGTTGGTGGATGTGCACGTTCGTCACCTCCCCAACCTCACTGGTTTCACATTTTCCCGAGGTAGTTCTAAGAGTAGATTAGATAGGTTTTTTTTAAAGGGGGACTCTGCTTGCTCGGCTCCAGAGCTGCAGTCGGTGGAGTTCTCCGATCACTGTATGGTATCTGTGGCCCTGAATGTCGCCGACACTCCTCAGAAAGGGAGGGGTTTGTGGCGCCTGAATGGGTCGCTACTGGAGGATCCTGAGGTTAGGGAAGCCTATGAGGTTTTCTTCCTGGACCAGACCTCGCTCCTTGAGGGCAACTGCTCCCGCCTTGAATGGTGGGAAGTAGTTAAAAAGAGGTCTGGTGACTTTTTCCGGGAAATCTCTGGGTACAGGGCAGCTTCCAAGTACCAGGCCTACCAGAGACTACGCAGGCAGCTTGATCGCCTGGTGTCCTCTGGGGGCTCTCGGGAACAGATATCCGGTCTGAAGGCGCAGATGAAGGAGTGTCAGTACGACCGTCTCGCCTCCCTGGTTTTTGAGAGGGATTATGGGAAGTTTATCTCTCCTGATCCCTACAGGAGCTGTGGTGAGGCGGCGAGTTCGAAGGTCGTACACGGCCTGAAGGATGCCTCGGGATCTCTGGTCCGGTCCAGATCGGGGATCCTGGGTGTCGTCAGAGACCACTTTTCGGACCTCCTGAAGAAGCGGCCTCTAGACATGGAGAAAGTCAGGGAATTCCTTGATGAGACCCCACTGGAAGTGAGGTCTGACCTTCCTGACTCTCTGACAGAAGAGATCTCGGTGGCTGAAGTCGAGCAGGCTATCAGCTCTTTAGCATCTAAAAAGTCGCCTGGGCCCGATGGGCTCACGGCAGAGTTTTACAAAACCTTTAAGAGCCTCTTGGCTCCTCATTTGAGGGACATGTACCGTGAATGTTTGGCCTATGGCCTGCTGCCTCCCTCAATGAGAAGGTCAGCTCTGATCCTTCTGTCAAAGGGGAAAGACCCGTCTGTGGTGGAGAATTGGCGTCCGATCGCCCTTCTTACCACAGATAGGAAGATACTGGCAAAGATCTTGTTTACACGTCTGTCTGCTTTGGCGGGCAGGATGCTGTCTCCCTCTCAGCACTGCACAATTCCTGGCCGGGGCACTTTTGGTGCCGTCCTGAACGTCCGGGAGGCTGTGGAAAGGTGCAGGGCTGATGGCAGCGAGCGGTATCTGCTTGCACTGGATCAGGCTAAGGCGTTTGATCGGGTGAACCATGAGTACCTTTGGCTGCTTCTGAGGAGATACGGTCTGCCTGATCAATTTGTTGATTGGCTACAGGTATTGTATAGGGGAGCTGAGAGCTTCCCTCTTGTCAACGGTTGGGTGGGTCGGGCCTTTGCTGTGGACTCTGGCGTCCGGCAGGGCTGCCCGTTGAGCCCCCTCCTGTACGTCTTTGCGGTTGACCCCTTCGTAAGGAGGCTAGACTGCGAGCGTCTTGTGGGGGTTCCGGTGGGACCTGTCGGGAGTCCGGTTTCGGCAGTGAAGGTCGTGGCCTACGCGGATGACGTCTCGGTGGTGGTATCTGGTCGTGAGGAGGCCCATTATGTGGAATCCCAGATCGGGTGCTACTCTGAGGCGTCAGGTTCGCTGGTCAATTGGGACAAGAGTGACGTTTTCTGGATGGGGAAGGAGGGGGAGCAGTTCCCCCTTCCGGACGTGTTCCCCACGCCCGTACCAGAGATTCGAGTACTCGGCATTCATTTCGGCCCGGGTGATTATCCCAAGCTAAATTGGGAGCGCAGGCTGGTGAGTGCCACTCGGAAGGTGAAGGCCTGTAAAGGTTGGAAACTTTCCCTGAGGGAAAGGGTATGCTTGGTCAAGACGTACTTACTGCCTGAGTTTCTCTTTGTGAGCTACGTGTGTCTTTTGCCAGCATCTCTCTATGCTCGGGTCTATGGTCTGTTCTTCCTGCTGTTGTGGGGAAACAGACTGAACCTGATCAAGAGGGAGGTCACATACCGCCAGCGAAGGCAAGGAGGGTTGGACATGGTCAACCCGGTGGTGTTCTTCATCATCATTTTTGTAAAGTACAACTTGCAGTCCATCTTTGTGGATGCGCCTTCCTGGTGGGAATGTTCATGCAAGGACTGGCTCTTGCTGTTCCTGAGGAGGTGGGAGGAGGGGGGGAGGCCCGGCGATCTGAGGAGATCGCATGGGTATCTCCCATCCTACGTCCCCCTGGCATTGAAGGTACTGAGGCAGTGGCGGATAACTGCCCTTGAGGTGGGCTCTCTGGGTCGGCGTGAGCTGTACCTGAGGGTCATGGCCTCGGACTTTTTGAAGCCCCTGTCTTTAAGGGACTGTCCTGAGAGGGTCCTCACGGAGGGGTTAGCCCTCTTGAATTCTTCCAGAATTCCGAACAAGTTTTGGGATCTTGCATGGAGGTCGTTCCATGGACGACTGTACGTCCGTGCAAATCTCATATATCTGAACCTAGGGGACAGGGGCTGTCCCCGACGGGAATGTGGAGGGACATCGGAGACCATGGACCATTTTCTGGTCCAATGTCCCTTCAACATGGAGGTTCTTACGGGGGTAGGGGGTGCCATTGGCTACCCCCGCCTTCCGGCCCTGACCTATGCTGAGCGGGTGTATGGTGACTTCGGGGTCCGCAGGGGTTTTGAGTTATCGTCACTTTATTTAGTCAGCGTAGTTGTGCTTTACTACACTTGGCACGCTCGGTGTTTGGTGTCCACTAGGGACAAAATCCTGTCTGTGCATGAGGTGGTGGGCGATATCTTTCGGGAGTTGGTGAAGGTGCGGGATCTGGAAAGGAGCAGGGTCGGGCCTGAGAGGTGTGCCCATTTATGGAGGGGGTTCCTCTTCCAGCCCCCTTAGGCCATGACCCTGCCCCTCTCCACGGGTAGGGGCAACTTTCCTTTCTCACCCCCCTTAGATTTTGTTTTATAGTTTATTTTTGAAATAAGGCTACAGACATGTCTGATTATCATGTTCTCGCTCATACGTGGGTTGTAGGTATTTGTTGTTCTGGTGGTGGGGTGTGTTGTGGGTTGGCGATGATCTGGACAGTAGTGGTTTTTATGGACTTTAATATTTCCCTACTGTACCAGTGAGCCGTTTTAAGTTGGTTTTGTTCTTTTTTTTTGTTGGCAATGATCTGGACAAGCTTTTTCTAAAGGACTATTAAGACTTTTTCTTGTACCAGTGAGCCTTTTTTTTTTTGCAGTTATTTTCTTGGAGGGTGGTATGATGGTTTGTGTGTGTTGTTTGTTTTGTGTTATTTAGTTTATTTTGTATATTAACTTTTTTATGGTCGTAGTTTTAAAAATAAAAATCTCCAGACCAAAAAAAAATGTGGGTTCCCCTTCAGGTGCATACCAGGCTCTTAGGCTTGGTCTGGAACATAAGGGGTTAAACCCGCACCGAAAACCAGCGTGGGGTTTCCACCAAGATCCAAACCAAGCCCTCATCCCAGGCACGCAGTCTGGCCGGACAGGAATGGGGGCGGGGACGAGCGAGCGCCCCCCCCCCTCCTGAGCCGTACCGGACCGCATGCCCTCAACATGGGGGAGTGTGTGCTGTGGGGGAGGGGGGCACTGCCCCCCCACCCCAAAGCACTCTTGTCCCCATGTCGATAGGGACAAGAGCCTCTTCCCGACAACCCTGGCCGTTGGTTGTCGGGGTATGCGGGCGGGGGGCTTATCAGAATCTGAGAGGCCCCTTTAATAAGGTGGCCCCCAGATTCCGGCCCCTCACCCTATGTGAAGGAGTATGGGGGTACATCGTACCCCTACCCATTCACCTGGGGAAAAAAATGTAAAGAAATAAAACACCACACATGAATAAATTAATTTATTAGTCTGCCGGGGGTCTTCTGCCGGGGGCCCCCACCACCACCCCATTAGGCCCCGGGCTTCGCCGTCTTTCACCGGGACCCCCTTCACCAGTGAGGCTCCTGCCTTTGGGGGAGGGTCCCGGGCTTCTACGACGGTTTCTGCGGGGGGTGCACTGGCACCCCACCCCCGTCTTTAGCGACGTAATTCACCGGGACCCCCTTCACCAGTGAGGCTCCTGCCTTTGGGGGAGGGTCCCGGGCTTCTACGGTGTCTTCCGCCGGGGGGCGACACCCGTGGGCTTCTGCGATGCCTTCCGCTTCTGCCTGTCTCCTCCGCGGAGCACAGGGCCTGTCTCCGCTGTCTTCTCCCTTCTCTTCCATTCGATGTTGACACGACAAGGTCCAGCGCTGGAATGCCGTCTGAGCAGTGGGCATGGACTTATATAGGGCAATGCCACCATGTGACCTCAACCCATGTGACATCACATTCCCATCATGCCCAGGGAATGTGATGTCACATGGGTTGAGGTCACATGGTGGCATTACCCTATATAAGTCCATGCCCGCCGTTGACACGGCATGTCAGCGCGGAACCTCGTCGTGTCAACATCCAATGGAAGAGAAGGAAGACGACAGCGCAGACAAGCCCTGTGCTCCCGGAGGAGACAGGCAGAAGAAGGAAGAGAGAAGAAAGAAGACGGAAGAAAGCCCTGGCTCTGCGGGGGAGCCAGGCAGAAGAGGGAGCAGAAAAAAGACCGGGGAGTTGGCGCACCCCCGGCAGAAGACCAGGAAGACCGGAACCCTGGCGGAAGGCACCAGAAAGACCGGGGGATAGGCGCCATCCCCCGGCAGAAGACCCCGAAGTCCGGATGCCCCTCCCTAATGAAAAAGAGCTTAAATGGGGTGGGGGCATCCGGCGGAAGGCTCCGGAGAGGACCGAGGGATGGCGCCCTCCCCCGGCAGAAATCACCGAAGCCCAGGGTCCCGGCGGAAGATCGGGAGAGAAGAAACCCCCCCTTGTAAGAGAGCTAAAGAAGAAAGGGGGGGCTCCGGAGCAGATTAATAAAATATTTTATTGTGTGGTGTTTTATTTTACTTTACACTTTCCCCCATGTGAATGGGTAGAGGTACGATGTACCCCATACTCATTCACATAGGGTGGGGGGCCGGCATCTGGGGGCCCCCTTATTAAAGGGAGCTCGCAGATTCCGATTAGCCCCGCCTGCATACCCCGACAACCAATGGCAAGGGTTGTCGGGAAGAGGCTCTTGTCCCTATCGACATGGGGACAAGAGTGCTGTGGGGTGGGGGGGCACAGTGCCCCCCTCCCCCACAGCACACACTCCCCCATGTTGAGGGCATGCGGTCTGGTACGGCTCAGGAGGGGGGGGCGCTCCTGCCCGGCCACATTCCTGTCCGGGCCAGACTGCATGCTTGGGATGAGGGCTTGGTTTGGATCTGGGGGGGACCCAGATCCAAATCGGCGCGGGTTTAACCCCTCACGTTCCGGACCAAGCCTAAGAGCCTAATGTAGCCCTGGAGGGGGACCCGCGCCGATTTCAAGTTTGAAATTTGGCGCGGAGTTCCCCTTCATGGCTGAAAACAGCTCGGAGATTCCCGTGCGCCGCGTCACGCAGCGCATTCACGGGTACGCCGCTTGGTATTTACCAAGATTTTCACGGCGTACTGACAAGGCGCACGGGAAGCGACGAAATTTCTCTCTGCGCATGCCCAGTATGCAAATGAACCTCCCGAGGTTCAGGCGCACTGTGCAAGCGTACGGGGATCTGTTTTCAAAAAACACTTTCCCTTTCAATTCGGCCCGCCAAACACATTCAAACACATGTCACTTCACTTCCCCTGCATCCCCCCACCTCCCCCCCTAATAAACTCCCGCCCAAACCCCCGCAATTTACAGTTCAATGTGCCGTGCGCCAGGTCTGTACTGGAGCACAATGCACCCTCTCCTGGGCGCACGGAGCACATTAGTAACTAGGGAAATACACTGCACTAGCAGCGTATTTCTTTAGTAAATGGCCAAACGGCTGCTACTCCTGCTTTTACTCCATGAGTCATAGAGTAAAGGCTTGGTAAATCAGCCCCCCTGTGTAAGTGTGCCTAGCCTGTGAAATGTTTTACCCTATGCTAATACTTCACTAGTGTGTGGAAGCGTTCAAAACATTCATCAAAACAAAGACCAGGATCGTCAGGACAGCGGGGACAAAAATAACGGGTGTCACGCCTATATCCGCGCTTGGTACAGACACAACATCTTCTTTGGGGGGCTCGTTGGGTAGGGGTACTCCTGAGGACATAAGAAAAATGTCTCTCATGCAGTCGGCTTACTGCATTTCATAGGGGATGGTGAGGTGCATAACCGCCTGGATACAGGAGTTCTAAGATGATCTCATCCTGGAATTCAAGGAAGGATCCATTCCGTCCTGAAGTTTTGTATAAGACATAAGCATTCAGTAAAGTCAATTGAAATAAATCTGGAGACTTTTTTTGTACCAGCGTCTCGCCTTACGGGCAATATGATACGGCGCCATCAACTGGTCATTGAGGTCCACCCCTCACATATTTTGGTTATATTCGTGGACACAGAGGGGTTTCTCCACAAGACCAGCCGCCGTATGAATTTGGACTGTCGTGTCTGCGTGAAGGGTGGTAAGAACGAAAACATTCTTATTGTCCCGCCACTTCACAGCGAGCAAATTATTACACCTGCAGCAGGCTCTCGCCCCCAGCCTAAGACGGGAATCTACAAGCCACTGGGGAAAGCCCTGCCGATTAGGTCGCACGGTGCCACATGCTTCAATCTGATGATCAAACAAGTGACTAAAAAGTGACACGCTGGTGAAATAATTGTCCACGTATAAGTGGTACCCCTTTCTGAATAAGGGTGACACCCAGTGGTGGCCCGTCCATAGGGGGCGCCCAGGTGCCGCCCCCCCTCCCCCCAAGTCAGAAAAAAATAAAAATAATAAAAAAATATATATATATTTAACTACTTAAGCCCCGGACCATTTTGTTGCTAAATGCCCAGGCCAGGTTTTGCGATTCGGCACTGCGTCGCTTTAACAGACAATTGCGCGGACGTGCGACGTGGCTCCCAAACAAAATTGGTGTCCTTTTTTCCCCACAAATAGAGCTTTCTTTTGGTGGTATTTGATAACCTCTGCGGTTTTTATTTTTTGCGCTATAAACAAAAATAGAGTGACAATTTTGAAAAAAATTCAATATTTTTTACTTTTTGCTATAATAAATATCCCCAAAAAACATATATAATTTTTTTTCCTCAGTTTAGGCCGATACGTATTCTTCTACCTATTTTTGGTAAAAAATCGCAATAAGCGTTTATCGATTGGTTTGCGCAAAATTTATAGCGTTTACAAAATAGGGGATAGTTTTATTGCATTTTTATTAATTATTTTTTTTTTACTACTAATGGCGGCGATCAGTGATTTTTTTCGTGACTGCGACATTATGGCGGACACTTCGGACAATTTTGACACATTTTTTGGACCATTGTCATTTTCACAGCAAAAAATGCATTTAAATTGCATTGTTTATTGTGAAAATGACAGTTGCAGTTTGGGAGTTAACCACAGTGGGCGCTGTAGGAGTTAGGGTTCACCTGGTGTGTGTTTACAACTGTAGGGGGGTGTGGCTGTAGGACTGACATCATCGATCGAGTCTCCCTATAAAAGGGATCACTTGATCGACGCAGCCGCCACAGTAAAGCACGGGGAAGCCGTGTTTACATACGGCTCTCCCCGTTCTTCAGCTCCGGGGAGCGATCGCGACGGAGCGGCTATAAACGAATAGCCGCGCCGTCGCGGGAATCCGACCGCCGCATGTAGCGGGGGGGTCCCGATCGGACCCCCGACCCGCGGAAAGGCAGGGACGTACATGTACGCCCATCTGCCTGTACGTGCCATTCTGTGGACGTACATATACATGCGGCGGTCGGCAAGTGGTTAAACATGTCCCTTTAAGAAAAAAAAAGCAAAAAAAGGTCCCTATGTGCACTGTGCCCGGGCGCTGGGCGCCGGGTGCAGTGCAGTACGAGTAGCGCCCCGTCTGTGCAATCATAAGATTGCAGACGAGGCGTTACATTGGCAGGCAAAATATGCCTTTGTGGCTATGCCCATCGCGCCACAGCTTCCGGCGCGATGGATCTGTGACCGGGCGGGTGCACGACACCCAGTATATGCTGTGCTTCTGCATAGTGCCGACAACAGGAAGTGACGTCGGCACTATGCAACTCAGAGGGACGCATCAGCGTGAGCCTGCAGCCAGGTAAAGAAGCCTGCTCCCGATCCCCCGCTCCCTTAGTACACTTATCAGTTTGTGAATGTCGGGCTGCTTCCCATCATGTGCGGCAGGTGGGTGCAGTGCCTGCCTAGCCTGAGCGCAGGGCAACCAGGGCAGAAGGTGAGTGACTGGGTGTGGGGATCGATGTGAGCTGAGCTCTCTCACTGTCACTCTCCTTCCCGGCAACATGCTTCCCATCCAGTCAGACTCCTCTGCACGGCGGCTAGCCTGAGGCTCAGTGTGTACTGTGTCCTGCTGTGAGCCTGGCCCCCCTCCCCTTCCCCCAACTTCTGTTCACTTCTCCTTCTCAGCTGCTGCAGAGCCTGTGGGTTTCCCAAACTGCCTCTCCACCCTAAAACGCCCCCCCCCTGTCTCTCCATTTTAAACAAGAACCCCCCACCCTGCCTCTCCAATCCACCCTAAAACGGCCCCCCCTGTCTCTCCACTCTAAACAAGAACCCCCTCCCTGCCTCTCCACCCTAAAACACTCCCCCTCTGTCTCCCCACTCTAAACAAGAACCCCCTCCCTGCCTCTCCACCCTAAAACGCCCCCCCTGTCTCTCCACTCTAAACAAAAAACCCCTCCCTGCCTCTCCACCCTAAAATGGCCCCCTCCCTGACTCTCCACCCTAAAAAATAACCCCCCCTCCCTACCTCCCCCAGTCCCCACCCTAAAACGGCCCCCTCCCTGTCTCTCCACCCTAAAAAATACCCCCCCTCCCTACCTCTCCCCACCCTAAAACAGCACCCCTGCCTGCCTCTCCACCCTAAAAAATAACCCTACTTCCTGCCTTTCCACCCTAAACAATAACCCCCCTCCCTGCCTCTCCACCCTAAACAATAACTCCTCTTCCTGCCTCCCCACCCTAGACAATAACCCATCTTCCTGCCTCTCCACCCTAGACAATAATCTCCCTCCCTCCCTGCCTCTCCACCCAAACAATAACTTCCCTCCCTGCCTCTCCACCCTAAACAATAACCTCCCTCCCTGCCTCTCCACCCTAAACAATAACCCCTCTTCCTGCCTCTCCACCCTAAACAATAATCTCCCTCCCTCCCTGCCTCTCCACCCAAACAATAACTTCCCTCCCTGCCTCTCCACCCTAAACAATAACCTCCCTCCCTGCCTCTCCACCCTAAACAATAACCCCTCTTCCTGCCTTTTACTGCCTCTCCACCCTAAAAAATTACCTTCCTTCTTGTCTCTCCACCCTAAACAATAACAATGTGTATAGTGTACGCTCTGTGTATAGTATTCTCTGTGTATAGTGTGTGCTGTATAGCGTGCGCTCTGTGTATAATGTTCTCTGTGTATAGTGTGTGCTGTATAGTGTGTGCTCTGTGTATAGTGTTCTCTGTGTATAGTGTACGCTCTGTGTATAGTATTCTCTGTGTATAGCGTGTGCTCTGTGTATAATGTTCTCTGTGTATAGTGTGTGCTGTATAGCGTGCGCTCTGTGTATAATGTTCTCTGTGTATAGTGTGTGCTGTATAGTGTGTGCTCTGTGTATAGTGTTCTCTGTGTATAGTGTACGCTCTGTGTATAGTATTCTCTGTGTATAGCGTGTGCTCTGTGTATAATGTTCTCTGTGTATAGTGTGTGCTGTATAGTGTGCGCTCTGTGTATAATGTTCTCTGTGTATAGTGTACGCTCTGTGTATAGTGTTCTCTGTGTATAGTATTCTCTGTGTATAGCGTGTGCTCTGTGTATAATGTTCTCTGTGTATAGTGTGTGCTGTATAGCGTGCGCTCTGTGTATAATGTTCTCTGTGTATAGTGTGTGCTGTATAGTGTGCGCTCTGTGTATAATGTTCTCTGTGTATAGTGTACGCTCTGTGTATAGTGTTCTCTGTGTATAGCGTGTGCTCTGTGTATAATGTTCTCTGTGTATAGTGTGTGCTGTATAGCGTGCGCTCTGTGTATAATGTTCTCTGTGTATAGTGTGTGCTGTATAGTGTGCGCTCTGTGTATAATGTTCTCTGTGTATAGTGTACGCTCTGTGTATAGTGTTCTCTGTGTATAGCGTGTGCTCTGTGTATAATGTTCTCTGTGTATAGTGTGTGCTGTATAGTGTGCGCTCTGTGTATAATGTTCTCTGTGTATAGTGTACGCTCTGTGTATAGTGTTCTCTGTGTATAGTATTCTCTGTGTATAGCGTGTGCTCTGTGTATAATGTTCTCTGTGTATAGTGTGTGCTGTATAGCGTGCGCTCTGTGTATAATGTTCTCTGTGTATAGTGTGTGCTGTATAGTGTGCGCTCTGTGTATAATGTTCTCTGTGTATAGTGTACGCTCTGTGTATAGTGTTCTCTGTGTATAGCGTGTGCTCTGTGTATAATGTTCTCTGTGTATAGTGTGTGCTGTATAGCGTGCGCTCTGTGTATAATGTTTTCTGTGTATAGTGTGTGCTGTATAGTGTGTGGTCTGTGTATAATGTTCTCTGTGTATAGTGTATGCTGTATAGTGCGCTCGGGGTATAATATATAGTGTTTTGCAATTTATGGGACAGGTGCTGGCTGCATTTGATAGGGAGAGAGGCTACATTTAATGTGACACAGGGCTGCATGTAAGGAGGGACACCTGATGGCATCTGGTGGCAGGTGACATGCTCGGGGCTCCCACTGATTCTGCATTATGGTGAGTTGAATGATTTCATTTTATATTACAATGTAATAATAGAAATAATGCACTTCAATCATCCTGACACCATAACAACTATGGTGCCGGGATGATTGAAATATCTTTATCTGCTGATTGTTAAACTTTATAGAATACACATATTTCTATTGTTGTGTAGGATCTGGGCCTGCTCTCCCTCCATCCCCCGTTCATCTCAGATTCTAACCACACCACCTTAGAGCTACGCCCACTATTTCCATGAAACCACGCCCATTTCCACCAAGTGGTAAGGATCAAAAAGGAAGGGCGGGGTCTGGCGCCCCCCCATCCTAAAACTTCACCAGCCGCCACTGGTGACACCAAGTCCCACACGATCTTGCCAGCGCTCCCCATGTGATCTGGGCATCCCTCCGACTCTACCTCACTATCTTTGCCCTCATAAACCCTAAAGCTCCATGTGTAGCCTGTTACCCTGTCACAAAGCTTATAGAGCTTGACCCCGTATCTGGCATGCTTGCTGGGAAAGTTCTGGTTGAAAGACAAGCGGCCCAAAAATGTAATCAGGGTCTCAACAACGCAGACAACTTGCTGGGGATTAAACAAGGCTGCATAACGTTCGTTGAAAAGGTTTATGAGGGGTTGAATTTTGTAGAGCCGGTCAAATTCAGGGTCTCCACGCGGACGACAAAGTGCATTGTCACTGGAATGCAAGAACCGCAGGAATGCCTCGTATTGTATCCTGGCCATGCAAGCAGAGAATATGGGCATATGGTGGTGTGGACTTGTGGACCAATACATCCGCAACTTCGGAAATTGGTGTAGGCCCATGTTGAGGGTAAGGCCCCATACACACCATAGAATCCATCCGCAGATAAATCCCAGCAAATTGGTTTCAGCGGATAGATCCTATGGTGTGTACACGCCAGCGGATCTTTTTCCGTGGATATATCTCCCCTGGGATGGATTCCAGCAGATCGAATATTTGCTGACATGCACAACATATCCATCTGCTGGAATCCATCCCAACGGATGGATCCGCTGGTCTGTACAGACTCACCGAATCCATCCGTCCGAAGGGATCCCCCGCATGCGTCGCAATGATTCAACGCATGCGTGGAATTCCTTATATGACAGCGTCGCGCACGTCGCCGCGTCATAATCGTGGCGACGGCGCGACACGTCATCGCCAGAGGATTTCGGCGCGGATTTCAATGCGATGGTGAGTACACTCCATCGCATTAAAATCTGCTGAAATCCTCGAGAGGATTTATACGCGGAAACGGTCCGCTGGACCGTATCCGCGGATAAATCCTCCCGTGTGTATGGGGCCTAAGGCCCAGAAAGGTCTTAAATTCGGAAACCGTAAGTGGTTTCCATTCTCTGGCAAGGACGGAATGGGGATTAGCGGCAATGTAACTACCAGCATATCATTTACTCTGGTCCACAATAGATCTATAGAGATCTTCCGTGAAATACAGCGAATAAAAATCAAGTGACGTAAATTAAGCTGTATCCACCTGAATACCGGGTTGGCCAGTGAATGGGGGAAGTACGGGTTCTGCAGAAGTGGTGAGGACCCAATCAGGATGGGTGAATTCTGCAGGAAGGGCACTATGGGCACGACAGGCCTGTCTTTGTCTTCTTCTTGGTGGCAGCGGGACACTACTTGTGCTTGCCACCTTGCCAGCTTGAACTGCACTTATGGGACTCGCCACGTCACCACGTGATACTGCAGTGCTGGATGAATGACCAGGGTGTATTAGGCCGCTGGTTCTTGCCAGTTCACCAGAAGGAATAGCGGTGCTAGTACTTCTCTGCTCCATACAATGGTCCTGCGGTTCTTGATGCTCAACAACTTCAGAACGAGGTCGGGTATGCCTGGCCTTAGCAAGGACCACAACTTCGTCGTCAGAGCTATCTGGCATGGAGCCGCTGTCGTCTACAGGATCGTATTCTAAGCCAGAATCTGACAGATGCATGACCTCCTCTTCACTATCTGTCAGGCTCAGAATCCTGTAGGCCTCTTCACCAGTGTACATTCGCTTTGCCATTTTGGGCTCTAAATTTAGTGGTACACTGGTGATGATTCACAGGTAAAAAGAGCACCTGACTGTCAGCAAACGTAGAAAACGCTTCCAAAAAAACTGTTAGCGTTCGCAGGGATCAGGCCTGTCCCTAAACTGCTTGTTACGCTAGTATAGATCTGATCAGATCAGGTATCGATCCGTTCAGATACTATACCACTAAGGGGGTGTATGCTTTGCATGTGGGTGTAAGCGTTACTGGCACTAACCTAACGCTGCCTGGGGCGACGCAGACCCTGACTGACGCTAAAATTTAATTGATATCACCCACCGGGCGATCAGGGGGTTAAACCTTTATTGGGTTATATACGGCGGGTGCACTGATGCTATAAACAGCAAACTAACTAACCAGCGTCACCCGTAACACTTATGCGGTGATCACTGCTGAAAGGGTTAACTAGGGGGCAATCAGGGGGTTAAAACCTTTATTAGGTAATATATGGGGGTACCTGACGCTTTCTAAAAACCTGGCGGCGAACCTAAATAACTAAATAACTAACTGGCTAACCTGAGTCACCAGTGACACTTATACGGTGATTACTGGTGAAAGGGTTAACTCTAGGGGAAATCAGGGGTTAAAACCTTTATTTAGAAAATGTATGGGGGTACCTAACGCTATAAAAACCTGGCGGCGAACCTCAAAAAATAACTAGCTACCTAGCGGCACCAGTGACACTAATACAGCGATCAGAAAACAGATTGCTTAGTGACACTGGCATTAGGGGGTGAAAGGATTAACTAGGGCGGTGATTAAGGGGTTAAACCTTTATTAGGGGGTGTAGAGGGCTACCCTGAACCTAAAGGGGCCTAACACTAACTGCCCTGCAACTTTTTACTGTCACAAATGACACTAAATGCAGTGATCAGTAAATAAATGATCACTGGAATCAGTGACACTGTGACAGGGGGCTGGGGGGGGTGATCGGGGGGTGATCTGGGGGTGACTGGGGGGGTTTATGTGCCTGTGTGTACTGGTGTCAGTGGTCTGTTGGTGCAACTCACAGTTCTGATTTTCTTTCCTCAGCGTCGGACGAAAAGACCGGCACGAGGAGGATGACATCATTTCCTCTGCCTGAGGGCGGGCAGAGGAGGAATCTGACTGGCTGGGAGCGATCGCGAGGGGGTGGCTAGAAACGAATAGCCTCCCCCTTATCCCGGATCGCTCCCAGAGCCCACAGAACCGCCGCATGTAGCGGGGGGTTCCCGATCCACGTCAAGGCGAGCACATACAGGTACGTACATGTGCCATTCTGCCAAAGTATATCTTCATGCGGCGGTCCTTAAGTGGTTAAAGGAATTTTTCATTTTTTTTTATTTAAGCATCATTAAAATCACTGCTCCTGAAAAAAACGATAGTTTTTAAAACTTTTTTTCCATTGATACATGTTCCCTGGGACAAGACCCGGGTTCTCAAAGATGTTTTACGACAATAACTTGCATATTAGGCTTTAAAATTAGCACTTTTGAATTCAAACGTTCCAGTCCCTTAGGCCGCGTACACACGGTCGTTCCAAACCGATGAGAATGGTCCGACGGGCCATTTCCATGGGTTCACCGCTGAAGTGGCCTGATGGTCTGATGTGCGTACACACCATTGTTCCAAAAACCGATCGGGTCAGAACGCAGTGACGTCAAACACACGACATGCTGAATAAAACGAAGTTCAATACTTCCAAGTATGCGTCGACTTGATTCTGAGCATGCGCAGGTTTTGAACCGATGCTTTCTGTACTAACCGTCGGTTTGGACCGATCGGGCAGCGGGCCATCGGTTCGATTTTAAAGCATGTTTTAAAATTTTGGACCAAAGGACAACAGACCGATGGGCTATACACACAGTCGGTTTGGACCGATGAAACTGAACCTCGGTCCATTCTCATCGGTTTTGTCCGACCGTGTGTACGCGGCCTTAGACGTCAATGGGGTTCTAAATGTTTGCGCGAACGTTCGGTCCGTTCGAAGGTTCTGGTGCGAACCGAACGGGGGGTGTTCAGCTCATCCCTAGAGAAGGTATTGTTATACAAAACCAGGACACTTATCTCAACAAAGCATATATAGGTAGATTCAGGTACATTGGACTAACTTTAGGGCGGCGTAGCTTAGCCTGTTTAGGCTACACCGCCGTAAATTAGCTAGGCTAGTAGTGATTATCATGACTAGTGTAGTCCAGATATGACACAATAACCTTCGACCGTTGAGACCCCATGTACTCCACCCCTTAATTGTCCCCCACTTACTATATAGTAAAGAGACCACACCTTTGCTTTGGAGTAAACTGGCCACAACAGCCTATTTTATTAAAACATAAATTGCAATAAAAACTCCAACTTAAATGAAACAGTAAATATCCAACATCAATGACATACAATAAACCCCCACTCTGTTGGTCCTTTCTGGCAGCACACCCATTCTCCACCATTTTACCATATACCAGATGAACAATGCACTGCGAGCAAACATTAAACTTTTAGGCCTCCAGTCCGTGTAGTACGCTCGGAGACAACCCCCGCCCGCAGTGCAAACGTTACAGTATCCCAACTAACCTTTCGCTGGGATACACTTAAGGGGCCCATCATATTGATGAGCCCCCCACCCCCGTTTTCACACGTTTTCTACTGCCACCATAAAGGACCAACAGAACTAACCGCCAACCCAGCTGTCGTGACGACCGTCCAACACCGTACCTGCAAAAGAAAAAACACCGGCAACAACTGGTAATGCAATAAGGGAGGGAGGGTGGGAAAAGCTGCTTCCTCGTTGCTCTCCTGACTGCAAGTGCCCGCCTGGCCCCGCCCCACCCTTTTATAGGGTAACTCCCCTGCTACTCCCAGCCAATCCTGCCGCTCCTCTGAACTTGATCCTTCTAACTCCCCCGCCCCTCTCTGCACCAATCCTGCTCTTCCTACCTCCAACCCCCTATGCTTAACCCTTCCTGTGTCACTAGACACTCTGTCATGCCCGGCCCTCTGCTAGTCTTTGCTGTCTTTTGCTCCGGGCCTCCCTTGACTAGTGTAGTCCAGATATGACACAATAACCTTCGACCGTTGAGACCCCATGTACTCCACCCCTTAATTGTCCCCCACTTACTATATAGTAAAGAGACCACACCTTTGCTTTGGAGTAAACTGGCCACAACAGCCTATTTTATTAAAACATAAATTGCAATAAAAACTCCAACTTAAATGAAACAGTAAATATCCAACATCAATGACATACAATAAACCCCCACTCTGTTGGTCCTTTCTGGCAGCACACCCATTCTCCACCATTTTACCATATACCAGATGAACAATGCACTGCGAGCAAACATTAAACTTTTAGGCCTCCAGTCCGTGTAGTACGCTCGGAGACAACCCCCGCCCGCAGTGCAAACGTTACAGTATCCCAACTAACCTTTCGCTGGGATACACTTAAGGGGCCCATCATATTGATGAGCCCCCCACCCCCGTTTTCACACGTTTTCTACTGCCACCATAAAGGACCAACAGAACTAACCGCCACAGCCCGAAAGGATGACACCTCCACCTTTAAGGGCCCCCACCCAACCTCAACGCTCTCTGGATCCCTTCTTGAATTCCCATCGACCACAGCGCAATCCCCACATCCGTCAGATGGACCCCGTCCCTCCTCAGATACATGCCTACATTAGTCTCCAATTCCTGGTGGCGTACCACTAGCCCCCCAAGGCGTGCCAAAAATTTACCCACCACCCGGTTAACCCGAGTCCTGGCTCTGTTGAGCCTTGTAACTGACCGAGCCTTGCGCCACTGTGTGCGGGCGACAATTTCCGACCACACCAGCACCGTCCCCGGAAAGGCCGCTCGCAGCCGCTCAAAGTCCGCTTTGATGTCCGTAATCAGAGCCCTGATTTTCCGCACACCAAAATCATTCCCCCCCGCGTGTATAACCAGAACATCGGGGGGCCTGTCCAGTCGGGCGTACCTCTCGACCTCTGGTAGCACCCTACCCCACATCATCCCAGGTATCCCCAGCCACCTCAAAACCGCTTCCTTCCTGGAAATACCCAGCTGCCTGCCTTCCGGCTTCTCATCAGCCCTTCTTGCCCCCCAGCAAACGTACGAATGTCCGAAAATCCAGACGAGGCGTGTAGTCCCTCCATCTGAAATGAAATAAACAATCCACAATGCTCACCAACGAACACCAACCCTAGCAAAAGCCCCCCCCTTTTCATCACTCCCTTCCCCATTAACCAACCACCAACTGAGGCCGCACGTATGACCGGAACCTCCGTGATTCCCACCTCCCGATCTTCCGTACTGCCGCCTCGTTCATCCCGCACCTGGCAGCTTCGGTAGCCGCCCCGATACGGAAGGAGTGAGACGAAAACTCGGACTTGTCCAAGCCCATTTCTTGTAAGCAACTGCGAAAAACCGCCACAAATTGGAACTTTGACAAGAAAGACCCATCTTCGTGCCTAAGCAACGGCCCGCCCCCTTCCGGCCTGACCCCCAAAAATGCCTTGACCGATGCCACCGGACATACTCTGGCCCCCGGCAGGGAAAAAAGAACCACGTCCACCCCCCTGCCCCTCTGGTCGGTTTTTGATCTGCGCAATCGAATACCCACCTTATCCTCCGATATCCACACATCCTCCCTCATCAGCCCCCCAGCCCTCATGCGGGAAGGGCTAACCAATTCACTGATGCGGAACGCGCCGTAAAATGCCAGCGAGAAAGCCGCCGCGAATAACAGGCATTCATACTGCCCCGTGCACACCCCGTCCAAGGCCCCCCTGATACCTACCAAATTGGCAAAAGAGACCGGCCTCCTGGCATCCTGCACCTTACGACCTTTCCTGTAGCCCTTCACTGCCTGTCTGACCCAGAAGTCCTTGGTCCAATCCACCCCCCCATCAGTTTAAAAAAGAACGCTAAACCCGCCAACTTTTTCTCAATGGAGGACACGGACACGCCTAGCTCCATGTTCCTGGATACAAAATAAATTACCTGCAACCGCTCCTCTGGCCCCCCGCTAACGACCCCAGCTTCGGCACCCAACTCCAACCATTCCTTCCATACCTTGGCGTAGGCCGACCATGTGGCCGTGCTAACGGACCGCTTAATCCACGAGGCGGCTAATCCAGCGCCAGCTCCCAAATCCAGCCTGGGCACGGGACCCCGACAGCCTCCGCGGCCGGGGCCAGCTCTCTGAACTTGTCCCACTGAAAACGAGACAATGAATCAGCCAGCGTGTTCTCGACGCCCGGGATATGCACGGCATAAATGAAAATGTTCAGTTGCAAACACCTCAACACTAAATGCCGCATGAGCCGAATGACCGGTTGTGACGACGCGGACATGCGGTTCACTACCTGGACCACTCCCATGTTGTCACAGTTCAGCCGGAGTTTTAGGTTGCTGCAGGCCTCCCCCCAAAGCTCAATGGCCAACACCACTGGAAAAAGTTCCAGCAGCACCAGGTTCCGGAGAAAGCCTGCCTCCACCCAAGACCTCGGCCAAGGCTCTGCGCTCCACTGCCCCTTGAAGAAAGCCCCATAGCCCGTGGACCCCGCCGCGTCCGTTACCAGTTCCACGTCAAAGTTACTCACCGGACTGGACAGCCACATCGACCTGCCATTGTAGGATGTCAGGAACTCATACCATACCTTCAAGTCCTCCCGATGCTCCTTAGACAAACGAATGAAATGATTGGGGGCCTTAGCCCCCGCCGTAGCCGCCGACAGCCGCCGGCAAAATATTCTGCCCATGGGAATGATCCTACAGGCAAAATTAAGTTTTCCCAGCAGTGACTGTAAAGTCCTCAGCTGCACCTTCCGCAAGCCCTGAAACTCTCTAACTTCCGCTTTCAAGGCCTCGAGCTTATCCCTGGGAAGACGGCACTCCATTACTTCCGAATCGATCACTATACCCAGAAAACTAATCTCCGTCGTGGGGCCTTCCGTCTTGTCAGCCGCCAAGGGCACGCCAAAACGTCCCGCAATGTGCTGCAACGTTGACAGTAGAGTCGCACACACACCAGAGGAAGGCGGCCCCACGCAGAGGTAGTCATCCAGATAGTGAATGATCGAGTCCAGGCCCGACACATCCCTGACCACCCATTCCAAAAAGGAACTGAATGTCTCAAACAGTGCGCAGGAAATGGAGCAGCCCATGGGTAGGCACTGGTCAACATAGTATTGGCCCTGCCAGCAACATCCCAACAGCCTAAAACAGTCAGGATGCACTGGCAACAACCGGAAGGCGGATTCGATGTCCGCCTTTGCCATTAAGGCCCCCCGTCCGTACCTCCGCACCCACCGTACCGCCGCATCAAACGACGTGTAGGACACCGTGCAAGCCTCCGGATCGATAAAGTCGTTGACCGAACCCCCTTTTGGGAATGACAGGTGGTGAATAAGACGGAATTTGTTCGGTTCCTTCTTAGGCACCACCCCCAACGGAGACACCACCAGCTCCGGCAAGGGCGGGGCCGCAAACGGCCCGCCCATCCGTCCTAGTGCCACTTCCTTGCCCAACTTTTCCCCCACCACCCCCGGATTGAGGAGAGCCGATTTCAAATTTCGTGCCACCGGCGGCACCACCGCCAGCGAACACGGTATCTTGAAACCGTCCCTGAACCCCGAGGACAATAGTTCTGCCGCTGCCTTGTCCGGGTACCTACTTAGGAAAGGTAGCATCCTTTCCCCCTTCACCGGAGTCGTCCCTTTTTTGAGCAGCGTCACCGGCACGCTTTCCCTTTTTAAAACACTTGGCCGCGGGGTGGGAGCCCCCACACCCTGAGCACTCGTGTTTGAATTTACATGATCCTCCGAATTTGCAGGCGTTCTCATTGAACTGCCAGCAAACTCCCCACTTCTTACCGGCCGACGGTCCTGAGGAGGATGTACCCCCCGGCCCCCCCGTGAAAAGACTGCGCCGGGGCCTTAGCCGCCGACATGAGCCGCATCCAGAGGCTGATATCTTTCTGATCCCAGCGCAGAGAGGGCCTAACTGCCCGCCGTTGCCGAAACTGCTCATCGTACCTGAGCCAAGCCGACCCCCCGTACACCCGATGCGCCTCCCCAATTGAATCCATGTACCCGAACATTGCCGAGCAATGTTCTGGGTTCTTTTCACCAACGACGCTAGCCATAATGGCGAACGCCTGGAGCCAGTTCACGAAAGTGCGCGGAATCAACCTATACCGCCTCTTCTCCTCATCCTCCTTTTTAGAATCATCCGGCTTCACCCTATCGAGGTTGAATTTCTCCAACGGCAACAGGGAGAATATCTCTACATATTCGCTCTTGTAAATTTTTTCCTTCACCTCCTGCTTTAAATGACCCCCCAGAGGACACTCGTAGCATATATAAACCTCGCCCCTTGCCGCATCCGCAATACGTACCAGATCGGAACGAGTCACCACCTCCGGGGCCCCCCCTGACTTGTCTTTTCCCGTCCCCACCTGTCCTGCCACTGGGGCCACCGGGGGAAGCTGCGAAGCCGCAACCCCCCCTCCGGCCGGAGCATCACCCCCAGTCGCGCCCACAGCCACAGGTGCCCACGGAGCCACCTGTGGCGAAGGGCCCTGTACAGCAGCCACCACCACTGGCGGCGGAGGTGCTGGAACCCCCCCCCCTCCCCACTCCCAACAATTCACACAATGCGTCAGCTAAAGAGGATACATGTAAAGTAGTGGACTTACCAGGCCTGCCGGGAGACGCCCCCGCTGCCGTAGACTGGATTTCCACCGCTGACTCCCTCTCCGGTTCACCATCTTCGTCTTCCGATGGCACACCTTCCGACCTGTCCTCCCCGACTGGGATCGGTGCGGCCGACAGTCCCCCAGGAGAAGATGACCTGGAGGCCCCGGAGTCCCCCCTCCGTTCCGGCCGGCCTTTTGCTGTTCCTCTGCCCCGCGTTGCTGCAGCAGGCAGACCACCCGACGAAGACTCCGCGTTGCCTGATGCCCCCCGCTCCGAGCCCCGCCCACCCGCGGAACCGCCGGCCCCACGTGTAGAGGGCCCCACGGCCGTGCCAGGTGGGTCTGAGGCCTTCTTTTTCCCCTTTGAAGCCCCCGTTCCTGCCGCAGAAGGAGAAGGTGTCCCCCCCCCCACCGCCCGCATTTGGGGAAGCGGCGCCGGTACGGCCCGTGGCCCCGCCCACCGACGGAGGTCGGCGGCGTGCGTCCTGCTCTGTCCCCCCCGTCCCGCTTCTGGTCACCCGCTTCGGCGGGGGGGGCGACCGCCCCCCCCGGGGGGCTCCGGGCCCCCCTTGCAGTCCTGGATGAGGGCCCCGGGGAATAGCGGGCCGGAGGCCGCGACCTCCGCCCGCGTGGGGTCAACTCACCGCCGCCCGATCCTCCCGATCCGCCCGCCTGGTCCGCGACCCATTCTGCAGCGCGCCTCTCCAGCCAGTCTGTGCCCCGATGAGCTGCCTCGGCCCGCAAGCGTGCGAGCACGAGGTCGACGGACGCCATTTTGTCTGTGTGAGAGCAGGAGGAAAAGCTGCTTCCTCGTTGCTCTCCTGACTGCAAGTGCCCGCCTGGCCCCGCCCCACCCTTTTATAGGGTAACTCCCCTGCTACTCCCAGCCAATCCTGCCGCTCCTCTGAACTTGATCCTTCTAACTCCCCCGCCCCTCTCTGCACCAATCCTGCTCTTCCTACCTCCAACCCCCTATGCTTAACCCTTCCTGTGTCACTAGACACTCTGTCATGCCCGGCCCTCTGTTAGTCTTTGCTGTCTTTTGCTCCGGGCCTCCCTATCTACTTACCTGCTAATCTACGGCGGCGTAGCCTCAAACGAGCGGGCGTAAGGGCGCCTAATTCAAATGACTTGGAGGGGGGCGTGTTGACCTCAAATTTTTGCCGTTTTTTGTCACTGCGCATGCGCCGGGCGACTACATTTCCCAGTGCGCATTGCAGCTAAGTACGCCGTACGAGCCTATTGATTTTGACGTGGACGTAAACGACGTAACTCCCGATTCACGGACGACTTACGCGAACGACGTAAAAAATTTGAACCTTGCGGCGGGAACGGCGGCCATACTTTAACATTGTTATTCCACCTCATAGGTGGAATAACTTTAGGCCGCCTAAGGCCTTACGGAAACAACGTAATTTGACTGCGGCGGGCTCGCGTACGTTCGGGAATCGGCGTACAAGCTCATTTACATAATCTACGCCGGCCGCAATGGAAACGCCACCTAGCGGCCATCCGAAAAATTGCAAGCTAAGATAGAACAGCGCAAGCCGTCCTATCTTAGCTTTGTTTAAGCGTATCTCTGTTTGAGCATACGCTTAAACATACGGCGGCGTAGATTCGGAGTTAGGTCGGCTTATCTACTGAAAAGGCAGGACTAACTCTTTGTGAATCTACCTAATCGACTTCTATCTGACATCAGTACATACATACGCCTCCCTGCCGACCCACTCTCTCAGTTCTCCATAGAGACACAACTATTAGTTAAACAAGCTTTTAATGATAACACCATCTGTAAAGCTGAATCTTCCTTTTTATCCAGAGAATATTACAATATTCCTTATTTTACCATCTCCCAAAAGTTCATAAAGACTGTGGGCCAGATTCTCGTAGATCCAGCGTATCTCTGCGGCGGCGTAACGTATGTCATTTACGTTACGCCACCGCAAGTTTTACAGGCAAGTGCTTTATTCACAAAGCACTTGCCTGGAAAAGTTGCGGCGGCGTAGCGTAAATCACCCGGCGCAATTCAATTCAAATTAGCCGGGTAGGGGGCGTGGAGCATTTAAATTAAGCGCGTTCCCGCGCCGAACGTCCTGCGCATGCGCCGTCCGAAAAATATCCCAGGGTGCATTGCTCCAAATGACGTCGCAAGGACGTCATTGGTTTCGACATGAACGTAAATGGCGTCCAGCCCCATTCATAGACGACTTACGCAAACAACGTAAATTTTTAAATTTCGACGCGGGAACGACGGCCATACTTAACATTGGTTGCCCCTCATATAGCAGGGGCAACTTTACGCCGCGCAAAAAAAGTGTATATACAATATTGCGCAAACCAAATATTGGGTGTAAATCAGGCTGCCAACATACCATATGGATATAAGGTGAAAAATGTGAAAAAGAAAATGTAGCGCCCAAAAAAATATAATAAAGACCCCTAAAAAAGGGTGAAATAGATGTGTACTCAGAAGGTAAGTGGCCCAAAATGTAAGCCTAATACCACATAATACACAATAGTGAAATTGTGAAATTAATTAACTGATACAAATCAGCAAGTAGGTATACATATGTGGAATACCTGTTGTGTAGTCACATGTATGCAAACAAATGTGTAATATATACAGCAATGTGATAGAAAACAAAAACTGGATGTTTGATACTAAAACGATGCAGAGTCAGTTGTAAAAACAATCTTCAAATAGCAACGTTCCACTATTCCACTATTAATCAGGTGTGCCTCAAAGGCCTCAACCCAATCGTGCAAATACACAAAGTCTGCTGGAAAACGTGGGTTCTAAGTAGTACATATAAACTTCCAGTGTTGGGTGGAGCAGGTGTCTTCAATGTTGGAACTCTTCAGTATCGGACAAATAAATGGATAAATAAACGGGTGGGTACCCTTACCAGAGTTGGTGGACCCTCTCAACCACCATACGGTGGGAGGGTCATCAAGGCTTGTATAGACCGATTGTCTGGGTCCAGGGGTCCTCACTCCGCGTGTCCAATCCAGAAATGGTTACTGAAGCACTTGTTCTTTCAAATTGGATAGCTGGGATCGATTGATCGATAATGGCTCAAAAACACCCAAAGTAGTAAGAGAAAAAATAGAGGTGCTCCTCATAGTGTAAAAACATTTAATAAAAGCGTTGCAAATATACACTCGTGGCAAAAATTGCAATAAATATAAAATGTGAAAAAACTTCAAATGACCACACATGAGAAAAGTCACTCTGCTAACAGTCAAAAAATGAAAAAAATAGCAAAAAGTATAGGTACAGCAGCGAACTCCCACCTTGGATAAAGGTGTAGGGAGTGTACCAACAAAGTTTGAGAATGCAATGGGGATGCAAATGGAGTAATCACCCGACCGGTTTCGTCGCTAACGGACTTCGACTGGGGTATCTGGTCCTCCTATGCTCCCCCCATTGCATTAAATACCTTGAATCCAGGTCCTTGATTGCTGGCATCTGTTCGTCCATAATCGGCGTGCGTTCCATAACACGGAACTGCAGGCATCATCTGCGCTCCTGAGGCCGGAAGTGGCAGGGCGGGGCTTGGCGTCAAAACGTCCAACGTCAAGACGCATCATCGTCAAGACACAAGATGACTCAGTCACTCCCCTTCTCTGTGGTGTGCAGAAGATAGTCTGCCGACCAATGGGCATCCATCAGCAGCCCTTCCGCAGCGTCATGACGTCAGCGCCGTCACGCCGCGTTCCACGATGCGCTTCAGGCATGTCTCAAGCAAACGTCAGCATTAATATACAGACGCTCTCGGACACCTAGCGTCATGTATCAGCCCAGAGGTAGAAAAGAGCCCACCGGGGTGGTTAGAGATCACTCCAAGTCATCCCAAACTACTAGGACTTAACAAAGGACCAATATAGGTATATAATATACAATACTATATATGAACCAGATGAAAGTAAGCAATCATGGTAATGGACTCAAGGACCCACTGAAAATGTATACAACGAATAATCACAAAACCAATTAAAGAGATACAGACATATATATACCATCTTCAAAAAGTTAGAAATAAGTCATTGACAGGCACCTCTTTTTTGATCATTGACAAATTTGTGCCACACTGGAGGGGTGAATCTAGTATTAGAGGGGTCTCAAAGTTAGAAGTGTATTGGATATACACTCTTAAAAGTTACGCCCCATTTGGACTCAATGTCGAATGGGACGTGAATGCATTTATTAATCAGTCCTGATTTTTTAAATCATTATTTTTCATATTTTTTTATGATTTTTTGACTTTTGGAATCGCCTATGTTTATTACAGCCAAGATTGTTTCTCCTGATTCGTTTACTTTTTTTGGGATCTAGAGGAAACAACCAATAACAACCAAAACAAATTTCTAACTTTTTGAAGATGGTATATATATGTCTGTATCTCTTTAATTGGTTTTGTGATTATTCGTTGTATACATTTTCAGTGGGTCCTTGAGTCCATTACCATGATTGCTTACTTTCATCTGGTTCATATATAGTATTGTATATTATATACCTATATTGGTCCTTTGTTAAGTCCTAGTAGTTTGGGATGACTTGGAGTGATCTCTAACCACCCCGGTGGGCTCTTTTCTACCTCTGGGCTGATACATGACGCTAGGTGTCCGAGAGCGTCTGTATATTAATGCTGACGTTTGCTTGAGACATGCCTGAAGCGCATCGTGGAACGCGGCGTGACGGCGCTGACGTCATGACGCTGCGGAAGGGCTGCTGATGGATGCCCATTGGTCGGCAGACTATCTTCTGCACACCACAGAGAAGGGGAGTGACTGAGTCATCTTGTGTCTTGACGATGATGCGTCTTGACGTTGGACGTTTTGACGCCAAGCCCCGCCCTGCCACTTCCGGCCTCAGGAGCGCAGATGATGCCTGCAGTTCCGTGTTATGGAACGCACGCCGATTATGGACGAACAGATGCCAGCAATCAAGGACCTGGATTCAAGGTATTTAATGCAATGGGGGGAGCATAGGAGGACCAGATACCCCAGTCGAAGTCCGTTAGCGACGAAACCGGTCGGGTGATTACTCCATTTGCATCCCCATTGCATTCTCAAACTTTGTTGGTACACTCCCTACACCTTTATCCAAGGTGGGAGTTCGCTGCTGTACCTATACTTTTTGCTATTTTTTTCATTTTTTGACTGTTAGCAGAGTGACTTTTCTCATGTGTGGTCATTTGAAGTTTTTTCACATTTTATATTTATTGCAATTTTTGCCACGAGTGTATATTTGCAACGCTTTTATTAAATGTTTTTACACTATGAGGAGCACCTCTATTTTTTCTCTTACTACTTTGGGTGTTTTTGAGCCATTATCGATCAATCGATCCCAGCTATCCAATTTGAAAGAACAAGTGCTTCAGTAACCATTTCTGGATTGGACACGCGGAGTGAGGACCCCTGGACCCAGACAATCGGTCTATACAAGCCTTGATGACCCTCCCACCGTATGGTGGTTGAGAGGGTCCACCAACTCTGGTAAGGGTACCCACCCGTTTATTTATCCATTTATTTGTCCGATACTGAAGAGTTCCAACATTGAAGACACCTGCTCCACCCAACACTGGAAGTTTATATGTACTACTTAGAACCCACGTTTTCCAGCAGACTTTGTGTATTTGCACGATTGGGTTGAGGCCTTTGAGGCACACCTGATTAATAGTGGAATAGTGGAACGTTGCTATTTGAAGATTGTTTTTACAACTGACTCTGCATCGTTTTAGTATCAAACATCCAGTTTTTGTTTTCTATCACATTGCTGTATATATTACACATTTGTTTGCATACATGTGACTACACAACAGGTATTCCACATATGTATACCTACTTGCTGATTTGTATCAGTTAATTAATTTCACAATTTCACTATTGTGTATTATGTGGTATTAGGCTTAAATTTTGGGCCACTTACCTTCTGAGTACACATCTATTTCACCCTTTTTTAGGGGTCTTTATTATATTTTTTTGGGCGCTACATTTTCTTTTTCACATTTTACGCCGCGCAAACCTAACGTAAACGTCGTAACTTCACTGCGTCGACTGTGCGTACGTTTGGGAATTCACGTATCTAGCTAATTTGCCTTACGCCTGTAGGATCTAATGGATATCTATGCATAACTGATTCTAAGAATCAGTCGCATAGATACGACGGCCCAGATTAGGACTTACGACGGCGTACATGGCGTTGCGCCGTCGTAAGCCCTTTAAGAATCTGGGCCTGTAGCTTTTTTCCCATTTACATTGACCATTTTTTTAAGCCTCTAGCCCAAAACGTACCCAACTATATATGTGATGGCACCCACCTCCTAGACACTCTTCAAGCTTACACCTGAGAACCCACCTACCAGTAGGTTCCCTAGATGTAAACTCCCTATATACATCTATCCCCTATGATGTCGGTTTATTGGCAGGTCAACACTTTCTACTGCAAGATCCACTCTTCAACCATAAGCATAATTTAATTATAGAATCAACTAAATTTTGTCTGACACATAACTATTTTTATTTTGACAACAAATTTTATTTTCAAACCAAGGTATGGCCATGGCTGCAAATTTTGTGCCCATTTACGCCAACCTGGCCATGGGATTATGGTAACACCCATCCACCTGGAAAAACTCCTCCTTTTCCAAGCATATTGGCCTAGATTCAAGAAGCAATTGCGTCTGAGTAACCATAGTTACGCAGCGCAATTGCTTACTTGCGCCGGCGTTACGAATGCTCCTGATTCAGGAACCTTGTTACGCCAACGGCAGCCTAAGAAATTACTGGCATAAGGCTCTTATGCCAGTCATATCGTAGGCTGCATTCTTACGTTGGCCGATAGGGGGCGTTCCCGTTGTGGTCAGCGTATAGTATGCAAATTGCATACTAACACCGATTCACAACGTTACGCGAGCCCTGCGTACTCAGTTTACGTCGTTTGCGTACGTCAGGTTTCGCGTAAGGCTGCTCCTGCTAATAGCAGGGGCAGCCAATGTTACGTATACCCGTCGTTCCCGCGTCGCGAGGTTTAAATTTTACGTCGTTTGCGTAAGTGAATCGTGAATGGCGCTGGACGCCATTCACGTTCATTTTGAAGCAAATGACGTCCTTGCAACGTCATTTGCCGCAATGCACGTCGGGAAAGTTTCCCGACGGAACATGCGCCCTACGTTCGGCGCGGGAAAGCGCCTAATTTAAATGATTCCCGCCCCCTACGGGATCATTTACATTAGGCGCCCTTACGCCGGGCATTTTTGAGGAGCGCCCACGCAAATTACATGGCTACTGCTTCATGAATGAAGCGTAGCGCAGATAATTTGCATAGGCGCAGGGTAAAAAGGGTACACTGCGTCTCCGTAAGGAGCGCGCAGCTGTACCTGAATCTACCCCATTGTTTTCTTTGGACGTTACATAGATGACATAATTGTCATCCGGGATGGGCCTTGACCATATGTAGATCAATTTGTCACCCATTGTAACTCCAATGACCTAGGGCTCTCCTTCTCCTTTTTCTGTCGTCCCAACATTTTGGCATTCTTAGGCCCCGTACACACGACCAAACATGTATGCTGAAACTGGTCCGCGGGCCAGTTTCAGCATACATGTTCGGTCGTGTGTAGGTGCGAGCGGGCCGAATTCCAGCAAACATTTGCCAGCCGGGCCTTTTCCCAGCGGGCAAATATTCCTGGACGTGTTTTAAAACCGTCCGCTGGAATCCTGCCCGCTCGGACATGTACGGTCGTCAGTACAGACCTACCGTACATGTCCGAGCGCCCGCCGTCCCTCGCATGCGTCGAATGAATTCGACGCATGCGTGGAAGCGGTTAAATGGCAGGCCCGCCCACGTCGCCGCGTCATCGTCGCGGCGGCGACGACGCGGACACACCCCCGCGTAGTGTTTACGCGCGGACTTCTGTACGATGGTTAGTACAACCATCGTACAGAAGCCCTCTGGCAGGCATGTACGGTGAAAACGGTCCGACGGACCGGTTTCACCGTACATGTTTGCTCGTGAGTACCTGGCCTTAGACCTTGAACTGTGTAATCCTGACAATGCTATTTATGCTAAAAATTACACAAAACTGACTGCAGAAAACTCATATGTACATTTCAAAGTTGCCATCATCCCAGATGGAAATCCAATATTCCAAAAAGTCAGTTTAGCCATTTTAAATTCAACTGCACTCATAACACAGATTACATAATACAAGGTAACCTCCTTAAAACCAAATTTGAGGACAAAGGTTATCTGTCATCCTTGGTAGGTGGGAGAATGGATGGACAGCCGCACTCCAAAAAGTCTTGTTGAAAAAAGACGTGCTCTTTATTGTAAAAAGGAAAAAATGCACAGCACACAACAGCATACAGTGGGATAGACAGCTGACGCGTTTCGCATTAACAACTAATGCTTAGTCATAGCTCATCTGTCATCCTTGGTAGATGAGGCTTTTGTTAACTTTCTAGATGGCAAACCTCCAACTGCCTATCCAAAAGATCCTTCACATACCCAACTGACACATTCCACTCAACTTCACACAACTAGGTTCGTAACACAATTCCATTCCCAGCACAAAAAGATGGAGGGGATCTTCCGAAAAAATTGGGGGATCTTGCTGGAATATCCCTCACTACAGGCATCCCTTTCTAGTACACCTAGGATTATATATCAGAAAGCCAAAAATATTAAAAGCCGCATTGGACCAAGCAAATTAAAATCTACAAACAACAAACCCACATCATGTCTCACTTTCTTACTTCCAATAGGTTTTATAAAAATTTTCAGAAAGTATAAAAAGACAGTGGTACAGTCTGTTATGCATTTGAAGATAAAATGATTAAATCCATAGTACAACAAAAACTAACATAACAGTTATCAAGATAATAGTCTCGTAGCCTATTCCCAAGTATATAATATTGAAGGTGGGTCGGGGGCCAGACACCTCAAATGGGTACTAACTGTGTCCTGGAGAGAGGGGTGAACCACGCAACCTGTAATCAGTGGTCTAAAAAGCAGAAAAGTGTGTAAAGTTGATCAATAAAACCAAACATGACTTAGGCAGGTTGTTTAAAAGTTTGAAGGTGTAAAGACTTAGGGGAAAATGTGAACAAGAGTACGGGAGAAACATGCTATCTGCTGTTTAAGAGTGTGGCTAGCGTATGCTCTAGTGTGTATTGTCCCATGTCTACCCGGAAAGGGACAGCAGAAAAGTGAAAACCCCAGCTGTTGACTATATGTAAGTATCCAGAACGATGGAGTGTGTTACTGAAGATTCGACGTGCAGACATTCATGTGTTTCCTTTCTATGGATCTGTACTCATTAGCTTGCATGCATACTCATAAAAAGAAAGTATGGCAAGAAAGGCTGTTATGTTGTTATGTAAGCCCTTGTGAAGACAGGAGGACTATGGAACGTAGTAGTAGAGAAGAGAGGTAGGAAAGGAAAGGAAAGAGGAACAGAGAAGAGAGGAGAGCCTAGGGACCAAATGAAAATCGCCCCTACCCCAGAGGTGAAGGCCATATTATGGGTAGAGTTGAATCTGCGCATATTGTGCCCATGGTTCCCAAATATCTTAAAATTTCTTGCTAGTGTCCAGTAAAATGCTTGTTGTTTTTTCCCAGAGCCAAAATCCATGAGATTTTCCTTTTAATTGCATTGAATGAGACGTGAGGTTGTTTCCAGACCCTAGCAATTGTTATTTTGGTGCCTAGGAAGATAAACATGATAAGGTGTTGCATCAGTTTGGAGGTGCCTACGATTGGGAAATTGAGGAGCACTAATTGGGGAAGCTGCTGTATGGTAATGCCCATAATTATTTGAAGTATGCAGGAAATTTTGTTCCATACCCCCCTGATCTTGGGGAAATCCTACCATATATGTAGCATTGATCCTGTGTGTCCGCAATTTCAGAGGTACAGGGGAGAAGAGGACGAATACATTTTATCTAATCTCAATGAGACAAGATACCATCTCATTAAGACTTTCAGATTCGCTTCAATTAGCGATATATTTAATATCCCTTGGGAGGCGGAGAAAGATGCCTTGTGCCAGTCAACCAAGCTCCAAGATTGTCCCAGTTCTTTCTCCCATTCCAGCATAAAGGGGGTCTTCCCCTTCCATCCTAGCAAGTGCCTTGTAGATCACTGATATTCCCCCTTCTGCTCCATGACTTGTCCACACCATCGCTCGTAATCTGTGATAGTTTCCAGGTCAGGTTTAGTGGTCCATAATTTATGGATAAAGTGTGGGATTTGTTGGAGACGGAATCTTTCAGTTGTCAGCATTTCAAGTTTGCTCACATAGTGTGTAAATGTAAGGGGACCCGATGGGTTAACAAAATGTCCAATCCTATAGAGCAGTGGTCATCAACCCTGTCCTCAGGGCCTACTAACAGGCCAGGTTTTATGTATTACCTTGGGGAGATGTAGACTAGAATAATGCAATCACTGAGCAGCAAATTATATCACCTGTGATGTATTTCAGTTATCTTGCAAACCTGGCCGTTAGTGGGCCCTGAGGACAGGGTTGATGACCACTGCTATAGAGCCCTTTATCGAGCCACCATTTAAATGCTCTTGTATCCATACCTGGGGGGAAGAGAGGGTTGCGGACGAGGTGAGAGAGTGGCCTCCATTTTGATATTAAGTAAGGGTTGTTTTTGAGAAAGTCCCATGTTACTAGTGAGCAGGGCCAGACTGGGCTCACCAGGATACTGGGACATATCCCAGTAGGCTGCCTGACCTGGGGCCGCTTTGAGTTGTGGCTGCACTGCTCCCCTCCCTCCTCCCCCTCTTGTCTACATGTCACGTCTCCCCGCTGTGTCACTCGTGACTCACAGAGCTTAGTCTGAAATGTACTTTGGCCGCGCTGTGACAAAGGTCCCGCCTCCTCGTAGAACAGCGTATGTGATAGGCAGAACACTACATCTACTTATTGCCATTAGATCAGTATTCTGCCTGTCACACACGCTGGTCTAGGAGGAGGCAGGACCTTTGTCACAATGAGGGCCGAAGTAAAGCTCCATGAGTCACGAGTGACCCAGCGTAATCCAGGCACTGCCTGCTGGTGAAGCCTATTTATGGGCACAGTGAAGGCTATTGATTGGCACACATTGAAGGTTATTGATGGGCACACAGTGAGGGTTATTTAATGGGCACAGTGAAGGTTATTGATGGGCACAGTGAAGGTTATTGATGGGCACAGTGAAGGTTATTAATGGGCACACAGTGAAGATAATCAATAAAAGGTTACTGCGCTAATTCAGAAATTGGTAAAAGTGGCAAATAAATATGTTATACAACACTAAAAAGGATAAAGGAAAAGAAAAGTTGCGCTGGTGAAAATCAAATTATTACTAGTAACTAAGGTACTAGAAAAATATAAATAATACTATAGGTAGCTAAACGCTAACAGGGTGAAAAATTAGTGATAAGGGTCTGTGTGACCTTAATTACAAAGTACTACAAAACCGCTGTATGAGATGAAAAGCAAATGGATATCAATCCATGTGAAATATAAACAGTCCTTGAAAAGTAACACTAGTGATATTATGATAGACCACCAAAAATGTCCATATAAATCAAAAAGTCCCCAACGTGCAGATATTCCACAGCATCCAGAAAGGAGTGCTGATAGAAAAGGTGAAACGAATACCTGACCCTATGAATATACATAAAGGGATCAAGGAGTTGGAGAAGAACAAAGAAATCATTATAAGGCCCGCAGATAAAGGCGGTGCAATTGTGGTCCTATCAAGAGACTATTATTATGAAGAAATGGATAAACAATTAAAGGATACCAACACGTACATCAAACTTAGAGGAAACCCCACAGGAGAATATAAAGAAGAATTGGCTGATATGATATATAGAGGAAGACAAAAAGGTGTCTTGAATAAGAGAGAATATAAGTACTTGATACCAGTCACATGCAGGGTACCCATTATTTATACAATACCTAAGATACACAAAGATTCCCAAAAACCTCCCGGGCGACCAATTATAAATGAAATTCAATCCATCAATTCCAGGTTGGGTGAATATGTGGATCGCTTCATGCAACCATTGGTGCCTAAAACCTGAGCGTATCTAAGGGATACAAAACATCTTATACAGATCTTGGAATCTATCAAAATGGATACAGGTGATACTTATCTGCTTGCCACAGCAGACGTGGCCTCACTGTACACAGTGATCAATCATAAGGAGGCCATTGGTGCGTCCAAATGGGCTTTAGACAAATTTAGCGATTTGGTGTCCAAGCAAAAACGCTTCATTTTAAGGAGTCTAGCCTATGGTTTGCAACACAACTACTTCTGGCACAAATCGGAGTATTTTAGACAGCTAAACGGAATAGCTATGGGCGCAAAATATGCACCAAGTATTGCCATGGGAGGAGACAGCTATATATGCTGATATACCAGAATCCTTAGTAGTGTATAAAAGATTTATAGACGATTGTATTGTGTTATGGAAAGGTGATGAGACCTCACTGAAACTATTTTTTGATAAATTGAACGAGAATGGGAAAAATATTAAACTCACCTATACAATCAGTGATAAGATTATCCAGTTCCTAGATTTGGAAATCTCCTTGGAAAACCAGAGAATAAGTACAAAAACGTTCTTCAAGCCAGTAGATCGCAATAGTTATATCCCAACAGACAGCTGTCATTACGAACCGTGGTTGATTAATATACCAAAAGGACAATTGACGCGGATTAGGAGGAACTGTTCGGATAACAATACTTTCCTGGATCAGGCTAACCTTATAGGTACTGGCCCAGATTCAAGTAGAATCGCGCAATATTTGCGTGGGCAAAGAGCAAATTTTTTTCTCTGCGCCCACGCAAATATTGCGCTTTGCCCGCGATTCACGGAGCAGTTGCTCCGTAAATTGCGCGGGCAATATGCTAAGCAGCCGGGCGCAAGGCTGCCTAATGTAAATGATCCCGCCGGGGGCGGGAATCATTTAAATTAGGCGCGCTCCCGCGCCGAGCGAACAGCGCATGCTCCGTCGGGAAACTTTCCCGACGTGCATTGCGGCAAATGACGTCGCAAGGACGTCATTTGCTTGTAAGTGAACGTGAATGGCGTCCAGCGCCATTCACGGTTCACTTACGTAAACGACGTGAAATTTGAACGTCGCGAGCGGGAGGCGCAGCTATACTTTAGCATTGGCTGCGCCTGCTATTAGCAGGAGCAACCTTATGCTAAAGGCGCCGTACGGAAACTCCGTACCTTGCGTACGCAGGGCCCGCGCAACTTTTGTGAATCGGTGGTAGTATGCAATTTGCATACTACACGCCGATCACAAAGGCCGCGCCCCCTAGCGGCCAACGCAAGAATGCAGCCTGGGATGTGAAGGCATAAGGAGGCTTATGTTTGTCACATCCTAGGCTGCATTCGGTGTAACAAGGTTCCTGAATCAGGAGCACTCGTTACACCGGAGCAAGTAAGCACTTGCGCCGCGCAACTATGGTTGCGCGGGCGCAAGTGCTTCTTGAATCTGGGCCACTAAATTTATACAAAAGGGCTACAGTGAGGAATTTATCCAGGAAAAGATTAAGGAAGTCCAGAATAACCCAAGGGAGAACCTAATTTTAGACAAAAAGAAGACTGTAAAATTAGAACAAGAAGTACCAATTATTTTAAATTTTAATGTACAACACAGGCAGCTTGAATCTATATTCAAAAAATATTGTCCGATTCTTAAAGCTGATAGGCAACTTCAAAGCGTACTATCTGTTGCGCCAAAAGTGGTATACCGAAGAGCACCCACTTTAAGAGACCTAGTGGCAAAAAGTGTCCCAGACCCACCGAATAAAACCGAAGGTTTGACCTTTTGGCAGGGAAAAGGTTTCTTTCCCTGCAAACGCTGTTTTGCGTGCAGGAAGACCAATCAAAATGGCCAAAAATGTTCCAGTTTTTCATCAAATGTGACCAAAAAAGAATATAAAATAAAAAATCTAATTACATGCAGGCAGGCCCGGACTGGGACAAAAAATAGGCCCGGGCATTTTAGGCTGAGCAGCCCATTTTTTTTTAATACAAATCAGGGAAGCATGACATGTTTGTTATTTAATCAAACGTGGGTGAGGTGGGTGCAGAGGGTGAGGTGGGTGCAGAGGGTGAGGTGGGTGCAGGGTGCAGAGGGTGAGGTGGGTGCAGGGTGCAGAGGGTAAGGTGGGTGCAGAGGGTGGGTGCAGGGTGCAGAGGGTGGGGTGGGTGCAGAGGGTGAGGTGGTTGCAGGGTGTACAAGGGTGGGGTGGGTGCAGAGGGTGGTGTGGGTGCAGGGTGCAGAGGGTGAGGTGGGTGCAGAGGGTGAGGTGGGTGCAGGGTGCAGAGTGTGAGGTGGGTGCAGAGGGTGAGGTGGGTGCAGAGGGTGAGGTGGGTGCAGAGGGTGAGGTGGGTGAGGTGAGTGCAGAGGGTGAGGTGGTTGCAGGGTGCAGAGGGTGGGGTGGGTGCAGAGGGTGCGGAGGGTGAGGTGGGTGCAGAGGGTGAGGTGGTTGCAGGGTGCAACAGGGTGAGGTGGGTGCAGGGTGCAGAGGGTGAGGTGGGTGCAGAGTGTGAGGTGGATGCAGAGTGTGAGGTGGGTGCAGAGGGTCAGGTGGGTGCAGAGGGTGAGGTGAGTGCAGAGGGTGAGGTGGTTGCAGGGTGCAGAGGGTGGGGTGGGCGCAGAGGGTGAGGTGGGTGCAGAGGGTGAGGTGGTTGCAGGGTGCAACAGGGTGAGGTGGGTGCAGGGTGCAGAGGGTGAGGTGGGTGCAGGGTGCAGAGGGTGAGGTGGGTGCAGAGGGTGGGGTGGGTGCAAAGGGTGAGGTGGGTGCAGGGTGCAGAGGGTGAGGAGGGTGCAGAGGGTGGGGTGGGTGCAGTGTGCAGAGGGTGAGGTGGGTGCAGAGGGTAGGGTGGGTACAGGGTGCAGAGGGTGGGTGCAGGGTGCAGAGGGTGAGGTGGGTGCAGAGGGTGAGATGGGTGCAGAGGGTGAGTGCAGAGGGTGAGGTGGGTGCAGAGGGTGAGATGGGTGCAGAGGGTGAGGTGGGTGGGTGGGTGCAGAGTGCAGAGGGTCAGGTGGGTACAGAGGGTGAGATGGGTGGGGTGGGTGCAGAGGGTGAGGTGGGTGCAGAGGGTGAGGTGGGTGCAGAGGGTGAGGTGGGTGCAGAGTGCAGAGGGTGAGGTGGGTTCAGAGGGTGAGATGGGTGGGTGCAGAGGGTGAGGTGGGTGCAGAGGGTGAGATGGGTGGGGTGGGTGCAGAGTGTGAGGTGGGTGCAGAGGATGAGGTGGGTGCAGAGGGTGAGGTGGGTGGGTTGGGTGCAGAGGGTGAGAAGGGAGGGGTGGGTGCAGAGTGCAGAGGGTGAGGTGGGTGGGATGGGTGCAGAGTGCAGAGGGTGAGGTGGGTTCAGAGGGTGAGATGGGTGAGGTGGGTGCAGAGGGTGAGATGGGTGGGGTGGGTGCAGAGTGCAGAGGGTGAGGTGGGTGCAGAGGATGAGATGGGTGCAGAGGGTGGGGTGGGTGCAGAGGGTGAGGTGGGTGCAGAGGGTGAGATGGGTGTGGTGGATGCAGAGTGCAGAGGGTGAGGTGGGTGCAGAGGGTGAGATGGGTGGGTGCAGAGGGTGAGGTGGGTGCAGAGTGCAGAGGGTGAGGTGGGTGCAGAGGGTGAGGTGGGTTCAGAAGGTGAGATGGGTGGGGTGGATGCAGAGGGTGAGATGGGTGCAGAGGGTGAGGTGGGTGCAGAGGGTGAGATGGGTGGGATGGGTGCAGAGTGCAGAGGGAGAGGTGGGTTCAGAGGGTGAGATGGGTGGGGTGGGTGCAGAGGGTGAGAAGGGAGGGGTGGGTGCAGAGTGCAGAGGGTGAGGTGGGTGGGATGGGTGCAGAGTGCAGAGGGTGAGGTGGGTTCAGAGGGTGAGATGGGTGGGGTGGGTGCAGAGGGTGAGGTGGGTGCAGAGGGTGAGGTGGGTGGGATGGGTGCAGAGTGCAGAGGGTGAGGTGGGTGCAGAGGGTGAGATGGGTGGGGTGGGTGCAGAGTGTGAGGTGGGTGCAGAGGGTGAGGTGGGTGCAGAGGGTGAGGTGGGTGGGATGGGTGGGGTGGGTGCAGAGGGTGAGAAGGGAGGGGTGGGTGCAGAGTGCAGAGGGTGAGGTGGGTGGGATGGGTGCAGAGTGTGAGGTGGGTTCAGAGGGTGAGATGGGTGGGGTGGGTGCAGAGGGTGAGAAGGGAGGGGTGGGTGCAGAGTGCAGAGGGTGAGGTGGGTGGGATGGGTGCAGAGTGCAGAGGGTGAGGTGGGTTCAGAGGGTGAGATGGGTGGGGTGGGTGCAGAGGGTGAGGTGGGTGCAGAGGGTGAGATGGGTGGGGTGGGTGCAGAGTGTGAGGTGGGTGCAGAGGATGAGGTGGGTGCAGAGGGTGAGGTGGGTGGGGTGGGTGCAGAGGGTGAGAAGGGAGGGGTGGGTGCAGAGTGCAGAGGGTGAGGTGGGTGGGATGGGTGCAGAGTGCAGAGGGTGAGGTGGGTTCAGAGGGTGAGATGGGTGAGGTGGGTGCAGAGGGTGAGAAGGGAGGGGTGGGTGCAGAGTGCAGAGGGTGAGGTGGGTTCAGAGGGTGAGATGGGTGGGGTGGGTGCAGAGGGTGAGGTGGGTGCAGAGGGTAGGGTGGGTACAGGGTGCAGAGGGTGGGTGCAGGGTGCAGAGGGTGAGGTGGGTGCAGAGGGTGAGATGGGTGCAGAGGGTGAGTGCAGAGGGTGAGGTGGGTGCAGAGGGTGAGATGGGTGCAGAGGGTGAGGTGGGTGGGTGGGTGCAGAGTGCAGAGGGTCAGGTGGGTACAGAGGGTGAGATGGGTGGGGTGGGTGCAGAGGGTGAGGTGGGTGCAGAGGGTGAGGTGGGTGCAGAGGGTGAGGTGGGTGCAGAGTGCAGAGGGTGAGGTGGGTTCAGAGGGTGAGATGGGTGGGTGCAGAGGGTGAGGTGGGTGCAGAGGGTGAGATGGGTGGGGTGGGTGCAGAGTGTGAGGTGGGTGCAGAGGATGAGGTGGGTGCAGAGGGTGAGGTGGGTGGGTTGGGTGCAGAGGGTGAGAAGGGAGGGGTGGGTGCAGAGTGCAGAGGGTGAGGTGGGTGGGATGGGTGCAGAGTGCAGAGGGTGAGGTGGGTTCAGAGGGTGAGATGGGTGAGGTGGGTGCAGAGGGTGAGATGGGTGGGGTGGGTGCAGAGTGCAGAGGGTGAGGTGGGTGCAGAGGATGAGATGGGTGCAGAGGGTGGGGTGGGTGCAGAGGGTGAGGTGGGTGCAGAGGGTGAGATGGGTGTGGTGGATGCAGAGTGCAGAGGGTGAGGTGGGTGCAGAGGGTGAGATGGGTGGGTGCAGAGGGTGAGGTGGGTGCAGAGTGCAGAGGGTGAGGTGGGTGCAGAGGGTGAGGTGGGTTCAGAAGGTGAGATGGGTGGGGTGGATGCAGAGGGTGAGATGGGTGCAGAGGGTGAGGTGGGTGCAGAGGGTGAGATGGGTGGGATGGGTGCAGAGTGCAGAGGGAGAGGTGGGTTCAGAGGGTGAGATGGGTGGGGTGGGTGCAGAGGGTGAGAAGGGAGGGGTGGGTGCAGAGTGCAGAGGGTGAGGTGGGTGGGATGGGTGCAGAGTGCAGAGGGTGAGGTGGGTTCAGAGGGTGAGATGGGTGGGGTGGGTGCAGAGGGTGAGGTGGGTGCAGAGGGTGAGGTGGGTGGGATGGGTGCAGAGTGCAGAGGGTGAGGTGGGTGCAGAGGGTGAGATGGGTGGGGTGGGTGCAGAGTGTGAGGTGGGTGCAGAGGGTGAGGTGGGTGCAGAGGGTGAGGTGGGTGGGATGGGTGGGGTGGGTGCAGAGGGTGAGAAGGGAGGGGTGGGTGCAGAGTGCAGAGGGTGAGGTGGGTGGGATGGGTGCAGAGTGTGAGGTGGGTTCAGAGGGTGAGATGGGTGGGGTGGGTGCAGAGGGTGAGAAGGGAGGGGTGGGTGCAGAGTGCAGAGGGTGAGGTGGGTGGGATGGGTGCAGAGTGCAGAGGGTGAGGTGGGTTCAGAGGGTGAGATGGGTGGGGTGGGTGCAGAGGGTGAGGTGGGTGCAGAGGGTGAGATGGGTGGGGTGGGTGCAGAGTGTGAGGTGGGTGCAGAGGATGAGGTGGGTGCAGAGGGTGAGGTGGGTGGGGTGGGTGCAGAGGGTGAGAAGGGAGGGGTGGGTGCAGAGTGCAGAGGGTGAGGTGGGTGGGATGGGTGCAGAGTGCAGAGGGTGAGGTGGGTTCAGAGGGTGAGATGGGTGAGGTGGGTGCAGAGGGTGAGAAGGGAGGGGTGGGTGCAGAGTGCAGAGGGTGAGGTGGGTTCAGAGGGTGAGATGGGTGGGGTGGGTGCAGAGGGTGAGATGGGTGCAGAGGGTGAGGTGGGTGGGATGGGTGCAGAGGGTGAGGTGGGTGCAGAGGGTGAGATGGGTGGGGTGGGTGCAGAGTGTGAGGTGGGTGCAGAGGATGAGGTGGGTGCAGAGGGTGAGGTGGGTGCAGAGGGTGAGAAGGGAGGGGTGGGTGCAGAGTGCAGAGGGTGAGGTGGGTGGGATGGGTGCAGAGTGCAGAGGGTGAGGTGGGTTCAGAGGGTGAGATGGGTGGGGTGGGTGCAGAGGGTGAGGTGGGTGGGATGGGTGCAGAGGGTGAGGTGGGTTCAGAGGGTGAGATGGGTGGGGTGGGTGCAGAGGGTGAGGTGGGTGGGATGGGTGCAGAGGGTGAGGTGGGTGCAGAGGGTGAGATGGGTGGGGTGGGTGCAGAGTGTGAGGTGGGTGCAGAGGATGAGGTGAGTGCAGAGGGTGAGGTGGCCGGGATGGGTGGGGTGGGTGCAGAGGGTGAGAAGGGAGGGGTGGGTGCAGAGTGCAGAGGGTGAGGTGGGTGGGATGGGTGCAGAGGGTGAGGTGGGTGCAGAGTGTGAGATGGGTGGGGTGGGTGCAGAGGGTGAGAAGGGAGGGGTGGGTGCAGAGTGCAGAGGGTGAGGTGGGTGGGATGGGTGCAGAGTGCAGAGGGTGAGGTGGGTTCAGAGGGTGAGAAGGGAGGGCTGGGTGCAGAGTGCAGAGGGTGAGGTGGGTGGGATGGGTGCAGAGTGCAGAGGGTGAGGTGGGTTCAGAGGGTGAGATGGGTGGGGTGGGTGCAGAGGGTGAGAAGGGAGGGGTGGGTGCAGAGTGCAGAGGGTGAGGTGGGTGGGATGGGTGCAGAGTGCAGAGGGTGAGGTGGGTTCAGAGGGTGAGATGGGTGGGATGGGTGCAGAGTGCAGAGGGTGAGGTGGGTGCAGAGGGTGAGATGGGTGGGGTGGGTGCAGAGTGTGAGGTGGGTGCAGAGGATGAGGTGGGTGCAGAGGGTGAGGTGGGTGCAGAGGGTGAGATGGGTGGGGTGGGTGCAGAGGGTGAGAAGGGAGGGGTGGGTGCAGAGTGCGAGGTGGGTGGGATGGGTGCAGAGTGCAGAGGGTGAGGTGGGTTCAGAGGGTGAGATGGGTGGGGTGGGTGCAGAGGGTGAGAAGGGAGGGGTGGGTGCAGAGTGCAGAGGGTGAGATGGGTGGGATGGGTGCAGAGTGCAGAGGGTGAGGTGGGTGCAGAGGGTGAGATGGGTGCAGAGTGTGAGGTGGGTGCAGAGGGTGAGCTGGGTGGGGTGGGTGCAGAGGGTGAGAAGGGAGGGGTGGGTGCAGAGGGTGAGGTGGGTGGGATGGGTGCAGAGTGCAGAGGGTGAGGTGGGTTCAGAGGGTGAGATGGGTGGGGTGGGTGCAGAGGGTGAGAAGGGAGGGGTGGGTGCAGAGTGCAGAGGGTGAGGTGGGTGGGATGGGTGCAGAGTGCAGAGGGTGAGGTGGGTTCAGAGGGTGAGATGGGTGGGGTGGGTGCAGAGGGTGAGGTGGGTGGGATGGGTGCAGAGTGCAGAGGGTGAGGTGGGTGCAGAGGGTGAGATGGGTGGGGTGGGTGCAGAGGGTGAGGTGGGTGCTCTCCTCTCCACCCCCCCCCCCAGATTCCAGTACAGTCAGAGCTCCACATTCAACTTTCCTCGTTCTACTCACAGCGCTCCAAATGCACATTTCCGACATCAGGCAGGGGACTCCTCCAGGCAGCTTCTCCCCCTTCATGGTCACCTGACCTCTTCACTTCCGCCCCCCCTGAGCTCAGCTGAATACTCCGTCGGACGGCCGCGGAGCTGGCAGTGGTGAGGCCGGCTGAGCGGCCCCGACTCACGGAGCAGCCCAGATGACGCAGCACTTTGATAAGGGATGGGGACCCCGGCCAGAAGGACATGGATGCGGCTCATCCCGCGGAGCCGGCCACGGAGAGGCCGGCAGCGGATGAGCAGGGCCGGCTCAAGCAGCTGCAAAATCAGGCACAAAATTGACATCTGGCCGGCTGCCGCGGCCCACCGGGCATATGCCCGGTGTGCCCTATGGCCAGTCCGGGCCTGCATGCAGGACTGAAGGAGTTGTATATGTGCTCCAGTGCCCGTGTTCATTGCAGTACGTGGGGCGTACAAAAAGACCGATGTGGAAGCGAATAAGGGAGCACGTACAAAACATTGAAAAAGGTTGTGTGGAGCATAATGTCTCACAACATTTCAAACAGTGCCATAATAAAGACCCAAGAGGACTCAAATTTTGGGCCATTGATAAGTACACACCCCACTGGAGGGGGAGCCATAAAGTTAGGGAGCTTAGTAAGTGTGAATCTCGGTGGATACATGAGATGGTCACCCTGGCCCCCAATGGCCTCAATATTGAGTTTGACCTCAATTGCTTCATCGCAGATTTTTAATAGAGGCGTCTATTCATGGATTTAATATTATTATTTAATATTATCATTCTATATTTTAATTTTTGTGATGTATTGGCTCAATATATAATATGTGTGCATTCATGAGTATGGATCATTAATGGAGTGGCCATGTGATCATGGTGGCATCTATTGAATGGTCTACTTTTTGGTCAAACTATGAATGTAGCACATATCATATTTTAATTAAGTTGTTTTATATGAATAATTTTATATACCACTATTATGTGTTCTCCTTTTTCATGTATTACTACTATCACCCACTAGGGGGGTGATGTTTTTTCTGCCTTCTGTGTATTTCCCATTTAGACAAATAGGTATTTTGTCGTTGTTTTAATTATCTCTACCACTGGAGGCAGTGTGTTATAAACATTAGTGGTTTTTAGTATTTGAGCCGCTTTTTTATTATGTATTTCTCAAAAGGTATTTTAAAATTTCTAACTGCCCCCCTTTTTTGTATTAAAAGCTTGTGATGTTCACATAAGAATTTTTGTCATAAACTGTACAAGTCAGCCGACAGTGGCCCAGATTCAGGTAGATTTGCCCATTACTTACACATGAGCTGCTCAGCTGAATTTCTCTGCGCTGGGGCAATTTTGCCAAATTGCCACCTGATTCAGGAATCGTTTGTTCATTTAATTTGCTCCTGTTTAAGGCAAAGCTGAGGGCGCAAGGCCGTGCAAGTCAAAGTGGGTGTGCCCCTATGTAAATGAGGATTTTTCGGCTCAGCAGAGGTTTGCGCCGGGCGCGCGCATGCGCAGTTATAGCGCTGCCGTCTGCGCATGCGTCAAACTGCGCCTAGCATACTTTCAGGGCAAATCATGCTCAGCTGCTTGCACTGAGCAAATAAATAGGAGCAGACTTGCGCAGGTTCTTTGCTGAATTTCATCCTGCTTTTTCTAACCCCCCTGAGCAAGGAAATTCAGCCCATTTTGAAGAGATGGCACCTCCCAAAGGAACTAAAAAAAGAAAGGCAAACTTTGTGGCTGCGGAGATGGACATCTTAATTGCTGCACTCCAGCAACATAAAGAACTTCTATATGGTGCCCAGCGGGCAAACACCACCGTTGCCCAAAGGAGGGCTATCTTTGAAGCCATAGCCCTGGACATCAATGCCCTGGGTAATGAAGCTCGTTCCTGGGATGACATTAAAAAAAAACTGAATGATATGAGGCGCAGGGTCCGGGATAAGCTGGCTCTTATCCGAAAACATACCGGTGGCACGGGAGGTGGACCGCGATGTAAGATCCGCCTAAATCATGAGGAGGAGCTTATTGCCCAAACTTTTGTGCAGGAGCAGGTGGAGGGACTTGCAGGGTACGACTCCACTCTTGGGAACTTGGGGACTGGTAAGTTATTTTTGTTTCATATCTGCTGTGCATCATGCGAGGGGGTAGAAGTGAACATATTTGTGGGTAGAAGTGAAGATGGAACTATTATTTTTGTTTCATATCTGCTGTGCATCATGGGAGGGGGTAGAAGTGAACATATTTGTGGGTAGAAGTGAAGATGGAACTATTATTTTTGTTTCATATCTGCTGTGCATCATGGGAGGGGGTAGAAGTGAACATGTGAGCAGTGTGTTGCACCAACAAAATATTTAGTTTTGGTGTCATCCACAGGTGGTGATGATGATGATGAAGCTGGGCCGTCTTCGGCTGCGGGTCGACCCACGCCATCCATACCAGAGCCAGGGGTCCAGTCAGGCCCCATGGACATTATGGCTATGCTGGTCCAGGAGGAGATCCTACCGGGGCCAAGTATGGTGGAGGAACTTGTTTTGGAGGAGGATTCCTTTTTCCTCATCCAGGAGGACTCTGGCTCCCTCCAGGAGGATACCACCATCCCTGAGCAACCCACCACCCCCCCCGCCCAGCACGTCATCCCCCTCCAGGGCAAGCCTCTCCATTGTGGACCCCTCCCCTTCTCCCTCTGTCCATGCCCGAGCCTCTCCTCCCAGGAAGGCTCTGTCCAAAACGAGGCATATATCCTCCAGCCTCCGTGACGGTCTGCTGGAGGAGCAGGCCCTGCAGACCCGCCATATAGGGGCCATGGTGGGAGATGTTCGACGTCTGGCGGACAGCATGGCATCCACCTCCACCTCTGTGCAGCATGCCCTCACCCTGCATGCAGACCGGGACAAACATGTCTCACAGAGCCTGGCGGAAATAAGTGGCAACTCCAAGGCCATAGTCACCAGCTTGGTGGCTCAGGAGAACGCCCCCGCTTTATTAAGCAGGATGGCAGCTGCGGTGGAGGCCAACACCGCTGCTGTGCAGGCCAACACCGCTGCAGTGCGGGAGGAGGGGAGACTTACCCGCCGTCATCAGCGGGATACCACCACCCGCCAAATGCGGATGTTGGCCCAGACCAACACCATCCTCGCCCGCCTGGCCAACGCCATGGAGGGCATGCAGCCACCACCTGCGAGGAGTGTGGAAGTAGGGGTTGATGCTCCTCCCCCCCTCAATCCCCACCCCATGCCTCCTCCGCACCACAGAGATTGAGGAGCCAGAGCCGGGGCACCCTTGGCCCAAAGAAAAAATCCAAAAAATGATCGAATTTCTACATTTATTTTATGCTCAGAATATGAGTTTATTTTTTTTTTGATATATGCTCAGGATATGAGTTTATTTTATTTTTGATATATGCTCAGGATATGAGCTTTTATATTTATTTGTAGTCCCTACACACGGTGAGGAGTGTATACTACAGTGTGACTGGTGTGTGAATGGGGGGGGGGTGGCACTCCTGCTGGAAAAGGGGTGTCACCCTCTGCCATGTGAAAGGTGTATGAATGGACAGCAACATAATTGGAGCCTTGACGCGGCGTTGCTGCTCCCTAATACCATGGGGTATTGTTGGGTCTAATCCAATTTGGGGTGCATGTGTCGGGTGTGTGCTAGGGACTACAGTGGTGTGCATACATGCATTATACTTGTGACAAGATCAGGGTGTGTTTAATGTGCAAAGAGACGTTCCACAAGACCATTCCGGATTGCTCTTCCCTCAGAAGATCCGGTAGTGTTTCTTGGGGGGGGGTTTGCGTGGTTCGGGGGTAAGGTCATTGCGTAGCTCAATGTGCATGCCCCTTCTCTCAGCAAAATTGTGGAGAATACAACATGCCCCGACGATTTGGCACACAAAGTTGGGTGAATACAACAGGGTCCCCCCTGATTTATCCAGACATCTGAATCTAGATTTAAGGATGCCAAATGTGCGCTCCACCACCGCACGGGTACGTGCATGGGCTTCGTTAAATCTTTCCTCTCCTGGTGTTTGAGGGTTACGATATGGGGTCATCATGTGAGGTCCCAGGGCATATGCAGAGTCACCTGGAAGGAAAAAGACAGGAGGATGTTAGTCGTGCATGTGCCCCTTGTGATGTCTGCATCATGGGGGGGGGGCAGTCATACCTGACACCCATGTCACTCACCAATCAGCCAGCTGTCTCCATACATGTTCTGGTCAAACTCGGTTGGGATGGGGCTGTGTCGGTAAATAAAACTGTCATGGCTTGACCCTGGGTGTTTGGCACGGACATGCCATATGAGGCCATGTGCATCCACAATAACCTGCACATTTATCGAATGCCAATGTTTCCTGTTGCAGTGATATGCTCGAGGAGCCGGGGGGGGGGGGGGGGGGCGTAGTGCCACATGGGTACAATCTATTGCACCCACAGTGCGTGAAAATCTGGCTAATAAATAAAAATCACTGATTGCCTTCTGCCGCACGTCAGCCGTGGTTGGTTTGATAAATTGTGTGCCCATGCGTCTGAGTATTGCAGGGATCACTTGGTGCACACACCTGCTCATGCTGGATTGGGACATCCCCGCCACCACTCCACCTGTGCGCTGAAATGAGCCACTTGCCAAAAAATGAAGGGTTGCCACTACCTTCACCAGTGGCTGCACTGCCTGTCCCCGATGGGTCGGGCTGCTGATGTCATCCTGCAGGATTGTTACCAACTCAAGGATGACTTCAGGGCTGAAGCGAAACATGCGATACACCTCATTATCACTCATCTCAAAAAGGTTGTAGCGCCCTCTGTAAATCCTCTCCCGTGCCCTCCTACGAGTCGGCTCAGTCAATAGAATATCAAGAACCATAGCTGCCCCTGGCATGTTGGTGCACAGATGTGAGGTTCCGAAAATGTGGGTGCTCTGCTTGTTCAGCTCGTCTGTCTAGGTGCTGCTGAAGTTGCGCGCTCCTTCAGATGACATTTGGCCATCTTTTGCTAACTTGCCCCTGCTTTTAGCAGGAGCAAGTTTGCCCGGGGAAAAAAGCTTGCGCGCTTCCAGCGCAAGATGCGCATAACACACGCATGTTTCTGAATCATCGGCAGTACCTAATTTGCATATTCGCTGAGGGAATTCCATGAAGGCGCAACTTACACCCCGCGCAAAATTGCGCTATAATTGCGCCGGAGCAGCTAGGCTGCGTGCGCGGGAAAATGGCCGCATTTCAGGCTTAACTGGTTTACAGAATCAGCCGCAAATTAGCATGGGAGCAAATCAGTACTTGCGCGGCGCAAATCACACTTGCTCCCGCGCAAGTGCTTCTTGAATCTGGGCCAATGATGTTAAGGATCCACCCTCCGCTCTCTGCCTCCATAGCCAGCTTGTATAAATAGACAGCTGACTTGGTCACATGGCAACCCATGAATAAGTCACGTGTCCAGTGACGATACGCGTGGGGGAGGAGCCGAGTGACGCGATCGGCGGAAGATCCGTCCACCTGAGGAGATAGCTAAAGCACTGAGCGGCGTTCTATGACTGTTACAGCTGAGCCTGATTTTATCGAGGTTTCCGTGAGTGCAATCATTGCATTGCAGTCCTTTTTATTTATTTACCAAACGTTATTTGCACCATATCTGCTTTCTCTTTTTTATATGAGCTGCATTGCCCTGAAAAGGATTAGGCAACCTAGGGGTGAAGTCTCCACACATTGAATACTATACAGATGCAGGACTGTGTCATTGCTTTGCTTCCTGACAGTTTTGTGTACTGGATGCTGTTTTTTCCCATGAAGATTACATGCTGGTTTAAATAGGACTTCTCACTTTCAGCACTTTATGTTTTTTTGTTTTTTTGCACATGTGATACCCTTTATGAGCTGTAAGGGGTTCTCTTATATGCATTGTTTGTATTTAGAAATAAGTTAATATTAGCGCAACACAAACATTTTTATCATGATAGAAAAGTGCTTCCATCTGAATAACACACTGCCGCTTACCGAATAAAGATGATCTCTTAATTATAGGAGATCAAATAGCGCATGTAGCAATTATCCCAGCCTAGGATCTCCTCAGGAAGATCTCTACTTGCATAAATGACAGCTCGTGCAGTATATCGATTCAGCAAATGCCACATAAAATAAAAAACTCACATAGCATAAAACCCTTTTAAAATTTAACATCAAAATCATAAAGGTGCTCACTTACATAAATAAGGTAAATTAGTAGCATGTAAACAATCGAGCCGGCCGGCTCCTCGTTATAGCAGCCCATATCTTTTGGGTCTAGTGTGTGACGCGGTGACGTCAGTACGTCGCTCTCCCAACATTTCATCACTAGAGGGACGTGGTCATGGGATACGGGCGGCGTCCTGATTCACCGCTTAAATAGACAGATTAGATGACTTGGCCTCGCTGTGAGTCCCGGACAGGCCCCTCAAACGCCATTTTGACTAATGAAAAGAAGAGATCTAATCCATCTCCAAATAGATAACTGATTGGGCAAACCAAAAATGAGTTACAGAAAAATAGGAAACCGACAGTCTTGCTATAATCCCATAGGCAGCGGCATCCTTCAAATGACAAAAAATAAAAAAACAAAAATTAATTATAAATTAAGAATGGCAAAAAATGGGGTCCAATGTATATCATTTTAACATAATCCACTCGGAACAAAGTGTGAACATATTAACTTGTATTAAAAACTACCAATCACGTATGCAAACACTAAGGCCGCGTACACACGTTCAGTCCATCTGATGAGAATGGTCCGAAGGACCGTTCTCATCGGTTAACCGATGAAGCTGACTGATGGTCTGATGTGCCTACACACGTGTCAGAATGCAGTGACGTAAAACACAAGGACGTGCTGAAAAAAAGTTCAATGCTTCCAAGCATGCGTCGACTTGATTCTGAGCATACTAACGATCGGTTTTGACCTATCGGTTAGGCGTCCATCGGTTCAATTTTAAAGCAAGTTCTCATTTTTTTGACCGAAGGATAACTGACCGATGGGGCCCACACACGATCGGTTTGGACCGATGAAAACAGACCTTCAGTCCGTTTTCATCGGTTTTGACCGATCGTGTGTACGCGGCCTAACGCGTTATTCACACCAGGTATTAAACAGGGCCCCAAAAAATATTTTAAAATGTGCCACTCAAAAATTGAGAAATACATATGTTATGCCCCTCACTACACATGACGGATGTGTATTTGTGCACACTGTTAACTCTTCTCATACCAATGCATTCCAGTAGGTGCAGAATCCTTTTGAACTTTTATTAGTACAAGACAGAGTAAAACTGAAACAGATACAAACAAGTACAATTAGTAAATAATCACACAATTAGAGCATCCCTAACTACCTAGCTAGAGACACAAAGATAAACGTACCGGAGATGTATTGGTATGGCTGACGTGGGATAGAACTTAGCAGACATGTGCTTGCTTCCAAGGAGAAAATGGAAAGAAAGGCCTGAAGATGGTGCAAAGCCTCATGGGATAGAAATACGGAGGCTTGCATGAGTCAAAACTAACCAGCTATTCTAACTAACTGAATTGAATGGAAATGGTGCAGTTAAACAAAATGTCCATTAGATGGCAGCATTGATTTAATTCAAACAAACTAAAGTCAATGAAGACTATGAGCCTCATTTAATGAAGGCATGACACTCCCCGCCTGGTTTCCCACGGATACCACATATCATGGCACTCCGGAGGAGAGTAACAAAACAAGTTCGGAAACAGGTCTGAGGAAAAGTTTAGGCTGGCCTTGCCTAATGACTTTGAGTTCAACTTTCCTGACGTGTCTGTGACGGTATCGGTATGATATCCCCGTCAAGCATTCCCTCCTCTCCATACAAGAACCTCACAGGATTCCCCACACATGAGTCAAGACTGGATGCTGGAACCAAGACACTTTATTGACACAAAAACTCAGCTTATATGTGGTTACAGCCTGTTAGGAACGCCCCCCTCACACAGTGGGGTTTCCCATACAGATTATAGGAGACAAGTCGGAGCCGACCCTGCAGACACGTTTCTTTAGATAAAGACATCAGGGGAGTTAATTACTACACTGAAGCAATCAGAATAATTAACATACTACTTCTCTAATCATTTAGCCTGATGATACAATACACATCTTTTAAGGGTAAACACAGATCTTCTTTACACAACACAATAGATCAATTAACGTTTAGAATAGTGAGGGGACATTAGCACGTCAATAACCTGTCAGAGGAATGAATCACACATGAAATTCCTTTCTACCTCTACCCATGGCTAGCAGGGAGCAGTACACTGAGACATATAGGCAAATGTATCACAGTGTCCATCTTCACTGGGAAACACTTGGGTTATCAGACCCAAAGGCCACTCATTTCTCCTTGATTGAGAGTCTTTCATGAGAACAATGGCACCAGGCTCTAAGTTGGGCTTGCTGTCTTGCCATTTGTTCCTGGTCTGTAGATTAGACAAGTATTGTTTCTTCCACTTGTTTCAAAATGTGTCAGCTAACACTTGTACTCTTTTCAATTGACATCTGTATAAGTCCTCTGGGTCCAGATTGACTGAAGGAGCTGTGATCACCTCGACTTTCTGAGTGAGCAAAGTGTAAGGTGTAAGCAGGAAAGGATCTTCAGGATCATTGGGTATAGATGTCAAGGGTCTGGTGAACAAACATCCTTGATGTTTTGTCTGTGTGTGGTAGTGTTCCACAAGTAAAAAAGCAACATGGTTATTTGGTATTATGACAGGATTGCTTTCACCACTATCAAGTCCTGCATTTGAGATGCACCCTCCAACTCCTAACAGTCCTTCATTGTCTATAAAGGGGTTGAGTTTCCTTAGAGGACAGTTCTTTGGAATGCTCTTGTTATTTTGAAGGCATTCTAGTGTTAATGCATAAGTCTCTTGTTGGATACAGCAGATGATTACATTTTTTGCTTCTGTGAGCTCATCTACTGTATATGGCTTGTGACAATAATGCCAACCTTTGCAACAACTTGGACTTGGCCTTTAAAGGATCTGGCTATGTGAACAAAGCAAGCTGTAGCTCTTTGTAAGGACTTCCAAGTGGAGAACTTATCGAAGCGCTTGGATCCCAACAGTTGGTTAGAAATTGTTGTATGTAGTGTGGAGTCAGATTCAGGTTCTAACAGTTCATATGTCTCCTTTTCTGGAGTGGTAGGCACTGACTTGTACAGGAAGGGTGGTCCTGTGAGCCATGTAGTGTCTTTGAGACGGGATGCTGGCACAGACCTTGTGGCATGATCTGCTGGGTTATGATCAGTTGAGACATAACGCCACTGGGTGGGCTGTGTAGACTTCCTGATCCTTAGGACTCTGTAGTGTACTTAGACATAGAATCTCCTACTTTTGTTGTAAATGTAGCCCAACACTACCTTGCTGTCTGTGTAAAACTCTGTATCCTCGAGTTCTATATCCATCTCAGATGTAATAAGTTCTGCTAGTTCTACTGCTAGTACAGCAGTTCCAATCTTGGAATGGTGGTTTCAGGACATGGTGCTAGCTTGGCCTTGCCCATAACAAACCCAATATGAATTTGGCCCTCGATGTCTACTGACTTGAGGTAGGTTACTGCTCCTATTGCTTTGACTGAAGCATCGCAGAATACACATAACTTTCTAGACTGAACCCTTTCAGGATGAAAGTGGGTGTATGGTCTATGTATGTGTAGGTTAGATAAAGTCTTTAAAGAGTCTCTCCATGTTACCCATAATGTCGCTTTCTCAGGAGGTAGAGGAGAATCCCAATCACATGTATCTGCAGTAAGCTCTCTAAGCAGAATCTTACCTTGGACAGTCACCGGTGCTGCAAACCCGAGTGGATCATACAGGCTGTTGATGGTGGATAGGACTCGCCGAGTGAAGGGTTTTGGCTCTTGGTTGACCTGAAAGGTAAGGGTGTCAGTCTTGAGGTCCCAGTTGAGTCCTAGGCTGCGTTGCATAGGAAGGGAGTCTGTAGCTAAGTCCAGATCTTTGAAGTCACTGGCATAATCCTGAGAAGGGAAGGCCTCCATGACGACCTTGCTGTTTGAAGCTATCTTATGCAGTCTAAGATTTGAAGAGGCAAGCGTGCTTTGAGTCCTCTTGAGTAGACTTATTGCAGCTTCGGGTGAAGAAAGTGATTTCAGACCATCATCTACATAAAAGTCTCTTTCAATAAACTGTGTAACGTCTTTCTCACCTTCTTGGGCAGATAGCTTAAGACCATAGATGGCAACAGCAGGGGATGGACTGTTACCAAAAACTTGTACTTTCATGCGGTATTCTGTAATGTCTTTAGTAGGGTCATTGTCTTTGATCCATAGGAATCTCAAGAAGTTCCTGTGTTTTTCCTTGACTTGGAAGCTGTAAACATTTGCTGTATGTCTGCGACTATGGCAACTGCTTCCTTGCGGAATCTGATGAGAACACCAAGAAGTGTGTTGTTGAGATCTGGTCCCTTTAGGAGGACATCATTTAGTGAGACCCCTTCGTGCTGAGAGCTGGAGTCAAACACTACCCGGATTTTACCTGGCTTCTTGGGGTGGTAGTCGCAGAAGATTGGTAGGTACCAGCACTCTTCATTGTCTTTTAAAGGTAGGGTTATCTCAGCATGGTCATCCTCAAACATCTTACTCATGAATGAGAAGAAATGCCCTTTCATTTCTGGCTTCCTTTGAAGATTGCATTTAAGGGAAGAAAAGCGCTTTAAAGCTTGTTCTCTGTTGTTAGCAAGACAGGGTTTCTGTGCTTTGAAAGGCAGGGGTGCTACCCAGCTGTTTTCATTGTTTTTGTGGAATCCCTGTATCATTATTTCCAAGAAGATATGATCTTCAATAGATGGGGCAAGTTTGTGATCTTCTTTAGTCCCTTGGAAAACTGAGCATCCTAAATGATCTCTGTCTTCATCACAAAGAAGATTAGCGGTGTAAGGGTTGGAATGAATTACACTGGCTGGCTTCTCTGTTACGAGGAATCTGTTGGTGCAAGGCTGAAATAAGGATGGACTGTGGCGCATGCGTGAGGAATCCAAGATGGCCGCGTAAGCCAGGAGCTCCACGCTGCTCCAGCCATCTACCATCCTTACAGCCAGATCCACACCGGAGAGACGCCCACAGACTTCGGGGGTCGGTCGGGGAACATCCCGGCTCCTTTCCCATGCTAGGCGGCTCTGCTCGTCGGGACCTCGGACCGAGTTTTACCGCCGAGGCCTCCCAGGCCGAAACCAAGATGGCGGCCGCAACCCAGCAGCGTGACGCACACAGCGGAGGGAGCTCAGGGAGCAGGCAAGTGATCGAGCCAGCCACCCTGGCTTACACACCCCAAGCTGCCCACAATATTCTCCCTGCGATGACCCCATCCCCAGCTTCCACTGAATCGCTCTTAGAGTGCACGCTGGGAGACTACATGCTAACTCCATTAGGAGCCATCTCTCCCCATGTGGATGACATAGTCACTCCAGGAGGTCCGGGTAGTGATCCCCCTCTGAATACGGGTGACTTATTTTTGAAACTGTCTGAGCTGTTAGAAAGGGGGCTTGCAAATACTGCTAATAAGATCACAGCAGACATCCGCATGGATTTTCAAAACCTGGGCTCCAGGATGGAATCCATTGAACACAAACTTGACATTACGGTCTCTAGAGCCAATCAAAACTCAGAACATATACATGTATTACAGGAGCAATTGGACGCAGCTCTAAGTAAATTAGATGACCTTGAAAATCGCTCCAGGAGAGATAATTTTAGGGTGAGGGGCTTACCGGAATCTATTACGGATGTCCCGGCGTCAGTCAAGGACCTTATTAAAACCCTTATTCCGGAAATTGCCCCCCATAAATTGGAGATAGACAGAGCCCACGGATCTCTTGGACCCCCCAGGAAAGATGGATCACCCCGAGATATTGTGGTTAAACCCCATTTCTATAGTGTGAAAGAGGAGATAATGAAAATTTCACGCCAGAATTCCAACCTGTCGTTTCAGGGTTCTGAGATACAGATTTTCGCTGACATTTCACCCACGACAATCCAACGCCGCAGAACCCTTAAACCCCTGCTCTCAATCCTCTCGCAAAGAGATATTAAATACTGGTGGGCTTTTCCGTTTGCTTTGAAGTTCTCGTATAAGGGTAAAAAACACTTGTTTTCATCTTTTCCTGAGGGAGAATGGCTTCTCCTGGACTTAAAATTAATTTCACAGGACTCAGCAATGGACACCTCTAATCTCTTAGTGAGCTCCTCCAAGCGCCCTACCCCCTTCAGTCCTATTTCTCCTACATGGAAGACATCCAAGTCTAGACGCACTAAGGGCTCTCTTCACACCTGAGTCAGAGTTTGTTTTTCTTATTTTTCTTTTTGAAGTTTTTATAATCTCTTTGGGACTGTGTTCTTTAACGGATTTAAATCACCTAGTGTTTTTTATTTTTGATGATGGCCTTGGGATTCGTAGTCTTCACCCCAGACAGGAGTCTGCGTCAGCCTTAAAGAAGTCTACTAGATATCCCTTGCTGATCTCTCCGGATGGATGGATGGATCCATCTAATTTGTACTGTTATAGTTATTTATGATGATTCTTACAGTTGTCATTTTTTATTGATACTGTTTATTATTGCTTTCCAGGGATGTGACTGGCTGGAGCAGCAGTAGTCATGCGCCTCCATCCATCTTCTGATCATGATCATCTCATGTTCAGGGGATGGACTGATGGTCCATTTGAGGACCATGCTAGATTGTTTTTGGGTAGGGTCGGTAGGGGACATGTCCCCTATTGGCCTTACAGGCCCGTTTTGGGTCACCATGTTTCTTTTTGTCTTATCCTTTTTCTTACTTATTCTTTTTTTCTCACTTCTTTTGCCAGCTCACAGACGATTCAGCTTGATCCGGCTTCTCCAGGTTCCAGGTATCAACTAACTCCAATAGCACAACATCCCGGGTGGTTGATGGTGAGTCCTATTCATAATAAGCTCTCTTCTCCCATGCACCATGTCCTTTGCTAATGTTAAAATTCCATCCATGAAAGTGGTTTCACATAATGTGCAAGGTTTAAATTCACCTTCTAAGAGGAGGAAAATTCTGCAATCTTATCACAAACAAAAAATGGAAGTTGTTATGCTACAGGAAACTCACTTCCCAGTGAGGTTTTCGCCTTCCTTCTTGCATTCCCATTACCCACAATTCTTTCTAGCTAATGCAGAGGATAAAACGAAGGGGGTTGCAATTTTATTCGCCAAGTCGAGTCAGTTTAAGTCGACTTTAGTTCACAAGGACCCCGAGGGGAGGTTTATTTTAGTGAAGGGACTGATTGATGACCAATTATTCTCATTTGTTTCATATTACGCCCCTAACAAGGGCCAAAATCAGTTTTTTAGGTCAATGTTTAAGGTTTTAGACAAGTTACTGGAGGGCACAGTGATTCTTGGAGGTGACTCTAACACCGCTTTCGACCAAAGTCTAGATAAGTCGAGGATCCCTTCTAAACAATTAACCCACCCCTCTAGATGCAGCTCTAAAATAGCGAAACTGATTTACCAACAAGGGTTGGTTGACATTTGGAGGGAACTTAATCCTTCGACACAGGATTATACACATTTCTCGCACCCCCAATTATGCTACTCCAGAATTGACCACATTTTCGTGTCTTCTATTCACATCCCAGCAGTGCACAAGGCCACCATTACAGACACAGCTCTGTCTGATCATTCCATGGTGATAATGATCATGCAGAGACGCTTCGTTGGGCCCCCTGTTTCTCACTGGAGGCTTAATGAATCGTTGCTAGATGACCCTATGATAGTATCAGAGATCGAAAAGGCCCTGAAGGAATACTTCCTCTTTAATAACACGGATGGAATCTCGGCTGAGACTCTTTGGGCTGCCCATAAAGCCTCGAACCCGGGGGAAATTTATTCAGTTGGCTTCTAATCTGAAAAAAGTGAGAACCTCGGATATTGAGAAAATGGAAAGGGAATTTTCTTTACTTAGCAAGAAAAGGGCCCCTTCGCGTATTCACTTAGCTCAATTGGAAAAGGCGAGATTGGCCTTAAATTTAGCCCTCACGGTCAAAGCTAAGGGGTCCTTTCGTTGGTCAGGTGCAAAATTCTATTCACAGACCAACAAGATGAGTACAATGTTGGCCAATAGGCTTTCCCCTAAACTGCGCTCTCACACTCTCCCTACGATTAGACAACAGGACGGTTCGTTGACTCTCAATCCCCAACGGATTTTGAGTTAGTTCTAGGAATTCTACACTAAATTATATCAGAAAACTGATGTAATCAGGGTTTCTGACACATACTCCTTTTTGGATACACTTCCTATCCCTTCCCTCCGTAAGGAGCATGTTGATATGCTTGATACTCCATTTTCATTGGAGAAAACTATAGAAGTCATTAAAGGTTTGAAAGGAGGTTCGTCCCCGGGTCCGGATGGGTTCTCTACCCTTTATTACAAGTCCTTCTTAGACATTTTAGCACCACATCTCACCAAATTTTTTAACTCAAAACGGAAGGGAGAACCCTTGGCACCTCTTCTCAATTCGGCCTACATCTCAGTTATCCCGAAACCCGACAAGGACCCTGAGCGAGTAGAAAATTACAGACCCATTTCACTAATCAATAACGATTTGAAAATTCTTACCAAAATTTTAGCCAATATACTAAGTTCTTTCATTAATCTTTATATATATAAGGACCAAGTAGGTTTTATCCCTGGGAGACAGGGCCCTGACCAAGTTCGGAGAGCAGTAGATATAATATCCATTCTTCAATCGGGTTGGGACGGAGGACCAAAGCAAGAAGGTTTTTTGCTATCGTTAGACCTGCAAAAGGCCTTTGATTCTCTCTCCTGGTCATATTTGTTCACTATTTTAGGTCGGTGGGGTTTCGGTAATTCCTTTTTAAATTTGTTACAAGCGCTATACTAGCCGGAGGCTAGGATTAAGTTGCAGGGGTACTACTCGGAACCTATCTCTATATCTAGAGGGACAAGACAGGGCTGCCCGCTTTCCCCTCTGATCTTCGATATCGCGATCGAAACTCTGGCTGTAGCGATACGCTCGGAACAAGCAATTGAAGGTGTCAACTGTGGTCAAATGGTCCACAAATGTGCCCTTTTCGCGGATGACGTGCTCCTCTTTGTCACTTCACCCTTTACGTCATTACCCAAAATAAATAAAATATTAGAGGTCTTCGGTTCGATTTCGGGTTTATGGGTAAACATGTCTAAGTCTCATGCGCTGAATGTATCCCTCCGATCCGATGTGGTGGACCAACTTAAAACCTCTTTTGCATACAAATGGAACACATCCTCAATAAGATATTTAGGTATAAATTTAACCCCTAGGATTGAACAATTATATAAAGAAAATTTTCCCCCCATGTACCGTGCTCTGGAAAAGGACCTCAGTACATGGTCCCTCTATGGCATCTCATGGTTGGGTAAAATCCACTCAATAAAAATGACTTTGCTCCCGAGACTCCTCTATCTATTTAGATCTCTCCCTATAGCGGTCATTAGAGAACATCTTAATTCTTTCCAGGGAAATATTGTTAAATTTGTGTGGGGGAAAAAGGGATATAGGCTTTCCCGACACGTCCTTTTTGGTCCTAAAACACAGGGGGGCTTGGGCCTGCCCAATTTATTCAGATACTATCAGGCGGCTAGGCTTGCACAGCTTTCAATTATTTATTCTAGATGTGAAAAACCTGACTGGGTCAATATAGAACGGCAGGCGGTTCCGTCCCATACTATTGATTTTTTGCTTTGGTGCCCTCGCAAGTCTAGACCTTCGATCCTCGCGCCCACACTGTAACAGTCCCTGAAACTCTGGGATGATTTGATACACCTCCCTTCGTTGACTTCTGACATGAGACCTCTTTCCCATTTATTCCGTAATCCGCTTTTCAGTCCAGGAATAGATATACAGGCGTTCAAATGGTGGCTGGACAAGGGGATGTACAGAATTGGTCACTTTTTCACTTCCTCTGGCCCTATTTCTCTTAAGCATTGTCTAGATAAATTAGACTTACCGGAGTCTGAGAAATTTAGGCATCACCAAATTCTCCATTTTTTAAACTTGATTTGGCGGAATAAGTTGAAACCCCCGGAGTTCACTGAGTATGAACGGTGGTGTGGTCAGGGGAAGGAACATAAAGGTGCTATCTCTATAATTTATCTATCACTTGTGGAACCCACTTCTAAATTTCCTTATATGGAGGCATGGGAGAGGGACTTACGGGATACCTGGGACCTGGACGAGTGGCACAGAGCGGGAACAAGGGCTTATAAAGGTATAGTAAATGTGTCATTGATTGAAGCTAATTTAAAGGTCATGATGAGGTGGTATTTGGTTCCCACCAAACTTGCTTTGATGTATTCTTCCACTTCTCCTCTATGTTTCAGGGGTTGCCAGGCCCAAGGTTCCATGTTGCACATCTGGTGGGAATGTTCAAAGATTAGGAGTTTTTGGAACAAAATGTTTAGCCTTATTCGGAAGGTTTCGGTTACCCCAGTGATACAGTCCCCTCAAATAGCTTTACTGAACGCATTCATCCCTAAGCTTTCTAAATTCACCCGAAAATTGATAGCATTTATGCTGCTAGGGGCAAAAATTATCATAGCTAAGGCCTGGAAACTGCCGAGTGTATCAATAACTGCAGCGAAAAGAAAGATATCTTGGATTATGTCACAGGAAAAACTAGCTAGATCCTTGACGAACTCCACCAAAAAGTTTGAGGCAACGTGGGAGCCCTGGGCTGCCTATGTGGGAATATCATTGATTCCTGGTATTAATGATTCACATGAGAGTAATTCTGTGTAAGTTGTGAGCTGGCTCTTTCTGTATCGCCCTTTTCCTATTTCTTCTTTCTCTCTTTCTCTTTTCTACACTTTTCTCTCTATCGCATTCTGGTACATTTATTGATTGGAAACCATGGTTAGATACTACTTTGTGCATTGATGTCTGAGATTCGCTACTTGGGTTTGATTCCCTTGTGGGGACTCTTGGACAGTGTTTGTTCGCTCTTCTTCATTTTTATGGGAACGTCTGAATGTCAATTGGCTATTTCTTTTTGACTTGGTTTGCTTCCTGGGCTCCAGAGATTTCTGGTATTCTGGGGCCTGGTGAGTGAACCCCTTAGAAGGGGGGAGTTTAATGAAAAGGTATACTTAGTTGACCTCAGACATATGTGTCCCCAGTTGGGTTCGACGATTGTTTTTTTTTTTTCCTGTTCTCCTCAGAGGTATCCCTCAATGCGGTTTGATAATACAGTTTACGACCGAGGAAGTTCTTAGTAACCGTTCTCATCTTCATATTAAGAAACGGTCAGTTTATTTTTTTGTTTTAGCAATTTGTTCTTTTTTTTTCTTTTTCCGTTTATTTTTGATGTATTTTGCTCATCCACTTATTTGCATTTGTCAATTTGTGCAATGTAATGTACCCCAGAGTGAAATGGGGAATTTTTGCTGTATTGTACTGCCTTTCAATAAATTCCTCTTTAAAACAAAAAAAAAAAAAAAAGAAATAAGGATGGACGCCCACCCTCTAGTGTCTTTGTAAAGAGAGAGTTCACGCTGGTTGGTTTGTGAACACTCCCTAGGCATACGTTGCCTATGATGGCCCATCCGAGATCTAGCTTCTGGGCATAGGGGGAGTTGTGGGGACCATTGATTTGTTTTCTCACCTTGTGAACTCTGATGATGTCCCTTCCAAGGAGAAGTGCTATCTCAGCTTGGGGATCCAGTTCAGGGATGAGGTGTGCTATGCCCTTCAGATGTCTGTGATGAAGTACCACCTCTGGTGTAGGGATCTCCTCTCTTTCAGTTGGGAACTGATTGCACTTGATTAGAGTTGGCAGAGGCAGGGTTGTCTGACCATCAAAGGATTCGATTTGGTAACCAATGGCTTTTCTCCCAGTTTCTTCACTTACCCCTGTACAAGTCTTGAGTAAGTATGAAGAGTTTGCTTTCTTGATTTTGAAGGTGTCAAAGAAGGTTGAGCTGGCGAGTGATCTGTTGCTTTGATCGTCCAGGATTACGTATAGCTTCACTGCTTTTTCTCTGTGGTCTGTGGGGTAAACTGTAACAAGACAAATCTTAGAGCAGGATTTGTTAGACAAACCTTCTCCACATACTTGGGTGCACTGGGGTGTAACTATAGGAGGTACTGTGTCTTGTTGCTCCCCGCCGTGCTCTTCCACCTGGCTTGAGGGGGTAAGAGACCATGGCGCTGGCCCTGGATGTAGAGCTGTGTTGTGCTGTTACACTCAGAGCCGTTGATGCTCACCTTACAGTCTTTACCAATGTGAGAAGTTGATGCGTAGCGCCTGTAACAAATTCTGTTTTCTTTGAGGAAGGTTCTGCAATCTTGGAGAGTCTTTTCTCTAAAACCTCTGCACTTTAACAATGAATAAGGCTTCTTGTGAAGAGGGCACTCTCTGCTTGGATTCTCAGCTGGAGATACACTTGTTTTGCATACTGCAACAGGTGTGTCTTTGAAGTTGCAGATTAGAGCAGGCTTACTTAACCTAGGGAAAGCAGAGTCAGATGATGAGATGACAAAACTAGGATCATTCTTGACCTTTGCTTGATGGCGAATAAAGTCCACAAAATAAGAGAATGGTGGGAAGGGGACGTTGTGCCTTTGCTTATAGTTGGAGCCTCGTGTAGCCCAGGTTTCTTGAAGGCTGTAAGGTAGCTTTTGCACTATAGGGTTAACACCACGGGCTGTGTCCAGAAAGGCAAGTCCTGGCAAGTCTCCTTCTGATTTAGCTATTTCAAGTTCTGTCACTAGGTCACTCAATTCTCTCAGCTTCTGGTAGCCTTAGTTAGGAATCTTGGGAAAGTCCTCTATTCTTTTAAAAACAGGGTTTTCTAGAACTTCTGGGGAACTGTAACATTCGTCAATCCTCTCCCATATAGTGCTCAGCCCTTTGGTTGGGTAATTAATGTTAATGTCTCTGATTCTCCTTGCATGCTTCGATGATTCATTCCCCAGGTATTGGACTAAGAGAGCGGCTTCATCGCTTGCTTTAAAACCAAGATCCCTAATTGCATTTCTGAAGGACGAACGCCATGCTCTATAGCTTTCAGGGCGATCGTTAAACTTTGCAAGTCCCTTTGCTAACAGTTCACGCTGTGCTAAGAACTTGAAGAGATTTGACATACCTTGATCGTTGTGTGAGTAGTCAGGGGGTGCTTTGTTGTGCCAGGACCTTGTGGAGTAGATGCGGTCATCAGAGATGCTGTCGCTGGGTCTTTTAACCTGTTGTTCTTCATTTTTGACTTGGTCAACTGTGACGTAGTGCTTTGATAGCCTGGATGCAGAATGTGCTGAAAACTGACTGAGTGCAGGTTTGCTTTCCTGCTTGACATAGGGCGTGTGAATGGCGGGAGTTGATTCCGCTCTTGGCGCTGTAAGCGGGCAGTTGTCTGGTTTGGCGTGTCGCCGCACATATTCTGAGGTACGCTCTGTACTGTCATGAGGAATGGATTTTCCCCCAAGCACGTTGCTGAGCCACTCACTGGTGGGCTTTGCAAGTTCTTCTAGAATGTCTGCCTCGGCTGCAGCAGCCGCTGCCTCCTTCTCTGCAGCTAGTTTCTCTAATGCAGTTTCCATGCGTAACTTTTCTAATTTGAGTTGCATCTCTTTTTAAGCAAACCCAGCCTTTACTTCGGCCTCTTTTACTGCAAAGTTAGCTTTCACTTTTGCAGATTCTGCTTTTGCGTGGGCAATGGCGATTGTTTCGCTTTTCACTGACCTCCTTGTGCTCGTGGAGTAGACTTCTGACCTTGTCACGAAGAGCTCTGACTTTATCTGTGACATGGTGGCTGTGCTATATGGAAGCTGATAACACTGCTGTCTCTTTGGCGTTCTGTATGGTAGCCGTGCTTAGAAACCTTGATTTTATGGCGTTCTGTATGCTAGCCGCGTTTAGAAGCCTCGGTTTTACTGGAAGTTCTGTATGCTAGCCATGTTTAGAAGCCCCCGTTTTACTTGAAGTTCTATATGCTAGCCATGTTTAGAAGACTCCGTTTTACTGTTATGCCCCTCACCACACGTGACTGATGTGTATTCGGGCACACTGTTAACTCTTCTCATACCAATGCATTCCAGTAGGCGCAGAATCCTTTTGAACTTTTATTTGTACAAGACAGAGTAAAACTGAAACAGATACAAACAAGTACAATTAGTAAATAATCACACAATTAGAGCATCCCTAACTACCTAGCTAGAGACACAAAGATAAACGTACCGGAGATGTATCGGTATGGCTGACGTGGGATAGAACTCAGCAGACATGTGCTTGCTTCCAAGGAGAAAATGGAAAGAAAGGCCTGAAGATGGTGCAAAGCCTCATGGGATAGAAATACGGAGGCTTGCATGAGTAAAAACTAACCAGCTATTCTAACTAACTGAATAGAATGGAAATAGTGCAGTTAAACAAAATGTCCATTAGATGGCAGCATTGATTTAATATAAACAAACTAAAGTCAATGCAGACTATGAGCCTCATTTAATGAAGGCATGACAACATATATAAAAGATTAAAAATGAATTTAATAAAAAACATATTATAGAGTGGAGGAGGAGGAGCATGACGTTAGGACGCATCCAGAGCTGCTGCTGCTGCGCTGATCTCGGATCCACGAGTCCCATGAACATTCCCCACATTTCCCACATGCGGTGCAGGGGTTTTCAGCGTTCAGCGGCAATCAGCTGAAAGATTCCCGACCGCCCGACCAGCCCCCCCCCCCCCTGAATAGTCAGCGCGCCTGGTTGCCTGGTTTGTGCCTGGTTTGCGGTGATCAGCGGTGCGCTGGTTTGTGATGATCAGCGTGTCTGGACTGTGGCGATCAGCTAAGCAATCAGCTGAGGGATCCCGACCCCCCCTCACCTCCCGAGAGTCAGTGTGCCTGGTTTTGCTTAGGGTGCTCGGTGTGCTTGGAGCGCAGGGTCACGCTGATTCACGCCAGCTCAGCTGTGCATGCAGTACACATGGTGTACACTTAGTGTGCTTAGAAGGAAACTCTGTGCACAGACCGTGAGTAGAGCCGAGTTATGCTGGGTGAAGCCGTAGTGATACCGCACACTGCACACTGACACTGATTCTCACTGTTCACTGGGTGATCCATGAAAGGGATCAAACCCCCCATCCCCCCCCATCGCTGATTCAACTTTGCTGCTTGGTGGCTTGGATTCTCTCTGTGGTGCTTTGGTTCGGGGCGAGCGGTTTTATGCATCTTCTCCCCCCCCCTGCGAGGTGAATGACGCCTGAAGGACCAGCAGATCGACGGTTCTAATTCATGTGCAGATGCGAGGAGTTACAACAGGTAATATTAAAACAAAATTAAAGACAGCACTCACAGAGAGTTCAGAGAGTTCAACAAATGGTGAGTCACCTTCCCCTTATTCCATACTTCCTGTGTTTAAAAGACTGCTCTGGGGGGCGTGTCCGAATGAGCTCTGGTAAAGATGTGCCTGTACAGAGCTCCACAGGCCCTGTAAACTATCTGTGGCCATCCGACCTGAATTGAGGCCCTGAGGATCCACCATTCTGCCTTATCTACACCAGGGCTCCCCCTGCTCCGAGTGCGGCCGAAATCGCGGGGTCTGGCCATCCCCGTGGGGAGTTCAGAGACTTTGCTGAGACCCTGGTCCGTCGCCATCTTGGGGCCTAGGTTGTCTCCCCCATCCTCCACGTTTGGGTGCTGAGAGCGGAATACTCCATCCTCCGCGTGAACCAGACAGAGCGGACCAGCATCGGGGATCGCGGGAGGACTTCTGATGCCCGGTTTTCCACCCTAAATTCAGCAGCCGACCTGAGGCCTTCGGAGCTCCGCGTCCAGGTACGGCGCCTTTCTTGTCCCATCTCCTCACTCCCACCCACAGGCGGCCGATTTGACACCCTCTGCGACTGTTGGAGCTTGCTTCCTGGCCGCGGAGGTGCCGACGGAGGTCCCGAACGGAGCGGCGACCATCCACACGTTAACAGGCATAGGAAACACCGCGGCTTCGGCCTAGTCGCGGTTCCCGGCGGCCATCTTTGTACACCCATCCCTCCTCCCTGTGACTGTTCTCCGTCCTCCTGTCTACCCCCTCATCTGCTTGCCGTGTTCTGGAGGTCTGCTGACTGAGGCCTAGTGAAGCCTGCCCATCAGCACTGTTTCCTAAACGGCTCCCCTGCACCACGCTCGGGTCCTACTCCCAGAAGCTGATCCAGCTGCCTCCATCTGCCTCACTGCCCGTCCACCTCCCTGCAGAGCCCTGCTGAGCTGCCCATTAATACCTGACTATGAGTCAGGAAGTAAACATGAATGCCTGAAGATGATAGACATGTAGAGGGAGAATTTCGGTCCCCGTCCCGCCAATTGCCACTCCTGCAACGCTTCTCTAACTACCATAGCCCCAGGAGTGACTAGAGCATCTGCCCGAACCTTCATCGCTATATTATGGGCAAGATCGGTTTTCAAAAGGCCATATATAGAGGGTTTGTTCCGCCGCCTTCCACAAGATCTAAACCTACAATGGAGCGCTTCCTGTTTAGGTCGCAATCCCCGGCCCCGAGTAACGCGGCTGTCCTGTCGGAGATCACCGACTCCTGCCCAGCGATACTAACTGACCCTCCGGAGGATGACGGATCCCAGCGTGCCCTGTTGGCAGTGGCCACAGATGTGGTCACTGTTGCTGTTTTGGATCACAAGCTGCAATCGCTCCTTCAGAACCTGACCCATAACATCACCAAAGAGGTGGGTAAAATCACACAAGAGCTCCGGAAGGAGATAGATCAGCTAGGGGAACGTACAGATACACTCGAGAATAAGTTTGATGAACTTACCCAGTATGTGCACGTGTTAGAGGAAGATAATGTGGCCATGAAAAATACCCTCTCCTAGCTTCAATTGCAACAAGAGGATTTAGAGAACAGAGAAAGGCGCCAACACCTACGGATAAGAGGGATCCCTGTTTTGCACCATGGATGTTTTACAGTTTATATAAGATAAGTGTTACAGTAGCTGTTTTAATGACTGATTTTCTATGGCTCTAAAGATTTATTCTTGTAATGTGAAGGGTCTGAATTCCATTGGCAAGAGATGGCAAGCTTTAAAGGAATTCAGATCCTCCGGTGCGGAGGTGATTATGATTCAGGAGACTCATTTTAAGCCTGGAGGTTCCTTTAAATTTGCGTTCAAACATTTCCCCATTGCTTATGTGGCGTCGGACCCATCTGGTAAGGCGGGAGTAGCAATACTTTTCAAACGTTCCTGTCCGATACGTATCCTCTCCTCCCATTTAGACCCTAGGGGTCGGTATGTGCTCCTGGAGTGTAGTCACCTGAACACCCAGTTTACATTGGCAAATATAAACGCCCCTAATGTTGGTCAGATTGGTTTCCTTACAACTGTTCTTGAGAAGCTTCAAGCGATCTCCCATCCTTTCATGATATTGGGGGGAGATTTTAATGTGTGCATGTCCCTGGCCAGGGACAGGAAGGCATTGTTTTGAGACTCCCCAAGAAGTGCTGTCCAGAAACTGTCAGCATCATTTCGCAAATTGACCAGGTCATATAATCTTTTTGACACATGGAGAGTGAAGCACCCAACCCAACGTGGGTATTCCTTTTACTCCCCGCCTCATAAGCTCTACTCCAGACTGGATCATTTTTTTGTAACAGTCCCTCTGCTTTCATAGGTGATCTCCTCCGAGATTGGCCCAATCGCCTGGTCGGATCATGCACACATTGAGATCGTTATTGTTTTGTCTGCTCCTGCCCCCAGGACGTGCCACTGGCGTCTCAACGTGTCTTTGATTAAGGATCCGTTGCTATAAGCCCAGTTACAACAAAAGCTGTCAGAATTTTTTGATTTAAATGTGGGTTCAGTGATGGAGGTTTCCACTATGTGGGAGGCCCATAAGGCTTTTTTCAGGGGGGAATGTATTTCTGCTAGCTCCCGTCTAAAGAAAGACTCCATGAAGCAAAAAGATGAGCTCCTGGCCCAACTTAGGCCCCATACACACGATAGAATCCATCCGCTGAAATTTATCCGCGGATCGGTTTCAGCGGATCGGCGGATTTATCTGTTGGTCCGCTGGAACGTACACACTAGCGCCAAAAAATCCCCGCGAACCAGAACGTATGCAACGTAAACCACGTAAGACGTCACTATAAAGGGGAAGACCAAAGTCAACGGCGCCGCCCTCTGTTCCGCTTTTGCTAGTTCCGTGTTACCGTGTGCTAGTCAAGGTTTGGTTAGAGCCGATTCGTGCTTTTCAGTCTCCGCGTTTTGACAGTAGGTATTCTCTGATTCAGTGCGTTTGCTTGCGGGTTCGCAGTTGGCATTCGGGCACAGGCTTTCAGCACGTTTCTGCATACTGTGCGCTCGTATCTGTTTGTCGTGCGGGCTTAGCAGGTTGTGCTGGATTTGGGGGTGCTTTCTGTTGGAGTGTGTTCTTGACTGACCAGCCGGCCGGTTTGAAGCCATGATGGAGCAGCAGCGTCGATTCTCGCGAATTGGTGCTGGTTATGGGATTGCTTCTGGCCATGTCCAGCGAACCTGTTTATTGGCCAGGAACAGTGGGAGGAGGTGTTTCTGGGCCAAGAATTGGTTGCGCCAGCGTGACCAGTTTTCTCATATGCCTCTGCTTAGGGAACTCCAGGAGAATAATCCTAATGATTTTAGGAACTTTCTCCGCATGACGGACCCCGTATTCAACCGTCTGCTGGAACTTCTGTCCCCCTATATCACGAGGCAGGACACTGTGATGCGCCAAGCCATCACGGCCGAGCAGAGGCTTATTGCCACGTTGCGGTACCTGGCGACTGGGAGGAGCCTGCAGGACCTCAAGTTCTCGACAGGCATCTCTCCCCAGTCGCTTGGGGTCATCATACCGGAGACGTGTACTGCTATCATACGTGTTTTGAAGGAGGAGTATATTAAGGTAAGTTCACTCATTTTAACCTCACAATGTATTTTTGTTGAAATGTGTGAGAAAGTCTAATATTTTTTTCTTCCCTAATAACCATTAGATTGTAATATGCTGTGTGTTGGATGTTCCCTTTTCTCCCCATGCATGTTGTTAACCTTTACATGTTTGTTTTGGGCCTACCTGCATATTTTGTCCTTACCCACCATAAACCTGTCCAGCATGCTTTCCTAGGCCCAAACCCACCTAGCCAATTTGTTGGTGTTTTTTTGGCTAATCCATTGTAGTTCTGCCCCCCCCTCCTCCCCCCCCGAAAATTGTTTATTGCTCTATCATCAGAGGGATGTGGAGTCTGATAATTAAGTGGGCCTATATTTTTGTAAATAAATACTCACTTCACAATGCTTGTAGGAAATGTGAATCCTGTTGTTGATGTTGCACAATGATGGTTTTTGTATTTTGTTTGCAATGTTTATGTGCCTACTAAATCTCTTTATTTGTTTGTCCCCACAGCTACCCTCCACACCACAGGAATGGCAGTCTGTGGCTTCCCAATTTGCCCAGCATTGTGATTTTCCAAACTGCGGTGGAGCAATAGATGGGAAACACGTCCGCATTGTGCCCCCACCCCACTTCGGGGTCCTACTATTATAACTACAAGGGTTATCATAGTATTGTGTTGATGGCGGTGGTGTCGGCACAGTATGAGTTACTATATGTGGACGTGGGGAAGAACGGCCGGCTGTCAGATGGGGGAGTGTTCTCACGGACTGAATTCTACGATCGTCTACAAGCTGGTGGTCTGGCATTGCCACCAGATGAAGATAATGTGGAAGGACTTCCGTTTGTGTTCCTAGCGGACGAAGCTTTCGGGCTTGGACCTCACCTAATGTGGCCTTTTCCCCAGAGGACCCTCACCTTAGAGAGGAGGGTGTTTAACCACTTCCCGCCCGGCCTATAGCCGATTTACGTCCGGGAAGTGGTTATGAAATCCTGACAGGACGTTCTAGAACGTCCTGCAGGATTTCATGCCGCGCGCGCCCGTGGGGGCGCGCATCGCGGCGATCGGTGATGCGGGGTGTCAGTCTGACACCCTGCATCTCCGATCTCGGTAAAGAGCCTCCGGCGGAGACTCTTTACCACGTGATCAGCCGTGTCCAATCACAGCTGATCACGATGTAAACAGGAAGAGCCGTTGATGGCTCTTCCTCACTCGCCTCTGACAGACGCGAGTAGAGGAGAGCCGATCAGCGGCTCTCCTGACAGGGGGGGTTCGCGCTGATTGTTTATCAGCGCAGCCCCCCCTCGGATCGCCACACTGGACCACCAGGGATGCCCACCCTGGAGCACCAGGGTGGGCAAAAAAAAAAAAAAAGGCCGCAAAAAAAAAAAAAAAAAAGCATTAAAAAAAAGAAAAAAGATGCCAGTCAGTGCCCACAAATGGGCACTGACTGGCAACCTGGCAAAATCAGTGCTGCCACCCCAGTGTCCATCAGCGCCACCCCAGTGTCCATCAGTGCCACCCCAGTGTCCATCAGTGCCACCCCACAGTGCCCATCCATGCCCAGTGCCCACCTATCAGTGCCCATCTGTGCCACCCATAAGTATCCATCAGTGCCACCCATAAGTGCCGCCCATGAGTGCCCATCTGTGCCGCCTATGAGTGCCCAGTGCCGCCCATGAGTGCCCATCAGTGCCGCCTATGTGTGCCCATCAGTGCCGCCTATGTGTTCCCATCAGTGCCGCCTATGTGTGCCCATCAGTGCCGCTTATGAGTGCCCATCAGTGTCGCATACCAGCGCCGCCAATCAGTGCCACCTCATCTGTGCCCGTCAGTACTACCTCATCGATGTCCATCAGTGCCATCTCATCGGTGCCCATTAGTGCCGCCATATCAGTGCCCGTAATTGAAAGAGAAAACATATTTACAAAAAAATTAACAGAAAAAAATAAAAACGTAATTTTTTTTCCAAATTTTCAGCCTTTTTTTAGTTGTTGCGCAAAAAAAAAAAATCGCAGAGGTGATCAAATACCACCAAAAGCAAGCTCTATTTGTGGGGAAAAAAGGACGCCAATTTTGTTTGGGTACAGTGTAGCATGACCGCGCAATTGCCATTCAAAGTGCGACAGTGCTGAAAGCTGAAAATTGGCTTGGGCGGGAAGCTGTGTAAGTGCCTGGTATGGAAGTGGTTAATTTTCGGTTGGCCAGGGCTCGGAGGGTAGTCGAGAATGCCTTTGGGATCCTCACCAACCGGTTCCGCCTTTTCCTGACAGCGATACATCTGGCGGAATATAAATTGAACACCATTGTATTTGCCTGCTGCATTTTGCACAACTTTTTACGCAGGCACTCCCAGACGTACCTACCCGACAGCGTTTCTGAGGCAAGACTACTCTCAGATCCTCTCCCTGGGCTGGACACTGGTCGCGCTGGCTTTGCCACCCAATCAGCTCGTGAGGTACGCGACAAATATGTTGAGTACTTCATGGGTCGGGGGGCCATTGCTATGCCAGATCATATTTCTTTCTAATTCGGCCCCCAAAAGAAAGAAATATTCACAGAACTAATAAATAATTAGACCATTGGACTTTATACAGTTGTTTGTCATTACTGCTTTTTCTCTTTTTATCTGTCTTCCTGGTTCTCACCAAAAATAGTGCACTTCTAGTGCCAAATGTATGGTTCAGGTTTTAGTAAATAAGCACATTATTCACTCATCTCCAAACTGGGTATCCAGCATATAAAACAATAAAGCCACTCATTTTTATGATTTTAGAAAAGCTTTTTTTATTTTCAGCTTTTTAATTTTCCTTGTTTTTTAAGAAGATTTTTAGTAATAAACATGCCAACATTTTTAGTTTGCAAGGCTTTTTTTTAAATTTGTTTTGTGTTTTTTCTCATTTTTTTTTTGTCCAAACAATTTATTTTTTATTTTTTGGTGTTCACAAACAATGTAGTACAATTGTACCATTTTTCACACAAATATTCTATTTACCAAGTGTAAACTTAACCAAATGTTTTTTTTTATTTTAATAATTTTTGTTTTTTTTCCCCAAAATATGTTTGAGATTTTTGATCTCTTTTTTTTTCTCTAAATTTTTGTGGGTAATTATTATCAAAAATATTGCTAACATTTTTTAAATATATTTGTTCAACAAATTTTTTTAAATTTTTTGTTAATTTTATATATTTTTTTATAAAATTTTTATAAAATTTTGAAAAATTATTTATTAATTATATTTTTTTTTTTTTTTTAGTAAAAAAAAAAAGATTGGTAACATTTTTTGGATAGATGTGTTACCCAATCTTTTTTTTGTTAACTAATTTGTTTATTTTAAAATATTTTTTTAACTTTTTATGATTTTTCTGGCTTGTTGATTGGAAGCCATTTTTTTACTACAAAAAATAAAACATGTCCAAAAACTTGAAAACACAAATGTGTCACTTTTACATTCACAATAACAGTCATGGTGTGATTTCACACCTGAACCCGCCAAAATTTGAAGATGCACACATTCAGTGCAATTCGCCAAATGTCAGTTCTACAACATAGAAAGACATAAAAATGGCGACATGTGCTATCTGCCATCATGGGTGAACAATGTCTGTGTTTTGTGGGAGCAAACCCTTCCTCGAAAACTAATTGACAATCGAGGAGGGGGTTGTACCCACAAAGCACAGATATTCTATATTCTGTGATGGCAGATAGCACATGTTGACACACTGGGGTAGATTCAGGAACAATTTCCGCCGGTGTAGACTGAGATGCGCGGCGTAAATGCCAATTTGCACCGGCGTATCTCCGCGCCGTATTCAGCAAACAATATTACGCCGTAACGTAGATTTTTTTTTTTCGTTTGGACCTTTCCACGCCGGTGCGGCGTGGGCGCCCATTTACGCTGGTCTGAACTAGCGCGGCCCTGGTTTTTCTATTTTAAATATGCAAATGAGGGAGTTGGTCCGATTCAGCAAATTACGAATTGCCGGCGCAGGCTACTCCCGGTGCGTGTAACTCTGGTTTGCAGCGGAAAGTTACCCTTTATAAAGCAGGGGTAACTTTACACCAAACTTGCAGAGGTCAGCTGGAGAGCAGCTAAAGCAGCAGCGTTACAAACGACCTGAGCAACAACACTTGCTGGACAACACATAGAGGCGGTCCCCATGTTGGGAGAGGCCCTCAATAATTACAGCCCTCTCCTCTGGGCTGAAATTGGTCATCCGCCCACCTGAGGATTCCTCATCAGCCATAACTGCCCCACCACAATGCAAACCACCTAGCTTGGAAAAAAAAAGCTTCAGTACATTTGCACCTGCAGGGCGGAAGTCTGGGCTGATTCATGGACTGGGCTTTGGTAGTGGGTCGGCGGAGCTCAGGGATCACGCCGGGGCGCAGTTCTGAGCATGTGCAGATTGGGGCATTTACCCCTGGATGTCACTGAGCATGTGCGGTCTAAGATGCGCCCCGGCGTGACCCCTGCGCCACGCTCCCCGCTTCATTAGCATAGGGAGCCACCCATTTTATTCTACCCCGCCTTACGCCGCGCTACGCCGCCTTACGCCGTGTAAAATCCGCCACGCCGGGGCAAGAGACATGACTAGCATGCCTCTCTGCGCTGCTCCGGCGCAGTGTAAAAAAGATGCACTGCGCCGGACCAAAGATCCGCTGATGTTCCTGAATCTGGCCCACTACTGTGTGTGCATCTTCAAATTTTGGCGTGTTGCTGAGTCAAAAATTAAAACGGGTTGGGGGATGGTCGGGGTGTTCAGTCTTTGATACGGCCCATCATGTCAATGATGTTTTTATAGTTTTGTTCTATAACCACCATTCTTTGCCGCATAGTGTCCAGCTCGGTGCAGCACTCCACAATTACATTTCTCACATTCTGTTCCATGAGAACCATCTGTTGCCGCATATTCTCCATTTCACTGCTGCACTCCATCACTTGCTGGATAATTATTCCCGCACTTGCGCGAGAAAAATGCGGAACAGCATCTTCATCCCCTACAAAATGAATACAAAATATAAAATTACCAATTTTACCGGCCTATATACATCTAGGGTTGCCACCTCATCCCTTTAAACCAGAACACATATTAATTACACAGGTTCTGTGGCTGATTAAAAGGTGGTAATTTAACTCACCTGGTGCCATATCTGCATTACATTAGCCACAGAACATGTGTAATCCATATGTGTTCGGGATTAAAGGGATGAGGTGGCAACCCTATCTACATCTGTTTTGCCCTATAAAGCTGGGGTGACACTGACCTGATGTTGTGCCGATTTCCTCCTCCTCCACCACTTCTCCATCTTCAATAACTCCTCCTTCTTAAACCACTTCCCCCTCATCCTCCACGACTCCTCCTTCTTCTTCCACCAATCCACCATCTTCAAAATCACCAAAATCATCTTCTTCAATTTCATCTTCATCCTCCACAACTACCAGATTTAAAATTAATCCATCCTCCTCTCTTCCTTCCACCTCCTCCTCCACATCCTCCTCTCTTCCTTCCTCCTCCTCCTCCACATCCTCCTCTCTTCCTTCCACCTCCTCCTCCACATCCTCATCTCTTCCTTCCTTCCTCCTCCTCCACATCCTCCTCCTCCACATCCTCCTCTCTTCCTTCCTCCTCCTCCACATGGCCAGATGGCAGATTCCGGGCGTGTCTGGCCCTCTCTGCCTCCTCGAAATGCTGGCGTCTTCTTTCCCCTATAAAAAACACAAAAAAAAAGGTATACTCATCAGCACACAGATATTGTAGAGCAGAAATCGCACACATTGCATAGAAGTTTAGAGGCTTTTTTTTTGAGTTTTGGTGTCTTATCACCCCAAACCTAAATTTTTGGATGACTTCTAGGCCAAGCTCTGATTCAGTCCCTTTTTAGCAAAGTGACACACGTGGATGTCCCCCCCTTAAAATTTTGGCTCTGAGACCATACAAATTTTAGTGTAATATTTTGGGGGAGACACAGGTGCTCTGGATTACAGATATGAAAACACCTGCTTAGTAGCACTGTTTGCATTTCCCATTCTAGGATTCAAATTTTCCAAAATTATATTTTTACACAATGTTTACAAACAATGTTTTGGCCAGAGAGGCATGTCCAGGTGTGTTGTTCCTGGGCCAACATCGTATTGGTGAGAAGCAATCTGATGTGAACAAGGTTTCCTATTAACACTCGTTGGCCAAGCAAATGATATTTTTTTTAAAAATACTATTTCAACATGTTTTCAGAAGTACAACCAGGCCAAGGATACAGATGTAGAAATGTACCTGACCAAACATTAAACTAATAAAATTGTCCCCCCCCCCCCACAAACAAAAAAAGAACTTACTTTTTTTAGAATTTTTTTGATTTTCTTCAATTGATGTGGCTCACGGAGTTTTAAGTCGGACCACCGCTTCCGTAGCTGCTCCTTGGACCTGGTGATCCCAAACATCCTCTGCATTTTCCTTGCCACCTTCTCCATAATTTTCCCCTTCCTGCGGTTTGGGGTCTTGTATGGCCCATATTGCCCATCATAGTCCTTCCTCCGCATAATGTCTACAAGCTCCACCATTTCTTCGAAAGACATATTAGTGGCCTTATAACGTTTTGGCCTGGATAGCGACGTTCCTGCCTCTGTCACCTCACTTGCGGCCTGAGAGCTCCGTGCATGCTTGTGTGACATCGCCATCTTTCCTTCCCACAGAGATTAGGGGCGTGGAAAACAGGAAATGTCCCGTCATGGGCGGGGACGAGGGCGGCGGTTCATGCATACGCGGAGTGTAGAGAATGAATAAGACGTGATTACATAGGTTACGCGGAGATTATTCGCCCGTTTCACAGAAGTAACATAGTTCACGCCATATTTTTTGAGTTAACATTGATTAGGGGGCATGGCAATGGTGACGAAAGCGGTGTGTCACGCACACGCGGAGTCTGTTAAAGGGAACCTACGTGATTACGTAGCTTACGCGGAGATTATTAGAACATTTGACAGAAGTTACACAGTTCACGCCATATTTTTTGAGTTAACATTGATTAGGGGGCATGGCAATGGTGACGAAAGCGGTGTGTCACGCACACGCAGAGTCTGTTAAAGGGAACCTACGTGATTACGTAGCTTACGCGGAGATTATTAGAACATTTGACAGAAGTTACACAGTTCACGCCATATTTTTTGAGTTAACATTGATTAGGGGGCATGGCAATGGTGACGAAAGCGGTGTGTCACGCACACGCAGAGTCTGTTAAAGGGAACCTACGTGATTACGTAGCTTACGCAGAGATTATTAGAACATTTGACAGAAGTTACACAGTTAACGCCATATTTTTTGAGTTAACATTGATTAGGGGGCATGGCAATGGAGACGAAGGCGGTGTGTCACGCACACGCGGAGTGTATAAAAGGGAACCAACGTGCTTACGTAGGTTACGCGGAGATTATTTGACCGTGCTTCACGAGGAGCTAGAGATAATAAGGTAAGAAATTACAACATGGGATCAGCAGAGGCCTAGAAACTTGAGAGCCATGGGATTGGGGTTTGGTCTGTTGTTTGCACCCTTTTAACGCTACTTATGTTTCTTGTGTCCCCAAAATGGTATCTACTTCTCACAATGCTTTCACACATCACTTAAATCTAGATGTGAAGAATGCTCTACATATTTGTATTTTTTGCCAGGTGTATTGTGATCATGCAAGTATTGTTCTGTGTTGGTTGGCCAGAGGTTATTAGGAAGTGTATTTATATGTCAGGAATGATGAGGGGCATGCTAAGTACACATGAAATAGTGCCTTGAGGAAAGGTCTAAATATAACAAATTGTGGATGGTTCTAGATTACACGTATTTAGCAAACTTATTTCAAAAAGGGTCTGCATGTGAACTCATTTTTGGTCACAACAATGGGGCAGAGCTGGCCAGCATTTTAGCTGCAGGAGACACTGTGTTTGCATAGTACTTGATAAATCTGGGGCCACATATTATTACAATGTGAATGCTGTGCATTTTTTAATGCTTAATTTTTTTTTGTTTAACAGTGTTAATCTTGAAATTTGTCAAATAAACAAAAAAATGGAAAACATCGTGGGAAAAGAGATAATTTCTCGACTCATAGAAAAATATAGGGAAATGCCCCTACTTTGGGATACAAAACATCCCCTGTATTCTAAGCGGGACCGACGAACGGCAGCACTTGATGAGATAGCTACATATATGCAGACATGGGTTCCCGGCTGCACAGGCGAGATGGTCAAGAAGAAAATTAATAACCTGAGGGCCGCATACCGAACCAAAAGAAGAGAACTACAGGAACAAAGATCAGGAGCAGCAGCAAGCGAGTCCACGGAGCCCAGTCTGTGGTACTACCAAGAGTTTGAGTTTTTGGGGGATCAAATAGAGGGCCGGCGATCAATGTCAAGCCTTCCTTCCAGCCGGCATCGCAGCAGACATTCCACGGATCACCACAGCCAGGAGGAGCGCGGTGAGGGGCTGGCTGGCATGCATGAAAATCTGCGACTCTCCACTTCTGATGAGGTAGAGTATTTGTATCAATTTTATTGGGCTGCTAATTCTTGTTTGTTTATTGAGTTGATATTGTAATCCCAAAACAAAAAATGGACTATAAAAGTCATGGGCATAAAAATAGGGGTCATGGATGCCAAGTGCAGGGATCAGAAGGAGAGTCTATTCAAGTTTAAAGTAAGATAAAACAAACCAGTCTAGAGCATGAAAATGTGTGTGATTTGCTTGTGCCAAATTGTAAAACATGTCACTTTTTTTGCCACAGGAAGAAGGGAGCAGCCATGATATTTTGGCTACTGATGCTGAGATGCATGCCAGCCAGGAGGAAGGGGTCATTGGCAGCCAGGAGGAGGAGGCCGGGCCCAGCACCAGTCAGGAGGGCCCCAGGCCCAGGGTCAGCACCACCAGGCAAGTCCCTCCCCCCGGGTCAGGCAAACAGGCCTAATGAGGCGCAGGAGGCAAGTGGAGGATGAGAGCCTCGAGATGATTCGGGAGGCTAGCGCCTTAATGAGGGCCCCCCTCAACCCCACTGAGGCCTACAGTGCCTATGTGGCACACGAACTGTCCCAAGCGGGGGAGGCCGGTCAGAGGCGTGCCAGGAACCTGGTGAACCAGGTGCTTTTATGGCTGCACCAGGGCTGGCTGACCAATGAGACCGAGCTCAGTGACCCGGCCCATCCTGCCCAACACCTGTTACCTCCTCCTGCTGCCACATCATCCCGACCTGCAAGGGGCCGTGGACGGGTCCGTGGAAGATCTGCTGCAATGCAGGCTGCAAGGAGGGTTACAAGGAACAGGAGAAGATGATTCCCGGCCTTCCATTTGATCCCCCAAAAACTTTGTTTTTTTTGGACTACCACAGCCTGGGCTCCATTGGCTCACTTGCTGCTGCTCCTGGTTTTTGTTTTTGTGGTTGTTCTTTTTAGTTCTCGGTATGTGGTCCTCAAGGTTTGCCATTTTCTCCTTGACTATGTTGCCTGTGCAGTCTGGAACACAAGTCTGCATGTATGTTGCTATCTCATCAAGTGCTGCCATTCTCGGTAATTTATTTTTGTTTATGGCCAAAATAAATGGTTATTTGATTTACTGAAATACCTTGTCTATTGTGTTTTAATTTCAATAGTTTTTTATTTAGGTCATAACAGAAATCGTAACACATTTCAGACATTTGAACAATCCACATCACAGTGAGGTAGGCATCGAGTAGCACAACAAAATAAACGTAACCTCAGTGCTGACTAATGGGGTAAAAAAATCCATCAATAGGGAACAATGCTGTAGCAATAATGAAAAATGGACTACAAATATTCAAACCCCTGGTGCCCAGTGCTCATTGCGAGGGTGAAAACCTGACTCGTCTCTAATAAATGTCTGGTAACAGTGGTCGACAGTCGACCAACATAACCTATAAATGTAAGTTTAAGTGAAACTGGAGAGATAGATGGAGGTAGAAAGAAAAGAAAGAATAGAAAGAAGGGTGGGGAAGGGTTGAGAGGGAAAAGTAAGGTGAGATAGAAGAAGAAGAGGAGGAGAAAGAAGAAGAAGATGGAGCCATAGCAGGACCAGCAAATCTAATATGATAGTCTAACCATGCAGTCTAACATTGCAGTCTTACAGTGCAGTCGGAGGCCGTCACTGAAAACACAGACATTAGGAATGATACCATCTGTTCCAAAGTTCCCAATATTTACGGATGCCAGATCTACCGCCTAAGCCATAGTCAAGCATTTGTTCGTAGGTACCGTGGGTGTGGGTTGTTTGTATCGTTTCGGTCAGGCTCGGAGGCAACGGGTCCTTCCAGTGCCAGACCAAAACCAACCTGGCTGCTAATAGTATGTGGGATAGTAGGATTCGTGAGTTGTAGGGTACCGAGTCCATTCCCAGGGAGAGCAATGCCATCCCTGGTTCCTGGTCCAGAGGCAGGCCTAACACTTGAATGTTTTTACAAAAAGAGAAAGCCTATTTTAATGTGCATATGTCGCGTGGTGATACCGCGAATGCACCTGTATAAATTGTGCCACCGCCCCGATATATCGAGAATTTAGGTGAGAAACTATTGATTGGGCTTTGAGGCCACAGTGAAACTTATCACCAAATTCTGTTCCCAACATGAGAATATTAAATCTATTCTAGAAACTCATTGGCACTTGTTAAGGGAGGATGTCACCTTAATGAAATATGTCGGTATTCACCCACAAATAATATTCAGACGAGCTTCGTCTATTCGTGACAAACTAGTCAAGAGCCATTATACTAGACCAACTACAGACCTCTTATCTCTCCCTCTGGGGACCTCTTGCTGTGGTGCTTGCTCCTTTTGCACATGGATAGCACCGTGTAAAATTATCAAACTCCCGAATGGTGAAAGCTTTACACCCAAATTCTCTGCTAATTGCCGCACACAGGGCCTAGTATATTTGATGACATGTAATTGTGGGGCATTCTACGTGGGGAAGACAGTTAGGCAATTCCGCCAAAGGATCAACGACCATGTATACTATTCAGGGAATGGTAAAATGCTGACCCCTGTTAGTAGACATCTTGACCTATACCACCGTTTCGATACTTCTTGTATCAAATTTACCGCCCTGGCCGTTATTCCCCAAAATCCAAGAGGAGGTGAATGGGACAGATTTGTTCTTCAAAGGGAGACAATTTGGGTCGAGAGGCTTAATGCCACCCAACCCCCTGGATTAAACGAAACACAATCATATAAACCCTTTCTATAGTTTTGCTTGGGTAAACCCCCCCCCCCCCCCTTAATTTTTCTTTTTCTCTTTCTTTTCCTTTTCTCCCATTTTGTCCTTCTCCCCCTTTTTTTCTTTTTTCTTTTTTCGGTGCGCCCTGCTACTATTTGGCCATTGACACCTCAGTCCGTGCCTACGTTATCACTTATTAATATCAATATATCACTATAGGTACTCATTACTCCAGGTGACAAATGAGTATCTCCTTAACGTTATTAACACACTCACTAATATACCAATTTTTCTTTTTCATAATTTTAGGTCATTGCTGATATGACCACCGTACCTAGTTAGTACGTGTTAATCACTTATTTTATGCGTTTTAGATACACAACACACTTTATATAAGGCATAATGGGCCTCTTTGGCATGCACATATCTTTTTGAACCTTTTGTCATCTATTTGATCTAATTAATTAATTTTCACTTCTTTTTTATTTCTGGCGCGGACTCAGACTCATGGCCCGGCCGGATATTCTCCGGCTTCTAAACATTTCTATATGAACAATCTGTCCCAATCTCACCCTTCTAATCACCCCTGTGAAACCTAATTTGGGAGCTCTCTGCCCTCTGTCCATGAATGATTGAGTCTGGTTCAGAGTAATGAATTCACAAAATAACGAACTGCGACTGGCCCCCCTTTTTGGATAATAAACAATTCATGCATGTTTATATATACATACCTAATGTAGGATACAATATGGTAAATAGTTAATGAATATTCATTTTTGGCGAAAGAACAAACTGTATATTATATATAAATATATTTTATTTTACTTCAGCTTTTGAAATATGAGAAACGTTTTAATTCCTTCTCTATCTTTATCCTTTTGATTTAGATGAAGATTTTAACTTTTTACTCAGCGCACCATCCTTGGTAGCCAGGGGTGATGTGCTTTGTTTATTTGTGGTAGAGCATTTGTTATGTCGGTGCGGTGCAGCATTGGGCTGCGATATGGTTTCATATAACTTTGTTTCCATCTTAGTTGTAACCATTTCACCTAACCTGCTGTCACTGTTCCCCTTTTTCTTTTTCTTCTTTCTGCTCTTTCTAATAACCTCTATATGGACCTACTGAGCCGATGTGAACGGCTGTTTACCCCTTGTTTTTCATACTCCTCCTTCCCCCTCCGTGACAACCCTTTTCTATTGGCCGGTCTAGGCGATATACCCGCCCTATTGGGCGGTTTCCATGCCGACCTGACAGCGCGTTGTGTGCGACGTCGCTTAACAATGCTATTGCAGCCCACGTGGAGGATCATCATGTGATGCAGCGTTGTCTGCACTAGTTACGGCACCAATTGTCCTCCTGCTTTGTTCTCATAGCTCCCTCATTGGGCGCTGTACCCGTTGTGCCCGCCCTCCTTATCCAACCTTCTCTTACTACATCACGTTTGACGTTGGTCACGTGATGGACGCTCGGAGATGACGTCATCACCGACGCGACGGACCTCGCTGTTCCAGCTGATGCAGCCTCTGATGCCCCATACAGACGGTCGTTTTTTGTGATGAAAAAAAATGAAGTTTGAAGTGATGAAAAAAAACGACATTTTTGAAACTTCATTTTCAAAAACGATGGAGCATACACACCATCGTTTTGAAAAATGATGAACAAAGTGACGGCACTCTAAAGGGGAAGTTCTATTCGCCTTGAGACTGCTTTTAGCTGGTTACTTGTTAGTAAAAGATGATTCGTGCTTTTTTGTCTGTTAAAGCGTGATGAATGTGCTTACTCCATTATGAATGGTAGTTTTACCTCCCGTCTCAAAACTTGCTTCTGGGCATGTGCGGGTTTAAAAACGTTGTTTTGCCCACACACTATCATTTTCATTGACACAAAAAATGACATTTTGAAAAACGACACAAAAAATTCGAGCATGTTCGAATTTTTTTTTGGTCGTTTTTCTGAAGACATAAAACGACATTTTCCCCACACACTATCATTTTAAATGACGTTTTCAAAAACGTCATTTTTTTTCATCACAAAAAACGACCGTCTGTATGGGGCATGACAATCAGGTAGGGTCCTATAAAAGTGGTAATCTGCAACGTATAGGTGTATCGGCGCTATCACTTCTCTGGGGACACGTGCGGATCTAGGTGCGGATCAGGCTACAGGTACACACACCTTCACTTTACCATATAGGTCTAAACATAGGGCCTTAATGCCAATAATGACTCTTAGTCATTTACATTGAAGACTCATTTTTTTCATATACTCGCTTTATTTCTAGGATTTTGCTCTGGCAGTATTATACAATATCCTCTGGCACTCATACCTAGGATTGAAAGACTGCGTTATTAGATGGTTTCATCTACCCTATCTAGCCCAGCACACTGAGCATTGAAATACCGCACGTGCAGATCCCCGGATCTGAATTCAAGTGCTTACCAGCACCTGACTGCTTGATCACCCTTCCTTATAATCCTTTATGTGTTTTTTGGTGAGTAGGTATCTTGATACAGTAGGTTTAATCATTCTTTTCAAAAAAAAAAACCCAAAAAATAAATCCCCCCCTTTCCCTTCCCTTCTCACTCTGTCCTATAAAAGTACTATATTAATATCTGTTTAATTCAAAAAATTTAACTCCTCATTGTCTACAGATAATATCCCCACGTTAGGCTGGATTGACAGAATCTGTCCACTCAGCCACTGTGGGGTTAGGACACTACTGTCGCTTGTCTACCCCCAATGCGACTGATTCTGTAAGTTATTCATGTCTTTTATTCACTCACATTAACCACTTCCCTTCCCCTTTCTTTTTCTACCTCCTCACCTTGCCCCTTCCCCTCCCCTTCCCTTCTCTTCCCCCATTTTCTTTCCCCTATATTTTTCTACTCCTTATTCTTGCACTCTCTTTCTGTTCTTTTCCTTTCTTTCCCCCCCCTTTTTACCTCATTCTCAACCCCTCATAAATTCCTTTTATCCCTTCCTCCCCCCCTCTTTTCCTCTCTTTTCCCTTTTTCTCTTTTCTTCTTTTTTTCTTTTACCCTTTCCCTTTTTCTTTTCTCTTTTTTCTTTTCTTTTCTTTTCTTTTCCCTTTTCATTTTACCCCCTTCCCCTTTGGCGTCCAATCTCTGTGATGCTTCCTCTTTTCTATCTACCTTAATGGGTTTTGGTGACACGCTCCCCCTTTGCTCTACCGCACCTACGCTGACAAGTGCAAATATTTCACAATTTTTGTGTTTATATTTTATATTTTGATTTTTCTTATATAATGTGTTATGTTTATGTTATTCTCTATGTGTTGTTTACAACACAAAAATCTTTTTCCCAATGTATGTATACTTGTGAACTTAATTGTTTTCCTGTATATATGTTTTAATAGATGCAATATCTTATGCTCCTGAGGAAGCGCTAACGCGCGTAACATGTAGAGCAAGGCCTCCAGTAAACCTCCGGAAATATCACATGGGATATACAACTCAACATTATACTTGTAACTGTGCTTGTCAGATAAAGCTTGTATATATTAAGATTGTATATTGTTGTTAGTGTTGCTCACGAATATTCGCATTGCGAATATTCGACTCGAATATAGCATATTCGAGAAATCGCGCTATATTTCGAAATTCGCGGTGAATATTCGCAATTCCGAATATTCGATTTTTTACAATTTTTTTTTTGAATCAGATCACATCCTAGATATCTCCATCGACGTCTAAAAGCATTGCTGGTATCATTAGAGACCCTGGGCCGAGTAGCTGAAGCGTTCATTGAATTTTCCAGAAAGATCGCAATGCGATTATTCGGCAAACGCAATATCGCGCGATTATTTTCCTCGCCCCGATCTTCCGCATCAGAGCGATTTTTACAGTTTCATTTTTAAAACAGATCACATCCTAGTGATCTCCATAGACGTCTGAAAGCATTGCTGGTATGATTAGAGCCATTGGGCCGAGTAGCTGAAGCGATCATTTTATATTGCCGAATAATCGCAATGCGAATATTCGGCAATAGGAATATTGCGCGATTATTTGCTCCGCCCTTTTGCATCAGAGCCAATCAGAGTTCTCCTTCCACACTCGTCACAGGTTAGCAACCAATAGGAACCTGCCTGCATGGACATTATATAAGCTCACTCCCAGCACCATTTCATTGCAGATTCAGAAGCTTGCTATAGAGTGTGGAGGCTGTTTCTGTGTTCCTGGTTTCCTGGTTTCCTGTGTCTTTGTTCTTGATTGATTTAGATCATCACCAGCATTGCTATTTAGTGATTCCAGTGGATCTTTTCCAGTATATCAACTGCTTTTTTCAAAGCAATAGACCCAAGAGCTTTTTTCAAAGCTACGTTTTGTGCTGTTTTGTGCTGTTTTTTTCATTTGTGTTACTGTTTGATCCTGCAATCCTCCCTGTTCAGTTATATTTGCAAGAGATTTCAGAACACATATTGATCTGAGCTTTATAAAAGAGCTTTTCTAAAAGCTAAGTTTTGTTCATCTTGTGTTACTGTCAGATCTTGCAGGTTCACTGTTCAGTGATATTTGATAGGCATCTCAGTTCAAATTTTGTTTAGTTTTCCCTAAAGAGCTTTTATAAAAGCTAAGTTTTGTGTTCAGTTTAGTTAAATTTTGTGTAGTAAGTGTACACACTGTTAGTGTACATTTATTTCATCTAGCTTAGCTTAGTGTGTGTTTAGTGTCTGTGTTTTGTGTTTAAAAAAAAAAAAAAAAAAAAAAAAGTTAGTGTTTGTTTAGTGCTTTTTTTTTTTTTCTTTAATTTTGTAGTCCTTGTCTGGTGTACTACTTTTCTTATAGTTTAGTAGCTGTCTGTGTACGTCTTTGTCTGCGTGCCTGTCTTGTAAAAAAAACACAAAAACACATTTTGTTCACATTTTCCCCCCCAATAAAGTTTAACCCCCCCACACACATATCAGCAATTATGAGCGGCATCCGTGGCCGTGGCAGTAGGGGTAGGGGAGTTACTCCCAGTGCTGGATCGCTGCCAGCACGGGGTACCTCTCGTGCCCCTACTAGTGGTAGAGGATCGGGTGCAAGGGGAGTACGCCTGATCCGGGAGTTCTTCCCATCGGGCAGCCGCCCGATATTGCCATCTCAGGCTCAAGTAGTGGTGGACTACATGGGGCACAGCAGTGCCACTGAGTCGTCGGTCCCGACTCACAGTAGTACCACCATTACACCGTTGCCTGTACTACCCCCCCCCAGCCCCCAAGAGTCCAGCATCTTACTGTTCGACAGCGACAGTGATAGGGATCTCTTGGGGGAGGCCATGCATCAGGCAGACCTCCAGCTCTGTCCTGATGGTCAGGACCTTTTTGAAGGGATGGATGAGGAGGATGGGATACCTGCTGGCAGTATCCCAGAGACATCCCTTCAAACTGGTGCTGCTGTTTTGGTGCAGGAAACAGCAGCACCTAGTCAGACCCAGGCGTGGGTGAGGGGACAGCGGAGCCAGGCTAGAGGCTCCATGTCACGTGGTTCCCTCAGACCAACACATCTCAGCCCTTGGTCTGACATCTCTGGGGGCGAAGAGGGTGACCCATCATGGTTGCCATCTGACGCGTCGGCTCACTACGTCAGTGACGACGGGGAAGGTAGGCACCCTGGTGAAACGGTGCGCCAGGTCACCACCAGGGAGACCATCGTCAGGGTCTCCACTGGTGATGGCAGCAGGAGGTGTCAGGAGGAGGAGCAGCAGCAGCAGCAGCAGCAGCAGGCAGCTCCACCTGTGCGCACCGAATCCCAGCAGGTGCAAGTAAGCGTCACCCCATCTGACAGGAGGGCGGTGCTGAAGTCACCTGTCTGGAATTTCTTTACCCTGGTGGCAGACAACCCTACCGTGGCCATCTGCCGGATTTGTAAAGTGAGGGTGAAGAGAGGGAAGTGTTTGGCTCGGGTGGGTACCACAGCCCTGAACCAGCACCTCAGGATAAACCACTGGGCGTTGTATGAGGAGATGAAGCGTGGTGGTGGTAGCAGCGCCACCACCACAAGTGAGCAGGGTACAGCAGCCCCTGCCACATCTTCATCTGTTTCCAGCAGGTCATGCCCCCCCGCTCCCTCTAGTAGAGGTACTGGTACCGGCAGCCAGACCTCTACTTCCACAGCACCCTCCACGTCTGTGTCCCGCACTGCCGTCCGGCGCCAGGCGTCGATTTCAGACGCCTTTGACCGCACCACTCCCTTCCCCCCTGGAGACCGACGTGTGCGTTCCCTCAATGGGCTCCTGGCAAGGGTTATTGCCCAACATCTGCTGCCCTTCAACATAGTTGACAGCAACCCCTTCAGGCAGATGTTGGAGCAGGCCCAACCCCAATGGCGTGTCCCCAGCCGCCATTTCTTTGCCAGGACTGGTGTCCCTGCCCTACACCAGCACATTGTTCAGAATGTAACCCTGTCGCTGGATCACGCTGTCAGCGACAGGGTTCATCTGACAATGGATGGCTGGACCAGCAGGCATGGGCAGGGACGCTACATCAGCTTCACGGCCCATTGGGTTTCCCTCCGAGGCGTCGGTGAGGGATCGTCGGCAACCGATCTTGTGGTGCCGCCCCGGGGTGTCCAGGGGAGAACTGCTGGTCTCCCTCAAGCCACTGTCTCCGCAGCTGCTGAGCCTCCCAGCAAGCGCCCCCGTAGCTACTCAAGTGTGGGGCACGTGCGCTGTCAGGCCGTGCTCCAGCTTGTTAGTTTAGGGGACCGGAGACACACTGCAGAAGAAGTGCTGAAAGCACTTCAAGCTCAGGTCCAGAAGTGGCTGACACCCCGAAGGCTCCAGCCAGGTATGGTTGTCTGCGATAACGGCAGCAACCTACTCGCCGCCCTCCATGCTGGCAGTCTGACGCACGTGCCCTGTCTGGCACATGTCCTCAACCTGGTGGTGCAGAAGTTCCTGCGCACTTATCCAGGGTTGAGTGACATTGTGGCAAAGGCGCGTAGGATTGCCAGCCACTTCAGGCGCTCCCCAACCGCTACCGCGTCCCTGTCCAAATTGCAGCGGAAGTACAATCTGCCCCTTCACAGGCTGATTGTGGACAGTGTGACGCGGTGGAACTCCACCCTCCACATGCTGAAGAGGTTGTGGGAGCAGCAAAGGGCGGTGAGGGAGTACCTGATGGAACTAGGCACTCAGAGGGCTTCACCACAACTCCCTTTCATCGCCTGTGCGCAGTGGGGGCAGATAAACCAGGTCTGCCAAGTGTTGTCCTCCTTCGAGCAGGCGACCAAGATGGTCAGCAGTGAGCAAATTGGCCTCAATAGCGTGCTGCCAATACTGTTCATGCTGGAGAGGACACTAGATCGCCTGCTCGAGGCTGGGGAGAGTGCCTTGGTGGAGCAGGAGGAGTCAGCAATGCTCCACCGAGACCAGGGCCAGGACCAGGAGGAGGAGGAGGAGGAGGAGGATGATGATGAAGAGGAGGAGGAGGTGGTTGCTGGTGTCGTCCCGGAGTCAGGGCCTGGTCAGGAGGGAGAGCCGGTGTTGGGGGCACCGATAGTCCGGGGGTTGGGCATGTCTGAGTTTGACCAGCAGCGCCTCAGGGAAGAAGAGTCGCACCTCATTCACCTGGCCAGCATTGAGGAGTCACAGCGGGCTGTGCTCTTCCCCATGGCTGCCCACATGCTCAGATGCCTCAGGAGGGACCCCCGGGTTAAGACCATCAAGACGAGGGATGATTTCTGGATGGCCACCCTTTTGGATCCCAGGTGCAAGGGGAAACTGGAGCAGTTCATCCCAGCCAGCCGGAGGCAGCACCGGATGGAGGAACTGCAGGCAGCCATTGTCAGACGGTTGGAGCAGGCAACTCCCCGGCCTCCAGTTGTCCCCCCTCATCTCACCCAGCAGGTGGCTGCACCCAGCTGCAGCCGAGCAGGGGACCTAATGGAAGAGATGAGGATGTTCTTCCAAACCGAGCGACCCAGTACCACCACCAGCAGCAGCAGCAGCAGTCACCACCAGCGGATGGCCCACATGGTGGCAGACTACATGGCGTCCGTCGGTGCTTCTGACAGTATGAGCACCGACGACCCCATGGAGTACTGGGTTGCCAGATTGGACACCTGCCGCGAGCTCGCTCAGTATGCGCTGGAGTTATTGTCTTGCCCCCCCTCCAGCGTACTATCTGAGCGGACATTCAGCGCGGCAGGTGGGGTGGTCACGGACAAGAGGACCCGTCTGTCCACAGAGTCCGTGGACAGACTCACATTCATAAAGATGAATGAGTCCTGGATCGGCGGTGACTTTCTGGCACCCGTCGTCGGTTCAGGGCGCTGAAGGGTCCCTTGCCATGCATTCCCTGATGAAGCCCCGGACCTGATGTATTTACAGTGCTGAATATAACTATTTCAACATCAGAGAAAATCAATGTTAATATTTGGTACAGTAGGCTTTCTTTGCAATTACAGCGGTCAAAAATTTCTTGTAGTTTTACACCAGCTTTGCACACACTGGAGGAGGGATTTTGGCCCACTCCTCCACACAGATCTTCTCTACATCAGTCATGTTTCTGGGCTATCGCTGAGAAACACGGAGTTTGAGCTCCCTCCAAAGATTCTCTATTGGGTTTAGGTCTGGAGACTGGCTAGGCCACGCCAGAACCTTGATATGCTCCTTACAGAGCCAATCCTTGGTTATCCTGGCTGTGTGCTTTGGGTCATTCTCATGTTGGAAGACCCAGCCTCGACCCATCTTCAAAGCTCTAACTCAGGGAAGGAGGTTGTTGCCCAAAATCTTGCAATACATGGCCCCGGTCATCCTCTCCTTAATACAGTGCAGTCACCCTGTCCCATGTGCAGAAAAACACCACCAAAGCATGATGCTACCACCCCCATGCTTCACATTAGGGATGGCGTTCTTGGCATGGTACTCATCATTATTCTTCCTCCGAACACGGTTAGTGAAATTATGATCAAAAAATTATATTATAGTCTCATCTGACCACATGATTTTCTCCCATGACTCCTTTGGATCAGTCAAGACAATTATGTCAGCAGTTATTTCACACCCTATATACTCTTATTAAGACTGCTGTACATCATGGCAACTCCTGCCCATGTGATATGACTCTGTATCAACTACTACTGTTAATACTACTACTGCTGCTTCTGCTGCTGCTGCTGCCCAGTCAAGACACCTATGTCAGCAGTTATTTGACACTCTATATACTCCTATTCCTACTGCTGTTCATGATGGCACCTCCTGCCCATGTGATATGACTCTGTATCAACTACTACTGTTAATACTACTGCTGCTTCTGCTGCTGCTGCCCAGTCAAGACACCTATGTCAGCAGTTATTTGACACTCTATATACTCCTATTCCTACTGCTGTTCATCATGGCACCTCCTGCCCATGTGATATGACTCTGTATCAACTACTACTGTTAATACTACTGCTGCTTCTGCTGCTGCTGCCCAGTCAAGACACCTATGTCAGCAGTTATTTGACACTCTATATACTCCTATTCCTACTGCTGTTCATCATGGCACCTCCTGCCCATGTGATATGACTCTGTATCAACTACTACTGTTAATACTACTGCTGCTGCTTCTGCTGCTGCTGCTGCCCAGTCAAGACACCTATGTCAGCAGTTATTTGACACTCTATATACTCCTATTCCTACTGCTGTTCATGATGGCACCTCCTGCCCATGTGATATGACTCTGTATCAACTACTACTGTTAATACTACTGCTGCTGCTTCTGCTGCTGCCCAGTCAATACACCTATGTCAGCAGTTATTTGACACTCTATATACTCCTATTCCTACTGCTGTTCATCATGGCACCTCCTGCCCATGTGATATGACTCTGTATCAACTACTACTGTTAATACTACTGCTGCTGCTTCTGCTGCTGCTGCTGCCCAGTCAAGACACCTATGTCAGCAGTTATTTGACACTCTATATACTCCTATTCCTACTGCTGTTCATCATGGCACCTCCTGCCCATGTGATATGACTCTGTATCAACTACTACTGTTAATACTACTGCTGCTTCTGCTGCTGCTGCCCAGTCAATACACCTATGTCAGCAGTTATTTGACACTCTATATACTCCTATTCCTACTGCTGTTCATGATGGCACCTCCTGCCCATGTGATATGACTCTGTATCAACTACTACTGTTAATACTACTGCTGCTTCTGCTGCTGCTGCCCAGTCAAGACACCTATGTCAGCAGTTATTTGACACTCTATATACTCCTATTCCTACTGCTGTTCATGATGGCACCTCCTGCCCATGTGATATGACTCTGTATCAACTACTACTGTTAATACTACTGCTGCTTCTGCTGCTGCTGCCCAGTCAATACACCTATGTCAGCAGTTATTTGACACTCTATATACTCCTATTCCTACTGCTGTTCATCATGGCACCTCCTGCCCATGTGATATGACTCTGTATCAACTACTACTGTTAATACTACTGCTGCTGCTTCTGCTGCTGCCCAGTCAATACACCTATGTCAGCAGTTATTTGACACTCTATATACTCCTATTCCTACTGCTGTTCATCATGGCACCTCCTGCCCATGTGATATGACTCTGTATCAACTACTACTGTTAATACTACTGCTGCTGCTTCTGCTGCTGCCCAGTCAATACACCTATGTCAGCAGTTATTTGACACTCTATATACTCCTATTCCTACTGCTGTTCATGATGGCACCTCCTGCCCATGTGATATGACTCTGTATCAACTACTACTGTTAATACTACTGCTGCTTCTGCTGCTGCTGCCCAGTCAAGACACCTATGTCAGCAGTTATTTGACACTCTATATACTCCTATTCCTACTGCTGTTCATCATGGCACCTCCTGCCCATGTGATATGACTCTGTATCAACTACTACTGTTAATACTACTGCTGCTGCTTCTGCTGCTGCTGCTGCCCAGTCAAGACACCTATGTCAGCAGTTATTTGACACTCTATATACTCCTATTCCTACTGCTGTTCATGATGGCACCTCCTGCCCATGTGATATGACTCTGTATCAACTACTACTGTTAATACTACTGCTGCTTCTGCTGCTGCTGCCCAGTCAAGACACCTATGTCAGCAGTTATTTGACACTCTATATACTCCTATTCCTACTGCTGTTCATGATGGCACCTCCTGCCCATGTGATATGACTCTGTATCAACTACTACTGTTAATACTACTGCTGCTTCTGCTGCTGCTGCCCAGTCAAGACACCTATGTCAGCAGTTATTTGACACTCTATATACTCCTATTTCTACTGCTGTTCATGATGGCACCTCCTGCCCATGTGATATGACTCTGTATCAACTACTACTGTTAATACTACTGCTGCTTCTGCTGCTGCTGCCCAGTCAAGACACCTATGTCAGCAGTTATTTGACACTCTATATACTCCTATTCCTACTGCTGTTCATCATGGCACCTCCTGCCCATGTGATATGACTCTGTATCAACTACTACTGTTAATACTACTGCTGCTTCTGCTGCTGCTGCCCAGTCAAGACACCTATGTCAGCAGTTATTTGACACTCTATATACTCCTATTCCTACTGCTGTTCATGATGGCACCTCCTGCCCATGTGATATGACTCTGTATCAACTACTACTGTTAATACTACTGCTGCTTCTGCTGCTGCTGCCCAGTCAATACACCTATGTCAGCAGTTATTTGACACTCTATATACTCCTATTCCTACTGCTGTTCATCATGGCACCTCCTGCCCATGTGATATGACTCTGTATCAACTACTACTGTTAATACTACTGCTGCTGCTTCTGCTGCTGCCCAGTCAATACACCTATGTCAGCAGTTATTTGACACTCTATATACTCCTATTCCTACTGCTGTTCATCATGGCACCTCCTGCCCATGTGATATGACTCTGTATCAACTACTACTGTTAATACTACTGCTGCTGCTTCTGCTGCTGCTGCTGCCCAGTCAATACACCTATGTCAGCAGTTATTTGACACTCTATATACTCCTATTCCTACTGCTGTTCATGATGGCACCTCCTGCCCATGTGATATGACTCTGTATCAACTACTACTGTTAATACTACTGCTGCTTCTGCTGCTGCTGCCCAGTCAAGACACCTATGTCAGCAGTTATTTGACACTCTATATACTCCTATTCCTACTGCTGTTCATGATGGCACCTCCTGCCCATGTGATATGACTCTGTATCAACTACTACTGTTAATACTACTGCTGCTTCTGCTGCTGCTGCCCAGTCAATACACCTATGTCAGCAGTTATTTGACACTCTATATACTCCTATTCCTACTGCTGTTCATCATGGCACCTCCTGCCCATGTGATATGACTCTGTATCAACTACTACTGTTAATACTACTGCTGCTTCTGCTGCTGCTGCCCAGTCAAGACACCTATGTCAGCAGTTATTTGACACTCTATATACTCCTATTCCTACTGCTGTTCATCATGGCACCTCCTGCCCATGTGATATGACTCTGTATCAACTACTACTGTTAATACTACTGCTGCTTCTGCTGCTGCTGCCCAGTCAATACACCTATGTCAGCAGTTATTTCACACCCTATATACTCTTATTAAGACTGCTGTTCATCATGGCACCTCTTGCCCGAGTGATTTGACACTGTATTGTCAATGTCTACTACTACTATTACAGCTCAGTCAAGACACCTGTGTCCCAATTTTTTGGTACACTATTGACTACTATGACCACTACTGATGCTGTACAGTATTCCCCAAGTGTTTTTATGCTATGTATTACTATTACCACTACTGCTTGTAAATCATGCCTGTGTGATACTTAGTGGGAATGCTTTAATAAGCATTCCCAGTATGGATACCCGTAAATGTATTAATCTTAATTAGTGTGAATGCTTTAATAAACATTTCCAGTATTGATATACGTAAATTTAGTAATCTTATTATTCCTTACGTTTTTTGGTTCTGCGTAACTTCGGCATACTTTCAGCTATTGAGACCATTCAACTGTAAAAATGTTCGTCTCTTTCAGCTAATGATGGGACTTCTTCAAGTTTTTTTCTACTTTTTACACTTTTATAAATTTTAAGCTTTTAGACCCTTTTTTTAACATTGAAGTCAATGAGAACATCCTTTTCCCCTTTGAATTCACATGCCCTGCCAAAAGTTTCAGCTACTTCATACTTTCACTTACAGACACTGAAAAAACTGTAAAGCGGTCACAAAATATTTAGCTATCCGGCTATGACTTTTCAGATCTTCATCGTTTACAATTTTTTGTTGAAAACGCAATTTACGTTTTGCGAATTTTTCACAAAAATGCGATAGGTTATAATGTAATCCTATGGAGGGGATTTAGAGTCTGTCATGTGACCTTAACATTGGAGATCTTTGTAATTAAAAATATCTTTACAAAAAGGGGAAACAAAATGGTCTCACGCCCACAAGATCTACTTTTCATACACAATTTTTATATCAAAACGTAGCTATGCTTGTCTGGTTTCTGGCAATGTGATCAATTCTGCGATACGTATTTTAGTTTTAGTTATTGGAGCAACAGCCAGAAATTATGTCTCATAGACTCTCATGTTAAATTATCTAAAAAATGTTGCTGCAAAACTCACAAAGACGCTGTTTTCTAAATCGCAGACATGGCCACATTTTTAAGTTTATCAACATAAATTTCATATCAATGCGTTCACAAGGGCCGTGTATTTCAAACGGTGTAGTCGTTGTATCGATCGCATGTACGGTTGAGGATTTATTAAGCTTTGTTTGGAGGCTTAAATCATGTATTTGATCTGTGAATTAAAAGCGTTTGTAATGTTATTTCTTTCCATAAATAACTTTCCTGACCTCAGTGCAATATTCCTCCTCACTGACCTGGGGGGGAGGGGAAACCTCTTGAGGGGGGAGGGGCGACCAGGAAGTCAGCATACTCTATACTTTGCAGATAGAGAAAGAAGCTGTGTGTCCTAAAGATAGTGTAGTGGTTATGGTGAATGTCTTTGGCAAGGGGCTCAGCAATTAAGCTATTCAGCATTCCCACTCGCATTTTCCTCAGGAAATGCATTGTCTAGTTACATTATATTTTAATACTACTGCTGCTGCCTCCATGCTGAGTAAAGCTTCATGACCTCTCTGGCACAGCGGATTCACCAACAGCCTCCGCTTCAAGCTACCAGACCGGATCGTAACAGCAAGTGTAACTAAAACAATTAACCTTATGTTAAACCCTGGTTTGCGGCCTTTATACTGCAACCATTAGGCTGTCTGCAAGAGCAAATCTGCACTCTCTCTCTCTTTCTTGCTCTCTCTCTCTCTCTCTGTATATATATATATATATTTATTGTTGCTTTTGTTATGTTCATTTTTCAACAGTTTATTTTGTGTTCGTCGTGTCTGTGTCCGTGTGCTTTAGTTTGTCCTAGGTTTGTGTTAAATAAAATGATAGTATAAAATGTTTTTGCTTATTATGAAGTTAGATGTGTTGATGTTGATTTGTTCGATGTGAAGTTAGATGTGTTGAAAAACCTAAAAATCGATCTCAAAAAGAAATGAAACATTTCCAAAAAATAACATTTTTTAATCAAAAAATTAATTCAGACATAGCTGAGCATGAGCTTCTGAAGCCTTTCCAGCTCAGCAAGATATTCTAATTGCTGCTGGTCTAGCTGCGTATTTTGCTGGACCAGGTATTTAATTTGTTCATGATTTGCCTTTATCCTCTGATGTGTCTTCTTTAGCAGCGCGTGCTGCTGCATCATCTTTCTTGCTACTGTTAGGATATAATAAAAAAACATTTGGATTTCAAAGAACGTTACCAAATAAATAAAATATTTTTTTTGCTTATTAATCAATCATTATCATGTGTATACACTTGTTATGTGTCTAACACATCCCGGGAGTGCAGAATTATTAGGCAAATGAGTATTTGGACCACATCATCCTCTTTATGCATGTTGTCTTACTCCAAGCAGTATAGGCTCGAAAGCCTACTACCGATTAGGCATATTAGGTAATGTACATCTCTGTAATGAGAAGGTGTGTGGTCTAATGACATCAACACTCTATATCAGGTGTGCATAATTATTAGTCAATTTCCTTTCCTTTGGCAAAATGGCCCAAAAGAAGGACTTGACAGACTCTGAAAAGTCCAAAATAAAGAGATATCTAGCAGAGGGATGCAGCACTCTTAAAATTGCAAAGCTTCTGAAGCGTGATCATCAAACAAAAGAAACGTGTGGAAAAACAAAGGCGCAAACTTAACTGCCCATGACCTGAGAAAGGTTAAGCGTGCAGCTGCCAAGATGCCACTTGCCACCAGATTGGCCATATTTCAGAGCTGCAACATCACTGGGGTGCCCAAAAGCACAAGGTGTGCAATACCCAGAGACATGGCCAAGGTAAGAAAGGCTGAAAGACGACGACCACTGAACAAGACACACAAGCTGCGACGTCAAGACTGTGCCAATAAATATCTCAAGAAAGATTTTTCTAAGGTTTTATGGACTACTGAAATGAGAGTGAGTCTTGATGGGCCAGATGGAAGAGCCCGTGGCTGGATTGGTAAAGGGCAGGGAGCTCCAGTCCGACTCAGACGCCAGCAAGGTGGTGGTGGAGTACTGGTTTGGGCTGGTATCATCAAAGATGAGCTTGTGGGGCCTTTTCGGATTGAGGATGGAGTCAAGCTCAACTCCCAGTCCTACTGCCAGATTATGGAAGAGACCTTCTTTAAGCAGTGGTACAGGAAGAAGTCACCATCCTTCAAGAAAAAAATGATTTTCATGCAGGACAATGCTCCATCACACGTGTCAAAGTACTCCACAGCGTGGCTGGCAAGAAAGGGTATTAAATAAAAAAAAGTAATGACATGGCCTCCTTGTTCACCTGATCTGAACCCCATTGAGAACCTGTGGTCCATCATCAAATGTGGGATTTACAAGGAGGGAAAACAGTACACCTCTCTGAACAGTGTCTGGGAGGCTGTGGTTGCTGCTGCACGCAATGTTGATGGTGAACAGATCAAAACACTGACAGAATCCATGGATGTCAGGCTTTTGAGTGTCCTTGCAAATAAAGGTGGCTATATTGGTCACTGATTTGTTTTTGTTTTGTTTTTAAATGTCAGAAATGTGTATTTGTGAATGTTGAGATGTTATATTGGTTTCACTGTTAAAAATAAATCATTGAAATGGGTATCTATTTATTTTTTGGTTAAGTTGCCTAATAATTCTGCACAGTAATAGTAGTCACCTGCACACACAGATATCCCCCGAAAATAACTAACACTAAAAACAAACTAAAAACTACTTCCAAAAAAATTCAGCTTTGATATTAATGAGTTTTTGGGGTTCATTGAGAACATGGTTGTTGTTCAATAATAAAATGAATCCTCAAAAAATACAACTTGCCTAATAATTATGCACTACCTGTATACTTCTAGCATCAATACCATATTATGGTTCTACAATCTGACAGGTGCGCTTTATATGTTGTCCATTTTTATATCTACATTTTGTTGTTGAAATGTTATTAATCATTGTGCACATATTTACCTTCCTGAGCGAGGCTCACAGGACCGCTCTCTTCCTCCTGCTCTTCCGCTTGAGAAGCTGGGGTGGTGGGGGGGGGAATCTCCTCAGCTTGCTCCTCAGCAGGAGCTGGGGTTGGGGAGTGGGAGGGCCCTGGCTGCTCCTCTTCATCCATCTCCTCCTCTGCCGCATCCTCCTCTGCCGCATCCTCCTCCTCCTCCTCATCGGCCTGGCGCCTTCTGCGCTTGGCGCGGATAACTGGCATTGGAGCTCCTATAATAACACAATGTTCATATATTATAAAAATGTTTTCTAATGACGTATGCAAATTCTGTGTACTCTGCTGTATTGTATATGAATACAAATTGATTTATATAGACAGTTAACCAATGGGACAATGTTATATTAAAGGGTCTTGTGGGCACTACAGGGGACTGAGCGTGAGCTGGGATGCAACCATGTTAAAATGAGCTGTTTTTGTCTCCTTTGTTTTGTTCAGACCATCTCATGTTAAAAAAAGGGCCTGATGGAGCACACGGGATTACTATAACAACCCCACTCCTAACACAGGAATTTAGTGGTAATCTATATATATAAAACTCAACGTGTGTGTGTGCATAAATGTATGTATGTATGTATGTATGTATGTATGTATGTTCCAGCATCACGTACAAACGGCTAAAGATATTTATATGAAACTTGGCACACAGGTTACTTATATGTCAGCCACAAACATAGGATAGGTGGTTTAAACCTTACCCACCCCCACTTGCCATGGTCGGGGTTTTTCTTTAAAGTCCCATGCAAAGCAATGGGAAAATTATGTTCCCACATAACTTCTGTGTTCCTGTCTGCTGCCCCATGTCTTTTTTCAACAGTACTATGAATACCTTGGCCGGTGGTGATATATGTTAGCACAACATGGCATCTTGGTTAACAACATCTGACCTTACATGAATTACATATGACCTTACATAACTGTCACCAAAGGAGCTGCGGTGGCTCCACGCGATTGCCACTGCACTGACAACTGATTCACCTCTGCAGCTAGGGGTTCGGATCCCGCTCTCGGCTACCTGTGAATTGAGTTTGGTGGTCTCAGCCCCGCCACTGGTGGGTGTGCTATGCGAGGTTGGGTTGGGAGGACCCCCTCACACCCGCCATTGCCAACCGGGGCATGGAGAAAGGTGGCAGATTGCCTCTGGGGGAGGCCTCCCAACTCCTGCAGGCCGGCTCCTCTCTCTTTCGAGTTCACGCACAAAATACACTTTTTTAAAAAAAAACATAACTGTCAACAATAACTTACCTGGATGATATTTAGCCCGAAGACGTCTGACATTACCCATTTGGCGCCTCTTGAGGTCAGACCACTTCTTAACAATGGCCTTGTGGTCATGTTGGCCGCCAAAGTCAGCGATTAGGGCGCTGACCACAGCCCTTTTCTGTGGCTGCCGCCGCAGGTCATCATATCCTGTTTCCAGGAACTTCTGCAAGATGAAGAACAAAGTATATTGTAATACTTCTGTTGACAGCCTTATGGATATATGACGTAAATGTATGCTATTCAACAATTGGAAGCATTCTCGCCTTATTAATCAATGACAGGGGTAACATGAAAGATTTTATATCCTGCCATTTCGGTCGCCACCTTTTTTGCATAAATATAGCAGCCATTATCATTTGCATAATTATGAATATATTATTAACAACACAGGATACACGTATAGGGGAGATATGCGTTGCTAACTCTTTTCCCTGTCAGGAGCCTAACGCCCCGGGGGGTCAGAGACGGGACCTTTTTCGGAGGACCACTGACGTATGTACCAGTCGCAGTTTTTTGTGATGTCACTCTTTAGGTGTGTGCACATTTTTCACTGCATCCGGGTGGAGTTTTTGGGTTGTGTTTTGCACGCCACAGGCTTTTCAACAGGAAAAAAACAGCTGGAGGCAGAATGGTTGCAAAACACTACGTGTTTGTTACTTAACTCTGGGTTTCAAGACCAGTCCACCTCCAGCTGTTGCAAAACTACTACTCCCATCAGCCACGGTCTGTCAGTGCATGCTAAGAATTTTACTTTTGCTGCATTTAGGGTGCCACAGTTTAGAGACCCGTGCATAAAGGCCTGAAAAATGGGGGCCTGCAGAACTTACAATACTAGAAGTGCCAGCATTCCCAGGCATGCTGGAAGTTGTAGTTCTGCAACATCTAAAGGGCAATATGTATTCGAACGTCCTTGGGCCTTGAGGACACTGAAGTCAGGACGTTCGCATACGTCCTATGTCCAAAAATTTTTTAAATTCATTATGCTAAATAACAAGGAAAAGTGCCTAAATACACATTTGCCAACCAGGGTGTCTGCAGCTGTCCAGGCATGCTGGGACTTGTAGTTTTGTAAAAGCAGGAGACACATTTTTTGTGAAATACTAATATATGATCATATATACTAACTTTTAAACTAGACTTAAATGCTGGGCTGGGCTGGGACTTGTAGTTTTGTAAAAGCAGGAGACACATTTTTGGTTAAATACTAATATCTGATCATATATACTAACTTTTAAACTAGACTTAAATGCAGTTGAAGATGATGAAATAACAGTGGTCAAAATACTTACACAAATCAGCAACTTTTCCTCAGACTTAGTGAAATTGCTTCCAACCATGTTGCTGTGTGATTGCGCTGCGATCATAAGTTGGAAACTGGCAAGGCTCCAGGAAATGGTCGCGTGTTGTTCGCGTGTTGATTGCGCTGCTTGGACCGAGATGGGTCCATATGGCTTCGGCTGTATGGACCACAGTAACTCTTTTCCCTGTCAGGAGCCTAGGAGCCTAACGCCCCGGGGGGTCAGAGACGGGACCTTTTCGGAGGACCACTGACGTATGCAACCGTCGCAGTTTTTTGTGATGTCACTCTTTAGGTGTGTGCAAATTTTTCCTTGCACCGGGTGGAGTTTTTGGGTTGTGTTTTGCACGCCACAGGCTTTTCAACAGAAAATAACCAGCTGGAGGCAGAATGGTTGCAAAACACTACGGGTTTGTTACCTAACTCTGGGTTTCAAGACCAGTCCACCTCCAGCTGTTGCAAAACTACTACTCCCATCAGCCACGGTCTTTCAGTGCATGCTAAGAATTTTACTTTTGCTGCATCTAGGGTGCCACAGTTTAGAGACCCGTGCATAAAGGCCTGAAAAATGTGGGCCTGCAGAACTTACAATACTAGAAGTGCCAGCATTCCCAGGCATGCTGGAAGTTGTAGTTCTGCAACATCTAAAGGGCAATATGTATTCGAACGTCCTTGGGCCTTGAGGACACTGAAGTCAGGACGTTCGCATACGTCCTATGTCCAAAAAAATTTTAAATTCATTATGCTAAATAACAAGGAAAAGTGCCTAAATACACATTTGCCAACCAGGGTGTCTGCAGCTGTCCAGGCATGCTGGGACTTGTAGTTTTGTAAAAGCAGGAGACACATTTTTGGTTAAATACTAATATCTGATCATATATACTAACTTTTAAACTAGACTTAAATGCAGTTGAAGATGATGAAATAACAGTGGTCAAAATACTTACACAAATCAGCAACTTTTCCTCAGACTTTGAGAAATTGCTTCCCACCATGTTGCTGTAATATTGGGAAACTGGCAAGGCTCCAGGAAATGGTCGCGTGTTGTTCGCGCAATTGCGCATGCGCGATCGAAAAATCGCAATCGCAATATGTATTTTGGTTAAAATATCATACATATTCGATTTCAGAGTGCTGCTACAGCAGTTTTCGAAATATCTGCAATAAATTTCGCATTCGCATGTTGCGATATTTCGATAAAATATCAGGAATATTCTGAGCCAATCAGAGCGCTCCTCCAGCATATCTCGAAATTGCGCAATAAATATCGCATTCGCATGTTGCGATATTTCGATAAAATATCAGGAATATTCTGAGCCAATCAGAGCGCTCCTCCAGCATATCTCGAAATTGCGCAATAAATATCGCATTCGCATGTTGCGATATTTCGATAAAATATCACGAATATTCTGAGCCAATCAGAGCGCTCCTCCAGCATATCTCGAAATTGCGCAATAAATATCGCATTCGCATGTTGCGATATTTCGATAAAATATCACGAATATTCTAAGCCAATCAGAGCGCTCCTACCGCAGTTATTAAAAAAATCGCAATTATTTTCGCATTCGCAATAGCGAAAAATCGCATTCTATTAATTTCGATAAAATATCACGAATATTCGAATTTAGCGAATATATCTCGAATATTCGAATATATATTCGAGATATATCGCGAAATCGAATATGGCATATTCTGCTCAACACTAATTGTTGTCACTACCCGTGTAGTATTAGTCACTGACCTAAATTTGATTTTATGTCTGTTTGATTTTATATGATATTTCATACTCAATAAATCTTTAGTTTTCTATACCAAATTGTACTGTGTGCCCTCAAAGCCCAATCAATAGTTTCTCACCTAAATTCTCTAACACTTGAATGATCAACTTAAACACCTGGTTCCAGTACTGAGTGATTTTGGGGCACGCCCACAGCAGATGGTGCAGTGTGCCAGTGTTCCCGCACAATCTCCAGCATAGGGGGGAAGCCCCAGGGGCAAATTTCGATATACGGTAGGGAGTGAGGTACCAACGAAGTAGGAACTTTTGATACAGCTCCCACAGATTGGCACTCCTAGTGGATGAGTATGTGACCCTGAGAGCCATTTCCCATTGTTCTTCCAAATATACCTTATCGAAATCCCTTTCCCATGCTCTCATAGGGAGAGACTTCTGAAACACACATTTATCTTGTAGTATGGAGTAGAATAGTGAGATGCCCCTTGCTTTTGGTGACTTAGAGAGATAGTATTGGCGGACCTGCCACGGAAGTGAAATAGAAGTTTCTTTGAAACCTTTCAGGAAATGACAAATCTGCAGGTACGTGTAATGGTCAGTCGGAGGTAGGGCTAGTTCTAGTTGAAGGGCTCTGAAGGTCTTGAGGGCGGGCCCTACGTATAGATCTGCTACCTTCAGCCTACCCCCTGGATCCCATTTGGCAAGTGAGATATTAGGGATGAACAGTGATAAAGCTGATAGAGGGATCATTAGAGGTAAGGATCTTTGTTCAGGGGATGGCTGTAGCGCCAGGGACTTCCAAGCCGCAATAGATCCTTGGATCGTTGGGCTCATCGCGGAAGACGGGTGGGGCAGGAAGACGCTAGATAGTAAGTAGTCATAAATATCTTCCCCCGGGGACCTGGTGTCTTTCCAGTACTGACCAAAGACTAGGATTTGAAGAGGGGAACCATCCCTTCAGCTGGGCAAGGATAGAAGCTAGATGGTAATCTTTAATGTGCGTATGGCCTATCCCCCCTACTGATCTATGTTTTATTAACCTGCTAAATGCGCATCGAGCCCGCTTGCCCCCCCATAAGAACTTATTGATCAGGGATTGTAAAGAGGAGAAAAAGGAGGCAGGGACCGGGATAGGCAGAGTCCTGAAGATGTAAATGAGTTGGGGAAGGATCTGCATCTTGAAAGCCGCAAGGCGGCCCGACCAGGAGAGTTCAAACTTCGCCAGATTGTTTAATTTAGATGGAATTGACTGTAGCAGGGGGTAATAGTTTTCTTTAGCTAGCTCAGAAGGCTTGGGGGTAAGAATTATACCGAGATAAGAAATCCCAGTGTCTTTCCAAACATACGGGAATCTTTCAGTTAAGGACTGTTTGAGAGCAGGTGCAACACCCATTCCCAAAACGTAGGATTTAGCGTCATTGACCTTATAGTAGGACACCGAGGAGAATAGATTTAACGTCTCTTGGACTGAGTTTAAGGAGGATTCTACTTCTGTGAGCATGAGGATGATGTCATCCGCGAAAAGGCTTATAGTGTGTGTCGAGTCCTTGCTCCTGAACCCCCTGATCTTGGGATGCGAGCGAATGTACGAGGCCAGAGGTTCCATGAGCAAGTTAAAAATGAGTGGGGAGAGGGGGCACCCCTGGCGTGTCCCATTGGAAATATTAAAGGGGGAAGATAGCATGCCGGATATATACACCTGAGCTGAGGGGCTAGTGTAAAGCGCCATTATCGCAGAGTGGATCTCGCCCATAAAACCAAACTTGGTGTTATGTACTGGAACGTACCTTGTAGCCAGAGCCTAGTGTGCAGGAGGAGGCCTCTCTTACAGCCCCGGCTCTGGAGCTGCTGGAGTTGGGACAGCAAGCTCGGGAGCACGGCGAGGTAGGAGTGCCTGGTGATGATAGCAGCTCGGCACCAGTGGTGGTCCTTCGGGACGGTGGTTGTAGGAGACAGCGTCTCTGGAGCTGGCACAGGCACTGGATAGCAGGAGCTGGTAAAGCAAAACCGGGTTAGCAGATAATCAGGTGGGTTAGGCAAGCGTAGTCAGATTCAGGCACAGGGTCTGGTAACGATGGGCAGGAGAGCAGAGCGGAGTCAGAGCAAGCCAGGGGTCGGAGTGGAGAGGGTCGGATGGTCAGACGGAGCCGGGTCGGTTTGAGGTAACAGGTTACAACAGGTCACAAGTTTCACAGATACAATGCTGCAGATCAGACAGCAAAGTTTCACTGCAGCTGCTTGCTTTTTAAAGGCTGAGTGGCGCCAATCGCGCATTAACGCGCACGCGCGCATTCCCGCCATCGTGCACGTGCGCGTGTATTAGGCGCACGCGCGCGCATACGAGCGCGCACAGATGCGCGCATTTGGCTCATATCCGTGTGCATGTGGGACGCGCCTGCGCACATGAATAGGCGATTGGTGCTGATTCTGACCATCAGTAAGTGTGCGCATGCGTGCACGCCGGAGCCTATTGGCAGGTCCCTGACACTTGGTAAGGACCTTCTCTAAGTAGACCCAGTGAATTCTATCAAACGCCTTCTCTGCATCCAAAGCTAGGAGCAGAGAAGGCGTTTTGGTCACATTTGCTGCATGAATGATATTGATTAAACGTCGCGTCGCGTCTGCCATCTGCCTACCCTTTGTGAACCCTGATTGATCCATATGGATCAGAGTCGGTAGTATATCAACCAACCTATTTGCGATGAGTCTGGCATAGAGCTTCAGATCGTTATTTAGCAAAGAGATCGGTCTGAAGTTCTGTGGCGTAATTGGATCTTTCCCAGGTTTTGGAAGTGCCACAATTAGAGCGCGTAGCATCTCATTGGGGAAGGAAGAGGAGGAGGCAGCATTGTTATAAACATCAGATAGAAAGGGAGCGAGATCAAGTTTGAAGGTTTTAAAGTATTCCCCTGTGAACCCATCAGGACCGGGAGATTTATTGATAGGCAAGGAGTCAATCACTTTAATAATCTCCGGGACCGAGAAGGGTGTATTAAGTTCATCCAGCTGGGCTGGCGTAACTCGGGGGAGACTGACCTTGTCCAGGAAGGTGGATATCATGGACTCGGTGGGCTGAATCGTGGTTTGATCCTCCTTCAAATTGTAAAGAGAATTATAGTAACAGCTAAATGCATCCGCAATAGCTTGTGGGTGATATAATTTTTCTTTCGTGGTAGGATGTAAAATGTAGGGAATTTTAGTTTTGTATCTGATGCCCCGAAGGCGGTTAGCTAAAAGCTTCCCAGCTTTATTACCGCTGACATAATATGACATCTTAAGACGCCTAGTTGCTAAGTCAAAATCGTTGAGTAGTACTATTCGCAAATCATATCTGAGTTGCGATAATTGAGCCGATAATAATTGAGTGGTGTTATTTTTGTTTTGGACTTCTAAGGTGTGAATTTTGGTGATCAGGTCATGTATTTGCTGTCTCCTCCTTCTCCTGACCCCAGCTCCCATTTTAATAAGAACCCCCCTCATATATGCCTTATGGGCATTCCAAAGAGTCATAGGATTGGCAACAGAATTGACATTGCTAGAGAAAAAATTGGACAATTCCACCTGCAGCTGAGCCTTGGTAGTGCCACCCTGGATCAGCCTCGAGTTGGACCGCCAGACGAAGCATGAGTTCACGCCTGGCGAGTCAGCAACCGATAGCATCACCGAGGCATGGTCTGACCAAGTGATGTCATTGATTTTGGATGCAGTGATTTTGGGCAATAGCCATTTGTCCGTAACGAAAAGATCCAGTCTTGTATAAATTCGGTGGCTTGATGAAAAAAAAGAAAAGTCCCTTTCTGATCCATTGAGACACCTCCAAGCATCGTAAAGTTCCTGAGTATGTAGGAGTGGTTGTAGCGAATGGCGATGCCGGGTTGTACAGGACGTCGAGTCCATTAGTGGGTCAGGGGGAAGATTGAAATCTCCGCAGAGAAGGAGATAGCCCTTTTGAACTTTTTTAGCTTTCTTAAGGACTTGGTGGATGAATCGGATCTGATGGTTATTGGGCGCATAGACATTGACTATGGTATATGTAGTAGAGGCAATATCACATACTAAAATGTGGTACCGACCTAGGGGGTCGGCTAGTTCGCTGTGTTTAGAGAATGCCACTGTGTCTCTTATTGCAGTAAGTACACCACCTTTTTTAGCCGATGAACTCGCTGTGAAAACATGTGGAAACTTAGGGTGGGTACATGAAGGCATTTTCTGTTTGTGAAAGTGGGTCTCTTGTGCACATAGTACATCTCCCTTGTGGTGGATAGCCTCATTCCACATAGATTTCCTCTTCACCGGGTGATTTAAACCTTTAGTATTGATCGTCAAGAATGTGACAGGCATAGGTATTTGTGAGCAAAAAGCGGTGCAGAATGAAAGGTGGGTACATCACTTACAGTTTGCGAAGCTTGTATGTGGTGAAGAGGATCCTCTAACAATTGGCACGGTCTCGAAGGTGGCGGGTCTCCGACTGTTTGAAGTGACGTGGCTTCAAACAGTCGGAGAAGTGGCTCCAGGTGAAGAAATGAAGAAGAAGAAAAAGTTGAAGCAAAACAAACGAAAATGATTGCAAGGGGGTAGGGTAGGTCATAATGACCTGGGTGTAGCGTGTACAAACGCTAACTCAGAGTGGGGAAAAAAAAAGTCTAGCTCAATAATTTACTCCTTAAACAGGGGTACAGCTGCGGATTAAATAGTGTAATTGCTCTGTTCAGCGGGCATATTAGCGGTGGGAACGGGCGTTTTATTCGGGTTAACAAGTTGCCAGTCGTTGCCTACCTGTGACGGGTCTCCCTTGGTTGAGCCTCTTGTGTCCTCCTCGGGGATGATGAGCCAAGATTTAAGTAGATCCAAACCCTTGGAGAGAGAGTCAACAACGAAGTCCTTTCCCTTATTAGTAATGATAAGTTTAGTAGGGAAGCCCCACTTGTAAGCAATGTTGTGGTTGCGCAGGGCTTTTGAGATGGTATTCAAGTTGCGCCTCTTCTGCAGTGTGTACTGTGACAAGTCCGCAAAAAACTGCAGATCCCTATGTTGTTCAGGAACAAGATCCTTGTTGCGGGCTGCTCTCATCAAGCGCTCCTTAACATGGTAGAAGTGGAGGCGTAGAATGACATCGCGGGGCACATTGTCAGGTAGATGGGTAGGTTTAGGCAGTCTATGGATCCTGTCCATGGTGACATCTAATGCCGATACGCCAGGCAGAATGGAGGTTATTATGTCAGTGACATGATCTAGCAAGTCTAGTTGTTGAACTGTTTCGGGGATCCCCCGTATTTTAAGGTTGTTCCTCCTTGCGCGGTCCTCAATGTCTGCGATCTTGGCCCTCACCGCTTCCATCTCCTCATCCCTGGCATCGTGGGCATCTGAGTGAGTGAGTGAGTAACTTGTATAGCGCAGCAAATGCGAACTTAATCGCCTCAAGGCGCTTGACATCCAGAGTAGTACAGATTTTTCAGAAGAGGTGGGTCTTTAGCTTTTTCCTGAATGCCCGATGGTTTTCTTCCAAGCGGATGGTCGTGGGTAGAGCATTCCAGAGCCGTGGTCCTTGGACCGAGAATCTTCGTTCTCCTTTCGATTTGTAGCGGGATTTAGGAATTTGGAGAAGGTTTTGGTTGGTAGACCGGAGCATGCGCTTGGTGACGTACGGTTTTATTTTCTCGCATAAGTATTGAGGAGCTTTTCCCTGTGTACATTTGTGGGTAGGGGTGTAATGGATCGTCACCGATCCGTGATCCGAACGGGCCACCCCGTTCGGATCGGCACACCCCGCGATCCGCGGAGCGCTCCGGAGCCTAGGCCTAGGAAAGTCCCCGGCTTCGGCCTAGCTCCGGAGCGGCGGCCAGTCTGCTTGCCAGAGCCCAGCGTGACACGCCTCCCCGCCTCCCCGGGGAGGCGTGTCACGCTGTGCACTGGGCTCTAGCAAGCTGAATGGGAATGTTACCGTAGCAGTGAAGCACTGGTGTGAAAGGAGGGGGGGGAAAGGGGGAAAAAAGAGCACAATAGCAATTCACAGGGGTGGATTAAAGAGGAAGCAGGTGAGGCTGTTTGGGACTTAAAGTACAATCTTGATGTTTTTACAGCAAAAATATATATTATATATATATATATATATATATATATATATATATATATATATATATATATATATATATATATATATATATATATATATATATATATTTTGCTGTAAAAACATCAAGATTGTACTTTAAGTCCCAAACAGCCTCACCTGCTTCCTCTTTAATCCACCCCTGTGAATTGCTATTGTGCTCTTTTTTCGGATCAGCAAAAAAAAAAAAAAAAAAAAAAGGTTCCTTTTTTTAATTGGTCCAAAAAAAAAAAAAAAAAAAAAAAAAATTATATATATATATATATATATATATATATATATATATATATATATATATATATATATATATATATATATATATATATATATATATATATATATATATATATATATATATATATATATATATATATATTTATGGTCGTGGCCCTATGATTGAGAGGGAAGTGAATCACATAAACACGCGACAAGACTTACAACATAAATAGACCTGGAGTGTGCCTTGATGGTCTGGTCGGAATGCCCAGAAAAAGGGGGCATACAGGAGATAGATAATGGGAAGTTGTGTGGAAGGATGTGTTTGAGAACTGCCTTGAAAAGGGAAGGGTGGGAGGGTATCGTGCACTGGAACCGACAGTGAGTGTGGGTGAGTGCTCTGTTTAAATAGTCTCCGGGCTCCTCCCATAAACTCAGGCCACCATTTTGGCCTTCTAATTTATGGTCGTGGCCCTATGATTGAGAGGGAAGTGAATCACATAAACACGCGACAAGACTTACAACATAAATAGACCTGGAGTGTGCCTTGATGGTCTGGTCGGAATGCCCAGAAAAAGGGGGCAAAAGACTCAGATAGGGAAATAGCTTTTATTGATTGTTGGGTTATTGAGCCAGTATGGAAAAGGCCTGTGCCATTTCTTCCTGAGGGTTCGGGATATAGGTAGCAAAGCAAGCGGACTTCCATCGGCCCAGCTTCTTGATCACGTGCTCTGGTACTCCGTGTTGGGAGGCGGCTGAGGCTGCTCCAATACGGAAGGAGTGTCCAGAAAAGTGACTGGGGTTGAAGCCTAGGTTGCTTAGGAGGATCCTGATGTGTTTTATGAATTGGCTGCTGCTGAGGGGGCTAGTTAGAAAGGGTAGTAAGGGGCTGTTCTCAGATTGGTCGGGAAGCTGAGATAGTCGATCAAGGACTGTTACTGGGCACCAGGCGTTGTTGGTCTGAAACAGCAAGATGTCGACCCCTGGGCCTGTTTGTTGCATCTTACTGACTAGGAGACGAAGGGTGTAATGGTTCTGAGAGCGAGTCAGGTGGCGTCGGAGCAGTGTGTGGCTGCTGGGGCCGCTGACTGTGAATTCGCCGGGTCGTAGGAAACCATAAAAGGCCAAGTAGATGGCCGCCTGGATGACTAGGCTGGGCAGTGCCCCGAAGGGGGAACGGGTGAGGATCTCGGACATGTCCCTGAAAATGGCACTGGTGATAGGTAGGCGTTTGCCACTGGTCACTGGTCTGAGTTTCTGAATGCCTCGCAAGAGTGACTTAACGGCATGGGCGGTGAACACTGACGGTCTGCTGGGGTCTTCTAAAGATAGGAAGTGCTGGACGCCGGCTAGGTACAGTTTTATAGTGTTATGAGCGAGGGCTAGCTGGGTATGGCAGTATGACACGAAGGCTAGAATGTGTCGGACATCGCCTGTTGCTGCTCCTGGGCAAGAGGCCAGAAATTTGCAGTAGGTGTTCCAAGCCATGACATAGGATTTCAATGTGTTGTGAGACAAAGACTGGTTGATGAGTAGAGTTGCGTTGGCGAGGTGAGTTTTTAATCCATCGTTAGCAACGACCAGGGTGGGACAGGGGTGGACATTGGGTCGGCTCCAGGCTCCTGCTGAAAAAACAAGGTGAGGTTGAAACGGGACAGTGCATCAGCAGCGGTATTGAGTTTGCCTGGAATATGTCTACAAACAAAATTAAAGTGGTGGCAGAGAGACAGCTGCACGAGCCTACGCAGGAAGGACATAATATGGAGAGATCGGGATCTGCCCTTGTTAATTATGTCAGCTGTGGCCTGGTTGTCCGTGGTAAAAAGCACTGTTTGATTTGTCCACGTGTGGCCCCAGAGCTGGGCAGCTGCAACGACCGGGTAAAGCTCGAAGAGAGATGACGACTGGGTGAAGCCTGGGATTAGGAGGATTTCTGGGGGCCAAGGTTCGGCGAACCAGTGACGGCCAAATATGGCCGCAAAGCCGGTGGAGGCTGCGGCATCGGTGACCACCTGTGGAGACTCGTCTAAAAGAGCTGGGATGAACATTGAGATGCCATTCCAGCTAGTGAGGAATTCATCCCACATGGCCAAGTCTGATACTGCTGCCTGATCTAGCTTGAGGATTCGGTCTGGGTCTTGTGCTGGCGTGAGAAAGACTAAGAGTCGTGATATGAAGGACCGTCCTTGAGGGATAATCCTCATAGCAAAATTCATCATCCCTAGTAAGGACTGTAACTGTCTCCTGGTACATCCTTGCGACTGAGTGAAGTCGTGGATAGTAGCCCTGATGCGAGTTAATTTGTCAAGAGGCAGGCTCGCTTGCATGGCTTGTGTGTCTAGGTTGATACCTAGGAAGGTGATGGAATGTGCTGGTCCTTCTACTTTGTGCTCGGCTAGGGGCACATTTAGGTTGTTGAAGACCACCCTTAATTTGTCTAGATCAGTGGGGGATGTACCTGGTTGCTCAATGAGCAGGAAATCATCAAGGTAGTGGATGACTGAGTGACAGTGGGCCTGGTGGGACAGTATCCATGTGAGGGCCTGGGCAAAGACATTAAAGAGCCATGGGCTACTTTTTGAGCCAAAGGTCAGTTTGGTGGCGAAGTAGTAGGCCTCTCTCCATTTGATGCCGTGCCAGCGCCAGAGGGACGGCTCAATGGGAAGGAGCTTGAACGCGTCAGATATATCCGCTTTGGATAGCCAGGCTCCGGGGCCTATTGAGATGATTGTTTGGATGGCCAGGTCCACTGAGGCGTACTTGAGGGAAAACTGTGCAGAGGGGATTAGGGAGTTCAGGCTGGGGATGTGGGAGCAATGAGGCGCAGACAAGTCGTACACCAAGCGGACTTTATTAGTGAACTTGCCCTTGACAAGCCCAATAGGGCTAACTCTCCAGACTGGGAAAGGAGACTGTGGGAAGGGGCCAATAACAAAGCCTTTATCCACTTCTGACTGTAGTAAGGAGTCGATTGCTTGCGTGTCGATGGCTGCTGACTGGAGGTTCTTGCACTCGTGTGAGGTGAGGGGTAAGGTAATGAGGCCAGTGTGGAAGCCTTCTGTGAAGCCGTGCACCAGAAATATGGCCAGTGAAGGAGTGGGGTGAGTAGAGAGGTAGAAGCCTAGCCAGCCAACATCTATTCGGCTTAGTCAGGCCTTTGAGTCCTGTTTGAGTTGACAGGTGGTCTTTGGGTGAGCTTTGTGGCATGCTGTGCAAACGTGGAGTAGCCTGCACTGGCTGTGAAAGCAACCGGCGTTATTAAAATTGTTGCAGATGGGAGCGCCTCCTAGGAAAAAGATAGGCCGTCCTAGTCTATCCACTTGTCGTTGCTGACTGGGACCTGGGAGGCTCTGACTGGTACTGGAGGGAGGGAGGGTAGGCAGGGCGCTTAGTGGAGTTATCGGAGCACCAATTTGCCGTGTGGGTAGAGGACTGGCAGAGGGTGCACAGTGGTGAGCGGAGGCCTGCAAAATGCCGGCAGAAAAGCTCTGTGTCACAAATGCTCCAGTCTGTCTTGGCCTGAAACTGGCTGAGCTTGGCAGCTGCCTTGGCCGAAAACGAGCGGTGGTAGTCATAGAAGGCGTGCCCTCCGTACTTGTAACCTAAATCTGTGACTGAATGGAGATATAGGTCCAGCTCTTCCCTCCTGTTGGGGGCGGCTGAGCAGATGATGTCCCTAAACATTCCGAATGCCAGGACGAACTCAGTGACTGTAAGTTTACGGCTGAGTCTGGGGTCTTTTGATTTGACGACTACCGATACGTCCCCCCAGGCATATGCTCGGTTGTCGGCCACGTCGTGCACCGAAACCAGCAGAGACGCTAAATTTACGTCCTTTCCCTCCAAGATATCCTTCCTGAGGCTGGCGGAGACAAGGTGCGCGGGGATTACGGTAGAAGAGGACTCTGGCGTACCTGTAAGAGGGGATGCCAGCGCCGAAACCACGACTGTGTCATGGACGGGTGTGAGAGGACGAGCCTCCAGGGTTGCGACTCTGGTCTGTATGTCGGAAACTGTTGCGGATAGTGTGGCGACCATGGAGTGCAGCTGGGAGATAGCCCCGGATATGGACTGCAAGGATGTCTGTGGGTTGGAGGGTGCTGTATTGGGTGTTGGCGGGAAAAGTAGCCTGAAGAGCTCTGCCTTCCGGGCCGTAGCGGGGTAGGGGATGCCCTTGCGTCTAAGCTGTGCTATAATCCTGGGGATGGTCCATGTGCGGAAGGTCTGCAGGCTGCCGCTCTCTGAGCCTGTGGAGGGTGACAGAGGGGCGGGTGTGAGGTCAATACTGCCGGCCTGCGACATGACTCTGACTGAAAAAGAATAAGTGGGTGCGAGTATACATAAAGAACTGTGGTATTGGATTGCAGCAACGAAAGGAGGAGGCAAAATATTGGGGACGGGGACTTGGTTTAAGAAGGAGATTCGTTGGCTACACACTTGAGTGGAGTCCTGGAAGGGAGGTCCTGGCACGGACTGAGACTGGGTCGACCGGGAACTTGTTTCTTAGGGGTGAACGACCAACCTGGTGGGGTTGAGACCTGAAGTGGACTGATCTGAGGAAGAGAGAGAGGGTGATGAGTAGCTGGTACGGTACTGAAGATAACGTATGTTCTGGGTTTCGCTAGGCGATTGTGGGGGCCATGATGTTTGATGCCAAAGGGTGTGAAACGGAGTCTGCGATGGTCATTATGAGTGGTTTGGGCTGCTGAGGCAGCATTGCATGGTTTAGCAAGGGTCTCGGTCTGGTTTGCTGAGATAAGAAGCCTGGTCGCAAGGGCAAGAGTGTGGACTGCTAAGACGATATTGCATGGTTTAGCAAGGGTCTCGGTCTGGTTTGCTGAGATAAGAAGCCTGGTCGCAAGAGTGTGGACTGCTAAGACGATATTGCGTGGTTTAGCAAGGGTCTCGGTCTGGTTTGCTGGGATAAGAAGCCTGGTCGCAAGGGCAAGAGTGTGGACTGCTAAGACGATATTGCGTGGTTTAGCAAGGGTCTTCGGTCTGGTTTGCTGAGATAAGAAGCCTGGTCGCAAGGGCAAGAGTGTGGACTGCTGAGACGATATTGCGTGATCTAGCAAGGGTCTCGGTCCGATCTGTGGAGATAAAAAGCCTGGTCGCAAGGGCAAGAGTGTGGACTGCCGAGACGATATTGCGTGGTTTAGCAAGGGTCTCGGTCTGGTTTGCTGAGATAAGAAGCCTGGTCGCAAGGGCAAGAGTCTGGACTGCTGAGACGATATTGCGTGGTTTAGCAAGGGTCTCAATGTGGTCTGCTGAGAGGGAAAGCCTGGTTGCAAGGGCCTCAGTCTGGATTGTTGAGGCGATATTGCCCGGGACTCGGAGGGAGTCTGGCTGCTGAGACGAAATTTGCGCGATTGCAAGAGTCTCGGTAAGTACAGGTGTGAAGTTGTTGTGAGACGATAGCGTGGTTGCTGGGGTCTCTGCGAGTGTGGGGCTGTTGAGATGGCGTTGCGTTTGCGAGGGTCTGAAAATGGGGGTGTACGCAATGAGAGTTGGCTGGAAGGCGGGAACTTCCGGTAAACTTGCGAACAAAAGTTTCCTTGTGAGAAGGGAAAAAACAAACAAACAAAAAAAAAACTTGCAACAAACTGTGATGTTTTGTCATGGCAGGTTCTCCTGTCATATACCAAGCATTCAGCACTTTGCTGAGAATCTGCTAAGGCTGCCATAATTGTTACATCAATATTCATAAGGACTTTGGCGTAATCTTCTGAACATTGTATTGCAATATACATTAAGAAGGTGGCATGTCTTGGGGAGTGGGAAGGTGAAGAGTTAACCTCGGGTGGAGGAAACTGGGGATGCTGTAACATCACGTTATGATCCACCTGCATGTGCAAGCAGCACCCGGTGGCCGGAAGGGAGCACTGCACGTCTGGAGGGAAGCCAGGGGTGCTGAGCATTCTGAAACACAGGGAAACATGCCGCTGCTCCGTCTAAGTGACAGACTCAGCAAAGAGATCATCTGGCTGTGTACAAGTAAATGACAGGGGGGAGGGGGCTTCCGACATGTGGTAAGCAACACAAAGTTCCGCGGCGGGAAATTAACACAGGATGGGGTATACAGTACACGCCAATACTGATGTAACAACATGACCAATGGAAGGTAATAGCTCCTACCTGCGCCGGAGGGCGGAATAGCAAGGAAAGCCACGGACGAGTAGTAACAAGGAAGACAGGAATATGCTGTGCTCTGGATCGTCGGCCTGGTGACGTAGATATCGTGCACTGGAACCGACAGTGAGTGTGGGTGAGTGCTCTGTTTAAATAGTCTCCGGGCTCCTCCCATAAACTCAGGCCACCATTTTGGCCTTCTAATATATATATTTTTTGGACCAATGAAAAAACGGACCCTTTTTTTTTTTTTGCTGATCCGAAAATGATCCGATCCGTGACTCCTGATCCGAGGATCGATCCGATCCGTGAGTTTTTTGATCCGTTGCACCCCTATTTGTGGGTGAGGCAGAGCGTCTTGAATGTCACCCGGTCCTGTACGGACAGCCAGTGGAGGGACCTCAAGACTGGGGAGACTGATTCCCACGGCTTTTTACCTGTTACCAGTCTGGCTGCCGTGTTCTGGACAACTTGTAGACGCGCCATCTGGTATTTTGGTAGTCCTAAGTAGAGGGAGTTTGCGTAGTCGAGTCGTGAGTTGATGATTGTTCCGACAACTACTGCCGTGTCTTCTTTCAGGATAAAGGGTATGAGTCTACGTAGCATGCGGAGCAGATGATGAGAGCTGCTGATGACTGATCCTATTTGTGCATCCATCGTCATGTCTGAGTCGAAGATGACTCCGAGACTTTTGATTTTTTTGCTTGGTGCGATGGTTTGTCCGAGGATGGTGGGTGGTGTCCATGTGGTCCTAGCAATGGATTTCTTATTTGCGTGAAGGATGAGTAGTTCCGTTTTCGATCCGTTAAGTTTGAGGGAGCTTTCGGTCATCCAATTGTCGATCAGTGTGAGGCACTTTCCAAGTTCAAGAAATTGGTCTTTTTTGTTGGTGATTCGAAGGTAAAGCTGCGTGTCGTCCGCATAGGAGTGGTAACGCAGGTCCTGTTTGCTGATGATTTTGAGGAGCGGGCGGATGTAGATGTTGAAGAGTAAGAGGCGAGAGGGGTGATCCTTGCGGGACTCCGCATGTGATGGTCCGTGTTTCTGATGTGAAATCTCCAAGTTTCACGGTCTGAGTGCGATTTTCCAGGAAAGATGCGAACCACGGTAGGGCTGCGTCAGAGACTCCTGCTACTTCTTTGAGTCGCGTGAGCAATATGTTGTGATCTACTGTGTCGAAGGCTGCACTGAGGTCCAGCAGCACTAGGAGACAGGATTCTCCGTCATCTGCTGCTTCAAGGGCGTCATCCCATATCTTGAGAAGAGCCGTTTCTGTGCCGTGGCCTGGGCGAAAGCCTGATTGTAGAGGATCTAGGAGTTTGTGGTCGTCCAGGTGGGGCTGGAGTTGTTGCACTACTGCTTTCTCCATGATCTTGGAGATCGTGTTCAGGCTTGTTACCGGTCTGCGCTGGTTAGGGTCTTTCGGATCGAGGTTGGGCTTCTTTAAGAGAGGTTTTATTATGCCTTGTTTGAGGTTGTCCGGAACCATCCCTTCCCTGAATGATTGGTTTATGGTGTGCGTTATGGTGGGTGCCAAGATGTCCGTGCATTCTTTCAAGAGTTTTGTCGGGATGATGTCGTTTGGGGATGTGTTGTCTCGGAGGCTTCTGATGATGTTTTTTGTGGTGTCGATGGTAATTGGGATCAGCTTGAAATTCATCGAAGTTTTGTTGATTTCTTCTTCTTGCTGTATCTGAGTGGGGTTTATGTTTTTTTTCTGTTGAACTGTTGCCCGAATCTTTTCAATTTTGTCGATAAAAAAGTCTGATAGTTCGTTGCAGAATTCTTGTGTCTCACTTGCAGGGGGCTCCAAACAGGAGGGGTTCATAGCCTTAGAGACTAGTTTAAAAAGTTCCCGTGGATGGTTTATGGCTTTGGAGATGGTGTTTGCGAAATGGTCTTTTTTGGCTTTAAAGATCGCTTTGTGGTAATTATTGGTGAGGGTTCTGTACTTTGTGAGGTTTTCTTTTGATGGGTTCCTCCTCCAGGCTCCTTCAGCTCTTCTGCGTTCCTGTTTCAGTAGAGTGAGAAAGTCATTAAACCAGCCTGAGTTATTTTTTCGGTTGAGAGCTCTGCGTTTTGGAGCGACTGTATCTGCTGTTTGTAGTAGTGCTTTGTTTAAAGCGTTGAGAGTTTGCTCCGTTGAGTGGTTCAGATTTGGTACGTCTATTTTAGTTGCTAGTGTGATTTTGAAGAGCTCAGAGTGTAATTTCTTCTGTGATCTTGCCCAGTGTATAGTTGTTGGGAGTTTGGGTTTTTGAAGGACGGTATTGGTGGTTAATATGAATTTGATGGCGTGGTGGTCCGTCCATGGTAAAAGTCTATTGTCCATGGTGTTGACATTCACGTTTTGTATGAAGATGAGATCCAAAGTGTGACCTGATGTATGTGTTGAAGTCTTTATCAGTTGCTGCAGACCCCGTTCTTCCAGTTGGTCGATGCAGGCGGTGGCAATGGGATCCTGAGTTGAGTTAGCCCAGAGGTTGAAATCCCCAAGTAGCAACAGGTTTTTGGTTTTCAGAGTGTGCGTCGAGAGGAATTCGGAGAAGGGTGTGAGGAGATGCGTTTTTGGTCCAGGTGGTCTGTAGCATAGTAGTATATGGACGGTTTCTTCTGGTGTAGTTTGAAGTTGCAGGGTGAGAGTTTCCATAAAGGGCAGAGAGTTCTGTAGAGTAGGTTTGGTGAGAGCGAGGTGGGATTTGTAGATCACTGCAAGGCCTCCTCCTCTTTGTCCTGTTCTATGTTCGGTTAGGATGCGATAATTTTCGGGCACCAATTCTGCTAAGATGGGGTTACAGTCGGGTGTTAGCCAACTTTCTGTGATAAAGAGGCAGTCTGTATTGTGTTGGACGATGAAGTCGTGGATTTCCTTTCTGTGTTTGACTGCAGATCTTGTGTTGATCAGGGCGCATTCTAAGTGTTGCAGTCGCTGCAGTGGCTTCTCTTTTTTTGGGTTTGGTTGACGGTAGATTCTTAGTAGTCGTTCTTTCTGTAGTGTTTTTTCAGTGGTGGCTGGGAGCGTAGCGGCCAACTTCCTTAAGTTGCGGAGGGTGTCCGCTGCGTACTTGATGATGATCATGGTGGGAGATAAATTGATGACGAAATGCTGGTACTGTAATCCTGTTGATCCAATGATGATGGGGATGGTCCTCGGGGGGGGGGGGGTGGTGCTGTTCCCGGAAGGTTCAGTTGGTATTCGCTCAGTGACAGTGATGAGGATCGGTAAAAATGCTGCAAAAAAAAAAAAAAAGATGGTGACCCGGCCTAACCGCCCCCCTCAGTTGATCCAGAGGAAGGCGAAAAACCCTAGCCTAGCGGCCAATTGCTGCAGCAAGGGAAAAAATTCCTTCCTGACCCCAGTGGCGATCGGAAACCCTGGATCAAGCTGCTAGTGTGGACCCCGGTTAGACTTACCTGGGAGGTGTAGGGTGAGCTAGGAAAAGAACGTGCAGAATGGGGTGGGAGAAAAGGAGGGGGGGGGCCGAGATGGCCCTTACTTACCGGGTTGTGATTATGCTACTGTCCAGATGTCTCTTGTCTGTGGTCCCCTGGGTGTTGATCAGTGTCTGTGTGGCCTGAGCGTTCCCAGGCAGGTCGGCTTAGGGTGGGTGGTGAGGAGTCCTTTTGCCTCAGCTGGGTGTACCAAGATGGCCGCCGGAACCACAGCTAGGCCCGAGCCACGGTCTGTCCTGGTTCTCCTGGCCGAGATGCACTTCGTGGGCCTGTCTGGCTGGAGGCGATGCAGGGGAGGAGGAAACAGGGGAAGCAAAGCCGATGACTGGGGCTGGGCCGCAGCCGCGCTCTTTCCTGCTGCTCAGCCCGCTTAGGGGAAGTGCCCGAGGACACCTGGGAGACCACAGGCGGCAGGCGGCGGCTGCGGCGGCGGATGAACTGGTGAGTGGAGCGGGGGGGGGTCTGGCGGGGTCCCGCGGACTGTGTGCGGCGGATGTCGCCTCGGTGGTCCGGGGGGGGGCTCCGCGGCGGGTGAAAAAATAAACGCCGGACTCAGCTAGGGGGAGCTGGTCGGCGGGCCAGGTGGTCCCGGGGGGGGCTGGATCCCGGGGTGCTGGATGGAGCAGCTGGGGAGGTGAGTAACGGGGTGCCGAAGCGGGGAGAGGGGAGCACTGGGATTCGGCTCTGAGACCGCTCTGGGACAGCTGACAGGAGCTGCTGCAACACACGTACCAAGTTATTGATAGTGTCAGCGTACTCCCCCATTTTTGTTTCCACGTGATCCACCCTGGCAGACACATTATGCAGTTCCTTACCAAGCCCGCGCATGCAGGACATCATATCACCATGCAGCGAGGTTCTAAGGGACACCAACATGTCCTTCAGTGTGGTGTCAAGCACAGGCTGATTCGTGGTGGGAAAGCGGTCGATGGAATCAGGGAGTTCCCTGGTGTCATCCCCAGAGTCCAAACCTGCACTAACCTCTGAAGTAGCAACCGTGCCATCTAGCTTAGGCCGCGTCTTCTCTGGGCTCCCTGATGCGGAGGAAGGGACAGGAGACTGCTTTCTAGCCGATGGGGAGTTTCGTTTTGCTGTCTTGCTTTTAGGTTGAATCGTCTGTGGAGTGCTGGCAGCAGATGGTCCAGGAGATTCGGCGCCGTCCTGTTTTTGCTCCCATGTAAAGTATTCTGTCAGCTTCTGGGGTCGCTGGGAGCCCTTGCGTTTGTTCGTCATCTCTTGGATGGACAGTGGGGCAGTAACGCCAGGAAGGTGAATTTTGATCGCCGCTGGTCAGGCTATGAGTAGATGCTGTATCCCTGTTATTGCCGGAGCTTCGCTCTCATGCGGCCATTCCGGTCTTCCCCCCCTTCCGGGGTATTAAGTTAGCATGACAGAATGTCCCCGGGGAGGAATGGAAGTGCAGGTCAGAGGGAGAGAGAGGAGAGGCCTCTGGGGTGTGCCAAGATGGCCGCCAGAACTCACCCAAGCCTGTAGACACCTTCAGGGGGCCGAAAGAGGTCAAACTGCGGGCTCCGGATGGCAGGCTGGGTGTCTCCGACGTGGTTGAGGGTGACTGCCTGTCGAGGGGTCCGGGATTGAGGGCAGAAACAGCTCCTCCTTAATGGTCTGGAGTCGCAAGATGGCCACCGTGAGTAGGCCCAAGCCGCGGGCTAAATTTGCGGACGTCCGGAGGGTCCCGATCGCTGCCCCAGCGAATTGTCCCAAAGTCTCCCTCCTCTTGGGGCACAGCTGCGGGCGGGTCCCGAGGTGGTCGCCGCTCTTTCCAATGCCGCGGTCGCAGCAGCGGAGCCCGGAGAGCCCCAGGCGCCACAGGCCTCAAGATGGCGGCGGGTCAGCAATGGATGGCGTCGGCTGTACCCCGCTTAGCAGAGCGATCCCACGCCCTAGAGAGCCGTCCCGGGCAGGGATCTGTTCAGGGGGGGACCCAGGATTCCGGTTATTAAGTTTAGGAGGGTCTTCCAGCGATTGCCCGCACAGGATGGCGTTGGATGAAGTCGGGCCTGCCGGAGCCTCTCCAAAGCACGTCTCTCCTCATGCACGTCCAGCCACGCCCCCCTTGTCTATTGTGTTTTAATACTGTGGTGATTAGGCATGAAACATTTTAGCAAATAATATGTGTCATTTAGAAAGGACACCAACTCCTTGGGGGGGGGGGGTACATTTGGCGTACCAACTTGGGAAAACAAAAAAGGAAAAACACACGCCAAAATAAAATGGTGACATAACTTGACAAAAAAAAATGAAAAAAAAATGCAAGAAAAAACAATGGTGACATAAATTGCACAAAAAAATAAATAAAAAAAAAAGTGCAAGAAAAAACAATGGTGACATAAATTGCACAAAAAAAAATGTGCAAGAAAAAACAATGGTGACATAAATTGCACAAAAAAAAAAAAAAAAAAAAAAATGTGCAAGAAAAAAAATGGTGACATAAATTGCACCAAAAAAAAAAAAAGGAAAAAAAAAGAAACATTAAATTAAAAACCAAAACATATAAACATTGACATGTGGAGGACAAAAAGAAAGTTCCAACATCTGGATAGATAGCATCAGCAAGAGAACGGGTTTATTCTAGCAAGAGAATGCCGAAAAACAAGAGGCAATAAACGACACACTAGATATTTAAAAGGACGAATGTGCCATATCACAGACAAACGAGAGTTTTACCTGAACGAGTGCTCCCATCCCCTTATTTTGTCTGAGCATGCGCGTGGTTCTTATCCGCGGATATTGTGTACTAACCAACGGATCTGTCCGTCGGATAGATTCGCAGCGGATAGATTTCTTTAGCATGTCAGCAAATATTCGATCTGCTGAAAAGCGAGTCGACGGATAAATATCCGTGGAAACAGATCCGCTGGAGTGTACACACCATAGGATCTATCCGCTGAAACCCATTTGCTCGGATTTATCCGCGGATGGATTCTATCGTGTGTACGGGGCCTTAGAGCTGCGGAGGCACATCTCCTTGTTTCTCCTACGGTGGAGCGACTGAGGGTGGTAGTCTCCTTATGGAATCGTATCAAATCTTTTAACATGAATAAGATTTCTAAATCTTTGTTATGGGCTAGACCGAAATTTTATGAATACGCCAATAAGCCGCACAGAATGCTAGTTAACAGATTGAGACCACGCCCCTTCCTCTCGATACCTGATCATCTAATGCAGCCAGACGGTACTCCCACATACTGCCCCAAAGCTATGACGCAAGTTTTTGGTGATTTTTATAAGAAGTTGTATAACTGCTTAGGTGGGGATCCGTTGACTCAATTCTCTCAGGTTGACTTTGATGCTTTTATGTCCTCTTTAGCCTTGCCTAAGTTGTCTGGAGACCAACTTTCTATACTTAATGCCCCCGTCTCCCTTGAAGAGATAACCAAGTTTGTGAAAGCTCTCCCCGCTCACAAGTCCCCTGGTCCGGATGGACTCTCATATGTTTACTATAAAACCTTCTCGGAAATTTTGAACCCCCATCTTCAGTCTCTGTTTTCCTCACTGCTCAAGGGCACCGTTCCCCACACCCACTTTCTACACGCATTCCTGACGGTCATCCCAAAACCAGGTAAAGACCCTTCATTGCCAGATAATTACCGCCCCATTGCGCTATTGAATTCGGATTACAAGATTTTTACTAAATTGTTGGCTAACCGACTTTCCCCGCTTCTGACGACTTTAATCCACAGGAACCAAGTGGGATTTGTTCCCACGAGACATGCAGGTGATAATACCAGGAGGACTGTGGACCTGATAGATCTCTTAACTAAAACTAAACAGACAGCAGTTGTCCTCAGCCTAGACGCACAAAAGGCATTTGATCGCCTTAGTTGACCTTTTATGTTTGCGGTCCTCGATAGGTACAGGTTTTCGGGCCCTTTTATTCAAGCCTTGCGAGCCATTTACTTCACCCCCACTTCCCAAGTACAGCTTTCCTCTTGTCTATCTCAGCGGTTCTCCCTAAGTAATGGCACTAGGCAAGGGTGCCCACTGTCACCCTTCCTGTTTATTTTGAGCCAATAGGCAGCACCCAGACATACAGGGAGTCCCGCTGAGGCGGAGAGAATATAAGCTTTCACTTTTTGCTGATGACATCCTACTAACTCTCACTCATCCTTCTACCTCTTTACCTGCTCTACATGATATTCTTTCTATCTTTGGTAGCATGTCAGGGTTTAAGATTAATCAGTCAAAAACAGAAGCTCTACCGATTAATATGTCTCCGGAGATGCTCACATCTCTCAGAGACAAGTTCAACTATCATTGGTGCTCTGCCTCATTGAAGTATCTGGGGGTGTATATCACGTCCTCATATTCCACCTTATATCAAGCTAACTTTCCCCCCATGTTTGCGGAGATAACTCGTCTTTTGAATTTGTGGTCCTCTCTCCCAATCTCCTTATTAGGCAGGATCAACGTCCTAAAAATGTCCATACTCCCTAAGATATTGTATCTTTTCGAGACACTCCCTACTTCTGTCCCGATGTCACAATTGAAACTCCTCCAGAGGAGATGCCTCAGGTTTATCTGGAATAATGCTTCCCATAGGATCGCACAATTGGTAGTTTACGCCCCTAAACATAGAGGTGGGTTGGCGGCACCGGACATTATTAAATACTATTATGCTTCTCATCTCCGTATATTAACCTCTTGGGTGTCTAGGAAGGCCCCTTCCATGTGTGCAGAGATAGAAATGGGGATTAATGCACCAGTGCATCCCTGTTATATGCTATGGCCATCATCCGCTAAATTTATGCCCCAGCTTAGATCTTTATGTCTAGCCCCAATGCTGTTTACCCTAACTACTTGGAGGAGATGTGTGGAGCGGTTCTCCCTCTCCCCCAGGTGTTCCCCTCTGATGAACGTTCTCTTCAATCCAGATATTCCCGATGGCCTGTCATTTGGGAGAATGTATCCCTGGACTCAAGCTGGAATTTTTCAGTTGCGACATTTGGTCAATCCGGTCACGCGCATCTTTCTATCTTTCTCAGAATTGCAAGCAAAATACGATCTGCTGACTTCTCTTCAGTACTCTTATCTACAATTTAAGCATTTTTTCCTCTCCACGTTCCCCTTGTTATCACTAGAGAGACCCACGGATGTTGAGCTTTTGTGTGTAGCAGGTCCCTATGCACGTAAGCAGATTTCATCAATATATAACATTTTGCATGAAACCCCCCCTCTGACGGACTCCACGCATAGCTATATGAACAAATGGTCTACTATACTAAAGTGCCCGATTTCGTTGCTAAATTGGGGGAAAATATGGGCTAATACTTCGAGGATTTCGCACTGTGTAGTGCATAGGGAGACTGCCCTTAAAATTTAGCTATTTTGGTATAGGACCCCAGACTTACTGCATGCCCGTGACCCTACCCTCTCTAAGTTATGCTGGAGATGCGTGGGGGCCGTGGGCTCTCTTTTTCATATTTTCTGGGAATGCCCTCTCATTGGCCCTTTTTGGATAAAGATTCAAGAGCTCCTACAGTCGCTGCTATCCCATCCCGTACCCTTATCGCCTTTACATTTCATATTGGGCCTACCCCTTACGGGTCTGCCTAAGACATTGCAAAAACGTATGTCTTTTGTCCTTTTAGCTGCAAAAAGAGCCATTCCTAGGCTCTGGCTCTCCACTTCACCCCCTACTATTCACCAGGTTCTCTCAATTATAATAGATACACGTAGGATGGAACATTTAACTGCTAAGATTGAAGATACCTTGCCTTTATTTGAGAGCATTTGGAAAACGTGGGATGATTCCGAGTTCTCATCCGGTTTCCTATCTGAACCCTCTCAAGAGTCTTGATTCCCATGGTGCATATTTTATTTTATTTTTTATTTTATTTATTTATTTATTTATTTATTTATTTTTTATTTTTTTTATTCTTTCTTTGTTTTCATTTTCTTGTTCTTTTTATATCTTTTCTGGTAATGGCTGAATTTTTTTTATAGTTCTGTCTGTTTTGGACTGTGGTTAGCTTGCATTGCCTTGATGCTTGATTATCTTGCATGTTTGTGTCAGATTGTGCCTATATCTCCACATTGTCTAAGATTTGTCAGCTATGTATTACCAAAAGTTTAATTTACTTGTTACATTGTCATACACTGTATACTCTTTTTGAAAATTTCATAAATAAACAATAAAAAAAAAAAAAAGACTGCTCTGCAAGATGCTCTGCAAGATGAATTGCTTTGATTTCTAATGACTGTTAATGTTTGCTCTACATAATATTTTTATGCGACTGTTAATGAGATTTTAAGAGGAGCCCCCTGATTGTCTCCTGCAACTAGGTATAAAAAAACTAAAAAAAAAAGGAAAAAAAAACTATAAAACCATAAAGTTACAAATTAAAGTGAAAATTACCTGAGTTGATTGATTGATCGATCGATCGTGTTTTTCTCTGGAGTGCTTTTTTCCGGCACAGCAGAAAAGAGGGAAGTTAGAATGAGAGGCCGTCCAGTAAGAGGAGCGGTAGCCAATGCCCCCAAAACTAGTGCTAGCCCAGGCACTATTAAAAAATACATGACTCAAAATGGCTCTAAAGACAGTTTTGGGAAAATTGCGGGGGCCAAAAGTAGACTGTCGGAGGGCCAATTGGAAAATAGTCAAAGAAGGCAATCGGAAATTAGGATAATTGGAGAAACAGAGGAGGTAGCTGCAGGACTAAGCGGAGCAAGTTATATAGATCAACCCCCAAAAGGGGAGTTATTAGAGATGTTTTCAAAGTTGCAAATATCTATCACTCGGATGGAGCATACGTTAAAAAATTAGATATCGATAGTACATGATTATATGAATCACCTATTAAGAAGAGTTGAAGAAACAGAGGAAAAACTGGACAGCCAGGCAGTGGAAGTGATAGAGTTAAAAAAAACAGATGAAGGACTTACAGAATAATCAAAGGAATATGCGGTACAGAATGGAAGATCAAGAAAATCGGAACCGGAGGAAAAACTTGAGGATCCAAGGTTTACCAGATCAGGAAGGAGAAGATCTTCAAGAAAAATTGGATAACGTTTTTGGCCAATTATTGGGAAAAATTTAAAATGAAAAAATTAAATTCGAAAGGTTCCATTGGATTAGAAAACCTATGGAATTGGCTGCGGAAATACCCAGAGATGTGATTGCGAGATTTCATAACTTTCAAGATAAAGAACAAATCTGACAGGCCCTGAAATCTAGACCCGCAAAGTTTAATAAGGTAAATTTACAGATCTTTCCGGATCTTTCTACCGAGACCCTGTCCAGAAGGAGATTATTAAAACCCCTACTGGAACACCTTAAAGCGTATAATATTCAATATTTTTGGGGTTACCCTGCATGTTTAATGGGGAGAAAGGAAGGTAGGTCTGCAACCTTAAGGTTTCCTGAAGAGCTGGATAAGTTCTGCAAGAGACTTGATATCCCTCTGATAGATATACCCGGCTGGAGCGAAACGCATGAAAAAACATCCGATACACTTGAACAACAGACTTGGCACCTCATCTCAGGAAATAAAAGAGGAAAATAGATATATAGTGGAAATAAAACAAAAATGAGGGAGTATTAGGGCGGCTTTAAATGGAGGCGGGAGGGACGGGGATAAGGGTCCAAGAAACCATGGCTTGGAGCGTTTGGGAGAGGAGGAGGGGGGAATGGGGAATGGTACGGGGAAAGAGTCAATTTATAAGCGATATATGTTTAAGCAGGGGCGTGGACGCTGGGGTCGGGTGGCAGTAGTTGTCAGCGCTCAACCTCTGGGGGGAGAACCGTAGGGTCGGATGGAGAAGGAGGGCCACGGATCCTTGAGCCTTTTGAAGGCTGCAATCCCCCAATATGATAGGGGTGGTAGGGGAGGGTTTGGGGGGGGGGGTAGGCTTGGCATGAGATGTTGTGGGTGGGGGGAGGTGGGTGGGTCTAAGATAGGGGGGGTCGGTTTAGTTTGGGGTTCTCTCCGAATCTTCAGTGTAGTGATGTTAGATGCAGCTGCATACGGTTGACATCAAAACCTGGCGATATACCATCCGGCAGATAATATAGGAACCCTAAAAATTCTTTCGTATAATGTACGTGGTCTGAATAATCCCATAAAAATAAGTAACATTCTGAGAGAACTAAAATATCTTAAAGCAGATATAGTTCTATTACAAGAAACACATATTTCACTGGACTCTAATCTTAAAATAAGCTCACATGATTACCCGCTATGGTATTATGGGGACTCACCGATTAAACGTGCTAAGGGAGTTGCCATTGGTTTTGCCAGGGGAGTTATATTTGCCCTGGGGGAGAGAATGGTAGACCCCGAGGGGCGCTATCTTTTCCTCAGGGGCAAATTAAACGAAGTCGACTACTCTATAGCTAATGTCTATGTCCCAAACCAAAACCCTGTTAAATTTCTCAAGGGAGTAATTGAGAGGTTAATGGATTTAAAATATGGCAGGGTAATTATGGCCGGAGACATGAATCTTTGCCTAGACCCAGATGCCGATTGTACATCGCGTGTACAGCGGGGCGGGAATGCACAATGGAAATCACTTAAAAAGAAATTACATCAACATCAATTGATGGATGTATTGAGAATACAACATCCAAAAGTACGCGACTACTCATTCCGCTCTGCTGTACACGGGACGTATTCTAGAATTGACTTATTTTTGGTGGACCATGGATCTTTGGAGACAGTCAAAAGTTCCGATATTGGAATAGTAACTCTGTCGGATCATGCTCCAGTATCAATCAATTTAAACATAGCGGGAATACAAAAGAACAATAGAACATGGAAAATTAATGAGGACATCATGCAAGATGAAGAGGTCGTAGATAAGATCAAAAGGGAATTAGAACTGTATTTTAAAGAAAATAGTTCAGAACATCTGTCAGAAGCATTAGTATGGGAAGCTCACAAAGCCTATATTAGAGGTATTCGGAACAGCTAAACAAAAAAGAAAGTAGGAAGAAACGTGATGAGTTACATAAAACAATCCTTGATCTCGAACAGAGACATAAACTAACAGGTGATTGCGTAGCTGGACACTCGGTTATTCTAAAAAGGATGGAACTAAGGGACCTTATTGAACAAGAAAATAGATCAGCCTGTCTTAAAGTTAAAAAAGAGAGGTACCAATGGGGGACTTGTCGGTTAAATATCTAGCCAAAATGTTAAAAAACAAATCTACAAGAAATTTTATTGAATGCATACAAACGAGTAAAGGAAATACGGTATATACAACCCCTGAGATTGCGGGAATATTCCAAGAATATTACAGGAGGCTGTACGCGATATCTCAAAACGATCCCCCTGAGAAAGCGAAAAGGAGATCAGAATATAAAAAAAAATTCTTAGAGGAAGCAGGTCTAAAAAAAATACCAGTAGATAAACTTAATTTTCTAGAGGACCCTATAACAGAAATGGAAATTAGGATAAACCTAAGTGAGTCTCCAATAGGGAAAAGCCCAAGCCCTGATGGACTAACAACTGCGTATTATAGGAAATTTAGTGATATCTTAGTTCCTAGGATGTGTTCTTATATGAATGGCATTGGCACTAATTGGGATATTCGTCGTGAGGCACCAGAGCAGTGGTTCTCAACTCATGTCCTCAGGGCCCACTAACAGGCCAGATTTGCAGGATAACTGAAATACTTCACAGGTGATATAATTTGCTGCTCAGGGATTGCAGTATTCTAGTCTGCATCTCCCCAAGGTAATACTTAAAATCTGGCCCGTTAGTGGGCCCTGAGGACAGGAGTTGAGAACCACTGCACTAGAGGCTGCAATTACGATTATCCCTAAAGAAGGTAAAGACCCTTTATTGTGTTACCGACCTATCTCCCTATTAAATGCGGACGTAAAGTTGTTCGCCAAAATCTTAGCTGGTAGAATGAAGAATATCATGAATAAACTGGTATATAATGATCAAGTAGGGATAACAGTATTTAGACACTGTTACTGATACAGAGAATAAAAGATGGTAAGCCCCCAGGTCTACTACTGTCGATAGACGCTGAAAAAGCTTTCGACAGAGTAGACTGGGGATATCTTCAGACTACTTTAGAGTTTTATGGGGTAGGCCCCAAGATGTTGGGGTGGATAACAGCTCTATATAACCACCCAACTGCCAGGGTTAAGGTAAATGGGATGGTATCCATGCTTTTTGAGATGTTTAACGGGACCCAACAAGGTTGTCCCTTGTCACCCTTATTGTTTATCTTGTCTTTAGAACCTTTACTGTCTACGATCAGAAATAACCCTGACATTGAGGGGATACAGACAGAAGACAGAGAACATAAAATTGTGGCTTACGCCGATGATATTCTGTTATATATAGTGAATCCAACTACATCTCTCCCTAACCTTTTAAAAACTCTTAAAGTCTACGGAGAAGTTTCTAATTTTAAAATTATTCCCTTAAAATCCGAAATCCTGAATATTAGTGTGAAAGTACAGAACGTTAGCAGATATAAAAAAGATTTCCCATTTATTTGGAGAGATACTGTATTAAAATACCTAGGTGTCAATATAACAACATCTCTTGTGTCAATTTATCAGCATAATTTTATTCCACTATTGAACGATATTAAAATGGATTTAAACAATATTGCTTCCAGACAGAGGTCCATATTAGGAAGAATAAATAGTTTCAAAATGTTAACTCTGCCCAAGATCCTATATAAATTACAAATGCTGCCGATTGCAATACCAGAAGTATATTTTAAAACGTTAAAAATGTTATTAATTAGATTCATATGGCGGAAAAAGAAAGCGCGCATAAGCATGTCTATACTAACTAGAGACAAGGCGCAGGGTGGTTTGGGGTTACCAGACATCAAGGCATATTATATGGCCATTCACATGACACGGGTGGTTGAATGGGTTAGAGAAAATAAAGAAAAACTATGGGTTAAATTGTAAAGTAGTTTAAATAAAGCTAGGTTAGGGAAGGAGATTTGGATTCCGGCACAATTTAGACAGTCAAAAGGGCACTTGTACACGATTACATGGACATCTATGTTAATATGGGATAGGGTTCACAAAAACGAAAAATGGGGATATAATTCCTTATTAATCCCACTATATGATACAAATTATTTTGCACCGGGTAAAGTAAGCTTGTCTGGGAGTTGGATTAAAAAAACTGACGTAAAATTAAGGGATATACTGAAAGATGGCAAAATCTGTACTTATCAGGAACTTTGGGAACACAAAGAAATGTTTGAGTTGAATTGGCTGAGATACCTACAGTTGAAACATTTTGTGGACTCCCTTCCTCATCCGATCAGGCTAGAGGGAAACCTGCTCCCATTAGAGCGTATGTGCCTAGCCCTGAGCGGAGGAGGCGGGATCTCACAGATCTATAAAATACTGTCGGGCCTAAAAAATAAGGGGCTACCTCCGTATATAAAAAAATGGGATGAGGAGTTGGCAACAGGGGATATTGAGAACGATTTTGGGAAAATATTGAAGATGGCGCACATCACATCAACTCACTGTGGGATGATAGAAATGAATTTTAAATGTATATCACGATGGTATATCGCCCTGGATATTGCACATAGATTCCAAGGGGAGACTTCCAGATTTTGTTGGAGGGGTTGTATGGAACCCGGAACCATGTCGCACCTTGGATGTGCCCTAAAATCCATAGATACTGGTATAAAGTTGTATCAGTAATCAAGGAAATTACTGGAATTAAAATAGCAATCGACCCGTGGGTGTGCTTGTTCCATGGGACAAACATGACTAGTAAACAATATATGAGAACCTTGCTCCCCCATAAGGATGAGCCGAACACCCCCCTGTTCGGTTCGCATCAGAACTTGCGAACATACCAAATGTTCGTGTAAACTTTAGAACCCCGTTAAAGTCTATGGGACTCGAACATTTGAAATCTAAAGTGTTAATTTTAAAGGCTAATATGCAAGTTATTGTCCTAAAAAGTGTTTGGGGACCTGGGTCCTGTCCCAGGAAACATGTATCAATGCAAAAAAAAAGTTTTAAAAACTGCCGTTTTTTCAGGAGCAGTGAATTTAATAATGCTAAAAGTGAAACAATAAAAGTGTAATATTACTTTAAATTTCGTACCTAGGGGGGTGTAAAGTCAGCATGTGAAAAAGCGCATGTTTCCCATACATCGAACTGTCCCTGCACAAAGTGTCATTTCTGAAAGAAAAAAAGGCATTTAAAACCGGCTTTGCGGCTCTAATGAATTGTCGGCTCTGGCAATTCAGAGATGATTCATTCATAAAAAAAAAAAAAAAAAAAAAAGCTGGGGGTCCCCCCAAATTCCATTAACAGGCCCTTCAGGTCTGATATGGATATTAAGGGGAACCCCGCCGTCAATTTAAAAAAAAAATTACGTGGGGTTCCCCCCAAATATCCATACCAGACCCTTCAGGTCTGGTGTGGATTTTAAGGGGAACTCCACCCCAAATTTTTTAAAAAAATGGCGTGGAGTTCCCCCAAAAATCCACACCAGACCCTTATCTGAGCATGTTAACCTGGCTGGCTGCAGAAAAGAGGGGGGGACAGAGTGCGGCCCCCCCCCTCTCCTGAACCGCACCAGGCTACATGCCCTCAACATGGGGAGGATGTCCCCATGTTGATGGGGACAAGGGCCTCATCCCCACAACCCTTTTTTATTAATAAAGGATTTTTTTCTACGGTGTCTGTGTGTTTTTTTTTTACTATTTACACTTCCTTCGTGAAATGGTAGAGGTACAGTGTACCCCATTACCAATTCACATGGGGGGGGGGCAGGATCTGGGGGTCCCCTTTGTTAAAGGGGTCTTCCAGATTCTGATAAGCCCCCGCCCGCAGACCCCCACAACCACCGGGCAAGGGTTGTGGGGATGAGGCCCTTGTCCCAATCAACATGGGGACATCCTCCCAATGTTGAGGGCATGTGGCCTGGTGCGGTTCAGGAGAGGGGGGCCGCACTCTGTCCCCCCCTCTTTTCTGCGGCCGGCCAGGTTAACGTGCTCGGATAAGTGTCTGGTGTGGATTTTTGGGGGAACTCCACGCCATTTTTTTTTAAAATTTGGAGTGGAGTTCCCCTTAAAATCCACACCAGACCTGAAGGGTCTGTTATGGATATTTGGGGGGAACCCCACGTCATTTTTTCTTTAAATTGACGGGGTTCCCCTTAACCTCCCTGGCGGTATGATTCTTTCAGAAAAAAGGTGCTGAAAGCGGTACCATTATTTGCAAGGAATATTGGTGATTTGTACTGTAGGCCTGTAATTTTTAGGAATAACTCACTTAAATCTGACCAAACAAGAGTCTTGTAGGCATCCCGGGTATGAATTTAAAAAAAAAACAAAATTATAAATTATAATATAATAAATAATTATAAATAATTATAACAAATAATAATATAATTATAATAAAAATTATTCAATAATGTAATCAACTCAAAATCACTGAAATTTGCTCAGTTGCAGAATTGTCGCTGTCATTACTTTTATTTTTTATGACGAATTTCCCCACAAATCACTATAGCACAATTCTGCAAGTGATTATAATTTATTATCACTGTTTTCTAGCTGCTCTAAAACCATTTTTGACATAAAAAGACACTTTTGGTTGCTATGGACAATCTACAGTTTGCAGGCAGAAAGAACAGTTTTTATTATATAAAAGTACATGTAGGACACTGGGAAGACCACTAGGGACAAGGTGGGTGCGTATTTTTTACATACAGTACTGTAATCTATAAGATTACAGTATACTGTATGTAATGTGTTTGTTTACGTTTTTGAATTTGGCGCCGTTCTCCGCTCCCGCGCATCGTAACGTCGCAGGGAACGGAGATCGGCGGCACAGGAGGACGCTGTGTGAATCAAGCGAGGTCCCGCTCGCTCACACAGCGCGGTGGCATTGCTGGATCCAGGGACAAGGTAAGTAAACACTGTCTGTGGATCCAGCGAGGCAAGCCCGAGTCTGACTCGGGGTTACCGATCCTAGCACAAAAATCTAACCCCGAGTCAGACTCGGGAATACCGCCAGGGGGGTTAATATCCATATCAGACCTGAAGGGCCTGTTAATGGAATTTGGGGGGACCCCCAGCTTTTTTATTTTTATTTTTTATGGATGAATCATCTCTGAATTGCCAGAGCCGACAATTCATTAGAGCCGCAAAGCCGGTTTTAAATGCCTTTTTTTCTTTCAGAAATGACACTTTGTGCAGGGACAGTTCTATGTATGGGAAACATGCGCTTTTTCACATGCTGACTTTACACCCCCCTAGGTACGAAATTTAAAGTAATATTACACTTTTATTGTTTCACTTTTAGCATTATTAAATTCACTGCTCCTGAAAAAACGCCAGTTTTTAAAACTTTTTTTTGCATTGATACATGTTTCCTGGGACAGGACCCAGGTCCCCAAACACTTTTTAGGACAATAAATTGCATATTAGCCTTTAAAATTAACACTTTAGATTTCTCCCATAGACTTTAACAGGGTGTTCCGCGGCTTTTCGAATTTGCCGCGAACACCCCTAATTGTTCGTTGTTCGCCGAACAGGCGAAAAGGCAATGTTCGAGTCGAACATGAGTTCGACTCGAACTCGAAGCTCATCCCTACTCCCCCATATCCTGAATGCAGCAAAGAGCTTAATCCCTAAACAGTGGAAAGATCCCGAGAGCCCAACAATGAGGAATTGTCTTGGTAAGATAAATGACATTTATTATATTGAACAGCTTAAGTTTATGGGGGAGGAAGGTGAAGGGGGATTTAAATTGAAATGGCAGGACTGGGTCCATTATAAGTCATCACAGAGTTATCTAGTTCAGATGGTATAGGGTAGGAAGCGCATTTTAGTAAAAGTTGATAAGTTAAGAGACTGAGGTTCGGAGAGAAAGGGGAGGGTTTGGGTATGGGGGGGGGCGAGTGGGGGGGGGGTTGGGTTAGTGGACTTGGGTAGGGGCGGTTTGGGTTAGTGGACTTGGGTAGGGGCACTCTGGTTTTATTACTATGTAAACGTTTGCACTTTTTGTACTTTGCCATTCTGGGGCCATATCGGCTTAATATGTCTATAAATACATAATGACATAACAAACAAAGCAAAAAAGTAATTTCCTACCATGATGCGAACCAGGATGGAGACAGCGTATGAATGCAACATTGATTATGTCTCCGGTTAGTGTTCTCGAAAAAAAAGAAAAAAAAATAGAGAATAGCTGTTTAATTACCAAAACAGACTATATTGCTGCCACAATATACATACATGTATTAATGATGAAAACCCATGTAGTCACCAAAAAATTATATTATATGGGCACAGTGATGGTTATTGATGAGCACAGCGAGGGTTATTGATGGGCACACAGTGAAGGTTATTGATGGGCACACAGTGAAGGTTATTGATGGGCACACAGTGAAGGTTATTGATGGGCACGCAGTGAAGGTTATTGATGGGCACAGTGAGGGTTATTAATGGGCACAGTGAGGGTTATTGATGGGCAACATTGAGGCTTATTGATGGGCACAGTGACGCTGCATTTATGGGCACAGTGAGGCTTATTGATGGGCAGTGACGCTGCATTGATGGGCACAGTGAGGCTGCATTGATTGGTAGTGAGGCTGCATGGACGGGCACAGTGAGGCTTCTTGATGCGCACAGTAAAGCTGCATGGATGGGCACAGCGAGGCTGCATGGATGGGAACAGTAAAGCTGCATGGATGGGAACAGTGAGGATGCATTGACGGGGCACAGTAGAGCTGCATGGATGGGCACAGCAAGGCTGTATGGATGGGCACAGTAAAGCTGCATGGACAGGCACAGTGAAGCTGCATGGACGGGAACAGTGAAGCTGCATGGACGGGAACCGTGAGGCTGCATGGATGGGCACCGTGAGGCTGTATGGATGGGCACAGTGAGGCTACATTTGATGGACACAGTGAGGCTGCATTGATCTCCTGTATCATGCCCACAGCCTCTAACCATCTCGTGTATCATGTCTGCAACCTCTGGCCATTTCTTGTTTTTTATCATGTCTGCAGTCTCTGAGGGGGAGTCAACAGTGGGAGCACCACCAGGAGAAGTCAGATTTGTGTGGACTCTTGTAGGAGACTATAAGAAAACCAGAGCCACCAAGCTGGAGCCGACTGACTAAGCCTTGCATGGTGCACCTGAGAGGAGGTCAGTGACAGCGCTACCAGGCCAGTCTGAGGGGGGGGTCACTGATGTAAGGAGGGAGTGAATACAATAATGTAAGGGGCACTGATATAAAAGGTTTCCCCCTCATATTAGTAACCCCCCTTATCTTAGTGTGTTCTTTCTGCAGAAAGTGGTCTCTGGTCATCAGAGTCCCCCCCACATTCTCAGAGTCCCTGGTGCCCCCCTTGATGATCGCTCCACTTTTAACTGGCATTTGCTGTTATAGATATAAAGCCCTATGTGCTTTCATATCTGTTTTATCTATATACTAGCTGAATACCCGGCGTTGCCCGGTCTTGGGGAGGAAAATCATAGTAATATAAATATACCCATCTTTTATATAAGGGTGTAGGTAAGGGTTAATTTAACTGTCATATATTTTTATTTGGCATATAAGTAATATGTGTACCAGGTATTATGGAAATATCTCCAGGCATACAGAAGTTATGTGGGAACATACATTTCCCATTGATTTGCATGGGACTTTAAACAAAAGCCCGACCCTCACAAATGGGGGTAGTTAAGGGATAAATTAACTATCCTATAGTTTAAGTGGACATATAAGTAACATGTGACCAAGTGTTATAGAAATATGTACAGCCGTTTGGAAGTTATGAAGTAACATGTATTTCCCATAGAGTTGAATGGGACTTTAAAGGAAAACCCCGACCATGGCAAATGAGGGTGGGTAAGGGTTAAACCACCTATCCTATGTTTGTTGCTGACATATAAGTAACATGTGTGCCAAGTTTCATGTTAATATCTTTAGCCGTTTGGACGTGATGCTGGAACATACATACATACATACATGCATACATACACACACAGACACGTTGAGTTTTATATATATAGATAATACACTCTTTAAATGTGCTTTAAAATGCATGGTTTTCCCTTTTATGAGTAAGAAAATTACGTTATGCTGTTGGGCTGGTATAATAATGCTATGGGGCTGGTATGAATTTTTTTCCAGGGCTGGTTTTAATTCCCAGTCCTGCTAGTGAGTGGGATAATGTCGGTATCATGATTGCGGGTCTCGTTTTAGGTGAGCACCACAGAAGGTAGTCCAGTATGTAGTTAGGGATTGCCTGCCTTTTTATGTGAACACAGTCTGGATGCGCCGACTTGGAATAAATGGTCGAAAGTTGGGCCAGTTGGGCAGCTCGTGATACCAGACAAGATTCGGAAGGCCTATTCCACCCCTATGTCTTGTTCGGTAAAGAGTCCCCTTGTAAATTCTATATTCTTTTGCAGCCCATATGAATCGGAGGATTTTAGACTGAAATTTCCTAAGTTGGTCTCTACGAATCAGGATTGGGTGTGCCCTGAAGAGATAAAGGATGCGTGGTAATAGATTCATTTTTATTGAGTTCACTCTGGCTAACCAAGAAAGACCTAATTTACCCCAATGTGAGAGGTCTTACGCTAGTTTGCGACACATAGGAGGGAAGTTAATCTCATATAAGTGGTCTATTGAGGTTGCCAGAATGACCCCCAAGTAGGGAATACACAAATCGTGCCATTAAAATTGTTACCTTTTCCTTTAGGTGTGCAACAAGGTGTTCTTGTAAGTTTACATTCAATGCCGTAGATTTGGAGTAGTTGACCTTGAGTCCCGCAACTGCACTGAAGTTATCTAATAGCTTGCAAATGTTAGGTAGTGATTAGGGATGAGCCGAACACCCCACCGGTTCGGTTCGCATCAGAACCTTCGAACGGACTGAACGTTCGTGCGAACTTTAGAACCCAATTGAAGTCTATGGGACTCGAACGTTCGAAATTAAAAGTGCTAATTTTAAAGGCTAATATGCAAGTTATTGTCCTAAAACAGGTCTGGGGACTTGCCCCAGGGGACGCTTAACCACTTAAGACCCAGACCTTAACTAAAGGACCCAAGGTGTTTTTACAATTTGGCACTGCGCTGCTTTAACTGGTAATTGCGTGGTCATGCAATGTTATACCGAAACAAAATTTGCGTCCTTTTCTTCCCACAAATAAAGCTTTCTTTTGATGGTATTTGATTGCCTCTGCGATTTTTATTTTTTGCGATATAAATGGAAAAAGATCAAAAATTTAGAAAAAAATATATATTTTCTACTTTTTTTATAAGAAAAATCGAATAAACTAAATTTTAGTCAAACATTTAGGCCAAAATGTATTCAGCCACAGGTATTTAGTAAAAAAATATTGCAATAAGCATATATTAGGGATGAGCTTCGCATTCGACTCGAACCCATATTCGAATCGAATATTGCCTGTTTGATCGTTCGTCAAATTACAAACAAACCGGGTCGTTCGCGCCAAATTCGAGTGATGCGCCAGGCCCATAATTCACTGCGGCATTGCGCGCTGATGATTGGCCAAGCATGCACTATGACCCGCATGCTTGGCCAATCACAGCACGCAAAAAACGGAGAGCCATAATTGGCCAAAGCCAGGGTGGCTTTGGCCAATTAGGGCTCAGGGCTTTAGCACATGCCCCACACTATAAAAGGCTGCCTGCTGGGCGGCCTTGTGTAGTGTGTTCCAGCGCTGGTTAAAGGTCAGACAGAGAGAGAGAGATTGTCTTTTTTTCTAACTAGATAGAGCAGGCAGGCTAGTCAGTTAAATTTACAGTGTGTAGAGGATATATATACATCCCAGGAGTTGTACATATATTTATACACTGTATAGTATAGTTACATTAGTCCTTCCAAATCTGTCAGGCAGTTGATTGTGCTAGCTGCAGTGTTCTCACTTACAGTGGGTAGAGGATATATATATATCCCAGGAGTTGTACATATATTTATACACTGTATAGTATAGTTACATTAGTCCTTCCAAATCTGTCAGGCAGTTGATTGTGCTAGCTGCAGTGTTCTCACTTACAGTGTGTAGAGGATATATATACATCCCAGGAGTTGTACATATATTTATACACTGTATAGTATAGTTACATTAGTCCTTCCAAATCTGTCAGGCAGTTGATTGTGCTAGCTGCAGTGTTCTCACTCACGTGTTGTATTGCCCGTGTGCTCAGTGCACCTAAACCCATTTGATTTATAGTGCAGGTGTGCTAATCACTGTGCACCTAGACCCATTTGGCTTATATTGCAGGTGTGCTCAGTACTTTGCACCTAAACACACGTGGTTTATAGTGCAAGTGTGCTAATTACTTTGCACCTAAAGCTACGAGGTGTGTGTTCTGACTTTGTCCTCTGCAGGCCATTATAATGTCTGGAAGGACAACAAAGAGAGGCAGAGAGTCACGAGGGCAAGCAGGCTCTGCATCTAGAGGCAACAGTGCTGGTGGTGGACACGGTGCATCCTCTTCAGCACGTGGCCGTTGCACACGCTTGTCCTACTTTTCGGGAGCTGGCCATGTTGAGCCTCAACGTGCAGACAAATTGGTAGAGTGGATGAGCAAGCCATCCTCATCCTCCTCATCCTCTCTCACCCAGGCTCAGGGTACTTTGTCTGGCAAATTAGCTGCCAAGGCGTCCTCTTCCCTCTGCTCAATGGCATCACTTAATCCTTCCCTAGTCCCACCATGTCCTCCTGAGGAGTCCCCCGAACTGTTTCAACACAGTGTTGGGTACATGCTGCATGAAGATGCACAGCGTTTTGAAGGTTTCGATGATGGAACACAGATAGAGGAAGGCAGTAATGTGAGTCCAGAGAGAGGGGGTGCCCGAGAGGGACAGCAATCTGGCAGTCATGTTCCCCCAGCTGCAGGATACTGCCAGGTTTTCGACAGTGATGAGGAGGGAGGGGATGATGAGGTCACTGACTCTACGTGGGTGCCTGATAGGAGAGAGGAGGAGGAGGAGGCACAGGCACATCTCCAAAGAGGCAGAATGCCCTCCAGGGGCCAGCTTAAGGGCAGCACACCAACTGCATTACATCGCAGAGCTACGCCTGTGCAGGGCGCTGCTGTGTCTCAACGTTACTGCAAAAGTTCTTTGGTGTGGGCCTTTTTTGAGACATGTGCATCAGATCGCACAATTGCTATTTGCAACATATGTCTCAAGCGTATCTCGCGTGGCCAAAACATCACCCGCTTGGGCACCACATGCTTGACCAGACATATGTCGACCTGCCATGCAGTTCGTTGGCAAGCATACCTGAAAGACCCACAACAAAGAACAAAGTGGACCTTCCCTTGCCCCTCATCAGCTGGGATCTCCAACCCCACTAGACCCTCAGTCCTCTCTGAAGCCTGCACTGATAGGACTGAAGGTGTAGAATTAGGTGTGTCACAACCTAGTAGTACATGCGGGCAATCTACTATCGGTACACCGATGTCAGATTGTACCAGCCAAATTTCCCTGCCCCAGCTGCTGCAGCGCCGAAAAAACTAATCTCCCAGCCATTCACATGCCCAGCGGTTGAATGCTAGCTTAGCTAAATTGCTTGCACTTCAACTGCTGCCATTTCAGTTGTTAGATTCTGCCCCCTTCCGTGAGTTTGTGGAATGTGCGGTACCTCAGTGGCAAGTTCCCAAATGCCACTTTTTCTCACGGAAGGCGATTCTGGCTCTCTACCGGCATTGGGTGACTCTGCTGGCAGCTGGGAAGGATGCAGGGCAAGGTACAGTAGTGTTGGAGGTTGTTCCGCCACCACGCCTCCAAAACACTACTACTGGTTGTGACACACCTCTCTCCTCCACCCCCTCCTCTTCTTCTTCCTCTCTGGCCTCTTCCTGTGCTGATGTGTCCTCGGAACCAGCAATGCAGGCAATGAGATGCCATGCGGTGCTAGAGCTGGTGTGCTTGGGAGACAGGAGCCACACTGGGGCAGAGGTTCTGTCAGCTCTGCAGGGGCAGGCTCAGAGGTGGTTGATGCCACGCCAGCTTAAGCCAGGAATGGTGGTTAGCGACAATGGCACCAACCTCCTCTCTGCGCTGCGACAGGGACAACTGACCCATGTGCCCTGTTTTGCGCATGTCCTGAATTTGGTGGTGCAGCGGTTCTTGGGCAGGTACCCGGGCTTACAGGATGTCCTGAAGCAGGCCAGGAAAGTCTGTGTGCATTTCCAAAAGGTCATATAATGCCACTGCTCGACTGACAGACCTCCAAAGGGAATACTACCTGCCCAAGAACCGACTAATCTGTGACATGCCCACCAGATGGAACTCTACATTGGCCATGCTGCAGCATCTGCACACGCAGCAGAGGGCCATCAATGAGTACCTGTGCCAATATGGCAGCAGAACTGGGTCAGGGGAGCTTGGGTTTTTTTCCCGACACCAGTAGGCCTTGATCAGGGATGCATGCACTGTCCTATCACCATTTGAGGAGGCCACAAGGATGGTGAGCAGTGACAGTGCATGCATCACTGAGACTGTTATACCTGAAGGGTTCCACATGTACTGGCACTTTAAGGCTGGCTCCACCCAGCAGTGATGACAAGGGTCAAGGGGCATAGTAGCCATCTTAGAGAGACCACATGTAGGAAGCAGAGAGAGATAACCTGTAATGTCCTGAGATGCATGTTGCAGTGTACAGGCTGTACTGAATAAACATCCATTGTTCCAGCCCAGAGTCTTGTGTCCCTCACAACACAGAGGATATAACAGTGGCGACGAGGATGGGATTTACAAAGTGTCTATCAGTCTGAGAGAGAGACAAAGACATTGTGGATTGTCACCTGGATAAAAGCAATCACAGATCCCAGCAGGAAAATGTCATTAATCGGGACATTAAGTGAGTTTGATGGAGAACAGACATCCTGGACTTCCTGGGTTGAGAGGCTGGAACAGTATTTCAGTGCAAATGACATCCCAGACAACAGGCAAGTAGCAGTATTTCTGACAGTGGTTGGGGCCAAGACATATGACACTCTTAGAGATCTGCTTTCCCCTGTAAAACCAGCAGCTAAGACATTGGCAGAGCTGCTGACACTGCTAGAGGATCACTTCCAGCCTAAACCATTAGAGATTGCAGAAAGATTTTGCTTCTATCAGAGGCAGCAACAGACAGGTGAAGAGATTAAAGTTTATGTGCTCGCCCTTCGCAGACTAGCCTCGACCTGTTCTTTTGGGGACTACCTACCTACTGCACTGAGAGATAAGTTTGTCATGGGACTGAATTGTGAGTCAACACAAAAGAGACTGTTAACAGAGAAAGACCTTACCCTTACAAAGGCAATTGAGATAGCTTCAGTGATGGAAATGGCTGTGAAAGATACAGAGGAATTGAACCCCCAGAGCAGAAGGGAAGAGGTAAAGCAGGAAGTTTTCAGAACAGCAGTCAAGCCAACTGCTGCAAACTGGAAATACAGACCCCCACCAAGCCAGGAGTCAGCTTGCCACCGTTGTGGGAATACAGACCATGATCACAAAGTCTGCCGGTTTAAGGATCAGACCTGTCATAATTGCGGTAGGACCGGCCATCTGAAACGAGTTTGCCGTAGCAAGAAGGTGCGAGATAAACAACCTCTGAACCCCAAGACTAAGACATATATGGTGGGAAGATATACATCATCATCTGAGTCAGAGGATGAGGAAATGCTCCACAGGTTAGACATACATCATATGCATTCAGCACCCTCCGCAATGACTGTAGATGTAACCATTGAGGGAAAGAAACTCAGGATGGATGTAGACACAGGAGCAGCAGTTTCAGTTATCACCCAGAAACAATGGAGACAACTTCAGACCCGAAAAACTGTCCGCCCAACACCAATCAAACTGCAGACATACTCAAAGCAGATACTCCACCCACTGGGTTACGCAAAAGTAAAAGTATTGTACAAGGGTCAGGCAAAGAGACTGCCATTATATATCCTAGAAAATGGGGGACCCCCTCTATTCGGGAGAGACTGGATTGCTCACTTTGGTATGCCAGACATCGCTATAAGTCCCTGTAACACCGTTACCATTCCATTAGGAGATAATGAGGGATGGGTGGTGTCCCTGAAGCAGCGGTTCCCAAAGATTTTTGATGACCAGTTGGGAAAAATAAAGCATGACTGTGTGAGACTCAAGCTGAAACCCAACGCTCAGCCTAAGTTCTTCAAAGCTCGGACAGTACCTTTTGCACTCCGAGCAGGTGTGGAAGCAGAACTAAGTCGGCTGGAGGAACAAGGTGTCATCTCAAAGGTAGAGCACAGCGAGTGGGCATCACCAGTTGTACCGGTAAAGAAATCGAATGGGGACTTGCGCATTTGTGGCGATTTCCGCATGGCACTGAACTCTCAACTGGAAATAGACCAGTATCCCCTACCCAGAGTAGATGACATTTTTGCCTCTCTTGCAGGAGGTCAAAAGACTGTCCCTCTTATTCACATGTTGGAGCACACGCTACGTGGAATAATGGACAGGCCCCTTGAGGCAGAACAGAGGGAGGAAGAGGAGGACTTCCTTACCTCTCAAGGCCCCCTTTATCCAGCCAGTGGTCCTTCTTGCCCGCATAGCACACAGGAAGAGGACGAGGAGGAGGAGGAGAAGGAGAAGGGGGAGGATGATTGTATCATCAGCATGGAGGTGGAGCCTACCACTCAGCATCAGCAGAAGCAGTCTTCAAGGGATCATTTACAGTCCCAAGGAACCCATGGACATTTATGTGGCTGAGATGAGGTGGCTGCGGATCCTGTCGTCCTCAGTGACCCAGAGGACTGTGCCCCAAATGCCTCAGCAAACCTACGCTGCATGGCCTCCCTGAACCTGCAAAGCCTGCGTAAGGATCCTCGTATTCGTGGTATCAAGGAGAGGGATCATTACTGGCTGGCAACTCTCCTTGATCCACGTTACAAGAGTAAGGTTGCGGAGCTTATCTTGCCATCGCAGAGGGAGCAGAAGATGAAACATCTTCGAGAGGCCTTGCAGAAAGGTCTGTGCAACGCGTTCCCAGAACCTGGGGGATTACCAAATCCTGTTCCTGGACAATGTGTTGCTGAGGCTTCGGTGAGTCACAGAAGGAGCGGTGGAGAAGGTGGCCATCTGACCGATGCGTTCAGACAATTTTTTAGTCCGCAGCCCCAAGGTATGACCGGTTCCAGCAACCATCGCCAGCGCCTGTTTTACATGGTGCGGGAATACCTAGGGGCAAGATCAGACTTGGACACCTTCCCCACCGAAAATCCTCTGGCTTACTGGGTCTTGAGCAGGGATGAGCCGAACACCCCCGCGTTCGGTTCGCACCAGAACCTTCGACCGGACCGAACGTTTGCGCGAACATTTAGAACCCCATTGAAGTCTATGGGACTCGAACTTTCAAATTCAAAAGTGCTCATTTTAAAGCCCAATATTCAAGTTATTGTTGGAAAACATCTTTGAGAACCTGGGTCTTGCCCTAGGGAACATGTATCAATGGAAAAAAAAGTTTTAAAAACTGTGTTTTTTTCTGGAGCAGCGATTTTAACCACTTAAGGACCGGACCAATATGCTGCTAAATAACCCAAGGGATTTTTACAATTCGGCAATGCGTCGCTTTAACAGACAATTGCGCGGTCGTGCGACGTGGCTCCCAAACAAAATTGGCGTCCTTTTTTCCCCACAAATAGAGCTTTCTTTTGGTGGTATTTGATCACCTCTGCGTTTTTTATTTTTTGCGCTATAAACAAAAATAGAGCGACCATTTTGAAAAAAATGCAATATTTTTTACTTTTTGCTATAATAAATATCCCCCAAAAACATATCTAAAAAATGTTTTTTCCTCAGTTTAGGCCAATATGTATTCGTCTACCTATTTTTGGTAAAAAAAATCGCAATAAGCGTTTATCGATTGGTTTGCGCAAAATTTATAGCGTTTACAAAATAGGGGATAGTTTTATTGCATTTTTATTAATTTTTTTTTTTTTTACTACTAATGGCGGCAATCAGCGATTTTTTTCATGACTGCGACATTATGGCGGACACTTCGGACAATTTTGACACATTTTTGGGACCATTGCCATTTTCACAGCAAACAATGCATTTAAATTGCTTTGTTTATTGTGAAAATTACAGTTGCAGTTTGGGAGTTAACCACAGGGGGCGCTGTAGGAGTTAGGGTTCACCTAGTGTGTGTTTACAACTGTAGGGGGGTGTGGCTGTAGGACTGATGTCATCGATCGAGTCTCCCTATATAAGGGATCACTCGATCGATACGCCGCCACAGTGAAGCACGGGGAAGCCGTGTTTACATACGGCTCTCCCCGTTCTTCAGCTCCGGGGAGCGATCGCGACGGAGCGGCTATAAACGAATAGCCGCGCCGTCATCCCGGATCGCCCCCCGAGGGAATCCGACCGCCGCAAGTACCGGGGGGAGTCCAGATCGGACCCCCGACCCACATCTAGGCAGGCACGTACAGGTACGTTGATGTGCCTGTCCGTGCCATTCTGCCGCCGTAAATGTACATGCAGCGGTCGGGAAGTGGTTAATGATGCTTAAAGTGAGAAAAAAAATGCAAAATTCCTTTACATATCGTACCTGCTGGATGTCTATATTATGCCTGTGAGGTGGCACATGTTTAGAACTGTCCCTGCACAAAATTAGATTACTATAAGAAAAAGGTAATTTAATATTGCTTGCGGCTTTAATGTAATGTTTGGTCCCTGCAATATGGATAAAAATCATTGAAAAAAAGTACGTTTAGGTGCAAACTAAACAGCACAAGTGCAGTAACACCAAGTACGTTTAGGTGCAAACTAAACAGCACAAGTGCAGTAAACACCATTAAGTAGATTCACGTACTTTGGCCTAACTTTAGGGCGGCCTAGCCTAGCCTTTTTAGGCTACACCGCTGTAAATTAGTTAGGCTAGTAGTGATTCACAAACCACTTACCTGCTAATCTACGGCGGTGTAGCCTAAAACGAGCGGGCGTAAGGGCGCCTAATTCAAATTGCTTGGAGGGGGGCGTGTTGTATGGAAATGAGGCTTGACCTCACATTTTTTGACGTTTTTTGACACTGCGCATGCGCCGGGTGACTACATTTCCCAGTGCGCATTGCAGCTAAGTACGCCGTACGGGCCTATTGATTTTGACGTGTACGTAAACAACGTAAATCCCGATTCGCGGACGACTTGCGCAAACGACGTAAAAAATTAGAACCTCGCGGCGGGAATGGCGGCCATACTTAACATTGTTATTCCACCTCATAGATGGAATAACTTTAGGCGGCCAATCCCTTACGGAAACAACGTAATGCGACGGTGTAGGCCTGGCGTTCGTTCGTGAATCGGCGTATCCCCTCATTTACATAATCTACGCCAGCCACAATGGAAGCGCCATCTAGCGGCCAACAGAAACATTGCAAGCTAAGATAGAACGGCGCAAGCCGGCCTATCTTAGCTTTGTTTAAGTGTATCTCTGTTTGAGAATACACTTAAACAAACGCCGGCATAGATTCAGAGTTAGGTCGGCTTATCTACTGATAAGCCGGCCTAACTCTTTGTGAATCTACCTACAAGTACGTTTAGGTGCAAACTAAATAGCACAAGTGCAGTAACACCAAGTACGTTTAGGTGCAAACTAAACAGCACAAGTGCAGTAAACCAGGGCTCAAAATTTCAAGCCCTGAGCTTCTAGCCAGGCCTCAAGTGTTACTCGCCACCAGTTGCCTCACCTAACCCATACACTGCCCCGCCCCTAATTCCGCCCCTAAAAACGCCCTTGTAGATTATCTCTTGGAATGACACTGTTAAATGTTTTATGCCGAATCAAGTTACACAATTAAATATTACCAACAACAACTTTAACGAAATGGGACATGGCACTGGGGCAGACCAGAGGGACATGGCACTGGGGAAAACCAGAGGGACATGGCACTGGGGCAAACCAGAGGGACATGGCACTGGGGCAAACCAGAGGGATGTGGACTTTTTTACTTCTGCAAATATTGCTCTCCCTCTTCTTATGTACAAGACTCCCTCCTCCTCCTCTGCCTTCTCTCTAGAACCAGGTCTATTCCCTCATTCTCTTGCTGTCTCCTCTGCAACCCCCATCCATCCTCCTCTCTCTCTCCCTCTCCTCCTATTCTACCCACTCTCATAATCAGGAGCCCCTGTGTGCGGCTCCACACTTGCATGTCCCCACTTCCCCCTTTCATTGTCGGGCAGTGAGGAGAGGAGCTGCAGCACAGCGGGAGGAAGTACAATCCAGCACCGAGATTCACACACCTGCATAGCCATTGACACCACAACACAGCGCACACTGACACCGCACAGCATACTGCCGCTCTCTTGTCAGGGCAACTCTTGGTGAGCGCTGTGCTGCACTGCCTACCTGGGAAACCCAGAGTGGTGATAATCGCTGTCCTCCAGCTCACTTGTTCCTTGCTGCTCTCTGCTCTCCAGCTACATTGGTCAGGTTGGGAAGCCAGGCTCAGAGAGGTCATACTATCAGGTCCCATGGCTTAACGAGAATTGTAAGGAGAGTACCTGTGTACTGCTCTGCATGTGTGCGGCTCACCCGACTACTTTTCCTGGGCACGCACCTTTCCTCTTCGGCCGCCAATCGCAGCGTGGCTCTAGTGCCGCATACACACCATCACTTTATGTGATGAAAAAAAACGACACTTTCTGTGAAGTAAAAAATTACGTTTTTGAAACTTTAATTTTCAAAGACGAAGTTGCCTACACACCATTGTTTTTCTCACAATGTTCTTGCAAAGTGAGGTTACGTTCCACCACGTTTTACCATTGAAGCTTGCTTCATAAGTAGCTTCTGGGCATGCGTGGATGAAAAAACGTCTTAGAAAACAACGTTTTTTGCTACACACGGTCAATTTCTGTGAAGTAAAAAGTGCACTTTTGAAAAACGACACATAAAATTGAAGCATGCTTCAATTTTTTTTGGTCGTTTTTTACAAGACATAAAACGACGTTTTCCCCCACACACAGTCAATTAAAGTGACGTTTTTAAAAACGTCATTTTTTTTCATCACATAAAGTGATGGTGTGTACGCGGCATTAGTGTAGGCACAGATTGGACTGTTGGTCATGCAGAACTGTTATTACTCGCCACCAGCTTAAATCCACTCGCCAAATGCTAGCAGGCGAGTGGAAATTTTGAGGGCTGCAGTAAACACCAAGGGCCAGATTCACAGATGAAATACGCCGGCGTATCTACTGATACTCCGGCGTATTTTCAAATTTGCCACGTCGTATCTTTAGTTTGAATCCTCAAACCAAGATACAGCTTCTGGCTTCGATCCGACAGGCGTGCGGCTTCGTACGCCTTCGGATCGTAGGTGTAATACTTTGGCGCCCGCTGGGTGGAGTTTGCGTTGTTTTCCGCGTCGGGTATGCTAATTAGCTGTTTACGGCGATCCACGAAGGTACGCGCGGTTGACGCATTCTCTTACGTCGTCGCTAGTCGGCTTTTCCCGGCGTATAGTTACAGCTGCTATTTCTTGGCTTATACAGGGAGTGCAGAATTATTAGGCAAATGAGTATTTTGACCACATCATCCTCTTTATGCATGTTGTCTTACTCCAAGCTGTATAGGCTCGAAAGCCTACTACCAATTAAGCATATTAGGTGATGTGCATCTCTGTAATGAGAAGGTGTGTGGTCTAATGACATCAACACCCTATATCAGGTGTGCATAATTATTAGTCAACTTCCTTTTCTTTGGCAAAATGGGTCAAAAGAAGGACTTGACAGGCTCAGAAAAGTCAAAAATAGTGAGATATCTTGCAGAGGGATGCAGCACTCTTAAAATTGCAAAGCTTCCGAATCGTGATCATCGAACAATCAAGCGTTTCATTCAAAATAGTCAACAGGGTCACAAGAAGCATGTGGAAAAACCAAGGCGCAAAATAACTGCCCATGAACTGAGAAAAGTCAAGCGTGCAGCTGCCAAGATGCCACTTGCCACCAGTTTGGCCATATTTCAGAGCTGCAACATCACTGGAGTGCCCAAAAGCACAAGGTGTGCAATACTCAGAGACATGGCCAAGGTAAGAAAGGCTGAAAGACGACCACCACTGAACAAGACACACAAGCTGAAACGTCAAGACTGGGCCAAGAAATATCTCAAGACTGATTTTTCTAAGGTTTTATGGACTGATGAAATGAGAGTGAGTCTTGATGGGCCAGATGGATGGGCCCGTGGCTGGATTGGTAAAGGGCAGAGAGCTCCAGTCCGACTCAGACGCCAGCAAGGTGGAGGTGGAGTACTGGTTTGGGCTGGTATCATCAAAGATGAGCTTGTGGGGCCTTTTCGGGTTGAGGATGGAGTCAAGCTCAACTCCCAGTCCTCCTGCCAGTTTTTGGAAGACACCTTCTTCAAGCAGTGCTACAGGAAGAAGTCTGTATCCTTCAAGAAAAACATGATTTTCATGCAGGACAATGCTCCATCACACGCGTCCAAGTACTCCACAGCGTGGCTGGCAAGAAAGGGTATAAAAGAAGAAAAACTAATGACATGGCCTCCTTGTTCACCTGATCTGAACCCCATTGAGAACCTGTGGTCCATCATCAAATGTGAGATTTACAAGGAGGGAAAACAGTACACCTCTCTGAACAGTGTCTGGAAGGCTGTGGTTGCTGCTGCACGCAATGTTGATGGTGAACAGATCAAAACACTGACAGAATCCATGGATGGCAGGCTTTTGAGTGTCCTTGCAAAGAAAGGTGGCAATATTGGTCACTGATTTGTTTTTGTTTTGTTTTGTTTTTGAATGTCAGAAATGTATATTTGTGAATGTTGAGATGTTATATTGGTTTCACTGGTAAAAATAAATAATTGAAATGGGTATATATTTTTTTTTTGTTAAGTTGCCTAATAATTATGCACAGTAATAGTCACCTGCACACACAGATATCCCTCTAAAATAGCTAAAACTAAAAACAAACTAAAAACTACTTCCAAAAATATTCAGCTTTGATATTAATGAGTTTTTTGGGTTCATTGAGAACATGGTTGTTGTTCAATAATAAAATTAATCCTCAAAAATACAACTTGCCTAATAATTCTGCACTCCCTGTATTTAGACTTGCCATGTTAAAGTATGGCCGTCGTTCCCGCCTCGAATTGGATTTTTTTTTTGCGTAAGTCGTTCGTGAATAGGAAAGGATGTAACGCACGTCGCCGTTCAAAAAATTACGTCGGTGCGACGTCATTTCGCACAAAGCACGGCGGGAAATTTAAAAGCGGAGCATGCGCAGTACGTTCGCCGCGGGAATGCGCCTAATTTAAATGATACACGCCCCATTTGAATTAGGCGGGCTTGCGCCGGACGGATTTATGCTACGCCGCCGCAAGTTTACAGGCAAGTGCTTTGTGAATCAAGCACTTGCCCATAAAACTTGCGGCGGTGTAACGTAACTGCAATACGTTACGCCGCCGGAATTCTATGTGAATCTGGACCCAAGTACGTTTAGGTGCAAACTATACAGCACACGGGCAATAAAACATGTTAGAACACTGCAGCTAGCACAATCTACTGCCTGACAAATAGGAATAGCTGATCTAGCTAAACTATACAGTGTATGAATATATGTACAACTCCTGGGATGTATATATATCCTCTACACTGTGGCCCAGATTCATGTAGATCGGCGCATCTTTATGCCGGCATAGCGCATCTCAGATGCGTTACGCCAATGTAACTTAGAGAGGCAAGCTCCGTATTCTCAAAGCAAAAGCGTCCAATTTTGCGCCGGCGTAACGTAAAATCGTCGGCGTAAGACGGCGTAATTCAAAGTAGGAAGGAAGTGGGCCTGATCCATTTAAATGAACCTTGACCCCATGCAAATGAAGGGCCGAAAGAACGGCGCATGCGCCGTGATCGTATGTCCCGCGCCCCTCTGCGCATGCTCACAACTACGCCCGGCGTAATTCCTAAGTTACGCCGGCCCACCGTTTACGCCCAGGGCATAAATACGCCCAGACATGCGCCCGTTGAGTGCAAAAGTACACCCGTTTGGTTTCTTGAGGTGTAGTTACTTTTGCGCTCTTCTACTTTTTGGACATGTCTGCCCGGCGTTCTGGCAACAGAAAGAAGAACTTCTCCCCAGAGGAGGAAGCCATCATCCTTGCGGCCATGGAGAAGTATGACGATCGCCTCCATGGGCCACGGAGCAAGGAGTTGAGCAAGGGCAGAAGAGATGAGATCCTGATGAGGATCACCAACCAGGTGAATTCTGTAGGCAATGAGGTGAGGAGGCCCCAGGACATCACCAAAAAGATGAACGATATGCGCAGGAGGGTGAAGGAGAAGCTCTCCATTATGAGAAGGCATGCCAGGGGCACTGGTGGTGGACCAGCCTCTCGCATTCATATGACTCCTGACGAACAGGTGGTTGCCCGCTGCATTAATAGGGAGCAAGTGGAGGGAGTTGAGGGCTACGACTCAGTTGAGCCGCCCTTGAGGACAGGTAAGTGTGTTTTTTCTACTATCTGGGGTGTAGCATGTGACGGGGGAAGGGAGTATGGGCCAAGTGTGTGGGTCCACCAACATGTGAATGTTTTGTGACATCCGCAGATGTCCAGGAGGGAGCTGGGCCATCTGGTGCCTCTGCCCGTCCCACTTCATCATCCCCTGATGATCCTGACCCCCTGGGAAGCCAAGAGGCATTGGTGGAGGGGAGTGGTGCCCAGACCTCCATTTGAGGAGGTGATTGAGGAGGATGCCGAACATTTCGGTGAGGAGGTATCCCTTTATCTAGAGGAGACCTCCCAATCGGCTAGTCCATCCCAGACGTCAAGCCTCCGATCCTCAAACTCCCTCTGGATCCATCCCCAACCCACCCACTCCCTCAAGTCCCTCCCCCTATGCCAGGCCTGAAGCCTCTCCTGGCCCCAGGAAGGCAACCAGGAAGACCAGGGGGGTTCCGGACTTCCTGCCAGAGAATCTGACGAGTGCCCAGGACTCGCAGACCCGCCATATGGGTGAGATGGCCCAGGACATGAGGCGAGTGGCCAACAGCCTGGCCTCCAGGGGCCACATAAATGATGGGCTGCAGGATGTGGCAGGCAACACAGCAGCTGTCATCACCTGCTTGGGTGAGCTGCAGGCCACAATGGCTACCCTCGTGGCAGAGGTGCAGTCTCTGTCTGAGGCCGTCCAGGGCCACACAGCTGCCATTGAGGCGGAGGGGAGACGTTCGCGGCAGGTGCAGGCAGAGACCAACACCATCCTGACCCTCATTGCCGTGTCGTTAGAGGGCAGGCCTCCAGCCATGGACAGGCTGGTGGATGCTCCTCCACCTGATGCCCCCCCCCACCTGAGCCGTCAACCAGGCAGTTGCGGAGCCGTGGCCGTGGCTGTGGCAGCAGCCAGGGCAACTAATTATCTTGTAAGAGTTTTTTTTTTTTTTGCTCTGGTTAAGAGTATTATGATTTCTTTTGTGCTCTGGTTAAGAGTTTTTTTTTGCCTCTGGTTAAGAGTATTATGATTTCTTTTGTGCTCTGGTTAAGAGTTTTTTTTTTGGCTCTGGTTAAGAGTATTATGATTTTGTTTCTAATAATGCACACGGTGAGGCGTGCAGATTACAGTGTGACTGGTGTGTGAATGTGGGGGGGGGTGACACTCCTGCCAGCAAAGGGGTGTCACCCTCGGTCGTTGGGGAGAAGTGATCCCCACGACCCTTGTGAATGTGGTATGAATAGTCAGCAACATAATTGGAGCCTTGCCGTGGCGTTGCTGCTCCCAAGTCCTGCATGTTGGACTTGGGCTAATCCAATGTGATGTGGATGTGGGGTGTGTGCTAGGGACCACAGTGGTGTGCATGTGTGCATTCTCCTTGTGCCATGATGAATGTGTGTGTTTAACGTGCAAAGATACGTTCCACGAGACAACTTCTGACTGCTGTTCCCTCAGCAGACGGGTTATCCCCGGGCAGGGGGGTCAGGTCATCATGTATGTCAATCTCCAGGCCCTTTCTCTCTGCAAAGTTGTGCAGAATGCAACATGCACCGATAATCTGGCACACGAAGTTTGGGGAATACAACAGGGTCCCCCCAGACTTATCCAGGCATCGGAAACGGGACTTCGGGATGCCAAATGTGCGTTCCACCACTGCACAGGTACGTATGTGTGCAGCATTGTAGTTTTGCTCTCCTGTGGTTTGGGGATCCCGGAATGTAGTCATAAGATGGGGCCCAAGTGCATATGCAGAGTCATCTGGAAGGGAAAGGATGTTAGCCGTGCATGTGCCCCTCGTGATGTCTGCATCATGGGGTCGGACAGTCTATTTACAGCTGCCGCCATCGCTCAGCAAAAGTACCTTGCTTCAGGGGGGGATATAAGCAGCATGTACTTTTGCACCAGACGGGCGCATGGCTGGGCGTATTTATGCGCTCGGCATAAGCCGGTGGGCCGGCGTATCCCAGGAAGTTGCGCACAGGGGAGCGATCATACGTCCACGTCACTGCGCATTCTCCGTTCATGATATGCTGGGCGTAAAACACTGCTCCACGCTCAGACCATCATTTGCATAAGGTCACACCCACTTACACTTACGCTGGCTTACGCCTACGAAATTACATTACGCCAGCGCAACGTTGGGAGCATTTTCATTGTGAATACTGTGCTCGCCACTCTGCGCAACGCCGGCGTAGCGTATATTCGATACGCTACGCCCGCATAAAGATGCGCCGAGGTATGTGAATCTGGGCCATAGCGTCTACAAACTAGGGTACATTTTCTGGAATTTACACAGCTTTTAATTTATGACTGCCTATCTAATTTCTTGAGGTGCTAAAATGGCAGGGCAGTATGAACCCCCCCCCCCCAAATGACCCCATTTTGGAAAGTAGACACCCCAAGGAAACTGCTGAGAGGCTTGTTGAGTCCATTGAATTTTTTTTTTTTTTGTCCCAAGTGATTGAATAATGACAAAAAAAAATATTTTTTTTTTACAAAAAGTTGTCACTAAATGATATATTGCTCACACATGCCATGGTCATATGTGGAATTGCACCCCAAAATACATTCTGCTGCTTCTCCTGAGTACGGGGATACCACATGTGTGGGACTTTTTGGGACCCCGAAAACCAAGCACTGCATTCAAGATTTCTAAGGGCATACATTTTTGATTTCACTCCTCACTACTTATCACAGTTTCGAAGGCCAAAATGCCAAAATAGCATAAACCCCCCCCCCCCCAAAATGACCCCATTTTGCAAAGTAGACACCCCAAGCTATTTGCTGAGAGGCATAGTGAGTATTTTACAGCTCTCATTTGTTTTTAAAAATTAAGAAAGAAAATAAAAATGTTTTTTTTTTTTCTTTTTTAAATTTTCAAAACTTTGTGACAAAAAGCGAGATCTGCAAAATACTCACCATACCTCTCAGCAAATAGCTTGGGGTATCTACTTTCCAAAATGGGGTCATTTGGGTTTTATTTGTGCCATCTGGGCATTCCATGGCCTCCGAAACTGTGATAGGTAGAGAGGAGTGAAATCAAAAATGATGATTGGTTTTTGGGGTCCCGTACGCGGCTAGGCTTCCAAAAAGTCTCACACATGTTGTATACCCGTACTCAGGAGAAGCAGCAGAATGTATTTTGGGGTGCAATTCCACATATGCCCATGGCATGTTTGAGCAATATATCATTTAGTGACAACTTTTTGCGCAAAAAAAAAATATATATTTTTCCCGCAACTTGTGTCAAAATATAAAATATTCTTGCTATATAGCTTGGGGTGTCTACTTTCCAAAATGGGGTCATTTGGAGGGGTTTTGAATTGTCCTGGCATTTTATGCACAACATTTAGAACAGGGATATGCAATTAGCGGACCTCCAGCTGTTGCAAAACTACAAGTCCCATCATGCTTCTGCCTCTGAGTGTTATGCTTGTGGCTGTCAGAGTCTTGCTATGCCTCATGGGATTTGTAGTTCTGCAACATCTGGAGGTCCGCTAATTGCATATACCCGATTTAGAAGCTTATGTCATACATCACCCACTCTTCTAACCACTTGAAGACATTGGGGTAGATTCAGGTAGATGGGCGCATCCTCATTCCGGTGTAGCATATCTCATATGCGCTACGCTGGCGTAATCGTGGGAGGTTAGCATAGTATTCAGCAAGCATTTGCGCGTAACTTTGCGCCGGCGTACCAGAAATTTGAAGGTGCAAGCCGGCGTAAGTGTAAGTGGGTGTTCCCTTATGCAAATGATGGGCTGAACGTCGAGCAGTGGATTACGCCCGGCGTATCATCGACAGAGCATGCGCAGTCCCGTGGACGTACGATCGCTTCCCTGTGCACATGCTCACAACTACGCCGGTCCTACTTCCTGGTATACGCCGGCCCACCGACTTACGCGGAGCGCATAAATACGCCCAGACATGCGCCCGTCCTGCGCAAAATTACATCCTGCTTCCCCCCCCCCCTGAGCAAGGTAATTTTGCTGGAGCGTGACATGGCAACTCCTCAGAAGGAGAAAAAGAGGAAACACAATTTTAATGCAGCGGAGATGGAGGTCATGTTGGCGGCACTGACCAAATACGACGCCGCCCTGCATGGTGCCCAGCGCAAGAATACGAGCAAGGCACAGAGGAGGGCAATTTTTGAGAGTATCACCCTGGACATCAATGCCATTGGCAATGAAACCCAGAAATGGGATGATATCCAAAAAAAAGCTCAACGACATGCGGCGTCGGGTCCGGGACAAATTGGTCCTTATTCGCAAACATGCCAGTGGCACGGGAGGAGGACCAGCCTGTCCATTGCGCTTAACACCGGAGGAGGAGATAATTGCTCAGTGTTTGTCGCAGGAGTAGGTGGAGGGCGTCCCAGGATATGACTCCACTGTTGGGGACTTGGGGTCAGGTAAGTGTGTTTTATCTCCTATATGGTGTGTAGCATGGGAGGGGGTGGAAGGGAACATGTGACAAGTGTGTGGGTCCACCAACATGTTTTTTTTTGTGTCATCCGCAGATGTTGAGGATGAAGCTGGGCCGTCGTCGGCTGCAGGGCGACCCACGCCATCCCCACAACATCATGTGGTCCAGTCGGCCCCCCTGGAAATCCTGGGCATGTTGGTGGAGGGGAGCGCCCATAGGACATCTATGGAGGTTGTTGTGGAGGAGTCCATTGACCTCCACCAGGAGGACTCCATATATCTCGAGGAGGATTCCACCATCCCCGAACTCCCCACCACCTCCCCAACCATCAGGTCAACCCCCTCCAGGACAGCCCCCTCCAGGGCAAGCCACTCCAGTGCAGCCCCCTCCAGGGCAAGCCCCTCCCCGTCTTCCCCATCTGGACGGGCCCCAGCCTCTCCTTCTCCCAGGAAGGCTCTTCGAAAAACGAGGGGTGTACCTGGAGGCCTCCGAGAAGGGCTGCAGGAGGAGCAGGGCCAGCATTCCCGCCATATCGGGGCTATGTTGGGAGACTTGCGGTGGGTGGCGGACAGCCTGACCTCCTCTGCCAAGTCTCAGGCTGCATGCACAGCATCATTGCAGCAGGCCCTCACCCTGCAGGCTGATCTGGGCAGCAAAAATGCAGAGAGGCCCTCTCTCTCAGCCCTCAGCATCCAGGCATATTTGGGGACTTTCCACCCACCAACCATGGGCCGTTCCAGGGCGACAAGGTCCTCCACTACCAGGGGATCATCCCAGCCCCCTCCGGGAACTTCCACGGACCTCAGGGCGTTTTTTACACAGCCCGGACTCCTGCAGGACAGGGAGTCCAAGATGGCGTCGGATACAGCCACGGCCGACATGCGGTCCCCCCTGCGGCTCACACACTCCATCCCGGCGCTGCTCCGGACGCCCGAAGATCGGATGGGCACCCCGCGGACGATCGGGAGCGGACGCCGCTGGTCGGGTGAGCAAACACCCCCTGCCTGGCCCCCACACATCACGGAGGCCCCACAGCTAACTTCGCGGGCTGCCGCCATCTTGGGACACCCGGAGCACTACACACAGTGCTCTGAGGCCTACCCACAGCTGCTCCGGACTGCCTCAGACCCAGCCATCAGCAGGGTGGAATATAGCTCCCCAGAGCCCACAGGAGGAGCGGAGGATTTCCCGGCACTGCCACACTCAGCCCATCCAGGCTCCCATCCGTGTGCTCCATCCAGGGCAGGCCGCACCAACAGCCCCAGAGAAGAATCAGCAGGGACTCCATCCACCCCTGAGCCGCAGCACAGACAGCACCCCGGGCCCCTTAACCAGGCTGTACCCCACCCAGGGCCACCTGCCTCCTATGCCCAGATGACATGCCCCCCTGCCTCCTCTTTAGCTCGGGGCAGGGGTGGGGAGGCCTCCCACTCCCCGCAGGTCCGGGTCAGTGGCACACAGGAGGCCTGGAGATCCGAGAGCCCCATCTGGGGGCCTCCACACCAGGCTCAAGCACAATCTCCCTTGCATCCTCCCCTGCCTCCACTACCGCTGGACACTGCTCCGAACCAGTCCATTCCACCACAATGGCTTGTAAATCTGCAAGCAATGCCTACCAAGGAGGACTTTAGACAGCTCATAATTGATGTGAAATCCACTTGCAGAACTGAGATCCAAAACCTCCAATCGGGCCTCAAACATCTGGCTGACCGAGGCGGAGGAGGAAATCCAGGAAACCAAACTGGCAATCCACAGAACACAAACGCAAGGTACGGAGCATCGTACACTACTCAGAGACATGCAGCGCCACTTAGAAGACCTGGACAACAGGGGGCGCAGGAACAACATTCGCGTCCGGGGGATACCAGAAATGGAGGGCCCGGAAGATGTACATTCCACTTTACACACCCTATTCAACAACCTGATCGGGGAGCCCCCGACCAAGCCCATAGAAATGGACAGAGCTCACCGGGCGCTACGCCCCAAAGGGGCCAACTCCAAACCCAGAGACATAATATGCAGGCTAAGCTCTTATCCCCTGAAGGAGGAAATAATGCGTCAAGCCCGCCTAGCCCGGAGGGTGACCTTGGATGAAGCCCCCATACAGCTCTTCCCAGACCTTTCGTGGATCACCTTACAGAAGCGCAGGCTACTACAGCCGCTACTACGCACCCTGCAGGAAGAAAATATCCCGTATGGATGGGGCTTTCCATTCAGCCTTACAGCGGCTACTCAGGGCAAGTCGGCTGTCCTGAGATACCCAGAGGACCTGCAAGCGTTCTGTGAACTCTTGGACATTCGTGCACCCCAGTTGCCAGAATGGGATCTCGTGGCCACACCACCCCTGCCACCTTTAGTGTGGCAGAAGGTCCCACCTTCCAAACGCCCCAGAGGCTCAGAGGGACCCAAGAGAAGCCCACACGGACAGCACAGGAAGAACTGATCCAACCCTCCTGGCACGGGTCCCTACACACAAGACACCCTGCCTTGTTTCGCATGCCAGGGCCCTCGCCCTGGAAACCCATCTAGTAGCATAATCCACTCCCCACGCCCTAGCAGTTAGTCTAGTTTAGCATAAAGGGCAAGTCTCGGCCGAGACTTTAGAGAGAGTCCCCTCATGTCCCCTCCCCCCCATGTCTTTAGTTAGCCTCCAGACTTTTTGGACTCTGACTTTTGCGGTCTTGTTGTTCAGCATGATCGCTTCAGGGTTCCCCTGGGCTCCCCTGGCGCGACCCCTAGGGGCCGGGCTGGAGGGGCCCACGGGAAGCCGTTCAGACCTGGGCCAGTTGGCCCCAACAGGTCGTGACTTACAGTTATTGGTTTGTTGTTATTGCCTCACACTAATGTTTTTTCTTCTTCTTTTTCTTTATTTTTCTAGACTCCTCTCTCCCCCCCCCTCATCTCCCATCACCATGTGGCTCTGCTCAGCACTTCCGGAATAACCGTGGTTCTCCACCTGCGGTGTCTGGCTCCCGACCTTTGTCGCCTGAATCTTCTCCATCCACATCAGATAAGTATAGCTCCCCTCAACACCACACACCCTCATGGCTAAGGTACTGTCCCTAAATGTCCACGGATTGAATTCCAATAGAAAAAGGCATCTGGCCCTGAGAGAGTTTAGGCAGTCGGGGGCGGATGTAGTTATGGTCCAGGAAACACACCTAGACAAAGGGGGCTCCTTTGCGTTCGCAACACGGTACTACTCTCAGGTATACCTTTCCTCAGGGCCCCATAAAAAGGCCGGCGTGGCCATACTTATTAAGAAAGGGTCACCCTTTGTCAGCTCCCACCACTATAGCGACCCACAAGGTCACTACATCATCCTCCAGGGCTTGTGGCAGGGCCAAAGGGTGACCTTCTGCGCTATCTACGCCCCAAATGCCCGACAGCTCGGGTTCCTGTCCAAGGTGTATGCGCGCCTTTTCCGCACAGACCATGGGATTCTTGTGATCGGGGGGGACTTCAACCTTATCCAATCGGCCACTTTAGATTGCCACGTGGTGAACCCCAGGGCACCCTCGGACCGAGTACTCAGGGACTCGAGGCTGTTCTGACAACTTTCCAGACGCTATGCACTTTTTGATGCATGGCGGGCCCTCCATCCTGGTGATCGTCAATACACGTTCTACTCAGCCCCCCACCACACACACTCCCGAATTGATTATTTCTTTGTGAACAACTCTACCCTACGGCTGGTTAAGGCGGTGCAGATACAACCGATCTCCTGGTCTGACCATGCCCCAGTCCCCAGTCTAGCAATAGGCCCCCCAGCTCCCAGACCCTGCACCTGGCACCTGAACACATTTCTCCCCTTAGCACCCCCCCTCAAAAATGGAACTGGAATCCACCTTGAGGAATTACTTTGAGGAAAACGACACTCCTGATATAACCCTATCCACTCTGTGGGAGGCCCATAAGGCGGTGCTGAGGGGGAAGTGTATAGGCCTGTCCTCAGCCATGAAAAAAAATGCTCAGGCACTGAAACAGCGTACAGAGGCAGAACTTAAGGTCTTGGAACGACGGTTGCAAGAGTCCCCTACATTAACGCTCCTGAAAAAGATCTCCACCCTGAGGGCTACTCTGGGTGAGATAGCGCTGGGCAAGGTGGAGAAAGCACTACTTAGGGTAAGACAAATGTTCTACGATAGGGGTAACAAAGCCCATTCCCTCCTGGCCAGAAAACTCTGTGATAGCGCACAGGCCGCGACCCCGCATCAGGTCAAGAACAAATCGGGAGACCTGGTTTCCCATCCTAAAGATGTAGTCCACTCTTTTGCGGACTTCTACACAACTCTGTACAATAACCCGGACATCCCCAGCAACCCTCCAGCTCCCGAGCTCGCTGAACGTTTGACGCGCTATCTGGAACAGAGTGGTGTCCCCAGGCTCAAACCCTCTCACCTAGCCCCACTGAACGAACCTAGTTCGGTAGAGGAACTGGAACAGACCATTAAGTCCTTACCCTCACACAAAGCCCCAGGACCTGACGGTTTCCCCTATGAGTACTACAAAACATTCCTCCCCTTGCTATTACCTCGCATGTGTAAACTGTTTAATGCATTTCTCGGGGACACTTCTGTTCCCGGAGACATGCAACGCTCATTCATTACGGTGATTCCAAAGCCGGATAAGGATCCCTCCTTGTGCGCCAACTACAGGCTCCTAAATTCAGACTTGAAGATCTTCACTAAATTGTTATCCATCCGACTGAATTCGGTTCTACCCTCTCTTATCCACAAGGACCAGGTGGGATTTGTCCCGCTTCGTCAAGCAGGGGACAACACTAGGAAAATAATTGACCTGGTGGAGGTGGGGAATAGGGATGATCAGAGGTCCATATTACTGGGCCTAGACGCCGAGAAGGCCTTTGACCGTTTAGGTTGGCCCTTCCTATTCGCTACGCTACGCCATGTAGGATTTAGGGGGCCATTCCTTCGGGCCATCCAACATCTATACTCCGATCCATCCTCCCAAGTCAAGACCCCTTTTGCTCTCGCCCCCGCGTTTCCGGTAACTAACGGCACCAGACAGGGGTGTCCTCTGTCCCCCCTACTGTTCGCGCTCTGCGTTGAACCCCTGGCCGCAACCATCCGGCGGAACCCAGATATTAGAGGGGTCTTAGTTAGAGACCAAGAGTTCAAAATCTCATTATTTGCAGACGATATCATCCTCACAATCACCCAACCTAGAATTTCCCTTCCAAACCTACATGTGGAGCTTGATCGCTTTGGAGCGCTCTCAGGATACAAAATAAATGCGTCCAAATCAGAACCGCTCCCGATCAACATCCCTGACGGGGAGGTGGCCCAACTGCGATCCAATTTTCCTTATAGCTGGAAAACCTCCTCGCTGAAATATCTAGGGATCCATATCACCCCCACCTACACCACCCTCTATCAGCAGAACTTCCCCCCCCCCTTTTCCGCAACATTAGGACCCTCCTACAACAATGGAGAAAGCACCACATCTCCCTTTTGGGAAGAGTAGCAGCAGTCAAGATGGCGATTCTCCCAAAATTACTCTACCTATTTCAAACCCTGCCCATTCCGGTTCCCTACGCCCATCTGAGAAAACTCCAAACTGACCTACTCCAGTTCACCTGGAACTATAAGCGTCATAGAATCCCCCGGTCGGTGTTGCTGGCGGCGAGGTCGGAAGGGGGTCTGGCCTACCCTGATCTAGTTAAGTACTACCAAGCGGCCCAGTTGAAGGCAGTAGCCTCCTGGTTCACGTTACGCTCATACAATAAATGGACACAAATAGAAAAGCTATGGCTGGCCCCGATACATCCAAACAACCTATTATGGAGTGCGGATGTGGAGGTTGATCCCAGCCGCATGTTAGGTCCTATGACCCAGCTTAGACGCACGTGGCGCAAATTGATACGCCAGCACAAGCTCCCTCCTGACCTCTTTCGCCGGCAACCCCAAAATCCCGGATAGTCTCAACCACAGAATGTCCGCTCCATGGACAACGAGAAACCTTTTCCACTATGGGAATCTAGTAGACCCCCTGACTCGCAAAATGCGCACATTTGCGGACATACAGGCCAAGCACGATTTGTCGCGCCAGGAGTTCTATGGATATCTCCAGATACGCCACTATGCACTGACGTTCGCTCCAAATCTGCAGTTTTCCCCCCCAACGGCTTTCAAAAGGCTGATATTGGCGAGCGCAGCACAGAGGGGCTTGATCTCTAGCATATATAAAATATTGATCTCTCGACCAGTAGATACTGTGGGCAAACACGCATATATGCTTAGGTGGGAAAAGGCCCTAGGCGAGGAGATCTCCATGGAGCACTGGCGGATGATCTGGTCTCAAGCGGCAAAGAGCTCAATCTGTACCCTATACAAGGAGAACATATATAAAATCCTATACTTCTGGTACATGACACCTGATGTTCTCCATGCCATTTATCCGAACACCTCAGACCACTGCTGGCGCTGTCAGCAAGACAAGGGAACACTTATCCATGTCTAGTGGAGCTGCCCATGGATCGTCCCTTTTTGGAACTCGGTCCAGCAGTTGTTGGACCGACTCCTAGACAGGACGCTCTCCCTGACTCCGAAAGTTTACTTATTAGGAATGCCCCCGCCGAACATTTCAGCACCCTACAAGAAACTGACCAGGCATATCCTTACTGCAGCAAGATGTCTGGTGGCTCTACACTGGAAGCGATCCGCCCCTCCCCCCCGAGGCCCTATACACCAGGATAAAAGATGTGGAATTAATGGAGAGGATGACGGCCAGAATGCAGGACAGACTGGAGGCCCATGACAAGGTCTGGGAGCTTTGGCACCGCCGAGAGGAGGTAACCTGATCAGGTAGCTGAGCCGCATTGGTGATTTCCCGTCCCATTCCCTTCCCTTCCCCTCACCTTCCCTGCCTCCCCCCCCCTTTTTTCCCCCTACCCCCTTTCCTCTTCTTTTTGCTGTTTCTTTTCCTTTCTTCTTCTTATCTTCCCCAGTGAGCTCACTGGACATACAAGAGTGTTCACTGGTACAATGTTGCACTGAAATGTTTATCTCGTACTTAGCACTTACTCTGCTTCTGTAGCTGATATTCGGTACAAACGGTTCGCCACCTCGCAAGAGGACATGTTATTGGTCAAACAGGCCCTTAGACATTGTCAAATATGTTAATGACCACTCCTCTAAATGTTGCATTCGAGAATGGTCCTGCACGTATAAGTGTTCTGAACGATTTTCTGAATAAAACTGTTGATAAAACTGTTGATAAAAAAAAATGCAGAGAGCCTGCAGGAAGTCAGCTCCAATAGTGTGGCGATGGTCACCTGCATGGTGGAGCAGCATTCCGCCACAGCAGTGCTCACAGCGGAGGTGAGCAGGTTGGCAGGGGTTGTGGAGGCCAACACTGCTGCTGTGCGTGAGGAGGGGAGACAAACCCGGCGGCACCAGCACTAGAACACCACCCGCCAGCTTAGGATGCTGGCGCACACCAACACCGTGCTCAACCGCCTTGCCAACGCAATGGAGGGCAGGCAGGCACCACCTGCCAGGAGTGAGCAAGCAGGGGATGATGCTACTCCCCCCCTCCCTCCCCACCCCAGGCTCCATCCCGCCAACTGAGGAGCCAGAGCCGTGGCACCCGTGGCACCAGCCTGGGCAAAAGGAAAAGCAGATGATTGCTTAATTTTTGGGACACTTCTAATAATAATAATAATAATAATGCTTACACTTATATAGCGCCAATTACAGCGATGCCGCTGTGTCTAAGCGCTGATAATGGTCGTCATTATTACCCAACTCAATGGTACTCATTTTACCGACCTCGGAAGGATGAAAGGCTGAGTGGACCCCGCCGGGATCGAGCCAGCAACCCATGGGACACAGGCAATCACAGACTGCTGCAAAGGAGCATTAGCCCCCTACGCTATCTTACCAGCATTCTGCTCGTTTTTTTTTGTTTTTTTTTGCTCAGAGTATGAGATTATTTGTTTATTTATATTTTTGCTCAGAGTATGAGATTATTTGTTTATTTATATTTATGCTCAGAGTATGAGCTGGATTATTTTTTGTTTTAATGCTCAAAGTTTGAGTTTCATTGTTTGCGTTGTAGTCCCTACACACGATGAGGAGTGTAAACTACAGTGTGACTGGTGTGTGAATGGGGGTGGGGGTGTCACTCCTGCCGGCAAAGGGGTGTCACCCTCTGCCGTGTGAATCGTGTATGAATGTACAGCGACATAATTGGAGCCTTGGCGTGGCGTTGCTGCTCCCAAGTACCGTGCGGTGTACTTTGGTCTAATCCAATTTGATGAGGATGTGGGGTGTGTGTGCTAGGGACCACAGTGGTGTGCATGCATGCATTCTCCTTGTGACATGATGAATGTGTGTGTTTAACGTGCAAAGATACATTCCACGAGACAACTCCTAACTGCTCTTCCCTCAGTAGACCAGGTAGAGTTGGTTAGGGGGGGATTGTGTGGTTCGGGGGTCAGGTCATCACGTAGCTCTATCTCCAGGCCCCTTCTCATGGCAAAGTTGTGCAGAATGCAACATGCAGTGATGATCTGGCACACAAAGTTTGGGGAATACAACAGGGTACCCCCAGACTTATCCAGGCATCGGAAACGGGACTTCAGGAGGCCAAAGGTGCGTTTCACCACTCCACGGGTACGTGTGTGTGCTTCATTGTATCTTTCCTCTCCTGGGGTTTGGGGATTCCGGTATGGGGTCATGAGATGGGGTTCAAGTGCATATGCCGCGTCACCTGGAAGGGAAAAGAAAGGAGGATGTTAGTCATGCATGTGCCCCTCGTGATGTCTGCATCATGGGGGGGGACAGACATGCCTGACACCCATGTCACTCACCAACCAGCCAGCTGTCCCCATACACGTTCTGTTCAAATTCTGTGGAGATGGGGCTTTGACGGTATATGAAGCTGTCGTGGCAGGACCCTGGGTGTTTGGCACGAACGTGCCATATGAGGCAATGGACATCGGCTATCACCTGTATGTTGATGGAATGCCAGTGCTTCCGATTGCAGTATATGTGCTCCATGTCACGGGGGGGGCCGTAGTGCCACATGTGTGCAATCAATGGCCCCCACAGTGCGTGGGAATCTGGCAATTTGATAGAAATCTGTCATTGCCTTCTGCCGCAGATGCTCCTGGGTGGGTTTGATGATGTGGTGGGACATGCGTCTGAGGATTGCGGGGACAACCTGGTGCACACATCTGCTCATGGAGGATTGTGACATCCCAGCCACGACTCCACTTGTACGTTGAAACAAGCCACTTGCCAGGAAATGGAGTGTTGCCAGTACCTTGACCAGTGGCTCCACTGCATGTACGCAATGTGTCTTGCTGGTGATGTCATCATGCAGGGTTGTGGCTATTTCCTGGATGGCTTCAGGGCTGAATCTGAAGATGCGAAAGACCTCCGAATCACCCATGCCAAAGATGTTCATGCGCGTTCGGTATATCCTCTCCCGTGCCCTCCTACGAGTCGGTTCACTCAGTAGTATTGCTAGGACCATGGCTGCCCCTGGCATGTTGGCACACAGATGTGTTGTCCTGCAAGTGTGGGTGCTCAGCTTGCTCAGCTCGTCCGTAACGGTGCTGCTGTAGCTGCTCTCCAGCTGACCTGTGGACGTCTGTTGCTAAGTTGCCCCTGCTTTTAGGAGGAGCAGGTTTGCGCTGGCCGTACAACTTGCGCGCACTGCGCGCAGACTGCGCCTGACACGCGCATGTTTGTGAATTTGCGTATCTCCCTCATTTGCATATTTGCATAGGAAAACAATGGGAGCGCAAGATGCGCCCAGCATAAAAATGCTCATAAAATATGCTGGCGGAGAAAAGTTACGTTGGTCGGAAGGAGCCTAATTTCAGGCGTATCTCTTTTTGTGGGTACGGCGCATAGTTACGACAACACGGTGCAAATTTTGACTTACGCGGCGCATATCGAGATACGTCGGCGTAAGTCCTACTTGGATCTACCCCAAAGCCTTATCTGACACTGTTTGTTTACATAAAAATATATTTTTTTTGTTGCAAGAAAGTTAAGTTGAACCCCCAAACATTATGGGCCAGATTCAGGTACATCTACGGCGGCGTAACGTATCACATTTACTTTACGCCGCCGCAAGTTTTACGGGCAAGTGCTTGATTCACAAAGCACTTGCCTGTAAAGTTGCGGTGGTGTAGCACAAATCCCTCCGGCGCAAGCCCGCCTAATTCAAATGATCCGGGTAGGGGGCATGGATCATTTAAATTAGGCGCGTTCCCACGCCGAACGTACTGCGCATGCTCCGTTTTGAAATTTCCCGCTGTACTTTGCGCAAAATGACGTCGCACCGACATCACTTTTTGAACTTCGACGTGAGTTACGTCCTTTCCTATTCACGGACGACTTACGCAAAAAAATAAAAAATGTATTTGACGCGGGAACGACGGCCATACTTTAACATGGCAAGTCTAACTATAGGCCACAAAATAGCAGCTTTAACTATACGCCGGGAAAAGCCGACTAGCGACGACGTAAGAGAATGCGATGGCCGCGCGTACCATCGTGGATCGACGGAAAATGCTAATTAGCATACCCGACGTGGAAAACTACGCAAACTCCACCCAGCGGGCGCCGAAGTATTGCACCTACGATCCGAAGTCGTACGAAGCCGTACGCCTGTCGGATCGAAGCCAGAAGCCGTCGTATCTTGGTTTGAGGATTCAAACTAAAGATAGGACGCGGCAAATTTGAAAGTACGCCGGTGTATCAGTAGATACACCGGCGTATTTCTTCTGTGAATCTGGCCCTATATATTTTTTTAAAGCAAAGGCCCTACAGAATAAAATGGTGGGTGTTGCATTTTTTTTCCACACAGTATTTGCGCAGCAAGTTTTCAAACGCATTTTTTGGAGAAAAAATATTTTTTTTTATTTTAAAGCACTAAAACACACTATATTGCCCAAATTATTGATGAAATTAAAAAGATGATCTTAGGCCGAGTACATGGATACCAAACATGACATACTTTAAAATTGCGCACAAACGCGCAGTGGCGACAAACTACATACATTTTTAAAAACCTTTAAAAGCCTTTACAGGTTACCACATTCGATTTACAGAGGAGGTCTGCTAAAATTACTGCCCTCGATCTGCCCTTCGCGGTGATACCTCACATGCATGGTACAATTGCTGTTTACATATGACTCCAGACCGACACTTGCGTTCGCCTTTGCGCAAGGGATGCTTTTTTTTTTTTTTTATTTAGCTTTTTTATTTTATTTGTAAACTGTTCCTTCCATTTTATTTATTTTTTACCATTTTTATTGTTATCTCAGGGAATGTAAATATCCCTTATGATAGCAATAGTTAGTGACAGGTACTCTTTTTTTGAAAAAATGGGGTCTAGTAGACTCTAGATCTTTCCTCTGCCCTCAAAGCATCTGACCACACCGAAATCGGTGTGATAAAATGTTTTCCCACTTTCCCAATAGACTGTATGTAAAAGCAGTCTAGAGGCTAATTAGCCGCTAGGACTGCTTTTACATGAAAGCCGACCACTGGCTGAAAAGAATGATACCAAGATGATACCTAAATCTGCAGGCATCATTCTGGTATAACCATTCCAAGTCCAGCAATATACCAGTACGTTGATGGTTCGTGTTGGACATGTATTGTAATCTTTTTTTTCATGAAGCCTGTTGGCTGAACGAAAAAAAGATTGATCAGTGGGTATGCCCACCATTAGAATACCTCTCTTCATCCACCCACTTCTAATGATGGGCATACATGCACCATTTATATATGCCGAAACATGGGGGCATCCTCCCGCAAAAAAGTTATGCCTTGTACACACGGTCGGACTTTTCCACGGGCAAGCCTCCGTTGGAATTTCGACTGTATGTACGCGGCATAAAAAGTTATGCCGTGTACACACGGACAGACTTTTCCACGGGAAAGCCTCCGTAGGAATGTCAACCGTATGTACGCGGCATTAGGAGCAAAATCGCTCCTCTGCCCCTAATGCCCCATGCTGTTAGCGATCACAGGGATCAGGCCTGTCTCTGCGAACGCTGCAGTTATGTGTGTTGTGTTTTGTAAGTGACAGTGTTCGATCGATACCTAGCGGCACCAGTGACACTAATACAGAGATCAGAAAAACGATTGCCTAGTGACACTGGCAATAGGGGGTGAAAGGGTTAACTAGGGGGCAATCAGGGGGTTAAAACCTTTGTTAGGTAATATATGGGGGTACCTGACGCTTTATAAAAACCTGGCGGCGAATCTAAATAACAAAATAACTAACTGGCTAACCTGCGTCACCAGTGACAATTATACGGTGATCACTGGTAAAAGGGTTAAGGGGCAATCAGGGGTTAAAACCTTTATTTAGAAAATGTATGGGGGTACCTAACACTATAAAAACCTGGTGGCGAACCTCAAAAAATAACTAGCTACCTAGCGGCACCAGCGACACTAATACAGCGATCAGAAAAACGATTGCTTAGTGACACTGGCAATAGGGGGTGAAAGGGTTAACTAGGGGGGTGATCAAGGGGTTAAACCTTTATTAGGGGAGGGGAGGGGGCTACCCTGAACCTAAAGGGGCCTAACACTAACTGCCCTGCAACTTTTTACTGTCACAAATGACACTAACTGCAGTGATCAGTAAATAAATGATCACCGCAATCAGTGACACTGTGACTGGGGGCTGGGGGTGATCTGGGGGGGTTAAGTGTGCCTGTGTGTACTGGTGTTAGTGTGCTGTTAGATGCAACTCACGTGTGATGTCTCCTCTCCTCTCGCCGGACGAAAACACCGGCAGGAGGAGAGATGACATAGCGAGGGGGTGGCCAGAAACGAACAGCCGCCCCCTCATCCGGGATCGCTCCTACAGCTACGGGAACTGCCGCATGTACCAAGGGGGGGTCCTGATCGGACCCCCGACCCACGTCAAGGCAGGCACGCACAGGTACGTTGATGTGCCTGTCCGTGCCATTCTGCCAACGTATATGTACCCTCACAGTTACTCTTGGTGGGCGCAGGAATGGGCCCTGCTGTGAAATATTAGATCAAGAATTGTAATTACATGCCCCTGTTGAACAGGGGCAGAAAAATTGGGCGTTAGGCACTGGTGTTGGTGCCACCCCGCACAGATACTCTTGTTGGAGTGCAAGAATAAGCCCAGCTGCAAGGTATTGCATCAAAAATTGTAATTACCCGCCCCTGTTAAACAGGGGCTGACAAATTGGGCCTTAGCCACTGGTGGCAGTGCCCAGAACCAAAAATGTTCTTACAAGCTATTAGCATGATCATTAGGGAGGAAAAGGATAGTCACTCAGCATAACAGGATAGTCACTCAACATAGGCAGTCTTGAAGGGATCTGACATTTCCAAAAAAATTATTCAGTTACATCAGCATCAGGTGCTTGGTAGCTAGTGGTGATCCAAGCCGGATTCATTTTTATGAAGGTCAGTCGATCGACCTAGTCGGTGGAGAGGCGCACCCTGTGATCGGTGAAAGCTCTGGTCAGTGATCCATCCTCAAGACCCAGTAAGCCAGAGGATTTTCGGTGGGAAAGGTGTCCAAGTCTGATCTTGCCCCTAGGTATTCCCACACCATGTAAAACAGACGCTGGCGATGGTTGCTGGAACTGTCATACCTTGGGGCTGTGGACTAAAAAATTGTCTTAACGCATCGGTCAGACGACCACCTTCTCCACCCCTCCTTCTTTGAGCTTCCCAAGGAGAGGAACCCAGTAGATGAAGGGCTTACAAGAAGCCACACATTGTACGCCCATAGAGGAAAGGGGGGGATTGACGGTACCTACAGCAAAATCCCAAATAGTAGAGATATATATTAGGAATCAAAATCAAGTCAGGAAATAGTTAAATAAACTAATCTTTATGGTTGTGGGTTGAAAATCATTGTTAAAGTGTCTAAATGTCCTATTTTTATTTCTAATCTATAAATGAAGATATTTAGTGAGTGTTGACGTATTACATAATAAATATGGTGTATTTATTTGACCATCAAAAGTGGAACTGAGTGTGATGGTGTTATTGTGAAGGTGCAAGGGGGTGAAAAGGAAAAGGGAAAATTGGAGAAAAGGTGTGTGAGAAAGCTCACAGATGGAGTGAATCAGATAGCATTCGCTCGGATTCAGTGAGCAGACTCCATGAACGCCACTTTATTGAGAGAATCCCCCACCTTGAAACAGGCCGAAAACGTCAGAAGAGATGCCGGGTGTGCACCAAAGGAGGAACTAGAAGAGACACCACATATTATTGCCCTAATTGTCCTTCCCAACCAGACCTTTGAGTGAATGTTTCCGCTGTTACCATACTTTTCTACATTATTAGGAAAGTATGGTAAACGTAATTGTCATTTACCGCTACACCCCTTATGCCATTGTACATACCGCTGCCTTCTCCGGAACTGACCCTGACCTGCTAAACGACCACGCTTCTGCCTAACGCTAAACTGTACCTACCTCTGCCTGCTCTGGAACTGACCCTGGCCTGTTATACGACCAAGCTTCTGCCTAACGCTAAACGGTACCTACTTCTGCCTGCTCTTGAACTGACCCTGGACTGTTTGACCACGTTTTTTGCCTGCCTCTTGGATTGATCTTTTACCCTGCTATGCTAGTGGGGACACAGGGGTCTCACATATGTGAGGGGCTCCAGAATTGTTTTTCTGGATGAAGAAAACTTTTTTTCATTTTCTCATTCCCGGATTAGAGTCTGGAGACTTTGGAGGCTTCAAAGAGATTTGGGTGGGAGAAGCCTCTCCCCCAGTCCCCATTCTTTCCTGGACTGCTACTTGGACCATGTTCCTGCTTACTACCAGGACCAATATTTTGGCACTGCCTGCATTGACCCTGGACTGCATCCCTGCCTGTACTGACTATGGACAATATTTCTGCCTGCTGCCTGGACAATTCTATTCACCAATGCTGACCTGGATCAGGGCTCTCCTCCTGTGGACAACTGCACTACTAAAACCACAGGTAATATTTTGTTTACCCTTTACTCAGCAGAATGTATTTTAGGGTGTAATTCTTGATATGTATATGCTATGTGCTAGAAATATGAAGGGCCTTCAAAAATGTGATAGATTGTAAGGAAATTAGATGTGTAATTTATGGCCCTAGAACACTTGATGGGGCTTCTTGGATTTTGGGCCTCTATTTGGCCAGGCTGTGTAAAAGTCTCACATGTGGTATCGCCATACTCAGGAGGAATAGCAGAATATATTTTGGGCCCAATTTTTCTGTACTAACAAATTAAAGCCAAACTGAAATAAGTTACAGTGAACAGTTTTTATTCTGTAGGACAGCTTGTTGGATCACCAAATGAAAATGAAAGAAAGCCAAAAAAAACAAATGCAGCTTTCACATCTAAGAATTAGTTGGCTGTAATATAAGAATTGTTTGCTTTGGGGTTTAATACTGCTTTAATGTCTACTTCACACTTGTGCTCCTGTTGCTGGTGAGAGCAGAGAAACCATCACCTAATATTGTTACCATACTGACACAAACTGTGGAATGTCTTTTGCCAGTCTGGCTGGTGGGGGATTGGTGTTGTAGGGGCAGGTGAGTAGTATACCTATTTTCTCTGGCCAACAACAGGACCATAATTGTGAAAAAATGTTCGGTTTGCTAGGAGTTAAGTAATCCTGACAGTTTAAACAGTTACTACATTCCTGGTACAGTAGTTTCTTGGTTAGGTCAGAACATACTTTACAAGCCTATAGAAAACAGGATGCACCACTCCACACTTTAACACACCAGACTCCTGAATCAAACTGGGAAATAAATATCTGCCACAGGGAGCTCTGATTCCCAATAAACTCCATGACATTTGCAGCTTGCTGATATACAGTGATTCTACAGCTTCTAGAAACTCCCAGCCTTTTGCCCCAGCACTTCCCCAGCCTGCACATGTACAGTACAGCATGTACAGAGCTCTCACTCCTCAGGACAACTCCTCCATCTCTGCACCTTTCCTGTGTTTGCACTGAGCTGTAATGGGGAGGCAGGGGATGAATGAAGCAGGTCACACAGGAAGGAGAATTGACGCTGCCATGTTCACACATGCAGAGTGCAGAGGAAAGAAACGTACACATTCAGATATGTTAGTTCCAGCGGAAAGGGGCGGGGCAAATTGACACTGGTGATTGGCAATGAGGAAAGAGCTAAATAGACTGACAGGAGGCTGGGCTAATATGGACAGGTCATTTTTTTATCTTTGTACCCAGCAAAGAAGTACGTTCAGAATGGGGGACAGCTAGGGGGAAGTTAGATGAGCACTGGATCTCCTCCCCATCTCCTCTACAAGTGCTGGATGAATCAGCAAAGGCTCACAATGGAACTGTGTTACTCCACAGAATACATCTATGTACAAAATTAAAAGTCCCACTATACTCCTGAAATATAAGGAATGTTACCTTTTCTTTCTCTGCAAAGTACAGGGCAGGTTTATGGTACAGCACGGTAGTTTGGAAATCAGTGTATTAGGAACTCACAGGTGAAGAAGACATGTCTGACATGCATCTTCATGCTGGGGTGAGCTATGAGGTCAGCAGGGCGGGAAGCAAAGATCAGGGCTGCTGTGTTCTGTTGTCTTCCTGCTCCGCCCACCTGTAGAGGAGCTCTGTAACAGGCAGCCCCGATCTAGCTGACCAGACTGATAGAAGATCAAGCCCGGGAGAGAGAATGCTTCTCCTGTTAGTGAAGAGACGTAGCTGCCGCTGCAGAGAGGAAGCAGGCAATAGTGGGCGCTTCCTCAGCCCAGTTTTTTGGACAGGCTGCTGCAACTACAGATGGGATGATAGATTGGTGTGATAGCCTGAGAATTCTGTGCACAGATTCTTCTGCATGCTGCTGCTGGCAACATGACGCCCCTCCCACACCCCGCCCAGGGCAGCTTCCCCTCCCGCCCACCCCTAGTACCGGCCCTGCTTATATCTATACCAGTGGTTCTCAACCTGGGGGTCGGGACCCCCTTGGGGGTCAAATGATAATTTGCCAGGGGTCACCGAATCCTGGGCTATTCTTGAAGCCCGCACCGCTCTCCCAGCCTTTTTGCGGCCACCCAGCAGGGCTGTCCCTGGAGCCTGTGGCTGCCCAGCTGGGCCGTTCCTGGAGCCCGCGGCCGCCCACTCAGCCTCTTTGCAGCCGCCCATTCAGTTCACAGCATGACTGGGGGCAGAGACTAGAGGTCAGCTGACTGGTGAGGAATGTGAAGTGGGAAGGACTAGGGGAGACCCCATCTCCTGATTTCGGCATAGGTGTCACTGCTGCAAGACACCACAAAGTCGGAGACACAGTGAGTGTGATTATAGTTGCCATTAAAAGGACTCAGGGAGCGCTAAATGTCTGTGGTTTAGACACAAATTACTTGTCTTGCCTTGGGTGCTGACAACCCATGCTACAAAAATAATTTTACTGTTAGGGGTCCCACAACTTGGGAAATTTTATCAAGGGGTCACGGGACTAGAAGGTTGAGAACCACTGATCTATACCTTTCATTCTTCTCTCTCATTTCACTGTTTATGTACTTCCTTCTGAAACAAATTCTCATATGTAACCACTCTAGATTGTCTAATACGTTGGATGCAGCTGGTTTCTATCAGCCCACTCTCTTACTTTGACATCTTCCATACGCTATCCACTCCATGGAAACTTGAGATGTAAGTTCATACAAATCACAACTACCATGCTATACAATTTTTTAATAGAATGTCACTGTCTTATGCTTATTTTGCAACTAACTATAAGCCCAAGAGGCCAATATATATATTAGCCTTTGCTTGTGTATTTTATATATACATTTGTATATATATATATATATATATATATATATATATATATATATATATATATATATATATATATTCTATACATTCATTATCTCCATATATAGACCCCCCATACGGGTCCATCACCACCACCAATCTCCAGCGCTACTTACGTATGCATATATAGCAGGAGAACATCCCATTACCATCTATAAACAAATCTTTTTTCTTTCAAAAAAAATGTACCCCCCTTTTTCTCTTTTTCTTCACTACATCTGTATAATTCCTTGTTCTCTTATAGATATCAAATGATATCTTTCTTAGATATTATTTTAACACTACCTGCCTCTATGCGCCCCCTAGTGAGACCCATGGACTGTCCATGACCTGTGCCGTATATTGATATTCCATCCAACAATCGTTGGTGGACACGCCTGGGAGTTCCGTGTGCGATCACCACTGAGGTACATTTTTTGTCCAGGGCATTCACCTGTTCACATAATGGCGGCAGACTTAGACAAGCAGTAGTTTCAATTTTTGCTTTGTATATATATCTTTAGTTTATTTGTCTTTTATGATAAGTATACTGACTTTCACAGCTTAGAAATTGCAGCTATGTCCGCAAAATGTTTGTGATCTATACAATATGCGAAAGTATTATATGTACTATACTCATATGTTTTTTCATTTATAGATTATATAGTATGCATTCTTGCCCCTGAAGAAGCCCGAAGGGCGAAACATGTTGGACCCCCTGCATACACCATATTGTCACCCCATATTTGGTGAAATATATCATCTCATGTGATCATGTTTTTTATTCTATGTGTATATTTACATGTTTAATGTCAATTAAATTATATTTTTTACTTAGGCCTGGTACACACGATAGGATTGATCCGCGGATACGGTCCGCCGGACCGTATCCGCGGATAAATCCTCTGAGGATTTTGATCCGATGGAGTGTACACACCATGGGATCGAAATCCGCGCCGAATTCCCATCGCGGTGACGTGTCACGCCGTCGCCGCGATGATGACGCGGCGACGTGCGCGACGCTGTCATATAAGGATATCCACGCATGCGTCGAATCATTACGATGCATGCGAGGGATGGGTTCGGACGGATCGATCCGGTGAGTCTGTACAGACCACCGGATTGATCCGCTGGAGCCGATTCCAGCGGATAGATTTGTTAGCATGTCTACAAATTTTATCTGCTGGAAATCGGAAATATCCGCGGATAAATATCCGCTGGAACGTACACACCAGGGGATCTATCCGCTGAAACCGATCCGCTGAGATTTTTCAGCGGATGGATCCTCTCGTGTGTACGGGGCCTTATACAAGTTTTGTCTACTATGTATGATCCCTGCGGTTCCTCAGCAAACTCCTTGTAATCTTAATACATATTCCTAATTGCATTCGCACAGTCCCATGCCACATCCCAGAACTGGGAACATATATTAATTTTTCTACCCGGGACGGTAATGCTTTTTGGACTTATTCCCTTAGTATACTGTGCAAGCTCTATATGTACCCTATATTTTTCTCTATTGGCCGGGGAGTAGTCAAGCCGCTGACCAATAAGGTTGAGGCAATTCCAAAATGGCCCCAACCAGTCAATAAAAAACAAGTGGCAAGTGAAAATCAGCAACGTGTGGCAGGTGACGTGGCTAGTGAAAACCAGCAACATGTGGCAGGTGACGTGGCAAGTGACAATCAGCAACGTGTGGCAGGTGAAGTGGCAAGTGACAATCTGCAACATGTAGGTGACGTGGCAAGTGACAACCTGCAACGCGTGGCAGGTGATATGGCAAGTGACAATCCACAACGTGTGGCAGGTGACATGTCAAGTGACAACTCGCAACATGTGGAAGGTGACATGGCAAGGGACAATCAGCATCTGGTGGCAGGGACATGGCAAGTGACAATACGCATCTGAAGGCAGGTCAAAGTGGCAAGTGACACGCTCAGGGCTCCCACCGATTCTGCATTATGGTGAGTTGAACCATTTAATTTTATAATACAATGTAATAATAGAAATAATGCGCTTCAATCATCCTGACACCATAACAGCCACTGCCACGAAAAACTTCCTGCAAAAAAAAACAGTTTTCTGCCAGTGCCCTTCCCGAGACTAGACTCTGGATCCGCCCCTGCTTGTGATGCCACAGAACACACAGAAGTAGAGGAAGGAGGAGGATTCTGGCAGTTTTGGAGGCATTAAAGCAGAGGAAAACATATGTCAAACTTTAAGAGATGGTTTTATGTCCCCAGAAACCTTGGGAGTAGGGAAGAGCCGAACACCCCCCGGATCGGTTCGCAACAGAACATGCAAACATTTTGAGTGAACGTACAAACCTTATGAAAGTCTATGAAACACGAACATGAAAAATTAAAAGTGCTAATTTTAAAGGCTTATATGCAAGTTATTGCCATGAAAATTGTATGGGAACCCGGGTACTTCCCTAGGGGACATGTATCAATGCAAGAAGTTTTTAAAACAACCATTTTTTTCAGGAGCAGTGATTTTAACCACTTGCCGCCCGCCAATGATAAATTGACGTCGGCAAAGTGGTTGTAGAATCCTGACTGGACGTCATATGACGTCCTCAGGATTCTGAGCCACTGCGCGCCCCCGGGGGCGTGCATCGCGGCGATCGTTGTTGCAGGGTGTCAGTCTGACACCCCGCAACACCAATCTCGGTAAAGAGTCTCTCACGGAGACTCTTTACCATGTGATCAGCCGTGTCCAACCACGATGTAAACAGGAAGAGCCGTTGATGGCTCTTCCTCACTCGCGTCTGATAGACGCGAGTAGAGGAGAGCCGATCGGCGGCTCTCCTGACAGTGGGGGTTCGCGCTGATTGTTTATCAGCGCAGCCCCCCCTCTGATCGCCACATGGACCACCAGGGAAGCCCACCAGGGAAGGGCAAAAAAAAAATGGGGCAAAAAAAGTAAAAAAAAAAAAAAAAGTCTGGGGAAAAAAAAAGATGCCAAAAAAAAAATGGGCACTGACTGGCAACATAAGTAAATCAGTGCAGCCCCACAGTGTCCATCAGTGCCACCCCACAGTGTCCATCAGTGCCACCCCACAGTGCCCATCAGTGCCACCCCACAGTGCCCATCTGTGCCACCCATAAGTGCCACCCCACAGTGCCCATCTGTGCCACCCATAAGTGCCGCCCATGAGTGCCCATCTGTGCCGCCTATGAGTGCCCAGTGCCGCCCATGAGTGCCCATCAGTGCCGCCCATGAGTGCCCATCAGTGCCTCCCATGAGTGCCCATCAGTGCCGCCTATGTGTGCCCATCAGTGCTGCCTATGAGCGCGCATCAGTGCCGCATACCAGCGCCGCCAATCAGTGCCACCTCATCTGTGCCCGTCAGTACTACCTCGTCGATGTCCATCAGTGCCATCTCATCTGTGCCCATCAGTGCCACCATATCAGTGCCCGTAATTGAAAGAGAAAACTTACTTATTTACAAAAAAAATTACAGAAAAAAATAAAAACTTATTTTTTTTTCAAAATTTTCGGTCTTTTTTTAGTTGTTGCGCAAAAAAAAAATCGCAGAGGTGATCAAATACCACCAAAAGAAAGCTCTATTTGTGGGAAATTTTTGTACGCCAATTTTGTTTGGGTACAGTGTAACATTACTGCGCAATTGCCATTCAAAGTGCGACAGTGCTGAAAATTGGCTTGGGCGGGAAGGTGCGTAAGTGCCCTGTATGGAAGTGGTTAATAATGCTTAAAGTGAAACAATAAAAGTGAAATATTCCTTTAATTATCGTCCCTAGGTGGGGTCCCCTTAGTCTTCCTGTAAAGTGGCACATCTGCGCAATGTGTAGAACAGTGCCACAGCAAAATAAAATTTCTAAAGGAAAAAAAATCAAGGGAAAAATCAGCTAGGACTTTAAGGGGAACTCCATGCAAAATTTAAAATAAAATTGATGTGGGGTCCCTCCAAATTCCAGACCCTTATCCCAGCATACGGCGTGGAGGACAGGATGGGGGGAGAGCGAGCACCCCCTCCAAAACCATACCTCCTACATGCCCTTAACATGGGCTGGATGACCCCGCCCCCTCTGACATCACATGACATCACAAGATGTCCGAAGGGGGCGAGGGTCGCACAGTTGCATCATCTGGTGGCCCCGCCATTGCCTATGTAACAGCTGTCACACCCAAGAGACAGCAGTCCTCCCATCGAGGCAGAGCTTTATTTAATAAAAGGAATTTTAAAAAACTGTCTGTGGTTTTCACTTTTTGACACTTTTTTTCATTAATTGGTAGAGGTACAATATACCCAATACCCATTCACATGGGTGGGGTGGGATCCGGGGGCTCCCTTGTTAAAGAGAGGTTACAGATTTCAATAAGCCCCCCGCCTGCAGACACCCACAACCAATGGCCAGGGATGTTGAGAAGAGGCCCTTGTCCCCATCCCCTAAGTTAAGGGCAAGCGGCCTGGTATAGTTCAGGAGGGGGGGCACTCGCTTGTCCCCCTTTTCCTGGCCTGCCAGGCTGCTTACTCGGTTAAGGGTCTGGTCTGCCCCCCCTCCCCCCACGATAGATTTTTTTTAAAATTTTGGCATGGAGTGCCCCTTAAATTCTATACCAGACCCAAAGGGCCTGTTATCGAAATTGGGGGGGGACCCCATGCCGTTTTTTTCTTAATTCTGTCATAGGGTTGCCCACTGCAATCCACTGTATTATATACTCTGCACCGACTGCACTGTATACACTAGACAGCCTGCACTTTAAAACTAGTCTACGCTGAATGCACTGTGTATACAGGTGGTTCTCAAAAAATTAGCATATTGTGATAAAGTTAATTATTTTCTGTAATGTACTGATAAACATTAGACTTTCATATATATTAGATTCATTACACACAACTGAAGTAGTTCAAGCCTTTTATTGTTTTAATATTGATGATTTTGGCATACAGCTCATGAAAACCCCAAATTCCTATCTAAAAAAATTAGCATATCATGAAAAGGTTCTCTAAACGAGCTCTTAACCTAATCATCTGAATCAACTAATTAACTCTAAACACCTGCAAAAGATTCCTGAGGCTTTTAAAAACTCCCAGCCTGGTTCATTACTCCAAACCGCAATCATGGGTAAGACTGCCGACCTGACTGCTGTCCAGAAGGCCATCATTGACACCCTCAAGCAAGAGGGTAAGACACAGAAAGAAATTTCTGAACGAATAGGCTGTTCCCAGAGTGCTGTATCAAGGCACCTCAGTGGGAAGTCTGTGGGAAGGAAAAAGTGTGGCAGAAAACGCTACACTACGAGAAGAGGTGACCGGACCCTGAGGAAGATTGTGGAGAAGGACCGATTCCAGACCTTGGGGGACCTGCGGAAGCAGTGGACTGAGTCTGGAGTAGAAACATCCAGGGCCACCGTGTACAGGCGTGTGCAGGAAATGGGCTACAGGTGCCGCATTCCCCAGGTCAAGCCACTTTTGAACCAGAAACAGCTGGACTGGACTGTTGCTCAGTGGTCCAAAGTACTTTTTTCGGATGAAAGCTAATTTTGCATGTCATTCGGTAATCAAGGTGCCAGAGTCTGGAGGAAGACTGGGGAGAGGGAAATGCCAAAATGCCTGAAGTCCAGTGTCAAGTACACACAGTCAGTGATGGTCTGGGGTGCCATGTCAGCTGCTGGTGTTGGTCCACTGTGTTTTATCAAGGGCAGGGTGAATGCAGCTAGCTATCAGGAGATTTTGGAGCACTTCATGCTTCCATCTGCTGAAAAGCTTTATGGAGATGAAGATTTCATTTTTCAGCACGACCTGGCACCTGCTCACAGTGCCAAAACCACTGGTAAATGGTTTACTGACCATGGTATTACTGTGCTCATTTGGCCTGCCAACTCTCCTGACCTGAACCCCATAGAGAATCTGTGGGATATTGGGAAGAGAAAGTTGAGAGACGCAAGACCCAACACTCTGGATGAGCTTAAGGCCGCTACCGAAGCATCCTGGGCCTCCATAACACCTCAGCAGTGCCACAGGCGGATTGCCTCCATGCCACGCCGCATTGAAGCAGTCATTTCTGCAAAAGGATTCCCGACCAAGTATTGAGTGCATAACTGAACATAATTATTTGAAGGTTGACTTTTTTTTTATTAAAAACACTTTTCTTTTATTGGTCGGATGAAATATGCTAATTTTTTTAGATAGGAATTTTGGGTTTTCATGAGCTGTATGCCAAAATCATCAATATTAAAACAATAAAAAGGCTTGAACTACTTCAGTTGTGTGTAATGAATCTAAAATATATGAAAGTCTAATGTTTATCAGTACATTACAGAAAATAATGAACTTTATCACAATATGCAAATTTTTTTAGAACCACCTGTATGTGTGTATATATATATATATATATATATATATATATATATATTGTGAGGGATTAGCTCGTGGGGATCACCTTTTCTGAAACACAGTCCGCAAGCAGGCACTTTCTTTTAAGTCTGGCGGATGCCAGATTTTATTTATAAATGGTATGCAGGTAAAAATAAACAAAACAGTAAATTAAATCCTTGCCGTCCGGCGCTAAACTAAACAAACAGGATCTCCTCTCTATACAGTGCGGGGCTGGTGCCCATCACCCACAAAATAAACAAAGTAAAGCAAACCTTTTCTTGCAGTTACTCTCCATAGAGCCCCTTACACTCAGGTTCCCTCCTGAGTCTCCAAAACCCCAGCACACCGTTGTGCTCTCTTCCTGGTTATTTAAAGTACACCTGACTGTGGACTCCAGTGGACCCAAACATCCGGACCGGATTCCTAGCCAGCCCCAGAGGCTGTGAAACCCGGACCGGATTCCGGTTCACTCCCTCATAATGGAACGAATGCGAGGTGAAATGTACCTATTGTCATGTATCGCACCTTGCATACCGTCACATATCCTCCCCCTCTGCTCAAGCCCCTGCGGCTGAGCACTTGACCCAACCATACAGTGCACACGGGAGAGGGCATCTGCATTATTTTGAAGCTTTCCCGGCCTGTGCTCCACTGTAAACTTAAAGGGCTGTAAAGCCAGGAACCACCTTGTCACACAAGCATTTTTCTCCCTATTATCACACATCCACTTCAGGGAAGCATGGTCTGTGATCAGCTTAAATGACCTCCCCAGTAGGTAATACCTCAGGGAGTCTAAGGCCCACTTAATGGCGAGACACTCCTTTTCTACAATGGCATAATTTTTTTCATGTTTGTTCAGCTTCCGGCTCAGATATACCACTGGGGGCTCCTCCCCGTACCTGTTCTGTGACAGTACGGCCCCTAGGCCCATCTCAGAGGCATCTGTCTGTACAACAAACTCCTGGCTAAAGTCCGGGGTTACTAGTAGTGTTGCTCACGAATATTCGCATTGCGAATATTCGGCTCGAATATGGCATATTCGAGAAATCGCGCTATATTTCGAATTTCGCGGTGAATATTCGCAATTCCGAATATTCGCATTTTTTCAATTTGATTTTTAAAACAGATCACATCCTATCGACGTCTAAAAGCATTGCTGGTATGATTAGAGACCCTGGGCCGAGTAACTAAGCTGAGGCGATCCTTTTATGTTGCCAAATTGAAAAAAAAAAAAATTGTGATTTTTCGCTATTGCGAATGCGAAAATGATTGCGAATTTTCGATAACTGTGGTAGGAGAACTCTGATTGTCTCTGATGCAAAAGGGGGGGGCTTTGTGTATGTGTATGTTATGAATATTTGTATGTTTGATATTATTATTTTTTGTAAGAAGGAAAAAATTGCGCATACCTTAAAAAAGGGGAGAATACAGCAGCAACTCAAAAATGTTATACAACATAAATTAATACAAGACAGAAAATGGAGTCGCTCTACAAGAATAAAAAATATGTCTAGTGACAAGACATGTGGCCAAATTATAAAATAAGCAAGCGCAAATAACTTGTGAAATACACAGTGAAACAAATATATAAAGAAATATAGTCCCAATAATAGAAAAATAATCTTTCATAAAAATGTCTTTGATATGTGAAGTGAAAAAAAGTCCAAAGCATGCAGCATGAACGTGTTCAATCTTCAAGGTGTTTGATTGACAAACGGCTGTGACAGATGGATAGAGTAAAGAATCACCACCAATGCAAAACACTTTTTATTTTGTATTGTAAAATATCAAGAATATTCTGAGCCAATCAGAGTGCTCCTTCTGCATTTGCCGAATATTCGCAATTATTTTGTATTGTAAAATATCAAGAATATTCTGAGCCAATCAGAGTGCTCCTTCCGCATTTGCCGAATATTCGCAATTATTTTGTATTGTAAAATATCAAGAATATTCTGAGCCAATCAGAGTGCTCCTTCTGCATTTGCCGAATATTCGCAATTATTTTGTATTGTAAAATATCAAGAATATTCTGAGCCAATCAGAGTGCTCCTTCCGCATTTGCCGAATATTCGCAATTATTTTGTATTGTAAAATATCACGAATATTCTGAGCCAATCAGAGTGCTCCTACAGCATTTGTCGAAATTGCACAATAAATATCGCATTCGCATGTTGCGATATTTCGATAAAATATCACGAATATTCTGAGCCAATCAGAGCGCTCCTCCAGCATTTCTCGAAATTGCGCAATAAATATTGCATTCGCATGTTGCGATATTTCGATAAAATATCACGAATATTCTGAGCCAGAGTGCTCCTACCGCAGTTATCAAAAAATCGCAATTATTTTCGCATTCGCAATAGCGAAAAATCGCAATCATTTAATTTCGATAAAATATCACGAATATTCGAATTTAGCGAATATATCTCGAATATTCGAATATATATTCGAGATATATCGCGAAATCGAATATGGCATATTCTGCTCAACACTAGTTACTAGTATGGGTAACATACAAAGAGCCTGTTTTAAACTCTGAAATGCCTCCTCAGCTTCGGGATTCCACTTGACCATGACCGACCCCCTACCCTTTGTCAGGTCGGTCAAGGGGGTGGCAATGGTGGCAAAATTGGGTATAAACCGCCTGTAATACCCCGTAATGCCCAGGAAGGCCCTCACTTGTTTTTTTATTGACTGGTTGGGGCCATTTTTGAATTACCTCAACTTTATTGGTCTGCGGCTCGGCCACTCCCCGGCCAATAATGTACCCAAGGTATTTGGCCTCCTCCAGGCCTATGGTACATTTTTTGGGGTTGGCTGTGAGACCTGTTTCCCTAAGGGAATCTACCACTGCTTCTACACGGAGCAAGTGCATTTCCCAGTCTGGGCTATGGATGTCCACATCGTCTAAGTACGCCGCTGCATACGAGCGATGTGGTCTCCGGGAATACGGAATTATGCTGCGCGCGTCGCCGTTCAAAAAAATTACGTCGCAAAGTGCGGCGGGAGTTTGGAAACGGAGCATGCGCGGTAGGTCCGGCGCGGGAGCGCGCCTAATTTAAATGGCACACGCCCATTTGAATTGGCCCGCCTTGCGCCAGAGGCTGCCGGCGTAGTTTTCATCGCAAGTGCTTGGTGAATCAGGCACTTGCGATGAAAAATTGTGGCGGTGTAACGTATCTACGGCAATGGTGGCAAAATTGGGTATAAACCGCCTGTAATACCCCGTAATGCCGATACGTTATGCCGCCGCTCATCTACGTGAATCTGGCCCTAACAAATTTACGAATTTTCGTATTTCCGATTTTTTTTTCGAATTTTCGTATTTACGAATTTCGGAAATTCGGATTTTCGGAAATTCAGAAATACGAACAATTTTCGAAATTCCGAATTTTCGCATTTTTAAATTTTCGAATTTTTAAAATTTCGATTTTTTCAATTTTCCAATTTCGAATTGTTCAGATCTGGAATTTTTCACATTTCGAATTTTTCAAATTTCAAATTTTTCAGATTTGGAATTTTTCAAATTTCTAATTTTTCAAATTTCGAATTTTTCAAATTTCGAATTTTTCAAATTTCGAATTTTCCCATGTTCGAATTTTGAAAAATTCGAAATTTGAATTTTTTTTCGAACTTCGATTTTTTCAATTTTCGAATTTTTCAATTTTCGAAATTTCGAATTTTCGAAATTCGGAAATACGAAAATTCGAAATTTGAAAAATTCGAAAATTGAAAAAATCGAAATTCGAAAATTGAAAAATTCGAAATTTCGAAAATTGAAAAATGCGAAAATCGAAAAATTTTAGAATTTTTCAGATTTCGAATTTTTCAAATTTCGAATTTATCAATTTTAGAATTTTCGTTAGAAAAATTCGAAAATTGAAAAAATCGAAAAAAATGTTTTAAATTTCGATTTTTTTTAAATTTCCGAATTTTCGTATTTCCGAATTTCGGAAATGCGAAATTGAAAAATTCGAAAATTGAAAAATTTGGAATTTTTCAATTTTCGGAATTTCGAATTTTTTAATTTTCGAAATTTCGAATTTTTCGTATTTCTGAATATTTTCGTATTTCAGAATTTTCGTATTTCGAAATTTGAAATTTCAAATTTTTCAATTTTCGAAATACGAAAATTCGGAAAAATTTAAAAATTCAAAAATCGAAAATTCGAAAACTGAAAAATTCGAAATACGAAACTTCGAAAATACAAAATTTCGAAAATTCGAAGTTGAAAAATTCGAAAATTGAAAAATTCGAAATGTCAAAAATGCAAAAATCGAGAATTCGAAAATTGAAAAATTCGAAATGTCAAAAATTCAAAAATCGAAATTTCGAAAATTGAAAAATTCGAAATTCGAAATTTCGAAAATTTGTAAATTTCCGAAAATTCTTTTTTGTTTTTCGTTTCATTCGTTTTTTTTTTTTGTCATTCGTTTTTTCCGTTTTTTGCTTTTTCGGAAATCCGAAAATTTCCCGAATTTACGAAAAAAGCAAAAAAACAAATAAAACTAAATTTTTTTTTTTTTTAGAAATATCAGAATTTCCGAAAAAATAACAAAAACGAATGAAACAAAAACGGAAAAAACAAATTTTTCGAATTTCCAGAATTTACGAATTTACGAAAAAATAAAAAACCGAAAATAACATAAACGAAAAAAACGAATTTTTTGGCAGTGCACATGTCTATTGACCACTCACTGTGGGACTCCTCGATCACATCCAACTCCAACATATTTTTTATTTCCTCTACAACCGCCTCTCGCCGGGCCTCTGGAATTCTATACGGTTTTACATTTACCCGAACCCCTGGATCCGTCACTATGTCATGTTGGAATGTGTTGGTCAGTCCGGGAAAGGGGGAGAAAAAGTCTCTATTTTTCTGCAGGAATGCCCGAACGTCAGTTTGTTGTGCTACGGACAGGGAATCCATGAGGGGGACGTCAGGTGTCACGGGTATCCGGTCTGTTGGAGGCGGGGACGTGGCCAGTAAAGTCTCTCGGTCCTTCCAGGGCTTTAAGAGATTCACATGGTAAATTTGGTGTGGTTTCCTTTTCCCTGGCTGGTAGACTTTGTAGTTTACCTCCCCCACCCTTTCGACAACCTTGAGGATACCCTGCCACTTTGCTAGAAACATACTTTCTACCGTGGGAACCAGTAGCAACACTCTGTCCCCCAGGCTGAAAGAACGGACCTTGGCACCCCGGTTATAGACCCTCCTCTGGGCCTCCTAGGCTCGCTCCATATGTTCCCCTACCAGGGGCAGGACAGCTGTGATTCGATCCTGCATCAAAGAGACGTGCTCTATGATGCTCCTATATGGGCTGACCTCTCCTTCCCATGTTTCTTTGGCAACATCTAGCAGGCCCCTGGGATGCCTACCATACAAGAGCTCAAAGGGGGAATAGCCTGTGGATGCCTGCGGGACCTCTCGTATGGCAAACATGAGATATGGTAGCAAAAAATCCCAGTTTCTCCCATCTTTGTCGACCACCTTTTTCAGCATACTCTTCAATGTTGTATTAAATCTTTCAACCAGACCATCTGTTTGGGGGTGGTAGACAGAAGCGCGGAGATGGGAGATTTTGTACAATCTACACAACTCCTTGGTAATCCTCGACATAAAAGGTGTGCCCTGATCGGTCAAGATCTCCTTTGGGATCCCCACTCGACTAAATACCTGGACCAATTCCTTGGCAATAGCCTTAGCGGAGGTGTTTACGCAAGGGTATGGCCTCAGGATAGCGGGTCTCATAGTCCAGGATCACCAGAATATGCTGGTGACCTCGGGCCGATTTCACGACCGGCCCCACCAGGTCAATGCCAATCCTCTCAAAGGGGACCTCGATTATTGGTAGAGGAACAAGGGGGCTGCGAAAATGGGACAACGGTGCTGACAATTGGCACTTGAGGCACGATTCGCAGTACTTTGAACGATTCTCTCCCTGTTTTTTTCAACCCCGAGATGTCCCCCCATTACATGACTATGAACCAGGTCTAGCACTACCCTGCGAAAGGGTTTGGGAACCAGTAGCTGTTCTATCTCTTCCTCTCCATGTTTTATCACTCGATATAACAAATTGTTTTTAATTGCCATGTAGGGGAAGGACACCACCCAATTAGGATCCACCGGTTGCCCATCCAACATCTTAACATTTTCCCTGGCTCTCATGAGTGTGGGCTCACGCAGCTGCTCGGTACAGAAATCATCTCTCCAGGTCTGGTACCACATTTTGGCTACTCTCCATGTCAGGGTCAGATGGGACATCCTGTTCGTTACCCTAATGCCACGTACACACCATCACTTTATGCGATGGAAAAAAACAACGTTTTTAAAAACGTCAATTTCATTGACCGTGTGTGGGGGAAAACGTCGTTTTATGTCTTGTGAAAAACGACAAAAAAAAATTGAAGCATGCTTCAATTTTATGTGTCGTTTTTCCCAAATGTTATTTTCTGTGTCATAAACATTGACCATGTGTAGGCAAAAATGACGTTTTAAGCCCGCGCATGCTCAGAAGCAAGTTAGGAGACGGCAGCGCTCGTTCTGGTAAAACTACTGTTCAGAATGGATTAAGCACATTCGTTAGGTCGTTTTCAACTTTTATAGAAGAAAAGAATGCGCTGCATTACACCCTGCTTTTAAATGCTACACTAAAATGGTCGTTTGTTGCGGCTGATCTTGTTACATAGTTATAACAAGCTTTTTACTTGATTATTTCTTGTTATATAATGTTTTGTTTTGTGTTGTGTTTTTTAGGTGTATCTTCCATCTACAAAATTATAAATATATATATATATATATAGTCAACCCTTTTTTTTGGGGGGGTTTTTTGTTGGCCAAAACTTTTTCTGAAATCTATATTTTGGGTTGATTTTGGAGTGTGTGACGTGGCCGCAACAACATAATTATTTATTTGAAGTTACAGTACCCACAAGGATGTTTTTTTTACCTTGTTAATGTTAACAAAAATGTTTGGGAAATGGGTCTGCCCACTCACTAATGATCTCTCTAATTTCGAAAAATTACACATGGTCAAATTTGTATGATAAAACAAAAATGCATTTATTCTGCCAAAATAGGAAATAATAAAATGGTGGCAAACAAAAAACCCAACTTAATAAAAACAAAGATGCCAAGGAAGGCAGCACTTGAGAGTGTGCTTGAAATTATTAAAACAAGGGTCCACCAAGCCACCAATCCAGGCTGTGAGGCAAAAAAAAATCCCATCAGGGGTACCCTCTCATTTTTTGCTCTTTCTCTTCCCAGCAGCCTTCCCTGCAGCCTTCCCTGTAGTCTTCCCTGCAGCCTTCCCTGTAGTCCGAGTCCTTGGGGGCTGGGTTCCTGGAGCCGAAGTAGTGCCAGGAGCCAGAGCAGCCTCAGGAAGAGGAGGAGCAGGAGAAGGAGCAGGAGCAGGACAGTGGCAAGGACAGGAGGAGCAATCCGCACAATGTCGGTGTCGTCATCGAGCTGCCCCAGGGATGCCATGCTTATGGCTTTGAAGATGAGGAGTTCCCAGCCCACACGCTGGCCTGACTCCTGATTTAGGAGCTTGGCTGCAATGAGCGCTGCGAACCCCTCTACTTCACTGGGTGGCTCTCGGATGGCTGCAGTTGCTTCGCGAAGCAGGGCCTGGGTCTCCTCCTCCATTTGGCGAAGCCTCCTGACCCTTTTCGCGGGAGTGTGGAGTGGAGGGATCCGGGAGATGGTATCACGCCGGCATGCCTCCTGGCTCTCACTGGGGCCTGCCACCTCTTGGCTCCCAGTGGGTTCTGCCACCTCCTGCCTTTCAGTTGGCCCTGCCTCCCCCTGGCTCCCTGTGGGGCCTGCTTCCCCCTGGCTCCCTGTGGGGCCTGCCTCCCCCTGGCTCCCTGTGGGGCCTGCCTCCCCCTGGCTCCCTGTGGGGCCTGCCTCCCCCTGGCTCCTTGTGGGGCCTGCCTCCCTGTGGGGCCTGCCTCCCCCTGGCTCCCTGTGGGGCCTGCCTCCTCCTGGCTTTGCTCTGCCTGTGTATCAAAAAAGGGACATTATTTGATGTTTTCATTAATCACACACACATTTTTACAATCATGACAGATGCAAATTGAATGCTAATATATGCTTCAGACAAGGTCCCCCTGGAGTTGGGGGGGTTGTTGCAGGCTGAAATAGGGAAGTAGGGGGCCTTTACCCAAAAGAGTAAAGTAGTCTATATTGTGACAAATTGAGTTGGGTCAAAAAGGGTGTTTGACATCCGGGACCCCTTCCAGGTGTATTGCGTTACCCCCCCCCCCCTAATGGCATACCAGAAAATTACACACAATCATTCCGACCCCTTCATTTTTCTATCTTGTCCCCATCCTGTTTTGCCACTACTGTCTATTGATATGATCTACATTTTTTGTACATTCCCTTTGAATTTATAACACTAGTAAGATCAATTTGACATCATTATTATACTTTTGATTATCCAAAATTGCTAGCAAACTGACATACCTGGCTCCATGGGTCACAATCGGGGTCCTCCAGGAACTGTTGCTCTTCCTCCGAGCTTGCCTGCTCTTGTCTGCAGGGAAGACTGGAGGATTGGCTGCTGGGAAGCTGGGAGCTACCTCTTGGGGGAAGGGTAGACAGGGATGCCCTGGCCTCAATGTGGTCGTCCAGGAACTGCAGCTGATTGTAGTACCACAGGGTAGGCTTGTATATGGACTCAGCTGCAGCCCCAGACCTCATTTAGGCCAGGACTTGGACCCGTTGGGCCCTGTAGGTGCCCCTGATGGAATAGATTTTTCCCTTCACAGTGTCTGTTGTGGCGTTGGGGACCCTTGTCTTAACAAATTCAAGCACGCTCTTCCTTGCTTTATTCCTGGCATCTTTGTTTTTATTAATGGGGTTTTTTGTTAGCCACAGAACAAGATGTTCTTTCCATTTATGTATGAACTCAGTCATTAAGTCAACATCCTTGAAGGGATCCATTATTTCTGCAAATCAAACGTATAATCAAAAACCTAATGTCAGTCAAGCCACTACTACTAATAAGCTTTATCACCATATCTAGCCCACAAACTCATCCCCTGTTCACTATAATAAAGTCAAAAATACAGTTACGTACCGTCGTTTTAAACGATCGTGACTTCCAGACTCTGAACGCCGCTTTCAAACCCGTCGGATCCTTTTTACACTACGCATGCGTGACACTCCGCACGACACCCCGCCCCTGAGGTTCAGACTCGTCCTTTCCCCGCCCCTTCTCTCTCGTTTTGTGAGAAAGACTTATGGATGACATGCAGGACATGCAGAGCAATGTGGCTTCTAGCTCAAGCCAGGAGGCAGGCTAGGCCCAACCAGCCAGAAGAACCAGGCGGAGGTGCAAAGCCTCCAACATGGCCTTCCAGGAAATGGTGGAGATGGTCAGCATCTTAAGGAGGGAGGACTATGATGCCAACCATGGCCCACACAGGCATCCCAATAAAGTTAAGGCCGCAATAATGGAGAAGGTAATCAGGAGGCTCCATAAGAAGTTTGGGGAACGCAGGAGCAGAGAGCAACTGCGAAAACGGTGGTCAGACCTCAAGTTGAGAGAGCCCCAGCAACTTCATAAAATAAAGAGAGTGATTAGAAGAAGAAGTAAGTAATTTTCATGTGTATTCATTATTTGGGTGTGTTCTTTGTGCCATGTGCTTTTTCATTCAGGTAGAAGTGAAATGTGTTGATTGGCGGACACAATAGTTCATTCGATCACTAACTAATTAAATTTCAATTTTGTGAGAAATGGCCTTGTGCTTATTTCGCATGGGCTTATGTGATTTAAACCAATGCATCAGACAAAAAGTTTGTCTTTGTATTATTTTTGATGGAACGAACGACGACTCATACGACCAATTATTGGACCAACTATCGTTGCATCATTTTATTTAAAAATATATTCTAATTTTATTTCAGGCCTCTATAATCTTTTAAGCTCATGTTTACCTTTTCTTCAATCTCGTAGGGCAGAATGAAGCAGCAAGGCAGGAGGCCCAACAAATCCAAGGCACACCCCCAAGGGATGTTGACGAAGGGGAACCCGCCAAAACATCTGGTAAAGTATCATATACCACAGCTTCAGGTAATGTAGATGTAGGCCTACATAATTTTAATACATGTTTTGGTCCCACATTTCAGGAACAAGTCGTGCTGGTGAGGGACTTGACACCTATAGTGCCCAGCTCTTGATCGCAGAGGTGTTGTCGTGCAGGGCACAAGTAGAAGACATCCGTCTTGCTTCCCGAGAAATTCGGAACAAAGCAAAAACGCTGGAACGACAGCTAAAAAATGTAATGTTTTGGGGAGGGTTTAATTTTGATTTGGAAATTTTTTTTTTTTAAGTTTGTTTAGTAAAAACAGTGGGCCAGATTCACAAAGCACTTACGCAGACGTATCTAGAGATGCGCGGCGTAATTGAAAAAAGCGCCGCGCCTGAAAACCATTTTTTTTTCGTCCTACCTAAAACAATTACACCGGCGCTTCTTCGAGCGCAAAATACGCTAGACACACCATTGTTTTGCTAGGCAAAGATGCAAATGAGGGAGATAAGGCGATCCACAAAATTAAGTGTGTGCGGCGTAGGCTACGCCCTGTGCGCATCTGTTAGTTTCCCGGAGTAAAGTTACACTTTATAAAAGGTGCCCTAACTTTGCTCCAGCCGTGTAAAGGTCAGCTAAAGCAACACCATTAAGGAAGAGCTGAGCACACACACTTGCCGGACTACAATCTGCATGCCACCATGCCAGGGGCATCCATGCTCATACTATACTAGTGACTTTAGTAACCAAGGGTACCCCCTCTTCTGAGGGAACAGCAGTCAGGAGACGCCATGCAGAATGCATCTTTGCACAGTAAACACACACATTAATCATGGCACAATGAGAATGCATGCATGCAAACCCACTGTGGTCCCTAGCACAGACACATCACATGCACATCTAATTGGATTGGACCCTAGAAAACCACTTGGTATTAGGGAGCAGTAACGCCATGCCACGGCTCCAATTATGTCACTGTGCATTCATACACCTTTCACACGGACCTGGGATCACTTCTCCCTGGTCCTGGGGATCCCTAATCCACCAAAACTGAGGGTGACACCCTTTTTCACCAGGAATGTCACCCCCACATTCATACATCATTCACACACAAAAAAAACCACAATAAAAATTCAGAATAAAAAAAAAAGAAAAAAAAAGTATACCCAAAATCTCAATGGCGGCGGCGTGAGCTACGCCTGGGCCAGCCACGGCCAGGGGAGACTCATGGGGGGGAGGCAGGGGAAGGAGGAGCCTCATGGGGGGGAGGCAGGGGAAGGAGGAGCCTCCCCGGGTAGCTGCCCACCTGCTGGCCTGCCCTCCAAGGCCACGGCGATCCTGTTGAGGCCCAGAGTGAGGGCAGCCGTATTGGCCTGGACAGCCTGGGTGTTGTCCTGGACAGCCTGGGTCAGGGCAGTCACCTCAAGGGCCACGCCTGTTGTGGCGGCCTGCAGCTCACAAAAAACAATTAATCAGTGCTACTGAATTTGTGCCCATGTCACTGACTGACTCATTGATGGAGGCCAGGCTCTCCTCTATCTGGGCCAAAGTCCAGCTGACCTGACCCAGATGTTGTGTCTGACGAGCCTGGTCCCTGAGCAGATTTGCAGGCAGGAACTCGGCCACCCCCCTGGTCTTCTGGGTGGCCTTCCTGCCTGCAGTTGAGGCTTGTGGCCTGGGAGGAGGGGAGCCACCTGGGGCAGCCCTGTTGGGGGAGGAGTGGGAGGGACTACCCCTGATGGTGGCCTGACTGCCTCCAGATGAGGCTTGTGGCCTGGGAGCAGGGAATCCCCCTGGGGGGGCCTGTTGGTGGAGGAGTGGGAGGGACTACCCATGATGGTGGCCTGACTGCTGTCAGGCGCAAGGGAATCCTGATCCCAACACAACATCACTTCTCGGGCAATCTCCATCCGGTCATCCTCCTCCCCCTGAACCTCCTCATGAGGGGAGTTGTGGCCACTCCCCTGCCCTGGGGACTCTGGCCTTTCTGGTGGCTCCTCAGCAGCCTGTTGACCTGGGGGTGGTGCAGCCTGGCCTGATGGCTCAGCAACCTCCTGGCCTGATGGGCCAGCAATCTCCTGGCCATCTGTGGAGGACACAAAACATACACAGGTTGGAGGATCCACACACTTGGCACATATTCCCTTCCCCCACCCACACATGCTACTCACCAGATGGAAATAAAAAAAACTTACCTGTGCTCACAGGATCATCAGATTCAAAGCCAGGCAGGCCCACCACTTGCTGGCTGTGGAAGCAACGGGCCACCGCAAGTTCCTCCTCAGTCCACCTTTCGGTGCAGGGTGGGCCTCCTCCAGTGCCCCTGGCATGGGCTGCTTGCTTGGCCATCTTGTCATGGACCAAACTCCTCAGATCATTGATCTTCTTCTGAATCCCACTGGTCCTTGTCTCCCCCCCTCCGCATTGATCCGATCAGTTATCTGCTGTATGATCGCCCTCTTCCTGGCCGGGGTGACGTCCCGGCTGTCAGGGCCATGCAAAAATCTCCCAAAGTGGGTGATCGCCCTGGCCAGCAAGTGCTTCTCTCGCACCGAGAAGTTTAATTTTGTTCTCTTAGGTGCCATCTCACAACACAGCACTCAGCAACAAACAGACACAAAATTCAAACAGAACAAACAAACACAAAAACACACAGAACAAACAGACAAAAAGACACAGAACAGACACAAAAAGACACAGAACAGACACACACAAAAATCAGACAGCAAAACAAAAACACAAGCAGACAGCTAATACAAATTCAACCAAAAAACACAGAAGAAACAGACACAAAAAACACTCAGAAAATACACACAGCTTCTACAACCTCCTACTACAATAAATCTTTAATATAACACTACACTCACCAATAAACAGCCACAGACAACAGAGCAAAAGACACTTGCTTTAGGAAGGGAAACACATTTTGGTAGAATGAAAAAAATAAAAAATAAACCTTGATTATATTTGTGTAGATTGGAAAAAAATATATATATATACCTTGATTATATTTTTGTAGAATGAAAACAAAACAAAAAAAAACAGGATTTTAGCTCTGTTAAACAATAAACATATTTGTACGATCAAAAATGTGTGGCTAGTTCTTTGTATCAATGCTGACTCATAAAATAACTCGGGTATATTTGGGGTGGTAAGATTGACAATGATAGGTATTTAGTACATCCCAAACACATGGCTCTATGAGAACCGAGGAAAAAGCTACAATACACAAAACTACTAAAAAATTAGAAAAACAAACAAATTAGACTGTTTATTTCAGCAAAACAAAGATTTTATTTAGCCAAGATCTGGCATTGCAATGGCCCCCCTCCCCATAAAAAAATCCACATAGGATTGCCGCACTGCACGTGCGCTTTGGGGGGCCAAGCCTGTATGGCTAGCCTCACGGGCCGCCTCCGGAACATCAACTGCCTCATCAGGCAATACCGTTAAGTAGGTTGTTGAATGTCTTTTCAAGAAATTATGAAGAATGCAGCAGCATCAAATAACGTGGTTCCACTTGTATTCAGCAAGGTTGATTCCAGTCAAAAATAATCGGAATCGGCTGGCCAGGATTCCAAAGGCATTCTCTACCACCCGTTTTGCCCTGGCCAGCCGATAATTAAAAACCCTTCTCTCAGGGGTGAGGGTGCGTTGGGGAAATGGCCTCATGAGGTGGGGACCCAATCCGAAAGCCTCATCTGCTAAAAACACGAAGGGCAGATCCTCTTCGTTCTCCTCCGCAGGTGGCAAGCCAAGGTCCTCCGACTGAAGCCATTGGGCGAACTCCGTCTCCACAAAGACACCGCCGTCCGACATCCGGCCATTTTTCCCAACATCCAGGTACAAAAACTCAAAGTTGTCAGACACCACCGCCATCAGCACAACGCTGTGGAAACCCTTGTAATTAAAATAATGGGATCAGGAATGGGGTGGGGGCACGATGCGGACGTGCTTGCCATCAATGGCTCCTCCGCAGTTTGGAAAGTTCCAACGCTGGGAGAAGTCCGCTGCCTTGCTGCCATTCCTGTGGCGTGGTGGGGAACTGTATAGAAAAAAAAATCAAACAAACATTGTGAACAGAATATCACAAAACATTCAGGGATCCCCAAAAAAAAACATAAATGTACAAGTGTTATTTTAAGAGACCTAAATAATAAGGTATCACTAAGCAGATTAATCACCCCCTCTGATGTTAAAAAAAAAAGCTTAGGGGGAGGGGGGCCTGAGATGAATTTATGACCTGAAAAACAACCCCCAAAAATCCTAAAAAAATAAACATATTTTCACCAGTTATTAACCACTTGCTTACTGGGCACATAAACCCCCTTCGTGCCCAGGCGAAATTTCAGCTTCCAGCACTGCGTCGCTTTAACTGACATTTGCGCGGTCGTGCGACGTGGCTCTCAAACAAAACTGACGTCCTTTTTTCCCCACAAATAGAGCTTTATTTTGGTGGTATTTGATCACCTCTGCGTTTTTTATTTTTTGTGCTATAAACAAAAAAAGAGCGACAATTAAAAAAATATATATATATATATTTTACTTGTTGCTATAATAAATATCCCAATTTTTTTTTTTTTTTATATTTTTTTTCTTAGTTAGGGCCGATACATATTTTTCTACGTATTTTTGTAAAAAAAAAAAAATTGCAATATTTTCGTTGGGCACCTGCCGCCACCTGGGACCCCGGACCCTGTCACTCTAGGACGTCACCTAGCAGCTGAACCTAGGACCGGACCTCCAGCCCACTTTGCAGCTCTTGTCACTCCTGGATCACTCCAGCAAGTTTGCCCTGACAAACCACCTGTTGTTTTCAACAGAACCGCAAGTACCCTGATATAAAAATACCACTACCAGTCATTTCTTTAGTTTCTGGAGTATGCTATATGTACCCTGCAGTATCTCCTGAGTTACATGCCTGCAAGTATACCTTCCATTGCTACGAACTGTGCCTGTGATTATTAACTGCTGTTTATAGTCAAACATACCTGCAATTGTAACCATAGTCTGGGAACCACATGGGCGTTCCTAACATGTCTGTGATTGACGTTTTGACCAAAAACGAGCTCCCCCCATCGCGTAAGCCACGTCACGGTTGGCGAAAGGAGCCGAACGGCGAGTCGGCGATATACACATTTCTCTAGCTTGGCGTATAAGGAATGTGTTCGAAGTCTGGCCAATACCCAACGTACATGTTTATTGTGTTCCTCAGGGATGTCAGAGTAGATTGGAATGTCATCCAAGTAAATAACAACACATATGTTGAGTAAATCGCAGAAAATGTTGTTGATGAACCACTGGAAAGTTGCGGGTGCATTGCATAGTCCAAAGGGCATTACAGTATATTCATAAAGGCCGTACCGAGTCTTGAAAGCTGTTTTCCACTCATCCCCAGGGCAAATTCTTATCAAGTTATAGGCACCACTGAGGTCTAACTTCGTAAAAATCTTAGAAGTTTGTAGACGTTCAATGAGCTCTGGGATAAGAGGTAAAGGATAGCGATTTTTCACAGTGATGCTGTTGAGAGATCGGTAATCAATTATTGGTCGAAGAGAGCCATCCTTATTTTTGACCAAAAAAATAATGCAGCACTAGCTGGAGAAGTGGAAGGCCTAATAAAGCCTTTCTTCAAGTTTTCATCAAGGTAGTCTTTGAGATGAATGAGTTCTGGTTGAGAGAGAGGATAAATCCGTGCAGTTGGAATAGGACTGTCTGGAATAAGATCTATTGGACAGTCATAGATACGGTGTGGAGGCAGTATCTCTGTCTTGGTTTTACTGAAGACATCTGCGAAATCGTGTAGATGTGCTGGAAGATCTCGAATGTTGGCCTCTGTTAAGAAGATAGTGTAGATGGGATAACAAGTCTCCTTGCAATATGTGGACTGTAGACAAAGCGAAATGTGAGACCATTGAAAGCTTGGTTGGTGAAGAAGTAGCCAAGGTAGGCCAAGTACTATTGGAAATAGAGGAGACGGGATGATATCGAAGACAAGGGTCTCGGTATGGCCCTCTCCACAGGTGATCAACAGGGGAGAAGTTTGCGAGGAGACTGGGCCAGAGGAGGAACTAGAACCATCAATAAAAGTGACCGACAAAGGAGTTTGCTTAAACACACGTGGAATTTTATTAGATTCAACAATTCCTGAATCAATGAAGTTGCCACAGGCTCCGATGTCAACCATGGCATCAACGGTAGTCCTTTCTTGGTCCCACTGCAAGGTAAGAGAAATAAGGATATAACGGTTAGTGGTGGTCTCGAGTGGGTTGAGCTTGCAAATGTGAGAAACGTTACCTTCAGAACTCCTCTTAAGAAGTGGACAAGTGGAGACGGTATGGTCTGGACCGGAGCAGTATAGGCAAAGGTTTTGAGCTCTGCGTCGTTGTTTCTCTCGAGGGGATAGTGGCCCTTTGATTGCGCCTAGTTCCATGGGGACTTCATTAGGGGGTGATCTCGAACTCCTGATAGGTGGAGGAATGTATGCGTTGGCACGTTCAGCCTTCCTTTCTCGAAGGCGACGATCAATGGCAACAGAAAGATGCATAAGATCCTCTAAGGTTGTGGGAAGTTCTCATGTTTCATGGCTTCTGATAAGCCTAAACGGAATTGATTCCGGAGTGCAATATCAGTCCACTGGGTCTCTCTGGCTCCAACACTTAAACTCGGAGATGTAGTCCTCTAAGGGTCTTTTACCCTGCTTGAGATTCCTAATGGTGTTCTCTGCAGTAAGTTGTTTATTTGGGTCCTCATATAAGAGGGACATCTCCTCCAAAAAAGTGTTAAATGCACTGAGAAGGTCTCCATGTTCTTGTACATATGCATCAGCCCAAACTCTGGGTTTTCCTTTGAGATAAGATATTAGGGTGAGAATTCTGATTCTATCAGAAAAGTAGGTGCGGGGGCATAACTCAAACATCAGACGGCAAGAACTTATGAATTGGCGGAAGAACTTCCTATCACCTGAAAAGGGTTGTGGAGGGCAGACCTTGGGTTCAGGTCGGTCTCTGGCTTGCGCAACATTTTGGTTAACTTGGTTGCGGAGAGCATCGTTTTCTAAACAAAGTTCATTCATGGAGGCAGTGAGGGTATCCACCCTTTGTGAGAGTCCAACTAAGTGAGTGGCAAGCTCTGCTGGTTCCATTTTTAAAGGTTCAATTATTATGTTATGACACTGCTATCTGATCTTATCATATGAGTTTGGATCTCAGCTGCGGAGGCTTCTCAGGTCTAAACCACCAGGTCACTTTGGGGTTAGGTCATCACAGCCTCAGATGAAACCAAATAAAGTATGGGGTATGCTTATTCCGTCATAAGCGTTGGAAAAAAGAGAACTATCAATAGAATGTCCCACGAGTATATTAGGAGCTACTATACTGAGTTGCAAATCAGTGATTTTTAGCAGAGTGCAGTAATATGGCAAGGTTCCCAGACTATGGTTACAATTGCAGGTATGTTTGACTATAAACAGCAGTTAATAATCCCAGGCACAGTTCGTAGCAATGGAAGGTATACTTGCAGGCATGTAACTCAGGAGATACTGCAGGGTACATATAGCATATAGTGTTGAGCGGAATACGCCATATTCGATTTCGCGATATATCACGAATATATAGCCGAATATTCGAGAAATATTCGCTAAAATCGAATATTCGTGATATTTTATCCAAATGAAATTTTTGCGAAATTTCGCTATTGCGAATGCGAAAATAATTGCGAAATTTCGACAAGTGCGGTAGGAGAACTCTGATTGGCTCATGCTGAAATTGAATATTCGTGATATATTATCGAAATTTCGCAAATGCAAATGCAAAATTGATTGCGGAATTTCGACAACTGTGGTAGGAGAACTCTGATTGGCTCTGATGCAAAAGAAGGGCGGAGAAAATAATCGCGCAATATTCCTATTGCCGAATATTTGCATTGCGAATATTCGGCAATATAAAATGATCGCTTCAGCTACTCGGCCCAGTGTCTCTAATCATACCAGCAATGCTTTTAGACGTCGATGGAGATCACTAGGATGTGATCTGTTTTAAAAATAAAATTGAAAAAATGTGAATATTCGGAATAGCGAATATTGGCCGCGAAATTCGATATATTCGCGAATACTCGAATATGCCATATTCGAGCCGAATATTCGCAATACGAATATTCGTGAGCAACACTAATAGCATACTCCAGAAACTAAAGAAATGACTGGTAGTGGTATTTGTATATCAGGGTACTTGCGGTTCTGTTGAAAACAACAGGTGGTTTGTCAGGGAAAACTTGCTGGAGTGATCCAGGAGTGACAAGAGCTGCAAAGTGGGCTGGAGGTCCGGTCCTAGGTTCAGCTGCTAGGTGACGTTCTAGAGTGACAGGGTCCAGGTTCCGGGGTCCCAGGTGGCGTCAGGTGCCCAACGAAAATAGCCCGTTTAAATAGCCCGCTGCAGCAAGTAGGGACGCACTTCCGCGTTCCAGGCTGGAGCGCAGACGTCCGCGCACCAGAAGTGACGCGGGAGCGCTACAGAACGGAGCGCAGCTGTTGAGGAATCGGTACAGCTGCTCCCATTCTGTATCGTGTAACGGTGGTGGCGTTACAACATGCGACCTGTGCAAACAGAGAGCTGCGTCTTTTTCTTTCAGCATAATCACATTGCATAGGTTCATCATTTAGAGGGCAGTCTGCAGCAATATGGCCTAATGCATGGCAACGAAAATACTGTATTTGCCCTACCCCCAGTCCTCTTAACGGTCCCAAAAACCTTCCTTGCTTCTTTGGCCAGTCTCCAGGTCTAGGACCTACAGTCTCTTCTGCTGTAACAACAGTTTTATCCACTTTCCCCAAGCTCTTTAACCCCGGAACAGTCTTACCCGTTGGGAGATCTTGCACCCCTAGACACAGCGAAGTGGGGCGTAGGTGGGTTTATCAAGTCCTCGGTAGCACTGTGCCTCTCCACTAGGTCCACCATTTGGGCTGCAGTGCTGGGGTCCCCCTGTCCAACCCACTTCCTCAGGGCAGCAGGAAGCGCACGCAGGTAACAGTCCATTACCACACGCTCCACAATCTGAGGGCTGGTCAGAGTCTCTGGCAGCAACCACTTCCTGGTGAGGTGGACCAGGTCAAACATTTGTGACCGGGGTGGCTTGTTGCTGGAGTAGGACCACTGATGCACGCGCTGGGCCCGGACGGCCAAGGTGACACCCAAGCGTGCGAGTATCTCTGTCTTTAGGACCTCATAGTTCTGGGCCTTATCTGGTTCTAGGTCAAAATAGGCCTTTTGGGGTTCTCCTGTTAGGAATGGGGCCAATAGTCCTGCCCACTGCTCTTTTGGCCATCCTTCGCAGACAGCGACTCTCTCGAAAGTCGCCATGTACGCCTCAACATCACCCGCCGGTGTCATCTTTTGCAGGTGGTAGGAGGCACGTACTATCTTTGGTTCCGCAGACACCGGAGGTGCGGACCCCTTTTTCAATTCCACCAGAGCTTCGGCGAACTGTCGGTTCATCTCCTGCTGGGCAACCTGTTGTGCTGCAGCAGCCTCTGCGACTTGGCGGTTGGTTTCTCGCTGAGCCGCATTGGCCTGTAGTAGGGCCCTTAAAATGTCCTCCATTTTCAGAAAAGTGCCCGCTGAATCCACCACGTGTGAGGGATTAGCTTGTGGGAATCACCTTTTCTGAAACACAGTCCGCAAGCAGGCACTTTCTTTTAAGTCTGGCAGATGCCAGATTTTATTTATAAATGGTATGCAGGTAAAAATAAACAAAACAGTAAATTAAATCCTTGCCGTCCGGCGCTAAACTAAACAAACAGGATCTCCTCTCTATACAGTGCGGGGCTGGTCCCCATCACCCACAAAATAACAATAAAGCAAACCTTTTCTTGCAGTTACTCTCCATAGAGCCCCTCACACTCAGGTTCCCTCCTGAGTCTCCAAAACCCCAGCACACCGTTGTGCTCTCTTCCTGGTCTTTTAAAGTTCACCTGACTGTGGACTCCAGTGGACCCAAACATCCGGACCGGATTCCTAGCCAGCCCCAGAGGCTGTGAAACCCGGACCGGATTCCGGTTCACTCCCTCATAATGGAACGAATGCGAGGTGAAATGTACCTATTGTCATGTATCGCACCTCGCATACCGTCACAATATATATACACACACTACACAGTATATACATTATCTCACATTTTATAAATAGTTTATTATTTCATGTGACAACACAACAATAAATGATACTTTGCTACAATGTAAAGTAGTGAATGGACAGCTTGTAAAACAGTGTAAATTTGCTGTCCCCTCAAAATAACTCAACAAATAGCCATTAATGTCTAAATCGCTGGCAACAAAAGTGAGTATACCCCTAAGTGAAAATGTTAAAATTGGGCCCAAAGTGTCAATGTTTTGTGTGGCCACCAATATTTTCCAGCACTGCCTTAACCCTCTTGGGCATGGAGTTCACAGAGCTTCACAGGTTGCCACTGGAGTCCTCGTTTTGATAGATAAAAGGTGCATTTTATATACATTTATATAGATCAGAGTCAGACCAAAATGAGGGACAAACGAGGAGGAATGAGGGACAGATGGACATTGCTACAAATCAGGGACAGTCCCTTAAAATCAGGGACAGTTGGGAGCTATGGATTCACTGTTGCCTGCACTGACCCCAGCTTAATTGTCAATTTGTTGATTTGCATCTTTTGGTTGCTAAACAAGCAATGTTCTAAGTCATTGCTGCCATTCTGCTAACAAACAAATGACAGCATTTATTCAAATATATCAAAACTGTTAACACATAAGAGATTTTGTCATACATAAAAGTATGCATAAAATAGCAGCATTTTTGTCCCCACCCCTTTTAAAATGCTTGCTTCACCACATGACAGTGGCATACAATCTTGCAGAATTATTCATGTACTAGGTATTCTATTTTCTTTTTACTATTTTAATTCTATCTTCTAATAGCAAACTCTGTTTTATGTATATCATTTGCTACAGTGCACAAACTCTGCAGTGTGATTGTGAATTTTAAATCAAATGAATGCTGGCAATGAGCTACTGATAACAAGCATGATTAGGCCCACTGAAAAAGCCCTGACTCTTTTTGACTTGCTTGCTGAATCGTACCAGCATCTACAATTAGTGAAGAATAAAATGAGGTGTTCTATATGCTTTTCTCACAACTTTAATGTATTAAGATTAAGGAAGATTACCTGCTTCCAACTGCTGCAGCTTTATCTCCCTTCCTAATGTTATGCTCTGTGGATTCTTATTAAGTTGTTGTAAGAGCCATGGCTATCTGCGTTTTCTGTTAATTAGTTTTCAGACTACTTTGGAGATGCAACAGCAGTAGTTTACTATTCCACTATTCTGTGTATAGTCTGAACATATAATTTAATTTTATTTACATTGCAGATTGTATTATTCTTGGGTTTTACTGAGCTAAAACTGTATAGGAAATGCAAAACACAAAAATATATTGTACACAAATATTAAAGATCTACATGTGCTGGATTGGGGACCAAAAAACTAAAAGTTATGAGGTATTATCAGATACGTCATATTGATAAGGGGTTTGGTAAAATATCACATGGACAGTAAGACCAGCAAAAAGTTAGCAATAAAGGTATTTACGTCAACATCCACATTTAAGCCATAAAGAATATATGACCTAACTCACTGGGCCTGATTTACTATGCTCTGTGCGCTGCGCTGGTTCATGCGTTAATTAGTACTCCGGGTGGAGGCTTAATTGGGCGCATGAACCAGCGTAGCAGCCGGCGCATTGAAAGTAATATGTAAAGCCGCGCCAAACTCCCTATAGAAGTCTATGGGAGAAATCAAAAGTGTTCATTTTAAAGGCTAATCTGCAAGTTTTGTCCTAAAAAGTGTTTGGGGACCTCAGTCCTGAGCAGTGAAATTAATAATTCTTAAAGTGAAACAATAAAAGTGAAATATTCCTTTAAATTTCGTACCTAGGGGGGGTGTAATGTCAGCATGTGAAATAGCGCATTTTTCCCGCACTTAGAACTGCCCCTGCACAAAGTGACATTCAGAAGGAAAAAAGTCATTTAAAAATTCACACGCGGCTATAATGAATTGTCGGCTCTGACAATTCTAAAGGGATTCATTCATAAAACAAACAAAAAAAATGTGTAGGGGTTCCCCCAAATTAAATTACCAGGCCCTTCAGGTCTGGAATGGATATTAAGGGGAACCCCGCCGTAAAAACCAAAAAAAAAAAAGTTGTGCGGTTCCTGGCAAATATCCATTCCAGGCCCTTCAGGTCTGGTGTGGATTTTAAGGGGAACTCCACCCCAAATTGAAAAAAAAAATGGCGTGGAGTCCCCCTAAAAATCCACACCATACCCTTATCCGAGCACGTTGACCTGGCCGGCCGCAGAAAAGAGGGGGGGACAGAGTGCGGACCCCCCTCTCTCCTGAACCGCACCAGGCCACATGCCCTCAAGATGGGGAGGATGTCCCCATGTTGATGGGGACAAGGGCATCATCCCCACAACCCTTGCCCGGTGGTTGTGGGGGTCTGCGGGCGGGGGGCTTATCAGAATCTGGAAGACCCCTTTAACAAAGGGGACCCCCAGATCCTGGCCCCCCCCTATGTGAAATGGTAATGGGGTACATTGTACCTCTACCATTTCACCCCCAAAAAAATGTCAAAGTGTTAAAAATGACAGTAGCCGGTTTTTGACAAATCTTTTAATAAAATCTTCTTTTCTTCTTTCCTTCGGGTTTCTTCCGCTGCTTCTTTCTTGGGTCTTCTCGTCCACATCTTGCCCGACGTGTTCTTCTATCTTCTCCGTCCCTCCTTCAGCCTTCTGGTCCCGCATTTTGCCCGACGTCTTCTCCTGTCTTCTTCTCCGTCCGTCCGCCAGCCTCCTCGTCCGCATCTTGTGTCTTCTCCGGTCTTCTTCTCGGTCCGCCAGCCTTCTCGTCCACATGTTTTTCTTCCCCGGACCCAGCGTTTGAATTTGATTTGGCCGCCGTGTTCCCGCTCCTGGGACCCGCCCCCCTCTGACGCCACAAGTAAACTCCTTAGAAGGTCATGTGCGTCAGAGGGGGGCTGGGTCACAGAGCGTCACACAGCGGGGAATTCAATTTCAATCGCGCCGCCCGGAGAAGAAGTTCCCGCCGTGTCACACTCATGTGACCCCGCCCCCCTCTGACGCACATATGCCACACGCGGACTTTCATATGAGTTTACTTGTGGCGTCAGAGGGGGGCGGGTCCCAGGAGCGGGAACACGGCGGCCAAATCAAATTCAAACGCTGGGTCCGGGGAAGAAAAACATGTGGACGAGAAGGCTGGCGGACCGAGAAGAAGACCGGAGAAGACACAAGATGCGGACGAGGAGGCTGGCGGACGGACGGAGAAGAAGACAGGAGAAGACACCGGGCAAGATGCGGGACCAGAAGGCTGAAGGACGGACGGAGAAGATAGAAGAACACGTCGGGCAAGATGTGGACGAGAAGACCCAAGAAAGAAGCAGCGGAAGAAACCCGAAGGAAAGAAGAAAAGAAGATTTTATTAAAAGATTTGTCAAAAACCGGCTACTGTCATTTTTAACACTTTGACATTTTTTTGGGGGTGAAATGGTAGAGGTACAATGTACCCCATTACCATTTCACATAGGGGGGGGGCCAGGATCTGGGGGTCCCCTTTGTTAAAGGGGTCTTCCAGATTCTGATAAGCCCCCCGCCCGCAGACCCCCACAACCACCGGGCAAGGGTTGTGGGGATGAGGCCCTTGTCCCCATCAACATGGGGACATCCTCCCCATGTTGAGGGCATGTGGCCTGGTGCGGTTCAGGAGAGGGGGGGGCGCACTTTGTCCCCCCCTCTTTTCTGCGGCCGGCCAGGTCAACGTGCTCGGATAAGGGTCTGGTGTGGATTTTTAGGGGGACTCCACGCCATTTTTTTTTCAATTTGGGGTGGAGTTCCCCTTAAAATCCACACCAGACCTGAAGGGCCTGGAATGGATATTTGGGGGGACCCCACGCCATTTTTTGGGGGGGTTTTTACGGCGGGGTTCCCCTTAATATCCATTCCAGACCTGAAGGGCCTGGTAATTTAATTTGGAGGGACCCCCATTTTTTTTTTATTATTTTTAAAGAGCAATGACTGTATTCTTTATAGCCATGAGTATTTTAACTTCCTTTTTTTTGTTTCACTTCAGAAATGACATCTTGTACAGGGACAGTTCTAAGCACGGGAAACATGCGTGTATCCCCCCTCCCCCCCTGTATGAAATTTAAAGGAATATTTCACTTTTATTATTTCACTTTAACCACTTCCATACCGCGCCTATTCTGGCACTTCTCTCCTTCATGTAAAAATTATATTTTGTTCCTGGGAAATTAATCAGGACCCCCAAACATTATATATAATTTTTTAGCAGACACCCTAGGGAATAAAGTTAGCGGTAATTTTTCATTTGATTTCCAACGGTATTTGCGCAATAATTTTTCTAACGCCTTTTTTTTGGCCCCAAAAAAAAACACGGTTCATGAATTAAAAAAAAAAAAAAACAGTAAAGTTAGCCAAATTTTTATGGATAATGTTAAAGATGATGTTACACCGAGTAAATAGATACCTAACTTGTCACGCTTTAATATTGTACACACTCATGGAATGGCGCCAAACTTCGGGACATAAAAATATCCATAGGCGATGCTTGTTTTTTTTTTACAGGTGACCAGTTCAGAGTTACAGAGGAGGTCTAGGGCTAGAATTATTGCTCTCGCTCTAACGCACTCGTCAATACCTCACATGTGTGGTTTGAATGGTGTTTACATATGTGGGCGGGACTTACATGCATATTTGCTTCTGAGTGCGAGCTTCTAGGGACAGGGGCGTTATTTTATTTTTTTTTATTTTTTTTTTACCTCATATTTTTATTCTTGCATTTTTTTTACACTTTTTTTGATTTTGGATCACTTTTCTTCCTATTACAAGGAATGTAAACATCCCTTGTAATAGGACTAGTGTGTGACAGGTCCTCTTTATGGAGAGAGGCGGGGTCAATAAGGCTGGAAAGCATGGTATTGAAAAAAAAAATAAAAGATCTCATGCTTTCAGCTGCAATCATGTTCGTTCAGCACAGTGGTGTAGTGTATAGCACTTTGACCTAGCAGCAAAAGAGTCGTTGGTTCGAATCCCGCCCGTGACAGCATCTGCATGGAGTTTGCATGTTCTCCCTGTGCCTGCGTGGGTTTCCTCCCACAATATAAAAACACGCTGTAAATCGGATCCGGTCTAAATAAGCCCTAATATGCAGTAGTATATTTAGGTTTTGTTCTGCCCTAGGCCTGACTACATATCTTCACCTCCTAATAGAAAAATGACCCACCTCTTCCTGTCAAGGTCACACCCTGTTTTTGTATGACCCGCCCAGGAATTTTCAGGGGACCCACACACTAGTTCTGGGGGGGAGGGGGGCACTGGATTCCCTTAACCACTTCCATACCAGGCACTTACGCACCTTCCCGCCCAAGCCAATTTTCAGCTTTCAACACTGTCGCACTTTGAATGGCAATTGCGCGGTCATACAACACTGTACCCAAACAAAATTGGCGTCCTTTTTTCCCCCACAAATAGAGCTTTCTTTTGTTGGTATTTGATCACCTCTGCGATTTTTTTTTGCGCAACAACTAAAAAAAGACTGCAAATTTTGAAACAAAAAAAGTTTTTATTTTTTTAGGTTAATTTTTTTGTAAATAAGTTTTTCTCTTTAAATTACGGGCACTGATATGGCGGCACTGATGGGCACCGATGAGATGGCACTGATGGACATCGATGAGGTAGTACTGACGGGCACAGATAAGGTGGCATTGATTGGTGGCGCTGGTATGCGGCACTGATGGGCACTCATAGGCGGCACTGATGGGCACTCATGGGCGGCACAGATGGGCAGTCATGGGCGGCACAGATGGGCAGTCATGGGCGGCACTTATGGGTGGCACTGATGGATACTTATGGGTGGCACAGGTGGGCACTGATAGGTGGGCACTGTGCATGGATGGGCACTGTGGGGTGGCACTGATGGACACTGTGGGGTGGCACTGATGGACACTGTGGGGTGGCACTGATTTTCCCAGGTTGCCAGTCAGTGCCCATTTGTGGGCACTGATTGGCATCTTTTTTCTTTTTTTTTAATGCTTTTTGTTTTTTTTTTCCATTTTTTTTTTTTTGCCCACCCTGGTGGTCCAGGGTGGGCATCCCTGGTGGTCCAGTGTGGTGATCTGAGGGGGGGTGATCTGATTGTTTATCAGCGCGAACGCCCCCTGACAGGAGAGCCGCCGATCGGCTCTCCTATACTCGCGTCTGTCAGACGCGAGTGAGGAAGAGCCATCGATGGCTCTTCCTGTTTACATCGTGATCAGCCGTGATTGGACACGGCTGATCACGTGGTAAAGAGTCTCCGTGAGAGACTCTTTACCGAGATCGGAGATGCAGGGTGTCAGACTGACACCCCGCATCACCGATCGCCGCGCTGCGTGCCCCCACAGGCGCGCGCGGCATGAAATCCTGCAGGACGTCCTGTCAGGATTGTGTAACCACTTCCCGGACGTAAATCGGCCATAGGCTGGGCGGGAAGTGGTTAATTTGCATAGTTTTTCTCTCACTTCCTGTTTGGCTATGGGGCAGGAAGTGAAGGCAAAACTCCCCAATTGGACACAGATAATACAAAATAAACTGACAGGGCCTATAACCCTCCCTCACTCTATCCAAAATTAAAGAAAATAAAACTTGTTGATTATAGTTCTAGCTTAAGCACAAATTTCATAGAGTTTTATTGAGAGCCCTAAGAAAATATAACCATGCCAATAGGCCAGGATACAGCGTGGCTAATATGTATGAATGTGTGTGTTAGAGCACCCCACCCAATGTTAACTAAAACATTATTAATTTGCAAATAAGTATTATCTGCTCATTTTTTTGGGGATGTCTGCACCCCTGATAGTGACAACATTTGTGAGGTGTCTTCACCCTTTCTAATTCATTCACTTCCTGTCACATAGCCAAACAGGAAGTGAGGGTAAAACCTTACTAATATCTTTTCTTGGGGACACAGAGATCAATCTAAATAGTTTCCCATTATGTAAATTGCACTCTAGCATTTTGCTGTGTACACCCCAAATTATTAGGGATCTTGGACTTTGGGGTCCATTTACTAAAGGCAAATCCACTTTGCACTACAAGTGCAAAGCAAGGAAGAAAGAAAACAACTTTGCTTCTACAGGATTGGATGTTAAAACCATCAGTGCATCATGCCGTGCGCGTGCACGTGAGGACGTGAGGCCGCGTCACGCTCCGGGGTGAGGAGTGAAGATCTATGGGAACGATGGGAGGAAGGACGGACCGTAGCGAGTGAAGGAGAGGATATCCCCCACACAGCACGCAGTACACCTCGCAGTACACCTCGCTCACTGACCTACATGGAGCCTGCCTGTGGCCGGTCACACAGAGCCGCAGATAGTGAGGTAAAGCCACGCTGCATCAGGGAGCGGAGTCCATGCTGGTAAGCTAAAGGGGACATCCGAAACAGCACAACGAATACAGCGGGAGAGCAGCACTCGCAGCCCACATTGCTCTTTGGCAGGCAACTAACCCATATAGACGTGAGTATGCTGAGCCAGCGGACACGCTGAGCTCAGATGGACTCCTATCGCACCCCTTCTCCTAGCGGACCCGGAATGAAAGGTATACTAGGTATTGTGATTAAGCTATGTTGAAGGGGACTCAGAGGACCGGCTAGCAGTGTTTTGTTTGAACTTACTGAGAAGGGAGATATAATAAGCACAGTGGAAAATCTAAAAAAAAAAAGTTCTGATATGCTGTGGGCTGCAGGATATGTTAAATGATTTATTGCCTTTATTATCTGACTGAAATATGGTTACTGGATGCACAGGGGAAATGATGTTCTACAATATATGGTCTGAAGTAAAATAAGTACACTAAAACGTGAACAGAAGGACACAGAGGAGATGCAGTGGAGAGTATTGGAAACTTGGAGATAATCAATTGCCTGCCCCAGATGACCTTAAATGAACCTGAATAAACAGGGTAGACAAGGACACACCAATTAACCAACTAATTAATCAACTAACTAACTAACTAACTAATGAACTAACTGAAGGGGACTATATATATCTCAAGTGGGAAAGCCTGGAAAAAAGATGGTATAGGCAAATACATACAAATATATTTATTTTGGTTTTCCGTCTTTGCTTCTTCCCTCCCTCTCTCTCTTTTTGGAGCGCTGGTCCCTCAACACACTGCTTTAAAGGTGGGGTCATCCCCCGATACCCTTGGGACTGTGGCTGCTGATTGAAGGACATTTTTTATGTACCCCCTATACTAGGGAACTGCTGGAGGCTCTCTGATTCGGGTCTTTTCCACATGCCCCCGGGGAGCTCTCTTTCCGGTCCCCGGGTGTAGAAAGAGGAGAGAAAAATAAAGGGGGAAGGAAAAGAAAGAGAGAAAAACAGGAGGGGGACTGAAGGGGGAGAAAACCGATAGTTATTCCGCCCCCCCTCTCGGATACCCCAACAGTGAATGGCAAATAGGCGAGCCCCGCTTGATTGTACCTCTGCGCATGTGGATTCTGTCCGTGCAGAGTCTGATCAGGTAGTAATTAAAACCGTTTATAAATATATGAACAGAGGAAAAGTTTTATGAAAAGGAGGGGAACAACGCTCTCCCTTTTAAATAAAGAGAAGACGGAGGAGAAATAAACCCTCTGGATATCCTGCAGTTATATTGTACAGGATCATACTATTAATTTCAGAAATTCCTTAGAAATACAGATCAGACATACTGATACCCCGGCCAAGCCGACCCTGGTATCAGTTTGTTCGAAATAAGGGGTCAAACTGGGGAAGAGAATCAGAAGGAGGGAGACTAATATGAGCAGAATGACAAGTAGATCGACAAAGGGGGGACCCCCTACCACTCCAAGTAATATAACAGCAACAAGCTCAATAAGACCTTTCGTGACCAGAGGAGAGAGCCCACGAGCTATTGGAGCTCAGACAGTGACTAAGCAACAACCAGCAAATAAGGCAAAGAAAGCTGAAGATAAGAAACCCCAGAAGGAAAACCCCAGAGAAACATCTATGGAACTAAGAGAGGAGGGACCCCTAGGAAGTAGATTGGAAAGCAGCAGGGCAGATGAACAGAGTCCAGACGCACAGTCCCCCTCTAAGAGCGAAATGGCAGAGATGCTGTTAAAATTAGAAAATGCGATAAAGGGGGAAATACAGAACCTGAGAACCGATGTAGGCCACATGTTATCTAGAATAGAAGCGGCTGAGGAACAATTGGAGAAACAAGAACAAGAATCGAACCTCTTAAAAGAACAGATTGATCGGATCCAACTACAGCAGAGACACATTCTCTATAAATTAGAAGATCAGGAAAATAGAAACCGGAGACAAAACTTAAGGATAAGATCTATACCAGAGAGGAGGGGCGAGGACTTAAGGACAATAACTCAGACGATATTCAACCCATTATTGGAAAGAACAGCAGACAACCCAATCAGGATCGAAAGGGTCCACCGGGTAGGAAACCCGAAAAGAGGAGCTGCCGATCGAATAAGAGATGTCATAATAAGGTTTCAATTTTATGAAGATAAAGAAGCAATTTGGAAGAGATTGAGAGGACATCCCCCGATGACATTTGAGGGAACAGAGCTCCAGATATTTACGGATGTAGCCCCAGAAACTTTGGCTAGGAGATGGTTGTTAAAACCACTCTTAAAACAAATGATAGATCTGAACATCAAATATAACTGGGGATTCCCTTCTTGTTTAATCGGGACAAAAGAGGGGAGATCTGCGACACTGAGATTCCCCGAGGAGTTAGAAGATTTCTGTAGGAAATTGGATATGCAGGTGCCCGACCTTCCGGGCTGGGAGTAGGGGAGGGGGTGGAGACGGGGGGGGGGGGATCCCCCCCCCCTCTTCTCTCTCTGTTTCTCTGCTCGTTCCTGCGATGTACCCTGTCTCCCGGGGGGGCACCTTGGGAGGCTCTCTTTTTTTTTTTCTCCTTTTTTCTTCTTTTTTCTCTCTCCTTTCCTGTGTACCACTATCTTTTGGGATCCGTGGGGATCCCCCTGGAGACAGGGAGGAGAGGGTCCAACCTCCCCCCGCCCCTCCTAGTGAAAGAACAGGAGGGCTGGGGGAAATTCCCAACCTCACCCAGAGCGAAACTGAACCAAGACATGGAAGATGGTTCAGGGGTCTATAATAGGCCAATAGGGGGGAGGGAGGGGGGAGGAGGGTGGGGAGAGGGTGGAGGGAAGGGAGGAAGGGGGGGAGGAGGGGGAGGGGGGGGGAAGATATCCTATCTCACCAAAACAATCGGAAGAAAGTGTAACCAACAACCAAGATGCCGGTAATTAAATGCCTATCTTATAACGTAAAAGGCCTCAATAGTCCATCAAAGAGACATAAGGTACTAAAGGAACTAAAGAGGTATAGGTCAGATGTAGTCCTCTTGCAGGAAACCCATCTTACATTAGGATCAAACATAAAGCTATACTCCCCTGACTTCCCCATATGGTACTATGGCGATACCATTACTAAAAGGGCCAGAGGGGTAGCAATCGGGATAGCTAAGGGGATTAGGTTTGTGTTAACAGACCGATTGACAGACCCAGAAGGGAGATTCCTCTTTTTAAGAGGAAAACTAGAGGAGGAGGATTATACTCTCGTAAACATATATGCACCGAATACCTCCCCGATGAAATACCTCCTGGGAATCCTGGGGAAATTAAAGGACTTCAGGAGGGGAAAGATAATATTGGGAGGAGATTTAAATTTCTGTATGGACACAAAGGCCGATAAAACACACCAGACATTAGAAACTCAAGAAAGGCAATTAAGAAAGGTAAAGGGTAGTCTACATAGAAGCCAATTAGTAGACACATGGAGGATCTTTAACCCAAGCAAACGAGATTATACATTTTACTCTCATGTACATGAAAGCTATTCCCGGATCGATCACATTTCCATCGAGCATAGAATGTTAGATGCGGTGGTCGAAACAAAAATAGAGACTATGACGATCTCCGATCATGCTCCAATTAGCATATCCATAAATATTACAGGCAATCAAAGGACCTATCCAAATTGGAGACTAAATGAGAAACTACTAATAGAAGAGAAAAGTTTAATGAGGGTTAAAAAAGAATTAGAGGAATATTTTAAGATAAATAAGACAGATGAAATTTCGGCAGCAACATTATGGGACGCCCATAAGGCGGTGATTAGAGGGGTGTTAATCTCCGAAGGAGCAAGGAGGAAAAAAGAAATGAACAGTAAAAAGGAAAAATTAGTAGATGAGATCTTCAATTTGGAACTAACACATAAGAAAAATGGTAAACAACGAGATATATATTTGGACCTAGTTAATAAGCGGAACGAACTTAAAGAACTTATTGACCGGGAAACAAGAAGGGAATTTAACTTGGTGGCAAGGGAGAGATATAGGTGGGGAAATAAAACAAGCAAACATCTGGCTCGGATGGTACAAAAAAAGAAATCAAGGAATTATATAGATAAAATTAAAAATGAAAAAGGAGAGATCTTACATACAACAAAAGATATTGCTGAAACATTCAGATCATATTACGAAAAATTATACTCAGTAGAACAAAAAAACTGGCAAAAAGGGGAGAAAGACAATAAAATCTCAGCATTTTTAGAAGAAGCAAGGTTATCAAAAGTCAGTCAAATAGACGCAGAGGGGATGGACAGGCAAATAACGGAAAACGAAATTAAAGTTGCATTATTAAGTTCGGCCTCAGGTAAAAGTCCGGGGCCAGACGGATTTACAGTAATGTATTACAAAAAATTTAAGGAGATACTTCTGCCAAGGCTATGCCAGTATTTTAATGGGCTTGGAAAGGAGTACGAATTAAGTAAAGAGGCATCAGAGGCAACTATCACCGTTATCCCTAAGGAAGGGAAGGACATCGGAAATTGTTCAGGATACCGGCCGATATCTCTGCTCAATACAGATTTAAAACTGTTTGCAAAGGTATTGGCCGGGAGAATTAAACAGGAAATGGCGAGATTGGTGTACCCGGATCAGACGGGTTTTGTCCAGGGAAGAGAGGGGAGAGACAATGGGGTTAGAACACTGTTAATCCTCCGGAAAATGAAGGCGGCGGGGTCCCCAGGTCTACTCCTGTCGATAGACGCAGAAAAAGCGTTTGACAGGGTAGACTGGGGACTTATGTTGCTCACCCTGAAGGAAATGGGGTTTGGACAGAGGATGATGGAGTGGATTGGCACCCTCTACAGGTCCCCCACGGCCAAAATAAAAATAAATGGAAGTCTCTCTCAAACCTTCTTAATGAGAAACGGTACAAGACAAGGGTGCCCTCTATCGCCATTACTGTTCGTGCTCGCATTGGAACCCCTGCTGGCTAGGATCCGAAACTCTCAAAAAATAAAAGGGGTTAAAATAGGAGAGGAAGAACATAAACTTGCAGCTTTTGCAGACGACGTCCTCTTCTATTTAACGGAACCCAAAATATCAATCCCAAACCTTCTAAACCTATGTAGCGAATACGGAGAAATTTCAAACTTTAAATTAAACATCACAAAAACGGAGATTATGAGCATAAATACAAGCAAGATAGAAGAACAACTCCTGAAAACGAAGTACAAATTTGCTTGGGTTAAAGAACTTAAATACCTAGGGATATTGCTAGCAAAATCTACTAGGGAGATGTATAAGATAAATTTCATCCCTTTATTAAATGAAATCAAGACAGAAACAAAAAGGGTGGAAAACAGGGCAATATCATGGATAGGACGAATTAATTACTGCAAAATGGTCATTCTACCAAAAATTTTATATAAATTCCAGATGATCCCCATTGCCCTCCCCGGGACATTGCTCTCGGCTCTTAGAAAATTAATAATGAATTATATATGGAGAAATAAGAAACACAGGATAGCACTTCAGACCCTAAAACAACCAAAAAAAAAAGGTGGATTAGCGGTGCCCGATGTCAAGAGATACTATGAGGCGGTGGTATTAACAAGAGTGGTGGAGTGGGCCAGAGCCAGCAAAGAAAAAAGGTGGGTTAGTGTAGAAAATGAATTATCACAGGCAAGGTTAGATAAGATAATTTGGAACCCTCCCCAATTTAGGACAATAGATAAAAACGCACACGAGATAACTAAAAATGCACTTAAAGTTTGGGACACGGTTTATAAGAAAATTGTGAAAGAGTACAATTCACCCCTTATATCACTAAAGAATAACGATTATTTTGCACCAGGTAAAACACAAGTGGGGGGGAAATTGGATTAAAATGGACACTATACAATTAAGGGATATAATGAAGGAAGGGCACATTTTAACACTACAGGAGTTGAAATTAAAAAACTTTTTCTTGGAAATTAATGAATGGAGATATTGGCAACTAAACCACTTTATCCAAGACCTTCCACACCCACTGAGGTCGGGAGATCAGTTATTGGAATTGGAAAAAATATGCTCTACAAAAAATGCCAGAGGACCTATCTCGGGACTATATAAGATGTTACTGAAGATGGAAGAGCAGAACATACCCCCATTCATTAAAAAATGGGAAAGGGAACTAGGGACACAGCGGGATAGGCTCACAATAGAGAAAATGCTGACCCTGACACACTCCTCCGCGGTGGATAGCCGCACAGCAGAGATGTGTTTTAAATGCATAGCCGGATGGTACATGACACCAGACAAATTAAAAAAGTTTAAAGAGGGACAGACTGGAGAGTGCTGGAGGGGCTGTGGTTCACCAGGAAATATGGCGCACCTGTGGTGGGGATGCCCTAAGATAAGGAGGTACTGGGAAAAAATATTGGCCTGCGTCGAAGAGATTACAAAGAAAAAGATAAAGATGGACCCTTGGGTTGTCCTGTTCCACGGGGGGGAAGAAGGCATTAAAAGTTATAAAAAATCGCTAGTACCACACCTACTGAATGCTGCCAAAAGATTAATCCCAAGGGGCTGGCAAGAGGTGGAATGCCCATCGATCTGGGAATGGATCGATGCGGTTGAAGAAACGTATAAAATGGAGGAACTGCAGGAGAACTTGGAGGGCAATAACATATTACAAAATATGAAATGGGAAAACTGGAGAACCTTTAAGAAATCATGGAGTTACGCGGAAAAGTTAAGAGAAGATATTTAAGGCCACCATAGAAAAATCAGAGAGAAGCAGAGGTATAAGGAGATTGTTTTGGGTGAGATAGGAGGGGGGGAGGAGGGAAGGGTAAGGGGGGGGAAGTATTAAGGGGAAAACTTTTGTACACGTTTAGCAAAAGAAGTTAAATATGTATTCAAGAAAATAATACATATATATATATAAAAAAAAAAAAAAAAAAAAAAAAAAAAAACACATAAGAGGAAAAATAAAAACAACTTACATAAGAAACAGAGATACTAATGATGCAAAACCGAAATAGAGATGCAATGGGCTGGTACGCAGAACATGAGCATGTAAATGCACACTCTATGAGGTGGAGTCTGAAGTAAAAAAAAAAAAAAAAAAAAAAAAAAAAAAAAACCATCAGTGCTTCCTCTCTAATTTTCAGCAACTATGCTTGTACTGCAGAGTGGCTTTGCCTTTACTAAACCCCAAACTAAATAATCATTTGGGGCAGGGATCCTCAAACTACGGCCCTCCAGCTGTTGTAGAACTACACATCCCATGAGGCCTTGTAATGCACTGACATTCACAGACATGACTAGGCATGATGGGAATTGTAGTTCCTGAACAACTGGAGGGCCGTAGTTTGAAGACCCATGATTTGGGGTGTACACAGCAGTGCTGGAGTGCAATTTGCTTAATGGGGACACTAGTTAGATTGACCTGTGTCCCCAAGAAATGACACTGGTAGGGTTTTAACCTCACTTCCTGTTCAGCTGTGTGACAGGAAGTGAAGCCAATTTTAAGAAAAGGGACACAAAGCTCAACCCAAAAATAAAAAAACACAAAGCAGGGGTTCTAACACTCACTTGGCTTCCCTCAAACACCCACAATTTGAATAGGATTGCCTTGCGCTAGATTTAAGCACAGTGCTGTAAATCAGCACGTCAAGCCTGTCCACCAATAGCAAACCCCCCCACACAGGCCATGTTTGCAGGTTTTCCTTCATCTTGCACATGTGCTTTAAAAGACAGTCTGGACAGCAATGCTTGATAAGAGAAATCCACAAAACATGTCCTGTCGGGGGTACTTGAGGGCTGAGGACCACTGCAGAAAAAGAGAAGACTTACCAGTTTTGTCTTTAAAGTCATGGAGAATAAACATGGCAAACATTTCATGATTACACACCAGGAAAGAAGCTTAGACAAAAATCACACATAATTTGTTAGGCCCAAACCGATTTCAGCTGCAGCTGTCAACATATGTAGCATGAAAAAGTAACAAAAGACAAACTTAACAATTTTAAAGTAATTTTTATTGGTCAACAAAACAAGGAAAGCAAAAAAAGACACACAAACAAAAATACATTTCAAAATTCAAAATAACCATAGCTTTAACATCTTCACACATTTTTCATAAAATAAGGCCACATAGAAAAATACATCAAAGTGAACATCATTTAAAAATAAACCAAAACCATTGGCAAAACAAAACCCATGCAACAAACCACATTTGTGTTTAGCAACAGCATTTCTGCCAGCCTGCCCCTTCTGAGGGCAGCTGAGGACTGATCGATCCTGCTTTTTATAACAGTGCTAGTAATGAAGCAATTACATGAACAAATTGCAGTCTCTAGTTTGGGTGAGCTTGTAATTGGGCACACCTGCAATTAACCCAAACTACGCTCTATGAGCATCCAAGTGTTTTTCACCTTTTAAAAAGAAAGGATAATTTGTTTCTAAGTGTTTGAGCATGCTCAGTTCATCACACATGTAGGAACCAAGCTGCAATGGAATGAGAGCTTTTTTTTTTTTTTTCCCCTGATCTGATGCTTTCCAGCCTGAAGGGGAGGTGTTAAAGACAGAAGTAAACACGCACATTTAATAATCTATTTGTGGGAAAAAAAAGGTTGCCAATTTGCTTGAAATTCCCCATAGCGACCTTTTTTTTTTTCAGGTTACCAGTTTATAGTTACAAAGAAGGTCTAGTGCTAAAAGTCTTGCTCTCGCTCTAACGCACGCGTCAATACCTCACATGTGTGGTTTGAACGATGTTTATATATGTGGGCGGGACTTGCGTAAGTCCCGCCCACATATATAAACATCGTTCAAACCACACATGTGAGGTATTGACGCGTGCGTTAGAGCGAGAGCAATACTTTTAGCACTAGACTTTCTCTGTAGCTATAAACTGGTAACCTGAGAAAAAAAAAAAAAAAAGGTCGCCTATGGGGATTTTTTTAAGTAATGAATTTTGGCCCCATTCCAGGCGTGTTTTCAATAGTAAAGCGTGACATGTAAGGTATCTATTTACTCTGTGTAACATCATCTTTCACATTATCACCAAAAATTGGGCTAACTTTAGTGTTTTGTGATTTTTTCGAGCTATAACCAAAAATAGAGCGACAATTTAAAAAACCAAAAAGAGTAATTTTGACTTTTTGCTATAATAAATATCCCCTAAAATACATATTCAAAAAAATAAATAAATCCCTCAGTTTAGGCCGATACATATTCTACATCTTTTTGGTTCCCAAAAACAATTAGCGTTTATTGATTGGTTTTGGCAAAAGTCTCCAAAATATGGCATTTTTGTTGTATTTTTTATTTAACAAGTTATTGCGGCGATCAGCGATTTTTATCGGTACTGCGACATTATGGCGGACACATTGGACACTTTTTTGGAACCATTGGCATTTTTCTAGCGATCAGTGCTGTAAAAATGCATTGCTTACTCTAAAAATGCCACTGGCAGGGAATGGGGTTAACACTAGGTGCAAGGGAGGGGTTAAATATGTTCCCTGGGTGTGTTCTAACTGAAGGGGGGGGGACGACTGACATGGGTAAATGACAGATCGCTGTTCATGAAGGGGAACTCCAGACCAAAAAAGCTTCCAGCTCCTCCCAGTTTGGTCATTCCACTTCCTGCTGGAGTAGAGAGAAGACCTGTCTTCCAGAGCTCCTGTGTTCCAGAGGATCCAGCCACCTAGGACCAGCCTCCAGCCCCAGCCCCCAGCCCCGGAAGAGGGGAAGGATGGCCTCCCTCAGCCCAGGAGAAGGACCAGCATCCGGCCTCCGGAGTAACCAGCTGCACCTGCCCTCCTCCAGCCAGACGAAGATCAGCAGGGATGACCGCCTCTTCCTGGGCACCCAGCAGGGTCTCTTAGACTGGACTACCGCACTACCAGGTGAGACTGAGGCCAAAGCCAGGAAGAGGTGTGATAAGATCAAGTCCCTGCTGGTTAGGATAGCCCAGGCCTGCGTGGAAAAAATGACAGCTCTCGCAGGCCTGAGGGACAAGAGGGACAGGTGCTCTAGTAGTAAGAGGTCGGAGTACAGGGAGGCCATTAACACCCACCGGCTGCAGGTGAAGGAGATTTGGGATTATCTTGGGGGATTTTGTGAACGTGGGGCTGGAGAAGTTGCTTTCCTTGAGGAGCTCAGGAAGACCCTCCAGCAGGCCAGCCAGGAAGGAAGTCAGACGGCAAGGAGGAGCAGCGGGCGGTCGGGGTCCCAACCCTCCAAGCAGCCGGGGAAGTCAGGAGAGCCTGGGTGTAGTGGGGGGGGTGGAAGCTCTGGTGGTGCAGGGCCCAGTAAGGCCATAAAACCTGGGGAGGGCTCCCGAGAGCCGATCCCTCGGTCCGTGAAAAAAGGGGCTGGGGGGTTGGCTATGACAGGGGAGCCCAGTGATCCAGGAGGCCGCAGGGCCCAGGCGCCGCCGGAGGTACCCCCCCGGTGTCTTCGGGTCAGCATGCCCAGGCTCCCTCAGGATGGTCACGCTGCCACAGCTGGGGCCCACCATGTGCCGGCCTCCATGACCCCTCAGCGTGCAGTAGAGCGGGATGATCTGGCAGTGAAAGTGTCAGGGACTGCTCCTGCAGCTGCTATGTCACCGGGAGAGGGGCAGGTACATGGTGGAGGTATAATAACAAAGTCAGCTTCAGGCAAACAGCTGGTGTGTAGTGTGACCAAGATGGCGCCGGCTGCTGGGGGAGGAGCAGCTGAGGCCACATTCCCCAGTGGGAACCAACCCCTTTTCAGGGAAGGGGGATGTGGCCAGCTCCCATCCAGTGCTCGGGACCCGGAAGTGACCGCCCGCGAACCGGAAGTGCACCCCCCGCGAACCGGAAGTGCACCCCCCGCGACCGGAAGTGCACCCCCCGCGACCGGAAGTGCACCCCCCGCGACCGGAAGTGCACCCCCCGCGACCGGAAGTACACCCCCCGCGACCGGAAGTGACCCCCCACGATCAGAACTGCCCCCCTGCGAATCTGCGGCTGGTGTCACCGGCTTGGAGGACCTGGGGGATGAGAGGCCGGGGGTGCGGGGGTGCCTAGTCCCGGATGCTGCAGCAGGCACCTCCAGGCACCCCCGGCAAGTAATGGACAGCATGGACGGTAATATGGACGGTAACATGGACGGTAAGCTGCCACCCCCCCAGGTCCCCATGGACATTACCACAAGCCCCGAGGGGCTCCCTGCAGGACAGGCGGGGTGGGGGGAATGTCAGGTGGGACCCCTCCCGGTGGACTGTGCAGCTTATGACTTTATCCGGCAGTTGGAGGGGTCCCAGGGGGGCATCCCCCCAATACGGGTTGAGTCCCAAGGGGCTGGTGAGGTCGCAGAGGGGTCTGGTTGGGGGAGTTTGGTGGGGGAGGTACCCCCCTCTGCTGTGGCCCCAGGGGGGGAGGGGCCTGTAGTCAGGCCAAGGGTGGTGGGTCAGGGGGGTCAGGGTAGTTCAGCGGGGGTGGGTGCAACACCACCGGCAGGGATGGGGGCCCCCCCGTTCCCCCCCACTTCTGGGGGTGCTGAGGGGGGTGCCCCGCTTCCGGAGAACATCTTTCGGGGGTCTCCGGAGGCCAACTTATTATCTGCCCTAAAGGGGGGTCGCTCTTTCGCCCAGGTGGCGGGCTCTCGTGCCCCTCTGGACCACCTGTACAGCCGGTTTGGCGCCCAGAATTTCCGCGCCCCCCCTGCTGACCAGGAGAGGACGCAGGGGTCGGCGTGGACGAGGGGTACAGGTGGTCCAGAGAGGAGGCGTAGGAATGTTGTCCAGCTTCGGTACGAGGGTCCGGACCCCTGCCCCGCCCGAGGTGAGGTGGTGGACCTGGTACTCTCCTTGGGTTTTGGGGTGGGTGACCTTTTTGCTGTCATCCACCCCACCAACACACGGGAGTTTGACATCAGTTTTGTCACTCCCGTGTGTATGGAACGCTTCATCACCAGCTTTGGGCTGGTGAGGGGCGTTGACCCTTGGAAGAAGTACAGGCTCATTCCCATCTCCAGGCAGGAGGAGGTAAAGAACATCACCATCCTGGTGAGGAATGAGTCGCTCCCTCCGGAGGACATTGCCACCTGGCTTGGGAGGTACGGGCAGTTGCAAACCCCCCTGAGAAAGAACCTCGATGAGCGCGGGGTCTGGACCGGGGCTTGGTTGGCCAGGATCCGGCTTAAGAGGGAGGGCAACAGTGTTGCCCACCTCCCTGGCAGCGCCTTCCTAGGCAGAGAACGGATCCTGGCCTTCTACCCGGGACAGCCCCGTCGTTGCTTCAAGTGCGGCAGCCCGACCCACATGAGCTCGGACTGCACGGTGGTCAGATGTGGCCGGTGCCACGAGTTTGGCCACCAGTCCGACTCATGTGGGAAGATCTGTTGTAATCTGTGTGGTGAGATGGAGCACCCATTCAGTCGGTGCCCCAAAGCATATCGGGGTTCTTTCTCAGGGGGGGGACCTCCCGGGCCGGGAGCGGCCGAAGCCCCCCCGGCGAGTGATGGCCGGGGGAGTGGGGATCCTGGGGCCCCTAATGCCCCTCCGGAGGGACCAACAGGCCCACAGCCTCAAAGAAGGCGGAGCAGGCGTGGGCGAGGGGCTCCCCCCCCGGGAGATACGGGCTCAGTTGGCCAGGAGGCTCCCGATCCTCCGGAAGGCGAAGCCGGTGGGGAGGAGTCGGGGAGGCCTGGGGGTCCCGGGCCTGAGGGTCCGGGGCCCCGGCTTTCCCCTCCTTTAGTTGCAGGGCCGATCCCCCCCCTCCACCTGTTCTATCTGCCTCCCCATGCAGCCCCCCCTCATCTTCCCATCCCCGTCCCCCCCCTCCCAAGTCCCGTCCCCCCCCTCCCCCTTCTTCTGCCGATCCCCTTCCTGTCCCCCCCCCTGTCTCTGGCCCCCCTCCTGCCTCTCCCATCCCCCCCCTTCTGGACCCAAAGTCTCCTCTGGCCTTGTGGCCATGGAGACGGAACCTGCTCGAGCCTCATCTAAGAGGGAAATCTCGAGCAGCAGGTCCGAGGAGGGGGGGTGGCGTAGTCACCTCAGAGAGATGGCAGGAGTGGGAGCAGGTGAGACGCAGGAAGAAGGGGAAGGCTGTAAAATCTGGGGGCGGGAGGTCCCCTGTGAAGGGTGGGGTTCCCCCAGGGGCACGAAGTGGGGTGTCCCTGGGGAACCCGTTTGGTGTCCTCTCCTCCTCCTCGGACTCAGAGGAGGAGGAGGGAGTGTAAATATGTAAATATGTTTTGGTGTTTGTAGTATGAAGGAGAACGTGACCCTTTCAATCATTTTGATGGCGGCACCCTCTCCAATACGGCTTGCGACCATTAATGTCGCAAGTATTCGTTCTGCACGAGCTCGTTTTATGGCCTTTGATTTTCTCAGCCGTGTTGAAGCTGACATTTTGTTTTTGCAGGAGACCTGGCTGGCATCTGTGGCAGAGATGCATCTAGCAAAGAGGGAGTGGAGATGTGGGCCCTCCCTCTGGTCTCTTGCGGCCGAGCCCTGCAGTGGTGTTGCGGTCCTTTTTAAGACTGGTTCGGTGGCTTGCCGGCGAGTGATTGAAGTGGAGATTGGTAGATGTCTGGTGGTGGACGCTGTCGTGAGGGGGCAATTCCTCCGGCTCATTAATTTTTATGGGCCTCAAACCAAGAGGGAGAGGAAGAGCCTCCTTACGGCGGTTAAGCCTTATCTTTTTACATCCCAGCAGGTGATCTTTGGTGGTGACTTCAATATGATCACTAGGCCCAAAGACCGGGCAGGTGCCGCCAACCCTCTGGGATATGATAGTACTTTTTTTGAATAGCGTAGTGAGGGAGGCCGGGTTGGTGGATGTGCACGTTCGTCACCTCCCCAACCTCACTGGTTTCACATTTTCCCGAGGTAGTTCTAAGAGTAGATTAGATAGGTTTTTTTTAAAGGGGGACTCTGCTTGCTCGGCTCCAGAGCTGCAGTCGGTGGAGTTCTCCGATCACTGTATGGTATCTGTGGCCCTGAATGTCGCCGACACTCCTCAGAAAGGGAGGGGTATGTGGCGCCTGAATGGGTCGCTACTGGAGGATCCTGAGGTTAGGGAAGCCTATGAGGTTTTCTTCCTGGACCAGACCTCGCTCCTTAAGGGCAACTGCTCCCGCCTTGAATGGTGGGAAGTAGTTAAAAAGAGGTCTGGTGACTTTTTCCGGGAAATCTCTGGGTACAGGGCAGCTTCCAAGTACCAGGCCTACCAGAGACTACGCAGGCAGCTTGACCGCCTGGTGTCCTCTGGGGGCTCTCGGGAACAGATATCCGGTCTGAAGGCGCAGATGAAGGAGTGTCAGTACGACCGTCTCGCCTCCCTGGTTTTTGAGAGGGATTATGGGAAGTTTATCTCTCCTGATCCCTACAGGAGCTGTGGTGAGGCGGCGAGTTCGAAGGTCGTACACGGCCTGAAGGATGCCTCGGGATCTCTGGTCCGGTCCAGATCAGGGATCCTGGGTGTCGTCAGAGACCACTTTTCGGACCTCCTGAAGAAGCGGCCTCTAGACATGGAGAAAGTCAGGGAATTCCTTGATGAGACCCCACTGGAAGTGAGGTCTGACCTTCCTGACTCTCTGACAGAAGAGATCTCGGTGGCTGAAGTCGAGCAGGCTATCAGCTCTTTAGCATCTAAAAAGTCGCCTGGGCCCGATGGGCTCACGGCAGAGTTTTACAAAACCTTTAAGAGCCTCTTGGCTCCTCATTTGAGGGACGTGTTTAGTGAATGTTTGGCCTATGGCCTGCTGCCTCCCTCAATGAGAAGGTCAGCTCTGATCCTTCTGTCAAAGGGGAAAGACCCGTCTGTGGTGGAGAATTGGCGTCCGATCGCCCTTCTTACCACAGATAGGAAGATACTGGCAAAGATCTTGTTTACACGTCTGTCTGCTTTGGCGGGCAGGATGCTGTCTCCCTCTCAGCACTGCACAATTCCTGGCCGGGGCACTTTTGGTGCTGTCCTGAACGTCCGGGAGGCTGTGGAAAGGTGCAGGGCTGATGGCAGCGAGCGGTATCTGCTTGCACTGGATCAGGCTAAGGCGTTTGATCGGGTGAACCATGAGTACCTTTGGCTGCTTCTGAGGAGATACGGTCTGCCTGATCAATTTGTTGATTGGCTACAGGTATTGTATAGGGGAGCTGAGAGCTTCCCTCTTGTCAACGGTTGGGTGGGTCGGGCCTTTGCTGTGAACTCTGGCGTCCGGCAGGGCTGCCCGTTGAGCCCCCTCCTGTACGTCTTTGCGGTTGACCCCTTCGTAAGGAGGCTAGACTGCGAGCGTCTTGTGGGGGTTCCGGTGGGACCTGTCGGGGGTCCGGTTTCGGCAGTGAAGGTCGTGGCCTACGCGGATGACGTCTTGGTGGTGGTATCTGGTCGTGAGGAGGCCCATTATGTGGAATCCCAGATCGGGTGCTACTCTGAGGCGTCAGGTTCGCTGGTCAATTGGGACAAGAGTGAAGTTTTCTGGATGGGGAAGGAGGGGGAGCAGTTCCCCCTTCCGGACGTGTTCCCCACGCCCGTACCAGAGATTCGAGTACTTGGCATTCATTTCGGCCCGGGTGATTATCCCAAGCTAAATTGGGAGCGCAGGCTGGTGAGTGCCACTCGGAAGGTGAAGGCCTGGAGAGGTTGGAAACTTTCCCTGAGGGAAAGGGTATGCTTGGTCAAGACGTACTTACTGCCTGAGTTTCTCTTTGTGAGCTACGTGTGTCTTTTGCCAGCATCTCTCTATGCTCGGGTCTATGGTCTGTTCTTCCTGCTGTTGTGGGGAAACAGACTGAACCTGATCAAGAGGGAGGTCACATACCGCCAGCGAAGGCAAGGAGGGTTGGACATGGTCAACCCGGTGGTGTTCTTCATCATCATTTTTGTAAAGTACAACTTGCAGTCCATCTTTGTGGATGCGCCTTCCTGGTGGGAATGTTCATGCAAGGACTGGCTCTTGCTGTTCCTGAGGAGGTGGTAGGAGGGGGGGAGGCCCGGCGATCTGAGGAGATCGCATGGGTATCTCCCATCCTACGTCCCCCTGGCATTGAAGGTACTGAGGCAGTGGCGGATAACTGCCCTTGAGGTGGGCTCTCTGGGTCGGCGTGAGCTGTACCTGAGGGTCATGGCCTCGGACATTTTGAAGCCCCTGTCTTTAAGGGACTGTCCTGAGAGGGTCCTCACGGAGGGGTTAGCCCTCTTGAATTCTTCCAGAATTCCGAACAAGTTTTGGGATCTTGCATGGAGGTCGTTCCATGGACGACTGTACGTCCATGCAAATCTCATATATCTGAACCTAGGGGACAGGGGCTGTCCCCGACGGGAATGTGGAGGGACATTGGAGACCATGGACCATTTTCTGGTCCAATGTCCCTTCAACATGGAGGTTCTTACGGGGGTAGGGGGTGCCATTGGCTACCCCCGCCTTCCGGCCCTGACCTATGCTGAGCGGGTGTATGGTGACTTCGGAGTCCGCAGGGGTTTTGAGTTATCGTCACTTTATTTAGTCAGCGTAGTTGTGCTTTACTACACTTGGCACGCTCGGTGTTTGGTGTCCACTAGGGACAAAATCCTGTCTGTGCATGAGGTGGTGGGCGATATCTTTCGGGAGTTGGTGAAGGTGCGGGATCTGGAAAGGAGCAGGGTCGGGCCTGAGAGGTGTGCCCATTTATGGAGGGGGTTCCTCTTCCAGCCCCCTTAGGCCATGACCCTGCCCCTCTCCATGGGTAGGGGCAACTTTCCTTTCTCACCCCCCTTAGATTTTGTTTATAGTTTATTTTTGAAATAAGGCTACAGACATGTCTGATTATCATGTTCTCGCTCATACGTGGGTTGTAGGTATTTGTTGTTCTGGTGGTGGGGTGTGTTGTGGGTTGGCGATGATCTGGACAGTAGTGGTTTTTATGGACTTTAATATTTCCCTACTGTACCAGTGAGCCGTTTAAGTTGGTTTTGTTGTTTTTTGTTGGCAATGATCTGGACAAGCTTTTTCTGACGGACTATAAAGACTTTTTCTTGTACCAGTGAGCCTGTTGTAAATACCCGTTCTAATGTTGTGTTTTTTTTTTTTTTTGCAGTTATTTTCTTGGAGGGTGGTATGAAGATTTGTGTATGTTGTTTGTTTTGTGTTATTTTGTTTATTTTGTATATTTGTTAACTTTTTTTTATGGTCGTAGTTTTAAAAAATAAAAATCTCCAGACCATAAAAAAAAAAAATGTGGGTTCCCCTTCAGGTGCATACCAGGCTCTTAGGCTTGGTCTGGAACATAAGGGGTTAAACCCGCGCCGAAAACCAGCGTGGGGTTCCCCCCAAGATCCAAACCAAGCCCTCATTCCAGGCACGCAGTCTGGCCGGACATGAATGGGGGCGGGGACGAGCGAGCGCCCCCCCCTCCTGAGCCGTACCGGACCGCATGCCCTCAACATGGGGGAGTGTGTGCTGTGGGGGAGGGGGGCACTGCCCCCCCACCCCAAAGCACTCTTGTCCCCATGTCGATAGGGACAAGAGCCTCTTCCCGACAACCCTGGCCGTTGGTTGTCGGGGTATGCGGGCGGGGGGCTTATCAGAATCTGAGAGGCCCCTTTAATAAGGTGGCCCCCAGATTCCGGCCCCCCACCCTATGTGAAGGAGTATGGGGGTACATCGTACCCCTACCCATTCACCTGGGGAAAAAAATGTAAAGAAATAAAACACCACACATGAATAAATTAATTTATTAGTCTGCCAGGGGTCTTCTGCCGGGGCCCCCCACCACCACCCCATTAGGCCCCGGGCTTCGCCGTCTTTCACCGGGACCCCCTTCACCAGTGAGGCTCCTGCCTTTGGGGGAGGGTCCCGGGCTTCTACGACGGTTTCTGCGGGGGGGGGGTGCACTGGCACCCCACCCCCGTCTTCAGCGCCGTAATTCACCGGGACCCCCTTCACCAGTGAGGCTCCTGCCTTTGGGGGAGGGTCCCGGGCTTCTATGACGGTTTCTGCGGGGGGGGGTGCACTGGCACCCCACCCCCGTCTTCAGCGACGTAATTCACCGGGACCCCCTTCACCAGTGAGGCTCCTGCCTTTGGGGGAGGGTCCCGGGCTTCTACGACGGTTTCTGCGGGGGGGGGTGCACTGGCACCCCACCCCCGTCTTCAGCGACGTAATTCACCGGGACCCCCTTCACCAGTGAGGCTCCTCCTTTGGGCTTTTACGCCGGTTTCTGCGGGGGGGGGTGCACTGGCACCCCACCCCCGTCTTCAGCGACGTAATTCACCGGGACCCCCTTCACCAGTGAGGCTCCTGCCTTTGGGGGAGGGTCCCGGGCTTGTACGGTGTCTTCCGCCGGGGGGCGACACCCGCGGGCTTCTGCGATGCCTTCCGCTTCTGCCTGTCTCCTCCGCGGAGCACAGGGCTTGTCTCCGCTGTCTTCTCCCTTCTCTTCCATTCGATGTTGACACGACGAGGTCCGGCGCTGGAATGCCGTCTGAGCAGCGGGCATGGACTTATATAGGGCAATGCCACCATGTGACCTCAACCCATGTGACATCACATTCCCATCATGCCCAGGGAATGTGATGTCACATGGGTTGAGGTCACATGGTGGCATTGCCCTATATAAGTCCATGCCCGCCGCTGACACGGCATGTCAGCGCGGAACCTCGTCGTGTCAACATCCAATGGAAGAGAAGGGAGAGGACAGCGCAGACAAGCCCTGTGCTCCCGGAGGAGACAGGCAGAAGAAGGAAGAGAGAAGAAAGAAGACGGAAGAAAGCCCTGGCTCCGTGGGGGAGCCAGGCAGAAGAGGGAGCAGAGAAGACAGAAGAGAAAAGACCTGGGAGTTGGCGCACCCCCGGCAGAAGACCAGGAAGACCGGAACCCTGGCGGAAGGCACCGGAAAGACCGGGGGATAGGCGCCATCCCCCGGCAGAAGACCCCGAAGTCCGGATGCCCCCCTAATGGAAAAGAGCTTAAATGGGGTGGGGGCATCCGGCGGAAGGCTCCGGAGAGGACCGAGGGATGGCGCCCTCCCCCGGCAGAAATCACCGAAGCCCAGGGTCCCGGCGGAAGATCGGGAGAGAAGAAACCCCCCCTTGTAAGAGAGCTAAAGAAGAAAGGGGGGCTCCGGAGCAGATTAATAAAATATTTTATTGTGTGGTGTTTTATTTTACTTTACATTTCCCCCATGTGAATGGGTAGAGGTACGATGTACCCCATACTCATTCACATAGGGTGGGGGGCCGGTATCTGGGGGCCCCCTTATTAAAGGGAGCTCGCAGATTCCGATTAGCCCCGCCCGCATACCCCAACAACCAATGGCAAGGGTTGTCGGGAAGAGGCTCTTGTCCCTATCGACATGGGGGCAAGAGTGCTGTGGGGTGGGGGGAGCAGTGCCCCCCTCCCCCACAGCACACACTCCCCCATGTTGAGGGCATGCGGTCTGGTACGGCTCAGGAGGGGGGGGGGGCGCTCGCTCGTCCCCACCCCCATTCCTGTCCGGGCCAGACTGCGTGCTTGGGATGAGGGCTTGGTTTGGATCTGGGGGGGGAACCCCGCGTCACGCAGCGCATTCACGGGTACGCCGCTTGGTATTTACCAAGATTTTCACGGCGTACTGACAAGGCGCACGGGAAGCGCCGAAATTTCTCTCTGCGCATGCCCAGTATGCAAATGAACCTCCCGAGGCGCACTGTGCAAGCGTACGGGGATCTGTTTTCAAAAAACACTTTCCCTTTCAATTCGGCCCGCCAAACACATTCAAACACATGCCACTTCACTTCCCCTGCATCCCCCCACCTCCCCCCCTAATAAACTCCCGCCCGAATCCCCGATATTTACATTTCAATGTGCCGTGCGCCAGGTCTGTACTGGTGCACAATGCACCCTCTCCTGGGCGCACGGAGCACATTAGTAACTAGGGAAATACATTGCACTAGCAGCGTATTTCTTTAGTAAATGGCAAAACGGCTGCTACTCCTGCTTTTACTCCATGAGTCATGGAGTAAAGGCTTGGTAAATCAGCCCCTATGTATCAATGACATTTCCAGATAGCTCTCTAACCAACAAACTACCTCTCCAATGGGCCCTGAATTTATCAATACCCAGAAAGATAGTTTTACTGGGATCTCTATTGTGGTGGATGGCATAATGCTTTGATACCGAATGGTATCTGAACCCTTTTCTAATGTCGCTGATATGTTCATTCAGGGCCTGATTCTCAAAAAAGCTGCCTAACTTAACTTTCAGCAGTTAAGTTACACTGACTTAAAATCTCTACCTAAGTGCCCGATCTTCAAAGCACTTACCTAGAAATTTAAGGCCGTGTAACTTAAGTGCCGCCGTCGCAAGGCGGTCCTCCTCTCCGGGGGGCGTTTAAAATTTAAATGAGGCGCGCTCCCACGCCGGCCGTACTGCGCATGCGTGTGATGTCATTTTCCCGACGTGCAGCGCGCGAACGTAATTAAGGCCGGGCGGCTTTGAGAATTGCGACGGGACACTAAAGTTGCGACGGATGAAAAAAAATTTACACGCCGGGAAAACAAATAATTATAAAAAAAAATGACAGCGTCGCTCAGCATGCATTCCTGAGAGGGAGAACTCCATGCCAATTTTCAAAGAAAAAACCGGCATGGGTTCCCCCCCCCAGGAGCATACCAGGCCCTTAGGTCTGGTATGGGTTGTAAGGAGACCCCCCACGCCGAAAAATCGACGTAGGGGGTCCCCCTACAATCCATACCAGACCCGTATCCAAAGCACGCTACCCGGCCGGTCAGGAAGGGAGTGGGGACGAGCGAGCGCCCCCCCCCCCCTCCTGAGCCGTGCCAGGCCGCATGCCCTCAACATGGGGGGGTTGGGTGCTGCGGGCCCCCCCACCCCAGAGCACCCTGTCCCCATGTTGATGAGGACAGGACCTCTTCCCGACAACCCTTGCCGTTGGTTGTCGGGGTCTGCGGGCGGGGGCTTATCGGAATCTGGGAGTCCCATCAAATAAGGGGGCCCCCAGATACCGGCCCTCCACCCTAAGTGAATGGATATGGGGTACATCGTACCCCTACCCATTCACCTGGAGGCAAAAAGTAAAAGTTAGTAAACACACAACACAAGGGTTTTTAAAATAATTTATTATTCTGCTCCGGATGCCCCCCCTGTCTTCTTTATTAGCTCTATTACCAGGGGTGGCTTCTTCTTCCACTCTCCGGGGGTCTTCTTCCACTCTCCGGGGGTCTTCTTCAACTCTCCGGGGGGGGTTTCTTCTTCCGCTCTCCGGGGGGGGGGGCTACTCCGCTCTCCGGGGGTCTTCTTCTATCTTCTCCCCTCTTCCGCTGTTGACTCGGCGAACCCCGGTTCTTCTCCAGCTGTCCGGTGCCTTCTTCTTCAGCGCTGGCTGCCTGCTATCTTTGGTGGAGTTGCGCTTAAAAAAACAACAAACTGTGTCTTGTGCAGATCCCCAGTAAACAACAACAAAAAAAGTCCAATAAACAATCTGGAAGATTTCTTCAGATATGCAAAAAATGTAAAATTTGATAGAAACAGTTCATTGTGAAAACAGCTGTTGAAAACGTGTTCAAGCAAGGAAGTGTAAAGAAACCAGAATTAATCCAGGATGCCTGGTATTGCTGACCCTTACCGGAGTTAATGATCCACAGGATCAAAACGAGCGGATAGCCATACACCTGGGCTAAACAGGGGAACAAATCCACAGCCAGACGCAGACACCCGATGATCCAGCAATTGGGAGCAACCAAAAAGGGAACAAAACTCCAATAGTGTGATATTGTACAATAAATAAAGTAAAATAAAACCCCCAAGTGACTGGCAGACGGACAGTGTGACAAAAACCTCCACCTCAGAACACACTGGTCCTTACCAGATTCAAGTGAATAAAAGCAGTGAAATCCTGGAAGATGGTTATGCAGCTGTAGTAGGGAGAACTCACATCCAGCAATCCTTAAAGAGGCACTCAGGGCAATGGTCCCACCATCAGAGAAAGAAAGGGGCCACAATGGTGTAATATCGTTTGGCAAATTTAATAAATAAAAATAGCTCACTTACAGGTAGGTAGAAAAAAATCAGCAGACAGACAAAGTTCCGACCGGTACGGAACTGTTCCTCACAAGCGGTGACGTCAAGCACGCCTCCTCCCAACGTTTCATCCAATAGGACTTGGTCACGGGGTGCTCCCAATTGCTGGATCATCGAGTGTCTGCGTCTGGCTGTGGATTGGTTCCCCTGTTTAGCCCAGGTGTATGGCTATCCGCTCGTTTTGATCCTGTGGATCATTAACTCCGGTAAGGGTCAGCAATACCAGGCATCCTGGATTAATTCTGGTTTCTTTACACTTCCTTGCTTGAACACGTTTTCAACAGCTGTTTTCACAATGAACTGTTTCTATCAAATTTTACATTTTTTGCATATCTGAAGAAATCTTCCAGATTGTTTATTGGACTTTTTTTGTTGTTGTTTACTGGGGATCTGCACAAGACACAGTTTGTTGTTTTTTTAAGCGCAACTCCACCTTTTACCCATATCATTATTTGTTTGTATAAACATTTTGAGTTTGCAGCTACCACCCACTTTATTAGACAAGCGCACTTTTTTTCTCTTTTACCATTGCCTGCTATCTTTGTGTGTTAGCTCAATTTCTAACAGGCAGCCGGCACGGTCTTCTGTGACGTCAGGGTCTTCTCTTCTGTTCTTCTCCCCTCTTCCGATGTTGCCTCATCGCCTCTTGTCGCTGTAATGATGGAAGCGCGCCTTGCATCCCATTTATATAGGCATCACCGTCCCATCATGCTCCGGTAGGTACCCACGTGGTGGGTGCACGTGGGTAGGCACCCACCACGTGGGTACCTGCCGGAGAATGATGGGACGGTGATGCCTATATAAATGGGATGCAAGGCGCGCTTCCATCATTACAGCGACAAGAGGCGATGAGGCAACATCGGAAGAGGGGAGAAGAACAGAAGAGAAGACCCTGACGTCACAGAAGACCGCGCCGGCTGCCTGTTAGAAATTGAGCTAACACACAAAGATAGCAGGCAGCCAGCGCTGAAGAAGAAGGCACCGGACAGCTGGAGAAGAACCGGGGTTCGCCGAGTCAACAGCGGAAGAGGGGAGAAGATAGAAGAAGACCCCCGGAGAGCGGAGAAGCCCCCCCCGGAGAGCGGAAGAAGAAACCCCCCCCGGAGAGTGGAAGAAGACCCCCGGAGAGTGGAAGAAGAAGCCCCCCCTGGTAATAGAGCTAATAAAGAAGACAGGGGGGCCTCCGGAGCAGAATAATAAATTATTTTAAAAACCCTTGTGTTGTGTGTTTAATAACTTTTACTTTTTGCCTACAGGTGAATGGGTAGGGGTACGATGTACCCCATATCCATTCACTTAGAGTGGGGGGACGGTATCTGGGGGCCCCCTTATTTGAGGGGACTCCCAGATTCCGATAAGCCCCCGCCCGCAGACCCCGACAACCAACGGCAAGGGTTGTCGGGAAGAGGTCCTGTCCTCATCAACATGGGGACAGGGTGCTCTGGGGTGGGGGGGCCCGCAGTGCGCCCCCCAGAGCACCCAACCCCCCCATGTTGAGGGCATGCGGCCTGGCACGGCTCAGGAGGGGGGGGCGCTCGCTCGTCCCCACTCCCTTCCTGACCGGCCGGGTAGCGTGCTTTGGATACGGGTCTGGTATGGATTGTAGGGGGACCCCCTACGTCGATTTTTCGGCGTAGGGGGGGTCTTCTTACAACCCATACCAGACCTAAGGGCCTGGTATGCTCCTGGGGGGGAACCCATGCCGGTTTTGAATTTAAAAATTGCCGTGGAGTTCTCCCTCAGGAATGCATACCAAATGCCGTCGCTTGAATGGGCCTTTACAAGGTGTGACTAACTTTACACATTGTAAAACCAGCCCTAGTTTTGCGCAAGCAAATTCGGAACTTACGCAGAAATCACAATGATGAAATGCTTTGAGAATCTGCTTAAGTCCTCATTTGCATACTCAAAGCTGCATTTCAATGAGAAATGCCCCCAGTGGCGGATGCGGTACTGCATCCTAAGATCTGACCGTGTAAGTGTCTCAGGCCTCGTACACACGACTGAGTTTCTCGGCAGAATTCGTCGAGAATCTCGGTGAAGAGCCGGATTCTGTCGAGAAACTCTGTCGTGTGTACATTTTCGGCCCGATGGAGCCGCCGAGGAACTCGTCGAGCAAATAGAGAGCAGGTTCTCTATTTTCTCGATGGCAGTGGATTTTGGCTCGACGAGTTATTCATCGGGCTGTTTTTTAAACGAGAAACTCGGTCGTGTGTATGCTAAGAAACCTGTCAAAAACTTAGACACTGGAGAACAACATAGGTAAAACTAGCGTTTGGAATGGAGATAGCACATTCGTGTCGCTTCCAACATTATTTAATCGTTTATTTGCAGCGCTTTACACAATTTTTTGTAAGGGCACAAAACAGCAATATAATTTTTTTTTTTTTATGATATTCACACAGAGTTCCTTAAAATTAGGTGGACCCTTTTTCTTACTGGTCTCAATATTTGTTATTTTTATTATTGTCACCTTATTTTGGTCCTGTGTTTTAGATCCTGCTTTTAATATTCACCTTAATTTTAAATTTCAAAAAAATGCAAATCCTTTTTTTTTTTGTAATGTCAAGTTCCCCCCATAGAAACCTTATTGCTTTGTCTTATCTCATCTGTCCCTTTCAAATTACACCTTATATCCAATTTTTAAAAAAAAATAACCTGCCTTCTCACTTGCAAAATTGAAATGTAAAAAAATACAAGGACAAGTATGAACTGTAAAAAAAAAAAAAATTACCATTTATTTTGGTTATAAAAATAAATAAACTATGCAAAAGTCAGCACTGGAGAGCTTGCTGCCATTTGTGCACAGCCAGGTGTGGCCTGATGTGACTGGTGAGCAGTTGGAGGCCAAAATGGGGACTTGAGAGGTTCATTCAGGAAGTCACGCATCAAGGTCTTGGACTCCCCGAGGTCACAAACTGGAGCAGGGCAGGCAGATGTCACCAGGTTGTGGTACTATAGAAGCCTGAACTCTGGTACACCACATGGAAGTAAGGGAGTCACTTTCTTGATTTCTTCAAGGCCTTCCTTGGTGGCTTCCCTGCAGCCTGCTCTTTCACCTTCTCTGCAGCCTTCTCAGCAGCCTTCCTCTTCTGCCTGGCTGGAGGTGGTGCCACAGGGGTAGTACTCATGCCAGGAGGAGGAGTAGATGAAGGTGGTGGAGGATGAGTAGCCGACGGTGGTGGAGGAGGAGGTGGAGGAGGAGGAGCAGTAGAAGGAGGAGGAGTAGTAGAAGGAGCAGTAGAAGGAGGAGGAGTAGAAGGAGGAGGAGCAGTAGAAGGAGGAGGAGTAGAAGGAGGAGGAGCAGTAGGAGGAGTAGAAGGAGGAGGAGCAGTAGAAGGAGGAGGAGTAGAAGGAGGAGGAGCAGTAGAAGGAGGAGGAGTAGAAGGAGGAGGAGTAGAAGGAGGAGGAGTAGAAGGAGGAGGAGCAGTAGAAGGAGGAGGAGTAGAAGGAGGAGGAGTAGAAGGAGGAGGAGCAGTAGAAGGAGGAGGAGTAGAAGGAGGAGGAGTAGAAGGAGGAGGAGCAGTAGAAGGAGAAGGAGGAGGAGTAGAAGGAGGAGGAGCAGTAGGAGGAGGAGTAGTAGAAGAAGAAGAGGAAGAAGAATGTTCAGAAGGAGCAGGAGAAGAACAGGAAGAAGAATGTTCAGAAGGAGCAGGAGAAGAAGAGGAAGAAGAATGTTCAGATGGAGCATGAGAAGAAGAAGAAGGTGGGGGAGCTTGAGAAGGAGCATGAGAAGAAGAAGAAGAAGGTGGGGGAGCTTGAGAAGGAGCATGAGAAGAAGAAGAAGGTGGGGGAGCTTGAGAAGGAGCATGAGAAGAAGAAGAAGGTGGGGGAGCTTGGGAGTTATGTGGTGTGTGAGGATGGGGATGGCGGCAAATCACAGTGTCCTCCGTGAGAAGACCCCTCACCCCCTGATTTGCGAGGGTGATGAGGAGTCCCTCAAAGAGGAGGCGCTGGTCTAATGTCATTTCTGACATTTTGGCCAAAACCACAGTTACAAATCCCTCCTGAGCAGTGGGAGGCTGTTGAAGGGTTGCATGGGCGTCCCGAATGAGGGCTAGTGAGGCATCACGCACCCTTGTATCCCTCACCTGCCTTCTCGGACGCAGGCGAAGAGGAGACACCTGACATCTTGTACTTCGCCCAGCAACCTCGTGCAACCCACTTGGGCCTGCCACCTCATCCGCTCCACTTGGGCCTGCCACCACGTTAGAGATACTTGGGCCTGCAGCCTCCTCCAAGCCACTCACCCTGTCCTCCTCCTGCCTGGCATTTTCCTGATCCTCCTGCTGCCTGGTCTCGTCCTGTGTATGGAAAAAAAGTACAGTTTTACTTTTTTTAAATTTTTTTTTTTTTTTTTTTAAGCTCGACTTAGCTAAGCCAATCATTGTGACCCATGTTTTATGGTCAATCACACCAAAAAAATTCATGGCCAATACTGACAAATGTTCTGTATAACACTTTTAGATCTAATATTTTTTTACCTTTAACATCTTAATTTACATCTCTTTAACAACATTTAAACACCACACATTTGCACATTGAAAGTACTATATACCTGGCTCCAGCTGGGCAAATCCGGATCTTCATCCAGGATGGAAGGCTGCTGAGAGGGTTCATCTGCAGAGGGAGCAGCAGGTTGGCTGGAGGGAAGGCTGGAGGGAAGGCTGGACCTTCTGTGCCTTCTGGGGGCAAGGCTCGAAAGTGACTCCCTTACCTCCAGGTGTTCATCCAGGAAGCTCAGTTTGCTGTAGTACCACAACTTGGGTACATATACCCGCCCTGCTCCAGCTCCAGACCTCATCGAAGCCAAGACCTTGTTGCGTGCCTTCCTGTAGGTGCCTCTCAAGGTCCCAATTTTGACCTCCAACTGGTCAGTTGTCACATCAAACCCCACCTGTCTCCGCACAAGTGGGAGCAGGCTCTCCAGTGCAGTTTTGCGCAACTCTCTATTTCGAGATATGGGGTCTTTGGTGGCCCACAGAACAGGAAGTTCTTGCCACCGATCAATGAATATCTCCAAGAATTCTGGTCTGTTAAAGAGATTCATCTTTTCCTGTCCAAAACCAAGGATAAAAAAATAATGTCAATACACAGTCTATAAAGTGAATTACTCTTTCTCACAAGCTAGCCCTTAAAGGGTCACTAATGGATAACTATATTTTTGGAGGAAATGACTGTTTACAGTGTCTATAGACATACAAGTGCATACATATAATGTGCCTCTAGTTTCACTTTTGGTTTTAAAATTATTTAATGTTTCTGTGAAGTAAAGAGACACACAGAACCAAAAAACAAAAAACCAGGGCATATTTTAATTTCTAAAATTATTAGCATTGTTTTGGTGGATTTTTAGACACACAGCTTAGACCACAGTGACAAGCTCCCCTGATAAATTTGAGAGGGAGCCAGAGAACCAGGAAGTGATGATTTATGCAAAGGATTACAGCTGCTTAAAAGCAAAAAGGGACAATGAGGACATGAAATCAAGACTGATATAATGTAAAGTTAGTTATTTCTGCCCCAAACAATTTTGGCTTATTGCTCCTTTAAATGTCTGTCTTTCCTGAATATGCCACTGCTGTCCCAAGTTCGAAGCATACCTACACGCTTGTCGTTCAAACGTCTTTCTTACGCAACCCAGTCGTATGGACGCTACATGTGTTCGAGCCTTATATACACTCCGCACACGACATCCGCCCATGCTTAAAAAAAATTGATGTTTCCCCCCCGCCCCTTATCTTCCGTCGCAAAAACGACAAGGAGGAATTGGCAGCAGATCATGTTGGGTCAGTTCCTAGGAAACAGATGACCAGTTGTGTCGAACTAATAAGCCAGATCTCATCCTCATTTGTGTATGAAACGTTAGTTAGAGAAAAGCACTCCGATATAGTTTGGTCAAGACATAAAAGCGACCATTTGCATCATGTTTAAACCGACTTGTTTTTAGAAGACATCCTGATGAAAACCGAGATTGCCCACACAACAGTAGTTGGATCAAAATGCATAATCAAAGCGTTGTTTACGTACGACGGCACTATAGCGGACCATTACCTTCAAATTTCGAACTAGCTATGTTTTAATTTATGAACCTAAGATGTAGGCCACAAAATCATTCAATCAAGAATAACATGTAAAATGTAGTTACATACCGGTCTTTGACCCGATCGTTATCTCCGCCGTCTTCCACAAACTGTGAACGCCCCTTTTACTCACGTGGTAGCCCTTTATACACGCGCATGTGGGACTTTACGCACGTCTCCCCGCCCCTGACGTTCATGGTGTCGTATTTTCCCCGCCCCTTTTCCATCTTTTTTTTGTTGGGAGCACATGTTGGAGAATATGGCAGCACGGCGAATCCGTTTTAAGGCCTCCAACATGACCTTTGAGGAAATGGTGGAGATGGTCCTCATCCTCAAAGCAGAGGACTATGATGGGAGGCATGGGCCATACAAGTACCCTAATAAGGTCAAGGCTCAAATAATGGAGAAGGTGAGGAGGAGTCTCCATCAGAAATTTGGGGTGAAAAGGTCCAAGGAGCAGATCCGGAAAAGGTGGTGTGACCTGAAAAAACGTGAGCCGGAACAAATGAAGAGGATCAGGAGAGTGATTAGAAGAAGTAAGTTTGTTATATATTTTGTAAGATTTGTTCCGCGCCATGTGTTTTTTATTTCAGGTTGTACTGTATTATGTTTTTATGCACAAGAATTTATCGTCAAACTGGACGTCCATTCGGAACGACAAAATATTGTGTTTAAAATCCTAAAAATTATGACATTTTTCTAAAATTGTGGTGAGATCAATCGTGAAAATTATGTAGATGTGCTATTAAAACCACAAAACTTTTTTTAAAATTTAAATATATACAGTAAAAGGAGAGTCTGCTCAGCAGTCGGTAAAACATGTGGACTCATTTGCATAATTGTTGTCCCCTTTAATAACCCATTTTGGGGTTCACACAGAGGTGAGGTGATCCAGTGTATACTTGGTTGGCTTACATGTTTAAAAGTAGACCAAAGCTCAAAGATTTGTCATGATCTTTGTGAATGCCTTCAATCCTGTGTTTTGCCATGAGGGGTTTTTCAAAACATCAATAGTCCCAGAAATTGTATAAAGTGAATCATATTCCTCTTTCAGGCCTATAAGCTATAAAAATCCTGTTTCCATTTTCTTCATTCTCGTAGGGCGTCATGAAGCTTCAACACGGGAGCAAGAAGTCCAGCAAGCCACACCCCCGAGGGATGGTGATGATGCGCAGCCTGCCACCACATCAGGTAAAGTAACATATAACTAACCCAGCTTCAGGTAATGTAGATGTAGGCCTGCCTAATTTTAAAAAATTGTTTTGTCCCACATTTCAGGATCAGGTGGTGGCTTGGACAGGCATACTGTACAGATGGTTATATCTGAAATCTGGGCCTGCAGAGAAGAGGTGGAGGAGATTCATCTGGCCAACAGAAAAATTAACGAAAGAACAAGGAGGGTGGAAAATAAATTAAAAAATTTACTTGATGTTTTGGGGAGAGTCTGAATCAGAAAAAAAAAATTTTTTAAAAAATACCAGATTTTGCTGTTTATTTAATAAAAAAAAAAAAAAAAAATAATATAACCAGATTTTACAGTTTCTTTAATAAAAAAAAAAACAAAAAAATAATATAACCAGATTTTAGACTTTATTTAATAAAAAAAAAAAAATAACCAGATTTTAGACTTTATTTAATAAAAAAAAATAAAAAAAATAAAAATAACCAGATTTTACAGTTTCTTTAATAAAAAAAAAAAAAAAAAAAAAAAAAATAACCAGATTTTAATGTTTATTAAGATAAAAAAGACCAAAAAAATTACAAAAATGATTGTATATTGTATGAGAAAAAAGACCAAAAAAATTACAAAAATGATTGTATATTGTATGAGAAAAAAGACCAAAAAAATTACAAAAATGATTGTATATTGTATGAGAAAAAAAAACAAATATTTTTGTAGGGTATTTTGGAAAACAAACCAAAAAAAAAAATTTGGAAAATAAAGAGCTTTTGAACCTCAAAAAAGTGTGTGGTGTTTTTCCTAAAATACGTTAAATTTTCTATGTGTTTGTTTTGGGGGTCACCTGGGAAATGTTTGCTAGTTGATAATGAAAATACACTTAGTTACACTCAGTAAAGAACTCCAAGCAACACAAGCAAGACATAACAAGTTCATAAAAAAGATTCTGATTTATTTTTGTGAAAGATAAAATTATGGCAAATTTGCTTGAGATGGTATTGCCCCCCTACCCATGAAATAGTCCATGTATTTGTCCCGGACTTCACGGGCACTCTGGGGGGGGCAGTCCTGTGTGGCCAGCTTCAAGGCCCGCCAAAGTTTCTGATGGAGCCAAAAGTTGTGCCTCAGGCCCAACCAGGGCCATATAATTTGGAGATTGTCTCCGCAAAAAATTATGCAGAATGCAGCATGCAAAAATAATAGTATTCCACTTATATTCCGCCATGTGGAGAGAGGTGAGGAAAAGGCGGAACCGGCTGGCCATGATGCCGAAAGCGTTCTCAACCACTCTGCGTGCTCGGCCCAGCCGGAAATTAAAGACACTCCTCTCTGGGGTGAGGGTGCGCTGAGGGAATGGCCTCATAAGATGGGGTCCCAGGGCAAATGCTTCATCAGCCAGGAAAACAAATGGCAGGCCTTCTACATTCTGGTCATCCGGTGGCAATGACAGATCATCATCCTGAAGGCGAAGCGCAAACTCCGTCTGCCTGAAGGCTCCCCCATCCGATATCCGTCCATTCATCCCGACATCCACAAAAAGGAATTCATACTGTGCTGACACCACCGCCATCAGCACAATACTGTTGAACCCCTTATAGTTAAAGAACTGGGATCCTGAACGGGGTGGAGGCACGATGCGGACGTGCTTCCCATCGATGGCTCCCCCGCAGTTGGGGAAGTTCCATCGGGTCTGGAAGTCCAAAGCCACAGACTGCCACTCCTGTGGTGTGGACGGAAGCTGGGGAAGCAAAAATGCTAAAATTAGTCACATAACCTTGCAAGCAGATTAGACAAAGACATTATAAGCATTATAACATTTCTGGGAACTAGCATATTATATCTAAATATATTTAGACAATTAACACATTAAACACCCCCTCTGATGGGCCAGTGCCCAAGTTTGGGGGAGGGCTAGATGAGTTTGGGAGTACAAAAAAAATATAATTAGGATTATTGGTGAACATAGACTTTACAACACATTTTTGAGGGGAGGGCTAGATGAGTTTGGGAGTACAAAAATAAGATAATTAGGATTATTGGTGAACATAGACTTTACAACACATTTTTGAGGGGAGGGCTAGATGAGTTTGGGAGTACAAAAATAAGATAATTAGGATTATTGGTGAACATAGACTTTACAACACATTTTTGAGGGGAGGGCTAGATGAGTTTGGGAGTACAAAAATAAGATAATTAGGATTATTGGTGAACATAGACTTTACAACACATTTTTGAGGGGAGGGCTAGATGAGTTTGGGAGTACAAAAATAAGATAATTAGGATTATTGGTGAACATAGACTTTACAACACATTTTTGAGGGGAGGGCTAGATGAGTTTGGGAGTACAAAAATAAGAAAATTAGGATTATTGGTGAACATAGACTTTACAACACATTTTTGAGGGGAGGGGGGGGGGACATTACAATGGATATAACACAATACATTGGGAAGTGACTAGACTAGGTAGGTTGGGGCCCAGGATAGCATGCTGGGGAGGTAAGTGATGGGAAATATGCATGTAGGCCAAAAAAGGGGCATCAAAGTTTACAGCATGCATGGGGGCAAGGGGGACATTCACAGCATATTCCAGACATGGTAATTAGGGAAGGAGGAGATAACTACAAGACATTAGCATACATTATAGACATAAAATGTGATATTAAAGGAGAAAACTTACCCTCATATATTCCTCCTGCAGAACCTGTATGATGGCAGAGCAGGTATCAGGAATGATGAGGCCCAGAGCCTGGGGGGAGATGCCCGTCGAGAACTTTAAGTCCTGAAGGCTTCTCCCAGTTGCCAGATAACGGAGGGTGGCAACTAGCCTCTGCTCAGCACTGATGGCTTCCCGCATAACGGTGTCCTGCCTGGTAATATAGGGGGACACCAAAGCCAACAGGTGCTGAAAGACGGGATCAGACATCCTCAGGAAATTCCTGTAATCAACAGGATTATTTTCCTGAAGCTCCCGCAGCAAAGGCATGTGAGAGAATTGGTTCCTACGGAGCAACCAATTCTTGGTCCATGAACGCGTCCTCCTCCTGTTCATGAACTCCTCATCGTCTAGGTCATAAACAAACAGACCTACACACAGAAGATGCTTAGCACGAAGTCGGCGACGACTAGGTGCCTGCAACATGGCTACAAGGCTAGTTACGAACGACAAATCAGAATTGCACTAAACAGACCGCAGTGAAGAACAGCAAGACCTATGAAGAACGACCCTGACAATGAAAAACGCGGGGACAGGACCGCAATGTAAAACAATACGACCTGACCGCACGTCTCGATTGCCTAGATACGACCCCCACAAGTACAAACTGAACGGCAGAGATCAATCTGAAAGCACAAAGACTGAAAAGCACGAATCGTCACTCACCAAACTTTTACTAACACGCGTAAACACGGAATCAGCAAAAGGAGCCCCAAGGGTGGCGCCAACAAAATCAAACCTCCCCTTTATAGTCGCGTCATACGTCGTGAGCGTCATCGCGCCGGAGAACGACCAGATTTTGGTATGTTACGTGTGTACGCAAAGCAAGCCTGCCGAGCTTCTCGACAAGTTCAACAAGAAACTCGACGAGGAACTCGACGGGCTTGGCACGTCGAGTTTCTCTGTCGTGTGTACGAGGCCTTACACATGTCAGATTTTCTGCCTAACTTTGGAAAAAGCCTTTTGAGAATCGTTTCCAAAGTTAGGCACAGACTGAACAGCAGTTAAGTCTGCGTATCTTATTTGGGAATCAGGCCCATAGTGATTACAATTGCCCTGGGGTGGTAATCACACACCCACTAATAAACATGTGCCACATCCTTGAATAAAGGGTTATAGAAAAAAAAACATATGGAAATGTTCCCTTCAAAAAAAGATGGACTTTATAGGCACGTACCAATAAAATTTGTAATTTTAATATTGCATAAACAGATACATAAATACGTCACACAAAATAATTCATAATATACAAAAAGGAACCAATTTGAATCACTCCAAGATATAAACTCAATAGCCTCAAGGCTTGCTGTATCGTAGTACAGGTCTTGTGCTGGGTGGAGTATGGGTCCTGGATGAAACCGATTGGGTCCTTAAAATGCTAAAAGACAGCTCGACATGTTTGCGATTTTGTATGCTTCGCTTCCTCAGGAGCTTCTAGATTTTTGAAACAAGTAATATTTTAATTAGAATGAATATAGTGTAATAAGCTAAAATGCTAACAAATAGCCTTCATCAAAGGCATAAGGTTTACAGGTGACACCCGTATCCATATATGCATACTCACTGAAAAAACTGTGCTTTTTGTGAGAGAGACCAGTAGATTCTCTCAATTTTGTGGGCCAGCCGCTGGTCAACCAGACCTGTCCCCAAGGTGATACTAATAGGGAAAAGAAAAGTGAAAACCAATGTGTACCAGACCATCAACCGTCATGGGCCATACAGTGAAGGAGAGTAGGTTGGGGTATACCTGATCATTCTATATAAGAAAGATATAAAATAATTAATTAAAGAATTAGTGTAGTTTCAAGCCCTGGTGAATCACAGATATCACCATAATAATTTATAGGCCATATACCTTTTCACAAAAATCAAACTGTAAAGACGCCCCTCACTGTAGTCCCAGAACCTCCCCAAATTAATGCAAAAACTGTAAAGAACCAAACACAAAATATCCTTTACTAAGATAGTGGCCTTATTTTGTTAAATAACATAGTGGCCACTTTATGTTCAATGGACAAACAGTAAACCAGAAATTTTAATAGGAAGTTACCTCAAAAATGGATAGCAATATAGTATATCCTATTGATGGGAATTGGTCTCAAAAATGACCACCAGATGGTGATAGGGGAGTACCCAACAGAAGACTCCTATATTATAGTCAATCTGGTAGGCAAAAAGAGGGAAAAAAGAATAAAGGATATTAGTAATGGGCGCTGTCTGTTGATATAACAATTGCAGCGCTGGAGTAGATTATGAGTAGAGCCTACCTTAGTGCAGCAAAGAAGGGAGATCCTCAGAGCCAACAGTTCTGGACCGTATAGCCAGCTAGTGCACTCCCCAGAGCGCCTGGAGAGTGAACTGCCAGCTGGTCCTCTATATATACCCCACTCGAATGACGTCAGAAGATCTGACGCCAATCCGGCCGGCCAGTCTAGCACAGCGCATGCGCGAAGTTGGCGCATGCGCATTAGGAGCCGCGAACGGCTCCGATTGCAATTAAGAAATTTCAGTGTGTGGGGGCACCCTCCCAGAGGGGACAATGCTCCCCATGCCATCGGGAACTCTAATTGCTTATCTCCCACTGAAATGGGAAACAGGACAGAGTCCCCTGGTGGCTTACGTGGCCACACCCGCTCTCAACCCGATGGCGCATATTGATGTGGTCAAGGAAGGGAACTACAGCTGGCACACACCATGGAGGCAAACCACAATGTCTCTCATCACAACAATATATACAAAGCATTATATAATTGCATGCATAAAACATGCTTACTAGCGACCAAAAGCAAATAGCCTTGGCTGTACAAAAAGATTACAGAATCACTCAATAAAAAACATTAATGGATTGTAATATGTAATCAACCACAACCCATGTCTTATGCTGCGTACACACCATCACTGTGTGTGATGAAAAAAAATGACGTTTTTAAAAACGTCACTTTAATTGACCGTGTGTGGGGGGAAAACGTTGTTTTATGTCTTCTAAAAAATGACCAAAAAAAATTGAAGCATGCTTCAATTTTATGTGTCGTTTTTCCAAACGTCAACTTTTACTTCACAGAAATTGACCGTGTGTACCAAAAACGTTGTTTAAAACGACGTTTTTTCATCCGCGCATGCCCAGAAGCTACTTATGAAGCAAGCTTCAATGAAAAAAGTGGTGGAACGTAACCTCGCTTTGCTAGAACATTGTGAGAAAAACGATGGTGTGTAGGCAACTTCGTCTTTGAAAATCATCAAAAACATAAAGTGATGGTGTGTACGGGGCATTAAACACAAAATACAAAGGTGCATAATGACAACACTGCATTGGATTAATATGGATGCTGGAAAAAGACACAGAATCTATAGAGACCTGTTCATTCAAACATACTTGCAGGGCCTGCTTGGTCCTGCCCACGTATTGTAGCCCGCATGGGCACTGCCAGGGCTGGATTAACATAGGGGCTGATGGAGCTGCAGCTCCAGGCCCCTTTCTCAAGATAGACCTATTTGCCAAAAAAAAAAAAAAAAAACAGAAAATGAAAAAAGATCGACTTCGGGAGTTGTAGCTCGATGACCAGAGGTCACAGAAACACCACATTTGGGGGTAGGCAGTTGAAAACCTACCCCACAACTGGTCAAAATATGGGACGGCTATCATTTATGGTTCCAGAGATACGGGCCTGCTTGCACAGCCTGTCAGAAGCTACATTCAGAGCGGCCAATATAAATACAAGCTGACACACTGCAGCAGACTGATAGGATCACAGGGCCAAATCCACAAAGCAGATGCGCCGACTTAACTCGAGATTTCTAATTTTACTCCGCGCGTATCTTTGCGCCCGATCCTCAAAACGAAAAATCCGGTTTTTCCGTCCTACCTAAAATAATTACTCCGGCGCATCCTCTGACGCAAATTACGCTAGTCACGCCGCTTTATTTGATAGGCAAAGATGCAAATGAGGGAGATAGGGCGATCCTCAAAATTAAGTGTGTGCGCCGTAGATTACGCCCTGTGCGCCGTAGATAACGCCCTGTACGCACCTGTTAGTTTTCTGGAGCAAAATTAGACTTTATAAAAGCAGCCCTAATTTTACACCAGCCCTGTAAAGGTCTGCTGAAGCAACACCATTGAGGAAGAGCTGCCAACACTTCTTTGCTGGACTTCATTCTGACTGCCAAAATGCCCGGCCCATCCATGATTATAACGGCACTCGCAACTTTACAGGCGCAGAGAAGGAGGAGGGCACAGAGGAGGAGGAGGAGGGCACAGGAGAGGGTATACCGCCCACGCCAAGATCTCTTTGGCATGACTGCGTCTGAGGTCATTGGCAACTTCAGATTTAACCAGGAAGCCATCCTGGAATTAACCAGGATCCTGCAGGATGATCTGAACACCCCAACCCAACGATCCCATGCCCTGCCAGCTCACATCAAAGTTATGGCCACCCTGCATTTTCTGGCCACTGGGTCTTTTCAAAGAACATGTGGAGGTCTGGCTGGGATGGTACAGTCCTCGATGAGCAGGTGTGTGCACCAGGTTGTCCCTGCAATACTGAGACGCATGGGCAGTCAATTTGAAAAGCCCACCCAGGAGGACCAGCGAATGAAGATCATGGCAGACTTTTATCAGATTGCCCGATTCCCACGGACCATCGGGGCCATTGACTGTACACATGTGGCACTACAGCCCCCCCATGATACAGAGCACCTGTTCAGGAATCGCAAAAACTGGCATTCCATAAATGTGCAGGTAATCGTAGATGCCCATGGCCTCATCTGGCATGTCTGTGCCAAATTTCCGGGTTCGTGCCATGACAGCTATATCTTCAGGCAGACCAACATATCACGTGAATTGGAGCAGAACGTGTATGGAGACAGCTGGCTGGTTGGTGAGTGACATGGGTGTCAGGTATGACTGCCCCCCCCCCATGATGCAGACATCACAAGAGGCACATGCATGACTAATACCCTCCTGTCTTTTCCCTTCCAGGTGACTCTGGATATGCCCTGGGACCTCACATGATGACCCCCTTCAGGAACCCCCAAACCCCAGGAGAGCAACGCTACAACGAGGCTCATATTCGCACCCGGGCAGTAGTGGAGCGCACATTTGGGCTGCTGAAGTCCCGCTTCAGATGCCTGGACAAGACTGGGGGTACACTGTTGTATTCCCCAGACTTTGTGTGCCAAATAATAGGGGCTTGTATTCTTCACAACTTTGCAATGAGAAGGGGACTGGAGATTAACTTACGTGCTGACCTGACCCCCCACCCAGGCAATCCCCCCCTAGCCCACTCTACCCAGTCTACTGAGGGCACAGTAGCCAGGAGACGCCTCGCAGAAGGCATCTTTTCACAGTAAATGGCCATAAATCATGTCACAATGATATTATTTGTTTTCACTGCAAACGCACATGAATTATGTGACAATGAGAATGTTGCTTTGCACAGTAAACGCACATGAATAATGACACATTGAGAATGTTTTTGTCTCTGGAAACGCACATGATTTATGTCACAATGAGAATGCATGAATGCCACACCACTGTGGTCCCTAGCACAGACACATCACATGCATATCGAATTGGATTAGATCCAAGTACCCCCCCCCTTTGGTACTTGGGAGCAGTAACGCCACGCCACGGCTCCAATTATGTCACTGTGCATTCATACACCATTCAGGAACCTAGGATCACTTCTCCCTGGTCCTGGGGATCCCTTCTCCACCAAAACTGAGGGTGACACCCTTATTTTGTCAGGAATGCCACCCCCCACATTCACACATCATTCACACACATAAACCAAATCATAAGTACAGTATAATAAACAAAATTATACAACCAAAAAAAAAAAAAAGTACCCCTGGTATTTAAGTCCGGCGGCGAGTGCTCCGTCTGGGCTGCCCACGGGCAGGGGCACGGGCACGGGCACGGGCACCTGGAGGATCTTCACGGGGGGGAGCAGGGGAGGGAGTATCTTCATTGGGGGGGAGCAGGGGAGGGAGTATCTTCATGGGGGAGGGGCAGGGGAGGGAGTATCTTCATGGGGGGGGAGCAGGGCAGGGAGGAGCCTCCCCTGGTGTCTGACCTCCGGCTGGCCTGCCCTCCAAGGCCACTGCTATCCTGTTCAGGCAGACAGTGATGGCAGCCGTATTGGCCTGGCCAGCCCGGGTGTTGTCCTGCACAGCCCGGGTGTTGTCCTGCACAGCCTGGGTGAGGGCAGTCACCTCCTGGCCCACGCCTGTTGTGGCGGTATGCAGGGACCACAAACAGGTGATGACACCCAATGAATTGGTGGCCACATCACTGAGTGACTCCCTCATTACATCCAGGCTGTGCTCCATCTTGGCCATAGTTTTTTTGATGTCACCCAGACTGCGGGTCTGCTGGGCATTGTCCCTCAGCAGACTGGCCGGCAGATGCTCAGACCCCCCCCTGGTCTCCTGGGTCACCATCCTGCCTGCCCCTGAGGCTTGTGGCCAGGTAGGAGGGGATAGAGTGACCCTTGTGGGTTGCGGCATGTTGTGGGAGGAGTGGGAGTGGCTACCCCTGATGGTGGCCTGACTGGTGCCAGCCTCTGGGGTAGCCTCTGGGGGAGCCTCTGGGGTAGCCTCTGGGGGAGCCTCAAGGGGAGCCTCAAGGCTAGCCTCAAGGGTATCGTCAAATGTCATGAGGTCAGTGGCATTAATGATTTCCCGGCCAATCTGGAGATCTTCTTCCTCCTCCCCCTCATCCTCCTCCCCCTCATCCTCCTCCCCCTCAGCCTCCTCATGAGGGGAGGTTTGGCCACTCCCCTCCCCTGGGGACTCCTCAACAGCCTCCTGTCTTTGGGGTGGTGCAGCAGCCTGGCCTGATGGCCCAGCAATCTCCTGGTCATCTGTGGAAGACACCAAACAATCACAGGTTTGAGGATCCACACACTTGGCACATGTTCCCTTCCCCCACCCACACATGCTAATCACCAAATAGAAAAACAAAAACCTTACCTGGCCTCACAGGAACATCAGACTGATAACCAGGCAGGCCCACCACCTGCTCTGGCTCGAAACACCGGGCCACTGCCCATTCCTCCTCAGTCAGCCGGATGGGGCATGGTCCCCCTCCTCCAGTGCCCCTCCTATGCGCAGTGAGCTTGGCCACCTTATTGCGGACCACGCTCCTCAGATCATTGATCTTTTTCTTAATACCAGCGGGGGTCCTCGTCTCCCCTCCCCCCGCCGCATTTATGTGATCTGTAATTTTGGCATAGATCCTCTTCCTTTGGGACGGGGAGGTGTTCCGGCTATCAGGCCCATGTAAATATCTTCCATATTGGATGATATACCTGGCAAGGATTTGCTTTTCAACATGGGAAAAATTCAGCTTCCTGCGTTTGGGAGCCATCACAAACACCACACAGCAACAAGAAAACAAACAGGACAAACAAACAAAAATACACACCAAACAAATACACAAAAATACACACACAAGCAGACAGCTACTATAAAGTCAAATACAAACACACAAAAACCAAACACAAAATCCAAGCAGAAAAAAAAAAATATAAACTTAGCAGAAACAATCAAAAACAAATACACTTATCACAAACAAACAACAACTACTATCTACTCCTCCTCCAACACTTCTCTATCACACACAACTTACCAACAAACACTGACAAACTAAGAGCAGAAGCAAATTGCTCATGGAAGGGAACACAGGGAAATACTTTTGCAAATGAAGTGTGTTTGCCTGGGGCTAGTTAAGCACAGGGCGATCCTCAAACTAAGTACACTTGGCCTTTTACCTATCTCACTGATTGCGCCAAGCAAAGTTCTGCACATGCGCAGTGAGCAGCAGATTCCTGCGCGCATGCGCAGTACGGCCGGACCTTCATTTGCATGGGGTCACGGCTCATTACAATGAAGCACGCCCACTTCCTTCCCACTTGCCATAACCCCGCCTTACGCCTCCGAATTTAGGTTACGGCAGGCGCAATTTTGTGCGCAAATGCGCTGTGGATACGGCACTTACGACACCAACTTAGGGCGCCGTAACTTAAATGACATAAGTTTTAAAAAATTTATTTTGCGCCGCTGGCTGTGGATTTGGCCCACAGTGCTTATAATTAGGGATGAGCTTTGTGTTCGACTCGAACGTATGTTCGACTCGAACATCGTCTGTTCGTACGTTCAACGAAATTCAAACAAAATGGGTCGTTCGTGCCAAATTTGAGTGACGCGCAATGTCCCATATTTCACTGCGGCATTGCGCGCTGATGATTGGTCAAGCATGCACTATGACCCTGCATGCTTGGCCAATCACAGCGCACAAAAAACGGAGAGCCATAATTGGCCAAAGCCAGGGTGGCTTTGGCCAATTATGGCTCAGGGGGTTTAGTACACGCCCCACACTATATAAGGCCGCCTGCAAGTCGACTGCGTGTAGTGTGTTGCGGCGTTGTTAAAGAATAGATCAGTCAGTCAGTTAGAGAGAGAGAGAGAGAGAGAGAGAGAGAGAGAGAGAGAGAGACGTGGGGGCTGATTTACCAAGCCTTTACTCCATGACTCATGGAGTAAAAGCAGGAGTAGCAGCCGTTTGGCCATTTACTAAAGAAATACGCTGCTAGTGCAGTGTATTTCCCTAGTTACCAATGTGCTCCGTGCGCCCAGGAGAGGGTGCATTGTGCACCAGTACAGACCTGGCGCACGGCACATTGAAATGTAAATATCGGGGGTTCGGGCGGGAGTTTATTAGGGGGGGAGGTGGGGGGATGCAGGGGAAGTGAAGTGACATGTGTTTGAATGTGTTTGGTGGGCCGAATTGAAAGGGAAAGTGTTTTTTGAAAACAGATCCCCGTACGCTTGCACAGTGCGCCTGAACCTCGGGAGGTTCATTTGCATACTGGGCATGCGCAGAGAGAAATTTCGGCGCTTCCCGTGCGCCTTGTCAGTACGCCGTGAAAATATTAGTAAATACCAAGCGGCGTACCCGTGAATGCGCTGCGTGACGCGGCGCACGGGAATCTCCGAGCTGTTTTCAGCCATGAAGGGGAACTCCGCGCCAAATTTCAAACTTGAAATCGGCGCGGGTCCCCCTCCAGGGCTACATTAGGCTCTTAGGCTTGGTCCGGAACGTGAGGGGTTAAACCCGCGCCGATTCGGCGCGGGGGTCCCCCCAGATCCAAACCAAGCCCTCATCCCAAGCATGCAGTCTGGCCCGGACAGGAATGGGGGCGGGGATGAGCGAGCGCCCCCCCCCTCCTGAGCCGTACCAGACCGCATGCCCTCAACATGGGGGAGTGTGTGCTGTGGGGGAGGGGGGCACTGCCCCCCCACCCCACAGCACTCTTGTCCCCATGTCGATAGGGACAAGAGCCTCTTCCCAACAACCCTTGCCATTGGTTGTCGGGGTATGCGGGTGGGGCTAATCGGAATCTGCAAGCTCCCTTTAATAAGGGGGCCCCCAGATGCCGGCCCCCCCACCCTATGTGAATGAGTATGGGGTACATCGTACCTCTACCCATTCACATGGGGGAAATGTAAAGTAAAATAAAACACCACACAGAATAAAATATTTTATTAATCTGCTCCGGAGCCCCCCCTTTCTTCTTTAGCTCTCTTACAAGGGGGGGTTTCTTCTCTCCCAATCTTCTGCCGGGACCCTGGGCTTCGGTGATTTCTGCCGGGGGAGGGCGCCATCCCTCGGTCCTCTCCGGAGCCTTCCGCCGGATAGGGAGGGGCATCCGGACTTCGGGGTCTTCTGCTGGGGGATGGCGCCTATCCCCCGGTCTTTCCGGTGCCTTCCGCCAGGGTTCTGGTCTTCCTGGTCTTCTGCCGGGGGTGCGCCAACTCCCCGGTCTTTTCTCTGCTCCCTCTTCTGCCTGGCTCCCCCGCGGAGCCAGGGCTTTCTTCCGTCTTCTTTCTTCTCTCTTCCTTCTTCTGCCTGTCTCCTCCGGGAGCCCAGGACTTGTCTCCGCTGTCTTCTTCCTTCTCTTCCATTGGATGTTGACACGACGAGGTTCCGCGCTGACATGCTGTGTCAGCGGCGGGCATGGACTTATATAGGGTAATGCCACCATGTGACCTCAACCCATGTGACATCACATTCCCTGGGCATGATGGGAATGTGATGTCACATGGGTTGAGGTCACATGGTGGCATTGCCCTATATAAGTCCATGCCCACTGCTCAGACGGCATTCCAGCGCCGGACCTCGTCGTGTCAACATCGAATGGAAGAGAAGGGAGAAGACAGCGGAGACAAGCCCTGTGCTCCGCGGAGGAGACAGGCAGAAGCGGAAGGCATCGCAGAAGCCCGCGGGTGTCGCCCCCCGGCGGAAGACACCGTACAAGCCCGGGACCCTCCCCCAAAGGCAGGAGCCTCACTGGTGAAGGGGGTCCCGGTGAATTACGTCGCTGAAGACGGGGGTGGGGTGCCAGTGCACCCCCCCTGCAGAAACCGTCGTAGAAGCCCGGGACCCTCCCCCAAAGGCAGGAGCCTCACTGGTGAAGGGGGTCCCGGTGAATTACGTCGCTGAAGACGGGGATGGGGTGCCAGTGCACCCCCCCCCCCGCAGAAACCGTCGTAGAAGCCCAGGACCCTCCCCCAAAGGCAGGAGCCTCACTGGTGAAGGGGGTCCCGGTGAATTACGGCGCTGAAGACGGGGGTGGGGTGCCAGTGCACCCCCCCCCCGCAGAAACCGTCGTAGAAGCCCGGGACCCTCCCCCAAAGGCAGGAGCCTCACTGGTGAAGGGGGTCCCGGTGAAAGACGGCGAAGCCCGGGGCCTAATGGGGTGGTGGTGGGGGGCCCCGGCAGAAGACCCCCGGCAGACTAATAAATTAATTTATTCATGTGTGGTGTTTTATTTCTTTACATTTTTTTCCCCAGGTGAATGGGTAGGGGTACGATGTACCCCCATACTCCTTCACATAGGGTGAGGGGCCGGAATCTGGGGGCCACCTTATTAAAGGGGCCTCTCAGATTCTGATAAGCCCCCCGCCCGCATACCCCGACAACCAACGGCCAGGGTTGTCGGGAAGAGGCTCTTGTCCCTATCGACATGGGGACAAGAGTGCTTTGGGGTGGGGGGGCAGTGCCCCCCTCCCCCACAGCACACACTCCCCCATGTTGAGGGCATGCGGTCCGGTACGGCTCAGGAGGGGGGGGGCGCTCCCTCGTCCCCGCCCCCATTCCTGTCCGGCCAGACTGCGTGTCTGGGATGAGGGCTTGGTTTGGATCTTGGGGGAAACCCACGCTGGTTTTCGGTGCGGGTTTAACCCCTTATGTTCCAGACCAAGCCTAAGAGCCTGGTATGCACCTGAAGGGGAACCCACATTTTATTTTTTTTGGTATGGAGTTCCCCTTCATGAACAGCGATCTGTCATTTACCCATGTCAGTCCCCCCCCCCCTTCAGTTAGAACACACCCAGGGAACATATTTAACCCCTCCCTCGCACCTAGTGTTAACCCCTTCCCTGCCAGTGGCATTTTTAGAGTAAGCAATGCATTTTTAGAGCACTGATCGCTAGAAAAATGGCAATGGTTCCAAAAAAGTGTCAGATGTGTCCGCCATAATGTCGCAGTACCGATAAAAATCGCTGATCGCCGCAATAACTAGTTAAAACAAAAAAAAGCCATATTTTGTAGACGCTATAACTTTTGCCAAAACCAAACACTAAACGCTATTTGCGATTTTTTGGAAACAAAAAGATGTAGAATACGTATCGGCCTAAACTGAGGGTTTTTTTATTTTTTAGAATATATATTTTTGGGGATATTTATTATAGCAAAAAGTAAAAATAATTTTTACATATGTGGGCGGGACTTACGCAAGTCCCGCCCACATATATAAACATCGTTCAAACCACACATGTGAGGTACTGACGCGTGCGTTAGAGCGAGAGCAATACTTTTACCACTAGACCTTCTTTGTAACTATAAACTGGTAACCTGGAAAAAAAAGAAAAAGGTCGCCTATGGGGATATTCACGGAATTAATTTTGGCCCCATTGCAGGAGTGTTTCCAATAGTAAAGCGTGACATGTAAGGTATCTATTTACTCGGTGTAACATCATCTTTCACATTATCCCCAAAAATTGGGCTCACTTTTGTGTTTTGTTAATTTTTAACCACTTGAGCCCGGACCATATTTCTGGTCAATGACCGGGCAAGTTTTTGTGATTCGGCACGGCGTCGCTTTAACTGACAATTGCGCAGTCGTGCGACGTGGCTCCCAAACAAAATTGGCAACCTTTTTTTCCCCACAAATAGATTATTAAATGTACGTGTTTACTTCTGTCTTTAACACCTCCCCTTCAGGCTGGAAAGCATCAGATCAGGGGAAAAAAAAAAAAAAAGCTCTCATTCCATTGCAGCTTGGTTCCTACATGTGTGATGAACTGAGCATGCTCAAACACTTAGAACAAAATTATCCTTTCTTTTTAAAAGGTGAAAAACACTCCTTGGATGCTCATAGAGCGTGGGTTTGGGTTAATTGCAGGTGTGCCCAATTACAAGCTCACCCAAACTAGAGACTGCAATTTGTTCATGTGATTTCAATTGCTTCATTACTAGCACTGTTATAAAAAGCAGGGATCGATCAGTCCTCAGCTGCCCTCAGAAGGGGCAGTCTGGCAGAAATGCTGTTGCTAAACACAAATGTGGTTTGTTGCATGGGTTTTGTTTTATTTTGTCAATGGTTTTGGTTTATTTTTAAATGATGTTCACTTTGATGTATTTGTCTATGTGGCCTTATTTTATGAAAAATGTGTGAAGCTATGAATATTTAGAATTTTGAAATGTATTTTTGTTTGTGTTTGTTTGTTTGTCTTTTTTTGCTTTCCTTGTTTTGTTGACCAATAAAAATTACTTTAAAATTGTTAAGTTTGTCTTTTGTTACTTTTTCATGCTACATATGTTGACAGCTGCAGCTGAAATCGGTTTGGGCCTAACAAATTATGTGTGATTTTTGTCTAAGCTTCTTTCCTGGTGTGTAATCATGAAATGTTTGCCATGTTTATTCTCCATGACTTTAAAGACAAAACTGGTAAGTATTTTCTTTTTTCTGCAGTGGTCCTCAGCCCTCAAGTACCCCCGACAGGACATGTTTTGTGGATTTCTCTTATCAAGAATTGCTGTCCAGACTGTCTTTTAAAGCACATGTGCAAGATGAAGGAAAACCTGCAAACATGGCCTGTGTGGGGGGGTTTGCTATTGGTGGACAGGCTTGATGTGCTGATTTACAGCACTGTGCTTAAATCTAGCACAAGGCAATCCTATTCAAATTGTGGGTGTTTGAGGGAAGCCAAGTGAGTGTTGGAACCCCTGCTTTGTGTTTTTTTATTTTTGGGTTGAGCTTTGTGTCCCTTTTCTTAAAATTGGCTTCACTTCCTGTCACACAGCTGAACAGGAAGTGAGGTTAAAACCCTACCAGTGTCATTTCTTGGGGACACAGGTCAATCTAACTAGTGTCCCCATTAAGCAAATTGCACTCCAGCACTGCTGTGTACACCCCAAATCATGGGTCTTCAAACTACGGCCCTCCAGTTGTTCAGGAACTACAATTCCCATCATGCCTAGTCATGTCTGTGAATGTCAGTGCATTACAAGGCCTCATGGGATGTGTAGTTCTACAACAGCTGAAGGGCCGTAGTTTGAGGATCCCTGCCCCAAATGATTATTTAGTTTGGGGTTTAGTAAAGGCAAAGCCACTCTGCAGTACAAGCATAGTTGCTGAAAATCAGAGGAAGCACTGATGGTTTTAACATCCAATCCTGTAGAAGCAAAGTTGTTTTCTTTCTTCCTTGCTTTGCACTTGTAGTGCAAAGTGGATTTGCCTTTAGTAAATGGACCCCAAAGTCCAAGATCCCTAATAATTTGGGGTGTACACAGCAAAATGCTAGAGTGCAATTTACATAATGGGAAACTATTTAGATTGATCTCTGTGTCCCCAAGAAAAGATATTAGTAAGGTTTTACCCTCACTTCCTGTTTGGCTATGTGACAGGAAGTGAATGAATTAGAAAGGGTGAAGACACCTCACAAATGTTGTCACTATCAGGGGTGCAGACATCCCCAAAAAAATGAGCAGATAATACTTATTTGCAAATTAATAATGTTTTAGTTAACATTGGGTGGGGTGCTCTAACACACACATTCCTACATATTAGCAACGCTGTATCCTGGCCTATTGGCATGGTTATATTTTCTTAGGGCTCTCAATAAAACTCTATGAAATTTGTGCTTAAACTAGAACCAGGGGCGGACTGACAACTCATGGGGCCCCCGGGCAATAGAAGATTATGGGGCCCCTCTGGCTTACAGATGGCCACCACGCCAGGAGGTAGTGCAGAGGCGGGCAGCTAAAATCTTGGGATATTCACATTAAAAGCATGTCATTTTCGGACATATCAGGGACAGATCTAAAAAAAACACAGATTTTTACATACTGTCCCTGGTTTTACTGAGCCTGGCAACCCGGATGGAGCCCCTTAGTGGCATGGGGCCCTCGGGCAGTGCCCGAGTGACTCAATGGTCAGTCCGCCCCTGACAAGAACTATAATCAACAAGTTTTATATTCTTTAATTTTGGATAGAGTGAGGGAGGGTTATAGGCCCTGTCAGTTTATTTTGTATTATCTGTGTCCAATTGGGGAGATTTGCCTTCACTTCCTGCCCCATAGCCAAACAGGAAGTGAGAGAAAAACTATGCAAATTAACCACTTCCCGCCCAGCCTATGGCCGATTTACGTCCGGGAAGTGGTTACACAATCCTGACAGGACGTCCTGCAGGATTTCATGCTGTGCGCACCTGTGGGGGCACGCAGCGCGGCGATCGGTGATGCAGGGTGTCAGTCTGACACCCTGCATCTCCGATCTCGGTAAAGAGTCTCTCACGGAGACGGAGACTCTTTACCACGTGATCAGCCGTGTCCAATCACGGCTGATCACGATGTAAACAAGAAGAGCCATCGATGGCTCTTCCTCACTCGCGTCTGACAGACGCGAGTATAGGAGAGCCGATCGGCGGCTCTCCTGACAGGGGGCGTTCGCGCTGATTGTTTATCAGCGCAGCCCCCCCTCGGATCACCACACTGGACCACCAGGGATGCCCACCCTGGACCACCAGGGTGTGAAAAAAAAAAAAAAATATTGAAAAAAAAAACAAAAAGCATTAAAAAAAAAGAAAAAAGATGCCAATCAGTGCCCACAAATGGGCACTGACTGGCAACCTGGGAAAATCAGTGCCACCCCACAGTGTCCATCAGTGCCACCCCACAGTGTCCATCAGTGCCACCCCACAGTGCTCATCCATGCACAGTGCCCACCTATCAGTGCCCACCTGTGCCACCCATAAGTATCCATCAGTGCCACCCATAAGTGCCGCCCATAAGTATCCATCAGTGCCACCCATAAGTGCCGCCCATAAGTGCCCATCAGTGCCGCCTATGAGTGCCCATCAGTGCCGCATACCAGCGCCGCCAATCAATGCCACCTCATCTGTGCCCATCAGTACTACCTCATCGATGTCCATCAGTGCCATCTCATCGGTGCCCATCAGTGCCGCCATATCAGTGCCCGTAATTGAAAGAGAAAAACTTATTTACAAAAAAATTAACCTAAAAAAATAAAAACGTTTTTTTGTTTCAAAATTTGCAGTCTTTTTTTAGTTGTTGCGCAAAAAAAAATCGCAGAGGTGATCAAATAACAACAAAAGAAAGCTCTATTTGTGGGGGAAAAAGGACGCCAATTTTGTTTGGGTACAGTGTTGTATGACCGCGCAATTGCCATTCAAAGTGCGACAGTGTTGAAAGCTGAAAATTGGCTTGGGCGGGAAGGTGCGTAAGTGCCTGGTATGGAAGTGGTTAAGGGAATCCAGTGCCCCCCCAGAACTAGTGTGTGGGTCCCCTGAAAATTCCTGGGCGGGTCATACAAAAACAGGGTGTGACCTTGACAGGAAGGGGTGGGTCATTTTTCTATTAGGAGGTGCAGATATGTAGTCAGGCCTAGGGCAGAACAAAACCTAAATATACTACTGCATATTAGGGCTTATTTAGACCGGATCCGATTTACAGCGTGTTTTTATATTGTGGGAGGAAACCCACGCAGGCACAGGGAGGACATGCAAACTCCATGCAGATGCTGTCACGGGCGGGATTCGAACCAACGACTCTTTTGCTGCTAGGTCAAAGTGCTATACACTACACCACTGTGCTTAACGAACATGATTGCAGCTGAAAGCATGAGAACTTTTATTTTTTTTTTCAATACCATGCTTTCCAGCCTTATTGACCCCGCCTCTCTCCATAAAGAGGACCTGTCACACACTAGTCCTATTACAAAGGATGTTTACATTCCTTGTAATAGGAAGAAAAGTGATCCAAAATCAAAAAAAGTGTCAAAAAAGTGCAAGAATAAAAATATGAGGTAAAAAAAACAAACAAAAAAATAAAATAACGCCCCTGTCCCTAGAAGCTCGCACTCAGAAGCAAATATGCATGTAAGTCCCGCCCACATATGTAAACACCATTCAAACCACACATGTGAGGTATTGACGCGTGCGTTAGAGCGAGAGCAATAATTCTAGCCCTAGACCTCCTCTGTAACTCTGAACTGGTCACCTGTAAAAAAAAAAACAAGCATCGCCTATGGATATTTTTATGTCCCGAAGTTTGGCGCCATTCCATGAGTGTGTACAATATTAAAGCGTGACAAGTTAGGTATCTATTTACTCGGTGTAACATCATCTTTAACATTATCCATAAAAATTGGGCTAACTTTACTGTTTTTTTTTTTTTTTAATTCATGAACCGTGTTTTTTTTTTGGGCCAAAAAAAAGGCGTTAGAAAAATTATTGCGCAAATACCGTTGGAAATCAAATAAAAAATGACCGCTAACTTTATTCCCTAGGGTGTCTGCTAAAAAATGATATATAATGTTTGGGGGTCCTGATTAATTTCCCTGGAACAAAATATAATTTTTACATGAAGGAGAGAAGTGCCAGAATAGGCGCGGTATGGAAGTGGTTAAAGTGAAATAATAAAAGTGAAATATTCCTTTAAATTTCATACAGGGGGGAGGGGGGGTACACGCATGTTTCCCGTGCTTAGAACTGTCCCTGTACAAGATGTAATTTCTGAAGTGAAACAAAAAAAAGGAAGTTTAAAGTACTCATGGCTATAAAGAATACAGTCATTGCTCATAAAAAAAAAAAAAAAAAAAAGGGGGTCCCTCCAAATTAAATTACCAGGCCCTTCAGGTCTGGAATGGATATTAAGGGGAACCCCGCCGTAAAAAAAAAACAAAAAATGGCGTGGGGTCCCCCCAAATATCCATACCAGACCCTTCAGGTCTGGTGTGGATTTTAAGGGGAACTCCACCCCAAATTGAAAAAAAAATGGCGTGGAGTCCCCCTAAAAATCCACACCAGACCCTTATCCGAGCACGTTGACCTGGCCCGGCCGCAGAAAAGAGGGGGGGACAGAGTGCGCCCCCCCCCCTCTCCTGAACCGCACCAGGCCACATGCCCTCAACATGGGGAGGATGTCCCCATGTTGATGGGGACAAGGGCCTCATCCCCACAACCCTTGCCCGGTGGTTGTGGGGGTCTGCGGGCGGGGGGCTTATCAGAATCTGGAAGACCCCTTTAACAAAGGGGACCCCCAGATCCTGCCCCCCCCCCTATGTGAAATGGTAATGGGGTACATTGTACCTCTACCATTTCACCCCCAAAAAAATGTCAAAGTGTTAAAAATGACAGTAGCCGGTTTTTGACAAATCTTTTAATAAAATCTTCTTTTCTTCTTTCCTTCGGGTTTCTTCCGCTGCTTCTTTCTTGGGTCTTCTCGTCCACATCTTGCCCGACGTGTTCTTCTATCTTCTCCGTCCGTCCTTCAGCCTTCTGGTCCCGCATCTTGCCCGTTGTCTTCTCCTGTCTTCTTCTCCGTCCGTCCGCCAGCCTCCTCGTCCGCATCTTGTGTCTTTTCCGGTCTTCTTTTCGGTCCGCCAGCCTTCTCGTCCACATCTTTTTCTTCCCGGACCCAGCGTTTGAATTTGATTTGGCCGCCGTGTTCCCGCTCCTGGGACCCGCCCCCCTCTGACGCCACAAGTAAACTCATATGAAAGTCCGCGTGTGGCATGTGTGCGTCAGAGGGGGGCGGGGTCACATGAGTGTGACACGGCGGGAACTTCTTCTCCGGGCGGCGCGCTTGAAATTGAATTCCCCCGCTGTGTGACGCTCTGTGACCCCGCCCCCCTCTGACACACATGACCTTCTAAGGAGTTTACTTGTGGCGTCAGAGGGGGGCGGGTCCCAGGAGCGCAACACGGCGGCCAAATCAAATTCAAACGCTGGGTCCGGGAAGAAAAAGATGTGGACGAGAAGGCTGGCGGACCGAGAAGAAGACCGGAGAAGACACAAGATGCGGACGAGGAGGCTGGCGGACGGACGGAGAAGAAGACAGGAGAAGACGTCGGGCAAGATGCGGGACCAGAAGGCTGAAGGACGGACGGAGAAGATAGAAGAACACGTCGGGCAAGATGTGGACGAGAAGACCCAAGAAAGAAGCAGCGGAAGAAACCCGAAGGAAAGAAGAAAAGAAGATTTTATTAAAAGATTTGTCAAAAACCGGCTACTGTCATTTTTAACACTTTGACATTTTTTTGGGGGTGAAATGGTAGAGGTACAATGTACCCCATTACCATTTCACATAGGGGGGGGGGCCAGGATCTGGGGGTCCCCTTTGTTAAAGGGGTCTTCCAGATTCTGATAAGCCCCCCGCCCGCAGACCCCCACAACCACCGGGCAAGGGTTGTGGGGATGAGGCCCTTGTCCCCATCAACATGGGGACATCCTCCCCATGTTGAGGGCATGTGGCCTGGTGCGGTTCAGGAGAGGGGGGGGCCGCACTCTGTCCCCCCCTCTTTTCTGCGGCCGGCCAGGTCAACGTGCTCGGATAAGGGTCTGGTGTGGATTTTTAGGGGGACTCCACGCCATTTTTTTTTCAATTTGGGGTGGAGTTCCCCTTAAAATCCACACCAGACCTGAAGGGCCTGGAATGGATATTTGCCGGGAACCGCACGTCTTTTTTTTTTTGGTTTTTACGGCAGGGTTCCCCTTAATATCCATTCCAGACCTGAAGGGCCTGGTAATTTAATTTGGGGGAACCCCTACACATTTTTTGTTTTTGTTTTATGAATGAATCCCTTTAGAATTGTCAGAGCCGACAATTCATTATAGCCGCGTGTGAATTTTTAAATGACTTTTTTCCTTCTGAATGTCATTTTGTGCAGGGGCAGTCCTAAGTGCGGGAAAAATGCGCTATTTCACATGCTGACATTACACCCCCCCTAGGTACGAAATTTAAAGGAATATTTCACTTTTATTGTTTCACTTTAAGAATTATTAATTTCACTGCTCCCGAAAAAACGGCCGTTTTAAAAAATAAAAAAAACATTGATACATGTTCCCTGGGGCAGGACTGAGGTCCCCAAACACTTTTTAGGACAAAACTAGCAGATTAGCCTTTAAAATGAACACTTTTGATTTCTCCCATAGACTTCTATAGGGAGTTCGGCGCGGCTTTACATATTACTTTCAATGCGCCGGCTGCTACGCTGGTTCATGCGCCCAATTAAGCCTCCACCCGGCGCACTAATTAAGGCATGAACCAGCGCAGCGCACAGAGCATAGTAAATCAGGCCCAGTGTCTTTTCTACCAGATAGATAGATAGATAGATAGATAGATAGATAGATAGATAGATAGATAAATAGATAGAGCAGGCAGGCTAGTCAGTTTAGTTAAATTTACAGTGTGTAGAGGATATATATACATCCTAGGAGTTGTACATATATTTATACACTGTATAGCTTAGCTAGATCAGCTATTCCTATTTGTCAGGCAGTAGATTGTGCTAGTTGCAGTGTTCTAAAGTGTTGTATTGCCTGTGGGCTGTTTAGTTTACACCTAAACGTACTCAGTGTTACTGCACGTGTGCTGTTTAATTGCACATAAACGCAGTTGCTGTTACTGCACGTGTGCTGTTTATTTGCCCATAAACGCAGTTGTTCTTACTGCACGTGTGCTATTTATTTGCACATAAACACAGTTGCTGTTACTGCAGACGTGCGGTTCATTTGCACCTAAATGCAGTTGCTGTTACTGCAAGTGTGCTGTTCATTTGCACCTAAACGCAGTTGCTGTTACTGCAACTGTGCTGTTCATTTGCACCGAAATGCAGTTGCTGTTACTGCAAGTGTGCTGTTCATTTGCACCTAAACGCAGTTGCTGTTACTGCAACTGTGCTGTTCATTTGCACCTAAACACAGTTGCTGTTACTGCAACCGTGCTGTTCATTTGCACCTAAACGCAGTTGCTGTTACTGCAACCGTGCTGTTCATTTGCACCTAAACGCAGTTGCTGTTACTGCAACCGTGCTGTTCATTTGCACCTTAACGCAGTTGCTGTTACTGCAACCGTGCTGTTCATTTGCACCTAAACGCAGTTGCTGTTACTGCAACCGTGCTGTTCATTTGCACCTAAACGCAGTTGCTGTTACTGCAGCCGTGCTGTTCATTTGCACCTAAACGCTGTTGCTGTTACTGCAGCCGTGCTGTTCATTTGCACCTAAACGCAGTTGCTGTTACTGCAACCGTGCTGTTTATTTGCACCTAAACGCAGTTGCTGTTACTGCAACCATGTTGTTCATTTGCACCTAAACGCAGTTGCTGTTACTGCAACCGTGCTGTTCATTTGCACCCAAACGCAGTTGCTGTTACTGCAACCGTGCTGTTCATTTGCACCTAAACGCAGTTGCTGTTACTGCAAGTGTGCTGTTAATTTGCACCTAAACGCAGTTGCTGTTACTGCAACCATGCTGTTCATTTGAGTGAGTGAGAACATCATTCACAGTCAGTAGAAAACGTCTGAAAAACGATCGTGCAGTATGACGATACAAAACTTGATTTTGGACTTTATGATCAGTGGATGAGTTTGTGGGTTAGATATGGGGAGAAAGCTAAGGCTTGACTGACATTAGCTTTTTTTGCTTAATTTTGACTTGCAGAAATAATGCAGGCCTTCAGAGAACAGGAGTTCTTCACAGAATTTGTTCAAAGGGGGCCCCGGATGGCAACCCCCCTTTTTTCTAGAATTTTTCTTTCCCAAAAAAATTTTTTATTGAGCCAAGATCTGGCATTGTAATGCCCCCCCCCAGCCCTAAAATAATCAACATATTATTGCCACACAGCACGTGCGCTTTGGGGGGCCAAGCCTGCATGGACAGTCTCATGGGCCACCACCACTGGAACATCAGTTGAGTACAGAAGAGAATTATCGGTCTTTGTCTCTCAAAGTGCCGCATCCAATGAAAATTTTTTGAAGAAAATTGGATCCCCTGACTGGACTTTTAAGGCACAAAATTGTGATTACACGATGTGAACAGTATTTATAGTAGAGAAGGTATCTTATATAACATTTATTTAGAAATATAGAAACAAATTTAATAAAAACATAAACATGATCTGGAGTGGACACAAGTTATTGTACAGTTCAGTTCAAAAATTACAAAGTTGCGCTATACAGTATGATTCTTCAGATTATCCCGACGTTTCTGAGAGATGTCTCTCTTTCTTCAGGGGTATAGCGAAGGATCAACCGTTAATAGCGGAAAAAGCTGTACCGTGGATAGGTCATTCCGATCATGTGATTAAAAACAAAGCTGCACGAGCTGCATTCTGGTCTAAGTTGGTATTAATTCAGAAGGGGATTTGATAAATAGGATCAACCGTTAATAGCTGAAAAAGCTGTACCGTCGTCCAGCTGAGTTGTGGACAACATGACTGCTGCCTTCCACTTATCCCCTCCAAGCTATTTGAAGTCCAAACAAATCTATTTTGCCAACTGGTAATAAATTGGGCCCAGTTGATTTTGGCTCCAGCAGCACTATAGGTGGGAAATCCAGGCTACACACCAGGGGATCTATTTATCAAATCCCCTTCTGAATTAATACCAACTTAGACCAGAATGCAGCTTGTGTAGCTTTGTTTTTAATCACATGATCGGAATGACCTATCCACAGTACAGCTTTTTCAGCTATTAACGGTTGATCCTTCGCTATACCCCTGAAGAAAGAAAGACATCTCTCAGAAACGTCGGGATAATCTGAAGAATCATACTGTATAGCGCAACTTTGTAACTTTTGAACTGAACTGTACAATAACTTGTGTCCACTCCAGATCATGTTTATGTTTTTATTAAATTTGTTTCTATATTTCTAAATAAATGTTATATAAGATACCTTCTCTACTATAAATACTGTTCACTTTGTGTAATCACAATTTTGTGCCTTAAAAGTCCAGTCAGGGGATCCAATTTTCTTCTGATGTAGTTAGTTGAGGGTCTCTTTTGGAAATTGTGCAATATGCAGCAGCAAAGTCTGACATGGTTCAGATTCTACTTAACAAACCTACAGTCCTTATCTTGTTTGCACCGCCTGTATACTGCTGTTCAAAGTATATAGGGCCAAAGGGTCTTGTCAGGGCCGATCCTCCCTATAGGCTCACTATGCAAGCCACTTAGAGTCCCGCAAACCTGCGAAGGGCCCCCCAAATTACTAGAGGCCCCGTCATTTCCGACAGCAGAACACCCCCTCCCCCCGCTTCTCAACTTTCTTTAATGTGACATGTCACTGTCGTCAGCGCCCCCCACTTCTCATTTTTAATGTGCCAGGTCATTTTTCTTAGGGCCCCAGGGAGGTCAGGATCGGCACTGGGTCTTGTAATGACCTGGGGGGAGTGGTGGCGGGAAAACTCATGCTATTTTTTTCAATGATTTTTATCCATATTGCAGGGACCAAACATTACATTAAAGCCGCAAGCAGTATTAAATTTATTTTTTCTTATAGTAATCTCATGTTTTGCAGGGAAATTTCTAAACACGTGCCACTACTATAGACACCCAACAGGTATGATATTTAAAGGAATTTTTCTTTTTTTTTTTCACTTTAAGCATCATTAAAATTGCTGCTCCAGAAAAAAATACAGTTTTTAAAACTTTTTTTTCCATTGATACATGTTCCCTGGGGCAAGACCTGGATTCTCAAAGACATTTTCCAACAATAACTTGCATATTGGGCTTTAAAATTAGCACTTTTGAATTGGAACGTTCGAGTCCCATAGACTTCAATGGGGTTCTAAATGTTCGCGCGAACGTTCGGTCCGTTCGAAAGTTCTGGTGCGAACCGAATGTGGGTATGTTCGGCTCATCCCTACATATAATAATTATTTGTATATTACTCATGGTAATTAAACCCCTTGCCACCCAGGCCAATTTGGACACTTCTCTACTACATGTAAAAATCATCATTTGTTTTTTGCTAGAAAATTACTCTATGGTGGTCTTTGCAACTTTTTATGTTGCACGGTATAGAGCTGCATGATTCTGGCTAAAATGAGAATTGCAATTTTTTTGCTTAGAAGATAGATCACGATTCTCTCACGATTCTTGCAGGGTAACATCATCTTTCAAATAAAAATGAACACTCTAAGGCCGGGTACACACGAGAGGATTTATCCGCGGAAACGGTCCGGGGGACCGTTTCCGCGGATAAATCCTCTGGCGGATTTTGATCTCATGGTTGTACTAACCATGAGATCAAAATCCCCGCGGAATTCCATCCGCGGTGACGTGTCGCGCCGTTGCCGCGATGATGACGCGGCGACGTGCGCAACGCTGTGATATAAGGACTTCCACGCATGCGTCGAATCATTACGACGCATGCGGGGGATGGATTCGGACGGATTGATCCGGTGAGTCTGTACAGACCAGCGGATCAATCCGTTGAACTGGATTCCAGCGGATCGATTTCTTAGCATGTCAAGAAATTTTGATCCGCTGGAAATCCATCCCCAGGGACAAAAATCCACGGAAACAGATCCGCTGGATCGTACACACCAGGGGATCTATCCGCTGAAACCGGTCCGCGGATCAATTCCAGCGGATCGATCCTCTCGTGTGTACGGGGCCTGAGGCCTCGTACACACGAGGGGACATGTCCGATGAAAACGATCCGCGGACCGTTTTCATCGGACATGTCCGCTCGGAGATTTTGGTCTGATGGTTGTACACACCATCAAACCAAAATACGCGTGGACAGGATACGCGGTGACGTGGCCGTGCCGTTGCCATGACGATGACGCGGCGACGTGCGCGACCCTGGAAGGTCAATGCTTCCACGCATACGTCGAATCACTTCGACGCATGCGAGGGCTTTCGGCTGAGCGGACATGTCCCGTAAGTCGTACAAACGACCGAACATGTCTGACGGACAGGCTTCCAGCAGACATATTTCTTAGCATGCTAAGAAACATTTGTCTGCTGGAAACCTGTCCGATCCGCCGGAAAATTGTCCGGTCGGCCGTACACACGACCGAACATGTCTGCTGAAACTGGTCCGCGGACCAGTTTCAGCAGACATGTTCGGTCGTGTGTACAAGGCCTAACACTTGTTGAACAAGAATATCGTACACCAAAAATAGAGCGCAAACAGCGCTACTCTGTGGGCGGTGTTGTCACACACACCAGACAAGTCCAAACAGTAAATCAATAAATACATGAAGCTGAAGAATGAGAAATGTCCCAGACGGAGTGTTCTAAAGGAAGAAAAATAGTAGTAGCGTGCACCATCCACCAAAAATCCTCTTCTTAATCCACCCGTTGTAATCACTCACCCCGTCGGGGTTCAAACTCACCACAATGTAATATAAGATACGCCTTTCGGTGAATCAAACACCATGGATCTCAGCAAACACCATCAATCATGGAGCCGGATATATAGAGGAACCTCAGGCAAAACACATAAGCACAGAAGAGGCCACCATAGCGTAATTCAGTCTTTAATTAGTGCAACCCTCAAGTCCCATTACATCAGCATCCCCTTATAAGTCAAACTGTGACGGTATCGGTATGATATCCCCGTCAAAGATTCCCTTCTTCCATAAGAACATCACCCAATATTCCACTAGGAGGAATATTCCTGAGATCGCCCATTAAGCCACACATTAGTCCAAGCTTACTGCTAGAACAAGACAGCCTTTAATGTTATATCACACAGCTTATATGTCATTTCCAAAACTGTTACAATGACAAATCTCCGCCCCCCTCTTACACAGTGGGGGGTCTTCAATACAGCTCCTTTGAAATAAAGATATTTCTTTGAACTAATCAGTATCTAGCCGGTTCGGCACCGCATATAGAGAGATAATTACCACAATGAAGCAATCAGCATAATTAACACAAGCCACTTAAAGCGGTGGTTCACCCTCCTTCACATCATTAGACCATTACATTCGGCATCGTAGCGCGAGCTACGGTATGCCGGTCTTAAATTTTTAATCCCCGTACTCACTGTGCTATCGCTCATTGAAGAATCCGACTCCCGCGGGGAATGGGCGTGCCTATGGAGAGGGAGGATGATTGACGGCCGGCTCTGGCACGTCACGCTCCCCGAAGACAGCCGGAGTAGGTCTCGGGTCTTCACGGCGCCTGCGCACAGGCTATGCGCAGGCGCCGTGAATAGCCAAGCCTATTTCGGCTATTTCCGGAGAAGCGTGACGTGCCAGGGCCAGCCGTCAATCACCTTCTCTCACCATAGGAACGCCCATTCCCCGGAATCTTCAATGAGCCATAGCACAGTGAGTACGGGGATAAAAAATGTAAGACCGGCATACCGTAGCTCGCGTTACGATGCCGAATGTAATGGTCTAATAAAAAAAAACATTTTTTTTTTTTTAACAGGGTGAACCCCCGCTTTAAACACAGATCTCCTTCACACAACACAATAGATCAATTAACCTTTAGAAATAGCGAGGGGACATTAGCACTTCAATAACCGGATGGTAATCACAATGGCAAGCAGGGAGAATTAAACTGAGACATATAGGCAAATGTATCACAATGGCCCCCCTTTTTCTCCCTGCTCCGGAAAACCCGGTTGGACCTTCCCTGGTCCAGTAGGGTTGACGGGTTTAGAGCTTTTAGTCCGAGGTTAACTCCGTTTGGCATGACTGACCTCCCTTGGCAACTGCTTCAGACTCAGGTATGCCACCGGGTCGTCAGATCACACGCCGGTCAGTCCCCAAGTCTTTGTGCGATCTGCAAAGTCACCAGAAGTCAGTGTGAAGATTGGCGAATGGGTCTGTGCGCCGCCATCTAGGTGTCCCGCTATGGGAGGGGCAGGTTATGGCTCTGAAGTGACAGTCACAGGAGATTCATAAAAAGAAAAAGTTATATTTGTTGAAATGCTGTAGCACTGGTGCTCAGAGTCCTGGGGGGTGGGGGGAGGGGACTCAGAGCCCCATAAGGTCAGCCACCCCCTGCTCCCTCCGCAGCCGCCGGTTCTCCTCTTTGAGCTTCTCCAGCTCCATCTCCAGTTCATGGAGCCTGGGGGGGTCAGCCCGCTGTGACCTCAGGTGGTTGTTCTCCTCCTCCATGCGGCTTATGCACTCCTCCAGCTCTATGTACTCACGGATCAGATCCTGCTTGCTCATGTCCTGCAGGCTTTCCACGTGGTCCTTCATCATCAGGAACTGGGTGGTGGTGTAAGGGGCCACCGGTGGGCCCTTGGCGAACATCTCGGCCCGCATCTGGGGCGCCCGCTGCGATTCCATCTCCTCCAGTCGCTTCTTCTCCTCCCAGGTCCGCTGGTTATATGACTTCCAGGACCTCTTCTTCTTGGAGGGTAGCTGGCGGTGCCTCTTTCTGCCCAGCTCCCTCCAAGGCCCCTCCGGCTCATGGCTGTCGCCCATGACCAGCTGACAATGGTGTTCCCTGTTGTCCGTAATACCAGATTGTACCGTGAGGACTTCGTAAATGGTGTCCAATGGTTCTTCCGGACCCAGCTCCTGGAGATCCCAAGCCGAGTCTACACAATGGGCTGCTGCTGGTGGGCGGTACCCAGGTTGAGACCAATTTGACCTGGTGTTGTCGTTCATGGGGCAATTCTGCTTGAAGTGACCCAGCTGTTTGCACCGGAAGCAGCGTTGTTCATTGTCCTCCTGGCGTGGATAGCGAGGGCTATATGTCACCGGTCTGTTAGGAGGTTGGTATCTAGCGGCTGGTGGGTGTAAGGGCGCCGTTGGTCATGGAGGTTGTACCCGTGGTGTGACCTGGTTTGTCTTGCGAGTATCCGCATATTCATCCGCCAACTTCGCGGCCTCTGGTAGAGTCATGGGCCTGCGATCTCTCACCCAGTCTTTGACATCCGTCTGGATGTGATTGTAAAATTGCTCCAGGAGCATTAGTTGCAAAATGTCCTCTGCGGTGGTGGCCTGGCTGCTGTTAACCCAGTTAGAGGCCGACAGGGACAACTGGCATGCCCATTCCGCGTAAGAGTCTTTCGTGGTTTTGCGTGAGTCCCTGAACTTCTGTCGGTGGGACTCTGGGGTTACTGCATAATGAGCCAGGAGCACTTCTTTAACCCTGGCGTAGCTATGGATCTCCTGATCTGGCACGGTCCGGAAAGCATCAGAAGCTTTGCCTGACAGTTTGCCTGACAATATTGCAACCCACTCTCTTCTAGCTATTCGGTGCAGGTTACATTGTCTCTCAAAATCTGCCAGGTAGTTATCAATCTCACAGTCCTTTTCATCAAAAGCTTTAAAAGCGCTAAACGGGATCTTCCTTGTGTCTGCTGTGCTGTACTCACTGTTCGGAGAAGGTGCGGCTGCTTGTTGGACTGCTGCCAGTTTTAACTGTAGTTCTGCATCCCTTATTTCTTTAGCCTCCTGTAGCTCCATCACTCTCAGCACCACATCTGCCGTTGGGTTCGGGCCGAACCACGCTAGCTTCTCTCTCATTAGCTTGTTGGCTGGCGATTCCTCCTCCTGAATCACTGGTGTCTCCATCTCTTGTACTGCTGGCGTTGCTGCAATCCCGTCCTCCTGGTCTATCTCCATTGATTCTGCTATGATGACCCGCTTGGTTTTGTTGCTAGCAATCCTTCCACGAACTTCCAGTAGTTCTTCCAGTGTCTGCTTGGAATCCGGGTGTGAAGGGGAATAGAAGGGAAAATCCCACCGCTGCCAACCAATTGTGACGGTATCGGTATGATATCCCCGTCAAAGATTCCCTTCTTCCATAAGAACATCACCCAATATTCCACTAGGAGGAATATTCCTGAGATCGCCCATTAAGCCACACATTAGTCCAAGCTTACTGCTAGAACAAGACAGCCTTTAATGTTATATCACACAGCTTATATGTCATTTCCAAAACTGTTACAATGACAAATCTCCGCCCCCCTCTTACACAGTGGGGGGTCTTCAATACAGCTCCTTTGAAATAAAGATATTTCTTTGAACTAATCAGTATCTAGCCGGTTCGGCACCGCATATAGAGAGATAATTACCACAATGAAGCAATCAGCATAATTAACACAAGCCACTTAAACACAGATCTCCTTCACACAACACAATAGATCAATTAACCTTTAGAAATAGTGAGGGGACATTAGCACTTCAATAACCGGATGGTAATCACAATGGCAAGCAGGGAGAATTAAACTGAGACATATAGGCAAATGTATCACACAAACGTACATTCAGTAAAACAATCATAAGCATTTGAAAAACATCACCAGATCCTCATTCGATCGGATTTCGAATCCCCTCCTCGCACCGCCGACAGGATGCCAGGAAGAACTGAAGCTGCCTAGTCCCGCTTTGGTGGAGCGCGGGGATCCTTTCAAATGTAAGGTGTAGCGAGCACCCTGACTAGTTTCGCCAGTATATGGCTTCTACGGAGGGCGTGGCTACAGGGCTAGCTCGGTCGGATATAAAGCATTCCTCAGCTCAGCATTCCTCAGCTCAGCCGTAACCAATCGTAGATCACCAGGCGTGACTAAGGGTGCACGTCACGCCATGGTAATCTAACTCCAGAATGGTTCAAACTACGAGCGGGGAAAGGGACCAAGTCTGTGTCTGTCCGCACAGGTTATCTCTTTATAAAAATGGATGTATAAACAATCCATATTATTAGCGCATACAGCACATACTTCAAGTACAGACAAATACTTCATTTAAAATCGGCCGGTTTGTTCTAAAAACACAGGCAAAGGCACAGATATAAAAACAAGTAAATAGATATAGTTAATGTTGATGGGCTGGAAATCTCAGCCACCCCCCTCAACATACCTTATATCTTCAAAAAATCGCTAATGAAACAATTCAGGTCTAATTCTACATTCAACCCCTTAGGGCACAAAGTATCCACCGAAAAAATCCACTGGGTTTCCCTCTTGGAGAGGTCCCTGGCCAAGTTAGAGCCCCTCCAAGGGGGTTTCAAATGGTCTACATCCCAGAATTGTATACCTCTCGGATCTTTATTATGAACCAACTTAAAATGGAGAGAGACATTATGATCTTTAAAACCAAGGAGAATGTTAGCAATGTGTTCCCCTACCCATGTCCTCCTGGGAGACCAATCGTCAATGGGATCGGATCGATTACGGCCAGATTGGGCCAATATCTGGATCTCTATCTACAAATAAGCGTAGTTCAGACTCGTGCCTATCTCAAAGACACCAAAAGCCTGTTACAGCTTTTAGAGACGGTAGATCTTACAGGGAAGGGGGAAGTATACTTGGTGACGGCTGACGTATCCTCCCTGTATAGTGTCATTCAACATGAGGATGCATTGCTCTCAATTGGGCTCTTTGCCAGTGCAATGACATCCCTCACGATCAGAAAGTCTTCATCAGAAATGCTCTGGACTTCTGTCTGGGACACAATTTCTTTTAGTTTGATGGTAGTTTTTTTTTTTGTTTTCAAAAAAGTTTTATTTGGAAGACAAGTAAACTAGTACAATTCAATGCATTGGGATAGGAATGGTACAAGAATTGCAATACAATGAGATGAGGGTAGCGGCGGAAGAGGTATGCCAAGGGGGGGGGGGGGGTAACGTCTTGTATACATAATCAAGAGGAGGATAATACATTAGAGGCAAGGCATATATATGAAATTAGCATAGATTCAGCCGGACAAGTGGAAAAGCGGTAGTGCACATATCAAATATTTTAAGAGGGTGGGGATATTTTTCAGGGAGGTCTAGACCAATAGAGCCATTTGTTGGAGAAAATATGCATGCTATCATATAAAGTGTGGTGGATTCTTTCTGAGAGTCTGATAGATTCCATTCTAGATAACACTTGGGGCCATGGAAGGTTTTGAGATTTCCAGTTTCAGGCGATCATCCACTGTATAGCACTGATGAATGAATGAATCAATCAATCTGTTACATGGAGGGGGAACATCTGGGACCGTGGAATAGAGTAGACATATTTGTGGGGTAAGAGAGATTTTTTTCTTGAGGATAATTTCAAGTCTATTTACCAGTTCTAGCCATATGGATTTCAATAGATTACATTCCCAAAAAATGTGAAAGTAGTTGAAAACCTCAGGGCAACCTCTGAAGCAGTTTGGGGAGGTATTAGGGTAGAAGGAGTGAATTTTAGCCGGGGTCATGTACCATCTGGTGAAAAATTTTAAAGGGGTTTCTCTGAAGGCGGCCGCTTGATTACTTTTTCTAAGATTTTCTATCATAACGGACCACTGGTCAACTGGGAAGGAGCAATTAAGTTCTAGTTCCCAGCGAAACATTGGGCCTGATTTATCTGGTTGAAATAAGGAGTTTAGGAAGTTGTAGAAGGTAGATATTAAGCCTTTGTCCCTAGGGCAGGAGGAACAGACATGTTCAAAGAGGGTGCTAGGGGGGGAGATATGAGTGGAGAAATATTTTTCAAAAAACTCCTTGATTTGGGAGTATTGAGTGAGGTTAGAAAGGGAGAGCTTATATTTATCTGGTAGGAAGGAGAAAGAAAGGAATGACGAGTTGAAGGTGAGTGATTTTAATGTGGTGAGGTTATTGGCAATCCAGTCGTTGAATGGGGTCTTGTCAGGGAAGGCGGGAGGAAATCTTTGGTCACCTTTGTATGTTGAAAGGGGAGGAGTTGGAGAAGCGAGATTATGTTTATCACAAACTCTCCTCCAAAGTTGCAGCATCTGTGCTACAATTATGTTATTTTTGGAGAGAACATGGTGTGGAGTTACCCTGGACCACAGAATACCCTTGAGGTTTAGGGGCTGTATCGAGAGTGATTTGAAGCGGAGCCATGGGATATCCGCTTCAGGGGAAAACCATTGTGCCAGTTGTGTTAACTTAGCAGCTATAAAATAACACCATAAGTTTGGTAGGCCAAGACCTCCTCTAAGTTGCGGTCTGTGCATAAGAGAGTAGCTGCATCTGGGTTTTCTATCATTCCAAATAAATGTATTAATTTCTCTTTGGAGGGTTTCTAGGCGGGATTTAGGTACATTGATTGGTAGTGCCCTGAAGAAGTATAGTAACTTCGGGAGGATGGTCATCTTGAAAGCCAGATCCTACCCAGATAGGAGATATGATAGGAGGACCATACTTTAATTAAGGCGCTGACATGAGAGAATAAGGGAAGGTAGTTAGATTTGTATAGTGAGTTGTGTGATGTTGTGATATGGATGCCAAGATATTTAAACGATGAGTGGGGCCAAATGAAATTAAAGTTTTGTTTCATCAGGGAAATAAGATCAGGGGGGCAGTTGATGGGGAGAATGGAACATTTGTTGGTGCTGATAGACAGGCCAGAAAGTTTATGGAATGATTTGAGTACTGAAAAAAGATTAGGGATAGAGGTGTGGGGTTCTGTCAAGAATAGGAGGGCATCGTCAGCGTACAAACTGAGCTTAAATTGATGTGGTTCCTTACGATAGCCTTGAATGTTAGGGTTTTGTCTAATGGCGTGAGCAAGTGGCTCTATGGCTAAGGCAAAAAGGAGGGGGGAAAGGGGGCAGCCCTGTCTAGTGCCTCTGCTAAGGGGAAAGAAGTCAGAATTACTACCAGGAATCCTAATTCTGGTCTTGGGAAGGTGGTAGAGAGCGTTAAATCCATGTATAAAATGCCGAACTTCGGGAGAAGATGATTGAGGTACGACCAGTTTATGCAGTCGAACGCCTTATGGATATGCAGACTAAGTAGGCATAGGGGGCGGGAGTGTATATTGGCGTCTTGTATTATATTGGTGACCAATCTGATGTTATCGACAATCTGTCTACCTGGGATAAAGCCTGTTTGGTCTACATGAATGAGGGAGGTGATCACCAAGGACAATCTATTTGCAAGTAGTCTACCGAATAACTTAAGGACCGAAATTGGATGGAAATTTTGAGGGAGGGAATGATCTTTTTTTTTTTTTTTTTATATTTTATTAAGTTTACAGAAAATAATATAACAAAGACAAAAAGAACTGAGGTGTAGTGTCCAGTCCAATGGGAATTATAGACAGTACAGTGGTGGACAATGCTATCACACAAGTAGAGATACTTCAAAAACATGCTTAAATGTCAACCGGTTTAGAACTAGAGGACAGACCTCCAGGGAAAGGTAAAGGTAAAGATAAAGATGAGTACAAGCTAAAGAGGGAGGTAAAGAGGGAGAGGAGGGCAAGAAGAGATCCTTATGCATGCTAGTTACAAAATAACCGGGTCAATAACTCGGTCCACCAGAAATGAACGTGTCCATCTATTCAGTATAGAGGGTAGTGGGGGGAGGGAGATGGTTGCACGATAATACAGTTATACCTTGGGTAAGGGATGATCACGTAGGCTGGGGGATTGTAAAAGCGAAATAACCTGAAGATAAGGCACTTTGATCTGAAGTAGAGAGGTATTGCATAATGAAGGCTGACCACCTTAGTTCAAACTGAGGTTTGGAGTGCGTGGGGGTAGAGAACATGTCCAAGTCTTCCTTGAGTAGTAAAGTTTTCAACTCCTTTATCACGGCTGATACGGAGGGAGGGGATGGAGTGATCCAGTGTTGAAGAATTGTCCTACGAGCCGTGAGCAAGGCTAGGAGTATCCATTGTCGAGTGTGTCTGGGCAGCCGGTGGTAGATGGAAGAATGTGGTTCCGTGTGGGGAGGGCATCCAAAGAGTAAGAGTGTTGGATCCATCATGGGGCAAAACTGTATTACTTTGGTTACCAGACGGATGACCGACGACCAGAATAGTACTATAGGTGAACAGTTCCAGAGTCTATGCAGTAGCGTCGGTTTGTTTGTTAGGTACCAGGGACAGGCCGGGCCTATTTCAGGGGCCTTTGATGCAGAAAAGGGGTAATATGCCCTGTGTATGATCTTGAACTGTGTCTCTCTCCAGGATTCGCTTTGGATGACAGACCTAGTAAGACTGTACCCACGTATGATGTCATCCACTTCCACAAGACCAGGCAGGTCTTTGACCCAGGAGGACATGGAGGTTTTTTGTAGGGGTGTTGTAAATTTACCAAGCAGTGGAGCATAAATGTCCGAAATTGAGTAGTTATTATTTTCTACAAGGGTATCGATGAATAGCTTGAAGGCGGACAGACTTGTTCGGGCATATATTGTTGATAAAGGCTACATACTGCATGTACGGGAAATAGTGGTTTTGGGGAGGTGGAATTCCAACGACAGCTGAGAAAACGACTTGACAATACCTGTGACATCTTGAAAGAGGGAGTGAATCCCAACTAATCCTTTGTCTCTCCATTTAGAGAAGGGCTCGTACTGGAGACTGGGTGTAAACATTGGACATGAGAGCCGTCACTTTAGTGACTTCCAAGCCGCGGCGTCCTATTTAGTGACACCCTCTGCTATGCATTGTAATGAATGGGCAGAATCTGTGTTATGTATTGGACTCCAACAAAATGGCCACGACATTATTTCCTGTCGCTTGGATACTTAAACAACACCACAACCGCCAATCGGATTCCCCAGATGAAGACACGTGATACGTGTCGTAACGCGTAGGGATTGGACGGGAGGACGTACACCTGGAGTGACGTATACAGGCGCTTGAAACGCCGCTCGTTTTTAAAAGTTTTCTTGCTGTAATCTGTCAGATCGCATGTAAGCACAGTTTTTTCCTCTTATTAAATACTTCCGGTGCTTACTACTTCACGATTGGAGTCCCCTCCTTTGTTTTTGTGTTTCCCCTGCTTTCCTCTTGGGCATACCTACTATCTGGATGAATTGAGGACCTGGCCATGGATATCTAAGGAGGATTGGTGGAGCCTGTAAACGGAGGATCGGGAGTGACACCAGTGGATGCATTTTATTATCTACGCGGAGGTAAGAGTTCCGGGAGCCTAGGGAGGGATTATTACACCCGTCTGGCAACACTTGTATTGGATTGCTTTGAGATCACATCAGTTACATTTCTCTGGCAGCCTATACGAACATTAGCATTGGATTACCACAATTAATTTATTGATTTTTTCATCCTACTTTGGACATTTTATCACGGTTATTGACCTATTTCAGTGACCCTTATTTCATTGCAATTTATTATTTTTTCTCACTTTGAAGTTTGGACATTTATATCTATTTATTTATTTTGCACTGGATTTATTGAGCTTTTATTTGCTCTCTTCCACGTCTTCACAGAGTATTATTTATATTTATTTATTTTTCACCATGTCTGCGTGTTAGGATGCGCAGAACCCCACTTTATTGCATTTAAACATTGGATTGCCGTAGATCGGGAGGTGTTTAGAAAATAGGGGGGACAAGCCCAATTTCTTCCTGATTTCTCGCCAGGCCACCAGGGTGTCTCTAAAAAGTAGGTTATGTTTGATTGCCGCTGGTAGTTTCTGGAGTGAGCTATGGAGCATAGCTGCTAGATCAAAAGGTTTAACCAGTGACGACTCAAGACTGAAACTAGAATATTTAGAGGAACCCAGTATCCAGTCCAGCCCGACCCTCAGTAGACAGGCCAAATTATATAGCTGTATATTGGGAAGGCCCACTCCACCCTCACTCTTCGGGAGAAATAATTTGGTCAGAGCTATTCTCGGCCTGGCTTTCTTCCAAATAAATTTAGTTATGGCTTTGTTTAGTAATTGGACATCCTTATGTTTCAGCAATAAGGGTAGTGTCTGTAGGGGATATAATAAGCGGGCAAAACTGACCATTTTAAATAGTGCGCATCTCCCAAAGAGCGAAAGAGGAAGGTCCATCCAAGTTTCAAGTTCACCCACCAACCTATCAATCAAAGGAGGGTAGTTCAGAGTATATAGAGAGGACGGTATTTTGCCAATCTTCAAGCCGAGGTATGTTATATGGGTGCCCGCTATTCTTAGCGAGGAGGGGGGAGGGTGTGTCGTAGTTGGGTAGTACCTAAAGGGAGAATCTCGCTCTTTGAAAAGTTAATTTTGAGTCCCGAGCATTTGCGGAAATCCTCGAATATACATTGTATGGCCAGTATGTCAGTGTGGGGGGACGAGGAAAATATCAGAATATCGTCTGCAAAAAGAGCCACTCTCAATTCCTCCCGCCCTATAGGCAGACCATGTAACAGAGGGGACAGAGAAAGGAGGGGTGAAAGGGGCTCTATGGCGAGGTTGAAGAGTAGAGGGGAAAGAGGGCAACCCTGCCTCGTCCCTCTATGAAGACGAAAAGGTGGGGATTGTATGCCTGCTGCAGTGACCGTGGCGGAGGGGGCTGAGTATATGTTATGAATGAAGGAATAGAACGGCCCATTTAGGCCAAAACGTTGCATGACCAGAGAAAGCCACCTGAAAGGAACGTTGTCAAAAGCTTTCTCAGCGTCAAGGGTGACTATTGCCGCATCGTCAGAGGGGTGTGTCTGTGCGTATTCGAGGGCCATCAGTACTTTACGGATGTTAGCCGCGGCGGATCTTCCTTTTGTGAATCCCGATTGGGCGTTGTGTATAAGAGATGGCATAATATCCCCCAATCTAGTGGCTATGATCTTGGACAGTAACTTGGAATCGACATTTAGTAGAGAAATGGGGCGAAAGGATCCTGGATCTAGCGGGTCCTTTCCTTTTTTCGCAATAAGTTTAATATTGGCCAGGTGTCCCGTGGGGAGATAAGGGCCTCCAGCCCATATGTAGTTGTACACCGTGTGGAGAGTCGGTATAAGGTCCGGATTCAGGAGTTTGTAAAATTCGGATGTGTACCCATACGGGCCAGGCGCCTTTCCGTTGGAAAGACCTCCCAGAGCATGTTTAATTTCTGCAGGAGAAATGGGCGCATTTAATTGTTCTAAATGGTCTGGGTCTATCAGAGGAAGTTTAGTGTCTTTTAAGAGGGTTTCAGCTAGATCCCTATCTATAGGTTCTGCACTGTACAATGAGCTATAGAAATTTTCCAATGTCTTATTAACATCTTTGGGTGTTGCGGATAGGGAGCCTAAGCTTGTCAATGTGTGTCGGCGTGTAAGGGCCCTTAGTGAGTTTAGCGAGAAGTTTGCCTGCTTTGTTCCCAAATTTGTGGAAAAGTAATTGTGTCGCTGATTGTTTTGTCCTTTCCACTTTTTACGCCCAACTATCGAATCGTTCTTTGGATGTCACCCATTTCTTAAGATTGGTATCTGTGCGATTGTCGTTTAAGATCTGTTGTGCTATGCGCAATTGGTTATTAGCTTCCACGTATTGCTTTTGTGCATTCTTCTTATACCCTGCCGCATACGAAATAATCCTACCTCTTAAATAAGATTTACCCGCTTCCCAAAATAAATTGGGGTTATCCATATGTTGGGCATTGTCCCGTGAGTATTCCGCCCACGCCGAGGTTAACATTGCTTTGAAGTCATCATTGTGGGCCAGAAAGGCTGGGAATCTCCATTGTATGATAGATGGAGTTGGCCGATGATAATTAAGCGAAATCGAAATTGGAGAGTGGTCGGAGATCACTAGATCGTGTATGACCGTATTATGTATGCGTGGTAGAAGGGCGTGTGTGCATAGAAAGTAATCAATTCTTGCAAAAGACTTGTGTACCGGTGAGAAAAAAGTAAAGCCCGTATCTATGGGATGTTGCAGTCTCCACGTGTCAATTAAGTTCAATGCCTGTGTCATGCGACAAAGTGGGGTGGGGCGAGAGTAATGAGATGTTCGAGGCTTGAGTCTGGGTCGGGACCTGTCTTCCTGGTCATTAAGAGTCGAGTTAAAATCACCCCCCACAAGATGGGGGATAGAGTCATGTGGGTGTAGGTGCGGTGTGAAGTAGTCCTGGTCAGGAGAGTTAGGGGCATAGATGTTGGAGATCCTAATATCTCCTGATGGGAGTCTAAGGTGTATAGATGTACATCTCCCTTCTGCGTCATTGGTAACAGAGATTAACTCATATACTAGGTTTTTATGAAATAAAATAAGCGTGCCTGCCTTGTGGTTGATCGAGGCCGATCCCACCACTTTCCCTACCCATAGTTTTTTAATTCGAAAAAAATCTTTACCCTCTAGGTGCGTTTCCTGTAGTAGAGCTACGTCTGCCTTTAATCGTTTAAGGTGTCTGAGTATTTTCATACGTTTTGTCGGTGCTCTTAACCCTTTAACATTCCAAGATATTACTTGCAATTGGGTCATGTCAAGTGTGTTGGGGGGTAAAGGTGTATAGATTTGTACAATTCTTACCCGGCTCCTGAGAGGTGACTTCAAATGGGCATAACATTGAGTAGCTTGAGTTCATAAACTTGCACTGGCAAGACCGTCTTCTCATGGGGAAAAGAAAGGTGTCAAGAAAGACAGAAAGGAAAATAGAAAAAGGAAAAATTAACTTCAAAACAACCATATATCAATCAACTGACTTCGCTTTTTTCCGTATGTACTCTCCACACCGGACGTACCGCCACACCGCCAGTAGGGGGGCAAATTATTCCAGCCTAGCCTCATTGAGAGGGACCGTTACAGTCGCCATTTTACGACTCTTGATCTAGTGGATCTTAATGGTGATTGCCAGCGATCCTGTGGTAGTAGTACATACCGACTAAGTGCTAAGAAAGTGGCACACGTGGGAAACCATATCAACAAATATAATGTTCGGCATCAGCCGTAGTAGCCCGGCCCATTAATAGTAAGGGGAACAGACATGACATAACAAATGGCATCGGCTAAACAAAAAAAAAAGAAGAATAAAAGAAATAAGCCGAACTATCATTCACAGTAACGTTACCAGCTGCAGGTATCATGTAGTCTCTGCACCAAGCCACCTAGGATGAAAACCCCATGATATGCACAGGGGTGTTAGTGCACATTGCAGTGGTCCTGGAGCACTGACATCTAAGACTCCTGGGCATAGTGCACAGCTCCCTGAGGGGTTTAAAATAGAAAAAGAAAAACAAGTTACTGACATCTCAGAAGGAGTGGGAGAAAATCATCCAGATTCTTGGTGTTCGGATGGTTGCGTTTGTTTGAGACGTTTCGGAGGTTTTTTGCGTGGGCTTCTCTGATCCCTTGGACCTTGTTTCACTCGGTCTGCGTACGTGCTTGTCGGTTCCTGTATGATGGACATCGATTGTAGAAATGCTCTGGCTTTCTCTACAGACTGTAGTGTGTGCTGCTTTCCGTCCGGAGCTTGCAAGCGTAACACTGCTGGGTAGGCCAGTGTGAAGCGGAGACCCTTTTTATAGAGCTCAGCACAGATAGGCTGGAAGTCCTTTCGTTTGCGTGAGACCTCCGCTGAATAATCGGCAAATAATAGAATTTTGTGGCCCTCAAACTCTAGCGATCTGGACTTACGAAAGGCCTGCAGCATCTCCGTTCGGTCAGCATAGTTTAAAAATTTGGCTATAACGGGTCTGTGGCGGGCCTGGTCCTCGGATTGCGCGCCAATGCGATGCGCTCTTTCCACCACGCATCTATGATTAAGGCCTAGAATCTGCGGTAAGGCCGCTGAGCAGATGTCCATCAGGGAACTTTGTTTGTGCGACTCAGGGAGGCCGATTATGCGCAAATTATTTCTCCTGGAGCGATTCTTGAGGTCCTCCATGCGATCATGCAGGAGCTGCTGGTCCTGTGTGAATCGCTCCAGGGCCGTCTCCATGCTGTGTTGGTCTTCCTCCACCGAGGACACCCGGTGTTCCACCATGTCTAGCCTCGTGGAGTGTTCTCCCAGCTCTCTCCGGAGCTGCTGTATGCCCTCCGCAACCGCCCTGTCCACTGCCGCTGTGATAGTGGGCGAGAGCAGCGCAGCCACTGCCTTCGCAATTCTTTCGTGGGTGCTGGCGTGATCAGGTAAAGCAGGGAGTGAGGTGTCCATGCCTTCCGATTGGGGTCCGCTGTCCAGCTGATGACTGGAGGAGCCTGGCTGAGGGTTTCCGTGTAGCGAGGGAGCGCCACGTGTGTCCTCTGCAGCGGCCATGTTGTCCAGGGCCGCGTTCTCCGCGGCTGGATCTGTTGTGCCCGAGCCCCTGGTCGCTCGGGCTTGTGTCAGGTATCTTTCCATCCGCTGAGACACGAGTGGTGTGCGGGGATGCAGGTCGCTGCAATCTGGGGCTATTCCGGGGCTTGTAGGCAGATTATCCTGGCGGTAAGTGCGGCGCCTCCGGAGCTAGCGTCTCCTACATACGGCGCCGGAACCGGAAGTCCCGGAATGATCTTTTTGGGGTTTAGGTATCAGGGAAAGATTAGCCAACAGCATGTCCTCTGGGAAGTGTCCTCCCTGGAGGATATGATTGAATCGTTTTGTAAGGCTGGTGTGACGAGACCCCTTTGCTCGCCCGGTCCTGCTCTCCCGACACTCCTCTGCTACTATTGAGTCAGCTTGCAGATTGCAACGTCTGATGGTCCAGTCATCCAAGGTTCCGGGATCCAAACTACAGCTATGTGCCGTTCAGACCCATTAAGAACACACACCAGGCAGGCTGTATGTATGTTCAAGCAGGACTCTTTATTTTCAATTACACAGCACACTTTTATACAGAATTTGGAACATCCCACTCCCAACAACCGCTTTCCTATTGGTCAATTGTAAAGTATATGCAGTCCTTACTCAGGTCCTCCTTAATCGTGCAAATGAGGACTTGAAATAGTCAACAGGGATTGGTCCAATAGCTTGGATAGAAAGACTATTATGTGTATTGAGACAGAAGCCCCAGGGGGTAATCAATGTACACAATAGCCCGGTCTATTTAGCAGAACTTAATTACTACCTCTGAGAGGTTACATTTCTTTAGATATAACATGCTAATTCAATACTCCTGACAGGAGACTTCTGACCTTTAGAACAATACAAAGTATTTTAGCGTAAACACATACATCTTCAAACACACATTCTAAAAGTCATTTAGTGGAGGTAATTATCTCCTAGAGACGTCCCGTCTCTGACAACCGCTTGTAACCTGCAGAACACAATAAAAGGTCTTTCACAAGACGGTGCCATTAGCATTTCAATAGCCTGGGCTAAGCATTGAAGGGTCATTGTCTATTGACCTAGTCAGGACAACTAAACCACTTGTAATGTGTCCAGTATCTCCTGCAATGAACTGTCAGTAATGTCCCATCTTCTGAAATACATGAATTAGGATTTCAAGTAGAAACATTCCAGCACTGCAAGGTCCATGACAGCTGGGTACTAGTAGGGGGGCAATTTTTTTATAGTATATGGCTGTGAAGCCATCTGGGCCAGGGGCTGTTGATGACTTAATGGATTTAATGATATCTGCGATCTCAGATTCAGAGCAGGGTTCATTTAAAGATGAAACCTGAGCATCATCGAGTTTAGGAAGGTAAAGAATTTAGCCAGGCTAAAGAGGAGGGGTTGGGGTGAGTTTGGGGGCCATAGAGGAGATCCCTATAGAATGAGGTGAAAATCTGGAGAACATCTTGAGGATGGGTAACATAATTACCCCTTTGGTTTCTTAGTTTGTATACATGGGGAGGTTTAGTATCATGATTCAGTTTACGGGCAAACATAGCAGAGGCCGAGTGGCCCTGTAGGAGAAATTTGGCTTTGGAGAATCTGATGGATTTTTCTGCGTCCTCTGAGAGCAACGTGTTGAGGACTTGGCATTTTGATTGAATGAGATCGGACAGTGATGGTGAGGGGGAGGAGTTTAATTTGTTATACAAGTCATTTAATTCTCTGGTAAGACATTTAATGTCAGCGAGTTTGGCTTTGTGCTTAATAGCAGCTATGTTAATAATATGTCCCCTCAAGACCGCTTTATGAGCGGCCCAGATGGAAGTGGGGAGCACCTCTCCAGGGGCGTTCTCTTGAAAATAGTTTTCGATATGAGATTTAATTTGTTGGTGGGAAGTGGGGTCTGAAAGCAGAGAATCATTGAGAAGCCACTTGAAGGTGGTTGGGGCTAATCCAATTTGAGAAGTCTCGAACGCCGCTATATTATGGTCAGACCATGGGCAGGGATGGATTGTGGCTTTAGAAGAGTTGGCCAGAAGAATAGGAGTGCAGAAAACGTAGTCCAGTCTGGAGAAACAGTCGTGAGGGTGAGAATAGTGTGTGTAGGCCTTAACTCCGACATTATGAGCTCTCCAGGAGTCGATCAATTGAGATTTATTAAGAAAGCGGTTGATGGTTTTGGTAAAGGCTTTAGAAGAGGGAGATGTTTTATTCCTGTCTAGTGCGGGGTGCGCGGCTAGGTTAAAGTCACCCCCTATAATCATATGGGGGGATACATATTGGTCAAGCGTATCAAAAAATGTCTTGAAAAAAGAGGTTTGAGCATCATTTGGGGCGTATAATGAGGCTATTGTTATTTTGCGTCTGTTAATGCTGCCCTTCAGAATGATATATCTACTCTCCGCATCCTTGAAGACGGATTGTAGTTCGAAGATCACTGTGTTCCTGATAAAAATTGATTTATTAGAGAATGTGGTGTAATGCAGTTGGTTGAAGGACTTATCAAAGTATTGGGGGTGATTGGCTTCTAAGAAATGGGTTTCTTGCATTAAAATTGTCTGCACCCAGTTTTTATAATGTTTTATAATGTCTAAAAGCTTTCTTACGTTTATTAGGGGAGTTAAAGCCCTGGACATTATGAGAATTTTTTTTAGTCCCATTATTACAGAAAAAAAAGGGGGGGCACTGCGTGAGTATGGGGAGATTAATGAGGGGCTCGAGGAAAAAGGGTTGGAATTTAATAAAGGATAAACACCAAAGATTTTAAGTGCAGTAGACATTAGCAGAACGCCTAATAATTGAGGGGAGATGGTAGTGCACAAAAGAAAAAGACATTGGGCCAGATTCACGTAGAGCGGCGCAAATTTAGTTTGTCCTAACGTATGTCAGTTAAGTTAAGGCGGCTGAATTTTGTGACGTAAGTGCCGTATCCACAGAGCATTTGCGCCCAAATGTGCGCCAGCGTAACGTAAATACCGAGGCGTAAGGCGGGGTTATTGCAAGTGGGAAGGAAGTGGGCGTGCTCCATTGAAATGAGCCGTGACCCCATGCAAATGAAGGGCCGGCCGTACTGCGCATGCGCGCACAAATCTGCACCTCACTGGGCATGCTCAGAACTCGGGCCGGCGCAATCAGTGAGATAGGAAAAAGGCCAAGCAGACTTAGTGAGATACGCCCTGTGTTTCGGTGTGAGAAAAGCAAATACTTGCCAGGGCCATCACCCGATTTGGGCGATATTTACATGGCCCTGAGAGCCGGGACACCCCCCGGCCAGGAAGAGGGCGATCATCCAGGAGATTATGGATCAGATCAATGCGGAGGGGGGGAAACGAGGACCACCAGTGGGATAGCTAAGAAGATCAATGATCTGAGGAGCCTGGTCTGTGACAAGATGGCCAAGATAAATGCCCATGCCATGGGCACTGGTGGAGGACCACCCTGCTCCGTCAGGCTGACTGAGGAGGAGTGGGCAGTGGCCCGGTGCTTCCACAGACAACAAGTGGAGTGCCTGCCTGGCTTTGACTCCGAGGAGGGCGTGAGGACAGGTAATATTTTTTTTTTAAATCTGGTGAGTAGCATGTGTGGGTGGGGGAGGGGAATATGTGCCAAGTGTGTGGATCCTTCAACCTGTGAATGTTTTGTGTCATCCACAGATGGCCAGGAGATTGCTGGGCCATCAGGCCAGTCTGCTCCATCCCCCGGACAACAGGCTGCTGAAGAGCCCCAAGAAAGCCAGGAGTCCTCAGGGGAGGGGACTGGCCACACCTCCCATCATGAGGAGGTTGAGGGGAAAGAGGATGGGGATGATTGGATGGACCTTGCCAGGGAAATCCTTTTGACTTCGGATGTGGTTCCCCCTGAGGCTACCCCTGAGGCTACCCCTGTGGCTGGCAGCAGTCAGGCCTCCATCAGGGGTAGCCCCTCCCACTCCTCCCCCAACAGGGCTCCCCCCACAATGGTCTCTCTCTCCCCTCCTCCCAGGCCACCAGCCTCAGCTGCAGGCAGGAAGGCTACCCAGAAGACCAGGGGGTGGCCGAGGTTCTGCCAGCCAATCTGCGGAGGGATCAGGCCCGGCAGACCCAACATCTGGGTCAGGTCACCCGGACTTTGGCCCAGATGGAGGACAGCCTGGGCTCAATTAAGGACTCGGTCAGTGATGTGGGCACAAACTCCTTGGCGGTCATAACATGCATTTGTGACCGGCAGACCGCCACAGCAGGCGTGTCCCTGGAGGTGAGTGCCCTGACCCAGGCTGTCCACGCAAACACCCAGGCTGTCCAGGTCAATATGGCTGCCCTCACTGTGGGTCTGACCAGGATAGCCGTGGCCTTGGAGGGCAGGCCAGCAGTGACCGGCCCAGGCGTAGCTCACGCCGCCGCCATTAATTTTGATTGTACTTTTTTTTTTTTTTATTATACTGTGATTATGATTTGTTGTATGTGTGTGAATGATGTATGAATGTGGGGGTGACATTGCTAATGGAAAAGGGTGTCACCCTCATTTTTGGTGGAGTAGGGATCCCCAAGACCAGGGAGAAGTGATCCCAGGTCCATGTGAATGGTGTATGAATGCACAGTAACATAATTGGAGCCGTGGCGTGGTGTTGCTGCTCCCTAGTACCATGGGGGGTGCTTGGGTCTAATCCAATTCGATGAGGATGTGATGTGTCTGTGCTAGGGACCACAGTGGGTGTGCATGCATGCATTCTCATTGTGCCATGATTAATGTGTGGGTTTACTGTGCAAAGATGCATTCTGCGAGGCGTCTCCTGGCTGCTGTTCCCTCAGAAGAGGGAGTAACCTCGGTTACTAAAGTCACTAGTATAGCTATGAGCATGGATGCCCCTGGCATGTTGGCATACAGATTTTTGTCCTGCAAGTGTGTGTGCTCAGCTCTTCCCTAATGGTGTTGCTTTAGCTGACATTTACACGGCTGGGGTAAAGTTAGGGCAGCTTTTATAAGGTGTAATTTTACACCGTGAAACTTGCAGATGCACACAGGGCGTAGCCTACGCCGCACAAGCGTACTTTTGTTGATTCGCCCTATCTCCTTCATTTGCATATTAGCATAGAAAATCAATTGTGTGTCTAGCGTATTTTGCGCTTCAAGATGCGCCGGTGTAATCGTTTTACGTCGGACGGAAAAATCTGGTTTTCAGGTGTATTTCGTTTTGAGGATCAGGCGCAAAGATACGCGCGGCACATTTTTCAATTACGCCGTGCATCTTTAGATACGTCGGCGGAAGTGCTTTGTGAATCTGACCCATTGTATGCAGTAAGTTACACAATAGAAATAGTATTGCATTGAGAGAATAGGAAGTCTTCCAGAAAAATAAACATTATAATGAGATGCCATAAAGGCAAAAAGGCTGACAGCTAAAAAGTGCCAGAAAAAGGGACCAAGGGACAGGGGGTCCCTTGGTTCAGTCAAAAATGTAAGTGGACAGCCAAGTCCAATTTCCACCAGTAGGGCCAGCGGACAAGCCCAAAAATCAGGGAAGCCTGCGTACCGAGCAGGGGGAATAGGGGACAATCCAGCAACGGTGGACGAGCCAGGCTATATGTAAGGATAACTAGTCTGGCAATAACTGTTATGTGCATGTGTTTGCATATCATATAAACATAACTAATAACAAATTATATAAAAAAAAAAACCTAGAGAGAGTTTCAATATATGTAAGACCGGGTAGGTATAGGGGGCCGTGCCCCCAGGCCCGGGGGGCCCTGAGCAAGACCAAAAAAAAAAAAAAGGATGGAAAATGGGGGGGGGGGGGGGGAATATCAACATAATCATTAATAATGAATCTGTTGAAAGAGAGGCCTGACACAGTATAAAAGACATAACATCAGAAAGCAATCCATATATACGTATATGTATATAGGCACAAGAGGAGTTATATAGGCGGAAGGGAGCCCCCATTTAATGGAGGGTGCAAACCTGCCATGTAGAGCAGCTTGTAAGGAAGCCGATTTGGTTGTTTATGGAGCGGGAGACTCCCCAATCAGGTTATAAAGTTCAGTTATTCAACTCCAGACAGTCCATTTGCCTTCAGTTTCGATGGTACTGGGCTACGGGGGGGTTCTCCTGATGAATATACCCAGGGGGGTTTGCCATACCGTGGAGATACCTAGAGAGAAGAGTGAAAAAAGAAAAAAAAAAAACACAAGCAAAAAAGGGGAGGGGGGGGGGGGGAATTGTCCTGCACGAATGGTTAAGTGCTACTGGCCTAAAAAGCTTAAAAGATGTCAGAAAAACTTGAAAAATCTGAAAAAGCCTGGAAGGCCTGATAAATGAGCCATGAGGGGAAAAAAAAAAAGGTGTCAAAAATGCTCGAAAAAACTCGAACTGTCATGACCTTCTATTTTGCTTGATCATGGATGGGTTGTTGGATCCATCTTCTTTGATCCCTCTGATCTCTTTGACTGCGTCTAGATGATGGGGTGGACCAGATGGGAGAAGATCTTGGGGTAGCAGGAAAGCGGCGCTGGGGATCTTGTTCCAATAGGCCTAATTTGATCAGCAGATCTTTTCCTTCGATTACGTTGTACACAGTGTGTACACACACAGTGCCATTATGCATGATGGAAAGCTTAAAAGGGAAACCTCATCTGTACTTAATTCTGGCTGACTGCAATACGTTTGTGACTTCTTTCATCCTACGTCTGCGATCAAGGGTCGCAGGAGAAATATCAGGGTAGATCTGCAATTTAACTCCATCCAGATTGATATTTGGGGTGTTTCTGGAGGCCCTCATGATGTCTTCTTTAGTGATATAATCTTTTAAACACATTATTACATCTCTAGGAGGTTTATCAGGAGTTGGTTTGGGGCGCAGTGCCCTGTGCAACCTGTCACAAGCGAATGCGGACATTGGTTTGTCTGGTACTAGATTGTGGAACAACTTAATGATTGCCTGGTTAAGATCGACAATCGATTCTGGGATACCACGCACTCTTATGTTATTGCGTCTGTTTCTGTTGTCCAAATCTTCTATGTGTGCTTGCATAAAAGAGAAACTGTCAGCAAGTAATCTTTTCTCAGATCATTGTGTGCAAGGGCTAGTTCGTCATGTTTAGTTTCCAGGATGTCAGTGCGGCCTCCAATACTAGCAATTTCATGTGTAAGGGCACTGGTGGTTTTATGCAGTTCATGCTCCAGTTTACCCACTAATTTCTCATATATTGCAGTAAGGCTAGCATCCAGATCTGCCTTTGAGAGAGGCTGAGGGTACTCACTGTTGGTGGGGAGCCGGGAAGAAGCCTGTGAGGAGATGTTGGTGGAGGCCGCATGGTGGCCGGCTCCATCTTGAGACATCCTTCTCTCCAGGTCTAGGAGAAAGTTAGTTATTGTGTGAGGGGAGCGGCGTTTGCGCCCCTTATTGCCAGAGGGCATGCACGTACTCCCGCGGGGGTGCTGTGTAAATTTTGGGCTCGATTTGCTGCCGGATGGCCCCGGGATCTTTGCCTGGCTCTCCTGGATAGACAGAGCTCACACTAGCTGCATCCGTCAAGAGTCGTGCCGCGCATGCGCCCCCTTGATGGTAGTTTTTACTCCCAGTGTAGAGGTGTTGCTATTTGGGCCAAGTTTGCCCCCAGTATAGCAAACCTCTTTATGGGGGAGTGGGAGGACAAAATCATTTTTTCGAAAATTAGACCTCAGCTACTACTCTATAAAAGATATATAGATGACTTGTTTTTTATCTGGGAAGCTCTGATACATTATTACTCTTTTTGGAAGAATTAAATGATAACGTAAATAACATCAAGTTGACCAGCGAATTCAGTTTGAATAATATACATTTCCTGGACGTTAATATCTTCAGAACGGGAAACAGGTTGGGTACTAAAGTATTTTTCAAACCAACAGACTCCAACAGTTACCTGCCTATGAGCAGTGGACACCATCCAATGTGGCTTCGTAATATTCCTAAAGGGCAGCTAACTAGGGTTAGAAGAAATTGCTCGGAAGTTAGTGATTTTTTGTTACAAGCTGAAGTTGTGAAGAAGAAGTTCATGGAAAAAGGGTACAGAGAGGAATCACTTACCTCTATAATTTTTGACTTAGCCTCTATACCGAGAGATAATTTATTGGGTGAGAATAACCATCCAGTAAACAACACCGGTCGTGAGTGGAACTTTTTCTCTGGGTTCCATTCACAATATAAGGAGGTTGAGGCAATTTTCTTCAGTCATTGGCACATCCTTCTGATGGATAGAACCTTATCTGCAGTTCTACCATCTAATCCAGGATTTATATATCGGAGGGCCTCTAGCTTTGCAGATAAGGTAGTGTGCAAAGTGCTGGACCCTCCCTCTAAACCCTCAACCTTTTGGGATAGAGACGGATTTTTTGCCTGCAGAAAATGTAGAGCCTGTAAAGAGGCTGATCGACCACTGAGGGTGGTTGAAAAATTCCGGTCCACGTCTAATAATAAGGAATTCAAGGTCAATGAATTCATTACTTGCAATACATCTTATGTCGTGTATGCTCTCCAGTGCCCGTGTGGCTTGATATATATAGGTCGAACTAAACTAAAAATGAAGGTCAGGGTAGGGGAACACATTTCTAACATTCTCCTTGGTTTTAAAGACCATAATGTCTCTCTCCATTTTAAGTTGGTTCATAATAAAGATCAGAGAGGTTTAAAATTCTGGGGTGTAGACCATTTGAAACCCCCTTGGAGGGGCTCTAACTTGGTCAGGGACCTCTCCAAGAGGGAAACCCAGTGGATTTTTTCGGTGGATACTTTGTGCCCTAAGGGGTTGAATGTAGAATTAGACCTGAATTGTTTCATTAGCGATTTTTAGAAGATTACGTTATTGGTATGTGATTGATTTTATTATTTTTTTTTTATATCTATTTTAGTTTTATGTCATTATCCTGTATGTATGAATTTATTTATATGCATATGAGATATATGTGAATATTTATACTGGTATTAGTGGTATTTGCTAATACTGTATGATAATAGATAATTATGGTTAATGTTTTTTATGATTATTTTTTTATGATTAATTTTAACAGTGAATCTGGTCATCGCATGATATGGTATGTTGAGGGGGGTGGCTGAGATATCCAGCCCATCAACATTAACTATATCTATTTACTTGTTTTTATATCTGTGCCTTTGCCTGTGTTTTTAGAACAAACCGGACGATTTTAAATGAAGTATTTGTCATTATGTGCTGTATGCGCTAATAATATGGATTGTTTATACATCCATTTTTATAAAGAGATAACCTGTGCGAACAGACACAGACTTGGTCCTATTCCCCGCTCGTAGTTGGAACCATTCTGGAGTTAGATTACCATGGCGTGACGTGCACCCTTAGTCACGCCTGGTGATCTATGATTGGTTACGGCTGAGCTGAGGAATGCTTTATATCCAACCGAGCTAGCCGTGTAGCCACGCCCTCCGTAGAAGCCATATACTGGCGAAACTAGTCAGGGTGCTCGCTAAACCTTACATTTGAAAGGATCCCCGCGCTCCACCGAAGCGGGACTAAGCAGCTTCAGTTCTTTCTGGCATCCTATCGGGGGTGTGAGGAGGTGATTTGAAATCCGATCAAATGAGGATCTGGTGATGTTTTTCAAATGCTTATGATTGTTTTACTGAATGTACGTTTGACTTATGAGGGGATGCTGATGTAATGGGACTTGAGGGTTGCGCTAATTAAAGACTGAATTATGCTATGGTGGCCTCTTCTGTGCTTATGTGTTTTGCCTGAGGTTCCTTTATATATCCGGCTCCATGATTGATGGTGTTTGCTGAGATCCATGGTGTTTGATTCACCGAAAGGCATATCTTATATTACATTGTGGTGAGTTTGAACCCCGACGGGGTGAGTGATCACAACGGGTGGATTAAGAAGAGGATTTTTGGTGGACGGAAGAGGATTTTTGGTGGACGGTGCACCATACTACTATTTTTCTTCCTTTAGAACACTCCGTCTGGGACATTTCTCATTCTTCAGCTAACATTTATTTATTGATTTACTGTTTGGACTTGTCTGGTGTGTGTGACAACACCGCCCACAGAGTAGCGCTGTTTGCGCTCTATTTTTGTTGTACGATATTCTTGTTCAACAAGTGTTAGAGTGTTCATTTTTATATGCTCTTCTTTTAAAACAGCTGCTTCGCTTTAGGTTGTCTGCTATTTAACAGGTTAACTTAAGACTGAGATCCATATTTTTTACTTCAAGATTTGTATAGTTTCTCTATCCAAGTGGCGCTAAGCAGTGTACAATAGGCCTGATTATTACACTATTCAAATAACATCATCTTTCACATTAAAACAAACAAAAAAAAATGGGCTAACTTTACTGTTTTGTTTTTATGGTTTTTATTATTCATTGAAATGGGCAAATGCAGTGTGAAATAAAATATTGCAGCAATAGCCATTTTATTCCCTAGAGTCTCTGCTAAAATATATATATAATGTTTGGCGGTTCCAAGTAATTTTCTAGCAAAAAATATTGCTTTTTAACTTAAGAAACAAGTGTTGGACTTTAATAGCCAGATTCACGTATGGCGGCGTATCTTTATGTCGGCGTAGCGCCTCCCATTTGCACTACACCAACGTAACATAGTGAGGCAAGTACTGTATTCACAAAGCACTTGCTCCCTAAGTTACGTCGGCGTAGCGCAAATGGCCCGGTGTAACCCCACCTAATTCAAAGTAGGCATGTAGTGGGCGGGCTTCATTTAAATTAACCGTGACCCCGTGTAAATAAGGACAGTTGGTACGGCGCATGCGCGCGCATGCTCAGAATGACGTTGCAAATACTCATTGCTTTAGACGTGAACGTAACATACGCCCAGCCCCATTCACGTACGCTTACGCAAACTATGTAAAATACGACGGCTGTTCCGTCGTCCATACCTTGCATGGGCTGTGCCATCTTTTTGGTGGTTTATCGTTACGCCGGAAAAACGCCTTACGTAAACAGCTGTTTCGGGCGCTAGTACGTTCCTGAATCGGCGTATCTAGGTCATTTGCATATTCGACGTGTAAATCCACGTACACGCCCCTAGCGGCCAGCGTAAATATGCAGCTAAGATACGACGGCGTAGGAGATTTACGCCACTCGTATCTTAGCAACAGTGAAGCGTATCTCAGTTTGAGAATACGCTTAAAGATGCGACGGCGCTCATTCAGACTTTCGACGGTGTATCTACTGATATGCCGTCGTAAGTCTCTATGAATCCGGCTATCTGTGGTTAAATTTCCTGTTTACACACAGAAGTTTGATCTAAGAAGATAGTTGGCTACAATGTTTCATGTTGTTACAAACTTGGGGGATTTGTTCTTTACACACAGAAGTTTATCCCTTTGATCTAAGAAGGAAGCGTTAGTTACAATGGCCCAGATTCAGGTACGACTTGCGCGGGAGCAAGTGCGATTTGCGCCGCGCAAGTACGGATTTGCGCCCAGGCAAATTTGCGGGTGACCCAGAAAGCAAGCTAAGCCTGAAATGTGGCATTTTTGCACGGAGGCAGTTTCTCTGCCCCGGCGCAATTAAGGGGCAATTTTGCTCAGGGAGCAACTTGCGCTCTCATTGTTTTCCCTCAGTAAATATGCAAATGAGGAACTGCCACTGATTCATAAACTTGCGCGTGTGAGGAGCATTTTGCGCCCAAAGCGCGCAAGCTGTTTGGCCGGGGCAAATTTACACTTTATAAAAGCAGGGGCAAGTTAGCAACAGATGGCCACAGGTCAGCTGGAGAGCAACTACAGCAGCACCAAGACGGACGAGCTGAACAAGCAGAGCACCCACACTTTCTGGATCTCACATCTGTGTGCCAACATGCCAGGGGCAGCTACAAAATAAAAAAAAGCTCATAATCTGAGCATCAATAAAAAAAAAAAACTCAAAATCTGAGCATAACCAAAAAACAAGCTCATAATCTGAGCCACCAAAAAAAAAAAAAAAATGGTCATAAATTATTTTTTTCTTTTGGACATCCTTGGCCCAAGGGTGCCCCGGCTCTGGCTCCTCAGACGCCGTGGTGGAGCATGGGGTGGGGATGGAAGGGGGGAGCATCAACCCCTACTTCATCTCTCCTGGCAGGTGGTGCCTGCAAGCCCTCCATGGCGTTAGCCATGCGGTTGAGGACGGTGTTGGTCTGTCCCAACATCCTCATCTGCCATGTGGTGGTGATCCTCAACTGCCGTCGGGTAAGTCTCCCCTCCTCCCGCACAGCAGCAGTGTTGGCCTCCACCGCACCTGCCAACCTGCTCACCTCCGAAGTTAATAATGCAGTGGCATCCTGCTGTTCAACCAGACAGGTCACAATGGCTGCGCAGTTGCCACTAACATCCTCCAGGGTCTCATTCTGTCGGTCCCCCCGGTCAGCATGGTGGGTGAGGGCCTGCTGGACAGAGGAGGAGGAGGATGCCAGGCTGTCCGCCACCGGCCTCAGGTCTCCCACCATCTCCCCTATATGGTGGGTCTGCCGGGCCTGCTCCTCCTGCAGACCCTCACGGAGGCTGGAGGGTACACCCCTAGTTTTAGAAAGAGCCTTCCTTGGAGGAGAGGCTGGGGCACGAACTGAGGGAGCAGAAGGGGAGGGGTCACACAGGAGGGAGTGACACTGGAGGGGGGGACACTGGAGGGAGGGACACTGGAGGGAGGGACACTGGAGGGGCTTGCCCTGGAGGGGGATGATGTTATGGTCGGGGGGGTGGTGGGTCGGTCAGGGATGGTGGGATCCTCCTGGAGGGACACTGCTTCCTCCAGATTGAGGATAACGGTCTCCTCCACCACTTCCTCCTCCCTAGATGGACTCTGGCCGATATCCTCCTCCACCAACATGCCCAGGATCTGCAGAGGGCCTGACTGCACCCCATGATGTTCTGGGGATGGCGTGGGTCGCCCTACAGCCGACGACAGCCCAGCCTCATCATCAACATCTGTGGATGACACAAAACAAAAATGTTGCTGGAGCAACACACTTATCATATGTTCCCTTCTACCCCCTCCCATGATACACAGCAGATATGAGAAACAAAAACTTGTTACATGTTCCCTTCTACCCCCTCATATGTTCACTTCTACCCCCTCCCATGATACACAGCAGATATGAGAAACAAAAACTTGTTACATGTTCCCTTCTACCCCCTCATATGTTCACTTCTACCCCCTCCCATGATACACAGCTGATATGAGAAACAAAAAACTTACCAGTCCCCAAGTCCCCAACAGTGGAGTCATAGCCTGGCAGTCCCTCCACCTGCTCCAGCGCTAGACTCTGAGAGATGACCTCCTCCTCCGGATTGAGTCACACAGAACAGGCTGGTCCTTCTCCGGTGCCCCTGCTGTGCTTTTTAATGAGGACAATTTTGTCCCGGACACGACGCCGCATGTCCGTGAACTTTTTATGGATGTCCATCCAAGTCCGGTCCTCAAAGCCCAGGGCATTGATGTCTAAGGTTATCACCTCAAATATTGCCCTCCTTTGGGCTACGGTAGTATTTTGGCGTTCAGCGCCATACAGAACAGCAGTATGGCGCGTCAGTGCCTCCAGCATGATCTCCATCTCCGCTGCCACAAAATTAGCCTTCCTCTTTTTTTTTTGGCCGGGAGGTGCCATCTCGCAGCAAAGGGCAAAATTACCTTGCTCAGGGGGGGTGAAAAAAGCAGGATGTAATTTTGCACAGGACCTGCGCAGGTCTGCCCCTATTTATTTGCTCAGTGCAAGCAGGTGGGCAAAATTTGCCCTGAAAATAGGCGCAAACCACTGCTGAGTGGAAAAAAGATCATTTGCATAGGGCACACCCACTTTCACTTGCCCTGCCTTACGCCCTGATTTTTGCCTTACAAAGGAGCAAATTAGCAGACAAAAGGAATCCTGAATCAGGTGGCAATCTTTCCAATTTGCCCCAGCGCAGAGCAAATCAGCTGCTCTTCACAGGTGTAACTAAAGGGCAAATCTACCTGAATCTGGGCCAATGTTTCCTGTTAAAGGGCCAGATTCACGTACCTCGGCGCATCATTAGGCGGGCGTAGCGCAACGCAGATACACTACACCGTCGAAACTTAGAGAGGCAAGCAGCCTATTCAGCAAGCAAATGCGCCCTGCGATGTGCCATTGTAACTTAATATAGACAGCGTAACCCGACGTAATTCAAAGTGGGAAGGAGGTGGGCGTGATCCATTTAAATGAAGCGTGACCCCATGCAAATTAAGGTCCGAACGAACGGCGCATGCGCCGTCACGTGATCGCATGCCCCGCGTCCCACTGCGCATGCGCCCCAATTCGCCTATCGTATTCCCCCACGATAACCCAGCCCACCGTTTCCGCCCAGGGCATAAATCCGCCCAGACATGCGCCAGTCAAGTGCAAAAGTACACCTGCTGGTTTTGGTCGTTTGGTGTGGCTACTTTTGCCTTGTTCTTATCCAAAAAGATGTCTAAAGCTGCGTCTAAAGATAGGAGGGATAAAAACTTTAATAATGAGGAGAAGGCGGTCATTATTGATGCCATGACAAAATATAATAAGTACCTCCACGGCAAGGAAAGTGGCTCGACCAGCAAGGTCCGTAAGGATCAAATATTGGCACAGATTGCAGCGGAGGTGAGTGCCATTGGCTATGCCAACCGGACCCCAGACAAGATAGCCAAGAAGATCAACGACCTGCGGCGTCTTGTGAAGGAGAAGGTGGCCAAGATCAATAAACACAGAAGGGGCACCGGAGGTGGACCAGCCATGAAGATCAGACTGACACCTGATGAGCAGGTCATTGCCAGGTGCCTGGAGAAGGAGCAGGTGGAGGGCCTGGAGGGCTTTCAGTCTTTTGATCAGCCCTTGAGGACAGGTGAGTGTGTTTTATCTTTTATCTGGTGTCTAGCATGTGGGGGGGGGAGTGAATATGTGACAAGTGTGTGGGTCCACCAACATGTGAATGTTTTGTGTCATCCACAGATGTGCAGGATGAAGCGGGCCCATCCCCGGCTGCTGGGCAACCAACCCCATCCCAGGATACCAGTGTCCACACCTCTCCATTAGAGGAAGTGGAGGAGGAGCACGGGCACCTGGATGATGGCATTTATCTGGGGGATGAGACCACCGTCGCTGGACCCTCCCATACCTCCACCTCCATAGGGGATACCCCCCCAAGGGACTCCAACTTCATGGGTACCCCCTCAAGGCCCTCAAATGTGGGATCCCCCCAAGGGCCTCCACCCTTTTGGGAAGCCCATCCTCCCTAAGGGAAGTGCCCTCAGGGGCCTCCCCATACTGTAGTCCACAAGCCTTTACCTGCACCCAGGAAGGCAACTAGGAAGACGAGGGGTGATCCTGACGCATTAGAAGCCACTTTGGCAATGGACCTGGCCAGGCAGACCCACCATGTGGGTTCTGTGGCATGTGATATGCGCCGGGTGGCAGCCAGCCTGGCCTCCATGCAGCAGACCCAGGCTGCTTTCACTGCCGCCATGACCGAAAATGTGCAGGAGGTCAGTGCCAACAGCACTGCGTTGGTGACCTGCGTTAGGGACCTGGATGACACAAATTCAGGCCTTGTGGCAGAGGTCAGGAGCCTGGGAGTGGCCATACAGGTCAATACAGCAGCCATTGAGGCGGTGGGGAATCAGACAACTGCGGTCCTCACCCGCATAGCCCTGGCTTTAGAGGGTATCCAGACAGCCAGGGAGAGACCGGGGGATGTTCCTCCTCCCAATGACCCACCCGCGGCTGCCCCCAGGCAACAGAGGGCACGGAGCCTTGGCACTAGGCATAGTCCACGTCGGGCCAGATGAGTGCCAGTTAGATTATTTTCTTTTTATACTCAATATGATTTTTTTTTCTTAACTGATACTCATGAAATGAGTCTTATTAATTTGTTATGATACTCATGATATGAGTGATATTATGTTATTATGATACTCGATTGGAGTTGTATTTATTTTATTATTATTCGGGATATATTTTTTGGAAATTATTTTCTGAAAAAGATACAGCAACATAATTGGAGCATTGACGTGGCGTTGCTGCTCCCAAGTACCGCACGGTGTACTTCGGTCTAATCCAATTTATTGTGGTTTGGGGGGGGGGTGTTAGGGACCACAGTGGTGTGCATGCGTGCATTCTCATTGTGACATGTTTCATGTGCGTGTTGCACGTGAAAATAAGCCTTCCACGAGGCAACTCTCCACACTCCTCTCCTGTGCATACTGCCCACTATCATACCGTCCACATTCCTCTCCTGTACATACTGCCCACTGTCATACCCTCCACACTCCTCTCCTGTACATACTGCCCCATCATACCCTTCACACATCTCTCTGTTACATACTACCCTCTGTCATACCCCCACACTCCTCCTGTACACACTGCCCACTGTCATACCCTTCACACTCCTCTCCTGTACATAGTGCCTGCTGTCATACACTTCTCTCCTGTACATACTGACTACTGTCGTACCCTCCACACTTCTCTTCTGTACATACTGCTCACTGTCATCCCCTCCACACTCCTCTCCTGTACATACTGCCCACTGTCATACCCTTCACACTCCTCTCCTGTACATAGTGCCTTTTGCCGTACCCTTTGCACTCCTCTCCTGTACATAATGCCCACTGTTAGACCCTCCACATTCCTCTCCCTCACCTGCACACACTTCCCACTTATATACCGTCCATACTCCTCCCCTATGTCGCTTACCCACAAAAACAGTTCTTTAAAATTATACTGAATACCCTCAATGTTACCGGCTCTAGAACGGACACACTTTTGATAGTTCGACTAAAGGAAATCTCAGTTCTCATTGTTGTTCTGCACCATTATTAGTACTCATTTAATTTTGTGATTACTACTGTGATGTATAGAGGAACATAGGGGATCTCACCTACTCTAAATATAGCACTTGTATAAAAAAGTGTCCCTGAAAATATTTTTTAAATGTTGGCAACTATGCACTTAGGCACTGCCCAAGGGTCACCGCCCACCGGGTCAGTAGGGGGCCCAATGAGAGACTCCTGGGTTCCTGTGATATTAAAGCGGTAGTAAACTTTCCTGACATTACTACTTTTTAGAGGCCCTGGGGTAGGTTATGCCACAATGTACACAAGTATAAAAAAATTTTTTTTTTGTATAATAAATAAGAAGGCCAGTATGGTGGCCTGAGTTTATGGGAGGAGCCCGGAGGGTATTTAAGCAGCCCACTCACACATGCTCTTTGTCGGTTCAGTGTGCGGTACTACACGTCACTGGGCCGACTCTTCCCAGCTCACCTCATGTCCGTGAGTCTGCGCATTCAATCGCATTCGACATCGCAAGCGCTTTGCGGCTTCTCCCTTCATGGTCTTCGCAGGCGGTTCCCGCTTACTTCGCAGGTAGGATTCAACCCTTTTCGTATCTTGTGCAATCTTGCAATTCGTTATGCTTCCTATCCTGCATCCCTTTTGGGAAAAAAATATGCTTCTGAGTTACTTTTGCTCATGTTTCAACATCATTTGGCTCAGGCGTAGTACATTTGTAACTTCCTTCTGCCAAACATACGATTCATTTGTAAATCCATTTGGAGATTGACATGTGTTTGTATGGGTTCGTTGGCAGATTGAGGTGGTTATTGGACTCACATGGTGCCTTGTCTGCACTTGATTAGCCTGGGGGGATGGGTGGTTGGTAGGTGTTCGGTTTCAAAGCAAGGGGTAGCATACACTCTACAACCAATTCGTATCAGATTCGTTCAATACTCCTTACTATCAATTCGTATCGGATTCATTTCATGCATTTTACAACCATTTTGTATCAGATACATTGCATACTTTCCACCGTTGTCATTCATTGTTTCCCCCATGTCGTGTGTTTTAGTTCCCGCAGCGGAACTTACGAATTTCTTGTGCACGGCTCTTCTCTCTCATTTATTTACCAAAGTTATTGCCTGTGTGTCATGCATGGCACCACACCACACTCTTGGGATGTGTTGCACATCCACTCCAGTCCAAAGCAAACCCAGTCGCACGTTCACTGTCCCAGGTAGGATTCGTTAGCTTGTTTGTCATGTCAAATTCGTGGCCACTCATGGTGTCACCTGTACCATATGTTTGGTTCCCGCAGTGGAGCTTACAAAGCATTGATACGCACTTTTCGTGTTCTATTTTCTACACCCGGCATCACGCTACATGTTCCCAACATGTTTCACTCCAGCCACAGTCCGCCGCAAACTCACTCGCATGGCCCACTGTCGCAAGTAAGATTTGTTATTACATTCTTTATGTCTTATCAATTTGCTACCATTCGTTGTCTCCCATATCGTTCATTAGTGGCCCCTGCAGAACCTACGATTCAAACAGGCGTTGTCCTTCTACCTTATACTGCTTGCTTAAGGTACAAACAAACCAGGTGTTTCTATTCTTTCTCAGTAACCCAATTCTTATTGATTGAGACCTTGCAACCATGCAAATCATCTCAGCAGTCTGATACCCTTGCTGAGACCCTTGCAACACATGACCCTTACAAAATGCAAAAAAAAAAAAAAAAAACGCAAAAAGGAAAAAAAATATATAAAACGCAAAAAAAAAAAAACAATTGCCGCCACGTAATCTCAGTCCAGCAACCTGACACCTGTTGAGACCGTTGCAACGATGCAAAATTCGTCTCCACAGCCTGACACACTTGTTGAGACCCTTGCAAACGCAATACCGTCTCAGCAGCCCCACACTCATCGAGACTCTTGCAACCACACAAAATCATCTCAGCAGCCTGACACCCTTGTTAAGACCCTTGCAACACATGACCCTTACAAAAAAAAAAAAAATTATTATAAAAAAAAAACGCAAAAAAAAAAAAAAAAAAAACGCAAAAAAATATATAAATAAATAAATAAAAAAATGCAAAAAGAAATAAAAGTGCAGAAAAATAAAATTGCCACCACACAATCTCAGCCCCGCAACCTGACACCTGTTGAGACCGTTGCAACAACGCAAAATTCGTCTCCGCAGCCTGACACCCTTGTTGAGACTCTTGCAAACGCAATACCGTTTTAGCAGCCCCACACTCATGGAGACTCTTGCAAGCACACAAAATTGTCTCAGCAGCCTGACACCCTTGTTAAGACCCTTGCAAACGCAATACCGTCTCAGCAGCCCCACACTCATGGAGACTCTTGGAAAGCACGCAAAATTAATCTCTGCAGCCTGACACCCTTGTTGAGACCCTTGCAAACGCAATACCGTCTCAGCAGCCCCACACTCATGGAGACTCTTGCAAGCACACAAAATTGTCTCAGCAGCCTGACACCCTTGTTAAGACCCTTGCAACACATGACCCTTCTAAAACGCAAAAAAAAGAAATGCAAAAAAAAAAAAAAACGCAAGAAGAAATATAAAAAGTGCAAAAAAAAAAAAAAAAATTGTCACCACACAATCTCGGCCCAGCAACCTGACACCTATTGAGAACATTGCAACTATGCAAAATCGTCTCAGCAGCCTCACACCATTGTTGAGACCCTTGCAAACGCAATACCGTCTCAGCAGCCCCACACTCATCGAGACCCTTGCAACCACGCAATACCGTCTCAGCAGCCTTACACCATAGTTCAGACCCTTGCAAACGCAATACCGTCTCAGCAGCCCCACACTCATCAAGGCCCTTGCAACCACGGAATACCGTCTCAGCAGCCTCACACCATAGTTCAGACCCTTGCAAACGCAATACCGTCTCAGCAGCGCCACACTCATCGAGACCCTTGCAACCACGCAATACTGTCTTGAGCAACCTCCCACTCATCAAAGACCTTTGTGACCATGCAGTCTCGCCCCAGCAACCTGGCATTCATTGAGACCCTTGCAGCCAGACAAATCATCTTTGGCCTCATGTACACTGCTGTTGGTAAAAAAAAAAAAAAAATAGGTTCAGACGGATGTTCAGAGGCATTCGAAACGCATTCGAAACGCCAATGCCTGTAACAGCTTGTAAACACTGCCAGATGCGGTAACTCATGTTTACCAGCATTTCATTCACAGTCGTTTTCATAAAAAAATAAAAATAAAGGGAATATTGTCTCAGCAACTTGACACTCATTTGAGACCCTTGCTAAATGTAATATCATCTCAGCTACCTCACACCCGCCTAGACCTTTGCAACCACAAAATCTCATCTCAGCAACCTGACACCCGTTCAGACCTTTGCAGCCATACAAAGTCGTGGCAACCACACAATGCCATCTCAAAACAAACCTCATAATCATCGCGACCTTTGCAACCACGCAATATCGTCTCAGCAAACCAGACTGAGACCCTTGCAAACACGCAATGCCGTCTCAAAACAAACCTTCATACTCAAGGCCCCTGCAACCACACAATATCGTGCCAGCAACCTGACACTCACTGACACCCTTGCAACCGCACAATATTGTCTGCAATAGTATAAAACACTTTGCGGCAGGCACCTACGTGCAAACCCGAATACAAACTAAACTTGCAAACACACCTCAGTGACAAACAATCAGCCACACAAACACACAGTGGCACCCAGTTGGCCATTCATCTTCAGTGGCACGCGGGCCACTCATCTTTTCTCTGTGTTTTTTCCCTGCGGTTAGTTCAGGTTTTCATCCAGCACCAGCGAGTGCACGTTGGCCTGCGAGTGCACGTTGGCCTGCGAGTGCATGTATATTGTCTTGTTGAGCACCTGTGTATTGTCTTGATTTTCTCACACCAATGCCAGATCCAGTCCAAGTTCTCAAACTAGACCAAGCATCAGTAGCAGACTTAGCTATGTGGGACAACTTCCCCACCTGATAGAACAGCATTTCAATCTTCATCCCGGCAGTGTCAGCCGAGCCACCAAAGGCTTTTGCAGCCATTTTTAGGCCGCCACTGGTTCTCCAAAACTTGGCCCCCAGAAATTCTCTTAAATGTTTGCTTCACCCAGTCTTCATCACACCTCGTGCTGCACCCCATCGTGGCAGCTGCCCAGGTCTGGGACCACACTTGAACAGGACAGACACTGTTCTTCACCACAGACAATCAGGCCACAGCCGACATCATCAATTAAGGTAGATCTAAATCACTCCCCATCACTTCCTGCGCAGGCTCACGCAGCTGTCACTCCGTCACCAGTCAATATCTTATGTAGACCTTTTCCAGGCAAATGCAAAAATCAGCTGATGCGCTTTCCTATTCCAACCTTGGAATGGATGTTTTTTCCAGCAAGAGCCTGGAGCCGACCCAACAACTATCCCTGTCCCACCATGGACATTGCTGACAATGGACTGAAGTCACATCTCACCAACGCAATCCAACTTATTAACCACTCCTTGGCACGCAACACACTGAAGGCCTATCGCACTGCTTGGAACACTAATCGCAAATTTTTGTCCCCTTCCCCCGGAGCAGCAATAGGCAACGTTGGACACATCCTAGCCTTCATATCGTATTGCCACATGCAGCTGACCATTTCTCAATACTATCACGCCATATCTAGATGGCATCCAGCATTTCCTGTCCCTGCAGGACCCCAGTAAACCGTCAGTATTCTCGAGCCCATGCAGTCAAGTCCCTCCTACAGGGCATACAGAAGCACCAACCTGTAGTCAGTGGCAAGTGCCTACCTTTCAAGAGTCCCCTCTTAGGGACATGTCTAAAATCCTTACTCGTTCCCTGTTTAGGGCTTTGCCCAGACTAGTCACCCAAACAGCCATCTACCAGGCCTTCTACGGTTCCCTACAACCTAGTGAATTTAGTCAGCGGCTCCGGCAGTCACACACTGCTCCGACGCCACCCGACTCGCTTTCGAACCATTACACTCTCACAGTCTGCAAACGCAACAAACCAGCCCCTGGGGTTGACATCAACCTGTTTCAGACTGACAACGCCTGACGCCCAGTGACGGTGCTCGACCCACTACTGCTCCATCTACCCAGCCTATCTGATGGTAGCTCGTTGCTACCCTTTCTAAACCAGCTCCCTGAGTGTCAGCCAGTGTGTCAAGCATGTCAGAATCCTCCTAAGTAACTTGGGCTTCAAACCCCAGTCAGTTCTCTGGACATTCTTTCCGAATTGGAGCAGCCTCAGTTGCCTCCCAACAGGGAGTACCAGACTACGTAATCAAAATACCAGGCTAATGGAAGTCTCCTTGTTTTGCCACATACATCCCAAATCCTCATGAAGGAATGGCACAAGCCTTTACCAAGCTGGCTCAATAAATACAAGAAATCAATATAAACTATTTCCCTATCTGAGTCTTTTGCCCCCTTTTCTTGGCATACTGACCAGACCACCAAGGCACACTTTAGGTCTATTTATGTTGTAAGTCTTGTCGCGTGTTTATGTGATCCACATCTCTCTCTCAGAGGGTAACGACCATAAATAAGAAGGCCAGTATGGTGGCCTGAGTTTATGGGAGGAGCCCGGAGGGTATTTAAGCAGCCCACTCACACATGCTCTTTGTCGGTTCAGTGTGCGGTACTACACGTCACTGGGCCGACTCTTCCCAGCTCACCTCATGTCCGTGAGTCTGCGCATTCAATCGCATTCGACACCCTCCCGCCCTTCCCTTTTTCAGGGCACTTCTCAGCATATCCTTCTTCAATTAACTACCCATTACTTACCTTGGGTATGCCCCCTTTTCTTGGCATACTGACCAGACCACCAAGGCACACTTCAGGTCTATTTATGTTGTAAGTCTTGTCGCGTGTTTATGTGATCCACATCTCTCTCTCAGAGGGTAACGACCATAAATGTATATTTCTCTGAATTCATTGTGTAAGTCTATACTGAAAGTCCATATTGCGTCCATTTCCTTCGATTTTTCTATTTTGTTTCAGGACGAAGGTACTTTATTCATTATCTTATCAAGTAGCATTTCATATACTGCCTGTAGGGTTGAACTTCGTGTTCGAGTCGAACTCGCGTTCGACTCGAACATCGTATGTTCGATCGTTCGTTGAATTACGAACATTATGGGCCATTCGCGCCAAATTAGAGTGGCGTGTCACGGCCCATTATTCACTGCGGCATTGCAGTGCATTGCTGGTTGATGATTGGCCAAGCATGCACTATGACCCACACGCTTGGCAAATCACAGCTTGCAAAAAACGGAGAGCCATGTTTGGCCAAAGCCAGGGTGGCTTTGGCCAATTATGGCTCAGGGGTTTAGTAAATGTCCCACACTATATAAGGCCTTGTGTAGTGTGTTGCGGTGGTTTACAGAGAGAGACAGAGAGAGAGAGGGTAATTTTTTGGAGTTAGATAGAGTCAGTTAGAGTTACAGTGTGTAGAGGATATATATGCATCCCAGGTGTTGCATATATATTTATACACTGTATTGAGTTTAGCTAGATCCGCTCTTTCTAATATACTGACAGGCAGGCAGGTGATTGTGCTAGCTGCAGTATTTTCACTTGGTGTACTGTCTGTGTCCTCGGCACAGTGTGCACCTAAAGCTATGTCAATAGATTTTCTGGTGTTCTCATATTAATTCCTACAGGCAGGGATCTTCTCATATTAATACCACAGGCAAGGGATCATCCTGCAAGTATTTTCATGTGGTGTACTGTGTCCTCTGCACAGTGTGCAGTGCACCTAAAGCTACGTCAATAGATTTGCTGGTGTTCTGATATTAATTCCTACAGGCAGGGATCTGCTCATATTAATACCACAGACAGGGGATCATTCTGCAAGTATTTTCATGTGGTGTACTGTGTCCTCTGCACAGTGTGCACCTAAAGCTAAGCTACGTCAATAGATTTGCTGGTGTTCTCATATTAATTCCTACAGGCAGGGATCTGCTCATATTAATACCACAGACAGGGGATCATTCTGCAAGTATTTTCATGTGGTGTACTGTGTCCTCTGCACAGTGTGCACCTAAAGCTAAGCTACGTCAATAGATTTGCTGGTGTTCTCATATTAATTCCTACAGGCAGGGATCTGCTCATATTAATACCACAGACAGGGGATCATTCTGAAAGTATTTTCTTTTTTTTTTAAATTGTTTATTTATACAAAATAGAGGACTGGCCCACATGGACCACAGCAAAAAACAGTACAACAGTTGTCATAGGCAGATACACACATAAAAATGACAGTTACATGAAGTGTTCGGCCGAAGCCGTTAAGCATCGTGTTTAGACAGAACTTATAGTCGGGTACAGCAGTGCGGGCAACAGAGGGCGAACTGCCATCTGCCCCGCACTTCCGCCCCCATCCTGAAAACCAGCATTCAATCCCAAACAGTGCTCGTGAGGTATCTTCTGCATCTGGGTACTATGGAGCCGCGGACCAGCCTCCCACATTTTCCCTTTTCTAAGTGCAGTTGAGTGAAGAAAATAGGAGTTAGATTGCGGATGCTGCTCTGTGAGCAGTCCAGAGGGAAGAGGAAGAAGGGGAATAGTGGAAGAGAAGAGAGAGAAAAGAGGAGGGGAAGGGAGGGGAAGTAGAGGGTAGGGGGGGTTTGCGAGCATGGACATTCACCGCCGTCTAGCGGTTCTTTTCCACGGGATGGCCTCCGCCATCAGGGCTGTTTATCCAGGGGTGGTAGACTTTGGCTAGGGGGGGGGGGGCGGAAATTCTCCTCTGAGGGCCTGGCCCTCCTCCGAGTACTTGAACATTGTCCACAATTGCCAAGTCTGGGAGTAAAGCTCGCTCCTATATTGTTTTGACAGAACCAGATCCTCCATCCAGCCAATCTCATCCACCTTCCGCAGCCACATGGCTACCGTCGGTGGATGCGGGGATTTCCGCATCCAACAGGTGACGTACAATCGACTTTTTGTATACACACGTCGGGGTGGTAGTTGCGTGAAGAAGGAAGTACGCTGGGTCATCTGGGACCTCGCGCTCTGTACATTTTTGTGTAACTCGCCTGACCTCTTCCCAGAATGGTCAGAGGTGTGGGCAGGACCAAAAAATATGCAGTAGTGTACCTTTGTCTGATCGGCACATCCAACAGAGGTCCGATGTTGCCGGGAACAATTTATTCAATAGGACCGGGGTCCTGTACCATCTTGTCAGCAGTTTGTAGTTGGTCTCCTGGACCCTGGTACAAATTGATGACTTATGTGTGAATGTGAGAATACGCTGTCTCTTAGTGGGTGTAAGCTGATAGCCCAAGTCTCGCTCCCACTTATCAAGGCTCGGTATCTGAAACCCCTCCGAACAGTGCATGTAACAGTGATAAGGCGTGGGGTAACGCGCTTGACCCCAAACACATCTCTTCCAGAGTCGTGAGGGTATGACCGGCGGATGGGGGAGTGATGGTTCTGAGGAAGTGGCCCAGCTGATTGTTTCTCATAAAGTCCAGTTGATACCGGCCCGACTGGTCCATCAGCTGGGCCGACGTCTTCCACCGACCCGACTAAATGAAATGTGAGGCCTGAAAGCACCCTGACTCGCGTAGGGTGACAAATTTGGCGTCTCTAAGACCTGGTGCAAAGCGTGGACTGCCCAAAATCGGGCGTAGCAGTGAGGTCTCCGACGCCAGGCGGTTCTGTTCCAGCAATCTAGCGCATACCTTAATGGTGTTTCCTATCAACGGGTGGTGATGCACATCTTTTTGTTGTAGGTCGCGGCACCACGGGGCGTGTCGCAGAATAACGTCACATTGCGCCTGCTCCAGTTGTGGCCAAAGTTTGATCGACACGTGTCGGCACCAGTCTATGAGCCGATTCAACTGCGCCGCATGATAGTACGTTCGTACGTTTGGCATGGCTAGGCCACCGCATAGTTTGGGTAGGGAGAGAACTGCTTTATTTACCCGAGAACGCTTCCCCGCCCACAGGAATGATCCGAACGTGGTTTGTGTTTGTTTAAAATATTCCGTCGGAATATGTATGGGGAGGGCTTGCAATAAGTATATGAATTTGGGTAGAATGGTCATCTTCAAAATGTTGCATCTACCGAACCAGGAGTGAAGTCCGGTGGTCCAGCGACTTAGCAACTGCTGGACTGTCTTAAGTAGTGGAGGGAAATTGAGTTTGAAGATATTAGACAGTCGTGGTGGAATTTGTGTTCCCAGATACGTTAGTGGCGTGTCTGTCCATTTTAGGTGAAAGCCTTGTTTAAGTTGGGTCAGTTGTTGTTGAGAGATTCCCACCCCCATCGCCTCTGATTTAGACAGGTTGATCTTTAAGTTTGATAGTTTGCCATAGGAGTCGAATTCCCGCATCAAATTTGGGAGGGATGATGATGGATTCGTCAGGGGAAATAGCATGTCGTCGGCATAGGCCGAGACTTTATATTGGCTGTTTCCAACCGTTATACCCGTAATGTTCGGATTCCGCCGTACTTGTCGCAAGAAGGGTTCTAGAGTCAGCGCGAACAGGAGGGGTGACAGCGGGCAACCATGTCCAGTCCCATTAGTAATCGGGAATGGGTCTGATAGCGTACTATTCGCCCTTACTCTAGCCGTTGGATTTGTGTAGGCCGCTGTTATCCATCGCATCATTTTCTGTCCCATCCCTACATGACTCAAGGTGGCAAACAAAAACTGCCAGCTCACCCGGTCAAATGCCTTTTCGGTGTCCGTCCCTACAAAAACACAGAGGATCTTCGTCTTATTAGCTACATGAAGCAGGTTCAATACTTTGGTGGTATTGTCCCTGGCCTCTCTGGTCGGGACAAAGCCCACTTTATCCAGGTGTACAAGACCAGGGAGATACCTTTGAATTCTTGTGGCAATCACTTTCGTAAACAGTTTGATGTCAGTGTTTAGCAGTGAAATAGGGCGATAGCTGCCGCATTGGCTAGGATCCTTTTTTTTTTTTTTTTTCTCAATCAAGAAATATTTATTAGAGAATAAACAAGTCATATATTAGACATATTTGTGACAGGATATTAATTCTGACAAAGCAAATAAACACAATAACTGTATATGTCAGCGTACACTAGAACATGGCATGAACTGACAAGGCATTAATCATGCAATTCAAAACGCATATTGAGCAGACATGAATATAAGAAAAAGAGATGTGGAAGGGGGGGGGGGGGGGGGTAGGGGAGAGAAGGGGAGGGAATAGAGAGGTGAGGGAGGGGGTGGGGTAAGGGTGGAAGGGGGGGGCATTGAGGGGGAAAGTCATCCAAACATATTTGGCATTAATGTTGCTCTTTACCCAGAATCTTGTACAATCAGGTGGTTAAAAGAGGCAAACAATGAGTTCGGTACAAACATGTGTAAGGCACAGAATAGGGTCATCGATACAGTGATTGGTATTCATCGGAGTATGTAAACAAGAACCATGGTTGCCACATATCGTTAAAGTTGGAGCTTCTTTCTTGCTTCATGGCTACTAATTCCTCCATTTTGAATATGTATGCAACTCTATCTAGCCAGTCTCTGATCCCAGGGGCTTGGGTCGATTTCCAATGGAGGGGAATGAGGGTTTTGGCAGCGTTCAATAAGTGTCTGGTAAGGGTTTTCTTGTATTTGCTAATTGGGAGATGATTTATGTGAAGTAGGCATGCGGCAGCATCCAATGTGATCATAGTTTCAGTTATGTGTCTTATCCATTTAGTCACATTTTGCCAGTAAGTACAAATCCCAGGACATTCCCACCATATATGTAAGAAGGATCCTACTTCTTTTTTGCAACGCCAGCAGATGTCTGAGATGCTATTGAACCATTTGTTGGCTCTTTGTGGTGTTATGTACCATTGTGTAAGTATCTTATAGGAGATCTCTTGGTGCCTAGTGCTCAAGGAGCATTTATGCGAGAGGATGCAAGCCTTCTCCCATTGTGAGTCATCTATGTCTATACCCAAGTCTCTCTCCCACCGTAGTTTATGCCCATATATTTCTGTTTGTGATGGCTGTATGAGCCAGGAATAGGCTAAAGAGGTAGTGTGTGGGACTTGTTCTCGTTTGTGGCATAAGCCTTCCATGGTAGTCATTGGACGGCTATATAGGGTGAGAGACCTGGTGTTAGCCAGAAAATTATGTAGTTGAAGATGGAACCAGCGGCCCGGGAAAGCCTCCCCGAACTCCGTCCGCATCTCATCATATGTTTTCACTTTGCTCCCAGAAATACAGTCAGAGGCTAGGAGGTTTAAGTCACCTCCGCCTTGAGTACCTGGAGGGAAGTCGGGGTTGCCGAAGATGGGGGTGAGGGGGCCCGGTGTTGTTGCTAGATCATATTTTGTGGCGATTTTGTGCCATATTTTGAGTGTATTTGCGATTAGGGGATGTTTCATGGAAGTAGGTACCATAGTATGTGTGGCCCAAGGTGCGAATAAGGTGTGGTGTGGTGCCATTTTCCTTTCTAATTCCACCCAGTCTTTGTCTTTACCGTGGCAATGCCAGTCTATTATTCTGGTGATATGAGATGCCTGGTTGTACTTCTTATAATCTGGGAGACCTATTCCGCCTTTGCCTTTGGGTAAGGTAAGGAGTCTAAAATTAATTCTGGGGTGTTTGTCAGCCCATAGGAATTTTCTTTGAAGTCTAATTAGTTTGGTAAAAAATGATTCCGGTATGTGTATTGGAAGGGCATTAAAGATGTAAAGAAGTCTGGGGAGGATTGTCATTTTCAGGATCGATGCTCTCCCGAACCATGAGAATAATTTTGGGGACCATTTTTGGAGGTCAATGGAGATTGATCGGAGTAATGGAGAGTAGTTAGCTTGGAAGAGTGCGTCTATGGTTTTTGTCAGGTGGATCCCTAAATATTTAAGGGAGGAGGGGACCCAATGGAAAGGATGGTTAGATTTTATATGGTCGACCTGGTCTTGTGTTAGGGTCAGATTCAGGGCTTCAGATTTGGATTTGTTTATTTTGACGTTTTTTTTTTAATCAAAAGTTGGTTTTTATTGTTACGTCAAAATCATACAGTACAGGTAGGATGTATACAAACATTGTGAAGAAATATTCACGAGGGTACAGAGAAAAAATGATCATAAACATACTCGCTACATAATATGATGGTCATTGATTTATAACTACCCCTCTCTCTCTTCGATGGGATTGATCTATACATATTATATCTATGACAGGCCTGTATCCTTGGGACTAGTTTCTTAGTAACAGCCCCTATATCCATTGCATCAGGAGTATATAACAACCATAGAAAAGGAGAAAAAAAATATAAAAATAAATATAAAATTGAAAGATTCCTTTGTACTTAAAGCGGATGTGCCATGGGAACAAAATATTAAAAGTCAGCAGCTACAAATACTGCAGCTGCTGACTTTTAATAATAGGACACTTACCTGTCCTGGAGTCCAGCGCCGATCGCAGCAGAGCACGAGCGATCGCTCGTCACTCTGCTGCTCCCCCCGCCATCCACGCTGAGGGAACCAGGAAGTGAAGCGCTGCGGCTTCACTGCCCGGTTCCCTACGGCGCATGCGCGAGTCGCGCTGCGCCCGCCGATTGGCTCACACGCTGTGTGCTGGGAGCCGAGTGTTCCCAGCACACAACGGGCGACAGACGGGATGTGACGGAATGCCCGTCTTTCGCCCGTATCGTGTGGCCGGAAGTGGGTGCAAATACCTGTCTTTAGACAGGTGTCTGCACCCCCCTCCCCCCTGAAAGGTGTCAAAAGTGACACCGGAGGGGGGGAGGGTTCCGATCAGCGGGACTCCACTTTAGGGTGGAGGACCGCTTTAACATATAAACATGTGAACTTTCACCTTAAGCTTTTTCTGCCTCTCCACACCCAGTCATACTATCATCTTCAAGTAAGTCCACGTCTACCCCAACATCAAACTCTCTACCTATTTTCGTTTAGCAGCAAATTAACCCTGTAGTAGTCTCTCCATAATCAGTTCGCTAGGTCCCAGCCCTGGCACATCCAACCAGGGTTGCCACATTGAATATCATTTTTTAAGGGCATTTCTATGTTGGTATGTGATCTTTTCTCTTATCAGAGAACTATTTACTATTTTAACCCATTGTCCCTCCGATGGTATCCTGGGGGTGATCCAATGTCGAGCTATGGCCTTTCGTGCCGCATAAAGCAACCGCAATACCGCAGTGTGTCCGTTAGGGGATAGTGTTGGTATCTCAAGGGCTCCCAGTAAGCAGATCACTGGGTCATGAGGCAACGAAAAGTCATACGCCTGAGATATAGTGTCAATAACACCTGAAAAGCTTGGGGCACTTCCATAACATATGTAACAAATCTCCTTCTTGTGTATTGCACTTGGGGCATATGGGAGAATCCCGCACGCCCCATTTGTGTAATCGAGCAGGGGTTCTGTATACTCTGTGTAGCAAAAATAAGTGTGATAGTCTATGTTGTGCGGACACCAAGACCAACGGAGCTGAGGTCAGGCACAACTCCCAGGTGTCTCCATCAATGGGGCCCAAGTCAGTGACCCACCCCCTTTTACATGGTAGCGTAGACGCGTCATGGGTAGTATTCAGCAACCTGGAGTAAACTTGGGATATCATGCCTTTCTTGTCCTTATTAAAAAGTACATCATTATGTAGAGGGTGTTGAACTAGTGACATGGGAGAAAGTCTGACTTCCCTCTGAATAGCATGTCTTAATTGGAGGTACCTATAGAACTGTGTTCCGTCTAGTCCAAACTCTTCCCGTAAATTAATAAAGGATTTGAGGGTCTGGCCCACAAACAATTGTGCAATATACCGGATTCCTATATTGGCCCAGGTCCCAAAACCCTCCAGTTTGAAAATTTCCCTGAAGTAGGAGTTTTTCCAGATTGGGGTAAATGAGCATACCCCCCTGACACTTAGACTAGATCGAATGTATTTCCACAGGGTATTAAGTAACACTACCGTGGGCAGAGTCTGATCTAAATGTGTGAATCCTGCCTCTAGGTGGGAAACCGCTGGGAGCATTGACTCTGAAGGAATCAGTGGGGCTCGTACAGGGTCTCCTGAGTCTACCTCCCCCCAATGTCCCAAATGTTGAATTTGAGATGCTATGAAATAGTGGCGGGCATGAGGGACGGCCAGGCCACCTTGGTCTTTGGCTAACTGTAATGTTGTAAGTTTTATGCGTGCTACCTTTCCCCCCCAGATCAGATCTCTAAACTGTGCATCAATCTGGGCGAACCATTTATGTGAGATCCAAACTGGAGCATTGTGGAAAACATACAGGAGCTAAGGGGCCCACACCATTTTTACCAGGTTTGCTCTGCCCGCTACTGACAACGGGAGTTTCTTCCAGGCTGTACTTTTTTGTCTAAATTTAAGGCGTAAGGGAGCTAGGTTAAGAGAAAGATATTGGGCAGGTTCTGGTGTGATCTGTATGCCCAAATATTTGAATTCGTTTACCACTAAAATGTCTCTAGCGCAGTCAGGTAGTCGGTCAGTCAGGGGGTCTAGAGGCATGAGCACTGATTTGTTCCAGTTGATACTGAACCCTGATAGTTCTCCAAAGTCTGCGATCAATGCCATCACATTCTTCAGAGAGTTCTGGGTATCTCCCAAATATATTAGCGTGTCGTCTGCAAACAACGAGATGATATCTCGTCTATTTCCTCTAATGAATCCTATAATGTTAGGCGAAGATCTCATGTGTATAGCTAAGGGTTCAAGAGCTAGGGCAAACAGCAGGGGTGACAAAGGGCACCCCTGCCGTGTGCCCCTGAAGAGTCGGAACGAGTCAGACACCTCTCCATTAATCCTCATTCTTGCTGTTGGGGAACTATATAGCAATCTCACCCATTTTAAAAAAGATGGACCTACCCCAAATCTACTCAATGTCTCCCAGAGATATGGCCATTCAACACTATCAAATGCCTTTGAGGCATCAAGGGAAAATATAGCTCTATTGCCTGGGTTATCTACCGGGATTTGTATGTTTAGGAATAATCTTCGTAGATTCTGTGCTGTGGATCTGGCTGGAATGAAGCCGGACTGGTCCCTATGAACTATAAGGTGAATGCATTTAGAGAGCCTAGTGGCCAGGACTCTAGCCAAAAGTTTGATATCGAATGTCAGTAAGGAGATGGGCCTATATGAGTCCGGGGAAAGGGGGTCCTTCCCCGGCTTCAGCAGGACCACAATCAAGGCCTCATTCATGGACGGTGGCAGTACTCCCGTTTCAAATGCTGCGTTATACGTTTTCAATAGGATGGGGATAATCTGGTCAGAGTATCTGCTATATACCTCCGAGGGAAGTCCGTCGGCTCCTGGCGCCCGCCCATTATGTGCCTGCGCCAGTGCCTCTAGAAGTTCCTCACTGGTGATGGGAGCATTAAGCAAGACAACCTCAGACCTAGGGAGCTGTGGTAATTGGCACTTATCCAGGAATAAGCTCAACTGTTCCGGGGTGGGATTGACCTTCGATGAGTACACACTTTGGAAGAACTCTCTGAAACAATTTGTAATAGAACGTGTGGAGTGGCACAGCATTCCCCCTGCATCAGCAATAGCTGCGATGTGGGAGGAAGGCTGCTGTGATCTGGCCAACATCGCCAGTAAGTGACCTGTGTTCTCACCTTCCTCAAAATGTTTCTGTTGCAGAAAGAACCTCCTGTTTTCGGCCAGTTGAAACGAGAGATCCTTGAGCAAGGTCTGGGAAGCTAACCATTTTCTTTTAAAATCGTCATTAAAGGGGTCTGCAATATAGTCTATTTCTGCACTTCCTGCATCTTTTAGTACCCTCTTCTCCCATTCTTTAGTGTCGGTTTTGATGTGGTTAATAGTTCTAATTAATTGTCCTCTAAAAAAGGCTTTAGCCGCATCCCACACAATGTGAATATCTGCTGTGTTCAAGTTTACCTGGAAGAATTCCGTAAGGAGTGGTGCGATTGGATCTGGCTCTGGAAAGAGCGATAACCAAAACGGGTTAAGTTTCCAGAGACTTCTGTCTCTTATCTCCCCCAACCCTAAATCTATTGTGAACGGAGAGTGGTCGGAGGTGTGTCTCGGGTGGTATTCTGAGTCCCTCACCTTAGGAAGCAGAAGACCATTGCCAAAACCCATGTCAATTCTGGATAACCCACCCACTGAGGCTGACCTGCATGAGTATGTTTTGGACTCAGGGTTGCGCATCCTCCAGATGTCAGTCAGACCTAGTTCGCCCATCAGTCGTGCGAAAGGGGTGGGGCCCCTCCTACCCGCCTCCTCCATACCCATGGTGTGCCTAAGTCTGTCCAGACCGTAATCCATCAAGTTATTAAAGTCTCCTAGGACCATAACTGGGATACCAGGGAGGCTGGATATAAAATTAGCTAGTGTTTTCAGTATAGTAGAGGAGAACGGAGGGGGGATATACATTCCTGCCAACACACATCTAACTCCATAAAAAGAACCGTACAAAAAGACATATCTACCCTCTGGGTCTATTTTGGTATCTATACACGTGAATTGGGATCCTCTACGGATCAGGACACTCACTCCCCTCGAGTAAACCGTGTGGGTCGAATGGTATTGGTAGCAAAATAGCCTACTCGCCAGTTTTGGGGTAGAACCCGAGGGGAAGTGAGTCTCCTGTAAGCATATCACCTCCGCACCTATTCTCTTAATAGTGCGTAGCACTTCTATACGTTTAACAGAGCTATTAAGACCCCGCACATTCCAAGACAGGTATCTAACAACATTCGACATGGCTTGCAGGTTTGGGTAACATCAGGAGAATATGTTCAAGATCAGCATACGCGTAGAGCATTGGAACAAAGTTATGGAGCATACTGACATCAAGTCGCACATTAAAGACTAAAATTGCATTATAGTAGCAGGGCAGGCAGTCAGTAGGTAGAAAGCATCCTGGGTCATGGTTAAGGTGGTAGCTGGTCAGAGATGACTGGGACAAAGACAGAAAAAAAAAATCATGAAGAGAAAAACAAAACAAATAGATGGTTTCAGTGTGCATGGTGTGGAGAGGCCTCCACTCAACTGAGTCATATAAGGTGCAGTCAGGCTGACTGTCAACACTCAGATATTAGGCTGGCAAGGGCCAATAACAACCCTCTCGGGGGCAACAGTGGAAGCAACCAAACAGTCCTGGAGCTTCTCAACAGCTAAACATTGGGCCTTAGCAAGCCAAGCGAACAGTCATCGCCTATCTATAGGCATCCTAGAACAAAAGCAAGTGTGTATGTATGCTACACCAGATCCATAATCTGAGCCATCTCAGTCCGCTGGCCGTCTCCCTCTGGCTTCTTTGATTGCCTGCTCTTCACGGTCCAGCCACTGTGCTGCATTGGCGGGGGAATCAAAAAATTGAACTGAGCCAAAGACTTCCACTCTTAAGCGGGCTGGGTACAACATGGCATATTTTAAATCAAGAGCTCTTAGGCGACGTTTTACATCAATGAACTTGCTTCTTTTCTTTTGTAGTTCCGCAGAAAAATCCGGAAATAAAGAAACCCTAGTATTGTCAAGCTTCAGGGCCGTCGGGTTAATTCTGGCATTGTATAGCGTGGCATCTCTATCCCTGTAGTGCAGGAATTTAAATAAAAAAGGTCTTGGTGGTGCTCCTGGCTGCGGGGGTCTGGAGGGAACTCTGTGAGCACGTTCCACAGTGAACATAGGGGAAAATGCCTCCCGCCCGAACGCTTCGATCAGCCATTTCTCAATGAACTCCACAGGATTTTTCCCTTCTATCTTTTTCGGGAGGCCTATAGCCCTCACATTATTCCTCCTCATCCTGTTCTCTAATTCCTCCAAACGGGCAGAATGTTGATCTACCAGATGATTGTTATAGGCAAGGTCTCTCTGCATGGGCCCCATGTCATCTTCTATGGTGCTCACCCATTCCTCCAAAGCGGAGGTTCTTTCCCTGATTTTTTGGGCATCTTGCCTGAGGAATGAGATTTCAGACTTCATCCCTTTCACCTCTGTGGTTAATGCTGCTAGGGACACATTGCATGATGTTACTGCGGTGAATATGTCTCTTAGTGTGGGTTCCCCTTCAACTACAGGGCTCTCCCGGCCCTGTGGCCTAGTTGGAGCCTGGTTTGGAGTACTCACTGTGTCCCACGTGAGTCCGGCCTGAACCGCTTCTTCCAGGGGGACAGTATCGTCCGTTTCCGACCCACCGCCTGCCGAATCATCCGGAGAGCTGGAGGATGCCACAGGTTCTGTTAGCAGTGGCTGGGAGAACAGTTTCTCAGCCGCCTCGCGGTGCTTCTCTTTCGCGCTGCGGCCTGCATGCGCGCCATGTTGAGCCATCATTTCCGCTGGCTTGTTCACTAGTTGGCATCTGCTGTGTGACATCGTGGGACGATTTCGCCGGGAGAGGTAAGTATTTGTTCCTCGGGTGCTGAGGATTCCTCCGGTGTGCTCAGGGATAAGCAAGGTTGCCTTTTACAGGATAGTAGCAAGGATTTTCGGCGGAGCTCGCTTAGGTTGCGTTCGGCTACATCCGCTGCCTGGCCACGCCCCCTTATTTTGAAGTTTGAGATGTACCCGAATGTTTCAAATAATTTTTGTAGATTGGGGATGGAGAAGAAGGGTTTTGAAAGAAAAAATAGGAGATCATCCGCATAAGCGGCTACTTTGTATTCAGTCCCGCCCACTCTAAAGCCTCTCACATCTCTAGATAGTTTGACCGCTCTGATCAGAGGTTCTAGTGAGATGATAAAAAGTATGGGGAAGAGGGGGCAGCCCTGACGGGTCCCATTTCGTATGTTTATTGGCTTGTATAGGGTATTGTTAACTTTAATTCTTGCTTGTGGGTTTTGGTATAGGGCTGCCAGCCAAGACAACATGCCCTCCCCTAGCCCAATATGGGAGCAGGTAGAAAACATGTATTCCCATGAAATTCTATCGAAAGCCTTTTCGGCGTCGGTGGAGAGTAACATCCCTTTTGTCTTAGAGGTTTGTGCAGAGTAAATCAGATTAAGTTTTTTCGTGATGTTGTCACGGGCTTCTCTTCCGGGCATGAAGCCCACCTGTTCGGGGCCTATGATTTTGTTGAGGAGAGGTTTTAATCTGTTGGCCAGGATTTTTGCCAGGAGTTTTAAGTCTATGTTTAATAATGATATGGGCCTAAAGTTGGCGCATTCCGAGTGGTCCTTGTTTGGTTTGGGGATTACCTCAATGTGGGCTAATAGGAAGGATTTAGATTCATGTTTGGTTTTTGCTAAATGGTTATAGGCGGACATAAGAGGCTTGCAAAGGATATTAGTGTAGGTCTTATAGTACTGGGAGGTGAAGCCGTCGGGGCCTGGACTCTTCCCGGCTTTCAGGTCTAATATAGCTGCCTGAATCTCTGACAAATGTACACTACCCAAATCTCTCTGGGATATAAAAATCATGTCGAGTCGGGAGTATCTCTTGTGGGGGGCTGAGTAAAAGGTGAAATCTTTTCCTGAGGGGTGCATTGCTCTCCAAGTGTCTACGAGTGTGAGGGATTGCAGTAAAATCTTGATACGCTTTAGTATCTTGTAGGATATATGGGTGTATCCGTTTGAGGTATCTTTCAGTGGGGAGAGGGGGATATTGAAATCACCTCCCAATATGATACAGCCCTCTGCAAACCATTTAAGCTCATCTATTATTTTGCGACAGAATGTAATGTGTGCCGAGTTGGGGAAGTACACGTTGGCTAGAGTGACGGGGGAGCCTCCCCATGTGCCTTTCAGAAATAGATATCTGCCTTCTGGGTCGGATATCTGGTTTTGTAGTATAAAGGGTGTGTCTTTTTTAAGTAAGATTGATACTCCTTTGGTTTTGGCCAGTGGGTTGGTGGCATGGAAGGCTGTCGTGAAAAGATTGTCCGTAATTTTGGGTATATTTTGGCCCTTGAAGTGGGTTTCCTGCAAAAAGACAATGGAGGGGCCGGACTTTTTCAGTTCCCTGAGCATCTTTGTCCTTTTTTCGGAAATGTTCAGTCCATTGACATTATGTGAAACCAGAGAGGGTGACTTTCCTAGGAAGGCGTATGCCATTTTGTCCTTTTGAGTGGGGTTAGGTGTAAGAGGTGGAGGGGAGATACAGGGCGGGAAGGGGAGGGGGGGGGGGAGAAGGAGAGAAAGGAGGGGATAGAAAAAAAGAAAACGTTTAATGGAGAGTACGAAGGTTGAGGGAGGGTGAGTTATACTCAAATACACACCCAGACGGGTGGTGAGTTAGGTAGTTTCTTATATAATAAGAACTATATTGTACTCTTGGGGGTAAGTGGGAGGTGCGAGCGTGGATCGTTTTTGCAGCCCGTCAGGGTTCAGTACACAATCAATGTATATGTGTATAAGCTATTAGTGAACTTATTCTATATCTATTTGTTTGTGGGTGATATAGGGCCGCGGGACCTAAGAGGTATGATTAGGCATGTAAATTTTTAGTCTAAGCTGAGGCCGGTAAATGGGAGGAAAAGTAGGTGTTGGGGTATCTTGGTGGGGAGCCTGAGTTGATGTGTGGTGGTGTTATGTCGGTAGTGTAACCATGTGATGAGGATGTGTATAATGTATACGTTGTCAGATCTAGCTTAGTCCATGTTAGGGTCAGGGCTATGGTGGACCCAAGAGTTGTCTAGTGAGGTCTGACATTCTGAGTAACTAAACAACAAAATACTTTACAACATAATAGTGCCAAAAGCAGCTTGTAACATATATATAAAAAAAAAGGAAAAATACAAATAACAAGAACTGGAGCGGCAGCTTCCTCATATATCTTAAAAATGCATATATGAACCCATTTGTGTATGTGGCGTATATTTAAGCTGCCAAAATCGCGACACTGTAAGGGTGTCGGATATATCACGTGGGTAGGTAGCTATAAAGTCTGAACTTCGTGGAGAGACCCCTGTGGAATAGAAAATTAAAAAAAAAAAAAAAAAAAAGGAGGAAGGGGGGACGGGGGGGGGGGGGGGTTCTACTTAGCCTTATCCAAGGCACAGGGTATGTTTCCAAGGCGGCAGGTTGGTGCCAGGCCTCTAGTCCGTTATGCAGTTGATGAGTAAATAATGGATCAGTGTAGCTCTGCTGCATCAGTCAGGAGTGTATAGATCCCCAAAAAAGAAAAAATTGAATAAAGGAAAAAACATAAAGAAACAAAAAAAAAGGGGGGAGGGGTATTGTAGTACTCACTATCACCTCGTTTCAGGGTATGCTGGGATCCCCGAGATCACTGTGTGCAACCAATGAAGCGTGTTGATTGGCCTGACCCGTGGGGTTGTCACTCTGAGATCCCAACTGTGGATGTTCAAGTTGCATTTAAACGGTGTCAGGTCCTGCGTGCAGAAATAAACTTTTGGGTGGAGCAGATCTGTGGGGAGGAAAAAAGTTAGACAACTGGCGTATGAAGTTCAGCTGCTCGATGTGGTTGTTCAATGTTCGTCATAATCTGGGCTTTTCCCCTGCAAAATCTATCCCTCGGTTGCAAGGAGTATTAACTCAGATTCACTGGAAGCTTTTCGGTGTATAGCCCCATCTAGTGGAAGGACAACTGAACTGCAGCATTCTCCTTGGTGAGATGTAGGTAAAAGTACTTCACTGGAGGCGAATAATAAAAAGCCAAAGAAAGAATGAAGGGCATTGTATGCAAGAAGGGGAAGAGGTTAACAGCAACTTTATGCGGACCTAGCATGTTGTGTTTATCTTGCATGTGTAGACATCTGTCTTTTCAATTGGTAGCTTCTTGTGGATGTATCTGGTACATTCAGGAATGGGTAAGTGTCTGGTATCATACGTACCACATGGCATCTTCTAGGTGCTTCACATACGGTGGGCATCCTTCATTCTGGGACTCTTAGAGCTCTTTGATGGTGCAGGCGAGTCATTATATCTTCTGTTCTTGTTGCCTCACTGGTTCCTTTGTTGGAGTGGGGAGAAAAGGGACGGTGGGCCCGGCGAATGTTGGGGATTATTGATGAGTGGTGGCAGAAGAAATTTGGCATACCAGTCAGGTAATTCAACAGGTGCAATCTGTATGGCGTCGAAAAATTTCATAAGGTCCTCCGGGACTCTGAGCAGATGTTGTTTGCTCATGTAGTTAGCCTGGAGTGCAAAAGGGAACTTCCACCTGTAATTAATTCCTTTCTCTCTAAGAACGGCAAGGAGGGGTTTTAATGCTCTTCTGTTCTTAAGTGTGATCGGGGAGAGGTCCTGGAATATTTGGATCGTAGCACCCCCGTGTTGAATTTGGTCTGCGGTTCTTGCTTTTTGCAATATATCCTCCTTTAGACCAAAATTCGGCAGGCAGCAAATAATATCCCTGGGTGGGTTGTCATCCGGAGCCTTAGGCCTGAGCGCCCGGTGCGCTCTGTCAAATTCGATAGGGGACTGTTCAGGCCTGTCTAGTAGGGAGTTAAAGATGGCGGATAGAGTAGGCCTCACATTCTCTGGGGGTACTGTTTCTGGGACCCCCCTCACCCTAATGTTGTGCCTGCGTCCCCTATTGTCTAGGTCCTCGATTTGCCTGTTCATGTCGATCAGGTGTTGTGAATGGTTAGCAGAGATGTCGTCTAGCCTGAGCAGGGCCCTGTTCCTTCGTTTCCCAGCGCGTTCTGTTACTGCCATCTGCTCAGACAGTCTCAGCAGTTCCGTTTTAATTTCTGTGATAGCTAGGGAGAATGAATTTTTAATATCAGCTGCTATATCAGTCATTGCAGCGTAAGTAAGGGGTATGTCTGCTCGGTCGGTACCTTTGGTGGAGTCCTCAGACGCTGGAAGGGAGAGTTCGTCGTCTTCCACGTCCTCCTCCATGTTCAGTCTGAGCGGCGGCGCCATCTTGGAGGCCTTGCTGCCGCCGCTATAGAAGAATTTGCTGAGGTTGGTGGGGGTAGTTTTCCGTTTGGTGTTGCCCAGGGATCTCAGGGAACGGTTGTGAGTACTCTTCCTCAGCTGGGAGGACATAATCTTCTATTTTTGGCCCGTTTTCAGCTCTCAGGTCCCGCGGGATGACGGAGCTCCTCTACACTGCTTCCATCCTCGCTGCGCGCCAAGCCACGCCTCTCTAGGATCCTTACCTTCTTTATGGATCACCGCTATCTGCGCCTGCAGGGTGGATATGTGGAACGTGCCCTCTGTCCCCAAAGTATTGAACAGGCTCACCAGGTGGTTCCCCAGAGATGGTAGCAGGGTCTTATAGTATGTGGCTGTAAGGCTGTCTGGGCCCGGGGCCTTGCCAGGTTTAAAGGATTTTAGTGCCGCCTGGATCTCTGATAAGGTGATTGGCTCTTCTAACCCCTCTCTCATTTCTGTCGTTAGGGTCGGCATGCTGGAGGTATTCAGATATTCAGTCGTCTGGTCCGAGTCAAGGTTTGGATGTGGGGAGGGAAGATTGTATAGGTTAGTATAGAAGTTTTTAAATTCCTGGGAGATCTGTTGGGGGATCTAGTATCTCCATGAGACCAGGGGACCCTAGCCAAAAGAAGTATGGAAACCCCCCTAGATTTTGCTGCCGTATAATTTGAATGGTATACCGTGGGATAGTGCCTATTTTTCAGCATGGGTATATTTTCGTCTCTAAAGTGCGTCTCCTGTAGCAGAACTACATCCGTGCCTAAGCGGTGCATATCATTCAGGAGCATTCTCCTCTTTTCTGGGATGTTCAACCCTTTGGCGTTCAGTGATACCACAGTTAACTTGTCCATGCCCACGAACTAGGGAAGGGTGTGCCCCTTTGGGCCAAAGAGGTAGGAAGGTATAGGGGAGGGGTCAGTCCTCTCAAATATGGGGGACCGAGCGGGAAAGAGATGACAGGGTGATGAGAGGGGTAGGGAAAAGTAGAACACAGGTTAGGAGGCCACCAACAGAGTGTGTGGCAGGAGATGAAGAATCTAGTTTAGCCTAAACAGCCTAAACAGCTAAAGCGCTCTCCAGTTATGAACTGGGAACCGAGCGCAGGCCTAAGTGGGTAGGTGGGTAGACAGGACCAGCAAAGCGAGCTCTGTGGCCGTAGATGACGATGGGGCCCATGTTGGCATTGCAATCTAAGTCAGCGAACACCCAAAATGTAATATAGCATCGGATAAATCAGAACATAAAAAGAACCAAGCAAATCAGATTAGCATAGCATCATATGGTACATTCAAACCAGCAGAGTACTCCAGTGCTTTCCTCAACTTAAAGTGAAGGTAATCCCTGAATGGAGGAGAGTCCTCTGCTAAACTCTATGCATGTAGCTACGCCATCTTCCCCCCTTCCCCAATGAACCCCCCCTCCTCTCAGCCAAGCCATAACCATTAATACATAGGGAGCCAACCGGGCTGCTCCTTCTGGATGAGAGACCCCCCCCCCCACAGCTCACAGAGCAACTGCTCAACATTCCCACACCATGTATCAGAATGTACCCCAGATCAATGGCACCATCCCACCACCCCATATGTGCCTCTCAACCACCCCCCGCATGTCCCATGTCCAGGCTACCGGTGTCTCAAATGTCCTTTCAGCAGACCTGGGGGACCCTTCGTCACCCCCCCTCCATCCCGGGTAGCGGCCTTAGATGGTGACGAGAAAGGAGCGGGGGGGCGTCAACATGACCCGTGTCAAGTAGGAGCAGGTCACAGCGTGACCAAAAGCAGGATGGAAGTTCGGAGAAGCTCCGGCATGGCGGGTGGTGACATGAGGGTGTGGGATTTCTTCACCTCGGCAGGGGAGCGCCAACTTCAAACAGGCCAAGTGACTTATGCAGCCTGGGCAGTCACAGGTGGCCAACAGGGGCTGGTTGCCTTCCCCCACCCCCCGCACAATATTAAACAACTGGTATGGGTTCTAGATGGGGACATGTCCGGGCCAAAACAGTACCTATGGGCGCTCCCCTTATCCCAGGGCTAACGTGGTGTGGGGGGAGAAAATAAACCGGGCACTGGCCGGGGCAGGGCTGCTAACACACAGGCTCAGGGAGAAGGGAGACGAGCGGCGGATCATTGCTCAGGGTCTACTCACGCTATCCATGAGGTACTTCTCCCGATGGCGCTCGTTGCCATCTTTTGCTGTGTTGTTGTTGGCGCGGCTGTGCAGTGGCCCTGTAGTTGGAAGGCCCCGATCTCCCAATCGTGCGTGGTAGGATCTGTAGCCAATCTGGTACCGACACCGGCTCCGCTCCCAGGAATCGGAATAGGCCAGGCAGGTCCGTTGGGGTCATCAGGGTGTAGGCCGTCCCGTCCTTCCTGAAGGTGACCGAGAGAGGGTAACCCCATCTGTATGTGAAGTTGTGCTGCCACGCGAGATCCAAAGCGGGTCTTAGCATTGCTCTGCGACGGATTGTCGCCCTGGAGAGATCCGGTAAAATCATGACTCGGGCGCCATCCACCATCACCGCACCGTGTTTCAATGCACCCCGTACGATGCGCTCCTTCTGGGCATACCTCAGCAGTCTGCAGATCACGTTGTGGGGCCTGTCATGATCCGCCGCCCTGGGGCCCAGAGCGCGGTGCGCTCTGTCGATCTCGATCACCGCCAGCGGTTCCTCCAGCACCTCGCGGAATAGCTCCTGGAGCTTTCCATCCAGAGCCTCCATATCCACTGTTTTGGGTATCCCCTGGAGCCGTAGGTTGTTGCGGCAGCTCCGGTTTTCCACGTCTTCCAGGTGGAGCTGTAGGGCGATCGCCCTCTCCAGGCCTGACACCTGTTGCTCCAAGGCCGAGAATGATGTTTCGCCCGACGACACTCTTTCTGCCAGGGAGGATACCTCCGCCTTTACCTCCTGGAAGTCGCGGCGGTGAGTTTCTTCCAACTTCAGAATTAACGCCTCAATGTCCGACCGCGTGGGGAGGGCCTGAAGTAGGGCCCAAATCTCTTTCTCCCCCCCCGGGGAGGAGGATGGGGACTCCATGCCTAGGTCGGCAAGGTTCGGTGTTGCCCGAGATCCAGAAGGTAAGTCCGATTCAGCCGGGGAGAGGGTCCACTCACTCCGTTCCAGGGCCTCAGCCAGGACTTCATGCACCGCACCTCGTGGCGCCGCCGCTCTGGCTCCCAGTGATATCTGTGGCTGGAGCTTAAAATACCGGTGTAGATCACTGGTCGGTGTGTTAGATCTGGTCACCCGGGTGGTAGCTTTGATGCTACGCTTTTTGGCCGATTGCATGCCGAATTTAGTGCTGTTTTAGCCGGTATAGGGGAGGACAAGTTCGGGAGCTCAAAGAAGAAGCAGCTTCACACAGCCATGTCCAGGCCACGCCTCCTGCAAGTATTTTCATGTGGTGTACTGTGTCCTCTGCACAGTGTGCACCTAAAGCTATGTCAATAGATTTGCTGGTGTTCTCATATTAATTCCTACAGGCAGGTATCTGCTCATATTAATACCACAGGCAGGGGATCATTCTGCAAGTATTTTCATGTGGTGTACTGTGTCCTCTGCACAGTGTGCACCTAAAGCTACGTCAATAGATTTGCTGGTGTTCTCATATTAATACCACAGGCAGGGATCAGCAAGTATTGTCAGTATTTGTGCAGCTATATCTCCCTGCAGGCCATTAGTATGTCTGGAAGAACAACAAGGAGAGGCAGAGATTTGCAAGCCGATAAAAGAGGGGAAAGAAGGCTCTGCGTCTAGAGGCAACAGTGCTGCTGGTTGTGGACACGGTGCATCCTCATCAGCACGTGGCTGTGGGACACGCTCGTCCTTTTTTTCTGCAGCTGCCATGTTGAGCCGCAACATGCCGAAGACTTGGTAGAGTGGATGACCAAGCCTTCCTCATCCTCCTCATCCTCTCTCACCCAGGCTCAGGGTACTTTGTCTGGCAAATCAGCTGCCAACATGGCCTCTTCCCTCTGCTCAATGGCATCAGTCACTTCTTCCCTAGCCCCACCATGTCCTCCTGAGTAGTGTTGCTCACGAATATTCGCATTGCGAATATTCGACTCGAATATAGCATATTCGAGAAATCGCGCTATATTTCGAAATTCGCGGTGAATATTCGCAATTCCGAATATTCGATTTTTTACAATTTTTTTTTTGAATCAGATCACATCCTAGATATCTCCATCGACGTCTAAAAGCATTGCTGGTATCATTAGAGACCCTGGGCCGAGTAGCTGAAGCGTTCATTGAATTTTCCAGAAAGATCGCAATGCGATTATTCGGCAAACGCAATATCGCGCGATTATTTTCCTCGCCCCGATCTTCCGCATCAGAGCGATTTTTACAGTTTCATTTTTAAAACAGATCACATCCTAGTGATCTCCATAGACGTCTGAAAGCATTGCTGGTATGATTAGAGCCATTGGGCCGAGTAGCTGAAGCGATCATTTTATATTGCCGAATATTCGCAATGCGAATATTCGGCAATAGGAATATTGCGCGATTATTTGCTCCGCCCTTTTGCATCAGAGCCAATCAGAGTTCTCCTTCCACACTCGTCACAGGTTAGCAACCAATAGGAACCTGCCTGCATGGACATTATATAAGCTCACTCCCAGCACCATTTCATTGCAGATTCAGAAGCTGGCTATAGAGTGTGGAGGCTGTTTCTGTGTTCCTGGTTTCCTGTGTCTTTGTTCTTGATTGATTTAGATCATCACCAGCATTGCTATTTAGTGATTCCAGTGGATCTTTTCCAGTATATCAACTGCTTTTTTCAAAGCAATAGACCCAAGAGCTTTTTTCAAAGCTACGTTTTGTGCTGTTTTGTGCTGTTTTTTTCATTTGTGTTACTGTTTGATCCTGCAATCCTCCCTGTTCAGTTATATTTGCAAGAGATTTCAGAACACGTTTTGCTGAGCTTTATAAAAGAGCTTTTCTAAAAGCTAAGTTTTGTTCATCTTGTGTTACTGTCAGATCTTGCAGGTTCGCTGTTCAGTGATATTTGATAGGCATCTCAGTTCAAATTTTGTTTAGTTTTCCCTAAAGAGCTTTTATAAAAGCTAAGTTTTGTGTTCAGTTTAGTTAAATTTTGTGTAGTAAGTGTACACACTGTTAGTGTACATTTATTTCATCTAGCTTAGCTTAGTGTGTGTTTAGTGTCTGTGTTTTGTGTTTAAAAAAAAAAAAAAAAAAAAAAAGTTAGTGTTTGTTTAGTGCTTTTTTTTTTTTTCTTTAATTTTGTAGTCCTTGTCTGGTGTACTACTTTTCTTATAGTTTAGTAGCTGTCTGTGTACGTCTTTGTCTGCGTGCCTGTCTTGTAAAAAAAACACAAAAACACATTTTGTTCACATTTTCCCCCCCAATAAAGTTTAACCCCCCCACACACATATCAGCAATTATGAGCGGCATCCGTGGCCGTGGCAGTAGGGGTAGGGGAGTTACTCCCAGTGCTGGATCGCTGCCAGCACGGGGTACCTCTCGTGCCCCTACTAGTGGTAGAGGATCGGGTGCAAGGGGAGTACGCCTGATCCGGGAGTTCTTCCCATCGGGCAGCCGCCCGATATTGCCATCTCAGGCTCAAGTAGTGGTGGACTACATGGGGCACAGCAGTGCCACTGAGTCGTCGGTCCCGACTCACAGTAGTACCACCATTACACCGTTGCCTGTACTACCCCCCCCAGCCCCCAAGAGTCCAGCATCTTACTGTTCGACAGCGACAGTGATAGGGATCTCTTGGGGGAGGCCATGCATCAGGCAGACCTCCAGCTCTGTCCTGATGGTCAGGACCTTTTTGAAGGGATGGATGAGGAGGATGGGATACCTGCTGGCAGTATCCCAGAGACATCCCTTCAAACTGGTGCTGCTGTTTTGGTGCAGGAAACAGCAGCACCTAGTCAGACCCAGGCGTGGGTGAGGGGACAGCGGAGCCAGGCTAGAGGCTCCATGTCACGTGGTTCCCTCAGACCAACACATCTCAGCCCTTGGTCTGACATCTCTGGGGGCGAAGAGGGTGACCCATCATGGTTGCCATCTGACGCGTCGGCTCACTACGTCAGTGACGACGGGGAAGGTAGGCACCCTGGTGAAACGGTGCGCCAGGTCACCACCAGGGAGACCATCGTCAGGGTCTCCACTGGTGATGGCAGCAGGAGGTGTCAGGAGGAGGAGCAGCAGCAGCAGCAGCAGCAGCAGGCAGCTCCACCTGTGCGCACCGAATCCCAGCAGGTGCAAGTAAGCGTCACCCCATCTGACAGGAGGGCGGTGCTGAAGTCACCTGTCTGGAATTTCTTTACCCTGGTGGCAGACAACCCTACCGTGGCCATCTGCCGGATTTGTAAAGTGAGGGTGAAGAGAGGGAAGTGTTTGGCTCGGGTGGGTACCACAGCCCTGAACCAGCACCTGAGGATAAACCACTGGGCGTTGTATGAGGAGATGAAGCGTGGTGGTGGTAGCAGCGCCACCACCACAAGTGAGCAGGGTACAGCAGCCCCTGCCACATCTTCATCTGTTTCCAGCAGGTCATGCCCCCCCGCTCCCTCTAGTAGAGGTACTGGTACCGGCAGCCAGACCTCTACTTCCACAGCACCCTCCACGTCTGTGTCCCGCACTGCCGTCCGGCGCCAGGCGTCGATTTCAGACGCCTTTGACCGCACCACTCCCTTCCCCCCTGGAGACCGACGTGTGCGTTCCCTCAATGGGCTCCTGGCAAGGGTTATTGCCCAACATCTGCTGCCCTTCAACATAGTTGACAGCAACCCCTTCAGGCAGATGTTGGAGCAGGCCCAACCCCAATGGCGTGTCCCCAGCCGCCATTTCTTTGCCAGGACTGGTGTCCCTGCCCTACACCAGCACATTGTGCAGAATGTAACCCTGTCGCTGGATCACGCTGTCAGCGACAGGGTTCATCTGACAATGGATGGCTGGACCAGCAGGCATGGGCAGGGACGCTACATCAGCTTCACGGCCCATTGGGTTTCCCTCCGAGGCGTCGGTGAGGGATCGTCGGCAACCGATCTTGTGGTGCCGCCCCGGGGTGTCCAGGGGAGAACTGCTGGTCTCCCTCAAGCCACTGTCTCCGCAGCTGCTGAGCCTCCCAGCAAGCGCCCCCGTAGCTACTCAAGTGTGGGGCACGTGCGCTGTCAGGCCGTGCTCCAGCTTGTTAGTTTAGGGGACCGGAGACACACTGCAGAAGAAGTGCTGAAAGCACTTCAAGCTCAGGTCCAGAAGTGGCTGACACCCCGAAGGCTCCAGCCAGGTATGGTTGTCTGCGATAACGGCAGCAACCTACTCGCCGCCCTCCATGCTGGCAGTCTGACGCACGTGCCCTGTCTGGCACATGTCCTCAACCTGGTGGTGCAGAAGTTCCTGCGCACTTATCCAGGGTTGAGTGACATTGTGGCAAAGGCGCGTAGGATTGCCAGCCACTTCAGGCGCTCCCCAACCGCTACCGCGTCCCTGTCCAAATTGCAGCGGAAGTACAATCTGCCCCTTCACAGGCTGATTGTGGACAGTGTGACGCGGTGGAACTCCACCCTCCACATGCTGAAGAGGTTGTGGGAGCAGCAAAGGGCGGTGAGGGAGTACCTGATGGAACTAGGCACTCAGAGGGCTTCACCACAACTCCCTTTCATCGCCTCTGCGCAGTGGGGGCAGATAAACCAGGTCTGCCAAGTGTTGTCCTCCTTCGAGCAGGCGACCAAGATGGTCAGCAGTGAGCAAATTGGCCTCAATAGCGTGCTGCCAATACTGTTCATGCTGGAGAGGACACTAGATCGCCTGCTCGAGGCTGGGGAGAGTGCCTTGGTGGAGCAGGAGGAGTCAGCAATGCTCCACCGAGACCAGGGCCAGGACCAGGAGGAGGAGGAGGAGGAGGAGGATGATGATGAAGAGGAGGAGGAGGTGGTTGCTGGTGTCGTCCCGGAGTCAGGGCCTGGTCAGGAGGGAGAGCCGGTGTTGGGGGCACCGATAGTCCGGGGGTTGGGCATGTCTGAGTTTGACCAGCAGCGCCTCAGGGAAGAAGAGTCGCACCTCATTCACCTGGCCAGCATTGAGGAGTCACAGCGGGCTGTGCTCTTCCCCATGGCTGCCCACATGCTGAGATGCCTCAGGAGGGACCCCCGGGTTAAGACCATCAAGACGAGGGATGATTTCTGGATGGCCACCCTTTTGGATCCCAGGTGCAAGGGGAAACTGGAGCAGTTCATCCCAGCCAGCCGGAGGCAGCACCGGATGGAGGAACTGCAGGCAGCCATTGTCAGACGGTTGGAGCAGGCAACTCCCCGGCCTCCAGTTGTCCCCCCTCATCTCACCCAGCAGGTGGCTGCACCCAGCTGCAGCCGAGCAGGGGACCTAATGGAAGAGATGAGGATGTTCTTCCAAACCGAGCGACCCAGTACCACCACCAGCAGCAGCAGCAGCAGTCACCACCAGCGGCTGGCCCACATGGTGGCAGACTACATGGCGTCCGTCGGTGCTTCTGACAGTATGAGCACCGACGACCCCATGGAGTACTGGGTTGCCAGATTGGACACCTGCCGCGAGCTCGCTCAGTATGCGCTGGAGTTATTGTCTTGCCCCCCCTCCAGCGTACTATCTGAGCGGACATTCAGCGCGGCAGGTGGGGTGGTCACGGACAAGAGGACCCGTCTGTCCACAGACTCCGTGGACAGACTCACATTCATAAAGATGAATGAGTCCTGGATCGGCGGTGACTTTCTGGCACCCGTCGTCGGTTCAGGGCGCTGAAGGGTCCCTTGCCATGCATTCCCTGATGAAGCCCCGGACCTGATGTATTTACAGTGCTGAATATAACTATTTCAACATCAGAGAAAATCAATGTTAATATTTGGTACAGTAGGCTTTCTTTGCAATTACAGCGGTCAAACATTTCTTGTAGTTTTACACCAGCTTTGCACACACTGGAGGAGGGATTTTGGCCCACTCCTCCACACAGATCTTCTCTACATCAGTCATGTTTCTGGGCTATCGCTGAGAAACACGGAGTTTGAGCTCCCTCCAAAGATTCTCTATTGGGTTTAGGTCTGGAGACTGGCTAGGCCACGCCAGAACCTTGATATGCTCCTTACAGAGCCAATCCTTGGTTATCCTGGCTGTGTGCTTTGGGTCATTCTCATGTTGGAAGACCCAGCCTCGACCCATCTTCAAAGCTCTAACTCAGGGAAGGAGGTTGTTGCCCAAAATCTTGCAATACATGGCCCCGGTCATCCTCTCCTTAATACAGTACAGTCACCCTGTCCCATGTGCAGAAAAACACCACCAAAGCATGATGCTACCACCCCCATGCTTCACATTAGGGATGGCGTTCTTGGCATGGTACTCATCATTATTCTTCCTCCGAACACGGTTAGTGAAATTATGATCAAAAAATTATATTATAGTCTCATCTGACCACATGATTTTCTCCCATGACTCCTTTGGATCAGTCAAGACAATTATGTCAGCAGTTATTTCACACCCTATATACTCTTATTAAGACTGCTGTACATCATGGCAACTCCTGCCCATGTGATATGACTCTGTATCAACTACTACTGTTAATACTACTGCTGCTTCTGCTGCTGCTGCCCAGTCAAGACACCTATGTCAGCAGTTATTTGACACTCTATATACTCCTATTCCTACTGCTGTTCATCATGGCACCTCCTGCCCATGTGATATGACTCTGTATCAACTACTACTGTTAATACTACTGCTGCTTCTGCTGCTGCTGCCCAGTCAATACACCTATGTCAGCAGTTATTTGACACTCTATATACTCCTATTCCTACTGCTGTTCATGATGGCACCTCCTGCCCATGTGATATGACTCTGTATCAACTACTACTGTTAATACTACTGCTGCTTCTGTTGCTGCTGCCCAGTCAATACACCTATGTCAGCAGTTATTTGACACTCTATATACTCCTATTCCTACTGCTGTTCATCATGGCACCTCCTGCCCATGTGATATGACTCTGTATCAACTACTACTGTTAATACTACTGCTGCTTCTGCTGCTGCTGCCCAGTCAAGACACCTATGTCAGCAGTTATTTGACACTCTATATACTCCTATTCCTACTGCTGTTCATCATGGCACCTCCTGCCCATGTGATATGACTCTGTATCAACTACTACTGTTAATACTACTGCTGCTTCTGCTGCTGCTGTCCAGTCAATACACCTATGTCAGCAGTTATTTGACACTCTATATACTCCTATTCCTACTGCTGTTCATCATGGCACCTCCTGCCCATGTGATATGACTCTGTATCAACTACTACTGTTAATACTACTGCTGCTTCTGCTGCTGCTGCCCAGTCAAGACACCTATGTCAGCAGTTATTTGACACTCTATATACTCCTATTCCTACTGCTGTTCATGAAGGCACCTCCTGCCCATGTGATATGACTCTGTATCAACTACTACTGTTAATACTACTGCTGCTTCTGCTGCTGCTGCCCAGTCAAGACACCTATGTCAGCAGTTATTTGACACTCTATATACTCCTATTCCTACTGCTGTTCATGATGGCACCTCCTGCCCATGTGATATGACTCTGTATCAACTACTACTGTTAATACTACTGCTGCTTCTGTTGCTGCTGCCCAGTCAATACACCTATGTCAGCAGTTATTTGACACTCTATATACTCCTATTCCTACTGCTGTTCATCATGGCACCTCCTGCCCATGTGATATGACTCTGTATCAACTACTACTGTTAATACTACTGCTGCTTCTGCTGCTGCTGCCCAGTCAAGACACCTATGTCAGCAGTTATTTGACACTCTATATACTCCTATTCCTACTGCTGTTCATCATGGCACCTCCTGCCCATGTGATATGACTCTGTATCAACTACTACTGTTAATACTACTACTGCTGCTTCTGCTGCCCAGTCAAGACACCTATGTCAGCAGTTATTTCACACCCTATATACTCTTATTAAGACTGCTGTTCATCATGGCACCTCTTGCCCGAGTGATTTGACACTGTATTGTCAATGTCTACTACTACTATTACAGCTCAGTCAAGACACCTGTGTCCCAATTTTTTGGTACACTATTGACTACTATGACCACTACTGATGCTGTAAAGTATTCCCCAAGTGTTTTTATGCTATGTATTACTATTACCACTACTGCTTGTAAATCATGCCTGTGTGATACTTAGTGGGAATGCTTTAATAAGCATTCCTAGCATGGATACCCGTAAATGTATTAATCTTAATTAGTGTGAATGCTTTAATAAACATTTCCAGTATTGATATCCGTAAATTTAGTAATCTTATTATTCCTTAAGTTTTTTGGTTCTGCGTAACTTCGGCATACTTTCAGCTATTGAGACCATTCAACTGTAAAAATGTTCGTCTCGTTCAGCTAATGATGGGACTTCTTCAAGTTTTTTTCTACTTTTTACACTTTTATAAATTTTAAGCTTTTAGACCCTTTTTTTAAACATTGAAGTCAATGAGAACATCCTTTTCCCCTTTGAATTCACATGCCATGCCAAAAGTTTCAGCTACTTCATACTTTCACTTACAGACACTGAAAAAACTTTAAAGCGGTCACAAAATATTTAGCTATCCGGCTATGACTTTTCAGATCGTTATCGTTTACAATTTTTTGGTGAAAACGCAATTTACGTTTTGCGAATTTTTCACAAAAATGCAATAGGTTATAATGTAATCCTATGGAGGGGATTTAGAGTCTGTCATGTGACCTTAACATTGGAGATCTTTGTAATTAAAAATATCTTTACAAAAAGGGGAAACAAATTGGTCTCACGCCCACAAGATCTACTTTTCATACACAATTTTTATATCAAAACGTAGCTATGCTTGTCTGGTTTATGGCAATGTGACCAATTCTGCGATACGTATTTTAGTTTTAATTATTGGAGCAACAGCCAGAAATTATGTCTCATAGACTCTCATGTGAAATTATCTAAAAAATGTTGCTGCAGAACTCACAAAGACGCTCTTTTCTAAATCGCAGAAATGGCCACATTTTTAAGTTTATCTACATAAATTTCATATCGATGCGTTTACAAGGGCCGTGTATTTCAAACGGTGTAGTCGTTGTATCAATTGCATGTACGTTTGAGGATTTATTAAGCTTTGTTTGGAGGCTTAAATCATGTATTAGATCTGTGAATTAAAAGCGTTTGTAATGTTATTTCTTTCCATAAATAACTTTCCTGACCTCAGTGCAATATTCCTCCTCACTGACCTGGGGGGGAGGGGAAACCTATTGAGGGGGGAGTGGCGACCAGGAAGTCAGCATACTCTATACTTTGCAGATAGAGAAAGAAGCTGTGTGTCCTAAAGATAGTGTAGTGGTTATGGTGAATGTCTTTGGCAAGGGGCTCACCAATTAAGCTATTCAGCATTCCCACTCGCATTTTCCTCAGGAAATGCATTGTCTAGTTATATTATATTTTAATACTCCTGCTGCTGCCTCCATGCTGAGTAAAGCTTCATGACCTTTCTGGCACAGCGGATCCACCAACAGCCTCCGCTACAAGCTACCAGACCGGACTACCAGACCGGATCTAAACAGCAAGTGTAACTATAACAATGAACCTTATGTTAAACCCTGTTTTGCGGCATTTATACTGCAACCATTGGGCTGACTGCAAGAGCTCATCTGCATTCTCTCTCTTTCTTGCTCTCCCTCTCTCTCTCTTTGTATATATATATATATATATTGTTGCTTTTGTTATGTTCATTTTTCAACAGTTTATTTTGTGTTCGTCGTGTCTGTGTCGTGTGCTTTAGTTTGTCCTAGGTTAATGTTAAATAAAATAATAGTATAAAATGTTTTTGCTTATTATGAAGTTAAATGTGTTGATGTTGATTTGTTTGATGTGAAGTTAGATGTGTTGAAAAACCTACAACTCTATCTCAAAAAGAAATGAAACATTTCCAAAAAATAAGTTTTTTTAATACAAAAATAAATTTAAATATAGCTCTCAATCCGTTTCTGAATGCGGTGCATTTCCGCAATCTGACCCGATAGCTGCTGCTCTAGCAGAGCATTTTGTTGGTTGAGGTAGCTCATCTTCCGCTGGTTCTGAAGGATCTTCTGGTGCGTCTTTTCGATGAGTATATTTTGCCTCCTCAGATCTCTTGATGCTTTTAGGATATAATAAAAAAACATTTGGATTTCAAATAACGTTACCAAATAAATAAATATTTTTTTTTGCTTATTAATCAATCATTATCATGTGTATACACTTGTTATGTGTCTAACACATCCCGGGAGTGCAGAATTATTAGGCAAATGAGTATTTGGACCACATCATCCTCTTTATGCATGTTGTCTTACTCCAAGCTGTATAGGCTCGAAAGCCTACTACAGATTAGGCATATTAGGTAATGTACATCTCTGTAATGAGAAGGTGTGTGGTCTAATGACATCAACACTCTATATCAGGTGTGCATAATTATTAGTCAATTTCCTTTTCTTTGGCAAAATTGGCCAAAAGAAGGATTTGACAGACTCTGAAAAGTCCAAAATAGAGAGATATCTAGCAGAGGGATGCAGCACTCTTAAAGTTGCAAAGCTTCTGAAGCGTGATCATCAAACAAAAGAAGCGTGTGGAAAAACAAAGGTGCAAAATAACTGCCCATGAACTGAGAAAAGTTAAGCGTGCAGCTGCCAAGATGCCACTTGCCACAAGATTGGCCATATTTCAGAGCTGCAACATCACTGGGGTGCCCAAAAGCACAAGGTGTGCAATACCCAGAGACATGGCCAAGGTAAGAAAGGCTGAAAGACGATGACCACTGAACAAGACACACAAGCTGCAACGTCAAGACTGTGCCAATAAATATCTCAAGAAAGATTTTTCTAAGGTTTTATGGACTGCTGAAATGAGAGTGAGTCTTGATGGGCCAGATGGAAGAGCCCGTGGCTGGATTGGTAAAGGGCAGGGAGCTCCAGTCCAACTCAGACGCCAGCAAGGTGGTGGTGGAGTACTGGTTTGGGCTGGTATCATCAAAGATGAGCTTGTGGGGCCTTTTCGGATTGAGGATGGAGTCAAGCTCAACTCCCAGTCCTACTGCCAGATTATGGAAGAGACCTTCTTCAAGCAGTGGTACAGGAAAAAGTCACCATCCTTCAAGAAAAACATGATTTTCATGCAGGACAATGCTCCATCACACGTGTCAAAGTACTCCACAGCGTGGCTGGCAAGAAAGGGTATTAAATAAAAAAAAGTAATGACATGGCCTCCTTGTTCACCTGATCTGAACCCCATTGAGAACCTGTGGTCCATCATCAAATGTGGGATTTACAAGGAGGGAAAACAGTACACCTCTCTGAACAGTGTCTGGCAGGCTGTGGTTGCTGCTGCACGCAATGTTGATGGTGAACAGATCAAAACACTGACAGAATCCATGGATGTCAGGCTTTTGAGTGTCCTTGCAAAGAAAGGTGGCTATATTGGTCACTGATTTGTTTTTGTTTTGTTTTTAAATGTCAGAAATGTGTATTTGTGAATGTTGAGATGTTATATTGGTTTCACTGTTAAAAATAAATCATTGAAATGGCTATCTATTTATTTTTTGGTTAAGTTGCCTAATAATTCTGCACAGTAATAGTAGTCACCTGCACACACAGATATCCCCCGAAAATAACTAACACTAAAAACAAACTAAAAACTACTTCCAAAAAAATTCAGCTTTGATATTAATGAGTTTTTGGGGTTCATTGAGAACATGGTTGTTGTTCAATAATAAAATGAATCCTCAAAAAATACAACTTGCCTAATAATTATGCACTACCTGTATACTTCTAGCATCAATACCATATTATGGTTCTACAATCTGACAGGTGCGCTTTATATGTTGTCCATTTTTATATCTACATTTTGTTGTTGAAATGTTATTAATCATTGTGCACATATTTACCTTCCTGAATGAGGCTCACAGGACCGCTCTCTTCCTCCTGCTCTTCTGCTTGAGAAGTTGGGGTGGTGGGGGGGGGAAGCTCCTCAGCTTGCTCCTCAACAGGAGCTGGGGTTGGGGAGTGGGAGGGCCCTGGCTGCTCCTCCTCATCCATGTCCTCCTCTGCCGCATCCTCCTCTGCCGCATCCTCCTCCTCCTCCTCATCGGCCTGGCGCCTTCTGCGCTTGGCGCGGACAACTGGCATTGGAGCTCCTATAATAACACAATGTTCATATATTATAAAAATGTTTTCTAATGACGTATGCAAATTCTGTGTACTGTGCTGTATTGTATATGAATACAAATTGATTTATATAGACAGTTAACCAATGGGACAATGTTATATTAAAGGGTCGTGTGGGCACTACAGGGGACTGAGCGTGAGCTGGGATGCAACCATGTTAAAATGAGCTGTTTTTGTCTCCTTTGTTTTGTTCAGACCATCTCATGTTAAAAAAAGGGCCTGATGGAGCACACGGGATTACTATAACAACCCCACTCCTAACACAGGAATTTAGTGGTAATCTATATATATAAAACTCAACGTGTGTGTGTGCATAAATGTATGTATGTATGTATGTATGTATGTATGTATGTTCCAGCATCACGTACAAACGGCTAAAGATATTTATATGAAACTTGGCACACAGGTTACTTATATGTCAGCCACAAACATAGGATAGGTGGTTTAAACCTTACCCACCCCCACTTGCCATGGTCGGGGTTTTTCTTTAAAGTCCCATGCAAAGCAATGGGAAAATTATGTTCCCACATAACTTCTGTGTTCCTGTCTGCTGCCCCATGTCTTTTTTCAACAGTACTATGAATACCTTGGCCGGTGGTGATATATGTTAGCACAACATGGCATCTTGGTTAACAACATCTGACCTTACATGAATTACATATGACCTTACATAACTGTCACCAAAGGAGCTGCGGTGGCTCCACGCGATTGCCACTGCACTGACAACTGATTCACCTCTGCAGCTAGGGGTTCGGATCCCGCTCTCGGCTACCTGTGAATTGAGTTTGGTGGTCTCAGCCCCGCCCCTGGTGGGTGTGCTATGCGAGGTTGGGTTGGGAGGACCCCCTCACACCCGCCATTGCCAACCGGGGCATGGAGAAAGGTGGCAGATTGCCTCTGGGGGAGGCCTCCCAACTCCTGCAGGCCGGCTCCTCTCTCTTTCGAGTTCACGCACAAAATACACTTTTTTTAAAAAAAACATAACTGTCAACAATAACTTACCTGGATGATATTTAGCCCGAAGACGTCTGACATGAACCATTTGGCGCCTCTTCAGGTCAGACCACTTCTTAACAATGGCCTTGTGGTCATGTTGGCCGCCAAAGTCAGCGATTAGGGCGCTGACCACAGCCCTTTTCTGTGGCTGCCTCCGCAGCTCATCGTATCCTGTTTCCAGGAACTTCTGCAAGATGAAGAACAAAGTATATTGTAATACTTCTGTTGACAGCCTTATGGATATATGACGTAAATGTATGCTATTCAACAATTGGAAGCATTCTCGCCTTATTAATCAATGACAGGGGTAACATGAAAGATTTTATATCCTGCCATTTCGGTCGCCACCTTTTTTGCATAAATATAGCAGCCATTATCATTTGCATAATTATGAATATATTATTAACAACACAGGATACACGTATAGGGGAGATATGCGTTGCTAACTCTTTTCCCTGTCAGGAGCCTAACGCCCCGGGGGGTCAGAGACGGGACCTTTTTCGGAGGACCACTGACGTATGTAGCCGTCGCAGTTTTTTGTGATGTCACTCTTTAGGTGTGTGCACATTTTTCACTGCATCCGGGTGGAGTTTTTGGGTTGTGTTTTGCACGACACAGGCTTTTCAACAGGAAAAAAACAGCTGGAGGCAGAATGGTTGCAAAACACTACGTGTTTGTTACTTAACTCTGGGTTTCAAGACCAGTCCACCTCCAGCTGTTGCAAAACTACTACTCCCATCAGCCACGGTCTGTCAGTGCATGCTAAGAATTTTACTTTTGCTGCATCTAGGGTGCCACAGTTTAGAGACCCGTGCATAAAGGCCTGAAAAATGGGGGCCTGCAGAACTTACAATACTAGAAGTGCCAGCATTCCCAGGCATGCTGGAAGTTGTAGTTCTGCAACATCTAAAGGGCAATATGTATTCGAACGTCCTTGGGCCTTGAGGACACTGAAGTCAGGACGTTCGCATACGTCCTATGTCCAAAAATTTTTTAAATTCATTATGCTAAATAACAAGGAAAAGTGCCTAAATACACATTTGCCAACCAGGGTGTCTGCAGCTGTCCAGGCATGCTGGGACTTGTAGTTTTGTAAAAGCAGGAGACACATTTTTTGTGAAATACTAATATATGATCATATATACTAACTTTTAAACTAGACTAAAATGCTGGGCTGGGCTGGGACTTGTAGTTTTGTAAAAGCAGGAGACACATTTTTGGTTAAATACTAATATCTGATCATATATACTAACTTTTAAACTAGACTTAAATGCAGTTGAAGATGATGAAATAACAGTGGTCAAAATACTTACACAAATCAGCAACTTTTCCTCAGACTTAGTGAAATTGCTTCCAACCATGTTGCTGTGTGATTGCGCTGCGATCATAAGTTGGAAACTGGCAAGGCTCCAGGAAATGGTCGCGTGTTGTTCGCGTGTTGATTGCGCTGCTTGGACCGAGATGGGTCCATATGGCTTCGGCTGTATGGACCACAGTAACTCTTTTCCCTGTCAGGAGCCTAGGAGCCTAACGCCCCGGGGGGTCAGAGACGGGACCTTTTCGGAGGACCACTGACGTATGCAACCGTCGCAGTTTTTTGTGATGTCACTCTTTAGGTGTGTGCAAATTTTTCCTTGCACCGGGTGGAGTTTTTGGGTTGTGTTTTGCACGCCACAGGCTTTTCAACAGAAAATAACCAGCTGGAGGCAGAATGGTTGCAAAACACTACGGGTTTGTTACCTAACTCTGGGTTTCAAGACCAGTCCACCTCCAGCTGTTGCAAAACTACTACTCCCATCAGCCACGGTCTGTCAGTGCATGCTAAGAATTTTACTTTTGCTGCATCTAGGGTGCCACAGTTTAGAGACCCGTGCATAAAGGCCTGAAAAATGTGGGCCTGCAGAACTTACAATACTAGAAGTGCCAGCATTCCCAGGCATGCTGGAAGTTGTAGTTCTGCAACATCTAAAGGGCAATATGTATTCGAACGTCCTTGGGCCTTGAGGACACTGAAGTCAGGACGTTCGCATACGTCCTATGTCCAATAAAATGTTAAATTCATTATGCTAAATAACAAGGAAAAGTGCCTAAATACACATTTGCCAACCAGGGTGTCTGCAGCTGTCCAGGCATGCTGGGACTTGTAGTTTTGTAAAAGCAGGAGACACATTTTTTGTGAAATACTAATATCTGATCATATATACTAACTTTTAAACTAGACTAAAATGCAGTTGAAGATGATGAAATAACAGTGGTCAAAATACTTACACAAATCAGCAACTTTTCCTCAGACTTAGTGAAATTGCTTCCAACCATGTTGCTGTGTGATTGCGCTGCGATCATAAGTTGGAAACTGGCAAGGCTCCAGGAAATGGTCGCGTGTTGTTCGCGCAATTGCGCATGCGCGATCGAAAAATCGCAATCGCAATATGTATTTTGGTTAAAATATCATACATATTCGATTTCAGAGTGCTGCTACAGCAGTTTTCGAAATATCTGCAATAAATTTCGCATTCGCATGTTGCGATATTTCGATAAAATATCAGGAATATTCTGAGCCAATCAGAGCGCTCCTCCAGCATATCTCGAAATTGCGCAATAAATATCGCATTCGCATGTTGCGATATTTCGATAAAATATCACGAATATTCTGAGCCAATCAGAGCGCTCCTCCAGCATATCTCGAAATTCCGCAATAAATATCGCATTCGCATGTTGCGATATTTCGATAAAATATCACGAATATTCTGAGCCAATCAGAGCGCTCCTCCAGCATATCTCGAAATTCCGCAATAAATATCGCATTCGCATGTTGCGATATTTCGATAAAATATCACGAATATTCTAAGCCAATCAGAGCGCTCCTCCAGCATATCTCGAAATTCCGCAATAAATATCGCATTCGCATGTTGCGATATTTCGATAAAATATCACGAATATTCTAAGCCAATCAGAGCGCTCCTACCGCAGTTATTAAAAAATCGCAATTATTTTCGCATTCGCAATAGCGAAAAATCGCATTCAATTAATTTCGATAAAATATCACGAATATTCGAATTTAGCGAATATATCTCGAATATTCGAATATATATTCGAGATATATCGCGAAATCGAATATGGCATATTCTGCTCAACACTACTCCTGAGAAGTCCCCCGAACTGTTTGACCACAGTGTTGGGTACATGCTGCAAGGCTCTGATGATGGTACACAGCTAGAGGAAGGCAGTAACGTGAGCCCAGAGAGGGGGGTGCCCAAGAAGGACATCAATCTGGCAGTCATGTTCCCCCCAGCTGCAGCATACTGCCAGGTTTGCTCCAGTGATGAGGAGGGAGTGGATGATGAGGTCACTGACTCCACATGGGTGCCTGATAGGAGAGAGGAGGAGGCACATCTCCAATGAGGCAGGATGCCCTCCAGGGGCCAGCTTAAGGGCAGCACACCGACTGCATCACAACGCAGAGCTACGCATGCGCAGAGTGCTGCTGTCTCTCAGCGTTATTCCAAAAGTTCTTTGGTGTGGGCCTTTTTAGAGACAAGTGCATCAGATTGCACCGCTGCTATTTGCAACATATGTCTCAAGCGTATCTCGCGTGGCCAAAACATCACCCGCTTGGGCACCACATGCTTGACCAGACATATGTCGACTAGGGTTGAGCGAACCCGAACTGTAAAGTTCGGGTTCGGTACGGACTTTGTTTTTTTTTGCTCCCGAACCCGAACCCGAATAATTGGAAAAAGTTTGGGTTCGGAGTTTGGGTATGTTTTGGCGCGCTGCATGGCAGCCAATCGCCATTTGTTTTACTACTGTGACTGGGAACTGATCACAGCCATGCCTACTTATGGCATGGCTGTGATTGGCCAGTGCAGCATGTGACCCAGCTTGTGACCAGCCTTTATATTAGATCGAGGCGCACAGCACATATCGTCACTCTGCTTTAGTTATGATAGGGAGAGGCTGCTGCTGCTGCTTAGGGACAGTGTCAGAGAGGTGTATCCTGCTTCAGAAATCGAAACAAGCACACTTTATTTCTTTGAGATCTGCATCATCTTATGGTTTATGGCTCGTCACTGTGCTTTAGTTATGATAGGGAGAGGCTGCTGCTGCTGCTGCTTAGGGACAGTGTCAGAGAGGTGTATCCTGCTTCAGAAATTGAAACAAGCACACTTTTTTTTTCTTTGAGATTTGCATCATCTTATGGTTTATGGCTCGTCGCTGTGCTTTACTTATGATAGGGAGAGGCTGCTGTTGCTGCTTAGGGACAGTGTCAGAGAGGTGTATCCTGCTTCAGAAATCTAAACAAGCACACTTTTTTTTCTTTGAGATCTGCATCATCTTATGGTTTATGGCTCGTCACTGTGTTGTAGCTATGGTAGGGACAGGCTGCTGTTGTTGATTGAGGGACAGTGTCAGAGAGGTGTATCCTGCTTCAGAAATCTAAACATGCACTCTTTATTCCTGTGACATCTGCTGTGCTTCATATAGTTTAGGAATTTTGTTCAGCTATAGGGACAGCAATCTATAGGTGACTCTGTATATTTCAACAGCACTGCACCTGCCACCACCTGTGCACCTGTGATATACTGTGTGTGTCCAGTACATAGTTTAGGGACAGGTTCCAGAAATTTTCCTATAGGGACAGCAATCTATAGGTGACTGTATATTTCAACTGCACCTGCCACCACCTGTGATATACTGTGTGTGTCCAGTACATAGTTCAGGGACAGGTTACAGAAATTTTCCTATAGGGACAGCAATCTATAGGTGACTCTGTATATTTCAACTGCACCTGCCACCACCTGTGCACCTGTGATATACTGTGTGTGTGTCCAGTACATAGTTCAGGGACAGGTTCCAGAAATGTTCCTATAGGGACAGCAATCTATAGGTGACTCTGTATATTTTAACTGCACCTGCCACCACCTGAGATATACTGTGTGTGTCCAGTACATAGTTCAGGGACAGGTTCCAGAAATTTTCCTATAGGGACAGCAATCTATAGGTGACTCTGTATATTTCAACTGCACCTGCCACCACATGTGCACCTGTGATATACTATGTGTGTGTGTCCAGTACATAGTTAAGGGACAGGTTCCAGAAATGTTCCTATAGAGACAGCAATCTATAGGTGACTCTGTATATTTCAACAGCACTGCACCTGCCACCACCTGTGCACCTGTGATATACTGTGTGTGTCCAGTACATAGTTCAGGGACAGGTTCCAGAAATGTTCCTATAGGGACAGCAATCTATAGGTGACTCTGTATATTTCAACAGCACTGCACCTGCCACCACCTGTGCACCTGTGATATACTGTGTGTGTCCAGTACATGGTTCAGGGACAGGTTCCAGAAATGTTCCTATAGGTAAAGCAATCTATAGGTGACTCTGTATATTTCAACAGCACTGCACCTGCCACCACCTCTGCACCTGTGATATACTGTGTGTGTCCAGTACATAGTTCAGGGACAGGTTCCAAAATTTTCCTATAGGGACAGCAATCTATAGGTGACTCTGTATATTTCAACTGCACCTGCCACCACCTGTGCACCTGTGATATACTGTGTGTGTGTGCAGTACATAGTTAAGGGACAGGTTCCAGAAATGTTCCTATAGAGACAGCAATCTATAGGTGACTCTGTATATTTCAACAGCACTACACCTGCCACCACCTGTGCACCTGTGATATACTGTGTGTGTCCAGTACATAGTTCAGGGACAGGTTCCAGAAATGTTCCTATAGGGACAGCAATCTATAGGTGACTCTGTATATTTCAACAGCACTGCACCTGCCACCACCTGTGCACCTGTGATATACTGTGTGTGTGTGTCCAGTACATAGTTCAGGGAAAGGTTCCAGAAATGTTCCTATAGAGACAGCAATCTATAGGTGACTCTGTATATTTCAACAGCACTGCACCTTCCACCACCTGTGCACCTGTGATATACTGTGTGTGTCCAGTACATGGTTCAGGGATAGGTTCCAGAAATTTTCCTATAGGGACAGCAATCTATAGGTGACTCTGTATATTTCAACAGCACTGCACCTGCCACCACCTGTGCACCTGTGATATACTGTGTGTGTCCAGTACATAGTTTAGGGACAGGTTCCAGAAATTTTCCTATAGGGACAGCAATCTATAGGTGACTGTATATTTCAACTGCACCTGCCACCACCTGTGATATACTGTGTGTGTCCAGTACATAGTTCAGGGACAGGTTCCAGAAATTTTCCTATAGGAACAGCAATCTATAGGTGACTCTGTATATTTCAACTGCACCTGCCACCACCTGTGCACCTGTGATATACTGTGTGTGTCCAGTACATAGTTCAGGGACAGGTTCCAGAAATGTTCCTATAGGGACAGCAATCTATAGGTGACTCTGTATATTTCAACAGCACTGAACCTGCCACCACCTGTGCACCTGTGATATACTGTGTGTGTCCAGTACATGGTTCAGGGACAGGTTCCAGAAATTTTCCTATAGGGACAGAAATCTATAGGTGACTATGTATATTTCAACTGCACCTGCCACCACCTGAGATATACTGTGTGTGTCCAGTACATAGTTCAGGAACAGGTTCCAGAAATGTTCCTATAGGGACAGCAATCTATAGGTGACTCTGTATATTTCAACTGCACCTGCCACCACCTGTGCACCTGTGATATACTGTGTGTGTGTGTGTGTGCAGTACATAGTTCAGGGACAGGTTCCAGAAATGTTCCTATAGGGACAGCAATCTATAGGTGACTCTGTATATTTCAACAGCACTGCACCTGCCACCACCTGTGCACCTGTGATATAATGTGTGTGTCCAGTACATAGTTCAGGGACAGGTTCCAGAAATGTTCCTATAGGGACAGCAATCTATAGGTGACTGTATATTTCAACTGCACCTGCCACCACCTGTGATATACTGTGTGTGTCCAGTGCATAGTTCAGGGACAGGTTCCATACATTTTCCTATAGGAACAGCAATCTATAGGCGACTCTGTATATTTCAACAGCACTGCACCTGTCCCCTGTGATATACTGTCTGTGCAGTACATTGTTTAGGGCTGGGTTCCTGCTTCTTGCTATAGGTAGAGAAATATATAGGTGAATCTCTGCCTAGTTCACCAGCACTCTACCTGTCCCCTGTGATATACTGTCTGTGCAGTACATTGATTAGAGGTAGGTTCCTGCTTCTTGCTATAGGTAGAGAAATATATAGGTGATTCTCTGCCTATTTCACCAGCACTCTACCTGTCCCCTGTGATATACTGTCTGTGCAGTACATTGTTTAGAGGTAGGTTCCTGCTTCTTGCTATAGGTAGATAAATATATAGGTGAATATCTGCCTATTTCACCAGCACTCTACCTGTCCCCTGTGATATACTGTCTGTGCAGTACATTGTTTAGGGCTGGGTTCCTGTTTCTTGCTATAGGTAGAGAAATATATAGGTGAATATCTGCCTATTTCACCAGCACTCTACCTGTCCCCTGTGATATACTGTCTGTGCAGTACATTGTTTAGGGCTGGGTTCCTGCTTCTTGCTATAGGTAGAGAAATATATAGGTGAATCTCTGCCTAGTTCATCAGCACTCTACCTGTCCCCTGTGATATACTGTCTGTGCAGTACATTGTTTAGAGGTAGGTACCTGCTTCTTGCTATAGGTAGAGAAATATACAGGTGAATCTCTGCCTATTTCACCAGCACTCTACCTGTCCCCTGTGATATACTGTCTGTGCAGTACATTGTTTAGGGGTAGGTTCCTGCTTCTTGCTATAGGTAGAGAAATATATAGGTGAATCTCTGCCTATTTCACCATATTACACTATTTTTGTATTTAAAAGTTCTCAAAATTAGGGCAAGATCCTAAATTTGAGAAATATGAGGAAAACGTCAAATAAGGGACGTGGCCGCGGTCGTGGTGCTGCTGGTGTAGCTTCTGTTACAGGGAGAGGACGTGGTCGATCTGTGCCAGCTACACGCACAAGTGAAACACCTTTCTCAGGTGCGAGTAGCGGTATTTGGTGGGGCCTAATCCAGCTCTACGAATGTTGAGGCCAGAAGCAGAACAGGCGGTAGTAGATTGGGTTGCTGACAGTGCCTCCAGTTCCTTCACATTGTTTTCCAACAATGTCTTGTGCTGAAAGTTCAGAGTTGGCGCCTGCAGCCGATGTCCACCATCAGTCTTTCACCTCACCCCCTTGCAAATCAGCCAAGCAGTCTGAGCCCCAAAGTATGCAGCAGTCTCTTCTTCTTTTTGATGAGTCTGTTAGCATGTGTTCCCAGGGCCATCCACCTAGCCCAGCCCCAGAAGGGGAAGAGATTGAGTGCTCTGATGCCCAACCACTTATATTTCAAGATGAGTACATGGGGGGACCATCACAGCACGTCTTGGATGATGATGAAACACAGTTGCTGGTGCTTTTGCAATTGTGCAGACCGACAAGGAGGGCAGTAGTGAAGACTGGGTGGAAGATGATGTGGAGGACGATGAGGTCCTCGACCTGTCGTGGCAAAAAGCTGGGCCGTACGCAGAGCACAGCGCCATTTTGCCCTGTGCTATAAAGCACAGAATCCAGTCTTAATGAAATAATGCCTATTTAAGCTAAATAGATTCACTCACCATCATTCTCTGCCATTCATACAAAGAGACACCACCACCAGCCTGTTCTCATATCATTCTGCCAGCATGACTCCCCAAAGGCTCAGCCAAGCACCTTTTATTTACCCAAAACAGGAGGTGCTCACTGCACCCATTAAACACCTCCCTCATGGGAGTGGTTAACACATGATGTTCCACTGACACAGCTAACACCATATAAGGACGTTCCTTCTAACAGGAAGTCCCATAGAATACATGAATAGAATATAATACAATGGATACAATACAATGCATAAAAGTACATACAATGCTGCTAAAGGCTTATGGGCGTGGCAGGGAGTGCCCCCCCTGCCTCTAACCGATCATAAGCTCTCATATTAATCGCCTGATAGAATCCTAATCTGCGCCATTCCATAGAATAATGCATATCCAGATTATACCCTTATTAAGGTGGAAAGGAAGCTATCTACAGGCGTACGCTACGAATCCCAAGCCCTGCTGATCAGACAAGACCCAGATAAGAGCGCACATCTGTCCATAACCACTAGTGTGCCTGCGAAGTGAGCGCATCCCCTCCCCAACGATCGTCTGTGCTAAATGCACAGAGGGCCCCTTGTGGGGGCGGACATATGCCCACGCCGCAAACATCACATTCCAACCTCAAGACATTTTCTACTACCAGACGAGATTCAACCAGCCTCAGACTGCCCCAGTCAGTTCTATTTAGAGCGGGTTGTGGCAGTACTAAGACTGGGTGCCATTATGACAATACATATTAAATACATCTTCAAATTTCCACCACAGTCCTCCCTTTTTGTCATATTGCTCCCACTTGTCCTTCCAATCTTGATAGTCGTCTTACACCTAGAAACTAAATCAGTCTTTACAGTCCATAAAAAGGAAAACACGGCTTGACATGTAGACTCTGTTCTTCAGGAGGGTTGACTTATAAGGAGGACACAACTTGGTGAGCTGTAGTAATCGCAGATCGGTCTGGGGTCCTCTGTGTCTTGTACGTGGGTCCGGCTTCGGGGCGTCTTCATCAAGGAAAATGTGGTCATCTGCTCCGGCTCTGGTCACGCGTCCAATCAGGCAACAGGAGCGCCTCATCACGACATAGAAAGAATAGAAATAAAAACCACATGAGTATATATATATTCCCATTTCCATCAACCACGATCCGCTGTAAAATAAAAATTAATCCCCAAAGATTCCCAACCTTCACTTAGCTACAGCTCTGGCTCTGCCTTGCAGGGACCCAAACATTATCCATATGGGCCTGAACTCCAATTCCCAGTATCCCCGATCCAGGTATAACAATCTTTACTTGTAAATTCCCAGAAATCGCCCTTGGACCGTGAGAACTTCCTTGTAGCTTCAACAGTCACATGAAACATTCCATCCTCAATAGGTGTGAATTGTTCAATCGTATCATAAGCTCAAGCCCCCCCACCTTGTACATGCAGGAAACCATGCCCAGACCTGGTCCGGGTTGGTGAACAATTCCCGTCTTGCTGTCCCTGACATTCCTACTTTCTCTTGCGCCATCAGATCCTTGCGATCGGCCGCGATATAGGATGCTGGGACAGCTTCACCACCACACATGAACCTCTTGAATTACCTTATAAGCTATAGATACCCAACCGACAAGAGGCAGAGCCATAAAAACAAATAAAAATTCTACCCTCTAAAGACATCTCATTAAATTCTATTGACAAGTGTCTGTCCGGAGTCTTCACTAGTTTGTCAATAATCCTCATACCAATCATAACGTCATAAATAGCATGTACCGCTGTCATCGCTGGGCACTAAAGCTCGGTGGAGACTCAGAACAGACCCCGCAATCCATCCCGTTCACTTTCTTAATTAGTCATAAAATAGACTTTAAATAATAACTTGGGATGTCTTTCATTGTTACCTCTGCTAAAATTTACTAAACAAACAAATACAAAATAAACGAAGATACTACTCATTTCTTTGATGTGGAGGAGCCGCTTCTTGCAGTGGCTGGCGTGGTCTCATACATCAAGCTTCTGTACAAACGACCCAGTCACCTGGTTGGGAAAAATGAAAACCAATTACTGTGTCAGGGTCCAGGAGAGACTCCTGAACCCTTTTGAAGTTCATGTTACAGTGATCGCACTCACCCCATCACCTGAGAAAAGACGTGACAGCTGACGAGGGGAGTACGACCCTGGTTTCGGTTGACCTCCAAACAAACCTTATGACAATAACCCCGACCTCGGGACTGTGTTCACTGTGCAATCTGTGCGTGTCTCCCCGTCGCCTGTAATACCTTACCATCTCCTGTAATACCTGGAACCATTGGCAGGTTCATCTAAGATGGGAACCTACTTCACCAGACTGCTGCTTGCCGATTCAAATTCCATCAAAGAAAGACAGTCTTGGCACAAACTTGATTTAGAATTAGAAAGATTAGTGTTATTAGTTCGAAAAACTGTCACTTTTACATTTATTTATCCCCCCCTTCTTCCTCATTACAGACTGGAGGAAGAACAAATAATGAAATAGCCTATGATACTTTAACCTCCTTAGACTCGTATTTATCCATGTGTACAGCTGTCTATATACACCTGCTCTCTATGTACAGAAACTTCCAGAAGCTTCTTGGACCTGAAAAATACTTATAAGCAGAAATCATTACTCCATCCCTCATATTTATCCTGCAGAGAATGGCAAACAAAAATGACATTCCTGTAAATTTTCAATGACATTCTTTAAAAACCGATTCAAACGAAATTCTGTGTAACTCTTACTTTCCCCGTTTCTACAAAAATACTACAGCCGCGACGCATCGGAGGATCGCCGCGGTAAATTCAAACATATTCACGTTACTACATACAAACATTCATATACAAATGTGGGGGAGATATTCATAGTATCCAAAACAAAAATGAAAAAAACAAAAACCAGCCGTAAATCTGCCTTCACTTTCAGCAATAGACGAAAATACAATGGGAAAATATGAGAACAGCGTGAGAGCCTTGCATAGACAGCTATACAACGTTCTCCTTTGAGGGTCACCAAAGCGTGTACCACGCCTCCATCCACACTCATCATTACAGATTTCTGAAACCGCAGCGAAACCACATCCACTCCAGAGGGATACCCAAATAGTATCCTTGGCAATCTTTTAAAGGGGTCTAAAGGCCTTTGCCCCCAAAACTAGGCTTCGTCCACTGTGTAACCGTCTGACTGTGGGAAGCCTTCCTTCCCACGCGATTCAAATCGACTTATCGTCTTACCTCCCGCGTCCGAGAGAAACCGTTGCACCCATTTCGGGGACCACCGCCCGGTGCCTTCTTCTACGGTGGATTGACGGACTACAACCACTATCTGGTCCAGTCCCTCAACTAGAAAACCCTAACCGAGGCATCATCTCTATGGCTTGTTGTCCCAACCCTCCTGGCACAGAACTACAGAGTAACTATGCCAAATGATTTGTCAACAACCACAGATCAACCCCCAAATTAGGCCTCTACCCCTCACAGTGTATGCATCCCATACACTGCGTCGCCAGACTAAACCACACAGAACACTTACGCCCAGTTATCACCTGCAGAATAATGTGGCTTCTGTCTGCATCTAGAGATTACAACAGTAATGGTGAAGCCCTCCTGTTTGCTCCAAAATACCCAAAACTGTATTTATAGTATAACACTTCACAAAAACGACTGAAATTAAACTTTAAAACACTCTTTTAAACGCCAAAATATTTTCCGTTGTCCTTTCAGGACACAAGTCTCATTGTTAATCTTTCGGAAGACTTCAAAAACTCCTCCCACTGACTTCCTGCTTATATATAAATGCCGAAAAAGGACTTCCTGTTGTATGCTGGTTCAGGAAAGGTAAAACAATCTCCTCCCATCTGCAGAATAGGAGTTGATCTCCCCCCCTGACCCTATGATCTTCAAATACAAATGAATTGCCAAGGACCCCAAATATTCAATATTCAAACACCAACAAAATTCAGTGCATGCAAAGCAGTCTTTTCACCAAAAAACGAAATTCTTACACAAAAGCCTCCACTCTTATACTGCAAAGTCAGCCGGTAGGTTAGTCAGATTTTTTATATAAATTAGCCCTAGCACGCAAGCACAATTCAAAAGATAGCGCTTAAACTGTATCTCAAAAATGGCCAGCAACAATGGCGCCATTTACGCTTGCAAAAAAACACTGTCTACCAAAGGACAGACCGTACTACACAAAGGAAAACAAAAATGTTGTCCACCAGATCCCAACAGAAAATACTGCGCTACTCAATTCGCACTAAACATCAAAATCTGCCCCAAAGGCTGCAAAATTCCACTTCTCAGTCACATGGTATCACACCCAAAAGATGACCCAGGATGACCCACAGACCAAACAGACTGCACCTCACAAAATGGCCGCCAAACAACCATCGCAGCAAACAAAATGGCTGCCAGATGCAGTTTTCAAAAACCTGCCTAGAATCTCTCCACAAAGACAACACATGGAACATCAAATATGAACATTAAAAACATTTTCTAAAAACAACCAACCAACAAGGCACACATTTTAGGCTCCTTCAAATCGGACCTTTTTATGGTGTGAACCCCTCACAATGAGCACAGGGATGGTGGGAACCCCTCACAATGAGCCCAGGGATGGTGGGAACCCCTCACAATGAGCCCAGGGATTCAACACTAGTCACCCCTCCCTCCCAGAGCCGCATTTGAGGCTGCTTCAAATCGGACCTTTTGCCAACACAGCACATTCAAAAAATTTCAGATACATGCGCAACATTAAAACAAAAACACTTTTCTCAAAGTTCATGTACACACCATGGCATAACTTTTCATGCTTATGTAACAAGCCATTCAAAAAATATACTTAGGTCACATCATTTAAAACGCCTGCTATTGTTTACCAACTTTGACTCAGTGATGGGACAGCCATGCTGGTTGCCCATCCCCCCCCCCGAGCCTCATGGCACACCAAACAAATCACCCCTCCCCCACTAAAGCACATGTTTCCTTCATCAGCCAAACAATTCAATCACAGTTCAGCCACACTCACAGGGACATGTCTTTTGGTCCCATACAAAGGTAAAAATCACAATTTATTCATTTCTATTCCTCACATAGATCATGAACATATTACACATGACTTTGCTCTTAAAAATTGTACTCTCAAGAAACACAGAGATCCAACACTGTCTCCCCTCCCCCAAGCCGCATGGCCAGAGAAACCATCTTACACCATGGAACATGCCTTGCCTAACTATACAAAGGCAACCCGTCCAAAAAATGATGTAAATACACACAGTCTCCATTTCTCATACACAGGAACAAGACATTCAGGTTCAAACAAAGTCCCAGCCGCACACATGAGGACATTACATTCAAAAGATACAAAATGTCTCCCTGCACACATCGCGGGCTGAATAATGCCACCTCTATACTGACAAATCATCCACAATATACAGTTTCCATATGCATCATAAAAATGTTTTATCTAACTTTCAGAAGTTTCAGAATCAGAACACTGTCCGCCCCTCCCCCAAGCCGCATGGTCCACCACATGGTCAGAGAAGCCATGCCTGGCTAAACAAACCGTACACAAAAGGTAATTTTTCCAAGCAGTTTTAATCTGGTCAAACAATCAATTACTTACTTACAAACTGTTCAATCATACAGCATTCAGGCATACACACATAATTCATACATACATGTACAATCAAATCCACTCGATTTCACAAACGCAAGCAATCATAACGCAAGCCATCATACACATATCCAATCCTAAACACACACACACATCCAAATCAAACTTTTAGTCCATGACAAAATCATACATGCACACGTCCAATCCACAGTCACAAACACACACACACACACACAATCAGAAGCACACAATCGCACACACACGCGTACAATCGGACACACACATATAACCGATTATTTCAAAAAGACAAGAAATTTGATCTTTTCGCAGAGCAGAGTCCCCCCACGCATCGGAACATAACCGATACCCAAAGGGGCCCAGTCTGCTCCTACCTGGCTCGCCAATTAACTGTCGTGGCAAAAAGCTGGGCCGTACGCAGAGCACAGCGCCATTTTGCCCTGTGCTATAAAGCACAGAATCCAGTCTTAATGAAATAATGCCTATTTAAGCTAAATAGATTCACTCACCATCATTCTCTGCCATTCATACAAAGAGACACCACCACCAGCCTGTTCTCATATCATTCTGCCAGCATGACTCCCCAAAGGCTCAGCCAAGCACCTTTTATTTACCCAAAACAGGAGGTGCTCACTGCACCCATTAAACACCTCCCTCATGGGAGTGGTTAACACATGATGTTCCACTGACACAGCTAACACCATATAAGGACGTTCCTTCTAACAGGAAGTCCTATAGAATACATGAATAGAATATAATACAATGGATACAATACATTGCATAGAAGTACATACAATGCTGCTAAAGGCTTATGGGCGTGGCAGGGAGTGCCCCCCCTGCCTCTAACCGATCATAAGCTCTCATATTAATCGCCTGATAGAATCCTAATCTGCGCCATTCCATAGAATAATGCATATCCAGATTATACCCTTATTAAGGTGGAAAGGAAGCTATCTACAGGCGTACGCTACGAATCCCAAGCCCTGCTGATCAGACAAGACCCAGATAAGAGCGCACATCTGTCCATAACCACTAGTGTGCCTGCAAAGTGAGCGCATCCCCTCCCCAATGATCGTCTGTGCTAAATGCACAGAGGGCCCCTTGTGGGGGCGGACATATGCCCACGCCGCAAACATCACATTCCAACCTCAAGACATTTTCTACTACCAGACGAGATTCAACCAGCCTCAGACTGCCCCAGTCAGTTCTATTTAGAGCGGGTTGTGGCAGTACTAAGACTGGGTGCCATTATGACAATACATATTAAATACATCTTCAAATTTCCACCACAGACCCGACATGGAATCAACCTCATGCAGGTGACCCGTGTAGTTCGGAGGAAGAGGCGGTGGTCGCCCAGAGCCACCAGCACAGCAGAAGAGGGAGCAGGGTGCCAAAGCAGAGTGTCCGTCCCCTAGACAGTACGCCTGCTTTTGCCCAACGCAGCAAGGTACCGAGCACACCAAAGCCAGGTCCAAGGAGTTCCCTAGCGTGGCAGTTCTTCACACAATGTGCTGATGACAAGACACGCGTGGTTTGCACGTTGTGCAATCAGAGCCTGAAGCGAGGCATAAACGTTCTCAACCTGAGCACAACCTGCATGACCAGGCATCTAAGTGCAAAGCACGAGCTGCAGTGGAGTAGACACCTCAAAAACCAAGAAAGGTCTCTGGCTCCTCCTGCTTTCTCTTCTGCATCAGTCTCGGGCCTCTCTGCCTCTTCATCCACCTCTGTAGTGACAGTGCCACCTGCCACCCCTCAATTAGAGGACCGGCAAGCAACACTACCACCTGGGTCACCAAACATCTCCACAATGTCCCATGGAAGCATTCAGCTCTCCATCTCCCAAACACTGGAGTGTAAGAGGAAGTACCCCTCTACCCACCCGCGATCCCTGGCCCTGAATGCCAGCATTTCAAAATGACTGGCCTTTGAAATGCTGTCATTCCGTCTGGTGGAGACGCAGAGTTTTAAAAGCCTGATGGCATTGGCTGTCCCACAGTATGTCGTGCCCAGCCACCACTACTTTTCCAGGCGAGCCATCCCTTCCCTGCACAACCAATTGGGGGACAAAATCAGGTGTGCACTGCGCAACGCCATCTGTGCCAAGGTCCATCTAACTACGGATACGTGGACCAGTAAGCACGGTCAGGGACGTTATATCTCCCTAACAGCGCACTAGATAAATGTAGTGGCGGCTGGGCCTGAGGCGAATAGCAGTTTGGCGCATGTCCTTCCACCACCGAGGATTGCAGGGCTGTCACGGAAGCATGAATCAGACGTACAACAACAGATAAATGAAATAGGAAGGCTTTAGTAAAAACCAAACAGCAAGGTTAAAGTCCAAACGGATTATCAAACAGTCAGCAGAGTCCTTCACCGGAGCCAGGGTCGATAGCCAGGAATGAGAGTCAGCCAAGCCGGAGTCCGTAACAAGATAGAGGTGGTAAGACGAAGCCGGAGATCAGGAGCCAGAAGGATCGTCCGTGGGAGCCGGGTCGGTAACCAAGAGCAGCAGCACAATCTCAGGAGCATGTGTATACAAGAGGACCAAGCAGGGAAATGAAGCAACAGACCTCCTATATATATGCAAGGCATCCAGCTCCTCCCAGTGGGAAGGAGGAGCTGCAGGGTGTGGTAAGTTATAAGAAGCCCAGGAACCAATATGGCCGCCAGCACATGTCAGATGAAAGAAGCCTGCAGAGAGGTAAGACCATGACAGTACCTCCCCCTCAAGGGCCCCTCCTCCGCGACGCAAAAAACAGTTTCTGGGGAAGCGCGCATGGAAGGCTCGGAGCAAGACAGGAGCATGGATATCTGCGGAGGGAACCCAGGAACGTTCCTCTGGACCATAACCACGCCAGTGGACCAAAAACTGCACCCGACCGCGGACCAAGTGTGAGTCCAGGATATCGCTCACCTCATATTCTTCATGATCGCCCACCTGGACCAGACGAGGCCGAGGAACTGAGGAGGTGAAGCGATTGCACACCAGTGGTTTCAACAGGGAAACGTGAAACACATTGGAGACCCACATGCCAGGTGGGAGCGCAAGGGCATAGGCAACCGGGTTTACCCTGCGAAGCACTCGGAAGGGACCAACAAAGCAAGGAGCCAGCTTAGGAGTGGGCACTCGAAGGTTGAGGTTGCGAGTGGACAACCATACGCGGTCTCCGACCTGGTAGGAAGGAGCAGGCGCCCGTCTGCGATCAGCCTGGAGTTTCTGGCGCTGCGCAGAGACCTCAAGGGACCTCTGAATCTGTACCCAAGAAGCACGTAGAGCGGAAAGGTGATCCTCCACAGCCGGAATATCCTGGGGAGAGAATGACTCCGGTAACACGGCAGGTTGGAACCCATAATTGGCCATGAAGGGAGACGTCCCAGAGGAAGAGTTCACCGCCGTGTTCCTGGCAAACTCAGCCCATGGCAGAAGGTCAACCCAATTGTCTTGATGATCGGAGACATAGCAATGAAGAAATTGTTCCAGGGCCTGATTGGACCGTTCTGCGGCCCCATTGGACTGATGGTGGTAGGCCGAGGATAAGGAGAGTCGAATCCCCAACTGGGAGCAAAAGGCGCGCCAGAACCTGGACACAAACTGACTTCCCCGATCCGACACTATCTCCTTGGGCAAACCGTGCAACCGGAAGACCTCCCTGGCGAAAACCGTGGCCAACTCTTGTGCAGAGGGTAATTTCTTGAGAGGAACACAGTGGCACATTTTGGAAAACCGATCCACAATCATGAGAATGGCCGTATGGCCTCGGGATGCAGGAAGGTCCACAATGAAGTCCATCCCAAGGTGTGACCATGGGCGCTCCCCAGTGGCAATGGGTTGTAGAAGGCCCAACGGAAGGTGCAGAGGGGACTTACTCTGGGCACAAACAGAGCATGCCGCTACATATGCGGCGATGTCAGAACGTAGAGAAAGCCACCAGAACAAACGTGAAACAGCCCAGGACAGCTGATTCTTTCCAGGATGCCCCGCGGTCTTGGAGTTATGGTAGGTTCGCAACAACCGAGTGCGCAACTCCTCAGGCACAAAACATCTGCCGTTGGTTCTCCCAGAGGGAGCGCCAGATTGGGCCGCCAAAATCTGCTCTCCAAGGGGAGAGGTCAGGCTGGTGCGAATGGCGGCCAGGATCTGATTAGGAGGTATGACCAAAGTCGGTATCGATTCCTCCCTGGACAGCTCGGAGTATTGACGTGATAAGGCATCCGCCCTGACGTTCTTGGAACCGGGTAGATAGGAGACCACATAATTAAAATGTGACAGGAACAGAGCCCATCTGGCCTGACGGGGTGTCAATCTCTTAGCCTCCGAAAGGTAAGTCAGATTCTTGTGGTCCGTCAGGATGAGAACCGGAACCACCGAACCCTCGAGCAAGTGCCTCCACTCTTTGAGAGCCTGCACGATGGCCAACAACTCTCTGTCACCAATCTGGTAGTTGCACTCCGCGGGAGACAGTTTCCGGGAGTAAAACCCACAGGGAAGCAGAGGACCCTCTGGTGTCCGACGCTGAGACAGAAGGGCGCCTACTCCCGTATCAGACGCCTCCACCTCGAGAACAAAGGGCAACCCAGGGTTGGGATGAGACAGTATGGGAGCCAACACAAAGGCAGATTTTAGAGCCTCAAAAGCCCGGATGGCCTCGCCCGGCCAGACCTGGGAATTACTGCCCTTCCTGGTCAGATCCGTGAGAGGCTTGGCCAGCATGGAGAAGTCCCTGATGAACTTCCGATAATAATTGGCGAAGCCCAAAAAGTGCTGCAGAGAACGAAGACCACTGGGCTGGGGCCACTGTAAGACTGCCGAAACCTTCTCAGGGTCCATGGAGAACCCCTCCGCGGAAATGATGTAACCTAAGAAGGTTACCTGGGATCGGTGAAATTCACATTTCTCAAGCTTACCGAAAAGCTTGTTCTCTCGTAACCGTTGCAACACTCGCTTGACTTCCAGAATGTGGGCCTCCATGGATTCAGAATATACCAAGATGTCATCCAAATAGACCACCACACACTGCTGCAACAGGTCACGGAAAACATCATTGATAAATTCCTGAAAGACTGCGGGCGCATTGCACAACCCAAAAGGCATAACCAGGGATTCATAATGACCGGTCCTGGTGTTGAACGCGGTCTTCCACTCGTCACCAGCCTTGATCCTTACAAGGTTATATGCCGCCCTCAGGTCGAGTTTGGTAAAGACCGTGGCCCCCTTCAGGCGATCAAACAACTCGGAAATCAACGGAATCGGGTATGCGTTCTTAATCGTGATGCGATTAAGGCCCCTATAGTCAATGCAAGGCCTCAATTCTCCGCCCTTCTTTTTTACAAAGAAAAATCCAGTCCCTGCCGGGGACGAGGACTTGCGAATGTGCCCACGGGTAAGCGCCTCCCTCACGTACTCCTCCATGGCCTCATTCTCCGCAACTGACAGTGGATAGACCCTGCCACGAGGAGGAACGGCACCAGGTTGTAACTCTATGGCACAATCGTATGGGCAGTGCGGAGGCAGGGCAACAGCGCGCACCTTATCGAATACATCCCGGTACCCCTCGTATTCAGCTGCTGCAGATAGTGCGGGCCGTCTGTGCGCACTTTCGGCGTTCTCACCCTGCTGCTGCTCGCCTGGCAGCGCTGCAGCGTAACTTCGGACTTCCCGCTCACCGCCTCATATGTGATGTGCCCACAAGGTGGAACTCCACCTTGCACATGCTGGCCAGACTGTGCGAGCAGCAGCAGGCGATAGTGGAGTTCCAGCTGCAGCACGCACGCGTGAGTTGCTCTGCGGAACAGAACCACTTTACCCCCAATAACTGGGCCTCCATGCGAGACCTGTGTGCCTTGTTGCGCTGTTTTGAGTACTCCACCAACATGGCCAGTGCCGATGACGCCGCTCTCAGCGTGACTATCCCAGTTCTATGCCTCCTTGAAAAAACGCTACGGGCGATGATGGAAGAGGATGTGGCACAGGAGGAGGAGGAATCGGGATCATTTCCAAGGCTTTCAGGGCAGTCATTCACAAGTGGCTCCAAGGGTGGGTTCGTGCACCAACAAAGGCCAGGTACACAATTGTCCAGCAAGGGCACAGTTCTGGAGGATGACGTGGTGGAGGATGAGGAGGAGGAAGACATGGAGAAGGAGGAGGAGGAACCATGTTCACAACAGGATGGCATCCAGACCAGCTCATGGCCATTACTGGTGCGTGGCTGGGGGGATACAGAGGACACAGATGATACACCTCCCTCAGCAACATGGTGGAGCAGTATGTGTGCACACGCCTACACGTACTGAATGACGGCTATGCCCCCTTAAACTTCTGGGTCTCCAAATTGGGCACATGGCCTGAGCTTGCCCTTTAAGCCTTGGAGGTGCTGGCCTGCCCTGCGACCAGTGTATTGTCTGAACGTGTATTTAGCACGGCAGGGGGCGTTATCACAGACAAGCGCAGCCGCCTGTCCAGAGCCAATGTGGACAAGCTCACGTTCATTAAAATGAACCAGGCATGGATCCCACAGGACTTGTCCGTACCTTGTGCAGAATAGACACCGGGCCGGCCTTACCCAGCCATTGTTTTTTTTCTGATCTTTCTAGGGTTGCCATCTCATCCCTTTAAAAGCAAAAACATATTAATTACACAGGTTCTCTGGCTGATTAAGTTGCTGCTAATTAAACTCACTTGGTGCCTTATCGATAGTAAATTAGCCCCAGAACCTGTGTAATTACTCTGTGTTCTGGTTTAAAGGGATAAGGTAGCAACCCTAGATCTTTCTCACTCTTTTGGGGTTTACCCTAATTTAAAAAATACATATATTAAAAACCAAAACCTGCTGTGTTGGCTACCTCCTCCTCCTCCTCCTCCACCGCCGCTTCCACCTACACCGCCACATCCACCTCAACCTCCTAATACATATGGACCTCTAGTGTTGAGCGGAATACGCCATATTCGATTTCGCGATATATCATGAATATATAGGCGAATATTCGTGAAATATTCGCATAAATCGAATATTCGTGATATTTTAAACAAAAAAATTTCATTGCGAAATTTCGCTAATGCGCATGCGAAAATGATTGCGAAATTCTCGTCCGCGCATGCGCGCGAATAACACGCGAGAAAGAAGAGCATTTCCTGGATCTTTGCCAGTCGATTTTTGGATCGCTATTTTGTGCTGCCCAGCGAAGCGAAGATGGTGGGGAGTAACTTTTCATCCAGTGAGGAAAAACTGTTGATTAGTGTAAGTAATTTCACCACTGTTATTTCATTATCTTTAACTGCATTTTAGACTAGTTTAAAAGTTAGGATATAAGATCAGATATTAGTATTTCCCAAACAATGTGTCTCCAGCTGTTGCAAAACTACAACTCCCAGCATGCCTGGACAGCTGCAGACACCCTGGTTGGTAAATGTGTATTTAGGCACTTTCCTTGCTATTTAGCATAATTAACATGTTGTGGACATAGGACGTATGCGAACGTCCTGACTTCAGGGTCCTTAAGGCCCAAGGACGTTCGAATACATATTGCCCTCTAGATGTTGCAGAACTACAACTTCCAGCATGCCTGGGCATGCTGGGACTTCTAGTTTTGCAAGTTCTGCAGGCCCACAGTTCTGCAGTTCTGCAGGGTACATTCACATGGGCTGGGGCTTACAGTGTGCTTCTAGCTGAAGCAAATTTGGCGCTGCAGCTCAAACCTTCAGCGGGAAACTACTGTGAACCCCACGCCCCTCTGACTGTACCATAAAAACACTACACCACACTAAATAAAAATTAAAAAACACAACATATACACATACCCCTACATAGCCCCCCTCCCCTCCACAATAAAAAAGAAAAACGTCTGGTACGGCACTGTTTCCTAAACGGAGCCTACAGCTGTTGCAAAACAACTCCCCAGTATTACCGGACAGCCATTGACTGTCCAGGCATGCTGGGAGTTAAAGTATAATTGTGGTACAGCTGGTGACGGTGAGCTACATGGTGTATCAGAGCATGCTGGTAGATGTAGTTTTTAAATAACATCAACTCCATTATTTATTCAAAATTAATTCATCAAAAAGTCAAAAGAAACAAACATATTATTGTTCATATATAAAGATAGGGATGAAAAAAAATAATCTATTGTACAGGCCCAGTATAAGGGTCAAAAAATAATTATAGCGGTCAGATGAATAGCAACTCATTTCTCCCCTATACGTGTATCCTGTGTTGTTACTCATATATATACATAATTATGCAAATGATAATGGCTGCTATATTTATGCAAAAAAGGTGGCGACCAAAATGGCAAGATATAAAATCTGTCATGTTACCCCTGTCAGTGATTAATAAGGCGAGAATGCTTCCAATTGTTGAATACCATACATTTACGTCATATATCCATAAGGGTTTAAACAAAAGTATTATAATATACTTTGTTCTTCATCTTGCAGAGGTTCCTGCAACAGGGATATGATGAAATCTGGAGCCAGCAGGACAAAAAAAAATAGTCCGCTCCCTATTGCGGGAGTTACGGAAAATTCATGGCCGCACACATGACCACATGGCCATCCTAAAAAAAGTGGTCTGACCTAAAGAGGCGCCACATGGCCCGGGTCACACAGATCCGAGATGAATTTCATCCAGGTAAGTTATTGACAGTTATGTAAGGTCATATGTAATTAACCTTAGGGCAGATGTTGTTAACCCAGACACCATGTTGTGGTAACATATATCTTCACCACCCAAGGTATTCAAAGTACTGTTGAAAAAAGACATGGGACAGCAGACAGGAACACTTATTAAAGCGGGGGTTCACCCTTAGAGGGCACTTTTCCCCCTTAGATTCCTGCTCGTTATTACTAGGGGAATCGGCTATTTATTTTAAAATATGTGCAGTACTTACCCGTTTACGAGACGCATCCTCTCCGTCGCTTCCGGGTATGGGCTTCGGGAATGGGCGTTCCTTCTTGATTGACAGGTTTCCGAGAGGCTTCCGACGGTCGCATCCATCGCGTCACGATTTTCCGAAAGAAGCCGAACGTCGGTGCGCAGGCGCAGTATAGAGCCGCACCGACGTTCGGCCTCTTTCGGCTACGAGTGACGCGATGGATGCGACCGTCGGAAGCCTCTCGGAAGAATGTCAATCAAGAAGGAACGCCCGCTCCCGAAGACCCATACCCGGAAGCGACGGAAGAAGATGCAGCTCGAAAACGGGTAAGTACTGCTCATATTTTAATATAAATAGCCGATTCCCCTAGACCGAACGAGCAGGAAGCTAAGGGGAGATTTTTTTTTTTTTTAAATGGGTGAACTCCCGCTTTAACTATAATTAAACTAAATAAACAAGACACACCATTATTGGACTAATACTGGCCGAGGCTGCTTTATTATTGGATTTCAGACATATATTTTAAATAAATACTTTAATAACTTAAAAAACAGCCTAGTAGTCACGGCTCAGGCTGTACATAAATATATTCCAACTTTAAAATGTATCCAACAACAACAACTAAACTAAACAGATTTGTCCCCCTTAGTTTAATTTAATTTTTTTTTTTTTAAAACAAAGGTGACCATCCCACATAATTAGCAGCCGCGACAAAAAGAAAAGAAAAAAGGGGGGGTTGGGGAACACCACAGTCCTGTCTACTGAGGCGACTGAGAGCAAGGCTGACGGAACCCTACTTATTTACCCCTAACTAACACTGGATTTTTCCAGAACCAACTGGTACCAGGCCCACAGGCCTAAAAAGTGCGGGAAAAGCACGTGTAGGCCGCGTGATCACCTCATGCTCACCAAAAAAAACGGGAAAAACATGTTTTCCAGCTAACTAGGCCACGTGAGGACCAGCTTACACCTAAAGAGCCCTATTAGGTTCCCAAAAGGGGAACTTGAAACCGTCACTACTAATTTTATTAAGTCCTGCCGCTTTCCCATGAGAAAAGGGGGAATTGAAACCTTCTCCCCCTTTTCTATCATTATTCCATCAAGTTAAACCATGGAATTAAAGTGGTGGTGTGGTGGGTTAAAGGGGAAGGGGTGGTATTTTATAACTCAATTACCACTAAATTCTTGTGCTAGGCGTGGTGTTATCATAGTAATCCCGTGTACTCCATCAGGCCATTTTTTTAACATGAGATCGTCAGAATAATACAAAGGAAACACAAACAGCTAATTTTACCATGGTGGCAGCCCAGCTCACACTCAGTCCCCTGTAGTGCCAGCAAGACCCTTTAATATAACATTATCCCATTGGTTAACTGTCTATATAAATAAATTTGTATTCATATACAATACAGCAGAGTACACAGAATTTGCATACGTTATTAGAAATCATTTTTACATATATGAACATTGTGTTATTATAGGAGCTCCTCTACCATCTGTGCGCCCCAAGCGCACAAGGCGACAGGCCGCAGAGGAGGAGGAGGAGGATGAAGAGGAGGAGCAGGAGGAGGATGCACAGGAGGAGCAGGAGGAGGATGCACAGGAGAGGAGGGATGAGGAGCAGCCAGGGCCCTCCCAGTGTTTACCACCCCCAGCTCCTGTTGAGGAGCAAGAGGAGGAGCTGCAACCCCCCCAAACTCCTGGTGAATCGGGTGATGGAGAAGAGGAGCAGGAGGATGAGATGGTTCCTGTGAGCCTCAGTCAGGAGGGTAAATATGTGCACAAAGATTAATAACATTTCAACAATAAGATGTAGATATAAAAATGGACAGCATTTAAAGCGCACCCGTCAGATTTCAGAACAATAATATGGTATTTATGATAGAAGTATATGTGCTAGACACATAACAATTGTATAGACATGATAATGATTGTTTAATAAGCAACATAAATATTTTATTTATTTGGTAACGGTCTTTGAAATCCTATTTTTTTTTCTTAGATCCTAACAGTTTTAAAAAAGATGGAGGAAAAACACAGTCTCATCCAGAGGACCAATGATAAAATCCACTCAAATCGCCGGAAAATGCGGATCCTAGACCTCCAAAACCAACAGCTGGAGCAACAGCAGAGGAAGAATTTTGACGCGATTGGCTGAGCTTCACAAGCTCATGCAAAATTACATTTAATTTTTTTTTTCTTTTAATAAAAAATGTTATTCTTTTAAAATGTTTCCTTTCTTATTGAGATTGTTAGGTTTTTCAACACATCTAACTTCACATCTAACACATCAACATCAACATCAACATCAACACATCTAACTTCATAATAACCAAAAACATGTTATACTATTATTTTATTTAACACAAACCTAAGACAAACTTAAATACACGGACACAGAACCTACTAACACAAACTAAACTGTTGAAAAATTAATATAACAAAAGCTACAATATATATATAGATATAGAGAGAGAGAGCGAGAAAGAGAGAGAGAGTGCAGATTTGCTCTTGCAGACAGGATAATGGTTGCAGTATAAAGGCCGCAAACCAGGGTTTAACATAAAGTTCAGTGTTTTAGTCACACTTGCTGTTACGATCCGGTCTGGTAGCTTGTAGCGGAGGCTGTTGGTGGATCCGCTGTGCCAGAGAGGTCATGAAGCATTACTCAGCATGAAGGCAGCAGCAGTAGTATTAAAATATAATGTAATTATCACACAGGCAACATTTACAAGCAGTAGTGGTAATAGTACTAGATAGCATCTAAACACTTGGGCAAGACTTGACAGCAGCAGTAGTGGTAATAGTAGTATATAGTGGCAAATAACTTGTGACATAGGTGTCGTGAGCAGCAGCAGTAGTAGTAATAGTAGACAATATAGTGTCAAATCACTCGGGCAAGAGGTGCCATGATGAACAGCAGCAGCAGCAGTGGTAATAGTAGTATATAGTGGCAAATAACTCGTGACATAAGTGTCTGAGCAGCAGTAGTAGTAGTAATAGTAGACAATATAGTGTCAAATCACTCGGGCAAGAGGTGCCATGATGAACAGCAGCAGCAGTGGTAATAGTAGTATATAGTGGCAAATAACTCGTGACATAGGTGTGTGAGCAGCAGCAGTAGTAGTAATAGTAGACAATCTAGTGTCAAATCACTCGGGCAAGAGGTGCCATGATGAACAGCAGCAGCAGCAGTGGTAATAGTAGTATATAGTGGCAAATAACTCGTGACATAGGTGTCGTGACTGAGCAGCAGCAGTAGTAGTAATAGTAGACAATATAGTGTCAAATCACTCGGGAAAGAGGTGCCATGAACAGCAGCAGCAGCAGTGGTAATAGTAGTATATAGTGGCAAATAACTTGTGACATAGGTGTCGTGAGCAGCAGCAGTAGTAGTAATAGTAGACAATATAGTGTCAAATCACTCGGGCAAGAGGTGCCATGAACAGCAGCAGCGGTAAGAGTAATAAAAATGGCAAATCACTCGGGCAAGAGGTGCCATCAGCAGCAGCAGCAGCAGCGGTAAGAGAAATAAAAATGGCAAATAGCTCGGGCAAGAGGTGCCATCAGCAGCAGCAGTAGTAATAGAAAGTGACAAATCTCTCGGACAAAAGGTGACAGCAGCAGTATGAGTAATATATCGGTACATAATCACTCAGCCTTTTGGCATTAGCAGTAGGAGCCCATATGGTGGCAAAATTACAAAAGCTTGAAGTTGCAGTAGCATGGTGATTAAATTTGAAAAGCAGAATGACACAGGCCTTTAGTAGCTGTAGCCTGACTATACCATAGTGCCTCATAATTTAAAAGTTTGATTAACGTTATTTCTATGCTATACGTGACTTTTTAAATTCATGATGAGCAATTACTTTTCAAAATAATGTGGCAGCAGCATCAGGACTCCTTATAGTGGCTTAATGACACAGCATGGAAATATTTATGCCCTTAACACTACCTGCCCACTATGAGTTTCAAAGGTATAAATACATCAGGGAATGAATGACAAGGGACCCTTCAGCGCCCTGAACCGACGGCGGGTGCCAGAAAGTCACCGCCGATCCAGGACTCATTCATCTTGATGAATGTGAGTCTGTCCACGGAGTCTGTGGACAGACGGGTCCTCTTGTCCGTGACCACCCTACCTGCCGCGCTGAATGTCTGCTCAGATAGTACGCTGGAGGGGGGGCAAGACAATAACTCCAGCGCATACTGAGCGAGCTCGCGGCAGGTGTCCAATCTGGCAACCCAGTACTCCATGGGGTCGTCGTGCTCATACTGTCAGAAGCACCGACGGACCCCATGTAGTCTGCCACCATGTGGGCCAGCCGCTGGTGGTGACTGCTGCTGCTGCTGCTGCTGGGACTGGGTCGCTCAGATTGGAAGAACATCCTCATCTCACCCATTAGGTCCTCTGCTCGGCTGCTGCTGCTGCTGGGTGCAGCCACCTGCTGGGTGAGATGAGGGGGGACAACTGGAGGCCGGGGAGTTGCCTGCTCCAACCGGCTGACTATGCGTGCCTGCAGTTCCTCCATCCGGTGCTGCCTCCGGCTGGCTGGGAGGAACTGCTCCAGTTTCCCCTTGCAACTTGGATCTAAAAGGGTGGCCATCCAAAATTCATCCCTCTCCTTGATAGTCTTAACCCGGGGGTCCCTCCTGAGGCATCTCAGCATGTGGGCAGCCATGGGGAAGAGCACAGCCCGCTGTGACTCCTCATGGCTGCCCGGGTCCATGACGTCTGACTCTTCATGCTGGAGGCGCTGCTGTTCGCGCTCAGAGATGCCCAACCCCCGGACTATCGGTGCCCCCAACACCGGCTCTCCCTCCTGACCAGGCCCTGACTCCAGGACATCACCAGTAACCTCCTCATCATCATCATCATCCTCCTCCTCGTCCTGGGCCTGGTCTTGGTGGAGCAGTGTTGCCTCCTCCTGCTCCACCAAGGCACTCTCCCCAGCTTCGAGCAGGCGATCTAGTGCCCTGTCCAGCAGGAACACTATAGGGAGCACGTCATTGAGGCCGACATGCTCCCTGCTCACCATCTTGGTCGCCTGCTCGAAAGGGGCCAACACATGGCAGACCTGGTGTATCTGCCCCCACTCCGCACTGGTGATGTACGGGAGTGTTTGTGATGGCCCGGCAGTGCCTTGCTCCAGCAGGTATTCCTTCACCGCCCTTCGCTGCTCCCACAACCTCTCCAGCATGTGGAGGGTGGAGCTCCACCGCGTCACACTGTCCACAATCAGCCTGTGAAGGGGCAGGCTGTTGTCCCGCTGCAACTTGAACAGGGACGCGGTAGCGGTTGGGGAGCGCCTGAAGTGGCTGGCAATCCTACGTACCCTTAGCACAATGTCACTCAACCCGGGATAGGTGCGCAGGAACTTCTGCACCACAAGGTTGAGGACATGTGCCAGACAGGGCACGTGGGTCAGACTGCCAGCCTGGAGGGCGGAGAGTAGGTTGCTGCCGTTGTCACAGACAACCATACCTGCCTGGAGCCTTCGGGGTGTCAGCCACTTCTGGACCTGAGCCTGAAGTGCGGTCAGCACTTCTTTTCCAGTGTGTCTCCGGCCCCCTAAACTAACAAGCTGGAGCACGGCCTGACAGCGCACGTGCCCCACACTTGAGTAGCTACGGGGGCGCTTGCTGGGAGGCTCAGCAGCTGCGGAGACAGTGGCTTGAGGGAGACCAGCAGTTCTCCTCTGGACACCCCGGGGCGGCACCACAAAATCTGATGCCGCCGATCCCTCCCCGGCGCCTCGGAGGGAAACCCAATGGGCCGTGAAGCTGATGTACCGGCCCTGCCCATGCCTGCTGGTCCAGCCATCCATTGTGAGATGCACCCTGTCGCTGACAGCGTGATCCAGCGACAGGGTTACATTCTGCACAATGTGCTGGTGTAGGGCAGGGACACCAGTCCTGGCAAAGAAATGGCGGCTGGGGACACGCCATTGGGGTTGGGCCTGCTCCAACATCTGCCTGAAGGGGTTGCAGTCAACAATGTTGAAGGGAAGCAGATGTTGGGCAATAACCCTTGCCAGGAGCCCATTGAGGGAACGCACACGTCGGTCTCCAGGGGGGAAGGGAGTGGTGCGTTCGAAGGCGTCGGAAAGCGACGCCTGGCACCGGACGGCAGTGCAGGACACAGAAGAGGAGGGTGCTGTGGAAGTAGAGGTCTGGCTGCCGGTACCAGTACCTCTACTAGAGGGAGCGAGGGGGCATGACCTGCTGGGAACAGATGAAGATGTGGCAGGGACTGCTGTACCCTGCTCACTTGTGGTGGTGGTGGCGCTGCTACCACCACCACGCTTCATCTGATCATACTCCCGCCAGTGGTTGATTCTCAGGTGCTGGTTCAGAGCTGTGGTACCCACCCGAGCCAAGCACTTCCCTCTCTTCACCCTGGCACGACAGATATGGCAGATGGCTATGGTCTGGTTATCTGCTACCAGGGTGAAGTAGGCCCAGACAGGTGACTTCAGCGCCGCCCTCCTGTCAGATGGGGTGACGCTGACTTGCACCTGCTGGGACTCAGGTGGGCACAGGTGGAGCTGCCTGCTGCTGCTGCTGACACCTCCTGCTGCCATCACCAGTGGAGACCCTGACGCTGGTCTCCCTGGTGACCTGGCGCACCGTTTCCCCAGGGTGCCTACCTTCCTTGTCGTCACTGCTGCTGTGAACTGACAAGGCAGGTGGCACCCATGTTGGGTCACCCTCCTCTTCGCCCCCAGATATGTCAGACCCAGGGCTGAAATGTGGTGGTCTGAGGGAAACAGCTGACATGGAGCCGCTAGCCTGGCTCCGCTGTCCCCTCACCGACGCCTGGGTCTGACTAGGTGCGGGTGTTTCCTGCACAAAAACACCAGCACCACTTGGAAGGGATGTCTCTGGGATACTGACAGCAGGTACCCCATCCTCCTCCTCCATCATCCCTTCAAAAAGGTCCTGACCATCAGGACAGAACTGGATGTCTGCCTGATGCAGGGCCTCCCCCAAGATATCCCTCTCACTGTCACTGTCAAACAGTAAGAGGCTGGACTCTTGAGGGCTGGGGGTGGGTACTAAAGGCACTGGTGTACTGGTGGTGCTACTGGGAGTCGGGACTGACGACTCAGTGGCACTGCTGTGCCCCATATCCTCCACCACTACTGGAGCCTGAGAAGGCAATATCAGGCGGCTGCCCGAGGGAAAAAAATCGCGGATGAGGCGGACTCCCCTTCCACCTGATCCTCTACCACTAGTAGGGGCGCGAGAGGTACCCCGTGCTGGCAGCGACCCAGCACTGGGAGTAACTCCCCTACCCCTGCTGCCACGGCCACGTATGCTGCTCATACTTGCTGATGTGGGGGGGGGGTAAACTTTATTGGGGGGGGAAATGTGAGAAAGGAGTGTTTGTTTTTTTAGCAAGACAGGCACGCAGACAAAGACGCAGACAAAGACGCAGACAAAGACGCAGACAAAGACGTAGACAGCTACTAAACTAGAATAAAACTACTACACCTAAAAGTTTTTTTTTTTTTTCTAGACTGAAGGACGCAGACAAGGACGAGGACTACAAATACTAAACTAATATGCACTAAACACTAACTACTTACACAAACTTATATGACTAAACTAAAGCTAATTTTTTTTTTTTTTTTTTTACACTGACTGACAAGGACAAAGACGAGGACTACAAATACTAAACTAATATGCACTAAACAAACACTAACTACTTACACAAACTTATATGACTAAACTAAAGCTATTTTTTTTATTTTTTTTTACACAAAACACTAACTACACAGAAATCTATCAAACACTAAGCTACACTAGCCTGGACAAAACAACACAAATCTGAACTTTTAGAAAAGCTGTTGAGTCTTTTGCTTTGAAAAAAGCAGTTTAGAAGCAGGAAAATCAGAACTGAAAGCACTATAGGAAGCACAATGCTGATGCTCTAAGCTCTAAGATCACACAGAAACACTCCACTCTCTCTAGCCACCTTGTGAATCTGCACTGAAATACTGCTGGGAGTGATCTTATATACTGGTCGTGCAGGCAGGTTCCTATTGGTTGCTATGGAGGTTGCTAACCTCTGACAACTGTGGTAGGAGAACTCTGATTGGCTCTGATGCAAAAGAAGGGCGGAGAAAGTATTCGCGAATATTCGGAAATCGAATATTCGCGATTGCGAATATTCGGCAACATCAAAGGATCGCCTCAGCTACTCGGCCCAGGGTCTCTAATCATACCAGCAATGCTTTTAGACGTCGATGGAGATCACTAGGATGTGATCTGTTTTAAAAATAAATTAGAAAAAATACGAATATTCGGAATAGCGAATTTTGGACGCGAAATTCGATTTATTCGCGAATACTCGAATATGCCATATTCCTAACGAATATTCGCAATGCGAATATTCGTGAGCAACACTATGGACCTCGTCCTCCTAGGTCAAAATGATTTTATTTTTTATTTTAATTTTTTTATGTTATTTTATGTTATTTTGAGTTATTTCCCTATCCACATTTATTTTCAGAGTACTTGCCATGCTCTTTCCGACATTCTGCTGCCATTTGCAGCCCTCCAGCCCTTTCCCTTAGTTATTTAGAGACATTTTTGTAGTCAAAAGTCCGGGTCCCCATTGACTTCAATGGGGTTCGGGTCAAAGTCCGGGTTCGGGTTCGGTCCCGAACATCCAGGTGTCCGCTCAACTCTAATGTCGACCTTTCATGCAGTTTGTTGGCAAGCGTGCCTCAAAGACCCACACCAAAGAACAAAGCGGACTTCTCCTTGCTCCTCATCAGCTGGGATCTCCAACCCCACTATACCCGCTCAGTCCTCTCTGAAGCCTGCACTGATAGGACTGAAGGTGTAGAATTAGGCGTGTCACAGCCAAGTACTTGCGGGCAGTCTACTATCGGTACACCGACGTAAGATTGTACCAGGCAAATTTCCCTGCTCCAGCTGCTGCAGCTCCGAAAGAAGTTCTCTCTCAGCCATCCACATGCCCAGCAGTTGAATGCTAGCTTAGCTAAATTGCTAGCACTTCAATTGCTGCCTTTTCAGTTGGTAGATTCTGCCCCCTTCCGTGAGTTTGTGGAGTGTGCGGTACCTCAGTGGCAAGTTCCCAAACGCCACTTTTTCTCACGGAAGGCGATTCTGTATCTCTACCGCCATGTGGAAGGCAATGTCCATGCCTCGCTGGACAGGGCGGTCAGTGGTAAGGTGCATATTACCACTGACTCATGGTCCAGCAGGCATGGACAGGGACGTTACCTATATTTTACGGCGCATTGGGTGACTCTGCTGGCAGCTGGGAAGGATGCAGGACAAGGTACAGTAGTGTTGGAGGTTGTTCTGCCACCACGCCTCCAAACTGCTACTACTGGTTGTGACACACCTCTCTCCTCCACCCCCTCCTCTTCTTCTTCCTCTGTGGCCTCTTCCTGTGCTGATGTGTCCTCGGAACCAGTGGTGCTCCGTAGGCATTCAAGGGGCTATGCAGGTATGCAGGGAAAGAGATGCCATGCGGTGCTTAAGCTGGTGTGCTTGGGGGACAGGAGCCACACTGGGGCAGAGGTTCTGTCAGCTCTGCAGGGGCAGGCTCAAAGGTGGGTGATGCCACGCCAGCTTAAGTCAGAAATGGTGGTTTGCGACAATGGCACCAACCTCCTCTCCGACCTCCGACAGGGAAAACTGACCCATGTGCCCTGTTTTGCTCATGTCCTTAACTTGGTGGTGCAGCGGTTCTTGGGCAGGTACCCGGTGTGACAGACTCAGACCCTCTTATGTCTAAAATCATCCTATGTCCACTAGGAGCATAGGATGACTGAGGAATGATATCTTGGACTACCTGAGATGGGATTATTGTGCAATTATTATCCACAATATATTCCAGGATATCTGTAAAGAACTATTTACTGGTTGTTGATTCTGAACTCAACGAGTTAATTCTACTTTCAAAGGTTTTTATTTTCAAAAAAAAAAAAAGGGAAAGAAACAATACATAAAACAGCCATTCCTGCAGACATCAAAAATAAAAAACAGACCAGAAGAGATACAGGCTCATGGTTGACTTGGGTGAGTCTCAAGTTATAAACAAGGGCAGACCTGATCCAGGAGTGAAGGGGTTGCATCAAGAATACAAACATTAAAAATACAAAAGCCCCAGAGATCAACCCCTAAGATTCAAAGGAGATGAGGACATCCGGCCACCCCCCTGACTAAGAAAGCCTCATAAGAGACCCCAACCCCGTCACCATAGGCCCGGGATAGTAGGATAACCGGAGGATCCCCAACCACCAGCACCCCAAAGGGAACTCACTGTGCAGGTGGGTGGGGACACCCCGGACCACCCCACACCGGGGAGGATCCACAAAAAGACAGTACATCTCCAAACATAATGGTGCAGGAATGAAAACCACATAAAACAGTAGTACGTACAAAGGAAATAAATAAAAAAAAAAAGGGAGAAAAGAAAGGGAAAGCTCAAAAAAGAAAAAAGGAAAAAGGGAAAAAAGGGGAAAAAGAGCAAGAAGATAAGAAGAGAAAAGGGGAGTAGGGGAATGAAGGGGGGAGTGCACTACGGGAAGACATCATCTCAATCAAGTGGAAAATAATCAAGCAAAAAAAAATTGACCTAGGTTCCTGGGATGAGCGATATACCCATATACTGAGCCCATGGACTCCAGATCAATTCAAAACTAGGCATTGAGTCATTCAACATGGCGGCCACCTTTTCCTGGCACATGATCCAAGAGATCTTCCTGAACGCCGCCTTACCAGAGACGCTCGGTAGTTTCCATGCTTTGGCCAAAGTAATCTTTGCACCGAGCAAAATAAAATGAATCAATCTGCGCGTCTGTGTAGAAATTCCAGGAAGGTGTGCGCTCAACAAGAAGGACTCTGGGTGCCCTGTGATCTCGTAGCCAGTAACCTTCTTAATAGTTAAAAGAATTTTTCTCCAAAACGGCCTGATTCTAGAGCACTCCCACCAAATATGTGCAAAAGAGCCCAACAACTGACAACCCCTAAAACATAAAGGGTCAGCTGAGGGGAAAATCCTAGCCAACTTAGAGGGAGTCAAGTACCATCTAGTTATGACCTTCAAACTGGCTTCCATGAGAGAAATGTTAATGATACTTTTGAAAGCAGAGAAAACAGCTGCCTGCCAGGTCTCCAGGCTCCACTTAAACTGAAAGTCCTCCTCCCATGCTAGCATGAAGGAGGACTTAGTGGACGGTAAGGAAAGTGACGCATAGATAATCGATATGCCTCCCTTCCCCTCGATGGACTGACTACAGAACAATTCAAAATCTGTGAATTTAGGAGGGGACGGCTTGGAGGACCAAATGCTATGTAAAAAATGACTAATTTGAAAAAAGCGAAATCTCTCAGAAGGCGGAATTTCAAATTTACGTACACAATATGCTAGGGAAACAGGGCCGCAAGGGGTGAAGAGCTGACCCAGGCGATACAGTCCCTTATCAAGCCACCATCGAAAAGCTTGTATATCCAATCCGGGGGGAAAAATAGGATTACGAAAGAGGTGAGATAAGGGTTTAACATCAGATGTGAGGTTAGAATTCAATTTCAATTTATCCCATAACGCATACGAGTGAGAAAGGGTAGGGGCAAGGATAGGGGGTCTCGACTTGGGGACCATCCACGAGAGGAAATCCAGAGTGTGTAGAGGTACTGCCTGTCGTTCAATCTGAACCCAATCAGGTTTATCCCATTTAGTAAAAATTATGGAGAATTGAGCCAGTCTTGATGCCAAGTAGTATTTATATAAGTGGGGCAACCCTAAGCCACCCTGTTTCCTCGAATGGAAGAGAGATTGCTGTTTAATCCTATAACCCGACCCTCCCCAGACAAATTTAAAAATTTTGCTTTGGAAGGATTTCAAGTGATCCTTCCTCAAAGGGATCGGGAGGGCTCGAAAAAGATAGAGAAGCCTAGGAAGCAGGGTCATTTTTACAGCATTTATTCTACCTAGCCAAGACAAATTGAGTCTAGACCAGGACTTCAAGTCCTGTTCCAATTTACGATACATGGGGGGGTAATTTCGGGTGTATAGAGTTTCAAATTTAGATGTGAGGAAGATGCCCAGGTATTTGATAGCAGAGTCACTCCACTCAAACCGAAAATCTCGTTTTAGCAGGGTTACCATCTCGGGATTAAGTGAAACATTAAGAGCTAGAGATTTAGAAAAATTGACTAACAGGCCCGAGATAGCCCCAAAGGCATCAAGGATCTTATTTAGATTGGGAATAGAGATCAGAGGGGACGTAAGAAATAGAATTAAATCGTCGGCAAATAAGCCGCATTTGTGCATCTTGGGACCACAGGAAACCCCCAACACGTCGAATCGCAATCGCAAGCGTTTCCATGGCCATAGCAAAAATAATAGGGGAAAGAGGACACCCCTGCCTCGTGCCTCTTGCTATTTGAACCGGAGAGGAGTAATACCCCTGTACACGAATACGCGCCGTGGGAGAGGAATAAAGTGCTTTCAAGATACCAAGAAAACGACAACCAAAACCCCATCTATCTAAAAGTGTAAAGATATAAGGCCAGGAAACCGTATCGAAAGCTTTTTGTATATCCAGCGATAAGAGCATACCCTGCTGCTTCGGCCCCCCTGGCCAGTTAGATTGAAGAATTGACATAATATCAATGACTCTTCTAGTCTGGTCAGGCCCCTGCCTCCCTGGGATAAAGCCCACCTGATCCTTATGAACGTATAAGCTGATGAAGGTATTCAATATAATAGCAAAAATCTTGGTGAGGATTTTAACGTCGTTGTTTATCAGCGAGATCGGTCTATAGTTCCCCACGTCTTCCGGATTCTTATCAGGTTTGGGTATGACAGTTATGAAGGCGGCGTTCAGCTCCGCAACAAAGGGGCGTCCTGAGACCTTTTCATTGAAAAACTTTGTCATAAAGGGGGCTAGTGACTCTGAAAATAATTTATAATATGGTACTGAAAAGCCGTCCGGGCCAGGCGCCGAGCCCCTTTTCAGACTTATAATAACTTCCAACGTTTCAGCTATAGAGATCGGATCCTCCATAACGGCTATGTGTACCGCTGAGAGTTTAGGGATAGGGAGGGTGTCTAGAAATTGAGAGATGGAGCTCTCATAAGCCTGTCGACCAGAACCATATAATTTACCATAGAATTCCCTGAACATTGTAAGGATTTTAGAGGGGTCAGAGGTTGTGTACTGTTGATGGGTCCTAATCCTAGGAAGAGTAAGAAGTTTCATTCTAGGGGACAGTTTGGTAGCAAGCATTCTGCCCAATTTGTCCTTTTGAGAATAAAATTTAGCCCCACTCCATCTAAGCGATTTCTCAGCCCGTGTGGTAAAGGCAAGATTGAGTTCCAACCTAGCGGCTTCAATTTGGGATAGTAGGACGCTAGAGGGGTTTGCCTTGTGTTGGGTTTTAAGGGAAGTGTACAATTTTTCAAGTTTATCAATATCAACTTTTCGTTCCCTTTTCATTTTAGATGCTAATTGGATACATTTCCCTCTAATGGTAGCTTTATGGGCTGCCCAAAGAACCTCAGCCGAAACATCCCCAGTGTTATTTAAGGTGAAATATTCAGAGAGAGCTTTATTAATTTCAGCGAGAACTACATGATCAGATAAAAAAGATTCATTAAGTCTCCATTGGAAGGGTTTAGGATTGCGAGAGGGGTTATAAATAACAGCTACGACTATGGAGTGATCAGAGAGAGACGAATCCACAATCTTGGATCCAGATATAGTAGGTAAATGGGATGTGGACATCAGGATATGATCAATCCTGGCGTAAGATTGATGCGGGCATGAAAAATGAGTAAAGTCCCTAGTTGTTGGGTTTTGCTCCCGCCAAACATCAGCTAAGCCGTGCGCATGGAGAAGACGGGCAAATTTCAAGCTAGCTCTAGTGGGACGTTTTAGAGAGGTCTTAGGCTTATTAGATTTATCTAGCCCCTGATCCAGCGCCAGATTGGAGTCACCCCCAAAGATGGGAGTCCCTTCAATCAGCGGGCCTAAGGTAGAAAACATAGAACGAAAGAACGGTAGTTGGCCTTTATTCGGAGCATAGTACGAAATAAAAGAGAACAAATGGTCATCGATCAGACCTTTAACTAATAGGAACCTGCCTTCCGGATCTCTATATTCAGCACGCCAAGAAAAATTAGAAGCTTTGGAAAATATTATCGCCACCCCTTTAGTTTTATCCTCTGCGTTCGCTAAATAAAACGTAGGGTAATTATGGTGAAGAAACGTGGGACTGTATCGCCTGGGGAAGTGGGTCTCTTGCAGTAAAATAACATTGCATTTAAAAGATTTATAGCTGTCAAACAGCTTTCTCCGTTTGATGGGAGAATTAAGGCCCTGAGTGTTGTGAGAGGCTATTTTAAGGACCGGAAGGGGTTTGTCAGCCATCGAGGAGAGGAAAAGGAATGCCACTAATCCCTGCGTCACTTACCTTGAACAGAACCAGACTCCCAGTCGGCAAGCAGACGAGACACCCATCCAAGGACGAGATGCATACGGAACTCCCAAATTTTGCCTGACAAAAAACAGCAAAAAGAGACACAAATGAAAATGTTCCCGAGGTGCAAGGGAAAGGGGAAAAGATGGAGAAGAGATAAGAGAGAGAGAGAGAATAAAAAGACAGAGAGATCACAGACAATCTCTCTGGGAGAGGCGGATCAGACTCTAAGGCCCCATACTCACGACCAAACATGTCTGCTGAAACTGGCCCGCAGGCCAGTTTCAGCAGACATGTTTGGTCGTGTGTGGGCGCGAGCGGGCCGAATTCCAGCAAACATTTGCCCGCCGGGCCTTTTCCCAGCAGACAAATATTCCTGGACTTGTTTTAAAACAGTCCGCTGGAATTCTGCCCGCTCGGACATGTACGGTCGTCAGTACAGACCTACCGTACATGTCCAGGCGCCCGCCGTCCCTCGCATGCGTCGAATGACTTCGACGCATGCGTGGAAGCATTTTAAAGGCGGGCCGCCCACGTCGCCGCGTCATTGTCGCGGCGACACCGCGTCATCGACGCGGCGACACCGCGGACACGCCCCGCGTATTGTTTACGCGCGGACTTCTGTACGATGGTGTGTACAACCATCGTACAGAAGCCCTCTGGCAGACATGTATGGTGAAAACGGTCCGACGGACCGCTTTCACCATACATGTTTGTCCGTGTGTACCCGGCCTTAGGGGTACAAAGATCCCCCAGAGCCAGATCCTTCCGGAAAAGTCTGCATAAAAAACTGCAGACAACCCATCCCATGGACTCCGAAGAAACCAAGAGATAGGTGGAGGCGCATGCAAGGTACACAGCTTCCGGGCACCTTGTAAAATAATACGAAAACATAAAAAAGAAACACATAGAGAAAACTTATTTGCAGTTATCTAAGGCCTACAAAAATGGATCTAGACCCTCGTAGAGAGGAAAACCACAGCCCCCCTCCCAGGTGGAACAGTACAAAAAAAAATATCCAAAATCTTTTACCCCCCTAAAGGTATCAAAAAAAAGAGAAAAAAATAGAAACCCCCCCATACAAATTTGAGGGACCAGACATCAGAATAAATATATAGGGAAGGTAAGCAGGGAAGGGACGGGGAGTCTGAAAAATGGACTCCGAGCAGGACTAATGGGGGAGACAAACACCTCCCTCCTGCCAGGAGAAACCAAAATGAGATAAAAAAAAAGGCAAAGTTCCCCCGGATGCTCTCAGGTTTGGAGAATGTCCTTCTGTTTCTTTGACTTCGGTTTGTTCCAAAGCGGGGTAAGCGGACTGTTCGGAGATGGGCGTTTGGCAGGGTTGTGCGATGGGTTTGAAGTGTCCATGTCAGCTTCCAGGGAAATCAGCTTCAATGAGAGGAGGATCTTCTCTCCCTCCTGAAGGGTGGAAAAGGAATAGTACTTCCCATTAAGAGAAAATTTAACAGCGAATGGAAATGTCCATCAATATTTTATAGCCTTTTGAGAAAGGACCGACAACATAGGTTTCAGGGAACGGCGTCTTTGAATTGTAGATTGGGACAGATCGGCAAAAATTTTAACTGGATGGCCCTGGCACAGGATTTGATTTGTTGCTCTAGCTTGTTTCATTATCTCTTCTTTAACCAAAAAAAATGAGGCTTTACAATTACATCCCTAGGAGTGCCATCCTTTCTGGGGGGGCCTAAAGATCTGTGAACCCTATCAAGTTCCAGGCGATGTTGCGGGATATTCGGGATCAGTGATGAGATCAACTCATGAGTAGCTTGCATAACATCCGTTACAGCCTCTGGAAGACCCCTGATCCTAAAATTGTCCCTTCTGGATCTGTTTTCGAGTTCATCAATCCTGAGGAGAGCTGAATCGAGTCTGTCCTGTAGCGTTTTTATATGACCAGAATTCTGATTAGTGGCGGAAACTGTGAGGTCTAGCTTGTGTTCGATAGCTTCCATCCTTGAGCCCAAGTTCTGGAAATCAGCCTTAATATCAGTGGTTATTTTAGCTGCCGTAGATGCCAGACCCCTGTCCAGGAGAGCTGACAATTTATGGAATAAGTCATCTGAGAAAGATTCTGGGGATTGTATGATAGGGAAGGGACTATCCTGCTGCACTTGTATGGACATGCCTGCTGAAATATGCCCTGCATCACCAAAAGTCCTACTCAGCAGGGACTCGGTGGAGGCTGGGGAAGGAGTCATTTGTGGGAGAGCCGCACTCTGGTGTGCTGTAGTGAATCACAGGGTAGCTGGAGCGATTACCTGCCTCGGCTCTGAGTGTCCCTCCACGCGTGCTGCGAGGTGCTGTGCTGCGGCGGCTATTTTGGATCCCCTGGGAGGCTGGGCCTGATCGAATTGCGGCCCGAGATCCCGCCGAACCGGGGCGCTCGTCATACAGGGGGATAGACCGGGTCATCGGGAGTCCGGGGCTCTGGTCGGTGTGCGGAGAAGACCCCTCTGTAGGCTGCAGTCGGTGCCGCGGGAGCAGTGTACGGCGGAGCTCCGGATCACGCGGCCATCTTGGATCCCTCGCGCATGCGAGTCAACGAGTTAATTCTAAGAGTGACTCATTCATAATGTTAGATGCTAATATGCCATCAGTCTGTTCTCTGTGCTAATTGACCCTGCTATTGTGTGAAGATGTCCTGTGTTTACACTTATGATGATGTGTTTTGTATAGCAGGTGAGCAAAGACGTGACGTCGCCTAGTCTGGGTAAATGATTAGTTAATTAGCTCATGTTAATTTATGTTCTGGTTACATCCTCTTTAAACTGTATATATGATTGCATTCTTGGTTCTATTAAACAATTAATGTTTAGCACACAAACAAGTCTCATCTCGTTGTGTGTTGAGAGCAGCTGGAATATCCGATATCTATATCCAGACTGATAGGAAGCGATATATGACGGAAGCACTCAAGCGGAGTGCGGGACATTCCGTTACACCCGGGCTTACAGGATGTCCTGAAGCAGGCCAGGAAAGTCTGTGTGCATTTCCAACATTCATATAATGCCAGTGCTTGGCTGGCAGACCTCCAAAATGAATACAACCTGCCCAAGGACCGCCTAATCTGTGACATGCCCACCAGGTGGAACTCTACGTTGGCCATGCTGCAGCGGCTGCACACGCAGCAGAGGGCCATCAATGAGTATCTGTGCCAATATGGCACCAGGACAGGGTTAGGGGAGCTTGGTTTCGTTTCTCCATGCCAGTGGGCCATGATCAGGGATGCATGCACTGTCCTGTCACCATTTGAGGAGACCACGAGGATGGTGAGCAGTAACAGTGCATGCATCAGTGATACTGTCCCTCTTATCCACCTGTTGGAGCACACGCTGCGTGGAATAATGGACAGGGCCCTTGAGGCAGAACAGAGGGAGGAAGAAGAGGACTTCCTTACCTGTCAAGACCCCCTTTATCCAGACAGTGTTCCTGCTTGCCCGCCTATCACACAGGAAGAGGAGGAGGAGGAGGATTGTGTCAGCATGGAGGTGGAGCCTAGCACTCAGCAACAGCAGCAGTCTTTAGGGGTTTAATTACAGTCCCAAGAAACCCATGGACTTGTACGTGGCTTGGATGAGGTGGCTGAGGATCATGTCGTCCTCAGTGACCCAGAGGACTGTGCCCCGAATGCCTCAGCAAACCTACGCTGTATTGCCTCCCTGATCCAGCAAAGCCTGCGAAAGTATCCTCGTATTCATGCTTTCAAGGAGAGGGATCAATACTGGCTGACAACCCTCCTTGATCCACGTTACAAGGGTAAGGTTTTGGACCTTATCTTGCCGGGCAAAAATGAGACCAGATGAGCATAGGGTGAGGGCTGCTAGTACCGTCTTACCCGTGAATGATCACCAGTCAGGAAGGAGTTGACTAGGACTTTTCTGGGCACTATAGAACAACAAAAAATGAATATAAAAGATATTCATTGACACAAAGAACTGCACAATGTTAAAAACGTTTGAGCCAAACCCCAACAATAAGAAACAGCGCAGTAATAACGGAGAACCGTCATATGTCTGTTAAAGTGGAGAAGGCCAAGACCTCGACCGGTTTCGATGTGATACTGCTTCTTCAGGAGGATCTGTATGATCTACAATAGGGATGAGCTTCGCGTTCGATACGAACGTATGTTCGACTCGAACATCGGTCATTCGATCATTCGTCAAAATTCAAACAAAACCGGTCGTTCGCGCCAAATTCGAATGACGCAAAACGTCCCATAATTCACTGCGGCGTTGAGCGCTGATGACTGGCCAAGCATGCTGTATGTCCCGCATGCTTGGCCAATTACAGCGCTCAAAAAACGAAGAGCCATAATTGGCCAAAGCTAGGGTGGCTTTGGCCAATTATGGCTCAGGGGGTTTAGTACACGCCCCATACTATAAAAGGCAGCCTGCAAGGCGGCCTCGTGTAGTGTGTTCCGGCTTTGTGAAAGAGCAGAGAGCAGTCAGACAGTTAGAGAGAGAGAGATAGATAGAGACACAGTGTCTTTTCTACCAGATAGATAGATAGATAGATAGATAGATAGATAGATAGATAGATAGATAGATAGATAGATAGATAGATAGATAGATAGATAGATAGATAGAGCAGGAAGGCTAGTCAGTATAGTTCAATTTACAGTTTGTAGAGAATATATTCACATCTCTAGGAGTTGTAAATATATTTATAAACTGTATAGCATAGCTAGATCTGTTATTAGTATTTGTCAGGCAGGAGATTGTGCTTGATGCAGTGCTCTAACGTGTTGTATTGCCTGCATTAGGGTTTAGCTTAAACATAGTACCTAAACATGGTTCTCCCTGTTAGTCAACGTGTGCTATTTAATTGCATTACCTGTTACTGCACGTGTGCTATTTATTTGCACAGAAACGCAGTCGCTGTTAATGCAAGTGGGCTATTGAATTGCACAGAAACGCAGTCGCTCTTACTGTGCGTGTGCTGTTTCATAGCACCTGAACGCAGTTGGTGTCACTGCGCGTGTGCTGTTACATAGCACCTGAACGCAGTTGGTGTCACTGCGCATGTGCTGTTACATAGCACCTGAATGCAGTCGCTCTTACTGCGCGTGTGCTGTTTAATAGCAACTGAACGCAGTTGGTGTCACTGCGCGTGTGCTGTTTCATAGCACCTGAACGCAGTTGGTGTCACTGCGCGTGTGCTGTTACATAGCACCTGAACGCAGTTGGTGTCACTGCGCGTGTGCTGTTTCATAGCACCTGAATGCAGTTGGCGTCACTGCACGTTTGCTGTTTCATAGCACCTGAACGCAGTTTTTGTCACTGCGTGTGTGCTGTTTCATAGCACCTGAACGCAGTTGGTGTCACTGCACGTTTGCTGTTTCATAGCACCTGAACGCAGTTGGTGTCACTGCACGTTTTCTGTTTCATAGCACCTGAACGCAGTAATATGTCTGGAAGGACAACAAAGAGAGGCAGAGAGGCACGAGGGCAAGCAGGCTCTGAATCTAGAGGTAACGCTGGTGGTGGATGTGGTGCATCCTCTTCAGCACGTGGCCGTGGCCGCTTGTCCTTCTTTTGGGGAGCTGGCCGTGTTGAGCCTCAACATGCAGAGAAATTAGTGGAGTGGATCACTAAGCCGTCCTCATCCTCCTCATCCTCTCTCACACAGACTGATCTTAGTTTGTCTGGCAAAGCAGCTGCGAAGGCGTCCTCTTCCCTCTGCACAATGGCATCACACAATCCTTCCCTAGTCCCACCATGTCCTCCTGAGGAGTCCCCCGAACTGTTTTAGCACAGTGTTGGGTACATGCTGCATGAAGATGCGCAGCATTTTGAAGACTAAACGCAGTTGGTGTCACTGCGCGTGTGCTGTTACATAGCACCTGAACGCAGTTGGTGTCACTGCGCGTGTGCTGTTACATAGCACCTGAACGCAGTTGGTGTCACTGCGCGTGTGCTGTTACATAGCACCTGAACGCAGTCGCTCTTACTGCGCCTGTGCTGTTTAATAGCAATTGAACGCAGTTGGTGTCACTGCGCGTGTGCTGTTTCATAGCAACTGAACGCAGTTGGTGTCACTGCGCGTGTGCTGTTTCATAGCACCTGAACGCAGTTGGTGTCACTGCGCGTGTGCTGTTACATAGCACCTGAACGCAGTTGGTGTCACTGCGCGTGTGCTGTTACATAGCACCTGAACGCAGTTGGTGTCACTGCGCGTGTGCTGTTACATAGCACCTGAACGCAATTGGTGTCACTGCGCGTGTGCTGTTTCATAGCACCTGAATGCAGTTGGTGTCACTGCACGTTTGCTGTTTCATAGCACCTGAACGCAGTTGGTGTCACTGCACGTTTGCTGTTTCATAGCACCTGAACGCAGTTGTTGTCACTGCGCGTGTGCTGTTTCATAGCACCTGAACGCAGTTGGTGTCACTGCACATTTGCTGTTTCATAGCACCTGAATGCAGTTGTTGTCACTGCGCATGTGCTGTTTCATAGCACCTGAACGCAGTTGGTGTCACTGCACGTTTGCTGTTTCATAGCTCCTGAACGCAGTAATATGTATGGAAGGACAACAAAGAGAGGCAGAGAGGCACGAGGGCAAGCAGGCTCTGCATCTAGAGGTAACGCTGGTGGTGGATGTGGTGCATCCTCTTCAGCACATGGCCGTGGCCGTGGCCGCTCGTCCTTCTTTTCGGGAGCTGGCTGTGTTGAGCCTCAACATGCAGAGAAATTAGTGCAGTGGATGACCAAGCCGTCCTCATCCTCCTCATCCTCTCTCACACAGACTGATCTTAGTTTGTCTGGCAAAGCAGCTGCAAAGGTGTCCTCTTCCCTCTGCACAATGGCATCACACAATCCTTCCCTAGTCCCACCATGTCCTCCTGAGGAGTTCCCCGAACTGTTTCAGCACAGTGTTGGGTACATGCTGCATGAAGATGCGCAGCGTTTTGAAGACTCCGATGACGGAACACAGATAGAGGAAGGCATTGATGTGAGCCCAGGGAGAGGGGGTGGCCGAGAAGGACAGAAATCTGGCAGTGATGTTCCCCCAGCTGGAGCATACTGCCAGGTTTTCGACAGTGATGATGAGGAGAGAGGGGATGATGAGGTCATTGACTTTACCTGGGTGCCTGATAGGAGAGAGGAGGAGGAAGAGGAGGAGGAGGAGGATGAGGAGGCAGGATGCCCTTCAGGGGTCAGCGTAAGGGCAGCACACCAACTGCATTACGTGGCACATCTTCGCTTGTGCATGGCGCTGCTGTGTCTCAACAGTACAGCAAAAGTTCTTTGGTGTGGGCCTTTTTTGAAACATGTCCATCAGATCGTACCTTTGCTGTTTGCAACATATGTCTCAAGCGTATCTCGCATGGCCAAAACATCACCCGCTTGGGCACCACATGCTTGTCCAGACATATGTCGAGCTGCCATGCAGCTCGTTGGCAAGCATACCAGAAAGACCAACACCAAAGACCGAAGCGGACCTCCCCTTGCCCTTCTGTGACCTCCAACCCCACTAGACCCCCAGTCCTCTCTGAAGCCTGCATTGAAGGTTTAGAAATAGGTGTGTCACAACATAGTAGTGGTAGTACATGCGGGCAATCTACTGATAGTACCAGATACATTTCCCTGCCCCAGCTGCTGCAGCGCCGAAAGAAGTACGCTCCCAGCCATCCACATGCCCAGCGGTTGAATGCTAGCTTAGAAAAATTGCTAGCACTTCAACTGCTTCCTTTTCAGTTGGTAGATTCTGCCCTTTCCGTGAGTTTGTGGAATGTGCAGTACCTCAGTGGCAAGTACCCAAACGCCACTTTTTCTCACGACTCTCTACCGGCATGTGGAAGGCAATGTCCATGCCTCGCTGGACAGGGCGGTCAGTGGTAAGGTGCATCTTACCGCTGACTCATGGTCCAGCAGGCACGGACAGGGATGTTACCTGTCTTTTACGGCCCATTGGGTGACTCTGCTGGCAGCTGGGAAGGACGCAGAGCAAGGTACAGTAGTTTTGGAGGTTGTTCCACCACCACGCCTCCAAAACACTACTACTGCTTGTGACACACCTCTCTCCTCCACCCCCTCCTCTTCTTCTTCCTCTGTGGCCTCTTCCTGTGGTGATGTTTCCTCAGAACCAGCCGTGCTCCGTAGGCCTACGAGGGGCTACGCAGGAATGCAGGCCAAGAGATGCCATGAGGTGCTAGAGTTGGTGTGCTTGGGAGACAGGAGCCACATTGTGGAAGAGGTTCCTTCAGCTCTGCAGGGCCAGGCTCAGAGGTGGTTGACGCCACGCCAGCTGAAGCCTGGAATGGTGGTCAGCGATAATGGCACCAACCTCCTCTCTGCCCTGCGACAGGGAAAACTCACCCATGTGCCCTGTTTTGCGCATGTTCTCAATTTGGCGGTGCAGCGGTTCTTGGGCAGGTACCCGGGCTTACAGGATGTCCTGAAGCAGGCAAGGAAAGTCTGTGTGCATTTCCGGAGGTCATATAATGCCACTGCTCGGCTGACAGACCTCCAGAGGGAATACAACCTGCCCAAGAACCGCCTAATCTGTGACATGCCCACCAGGTGGAACTCTACGTTGGCCATGCTGCAGCGGCTGCACACGCAGCAGAGGGCCATCAATGAGTGCCTGTGCCAATATGGCAGCAGAACTGGGTCAGGGGAGCTTGGTTTTTTTTTCACCACGCCAGTGGGCCTTGATCAGGGATGCATGCACTGTCCTGTCACCATTTGAGGAGGCCACGAGGATGGTGAGCAGTGACAGTGCATGCATCAGTGAGACTGTCCCTCTTATTCACATGTTGGAGCACACGCTACGTGGAATAATGGACAGGGCCCTTCAGGCAGAACAGAGGGAGGAAGAGGAGGACTTCCTTACCTCTCAAGGCCTCCTTTATCCAGACACGGTTCCTGCTTGCCCACCTAGCACACAGGAAGAGGAGGAGGAGCATGAGGAGGAGGAGGATGATTGTATCAGCAGCATGGAGGTGGAGCCTAGCACTCAGCATCAGCAGTAGCAGTCTTCAAGGGATCACTTAGAGTCCCAAGGAACACGTGGACTTTTACGTGGCTGGGATGAGGTGGCTGCGGATACTGTCGTCCTCAGTGACCCAGAGGACTGTGCCCCGAATGCCTCTGCAAACCTACGCTGCATGGCCTCCCTGATCCTGCAAAGCCTGCGTAAGGATCCTCGTGTACGTGCTATCAAGGAGAGGAATCATTACTGGCTGGCAACTCTCCTTGATCCACGTTACAAGAGTAGCGAACCTTATGTTGCCATCGCAAGGTAGCAGAAGATGAAACTTTTGCGGGAGGCCTTGCAGAAGGGTCTGTGCAATGCGTTCCCAGAACCGGGGGGATTACCAAAACCTGGCCCTGGACAACGTCTTGCTGAGGCTTTGGTGAGTCAGAGAAGGAGCGGTGGAGAAGGTGGCCATCTGACCGATGCGTTCAAACATTTTTTTAGTCCGCAGCCCCAAGGTCTGACCGGTTCCAGCAACCATCGCCAGCGTCTGGTTTACATGGTTCGGGAATACCTAGGGGCAAGATCCGACTTGGATACCTTCCCCACCGAAAATCCTCTGGCTTACTGGGTCTTGAGGATGGATCACTGGCCAGAGCTTGCACAGTACGCAATTGAGCTACTGGCTTGCCCTGCATCCAGTGTTCTTTCAGAACGCACATTCAGTGCTGCTGGAGGCTTTGTGACCGATCACAGGGTGCGCCTCTCCACCGACTCTGTTGATCGACTGACCTTTATCAAAATGAATCAGGCTTGGATCAACACCAGCTACCAATCACCTGATGCTGATGTTACTGAATAGGAATTTTTTGTTGAAATGTCAGATCCCTTTGAGACTGCGTATGCTAATGCTGAGTGACTGTCCTGTTATGCTGCTGATGGAATATCCTTCTCCTCCTCACTTTTCTTGCTGATAGCTAGTAAGAAATTTTGTTTTTCTGGGCTCCGCCACCAGTGCCTAAGGCCTAATTTTTCTGCCCCTGTTTAACAGGGGCGCCTAATAACTATTTTTAATGCAATACTTTGCACGTGGCTCCTTGTTACACTCCAATTACAGATATTGGGAGGGGTTGCAGTGTTGTGTTGTGCCTAAGGACAACTTTTTCTGCCCCTGTTTAACAGGGGCGTATAATAACAATTTTTGATGCAATACTTTGCGTGTGGCTTCTTGTTGCGCTCCTATTACAGTAATTGGGAGGAGTTGCAGTGTTGTGTTGTGCCTAAGGACATTTTTTCTGCCCCTGTGTAACAGGGGCGTCTAATAACAATTTTTGATGCAATACTTTGCACGTGGCTCCTTGTTGCGCTCCAATTACAGTTATTGGGAGGGGTTGCAGTATTGTGTTGTGCCTAAGGACAATTTTTTTTGCCCCTGTGTAATTATTTCCATTTGCATCATTATTCTGGATGATGGCACTAACTGTATTTTATGACTTATCAGTTTCAATTGAGGCTATACTCAAAAATGTTGTCTTATCTTGCTGGGGCAGAGGGAGCAGAAGATGAAACATCTTCGGGAGGCCTTGCAGAAAGGTCTGTGCAACATGTTCCCAGAGACTGGGAGGTTAAAAAATCCTGGTCCTGGACAACATGTTGCTGAGGCTCTGGTCAGTCAAAGAAGGAGCGGTGGAGAAGGTGGCCGTCTGACCGATGCATTCAGACAATTTTTTAGTCCGCATCCCCAAGGTATGACCGGTTCCAGCAACCATCGCCAGCGTCTGTTTTACAGGGTGTGGGAATACCTAGGGGCAAAATCAGACTTGGACACCTTTCCCACTGAAAATCCTTTGGCTTACTGGGTCTTGAGGATGGATCACTGGCCAGAGCTTGCACAGTATTCAATTGAGCTACTGGCCTGTCCTGCATCCAGCGTTCTTTCGAAACGCACATTCAGTGCTGCTGGAGGCTTTGTAACCAATTACAGGGTGCGCCTCTCCAACGACTCGGTCGATCGACTGACCTTCATAAAAATGAATCAGGCTTCGATCACCACCAGCTCCCAAGCACCTGATGCTGATGTAACTGAATATTTTTTTTGGAAATGGCAGATCCCTTCAAGACTGCCTATGCTGATGCTGAGTGATTATCCAGTTATGCTGAGTGACTATCCTTTTCCTCCTCAATGATCATGCTGATAGCTTGTAAGAACATTTTTGGTTCTAGGCACCGCCACCAGTGGCTAAGGCCCAATTATTCAGCCCCTGTTTAACAGGGGTGTGTAATTAAAATTTTTGATGCAATACTTTGCAGCAGGGCTTATTCCTGCCCTCCAACTAGAGTATCTGTGAGGGTTTGCAGTGTTGTGGCACCAACACTAGTGCCTAAGGCCCAATTTTCCTGCCCCTGTTCAATAGGGGCATGAAATTACAATTCTTGATATAATATTTCACAGCAGGGCCCATTCCTGCGCCCACCAAGAGTAACTGTGAGGGCTTACAGTGTTGTGGCACCAGCACCACCACCACCAACAAAGGCCCAATTTTTCTGCCCCTGTTCAACAGGGGCATGTAATTACAATTCTTGATCTAATATTTCACAGCAGGGCCCATTTCTGTGCCCACCAAGAGTAACTGTGAGGACTTAGTGTTTTGGCACCAGCGCCAGCACCAAAGGCCCGATTTTTCTACCACTGTTCAACAATGGAATGGAATTACAATTCTTGATATAATAGTTCACAGCAGGGCATTCCAGCGCCCACCAAGACTAACTGTGAGGCTCCTACTTTCAAACATCCAACTTACAAATGACTCCTACATGCAAACGGAAGGAGACAACAGGAAGTGAGAGGAAATCTACCCCTAGGAAGGGAAATTCTCTTCTGCAAGAGGTGTCTCCTGTCCACTGATGCTTTATCACCAATCCTTGTTTCACTAAAAAAAAAACATTTTCTAAAAATTATTTGTCATTGGGACAGAAAGTGAATTGCAATCTTCTGAATAGATGCACACAGACAGCAAAACAAATGTTACATGGGTGATAACCCTTCTCTATGTTTTCAGAAAAGCTTAAAAATAGATTTTATGGCTGGAGCTACACTTTATAGAAGTACCAGTTCAAAATTACAAACAGATTCTACTTTACAACAAACCTACAGTCCCTGTCTTGTTTTCACCGCCTGTATACTGCTGTTCGAAGTATATAGGGCCAAAGGGGCTGGTAATAACCTGGGGGGAGGGGGCCGGGGACACCCATGCTATTTTTCTCAATGATTTTCGTCCATATTGCAGGGACCAGACTTTACATTAAAGCCGCAAGCAGTTTTAAATTACTTTTTTCTTATAGTAATCTCATTTTGTGCAGGGACAGTTCTAAACACGTGCCACTTCACAGGCATACTATAGACACCCAGAAGGTACGATATTTAAAGTAATTTTTCAATTTTTTTTTCACTTTAAGCATCATTAACCACTTGACAACTGGGCACTTAAACACCCTTAATAACCAGACCAATTTTCAGCTTTCGGTGCTCTCACATTTTGAATGACAATAACTCAGTCATACAACACTGTAACCAAATGAAATTTGTGTCCTTTTTTTCCCACAAATAGAGCTTTCTTTTGGTGGTATTTGATCACCTCTGCGGTTTTTATTTTTTCCGCTAATAATGAAAAAAGAACGAAAATTTTGTAAAAAAATGAATTTTTTTTCATTTCTATTATAAAATTTTGCAAAAAATGAATTTTTCTTCATAAATTTGGCCTAAAATGTATACTGCTACATATCTTTGGTTAAAAAAAAAAAAATTGGGTTATTATTTAGTCTGGGTGAAAGTTATAGGGTCTACAAGCTATGGTACCAATTACTGAAAATTTATCAATTTGATCACATCTGAAGTACTGACGGCCTTTCTCATTTCTTGAGACCCTAACATGCCAGAAAAGTACAAATACCCCCTAAATGACCCCTTTTTGGAAAGAAGACATTCCAAGGTATTTAGAAAGAGGCATGGTGAGTTTTTTGAAGTTGTAATTTTTTCCCACAATTCTTTGCAAAATCAAGGTTTTTTTTATTTTTATTTTTTTTCCACAAAAGTTTCATATTAGCAGGTTATTTCTCGCACACAGCATATTCATACCACAAAATACACCCCAAAACACATTCTGCTATTCCTCCCGAGTATGGCGATACCACATGTGTGAGACTTTTACACAGCGTGGCCACATACAGAGGCCCAACATGCAGGGAGCACCATCAGGCGTTCTGGAGCACCCAGACCAGTTCTGACATTTCTCTCCTACATGTAAAAATCATCATTTATTTGCTAGAAAATTACATAGAACCCCAAAACATTATATATGCTTTTTTAGCAAAGACCCTAGAGAATACAATGGCGGTCGTTGCAACTTTTTATCGCGCATGGTATTTGCACAGCAATTTTTCGAACGCATTTTTTTGGGAAATAAAACAGTTTTGTGCTTTTTAAAAAAAAAAAACATTAAAGTTAGCCCAATGTTTTTGCATAATATGAAAGATGAAGTTACGCCGAGTAAATAGATACCCAACATGTCACCCTTCAATATTGCACACGCTTGTGGAATGGCGCCAAACTTCGCTACTTAAAAATCCCCATAGGCGACGTTTTAAATGTTTTTACTGGTTACATGTTTTTAGTTACAGAGGAGGTCTGGGGCCAAAATGATTGCTCTCGCTCTAACGTTCGCAGCGATACCCCACATGTGTGGTTTGAACACCGTTTTCATATGTGGGCGGGACTTACGTGCACATTCGCTTCTGTATACGAGCACGCGGGAACAGGGGCGCTTTAAATATTTATTTTTTATTTTTATTGTTCATTTTACTTTATTTATTTTAGTTTGACATGTTTTTCCCCAAAAATAAATGTTTTGATCACTTTTATTCCAATTACAAGGAATGGAAACATCCCTTGTAATAGGAATATAGCATGACAGGTCCTCTTTACAGTGAGATGTGGGGTCAATAAGACCCCACATCTCACCTCTAGGCTGGGAAGCCTGAAAAAAACCAAAAAAAACGATCCTGGCTTCGATCGCAGCGGTGAGTCAGAAGAAGCACCGGAGGACGAAGGGAGTGGGGACGTCCACTTTTGCCTCCCGTAAGAACGATCAAGAGGTGGAACAGCCGCCATGATTGTTCTTATGGTGTAGAGAATCGCTGGCTGAAAAAAATGATATCTGAATGATGCCTGTAGCTGCAGGCATCATTTAGATATCCCTGCACAAAGTCAAGGACCTCATATGACGTGGGCGGGAAGTGGTTAAAACACATTTTTTTCCCCAGAGTATTTTCTGGGTATTGCAGAGTATTGGCCGGGGTATTGCAAAGTATTGGTGTTGGGGTATTGCAGAGTATTGGTGTTGGGGTATTGCAGAGTATTGGCCGGGGTATTGCAGAGTATTGGTGCGGGGGTATTGCAAAGTATTGGTGCGGGGGTATTGCAAAGTATTGGCCGGGGTATTGCAAAGTATTGGCCGGGGTATTGCAAAGTATTGGTGCGGGGGTATTGCAGAGTATTGTGTGGGGGGTATTGCAGAGTATTGTGTGGGGGCTATTGCAGAGTATTGTGTGGGGGGTATTGCAGAGTATTGTGTGGGGGGTATTGCAGAGTATTGTGTGGAGGGTATTGCAGAGTATGGTGCGGAGGGTATTGCAGAGTATGGTGCGGAGGGTATTGCAGAGTATTGTGCGGGGGTATTGCAGAGTATTGTGCGGGAGGTATTGCAGAGTATTGTGCGGGGGGTATTGCAAAGTATTGGTGCTGGGGTATTGCAGAGTATGGTGCGGGGGTATTGCAGAGTATTGTGTGGGGGGTATTGCAGAGTATTGTGTGGGGGGTATTGCAGAGTATTGTGTGGAGGGTATTGCAGAGTATTGTGTGGAGGGTATTGCAGAGTATTGTGTGGGGGTATTGCAGAGTATTGTGCGGGGGGTATTGCAGAGTATTGCGCGGGGGGTATTGCAGAGTATTGCGCGGGGGGTATTGCAGAGTATTGCGCGGGGGGTACTGCAGAGTATTGCGCGGGGGGTATTTCAGAGTATTGCGCGGGGGTACTGCAGAGTATTGCGCAAGGGGTACTGCAGAGTACTGGCAGGGGGTACTGCAGAGTATTGCGCGGGGGTATTGCAGAGTATTGCGTGGGGGTATTGCAGAGTATCGCGCGGGGGTATTGCAGAGTATCGCGCGGGGGTATTGCAGAGTATCGCGCGGGGGTATTGCAGAGTATCGCGCGGGGGTATTGCAGAGTATCGCGCGGGGGTATTGCAGAGTATCGCACGGGGGTTTTGCAGAGTATCGCGCGGGGTTTTTGCAGAGTATCGCGCAGGGTTTTTGCAGAGTATCGCACGGGGTTTTTGCAGAGTATCGCGCGGGGTTTTTGCAGAGTATTGCGCAGGGTTTTTGCAGAGTATCGCGCGGGGTTTTTGCAGAGTATCGCGCGGGGTTTTTGCAGAGTATCGCGCGGGGGTTTTGCAGAGTATCGCGCGGGGGTTTTGCAGAGTATCGCGCGGGTGTTTTGCAGAGTATTGCGCGGGGGGTATTGCAGATTATTGCGCAGGGGGTATTGCAGAGTAATTGCGCAGGGAAGGCAGAGCATTGCAGAGTATTGCACAGAGAAGGCAGAGTATTGCAGGGGTTAATGCAGGGATGGCTGAGCAGGGATGGATGGATCTGTGACTGCAATAGTCACAGATCCATCCCACACTGCTGCTGCCATCCGCGCTCTCCTCTCACACTGTACCGATCGGTACAGCGAGAGGAGGGAGGAACCGGCGTCATCAAATGACGCCGGTTTGTTTACCTGTGATCGCGCCGTCATTGGACGGCGCGATCACATGGTAAAAGACCGCGGTTGTCGGTCAATTACCGAGATCTGTGTAGCGCCGGGTCTCATAGACCCGGCGCGCACAGAATTTTCAGTGTGCGCGCCCGAGGCGGCGCGCATTACTGCTTCTGGTGGGCGCCGTTAAATAACGGCGACCCCCAGTTAAGCAACCACCTTGCCGCCGTTATATGACGGCGGCTGGTGGTTAAGTGGTTAAAATCACTGCTGCAGAAAAAACGACCATTTTTAAAACCATTTTTATTCAATAACGAGATTGGGCGAAAATTTTGTGGGAGGGAATGGTCTTTGTCAGGTTTAGGAATTAGAGACATATTGGCCAGAAGCATCTCATCAGGGAAATTACCTCCATCCAATACGTGGTTAAATAGAACCACCAAATTTGGGGCCAGGAGAGTAGCAAATTTTTTGTAGTAGGAGGTGGAGAATCTGTAAGCTAGAGGATTTAAATAGGGATGAGCTTCGCGTTCGATACGAACGTATGTTCGACTCGAACATCGGTCGTTCGACGAAATTCGAACAAAACGGGTCGTTCGCGCCAAATTTGAGTGACGCAGAACGTCCCATAATTCACTGCGGCGTTGAGCGCTGATGATTGGCCAAGCATGCTGTATGTCCCGCATGCTTGGCCAATCACAGCGCTCAAAAAACGAAAAGCCATAATTTGGGTGGCTTTGGCCAATTATGGCTCAGGGGGTTTAGTACATGCCCCACACTATAAAAGGCAGCCTGCAAGGCGGCCTTGTGTAGTGTGTTCCGGCTTTGTTACAGAGAAGAGGAGTCAGACAGTTAGAGAGAGAGAGATAGATAGAGACACAGTGGGGTAGATTCAGGTAGGACTTGCGCCGACGTATCTCGATATGCACCGCGTAAGTAAGAACTTGCGCCAACGCAACTATGCGGATGACCCAGAAAAAGAGATACGCCTGAAATTAGGCTTCTTCCTACGGCCGTAATTTCTCTCCGCCGGCGTATTTAATGCGCATTTAATGCGTATTTAATGCGCAAACTTGCTCCTCATAAAAGCAGGGGCAACTTAGCAACAGACGTCCACAGGTCAGCTGGAGAGCAACTACAGCAGCACCAATACGGACGAGCTAAGCAAGCTGAGCACCCACACTTGCAGGACAACACATCTGTGTGCCAACATGCCAGGGGCAGCCATGGTTCTTGCAATACTACTGAGTGAACCGACTCGTAGGAGGGCACGGGAGAGGATATACCGAGTGCGCAGGAACGTCTTTGCAATGGGGGATTCGGAGGTGTTTCGCATGTTTAGATTCAGCCCTGAAGTCATCCTGAAATTAGCCACAATCCTGCATGATGACATCATCAGCAAGACACATTGTGGACATGCAGTGGAGCCACTGGTCAAGGTAGTGGCAACACTGCATTTCCTGGCAAGTGGATCTTTTCAGCGTACAAGTTGAGTGGTGGCTGGGATGTCACAAACCAGCATGAGCAGATGTGTGCACCAGGTTGTCCCCGCAATCCTCAGACGCATGTCCCTCCACTTCATCAAACCCACCCAGGAGGACCTGCGGCAGAAGGCAGTGACAGATTTCTATCAAATTGCCAGATTCCCACGCACCGTGGGGGCCATTGATTGCACACATGTGGCACTACGCCCCCCCCCGTGACGTGGAGCACATATACTGCAATCGGAAGCACTGGCATTCAATCAATGTCCAGGTGATAGTCGATGCCCAAGGCCTCATATGGCACGTCCGTGCCAAACACCCAGGGTCCAGCCACGACAGCTTCATATACCGTCAAAGCCCCATCTCCACAGAATTTGAACAGAACATGTATGGGGACAGCTGACTGGTTGGTAAGTGACATGGGTGTCAGGCATGACTGTCCCCCCCATGATGCAGACATCACGAGGGCCACATGCATGACTAACATCCTCCTGTCTTTTCCCTTCCAGGTGACGCGGCATATGCACTGGGACCCCATCTCATGACTCCATTCCAGAATCCCCTAACCCCAGGAGAGGAAAGATACAATGAAGCACACGCACGTACCCGTGGAGTGGTGGAACGCACATTTGGCCTCCTGAAGTCCCGTTTCCGATGCCTGGATAAGTCTGGGGGTACCCTGTTGTATTCCCCAAACTTTGTGTGCCAGATCATCGGGGCATGTTGCATTCTGCACAACTTCACCATGAGAAAGGGCCTTGAGATTGACATACGTGATGACCTGACCCCCGAACCACGCAATCCCCCCCTAACCAACTCTACCCGGTCTACTGAGGGAAGAGCAGTAAGGAGATGTCTCGTGGAACGCCTCTTTGCACGTTAAACACACACATTAATCATGTCACAAGTAGAATGCACGCATGCACACCACTGTGGTCCCTAGCACACACACCCCACATCCACCAAAAATTGGATTAGACCCAAGGATACCGCACGGCACTAGGGAGCAGCAACGCCACGCCAAGGCTCCAATTATGTCACTGTACATTCATACACCTTTCACATGGCAGAGGGTGACACCCCTTTGCCAGCAGGAGTGACACCCCCCCATTCACACACCAGTCACACTGTAGTATACACTCCTCACCGTGTGTAGGGACTACATAATAAACAAGAACACTCAAACTTTGAGCATAAATATAAAATAAACAAGCTCATAATCTGAGCATAAATAAAAAAGAAACAAGCTCATAATCTGAGCATGAATAAAAAATAAACAAGCTCATAATCTGAGCATAAATAAAAAAGAAACAAGCTCATAATCTGAGCATAAATAAAAAAGAAACAAGCTCATAATCTGAGCATAAATAGAAAAGAAACAAGCTCATAATCTGAGCGTAAATATACAAAAAAAATCATATTCTGAGCCACAGAAAAATATTCATCTTTTCTTTTGCCCAGGCTGGTGCCACGGGTGCCCTGGCTCTGGCTCCTCAGTTGGCGTGATGGAGCCTGGGGTGGGGATGGAGGGGGGAGGAGAATCATCCCCTACTTGCTCACTCCTGGCAGGTGGTGCCTGCCTGCCCTCCATGGCATTGGCCAGGCGGGTGAGCACAGAGTTTGTCTGCGCCAGCATCCGAAGCTGCCGGGTGGTGTTCTGCTGCTGGTGCCGCCGGGTTAGTCTCCCCTCCTCACGCACAGCAGCAGTGTTGGCCTCTACCGCCCCTGCCAACCTGCTCACCTCTGCTGTGAGCACTGCTGTGGCGGCCTGCTGCTCCACCATGCAGGTGACCATCGCCACACTATTGGAGCTCACTTCCTGCAGGCTCTCAGTATTTTTCTTGCCCAGCTCAGCATGCAGGGTGAGGGCCTGCTGCACTGACGAGGAGGAGGAGGCCAGGCTGTCCGCCACCCGCCTCAAGCCTCCCACCATGGCCCCTATATGGCGGGTCTGCCGGCCCTGCTCCTCCTGCAGCCCTTCTTGGAGGCCTGAGGGTACACCCCTCGTTTTATAAAGAACCTTCCTGGGAGGAGAGGCTGGGGCCCGTACTGAGGGAGAAGACAGGGAGGGGGCTGGCCTGGAGGGGGCTGGCCTGGAGGGAGGGACACTGGAGGGAGGGACACTGGTGGGAGGGACACTGGTGGGAGGGACACTGGAGGGGGCCACACTGGAGGGGGCTGCCCTGGAGGGGCTTGCCCTGGAGGGGGATGACGTGATGGTCGGGGAGGTGGTGGGGAGTTCAGGGATGGTGGGATCCTCCTCAAGATAGATGGAGTCCTCCTGGAGGAGGTCAATTGACTCCTCCACAACTACCTCCATAGATGGCCTATGGGTACTCTCCTCTACCAACATGCCCAGGTTTTCCATGGGGGCCGACTGGACCACATGAAGTTGTGTGGATGTTGTGGGTCGCCCTGCAGCTGACGACGGCCCAGCTTCATCCTCAATATCTGTGGATGACACAAAAAAACATGTTGGTGGAGCCACACACTTGTCACATGTTCCCTTCTACCCCCTCCCATGATACACACCAAATAGGAGATAAAACACACTTACCTGTCCCCAAGTCCCCAACAGTGGAGTCATATCCTGGGACGCCCTCCACCTGCTCCTTCGCCAAACATTGCGCAATAATCTCCTCCTCCGCAGTTAACCGCAATGGGCAGGCTGGTCCTTCTCCCATGCCACTGGCATGTTTTCGGATAATGACTAATTTGTCACGGACGCTGCATATCATTCAGTTTTTTTCTGAATATCATCCCATGTCCTCTCCTCGTTGCCAATGGCATTCATGTCCAGGGTGATGGTCTCATATATTGCCCTCCTCTGTGCTGTGCTGGTGTTTTTTCGCTGGGCACCATGCAGGGCGGCGTCATATTTGGTCAGTGCCGCCAACATGACCTCCATCTCCGCTGCATTGAAATTGTGTTTCCTCTTTTTCACCCTCTGAGGAGGTGCCATGACAAATTTTGGGCAAAATTACCTTGCTCAGGGGGGGGGGGGTGAAAAAAGCCGGATGTCATTTTGCGCTGGACGTGCGCATGTCTGCCCCTATTTATGTTCTCAGCGTAAGCAGGTGGGCCGGCGTATCCCAGGAAGTATGGGCACATGGAAGCGAGCGATTTGCGCATGCTCCGTCGAGGATCTGCTGGGCGTAAACCACTGCTGAACGGTCAGCCCATCATTTGCATAGAGGCACACCCACTTTCACTTGCGCCGGCTTGCGCCCTCAAATTAACCTTACGCCGGCGCAAAGTAACGCGAAAAGGCATCCTGAATCATGTGGTAACCTCACACGATTACGCCGGCATAGCGCATATGAAATACGCTACGCATGCATAAGGATGCGCACATCTACCTGAATCTACCCCAGTGTCTTTTCTACCAGATAGATAGATAGATAGATAGATAGATAGATAGATAGATAGATAGATAGATAGAGCAGGAAGGCTAGTCAGTATAGTTAAATTTACAGTTTGTAGAGAATATATTCACATCCCTAGGAGTTGTAAATATATTAATAAACTGTATAGCTTAGCTAGATCTGCTATTAGTATTTGTCAGACAGGAGATTGTGCTTGATGCAGTGCTCTAACGTGTTGTATTGCCTGCATAGTGTTTAGCTTAAACATAGTACCTAAACATAGTTCTAATTCTTTAGTCTAGTGATACCGATTGCAACATCATTGCCTCAATCCCCATACTTCCTCCCCCCCCCCCGTTTCCCTCTCACACCCCCCCTCCTTCCTCCATCCCTTAGGGATCAGTCATTGGTCAGTATACTATTAGGGCCACAATTGGCAGTCCTATGTCAATCTAGCATTGAACATCATATACTCCACCACTTACCATAACTGATCATAGTGACTAAAACCAATGACTGACCCCGACAGAGTCCGGACAGCGTCGTGTGTTAATGTTTGTCTACTGTATGTCCTGTATGTTATCTGTGCCCATGGTTTGATGTACCCAACACCATGCCCTTTTAATTGTGACGTGATATTTAATGTGATCCAACTGATTAAATTATTATCAGAATAAACTCTTTGATATTACCTCTTGAGTTTACAATTTTTGGGATCAGGATCATTCAAGTGCAGCCTATAGTAACCCCTTTTCTTTTCCAATGATCTTATCTAAGATCAATTTCCATCTTCCCTTACCCCTGATCTTTATTACCTGTTAATTTTGATAAATATATTAATAAACTGTATAGCTTAGCTAGATCTGCTATTAGTATTTGTCAGACAGGAGATTGTGCTTGATGCAGTGCTCTAACGTGTTGTATTGCCTGCATAGTGTTTAGCTTAAACATAGTACCTAAACATAGTACTCCGTGTTGGTGTACGTGTGCTATTTAATTGCACATACACGCATTACCTGTTACTGCACGTGTGCTATTTATTTGCACAGAAACGCAGTCGCTGTTAATGCAAGTGGGCTATTGAATTGCACAGAAACGCAGTTGCTCTTACTGCGCGTGTGCTGTTTAATAGCAACTAAACGCATTTGCTGTAACTGCACGTGTGCTATTTAATAGCACCTAACGCATTTGCTGTAACTGCGCGTGTGCTGTTTAATAGCACCTAACGCATTTGCTGTAACTGTGCGTGTGCTGTTTAATAGCACCTAACGCATTTGCTGTAACTGCGCGTGTGCTGTTTAATAGCATCTAAACGCAGTTGGTGTCACTGCGCGTATGCTGTTTAATAGCACCTAAACGCAGTTGGTGTCACTGCGTGTGTGCTGTTACATAGCACCTGAACGCAGTTGGTGTCACTGCACGTTTGGTGTTTAATAGCACCTAAATGCAGTTGGTGTCACTGCACGTTTGCTGTTACATAGCACCTGAATGCAGTTGGTGTCACTGCACGTTTGCTGTTTTTTTTTTTTTTTTTAATTGTTTATTTATGAAAGATTTTCAAAAACAAAATACAGCATCTGCCAATAAGATACATAAGGTCAACTATTAGACATACACGGCTAATCACATCTGAGACAAAGCAGTGTAAACATATAGGTGTAAACTAAATCACGGAAGACTGGTAAACCATAAAGACATATAAACTAACCGTGATCCATTGCAAACAAAACCTGTAGAGATTAGACAGTTCTGTACTCAAAATAATAAAGCAAAGGCATGGATATTATAGAAACATAAACAAATGAGTAGGTGTACAAACAAACACATACAACGAAAGCACCATGAGAATCAAGTAACATGAAGATTTGCAGGTATAGAGTCTGACGAAAAGTCAGAATCATCCCATAGGGACCATATCTTGTCAAAAAGAGGTAAAGTGTCCTCAACCTTAGCTGTCAAATGTTCCATTTTACGTGTGTCAGCTATAATCGAGATGACTTGATGGAGGGTGGGGGGGTGAAGTGGAAAGCCACAACCTAGGGATGGCCCTTTTGGCAGCTAGGAGAACAAAGGACATAAGTTTCTGTGATGGTTTAGGTAGATCTGTAAGAGGCAAACCCAAAAGGAAGTGTATAGGCGACAAGGGCACAGAGTGAGACAATAATTTCCGTAAAAGCTCCTGTATCTGTATCCAGAAAGGGCTGATGAGGGGGCATTCACAAAAAATATGAAAAGGGGAACCCACAGACTCCTGACATCTCCAACAAAGATTAGAAATGGCAGGGTCTCGGGCATGCAACAGGTCTGGGGTCCTATACCAAAACATCAAAATCTTAAAGGCTGTCTCTTTCTGTACCACACAACGTCAAATTTTGGATGTACTCGCCCAAATTTTCCCCCAATCCAGCAACGAGATCGGACGGCGCAAGATAGAGGTCCACTTGATCATATACTTATGCAAAGCATCTGTCATAGGGGAAAACTCATGCAGAATCTTGTATATGGATGAGATCTGTTTTGGCTCATAGGGACCTGCCAGACAAAGAAGCTCGAAATCTGTGGGTCTTTCCAGCGTGAGTGAGGGGAATGAAGAGAGGAAGAAGTGTTGAAATTGTAGATGAGAATATTGAAGGGAGGATGGGAGATCTAGTTTCGCTTTGAGCTCCGGGAATGGCAAAAAGACGCGTGTAACAGGATGGACCAGATGTCGCAGCTGAAAGACTCCCGCCTGGGTCCAAGGGTACATCCTCTCACATGACAAACTGTCAGGGATATCTGGGTTGAAAAGGACGTTCATTAGGGGGGAGCATCTGGAGGAGAGGGAGAACCGCTCCACACATCTCCTCCAGATAGTCAGGGTAAACAACATTGGGGCAAGACATAGAGATCTCAATTGGGGCATAAATTTATCCGAAGAAGGCCATAGCATGTAACAGGGATGCACCTGGGCAGTAACCCCCATCTCAATCTCCGCCCACCTTGAAGAAGCTTTTCTAGAGACCCAAGAGATCAAGACCCGAAGGTGGGATGCAAAGTAATACTTAATAACGTCTGGAGCCGCCAGGCCTCCTCTGTGTTTGGGGGCATAAACAACGGATTGCGCAATCCTATGGGAAGTATCATTCCAAATAAATTTGAGGCAGCGGGACCGCCACAGGGAGAGTCTCGAAAAGGTATAACAGTTTAGGGAGTATTGACATCTTAAGAACGTTGATCCGGCCTAAGAGAGAGTGGGAGAGAGGTCCACAAATTCAAAAGACGTGTTATCTCTACAAACATGGCCCAGATTCAGGTAGATCCGTGCAATATTTGCGTGGGCACAGGGCAACGAGTTTTGCTCTGCGCCCACGCAAATATTTTGAAATGCCCGCGATTCACGGAGCAGTAGCTCCGTAAATTGCGCGGGCGATATGCTAAACAGCCGGGCGTAAGGCTGCCTAATGTAAATGATCCCGCCGGGGGCGGGAATCATTTAAATTAGGCGCGCTCCCGCGCCGAGCGAACAGCGCATGCTCCGTCGGGAAACTTTCCCGACGTGCATTGCGTCAAATGACGTCGCAAGGACGTCATTTGCTTCTAAGTGAATGTGAATGGCGTCCAGCGCCATTCACGATTCACTTACGTAAACGACGTGAAATTTAAATTTCACGAGCGGGAAGCGCAGCTATACTTTAGCATAGGTTGCCCCTGCTATAGCAGGAGCAACCTTGCGCTAAAGTCGCCGTACGGAAACTCCGTACCTTGCGTGCGCAGGGCCCGCGCAACTTTTGTGAATCGGTGGTAGTATGCAATTTGCATACTATACGCCGATCACAATGGCCGCGCCCCCTAGCGGCCAACGCAAGAATGCAGCCTGGGATATGAAGGCATAAGGAGGCTTATGTCTGTCATATCCTAGGCTGCAGTCGGTGTAACGAGGTTCCTGAATCAGGAGCACTCGTTACACCGGAGCAAGTAAGCACTTGCGCCGCGCAACCTATGGTTGCGCGGGCGCAAGTGCTTCTTGAATCTGGGCCATGGGGGGAAAATTGGCTTGGTACAAGGTGGAATAAGAAGGAGTGATATGCACACCCAGATATTTCAGCGAGGAGGAGCACCAATGATAATTAAACTGTCCTTGGAGAGTTTGAAGCACATCAGGTGGTATGTTAATTAGCAGGGCCTGGGGGCGTGTCCGGAAGAGCTCCTGGATGGACGTGTCCTTACACAACTCCACCAGGCTTGGCATATTCTACTGCCATCCTCCGCGATCCCTGCTCCGGTGCGCTCCTGGAGTGTTACACCTGTCTTGGGGCACCCCCTGCATGGATCCCGGCGTATCCCGCGGTGCCTGGTTAGATCCCTCTTCTCCCAGGCCTTCAGCCGGCTCCACGCTGCCGAGGCCCGCAGCCATCTTGGGGCCTACGAGTCCTCCGGCGCCTCCCGTGCTTGCATGCTGCGCTCTGCGGGGCGGGCAGCTATCCCTCCTCCTCCACCATCCGCAGCACCTCCAGAAGAAGCGGCCGAGTCGTCCCACGGCCGGGACCCGCTGGGGAGCCCCCGACGCCTGGCGACACCTTAAGGACAGCCCACGGCTCCGGCCTAGTCCCGGAAGACGGCGCCCAGCATCCAGCACTCGGGACCCCTGGTGTCCTACTCCTCCTTCCACCCTGTGGCCTAACCTCCTCCTCGCAAGTCTGGGGTTCCCTGTGGCTGTCACCGCTCTCTACAGCGCCTGCAGCAGCGACTTCTGGGCCTCAGTCTCCACACAGTGAGTAGCCACCATCTTTGCCCAGCTAGTCCCCCACAGACTGCTCCTCTCCCCTTCTCTGCCCTGAACACTTCCAATTCACTTCTCACATGGAGCAGTGAGATGGACCTTATCCTAACCCCCTAAACCCCCAACTCCACGGGACATATCTCTTTTGGAAACCAACCCAAACACCGGCACATGGGGAAAGACAAGCAAAAACCGCACAAGGGATCCGGTGGGGACCGTAAGGGAGGAGATCTAGAGGACTATTTTGCCCGATCCCGAGCCGCATCACAGCGCCGTTCTGAAGCTCAGATGGCGCAGGCACCCCCATCCCCGGCCCAATCTGAGTCGTCCCTACATTCTCAGACGAGCGTGCACAATCATCCCCCCTTTTTGGGGACTCCGACTTTATGCTCACCAGAAGCCGTTCCACGGCCTCCTTGGCATCAGGAGAGGGTTGGGACCTGGAGGCACAAATACGCTCCCTACACAGCTATATCAGATCTTTACCCACCAAAGCTGACTTTGAACACTGTGTCCAAAGGATCGAAAAGACCTACAAAAAAGAACTCTCTGACTTCAAAAAAGATGTGAGCGTTCGTTTTGAGGACCTGGACGCTACCACAGACGGTCTTAATAATACGGTGCATTCACATGACAAAATTCTGAACGCCCATACTGTCATGCTACAGCAACTGGCGTACCAACAAGACGATATCGGCAACCGTAACCGTCGTAACAATATCCGTATTCGCGGAATCCCTGAAACGGTAGACGTCAAAGCCCTACCAGCAGCTGTGACCGCCATTTTCAACCAATTACTGCAACGCCCTAAGGACGACCCAATTGAGCTAGACCGGGTCCACAGAACCTCTGCCCCGCGGACCCAAGACCCCTCCTTCGTCCGTGACACCCTGTGCCGGGTCCACTTCTATAAGGTCAAAGAAACCATCATGAGAGCCGCCAGCTCACAGGACACTATACTGTTTAACAATACCCCCGTGATGCTTCTTCCAGATCTGTCACGTCAAACACTGATGATGAGAAAGCCGCTTACCCAACTGTTGATATCCAAGCAGATGAAATACCAGTGGAGATTCCCGTTCCATTTGCGTGTGTACCACGAGGGCAAGACGGCCATCTTCCGCACGCTGGGGGACCTGCCTACTTTCCTCAGCACCCTGGGTCTTCCACAAGTATCTCTCCCAGATTGGCCATTCACGCCGACCACTCCAGGTTTACCCTTTGCCTCTCCGTGGCAGACGCAAGGCCGCAAGCGCAACCCCAAGCCTCCACCTCGCCGGGACTCTGAGGATTGAATGCACTCTGGTCGATCTAATCACACCACTTGCCCTGCCTTCCCGGGGGTTTCCCCCCGGAGATGATACCGGGTTGAAGCCTCCTCATCGTATACTTTTTATTTTATTTTGTTTTTTCATTTTATTTTTTCATTCTTGGGGGCTCAACCTACCGCTCCCCCGGACACTATTTCGCTTGATGGGCTTGTCCCTCTTGAGTCCCGGACTGCTTTAATGTTGATGTTATTGTTACGGCCTTAATTCTCTTTTCAGGTGGTTCGGGCTCCATGTTCCAGACCGGGAGACACTCGCAGATTGTTCCTAAGTATCTTCAATTATATGACTTTTGATGACATGTTTTCACTCTGCTGCTGTATCACCATTGTGTTCTTTCTCATCGTAATTGCATTTCACTGTTGTTTTTGCCTAAATAGTCTGTTTGGTTTCCTATTTCACGTACTTAACCAACTCGTTTTTTTTTTCTTTCGTTCTTTTTACCGCTAGTTTTTGTAACGCGTGTTGGTTTTGCTCCATGATTGTTCTCCTGTGGAGTTGGGGGCCGGGGTGACCGCCCTACCTGGAGTGATCCCACCGCGCCCCCCCCTTCTTTTGTTTTTGAGGGGGTTTTCTTTTTCTTACGGTGTCACTATGGATGCCGTTTGGTTCATGGCTACTAGCCATGCTGTATGTTTTTTTTTCTTTTTCTTTTTTTGCGTAGCCTTTTGGAGCCACCCAGTGGCCTTTTTTGTTATTGCTCATTTTTTTTATCATTATTCAACTGGCTATTGTGGTCCCCCTCCCCACCACCTCTACCTAGCTGTCTCCTGCTACCTTTACTTGGTGACAAGAGTGGTGCGGACGGGGTCCATACTCAACCCATGTCTTTTTATTTTTTTTATGTCTTTTTGTTTTTTGTTACCACCCGCTCTTACCCTCCCCTCTGTCTTTCCCCACCTCTCCTCTCTTTTGCTCTTATTCCTATCTTCCTTCCTTCCTTTCCTCCTCCAGGCTCTTTCTGGTGCTATTTCTATCTCCGAGAGTTGCTGATGCTTGATATTGCCTATACCCGTGCCCTTGCTCTGTATTCCCACCACTCATGCCTGCCAATAACATGGCTTCTGTTTGCCCGATAGCCTTAGCGTCTTTTAACTGTAGGGGATTCAACACACCTGAGAAGCGGAGTCAGGTCCTTTTTCATTTTCATAAAAAGCGTTCTGACATCTTGCTACTCCAGGAAACGCATTTCCGTACTGATTCAGTGCCGGTTCTTCGTAACAGGTACTATTCACAATGGTTCCATAGTACTAATCCCCAAGCGAAGTCTAAAGGTGTGTGACAGAACCCACTGTCACTGTGTGTTTTGGAAAGAACTGTGTCCGTGCCTCCTACCGACAGACTATGGGCCAGAAGATACTGGAGACCCAGGACAAGCTGGCATGGATGTAATGTAATGTTACAACCCTTCTCCCCCCACCCCGTCCCCCTCTTGTTGCTGTGTCTAATTGTGTTGATTCATGACACATAGATAATGGCCTAGACTGCAGACATCTCTCCGCAGGGGGTGTGTATTGAGGCTGCCTGCTTACCATAAACTCATTAGGTATCTGTAGACTGTTTCAATGTACAAATGTTCAGTTCCCATTGGTTGTTGGCTAAGGGGAATGTCCCTAGCTCTGTGTAACTGTATGTCTTGGAATTTAATAAACAGTTTAAGCTCTGGATGTTTAACCCTCAACACCTGTGTGGATTGTCTCGTGATTGAGGGGTTAAGGGCTGGTTATGGCGAGGTTGCAGGCTGCGGGTGCGTTTGGAGGACAGGAGACACAGGTCTGGCGGATGTGCCCACCTGGGGTATCTGAGATCCGTCACAGCGGTGGCAGCGGTGGGATGTCTCCTGCAGTCCAGGACATCCAAACCACCACCAGGATTCAAGATCTGGGCAGCTGCCGAGGAGCGATACGGGGACCAGCCAGCATGAGAGCGGAGTTCGGGAGGAGGCTGCAAGGCATGCGGAAGAAACATCAGGGACCAGTGACAGAGCGCACCATGCTCGGCTGGGAGGATGTGATCCGCCGGCAACTCTGGCATGAGGCGTGAAACATTACAACTCCTCACGCTATTCCAGACAGGCATGCTGATTTTGGGTGGGGACTTCAACGTCCCGCTCACCCCTCTTCTCGACACATCAAATGGGTCTACATACTTGACTTACCGTGCTCTCAAAACCATTAAATCCCAATTGCAATTATTGACCCTTCATGACTCATGGCGCACTCTACACCCGACCGTAAAAGACTATACATACTTCTCTCCATTACACAACAAATACTCACGGATTGACCACATTTTTATCTCACAGAATGACCTTTCGCTACTCTCTGATGCTACCATCGAATCGATGTCGCTCTCAGACCACCACCCAATTACCATGACACTGACCTGGCCGGGTCAGAGATACAAACCACACATATGGAGAATGGATGACTCCATTCTCTTGAACCCAGGAGACACAAACATTTTACAGACCAAATTGTCCCAATACTTTACCGAAAATGAATCCCCTGACGTATCCCCCGCGACCATTTGGGCAGCCCACAAATGTGTCATACGAGGGGAGATCATCTCTCTCGTATCCAAACGACGAAAGCTAAGACGGGCCCGAATTGACGAACTGACAGGACGAATTGCGACCCTGGAAAAATCACATAAACGCTCTCTTGCGGCTAATACACTAGAAGCACTACAAGCGGCTAGAAAGGAATTATTGTCCGAGCTTCAGATTAAATTAAAGCGTAAATTTGCTCTCACAAATAGGCTGTATTATGAATTCGGAAACAAATCCGGGAAACTTTTAGCATCAGCACTACAGAAGAAAAAAGCAGCGCATATGATACACACCATCAAATCGCCCTCTGGACTTACTATTTCTAGAACGGATCATATAGCCACCCAATTCGCACAATACCTATCCTCATTATATAATCTGCCGTCCCCTTCATCCACACGACCTGCTCAAGCTCGTAAAGAACTTTTGGAGGAATTCCTCACGGCTTATGGCACTCCCACTACACCAGGGCCAGACATGTCCTGCCTAGATGCACCAATAACGACGGAAGAGACCCTAGTGGCCTTAAAGCAACTAAAACCTGGGAAAAGTCCAGGCCCTGACGGCCTAACTTCAGGATACTATAAATCATTCTCTGCAACACTTATTCCCAAATTGGTGAAAGCATTCACCGACATTCCCCTCCCACACCATACCGGAATAGATTTATTAGAAGCCCACATCACCTTAATACCTAAGCCAGATCGAGACCATACACTAGTCACAAATTACCGACCCATCTCCCTAATTAATGTAGACGTAAAGCTGTATGCAAAAGTCCTAGCCAACAGACTTCTCCCCTTTTTACCCAGCCTAATCTCGACTGACCAAGTTGGTTTTGTCCCTGGCAGAGAGGCCAGGGACAACACCACGAGGGCCATTAACGTTCACCACTGGATGACCACAAACAGAGAGCGTGGCTTTTTCTTGTCCCTTGATGCGGAGAAGGCGTTTGATCGGGTGGCGTGGGACTACATGGCCGCAGCATTGAATAAAGTGGGTCTTCCTTCCCGCTTCCTCAATATGATATTAGCATTATTTCTCTTATTGTCCATGGACGGACACAGCTCCTTAAATCTTGACAAGTGGGTTATGTTCCCTGTTTACAGGAGAGGACTAGGCAGAAACATGTTAAATAGTTAAATACATGTTACATTAACAGAGTTGAACAGCCCCGCCCAGGGGGCGGTCCCTCCAGACATAACCCTCCTCACTGCAGCTTGCAGCCTCAGTTTCGTTCTGCCTAGCAAAGGAGAAGGACGTATGGCTCCCTTTGGGCCCAGCGCCCTGAGGAGAAATTTTATTTTATTTTACTTTACTTTTTCTTGAAGAATCTTCTTTCAACTGTTGGCTGAGAGACAGGCTGGATATTATAGATCCTTGTAGTCTACTCAGTCCGACCAGCAAGCGTGGGCACACCTTTGCAAAGAGGCTTGGTCTGCCACGCCATACCTCATGACTCCTGAGGTGGCCGGTGAGCTTTGCTCCGAGGTCCACATATGACTGAGCTGTGGTGTTGCCTCAATCACAGTGGACCGGGCCGACAGCTACCTCCATTGCAGTTGTAGTTCTGTCAGGAATGCGTCAGCGAGTCCTCGCTTGGACGGGTAAGTACAGTCCCTCCTGCTTCGGTGGGTTGGTACAGCTGGGCATTCCTGGGGTTCGGGGGTCCCTTCCCCTTACTTCCCTGCTCCTTTCCCTTGCTGCATTTCTAACATTGCCGCTGTCAGGGAGGAGGGGGCCTTCCTGAGGGGACTGTGTTATCTGGCCTGTGCTTTTTCTTTTTTGTATTGGGCTTTCCTGTGAGGTAAAAAGCCCTGTGATGAGCACAGATGTTTATGATTATACTTCAGCAGACGCTGACTGATTGGTGACACCTGTAATGGTTTTGCTTTTTATGCTGTATCTGTGTCTTATCCTTAAATAAAACAGCCCTATGAGGCTTTTCCTGTTTAAACACAGGTCCCTGCAAAAGTTACCTCACGGTTCTTTTCCTCACAGGCAGCGCTGGGCAGTCTCCTCCTGAGGGAGTCCCCTGGTTACCCCTGGTCAGCGCAGCAAGTGGGTGAGAGGCCCTGAATAGGGCTCTAGGAGCTTTTGTCTATTTGTATGGACAGGTGTGCATATTATAATACACACTATATGTAAATATTGGAGTCAGTATCTGGGTCCTTCCCCACATGCTGGTGGTGGCAGCAGGTGTTAGCACCTGTGATTCCCACAGAGTTTTTATTGTTAGTCCTGGACACAGTTTGTGCCAGGGTGGGGGTGGACTGCGGGCGGGCGGTAAAAGAGTGCCCCCTTCCCCCGTTATCCCCTGGGGAATGCTCTGTTATGGAGCCATGGACTAGGTACCTAGTTAAAAAAAAAAAAAAAAAAAGGCAGAATAAGGCATTTATGGGTGCGCTTTTTACTGCTGCAAGGGACTCTCCTAAGCTGCATAGTGCAGCTGGGTTTCCGCTGAGGGCTCGGTCTTTTTTGGATCACACAAATCAGACCGCTGTGTAGGTTTTTTCCTTCTGTGCCCTTCTTTGATAATTTCTGAGATGCAGAATGAGAAAAGCCACTGAGGGCTTTTGTAGTCCCTCACCGCCGGGCGGGAACCCCTACTTGTATGGATCTGACTGATCGAAGATCCGAAGTACTGACCCGTTCCATGTTTACCATGCTGGGGTCTGGCTTGCGGCCTATTGTGGCCACTACACTGGGGTCTCAGTGGTCGCTGGCGCTATTTTTTGGGAGATTTTTCAATTACATTGAAAACTCCCATTGGCGCCCATTTTGTCGTAGCCACGCTATGGCGCAGCTTACATTGTGCTGGCCTTTTTCCTGTGGCCGCGTTCTGAACGCTCGGCGGCCATCTTGGAGTAGTCCTGACCCCTAGTGCTGTATACAACTCACAGAGTGAGCATTTGGCACCAGACAGTGGAGGAGCACCGACTCTCTCCTGAGGTTATTAGCCTAGCGGACCAGCTGGTCCAGGGCCTCATATAGGTCTGTGATGCTTCATTGAATGCTGCGCCCTTGTTATCCAGGGCGTCTGTTTCAGAATGGTTTTATGCACACGGTGGTGTAGTGCTTAACTCCATTACTTGGCAGCAAAAGAGTCATTGGTTCGAATCTGCACACTGACGCCAATCTGCACACTGACGCCAATCTGCCTGGAGCTTGCATTGTCGCTCCCTGTGTCTGTGTGGGTTTCCTCCGGGTACTCCGGTTTCCTCCAAAGACATGTGTGCATACACCTACATAATATACATACACACTATGTGTGTGTATTATTTAGGGGCAACCCTCCCAGGCCGTCAAAGGCCCAGCTGGGGGACTAATCTGTCCCTGGGTGCATAAGCCGATCACGCCGGCACCCAAATCCTGCCAATGTATATAGCCTTCCTTCCCTGTCTCTAGGTGGGAGGGGCGGCTTGCAGGTTCACAATTCAGTGAAACCTCCCTGCTCTCCGACTAGTGGGTCTGCGAGGTGGTCTCTTCGGAGTACTAGATAGGGTTTCCTCTTATCCACAGAACAAAGTTCTGTCCTTGTGTCTTCCCCTCCCGGCACGTCGGTCTGCCTTGGGCAGTGTGGGATTTGCTAAGCTGCAAGGTAATTTTACCTTTCCTGCAGGACGAGAGTTTTGGGGTTTTCTATGGGCCTCAGGCCCTAAATACCTTTGTGAACGTCGGGTAGTTCCGCATGGAATCCATTTGTTCGGTGGTAGCTGCGCTTCATCCGGGGGATGTCCTGACGTCCTCGGACATCAGGGACGCATACATGCATGTCCCGTTTTGCACATGTCAGTGTTTTTTTCTGTGCTTCGTGATGAGAGAAGGGTCTCTGTCAGCCTGTGGCCCTCCCTTTTGATCTGGCGTCAGCACCATGGGTTTTCAGCTAGGAGCTCGCACTTATTTGAATTTTGTTGGGACAGCGAGGCTTTGCCTCATTGGCTACTTTGACGACTTTCTTCTGAGAGCAGCTTCTGTCTCCGACCTAGTGGATGGGTTATTCCCATTCAGACCCTCCGAAGATTCGGGTGGATGTTAAACGTTTAGGCCAGAAAGTGTAGCTCAGTGGCAGCAAGCCTGCCCTACATGTGTGCGACCCAGGGTTCAAATTATGGGCATGCTAGGTTCCGACTCAGCGTTGGAGTATCTAGTGTTGATCCAGACTCCTCAGTGGCAAAGGTCCTTCTTCCCCTGGAGAAATTGCAGACTCTTCAGTCTGCGGAGAAGGTATTGGCATCACGCAATCGGTCTTCTCTCCGGGCGCCTGCTGGTTCAGGGTCTGTGGGTAGCCTCCTTCAAGGTGGTACTGTATGCCCAGTTCCACACCCTGGTTTTCCAGTGGAACTACTGTCCAGGTGGTAAAAATCTCTTGTCTCTGAAATCATTAGATTCCTGTGCGCCACCTAGTCAGAGTCTCTCTGAGTTGGTGACAGAGATTCCCGACTCTTCGGTCCGGGAAGTTGTTCCTTCCTTCCAGTGGTCGGTGTTTACGACGAATGCCAGCTCACAGGTTGTGAACCTGGAGGTTCACAAAACTGGGGGGTCCAGTCGGCCCTGAGTCGCTGGACTTGCGTGGACCTATGACCACACCTCCTTGAATGTGTCTGGTCTCGGTAGCTACCCAGGGTCGGGCCTGGCTAGTGCCTGGTGGAAGACCGCCTGGGAATACCAGGTGCTGTCTACTGTTCATTGTCCTACTATTTTAGGCGATCAGGCTATGCTTCTCCTTGTGGTCGACCAATCTGGTTTCAGCCGGACAACGCCACGGCCGTGGCTTCAGTCTACCATCAGGTATGCCGGCAGGCAGACTACTGGAGACGCCAGATGCTGGACCAGGGCGACTGGTCTTTGTGCTTGGGGTGTTTCAGCTCCCTTGCAGGAGGTGAGCCTCACATGGCATGGATCTCCTGGCAGCTTGTCTCCGCCGCAAGGGTGTCAGTTAGTGGCCAGGTCTAGTGATCTTGTACAGACGCGTCAGTCGCGCTGGTGGCCCTGTGTTGTCTGTATCGGTGATTTTTTGCCATTCCTCCATGGTAGTTGCTTCCTCGGCCGCTCCACAGAGTGGATGCTGAGGAGATCCCGATGATTCTAATCGCTCCAGATTAATCTCGGCGTCCTTGGTACGCTGATATCGGGCGCCTGGTAGCGGAGGCACCCTGGCGATTGCCAGGGCAGGAGGTTCCTGTCTCAAGGTCCCATACTTCCTCCTGTTGTACAGTCACTGACTTGCTTAACATGGTTATTGGAAGCCAGACTTTAGGTGACCAGGGTCTGTCTGACTCGGTCATCTCAACAGGGCACCGTAGTCTTCTTCCGGAGGATCTACCGTCGCACCTCTCTTGGTGCGAAGGGATGGAGTGACGTCCACGGGCGTACTTTCAATGTCCAGGGTCCTGCTGTTTTTAAAGCTTGGATTGGATCTAAAAATTGCTTAAAGCACCGTTTGGGGGCAGATTTCAGCCTTGGCTGTGTTCTTTTAGTGGCCTTTTTGCGGCCCGTTCCCTGGTGGGTCCCCTTTTTTTGTGTGCAAGGGGTTTGTCATATACTTTCCCCTCTTGGCCCATCTCTTCCCCCATGAGTTTTGACTCTGGTGCTCTCGGTTCTTCAGGAACCTTCCTTTTGGAAACATCAGAGAGATTTTCTCTTGACACTATCTCAGAAGGTGGCCCCTTTAGTGGCCTTTACCTCTGTTAGAGGGGTTTCTGAGTTGGCGGTCTTGTCTTGCAAGCCGCCATGCTTGATCCCCCATAAGGATTAGGTGATGGTGCGCCCGCGACCTTCCCTTCTTCCGAAGGAGGTTTCGGCCTTTCATACTTTAGGCGTGGTACGCGCTTTGCGGGTATACCAGCCTACTACGGCTCCATTTCGGAGCTTCTGACTCTCTTTTGTGTCGGTGTCTGGTCCACAAAAGGGCCTGGCGGTCTCGTCGACCACCATTTCTCGGTGGATCGGGCAGGCCGTCATACAGGCCTATGCTCCTAAGGGCGGGCCCCCCTTTCCGGTCACGGCACTTTCGACCAGGGCAATTGGTGCTTCCTGGGTTTTTTTTTTTTCCCGACATCATGCGTCGGTCTCACAGGTGTGCGAGGCGGCGATTTGCTCGTCCGTTCACGCTTTTTCCAGAATTTACATGGTTGCTGTGAGTGCATCTTATGATGTTTTTTTTTTCAGCCGCTAGTTTTTGCCGGCGGCTGTTTAAAGTTGCACCTCCTCCGTTGAGGAGCTCTGCTTGTTTTGGGGTGAAGTTAAAATTGTTTTTACTGATATATTTCCCACCCCTCGTTTTTTGACACTGCTTGGGGACGTCCCACTTGTCAAGATTTAAGGAGCTGTGTCCGTCCATGGACAATAAGAGAAAATAGGATTTTTTGTACTCACCGTAAAATCCTTTTCTCTGAAGTCCATGGACGGACACAGCTCCCACCCCTCCTTTTTAGGTTTGTACTGCTTGTTACGAACTGAGGCTGCAAGCTGCAGTGAGGAGGGTTATGTCTGGAGGGACCGCCCCCTGGGCGGGGCTGTTCAACTCTGTTAATGTAACATGTATTTAACTATTTAACATGTTTCTGCCTAGTCCTCTCCTGTAAACAGGGAACATAACCCACTTGTCAAGATTTAAGGAGCTGTGTCCGTCCATGGACTTCAGAGAAAAGGATTTTACGGTGAGTACAAAAAATCCTATTATTCCACTCCCACAGCCAGGATCAGAGTAAATGGACAGTTATCAGACGCCTTCTCCGTAAACAACGGTACGAGACAGGGTTGCCCCCTGTCACCCTTACTGTTTGTTTTGACCCTAGAGCCTTTTCTACGCAGGGTGAGAGACAATCAAGACGTTAAGGGTATTACAATTAACAGAAAACAGCATAAGATCGCTGCCTACGCGGATGATGTTCTGCTGTTCCTAACCAACCCCCATATCACCCTGCCCAACCTGCTTAAAGACCTTCAGACTTTTCACACTCTCTCCAATTTTCAGGTGAATTTTGATAAGTCCAAGGCACTTAATATCTCCCTGCCCCCAAATGTGATCGATCTGTGTAAAAAAAATTATCCATTCACTTGGGAACCATCCCATATTACGTATCTAGGGATCAAATTACCGGTATATTTACCAGACTTATATGTTAAGAACTTCCTACCTATACTTCAAACAATAAAAGGAGATCTGCTTAACTGGGCGAAAGGAAATTTTTCATGGTTTGGCAAAGCTGCCATACTAAAAATGAATGTTCTTCCTAGAATACTATACTTACTTCAGGCTATCCCGATCAGACTTCCCCCAGCGTTTTTTAGATCCTTTAAAGCAATCTGTAGATCTTTCCTGTGGGCTGATCGTCCGGCAAGACTGGGATGGGCAAGACTGACCCTTCCAAAACAAAAGGGGGGTATTGGCATGCCAGACTTGTTCACTTACTATTGGGCATGCCAACTCACAAGAATAGTGGATTGGCATATACATAAGACTTGTAAGGCTTGGGTGGCAGTGGAAGACGCATTTACAGGTTTCCAAGCATCACATTTACCATGGATCGACCCACGTTCTATCCCGAAACCCTGCTTGACCCATCCCCTGATTGGTACCACTCTAGCTAATTTTAAAGCGTTTGATAAGTCACTGGGCAAGATCTCCTTCCCTGGACCCATGACACCTCTGACCCAAAACCCGGATTTTCCAGCTGACATCCCGGCAGTAAGCCGACTTAGACCCCTCGACCTCCCAACACTATGTGCACAAGCATTCTTTAATAGGGGCATACTTCTCTCTCACTCAGACATTTCCGCCAAATTTCGAGACTTTGACATCCCTCTCTTTAAATTCTTTCAGATCCGTCATTTTCTTAACTCCGCACCTTCAGCATCTAAATGGCATAGAGCCCTTACTCCATTCGAACACCTTTGTTCTCACACCACTCCACAACGACATCTGATCGCTTCCTTGTATTCCCTACTCATTTCGACTGCGAAACCCAATACTGATATCCACCGACTGTGGGAAACTGACCTCTCCATTGTCTTATCAGACGAGGAATGGGAAAAAGTTTGGACACATATTCATAAAGGCTCGGTTAATGTCTCAACCCAAGAGAATAGATTTAAACTATACTCCCGCTGGTATAGGACCCCAGAGAAGATTCACAGAATATATCCAGCCGTGCCCTCGACCTGTTGGCGTTGTAATTCAGACATTGGGACACTTATCCATATATGGTGGTCCTGTCCACTTCTCCAACCTTACTGGAAAGAGGTACACAGGCTTATCTCGCAGATTACCACCTTGTCACCTGATTTTACGCCTGCACAGTATCTCCTTCACCACACTTCCCTACCCAAATCAACCTATCACAAATCCCTAACACTCCATCTTGTGAACGCAGCCACCCAATGTATACCTGTCCGATGGAGGGATCCTCTCCCTCCTACCATTGACGATTGGGTAAACAGGGTTGACAGGGTGGAGGAGATGGAACGGATCATCCATCAGGCTAAAGACATGCATGATAAATTTCGGCTTACCTGGTCTTGCTGGACACACTATAGGGAATCCCGGAATTTAGATCTCCCCTCCACACCTCCTTCTCTGGCTCGGCCAACAGCTTAAATAATCATCCTTTCACTCTCACGGCCTTATTGGTATGTATTGTACATAGGTCCGCCTTCTGATTCCTATCCCCCTGACTCCCATCTGCTCCCCATACTAATTCCTACTGTATGTTGAAACCTATTGTTTAAATGTCCATCTACATGTTATATCCCCTTTTCACTATGGAACAGCCCATGGGGGGAATACAGCTTGGAGCTATGGTATATAACTCCAAGATCCTCACTTCTGTATCTACACAATACCTTGTTCCTGGATAGTAGGAACTGAAATCCATATTAGGACCTAGTAAAGAGGCATATAATGCTCAACACATAAGATTCCCCCCTCGTCCACAGTGTGATCCCCTTTGGGGGTGAACGGGAGGGGTTCCGCGGCCCCTAGGTCAGGTACCCTTCAAAGAGTAGGGTAACATTCATACCCCCTACTCCCTCCTATCCGGGGATAACTGAAAAATACAGTTTTTGATACCATTTTACAGATCCCCTTTGATAGAGAAAGACTTAGACAACACTCACTTCTGAGCTCCCTGATCTATAGTTGCATTATATAGTATATGCAAAATGTTCCAGGGACTGTTGACATGTATTGTGCCGTATATAAAATGTTAAATGTACTTGTATGGAATGTACTGCCTGATGTTATATTGAAAACCCAATAAAATATTTGGAAAAAAAAAAACTCTGGCATGAGGCGCTAAGCCACGAGCGGCGCCAGCAGGGGAAGAATCTTCCCTCCTCCTCAGAGATGTACTGGACGCAGTACTGTGCGCGAGAGGTGTTCCTGAGGGAAAGACCGCGAGATGATTGGAAGACGGAGCTTGGAAGATTGGTCCAGGAGGAGATGAAGCTGGACGCCAGCTACAGAGCCCTCCGGTGGTTCGCGGCTCAACTTTGGCCAAGTACAGCAGATGGCAGCCCAGCAGAAGGCGTTGGCTATGGCGGCGTAGGGCTGCTCCATCAAAAAATGTACGGAGACCCAGACTTTGGGAGCGATGAGGAGTGGCGGCTGGAAAACATCCTGGACTTTCGAAATGAGGTGCTGGACCTCCCCGAAGAGGTGTGTGACCTGGAGGAATTGGAGTTCCTGGTTGAGCAGGAATGGGAGCTCGAGATTGCCTACAAGCGGCTGTTTGACGGTGATCAGCAGCCTGGCATGGCTCCCGTTGCCTGGCACTGTCCGGGAGAAATAGCAGACAGTCAAAAAGATGAGGAGCAAATGGGGCCAGGGGTGACCCTACGTTTTCCCGTCCTAACCGCAATGGAAGAAGCAGCGATGATACAGAGGGCACTGCGAGTGCTAGAATGCCGGAACGCACCGGAGGTCCCCCAGGCAGCGAGAAGCATGAAGGTCTCAGAAAGAGGAGTTGAGACAGGCACTGGAAGGCTGGGAAATGGTGATCAGCAGCAAGTCCAGAGTATCTCATCTGGTGCCCCAGCAGAAGCGCTGGCTACAGGGCAGAGTGCCCCTGGCATCTGCCCAGCATCAGAAAAAGAGTTGGATCCGGAGAGTCTGGAAGAGGATCTGCGTAAGCTGTTTCCCCAACAGCAGATATCCCCACCGGGAGTAGAGGAAGCAATTCTCCCTCCCCAGCAATTGGACACTACCCCAATGTTCATCCCCCCAGCAGAGGCGCTGGCTACGGGGCAGAGTGCCGCTCGCCTCTGCCCACCCTCAGAGTTAGATCCAGGGAGTCCGAGGGATGACCTCAGTGAGCTGTTTCCCCAGCACTTGGACACTACCCCAGTGTTTATCCCCCCAGCAGAAGCGCTGGCTACGGGGCAGAGTGCCGCTGGCCTCTGCCCACCCTCAGAGTTAGATCCAGGGAGTCCGAGGGAGGACCTCAGTGAGCTGTTTCCCCAGCACTTGGACACTACCCCAGTATTTATCCCCCCAGCAGAAGCGTTGGCTACGGGGCAGAGTTCTGCTGGCCCCTGCCCAGCCCTCAGTATGTTTTTGGAGGGTTTGGGAGACAGCCCCTGTCAGAAGTCACCCCAGTGGCTGGTCACAGAACCGGCAGGGGAGAAAACCCTTCCCCCTCTCCAGCGGCTGTACCCAACTTTTGCATATGTCCCCCCGGCAAAAGCGCTGGCTATAGGACAGAGCGCTGATGGTCTCTGCCCAGCATCAGAACAAGAGATGAAGAATCCGGGAGATAGTCCCTGCAAGATACCTTCTCAGCGGCTGGTAACTACACCAGGAGAAAAGCAAGTACCTTTTCCTCCCAAAATGCATAGCCCTACCAGCCTATACTCCCTCCCAGCTGAAGCGCTGTCATTGGGGCAGAGGATTATTCAGCTCCCTCCAATATCTGCAACCCAGCCCCGGATCAGAGGAGTGCAGACAGCTGTTCCCACTCTGCAGCGGCTGTTTTTATTCATGGGAGACCCTATGTGCGGTTTTGCTCCCCAGCGCCGGAGTCGTACTTTTACTTTTCCTGGTTGCCTGGGGTGGAAGTTTGTGACTAACGCAGGTCCAGACCAGTTGGGGGTCAGGAACCTGGTTAGTCTGTTTTTAAAAGGGGAGAAATGTGACAGAACCCACTGTCACTGTGTGTTTTGGAAAGAACTGTGTCCGTGCCTCCTACCGACAGACTATGGGCCAGAAGATACTGGAGACCCGGGACAAGCTGGCATGGATGTAATGTAATGTTACAACCCTTCTCCCCCCACCCCCCCTCTTGTTGCTGTGTCTAATTGTGTTGATTCATGACACATAGACAATGGCCTAGACTGCAGACATCTCTCCGCAGGGGGTGTGTATTGAGGCTGCCTGCTTACCATAAACTCATTAGGTATCTGTAGACTGTTTCAATGTACAAATGTTCAGTTCCCATTGGTTGTTGGCTAAGGGGAATGTCCCTAGCTCTGTGTAACTGTATGTCTTGGAATTTAATAAACAGTTTAAGCTCTGGATGTTTAACCCTCAACACCTGTGTGGATTGTCTCGTGATTGAGGGGTTAAGGGCTGGTTATGGCGAGGTTGCAGGCTGCGGGTGCGTTTGGAGGACAGGAGACACAGGTCTGGCGGATGTGCCCACCTGGAGTATCTGAGATCCGTCACAAGGTGTATCCATAGCCTTCCATAAATCCTTTAAACCTGAGGTCCTAGACACCCTTATTGATACTAATGGACGATTCATTTTTCTCAAACTGAAACTAAACAACTTTCTTTTCACAGTGGCCAACATATACGTTCCAAATGTGGGTCAGGCTCGGTTCCTCTCATCGGTCCTCACCAGACTATCCTCTTTTGGGGGTCCCTGTTACATCATTGGGGGAGATCTCAATGCCGTTATGTCCCCGTCTGCAGATACATCCTCGGGTAAGTCCTCTATCCCACACTCTACACTACCACGCATCAGGACTCTCCTACATTCCTTCCATCTGGTGGATGTCTGGCGTGTCCAGCATCCCACAGACAGGGATTACAGTCATTACTCTGCAGCACACAACTCATATAGTAGGCTAGACCATTTCCTGATATCCCAGTCACTGCTAGATTCCCCTTTACAAACGTCCTTGGGTCAAGTGCTTTGGTCGGACCTTCCCCTGGTCTACTTGACTCTTGCACGCCCCCCACTTCACGTAGAAGTACACACTGGAGGCTTAATGATAATTTACTGCGGAATTCTGTATGTGTGGCTGAAGTTTCTGCCGCTATCCGTCATTTCGTCTCGGATCACTCCTCGGACACTACCCCCCCTCTCATCCAATGGGAAGCCTTTAAATGTGTGATCAGAGGCGTGCTCATCCAACATGGCTCCCGCCTCAAGAAGATGCGATCGAGTGACATTCGCCGTCTCCTCTCCACCATTGCGGAGCTAGAACCTCTACACAAACGTAACCTAGACCCCACCATTTTTGTCCATTTATCGAATGCTCGTAGGGATCTCCTTCAGCTTCTTGACTCCCATTCCTTGATTGCTCGAGATAGGGCGCGCAACTTCCATTACTCACTTGCCAATAAATGTGGTAAGCACTTGGCACGGGTCTTGCACCCCAGGATGCCTCGTCGCTCCATTAGCTTTATTTCACACCCTGATCAAACTAGATCGTACAACCCGGATGGTATATCTTCTGCCTTCCGGGGATACTATTCGCGACTCTATAATCTACAGTCCGTAGACCCGACCAGGTGTTATACATCTTCGGGTGATGACATGCGAGATTATATTGTAGAGACGGCACTACCCCCTGTTGATGCGTCGGATGTGGTTGAGCTAGATAAACCCCTCGATACGTTCGAGTTTCTCGGTGCCATCAAAAGTTTACAGGTGGGCAAGTGCCCTGGCCCGGATGGATACACTCCACGTTTTTACAAGACCTTTGCCCCACTTTTATCCCCGTTGATGGCTAAGGCCTTTAATACAATGAATGACACCCCCGCACCGCCCAAGGCGTTGTTATCCGCTAACATCTCTGTATTACCCATGCAAGGCAAAGACCCCTCGCAATGCAGCAGCTATAGGCCTATATCCCTGCTCAACGTGGATCTAAAGTTGTTTGCGAAGGTCCTGGCTAATCGTTTGTCTCCTCTACTCCCAAATGTAATTCACAACGACCAGGTGGGATTTGTCCCGGGCCAGGAGGCGAGGGACAATACCACCAAAACGATCCACTTAATCTCTTACATCCAACGCAAAGGGCTGAGGGCTTGTCTCCTCTCTTTAGACGCCGAAAAGGCATTCGATCGGGTCAACTGGGGATTTCTTCGACTCTCATTGGAACAATTGGGCCTGGGAACGCCCTTTATTTCCAAGGTGATGTCCCTTTACTTGCAGCCCTCAGCTTCGGTCTTGGTGGATGGTTCTACTTCTGCGCCCTTTGACATCTCCAATGGTACCCGGCAGGGCTGCCCCCTATCCCCACTCTTATTTGTCATTGTAATAGAACACTTAGCTTGCGCCATCAGACAAAATGTCTCCATTCGCGGTATCCAAACGCCTTCCTCCCATTACAAACTATCCCTCTATGCTGACAACCTTTTGGTATACCTACAGGACCCCCATATCTCCCTGCCATCCCTCTTTGCGGAATTCCGTCGCTTTGGCACATTTAGCAACTTCAAACTCAATCTGTCCAAGACTGAGGCTCTCAACGTCTCCCTCCCTGCCGCTACGATGACTAGGCTCAAAGCCATTTTTTCTTTTAAATGGCAAACGAGGGGAATCTCATACCTTGGCGTCCTTATTCCTTCTAATCTTTCCAACCTTTTTTCTTCGAACTATGTTCCTCTGCTTTCACGCTTGCGGAAGGACTTGGAGGAGTGGGGGGGGGACTTCCCTGCAGTGGTTCGGGAGGATCAACACCCTGAAGATGGACACTCTACCCAAACTCCTGTATCTCCTTCAAACGGTTCCCGTCTTAATCCCCAAGTCCTTCTTCAACTCCTTACGCTCCCTCGCCATCAGATTCCTGTGGCGGCAGGGGGATTTCTAGAGTGAAGTACAATGTGCTCACCCGCCCAAAGCTGCGGGGCGGAGCTGGCATCCCTGACTTCGAGACCTACTACAAGGCTGCGCACATTGCGCGTGTCTTGGAGTGGTTCCCGCGCCCTTTCTTGAAGGCCTCCGTCGCCCTAGAGCAAGACTTGTCTCACGTTGACCTACGAGCACTCCTATGGGGATAAAGAACTGAACTGACACACATACCTCCTCCCTCCCCGCTTACTCTGGCTTCTCTCAGATTATGGTACAACAGGGGGTTATGTTCCCTACTGTCCTCCGACCCCTCTCCGTTATCTTCCCTATTCGACAATCCCTCCTTCCCCCAAGGCTTTGGTGTATCTTCGTTAGGCCCCTTCAAAATGACTGAATGGCCCCAGGCACGCTCCTTTGTGCATCCTACGCTGGGGTCGCCAGCGACTCCGGCAGGGGCTCATGACTGGCTCACTGCACTACACTTGTCCACACTTACAAAGCACTTACATTCCTCCTCTCAGGTACACCGCCCTCCCACGGAGTTTGAACGACTGTGTTCCCTCTCGGAGACGCCCAGTCACCTACTCTCGGCCATATATAACCTACTGCAAACACTCACGCACACCGAGCTACCCTCTTACACTAGGATGTGGTCTGCAGATCTGGGTGAGGACATCCGGCAGGCAGACTGGCAGACTTTGTTTTACTTTACTCACAAGTCCACGATCTCCTGCTACGCACAGGAAAAAAACTACAAGATTCTGTCAAGATGGTACAGGGTTCCCTCCGTGTTGCACAAAATATTTCCGCCCACCCCGGCATCCTGTTGGCGATGTTCTGCTGCTGTGGGGACTTATCTACATGTCTGGTGGGATTGTGAGAGGATCCGCCCCTTCTGGACTCAGGTATTTGAATGTTACAACAAAGTCTACGATAAATCACTGGTTCCCTCACCTAAAATTGCTCTTCTCTCTATCCTGCCTGGTTCTGTTAAATCGCAGAGACAGAGTCTCCTCCGTTTCTTCATGTCTTCAGCAAGACAGCTCATACCTTCCTACTGGAAGTCGACCGCAACTCCTCCATTGTCACGCTGGGTCTCTATTATGAACGATACCATGAGAATGGAGGAGATGCTGGCTCTTGACAACGACTCTTTTGATAAGTATACATTGCTATGGCTCGTCTGGCTCCACTTCTCTTCCTCTGACACCCTGGCGAACATGTTGTCCACCCAACCATGATCACCCCTGATTGCCACCGTCTGTGTCACCTCCTTAAGATAAACTAGGTTCCCCTTCCCCCCCACTTTAATTACATAGTTTCTTCCATTTGCTCCCTCAGCAACTCTCACACTCCCCCATGATTCCCCTCTGGTTTTCTTCTCTCTCCTCTCCTTTCCTTCTATTCTCTCTCTCTTCTCTCCTTTCCCCTTCCTCCCCGCCCTCTCATGCCCCTGATTCTTACCCCCCCCCCCATTTTTATTCTTATTTTTCTTGTTTTTTTTTATTTGCGGCCTTGGTTCTTTTTTGTCCTATGTGTCATTTTTTCTTTTGATTTTATTGTTTCCTTCCTGGAGACTCTGGTTGCAATGTTGTCACTTACTAAGAGGCCATTTTGGCCGCTCACAATTTTTGTTTCGGGTTCTTGTCATAATTGTTCCTGTTATGTTATATGCTGGTGGGAGTCCTGGGCGATAGCCATTGGGCTGACTCTCTACCACTACGTATTTATGACTGTACCCTGATTGTGACACCTCATGCTGTTCATGTATAACATGTTAAAATTCTAATAAACATATTTTCAACTCTAATTAGCAGGGCCTCGGTTTTGGACTGATTGATTTTAAAACCCAACAGATTCCCAAATATAGAGAGAGTATCATGTAACACAGGTAAAGTGGTGGAAGGGTGAGTGAGTGTCAATAAAATGTCGTCAGCAAAAAGCGACAGCTTATAATCCCTCCGTCTCAGCGCAACTCCCCTTATTTCCAGGTGCAGTCGGATAGCCGCAGCCAGGGGTTCCAAACTTAAAATAAACAGCAGAGGTGACAAAGGGCACCCCTGCCTGGTTCCATTACTGAGGGAGAACCGCTGAGACAGGCAGGAGGACAGCTGAACTTGGGACGTGGGAGTGGAGTAAATAGCACGCAGGGCTTTAACAAAGGGGCCCGAGAACCCAAATCTGTCCAGGACCGCAAACATAAACGGCCAGCTAAGGCGGTCAAAAGCCTTCTGTGCGTCTAGACTGAGGACAATCACTGGCTGTTTGGTTCTGGTTAATAAGTCTATCAGGTCCACAGTCCTTCTAGTATTATCGCCAGCGTGTCTCGTGGGGACAAAGCCCACCTGGTCTCTGTGTATCAAGGTCGTCAGAAGTGGGGAAAGTCGGTTAGCTAACAATTTAGTAAAAATCTTATAATCTGAGTTCAATAATGCAATGGGGTGGTAATTGTCTGGCAGTGAGGGGTCCTTACCCGGTTTTGGGATCACCGTCAAAAACGCATGTAAAAAATGGGTATGAGGGGTGGTGCCTTTGAGCAACAAGGAAAACAGAGATCTAAGGTGAGGATTCAAAATGTCCGAGAATGTTTTATAGTAAGCATAGGAAAGCCCGACCGGGCCAGGGGATTTATGGGCTGGAAGAGCCTTCACTACCCTCTCTATCTCCTCCAAAGAAACAGGGGCGTTAAGTGTCAGGATTTGGTCATTAGATAAAAAAGAGGACATGAAGGCATCAAAGTTAGCCTGGGAAAATTGAGCAGATGTGTCCCCACTCAGACAATTATACAGCTTCTTGTAGAAGTCTCCAAAGACTTGCGTCATAGCCTTGGGACAATATGTGGGGGTGCCGTCCGACTGTATCAAATGATCAGGAATCGAGAGAGAGGGGCGTGGCTTCAACCTATTAACTAGCATCCTGTGTGGCTTATTGGCAAATTCATAAAACTTCTGTCTGGCCCAAAGCATAGATTTAGAAATGTTATTCAAATTAAAGGATTTAATACGGTTCCGTAGGGACGTCACTACTCTCAACCGTTCCACCGTGGGGGAATCAAGAAGACGAGCTTCCGCAGCAGTAAGCTGAACTAGGAGTTCGTCTCTTTGCCTCAGAGAGTCTCGTTTCAGACGAGAGCTGGCGGATATGCACTCTCCTCTGAAAAAAGCCTTATGGGCTTCCCACAAGGTGGAAACCTCAGCCACCGAACCCTCGTTATGAACAAAAAATTCAGATAGTTTTTGTTGCAGCTGGATTTGTGTCAACGGGTCTTTAATCAGGGACTCGTTGAGACGCCAGTGGCAAGTCCTGGGGGCAGGTGCAGATATAACAATGTCAAGCTCAATGTGGGCATGATCCGACCATCTGATCGGGCCAATCTCAGAAGAGACTACATACGAAAGCAAGGGGGCCGTCACAAGGAACTGGTCAAGTCTAGTGTATAGCTTATGGGGCGGGGAGTAAAAGGTGAACCCTCTCTGAGTCAGATGTTTAACCCTCCATGTATCAAAGAGATTGTAAGACCTGGTCAATTTGCAGAATGAGGCGGATAGCTTCTGGGCAGCGCTACTAGGAGCATCCCGAAATAAGACCTGCCTATCTCTAGTTGGGGACATGCATACATTAAAATCCCCCCCTATAATCATGAAGGGGTGGGAAATTGTTTGAAGCTTCTCAAGAACCTCTGAAAGAAATCCAATTTGGCCTACATTAGGAGCATACACATTTACCAAAGAGAACTGGGTGTTTAGGTGACTACAGTCCAGAAGTACGTATCGGCCCTTAGGGTCTAAATATGAAGATGTAACCCGAATCGGGCATGAGCGTTTAATGAGAATTGCTACTCCCGCCTTACCCGAGGGGTCAGAAGCCACATGTGCCACGGGAAATTGTTTGGATGCGAATTTAAAGGAACCTCCAGGTTTGAAATGAGTCTCCTGTACCATAATCACCTCCGCACCGGAGGACCTAAACTCCTTCAGAGCCTGCCACCGTTTACCAATGGAGTTCAGGCCTTTAACATTACATGATTATACCCTTAGAGCCATTGTACATCACTTAACAGTACAGCTGATTTCACATATAGTACATCTATATCAAGAAATAACCATGGTGCAAAACTTTTAGAATGTAACCTGCTCATATTCAGAATGAGTGCAATAAAAAAAGCTCTGTGTAGCAATGGGGGGGTCAAAAAAAAGACCCAATAGAGAAAAATCAAAAAAGAGAAAAAAAAACAAGAAAAAACCTGTGGAACCACAGAAAAAAAAATACAAAACAAATTTTTCAAAAAAGCCCTGGAGATTTGGGTTTGGATGGAGGGCATGTCGACTCCCGAAGACCTAGGGCGGGTGGATCCCCGCCATACCTGAGAATGGACTGCACCGAGTCGAGACCAAAAAGCAGGAAAAACAACTTAAGGGCATTTCAGCTTGTAGGGCAGCCGCAGACAACAGGATCAGAAGTTAGTAGCAATAGGGACTGGGAGCATCCGTGAGACAATGTGCAGCACGGAATCAAAAAAGAGAAACCCGAACAAAGTCAGGATAAGTCTCGACCCTCTATAACGGCCGAGGAATAAAGGGGGAATAAGGAGTGTCACAAAAAAGATGAAGACTTCAGGCGTGAGCTCCTGAGCGGTTGTCCCTCTGTGGAGTAGAGAACGCCTTCCTCGACTTGCGTTGTACAGGGGTCCAGATCTTGGCCGGTGTCATCAAAGGTTTAGGATTCACCGCGGGGAGCTGAAGGTCTTCTTCAGGGACGGGTGGTAGGTCCAGGTTATGGGTGAAGGCATCACACTCGCAGAGGTCTCGTAGAGAATATTGGGACAGACAGGCGAAAAGGGAACCCCCAACGATAGGGGACCTGGTGGTTCTGCAGATGAGTGGTAATAGGGCGGAAGCTGCATCTCTTTGCTAGAGTAATAGGGGATAAGTCATTGTAAATCTGTATTTTGGCCTGCTTGAATTCAATGCAAGACTTGTTGCGGGTCGCAATTGTGAGGGCTTCTTTGCTCTCATAGAAGTGAAAGCGTACGACCACATCTCTGGGATTAGATCCCGCAGGGGGTTTAGGGGCCAAAGATCTGTGTGCTCGATCGAGACGCCAATCGATGTCCGGTATATGGGGTGCGAGAGTGACAAAAAGACCCAGAAGGTATGGGCGCAGTTCCTTATCAGTAACCGTCTCGGGCACCCCCTTATCCTTAGGTTCTGGCGTCTTTCCCTATTCTCCAAATCCTCCTGTTGTAATTGGAGTTGGGACAGAGAATGTTTCATGGCTGTATTGTCGTCTTCCAGCACATGCACATATTGGGTCAGTTCATCAAACTTATTTTCAAGTGTGTCCGTGCGCTCTCCTATCTGGTCAATTTCCCTCCTGAGCTCTTGAGCAATTTTACCCACCTCCTTAGCGATGTTATGGGTCAGGTCCTGTAGAAGTGCCTGCAGCTTGTGATCCAGAACGTCCACCGCGACCACATTCAAGCTTTCAGGTGATAGAGCCTGATGGGATCTGTTATCCGCCGGCGGGGCTGCTATCGCCGCTGATCGGGAGTCGGTGGGATCCGGCGGGGCGCCCACGCTACTCGAGGCCGGGGATTGCGGCCTGTATAGGAAGCGATCCATGTCGCGGTTAGGCCTCGTGGGCGGCGGCGGGGCGAATCCTCTATACACGGCTTTTTGAAAGCCGATTTTGCCCATAAGGTGGTAGAGGGAGTTCGGGCAGGAGCAGAGAGTGCTCCCAGAGCTTTAGTGGCTGCAGATGCTGTGCAGGAGCGGTGGATGGCGAGACGGGGACCGGAGCTCTTCCTCTACACGTCCGCCATCTTCAGAAGCCGTGCATGCCTCACGTTTGCTGTTTAATAGCACCTAAACGCAGTTGGTGTCACTGCACGTTTGCTGTTACATAGCACCTGAACGCAGTTGGTGTCACTGCACGACTGCTGTTAAATAGCACCTAAACGCAGTTGGTGTTACTGCACGTTTGCTGTTACATAGCACCTGAACGCAGTTGGTGTCACTGCACGTTTGCTGTTACATAGCACCTGAACGCAGTTGGTGTCACTGCACGTTTGCTGTTTAATAGCACCTAAACGCAGTTGGTGTCACTGCACGTTTGCTGTTACATAGCACCTGAACGCAGTTGGTGTCACTGCACGTTTGCTGTTTAATAGCACCTAAACGCAGTTGGTGTCACTGCACGTTTGCTGTTACATAGAACCTAAACGCAGTTGGTGTCACTGCACGTTTGCTGTTTAATAGCACCTGAACGCAGTTGGTGTCACTGCACGTTTGCTGTTTGATAGCACCTGAACGCAGTTGGTGTCACTGCACGTTTGCTGTTTAAAAGCACATAAACCCAGTTGGTGTCACTGCACGTTTGCTGTTACATAGCACCTGAACACAGTTGGTGTCACTGCATGTTTTCTGTTTAATAGCACCTAAACGCAGTTGGTGTCACTGCGCGTGTGCTGTTACATAGCACCTAAACGCAGTTGGTGTCACTGCACGTTTGCTGTTACATAGCACCTGAACGCAGTTGGTGTCACTGCACGATTGCTGTTTAATAGCACCTAAATGCAGTTGGTGTCACTGCACGTTTGCTGTTACATAGCACCTGAACGCAGTTGGTGTCACTGCACGTTTTCTGTTACATAGCACCTGAACGCAGTTGGTGTCACTGCATGTTTGCTGTTTAATAGCACGTAAACGCAGTTGGTGTCACTGCACGTTTGCTGTTACATAGCACCTGAACGCAGTTGGTGTCACTGCACGTTTGCTGTTTAATAGCACCTAAACGCAGTTGGTGTCACTGCGCGTGTGCTGTTACATAGCACCTAAACGCAGTTGGTGTCACTGCACGTTTGCTGTTACATAGCACCTGAACGCAGTTGGTGTCACTGCACGTTTGCTGTTACATAGCACCTGAACGCAGTTGGTGTCACTGCACGTTTTCTGTTTAATAGCACCTAAACGCAGTTGGTGTCACTGCGCGTGTGCTGTTACATAGCACCAAAATGCAGTTGGCGTCACTGCACGTTTGCTGTAACATAGCACCTGAACGCAGTTGGTGTCACTGCACGTTTGCTGTTTAATAGCACCTAAACGCAGTTGGTGTCACTGCGCGTGTGCTGTTACATAGAACCTGAACGCAGTTGGTGTCACTGCACGTGTGTTGTTTAATATCACCTACATGCATTAATATGTCTGGAAGGACAACAAAGAGAGGCAGAGAGTCACGAGGGCAAGCAGGCTCTGCATCTAGAGGAAACGCTGGTGGTGGATGCGGTGCATCCTCTTCAGCACGTGGCCATGGCCGCTCGTCCTTCTTTTCGGGAGCTGGCCGTGTTGAGCCTCAACATGCAGAGAAATTAGTGGAGTGGATGACCAAGCCGTCCTCATCCTCCTCATCCTCTCTCACACAGACTGATCTTAGTTTGTCTGGCAAAGCAGCTGCCAAGGCCTCCTCTTCCCTCTGCACAATGGCATCACACAATCCTTCCCTAGTCCCACCATGTCCTCCTGAGGAGTCCCCCGAACTGTTTCAACACAGTGTTGGGTACATGCTGCATAAAGATGCGCAGCGTTTTGAAGGCTCCGATGACAGAACACAGATAGAGGAAGGCATTGATGTGAGCCCAGGGAGAGGGGGTGGCCGAGAGGGACAGCAATCTGGCAGTGATGTGAGCCCAGCTGGAGCATACTGCCAGGTTTTCGACAGTGATGAGGAGGGAGGGGATGATGAGGTCACTGACTCTACGTGGGTGCCTGATAGGAGAGAGGAGGAGGAGGAAGAGGAGGAGGAGGAGGAGGAGGACGAGGCTCAGGCACATCGCCAAAGAGGCAGGATGCCCTCCAGGGGTCAGCTTAAGGGCAGCACACCAACTGCATTACGTGGCACATCTTCGCTTGTGCATGGCGCTGCTGTGTCTCAACGGTACAGCAAATGTTCTTTTTTTTTTTAAACATGTCCATCAGATCGTACCTTTGCTGTTTGCAACATATGTCTCAAGCGTATCTCGCGTGGACAAAACATCACCCGCTTGGGCACCACATGCTTGTCCAGACATATGTCGACCTGCCATGCAGCTCGTTGGCAAGCATACCAGAAAGACCCACACCAAAGACTGAAGCGGACCTCCCCTTGCCCTTCTGTGACCTCCAACCCCACTAGACCCCCAGTCCTCTCTGAAGCCTGCATTGAAGGTGTAGAAATAGGTGTGTCACAACGTAGTAGTGGTAGTACATGTGGGCAATCTACTGATAGTACCAGACAAATTTCCCTGCCCCAGCTGCTGCAGCGCCAAAAGAAGTACGCTCCCAGCCATCCACATGCCCATCGGTTGAATGCTATCTTAGCAAAATTGCTAGCACTTCAACTGCTACCTTTTCAGTTGGTAGATTCTGCCCCCTTCCGTGAGTTTGTGGAATGTGCAGTACCTCAGTGGCAAGTACCCAAACGCCACTTTTTCTAACGGAAGGCGATTCCGGGTCTCTCTACCGGCATGTGGAAGGCAATGTCCATGCCTCGCTGGACAGGGCGGTCAGTGGTAAGGTGCATCTTACCGCTGACTCATGGTCCAGCAGGCATGGACAGGGACGTTACCTGTCTTTTACGGCCCATTGGGTGACTCTGCTGGCAGCTGGGAAGGACTCAGGGCAAGGTACAGTAGTTTTGGAGGTTGTTCTGCCACCACGCCTCCAAAACACTACTACTGCTTGTGACACACCTCTCTCCTCCACCCCCTCCTCTTCTTCTTCCTCTGTGGCCTCTTCCTGTGGTGATGTTTCCTCAGAACCAGCCATGCTCCGTAGGCGTACGAGGGGCTACGCAGGAATGCAGGCCAAGAGATGCCATGCGGTGCTAAAGCTGGTGTGCTTGGGAGACAGGAGCCACACTGGGGAAGAGGTTCTTTCAGCTCTGCAGGGGCAGGCTCAGAGGTGGTTGGCGTCACGCCAGCTGAAGCCTGGAATGTGGTCAGCGATAATGGCACCAACCTCCTCTCTGCCCTGCGACAGGGAAAACTCACCCATGTGCCCTGTTTTGTGCATGTCCTCAATTTGGTGGTGCAGCGGTTCTTGGGCAGGTACCCGGGCTTACAGGATGTCCTGAAGCAGGCCAGGAAAGTCTGTGTGCATTTCCGGAGGTCATATAATGCCACTGCTCGGCTGACAGACCTCCAGAGGGAATACAACCTGCCCAAGAACCGCCTAATCTAGTCACGTTGTATACTGTATACGTGGAACCGTTGTAAGGGACTGTAAGCTTGAAAGGGAATCCCCATCTGTATTTTATTCTTGCTGTCTGTAGGATGTTTGTCACATGCCTCATCCTTTGCCTCCTGTCCAGAGTAGCCGGGGAGATATCTGGGAAGATCTGCAGCCTCTTCCCCTCATATTGTATGTTAGGTGTATTTCTTGAGGCTCTCATGATATCTTCCTTTACTAGGAAATCCTTCATACATAAGACAATGTCTCTGGGAGGTTTATCAGGGGGGGGCGTTTGGGCGAAGGGCTCTATGGATCCTATCACAGACAAATGCAGACAGTGGTTTGTCAGGCAGCAGCTTGTGGAAAACTTTGGAGACAGCAGGCATGAGCTCTGTGACTGTTTCAGGCACCCCACGGACCCTAATGTTGTGGCGTCTGTTTAGGTTGTCTTCCACTTGGGCTTGCATAAATGCAAAACTATCAGCCAGGGATTCATAGTCTCTCCTTAAATCATTATGCTTGTCATGTTTTGTTTCAAGGACATCTGTGCGATTGCCAATACCTGAAATCTTGTTTTTTTTAATCTCCGAGAATGTAGTCCCCAGCTCTCTTTCCCATGCTTGAATAGATGTTTGGTCTTGAGGGGCTACTGATTCCACTAAGAGACTATACATCCTTGATAGACCATGTCCCACTGGTTCTCCCTTATAACATATACCCTAAAAATCTGACAATTCTCGGTTCACTTCCACTTGTAAACTTGTAAACTCATTGTTCGAATAGCATCCTTTAATTGTATTTGTCTCATTGGGTCTAGTTCCCTCCTGATTCTCTCTTCGCTTTCTCCACTGTTTATTCTTTGAGTGTCCTTCCTAAAGTGTATGAGTCTACTCATTCCCAATCGTCTTAACTTGTTAAAATAAAGGTCTGTTAGGCCTAGTTCAAAGCTCAGATTCCCAAGGACCGGTGACAACGGACTTGGGTATTTTTAAATTTCCGTTTTCTTGAATAGCCTTTTTATAGCTCTAATCGTGGCTCCCACTGTAAGGTGTTTTTTCCCTTCCTGTGGAATATCCACATCTAAGATCCACGCCATACAGTAGTACAGTAGTTTTGGAGGTTGTTCTGCCACCACGCCTCCAAAACACTACTACTGCTTGTGACACACCTCTCTCCTCCACCCCCTCCTCTTCTTCTTCCTCTGTGGCCTCTTCCTGTGGTGATGTTTCCTCAGAACCAGCCATGCTCCGTAGGCGTACGAGGGGCTACGCAGGAATGCAGGCCAAGAGATGCCATGCGGTGCTAAAGCTGGTGTGCTTGGGAGACAGGAGCCACACTGGGGAAGAGGTTCTTTCAGCTCTGCAGGGGCAGGCTCAGAGGTGGTTGGCGTCACGCCAGCTGAAGCCTGGAATGTGGTCAGCGATAATGGCACCAACCTCCTCTCTGCCCTGCGACAGGGAAAACTCACCCATGTGCCCTGTTTTGTGCATGTCCTCAATTTGGTGGTGCAGCGGTTCTTGGGCAGGTACCCGGGCTTACAGGATGTCCTGAAGCAGGCCAGGAAAGTCTGTGTGCATTTCCGGAGGTCATATAATGCCACTGCTCGGTTCACAGACCTCCAAAGGGAATAAAACCTGCCCAAGAACCGACTAATCTGTGACATGCCCACCAGATGGAACTCTACGTTGGCCATGCTGCAGCGGCTGCACACGCAGCAGAGGGCCTTCAATGAGTACCTGTGCCAATATGGCAGCAGAACTGGGTCAGGGGAGCTTGGGTTTTTTTCACCACGCCAGTGGGCCTTGATCAGGGATGCATGCACTGTCCTGTCACCATTTGAGGAGGCCACGAGGATGGTGAGCAGTGACAGTGCATGCATCAGTAAGACTGTCCCTCTTATTCACATGTTGGAGCACACGCTACGTGGAATAATGGACAGGGTCCTTGAGGCAGAACCGAGGGAGGAAGAGGAGGACTTCCTTACCTCTCAAGGCCCCCTTTATCCAGACACTGTTCCTGCTTGCCCACCTAGCACACAGGAAGAGGAGGAGGATGAGGAGGAGGAGGATGATTGTATCATGAAGGTGGAGCCTAGCACTCAGCATCAGCAGCAGCAGTCTTCAAGGGATCATTTACAGTCCCAAGGAACACGTGGACTTTTATGTGGCTGGGATGAGGTGGCTGCGGATCCTGTCGTCCTCAGTGACCCAGAGGACTGTGCCCCGAATGCCTCTGCAATCCTACGCTGCATGGCCTCCCTGATCCTGCAAAGCCTGCGTAAGGATCCTCGTGTACGTGCTATCAAGGAGAGGGATCATTACTGGCTGGCAACTCTCCTTGATCCACGTTACAAGAGTAAGGTAGCGGACCTTATGTTGCCATCGCAGAGGGAGCAGAAGATGAAACTTCTGCGGGAGGCCTTGCAGAAGGGTCTGTGCAATGCGTTCCCAGAACCCGGGGGGATTACCAAAACCTGGCCCTGGACAACGTCTTGCTGAGGCTTTGGTGAGTCAGAGAAGGAGCGGTGGAGAAGGTGGCCGTCTGACCGATTCGTTCAGACAATTTTTTAGTCCGCAGCCCCAAGGTCTGACCGGTTCCAGCAACCATCGCCAGCATCTGGTTTACATGGTCCGGGAATACCTAGGGGCAAGATCCGACTTGGACACCTTCCCCACCGAAAATCCTCTGGCTTGCTGGGTCTTGAGGATGGATCACTGGCCAGAGCTTGCACAGTACGCAATTGAGCTACTGGCTTGCCCTGCATCCAGTGTTCTTTCAGAACGCACATTCAGTGCTGCTGGAGGCTTTGTGACCGATCACAGGGTGCGCCTCTCCACCGACTCTGTTGATCGACTGACCTTCATCAAAATGAATCAGGCTTGGATCAACACCAGCTACCAATCACCTGATGCTGATGTTACTGAATAAGAATTTTTTGTTGAAATGTCAGCTCCCTTTGAGACTGTGTATGCTGATGCTGAGTGACTGTCCTGTTATAGTGCTGATGGAATATCCTTCTCCTCCTCACTTGCTGATAGCAGAATGTGCTCACCCCCTCCCTATGCCTACAGCCCTGCGTGAAGATGCTCTCTTATCCCTCACAGGCATGGAGGCTAAGCCTAATGGAGTTCCCATTAGGCCGTGATGTAGCAAGAATGAATGCGCACCGCAAACCAGGAAGTCAGTGAGAATAATGATTCAGGAGTGCTGGAGGTGAATAAAACAGCTCGATTTCAACAGGTATCAAACTAGTTATAATGCAAAACATTGCTTTTTACTTTATCAGCTACTGTCAGACTTTAATTTAAGAGGAAAATATTTGTGTCTTTACAACCCCTTTAAGGGCTTCCCTTTGAGAGGGTGAGAGATGGTGTAGCTCATCTAGCCAGGATTTAGATAATTGGTCCGGGTTGGCTTGTTCTCCTGTAAGGAGGTTTTTGTAAAAGGTGGTAAAAATGTCAAATACTTCCTGTGGGTGTGTAACTAGGTTGCCCGAATGGTCTCTAAGTTTAATACCCATGGGGAGGTCTATGTTCTTGGTTTAATTTTCTAGCAAACATAGCAGAAGGAGAGTTACTATGAAGCAGGAATTTGGCCTTTGAGAATCTAAGGGATTTTTCGGTATTAGTTGACAGTATCTGGTCTAGGGCCCGACGTTTGTCCTGTATTTGTTTAGAAAGTTCCTGGAAAGGAGAATGTTGTAATAAGTTATATAGGCGTTCAAGGTCTTTGGTAAGGGATCTTATGTCAATAAGTCTTTTTTTTTTATATTTGCAGCTAGGTTAATCAATTGCCCACTTAGAACTGCCTTGTGCGCAACCCACAAAGTAGTGGGAGGCATGTCCTTGTTAATGTTTTCCAAGAAGTAGTTTTCTATATTAGAGGATATATGTTGGATATGTGTGGGGTCTGATAATAGGGAGTCGTTTAGTCTCCAATTGAAGGGAGAGCGGGAGAGTCCAATGTATGAAGTATCGAAGGAAGTAATGTCGTGGTCTGACCAGGGGCATGGGTGTATATGTGCCTTTGTGGAGTTGGCTAATAGGATAGGGGTACAAAAAATGTAATCCAGTCTGGTATAGACATCATGAGGGTGTGAGTAGTTGGTATAGGCTTTTAAACCTACATTATGTGCTCTCCATGAGTCTATGAGTTGTAGTTTGCTTATGCAGCGGTTAACAGATTTGGGAAAGGCCTTGGATGTAGGGGAGACTTTACTCCTATCCAAAGCAGGATGTGCGGTGAGGTTAAAGTCTCCTCCCAAGATTATGTGAGGAGAATTGTAACGGTCCAGGACCTCAAAAAAACGAGTGAAAAATGAGGATTGTGAATCGTTGGGGGCGTATATCGAGGCAATGGTAATAGAGCGGTTGTTTATAGATCCCTTGAGTATAAAAAAACAACTCTCTGAGTCCTTGTATACATTGTGTATGTCAAAAATAACATTATTATGAATGAAGATAGCGACACCACGAGTCTTATTATGAAATGTGGTATAGTGGATTTGAATATATGTCTTGTTGAAATATTTGGGGTGGTTAATAGATGAGAAGTGGGTTTCCTGCATGAGTATAATATCTGCCACTATTCTCTTATAGTGGTGGAAGGCTTTTTTTCTTTTATGGGGGGAATTAAAACCTTGTACATTGTGTGAGATAATCTTAATAGCCATCAAGATAAATTAAAAAAGAGAAAGAGCTTGCATAAAAAAACTTGGACATAGATAGGCAAGTAGAGGGGGTCGGAGCATAAACAAGCCCATCAGTATAGCTCATAAAAAATAAGATATTTGATGTCAGGATAAATCTCAAGTAAACAGGGTGTGCTAATAGTAGGGGGTGAGTGGAGTACCTTGTATGTGTTAGGCAAAAGTAAATGCCGAGCAATAGAAAAAAAGTAAAATGGTTCAAATGTGTCAATGAGGTGTTGCAATAACTTCCAGAATTTAAGATATAAAAAATAACTGAATAACATGCCCTGAGGGCCAAATAGGCAATGTAATCAAATAGCAAAATGTGAAGCAAATGCATCAAAATTACGGGAGACAGAGAGGAGCAAGACTTAAGTGTCCATATAACTAGAGGCATAAAAAAGGGGGTGTGTCCACCGACCTCGCCTGGATAATATAATGTTAAAATGAGGTCAAAAAGTTAGGTAAGTGTGAGGAGATGGAAAAAAAAAACAAGGTGGGGATAAAGGTGAAATGTTAGTTCCTGCTGCATACATCTTAGTGGGGAAGAAAAAGAGTTTGAAACAGGATCCAGATAGTGGATGTCTTCACTCTCTGCAGCCGCAGATACTATGGAGATCTCAGTCAGGGAGATTGATTTTGAAATGGGTGACGCCATCTTCTCTGATCTCTTTGTTCACGTCTCGATGATGGGTGGACCATTTTGGGGAGGGCCTGGGTGTAGGGGGGGTCTGGTGGGGGGTTCAAGCTCTAGTAGGCCTAATTTAATCAGCAACTCCTTGCCCTCTGTCACGTTGTATACTGTATACGTGGAACCGTTGTAAGGGACTGTAAGCTTGAAAGGGAATCCCCATCTGTATTTTATTCTTGCTGTCTGTAGGATGTTTGTCACATGCCTCATCCTTTGCCTCCTGTCCAGAGTAGCCGGGGAGATATCTGGGAAGATCTGCAGCCTCTTCCCCTCATATTGTATGTTAGGTGTATTTCTTGAGGCTCTCATGATATCTTCCTTTACTAGGAAATCCTTCATACATAAGACAATGTCTCTGGGAGGTTTATCAGGGGGGGGGGCGTTTGGGCGAAGGGCTCTATGGATCCTATCACAGACAAATGCAGACAGTGGTTTGTCAGGCAGCAGCTTGTGGAAAACTTTGGAGACAGCAGGCATGAGCTCTGTGACTGTTTCAGGCACCCCACGGACCCTAATGTTGTGGCGTCTGTTTTGGTTGTCTTCCACTTGGGCTTGCATAAATGCAAAACTATCAGCCAGGGATTCATAGTCTCTCCTTAAATCATTATGCTTGTCATGTTTTGTTTCAAGGACATCTGTGCGATTGCCAATACCTGAAATCTTGTTTTTTTTAATCTCCGAGAATGTAGTCCCCAGCTCTCTTTCCCATGCTTGAATAGATGTTTGGTCTTGAGGGGCTACTGATTCCACTAAGAGACTATACATCCTTGATAGACCATGTCCCACTGGTTCTCCCTTATAACATATACCCTAAAAATCTGACAATTCTCGGTTCACTTCCACTTGTAAACTTGTAAACTCATTGTTCGAATAGCATCCTTTAATTGTATTTGTCTCATTGGGTCTAGTTCCCTCCTGATTCTCTCTTCGCTTTCTCCACTGTTTATTTTTTGAGTGTCCTTCCTAAAGTGTATGAGTCTACTCATTCCCAATCGTCTTAACTTGTTAAAATAAAGGTCTGTTAGGCCTAGTTCAAAGCTCAGATTCCCAAGGACCGGTGACAACGGACTTGGGTATTTTTAAATTTCCGTTTTCTTGAATAGCCTTTTTATAGCTCTAATCGCGGCTCCCACTGTAAGGTGTTTTTTCCCTTCCTGTGGAATATCCACATCTAAGATCCACGCCATACCCTCTAAAGGAATATTCATTATCTTTTGTTCTATTTGAATCCATGGTTTTTCCTTTTGATGGATACACCACTCTGCCACCCGTGCCATATGAGTGGCATCATGGTAGCTCATTGGGTCTGGGAACCCCACTCCTCCCTTCTCTTTCGGTAATGTCAAAACATCCCTCCTTATTCTCGCTGATTTTCCTGCCCAAATAAACTTAGTAAATCTAGATCTCAGATCTCTCAGGAAACCCAGAGGGATCCTTATCGGTAGAGTCTGGAATAAGTAAAGAAGTCTCGGCATTACGTTCATTTTAATAATATTGATTCTTCTGAACCATGTGAAAACCTCCCTATCCCATCATTGGAAGTCCACTTTAATTGATCTCATCAGTGGTATAAAATTTAGTTCAAAGGTTCTATTCAAATTTTTTGGTATTTTCGTTCCCAAATAAGATATATGAGAGCCCGTGCATTTAAAAGGGAAATTTGCTGCCAGTAACTGCTGCGTGTGTTCGTTTACCTCCACCCCCATCGCCTCTGATTTACTATAGTTCACCTTAAAATTGGACAGGCTGCCATAATCTCCTATTTCCTTCAACAACGCTGGTAAAGATAGCCCTGGGGACGTTAATGAGAACAGTAAGTCATCTGCAAATGCAGCAACCTTATATTCTTCCCCTTTTATCCGGATGCCTCTAATTTCCGTATTTGCTCGTATAGTTCTCAGGAATGGTTCAAGAACAAGAGTAAGGATTAATGGAGAGAGTGGGCATCCCTGCCTTGTTCCGTTCCTTATTGGGAAGGGATCAGACATTACTTAATTTACCTTTACTCTGGCCGTTGGGCATGAATACAGGCTTGTGATCCAATTTTGCATCCCTTCCCCTAGGCCTATATGTTGTAAAATAGCTCTCAGGAATCCCCAATCAACTCTATCAAAAGCTTTCTCTGCGTCAGTCGATACTAACACTAGTGGATTTTGATGAAGTTGGGATAGGTAGATAGAACTCAGCACTCTTTGTGTATTTTCTTTCCCCTCTCTGCCGAGCGTAAACCCTACTTGATCGGGATGTATTAAGGAAGGGATATATGACACTAGTCTATTAGCAAGTATTTTTGAGAAAATCTTCAGGTCAACATTCAACAGGGAAATTGGATGATAACTAGTGCACTGGGAGGGGTCTTTCCCCTCTTTAAGGATTACTGCTATATGGGCCATTAGTGTTTCCCTTAACATCGGTTGTCCTTCTCTTAGTGAGTTAAATGCGGTCAAAAATTTTGGTGCCAATTTTTCATAATTTTTTTTATAGTAAAGTAATGTGTATCCATCTGGTCCCGGGATTTACCCGGTTTCATTGCTTTAATTGCTTCTGATAATTCCTCAACTGTTATTGGTTCCTCTATACTCCCAATACTTTCTTCTGAAATTTTGGGCATCCCTGAGGCCATTATATATTCCTTTATTTGTTCTTCTCTGTTCTGTCTCGTCCCCGTTACTGGTTGCTTCTCTAGTTGATACAATCTGCTATAAAAATCTCTAAAGGCTTTCGCTATTTGCTGTGACGAGCTAACTATGTTATCCCCCTGAGTTTTTATTTTTTCAATGTGGTTCTTTGCTCTCGTCTCTCTTAATGCGTTTGCCAACATCCTGCTTGGCTTGTTCCCATATTCGTAGTACGCCCTCCTACAGCGACTTAGTTTGGCCTTTGCCTTATCCATCAATAACAGGTTCAGTTCATCTCTTAGGCTCATTAGCCTTTTTTCAATATCTGTTCTTTGCGCTTTCTTATGTTCATTCTCTAGTATATGAATCTCCCCCAGAAGGCCATCTAACTTTGCCGTCAGGGCGCGTTTTCGATGAGCTCCTAGAGAGATAAGAATTCCCCTCATGTAACATTTGTGTGTCTCAGATTTACATAGCGGCGTTGTACCGTCAGAGTCGTTTATTAGAAAAAAGGATTCTACTTCTTGTGCTATCTTACCCTCGTATTCTGGATCTCTAATTAACGTTTCATTGATCTTCCAATTCCACTCCCTTGGGCCTGGTTCCCCCCATTCTATGGTACAAGTCACTGGCGCATGATCCGATATAGTAAATGAACCCATTGATGCTTCTCGTAGGTTTAACAATATGTTTTGATCTAAAAATATGTAGTCAATTCTTGTATATGTTTTATGTTTTGCTGAGTAAAAACTATAATCCCTCTCATGTACATGTGCAGTCCTTCAGCTATCTATTAACTGTAACTCTTGTAAGATTTTCCTTGCTCTCCGTAGTTTTATGTTAGATATATGATACGATCCCTTGGAGGAATCTAAACTAGGTTCTAGTACCATATTCAGATCCCCCCCAGAATCAACGCCCCTTCTTTGTTTTGGTTTGCCAAGTCCAGATACCTCTCTAGTGTGGGGACAGGATCTTCATTTGGAAGGTATATATTTACTAGGGTGACCTTGTTTCCATTCAATATCCCCTTTACCAGGAGAAAATGTCCCTCATCGTCTGTTATTACTTTGGATTCCTTCCATATTAACTTTTTAGCCAATAATATTGCTACTCCATTTGCTTTTGAGGTGTGGGAGGCACCATGATACACCACGGGAAATCCCAGACTCTTTAACCTTGGGATTCTATCTTTTTTTAAATGGGTTTCTTTTAAGAAAATAATTTGTGATTTAAGCCTCCTTAGTTCCATTAATGTTTTAGATCTTTTTTCTGGGATATTTAACCCCTTGACATTATAGGAGGTGATATTTATTCTATTCATCTTATATATTGTCTTACCCGCTTCTCCCCAACTCCCTAGGGTTTCCCCTCTCCAGTAAAGGTGTTCCCCCTATATCTGGCGCAGGTAGGCGGCCGGAGGAGATGGAGACAGAGGGGGAGCAACACCCCAACCAAAAAAAAAAGAGTCTAGTCCTCCGTCCAAGTCACCGAGTATTTTCTACTTCTCCCTGCAGTGGCTCACACACCAATCTTTGATTGCGATTCCCACTGCTTTATGGAAGCTAAAAAATGAATAAAATAAATAAAATTAAATAAATAAATAGGTAAATTAATAAATTAAATTTGCCAGAAAAAAAAAAAAAAGAATTGAGCGTCTCCGACTTCCCTCCACCAGGAGGAGAGGCGCTCTAGTGGGGGTAGGTATGAGAGCACTACGGAGAGCCTCACCTGGATATTGCTCCGGGTGCGCCTCATCAGTGTATAATTTAAGATGGTTCCACCCCTTTCATCAAAAAGATCTCCCCCTTCCCCACCTTAAAAGGGGGAGGGTGTGATTTAGGAGGGAGAGCGGATCACCCACCCCCAAATTTCTAAACTTTAATACATTTATATAGTTTTCGAACATTTAAGGGCATGACACTTAAGAGCATGACATTCTCCACAGGCATAGTATAAAGAATTAAATTCAACCCTCTTCAACCCTCTTCAGGAGTGGTGTAGGGAAATCCTTCCCCTCCCCCACACCCCTCTCTTTAATTTAGCATAACTTCCTCTTTGAACTAGTTGGTTTTAAATAGTGTTCTCATACATTGTTGTTATCCCTCCCTCCAGAATACTCCCAATGAACCCTTGGTTACTATCTTCCTGACTGTGCTTTCCTTGTGAGGACCTTGTCATCTTCTTAGCCCCCACCTGCACCCTCGTCCTATGCTTCTCCCTCGGCCTCCTCTTGGCCCTCAGAACATTGTAATTCTCACTCCCCTCTCCCCCCCCCCCCTGAAAAAAAAAAAAAAGGAAAAATTCCAAAATTCCAATTTCTCCTCTTTTTTTTTTCTTTCCCCTTTAAAAAATTCCCAAATGTTACGTGTATCAAATCTTATGATAATTTAATATGTGATATGTATTTAATATTTGGTGTAATATTATTTATTATGTATGTGATTAATCAAAATTTGTTGTATATCAAACTATTGTGACCATTCGATATGTACAATGTGAAATAAGGATAAAGTATATAATAAAAATATATGTGTCTGTGTTATGTTATTATTGTTGTTATGTCTGTGGATTAATTAAACTATATAGTAAAATAGTGTATCCCAGTGTCTAGTGAAGTATATTAGGTTGTATGGAAAAAGAGAAGAAAACTTCCCAAAAAATAAAAAACCCTCCCCCCCCCCCTCACCCCCCCCTTACAAAAACAAAACAAAAAACACAAAAAAATAAAAAAGAGGCCAGTCTAACCCCCCCCTGCTCCCTCTCTCTCCATCCCCCTAAAATAAAAAAAGGAGAGGAAGGGAAAAAAAAACACCAAAGCACCCCAACCAAAAAAAAAAAAAAAAGGGGAGAGCAAGAAGTATATTTTCACCATGTCTCTTCAACTTCAAAAATACCTCAAGACCAACTCTATCAGACATCAGGACTCTGAGGGGAGCCTACTACAATTCTTAATAGGATATTATATTGTAGTTATTATTACATTGTAATCTCTTATATTTCAAACCCACAATATTCAGGCATATAATATAAAAAAAAGAAAAGGGCATGGCTATATAAAAGAAAAAGCTTTTTTCCACCACTTCTCTTATATAACCCATTAAATAGCCCTTTATAATAAGTCCCTTTTGCATGAAGCCAAAATAAAAAGAAGTGGGCCCAGTTCCTAAAAAAAAAAAAAGAGGTGAAGGGGCAAAGCCACACTCTTCCCTCCCGACTTCCTCTATGTTAGTCTTGGCCACCTGCCCCTTCTTCACTCTTTATGTAGGGTACGTTGGGTATCCTCTGGGGGGCTGTCCTTTATACTACCATGTAGAGTTCTTATTCTTATTACCTATCTCTATGTGCCTTTTTTTCCCCCCTCAGTGTCTGCTCCTTTTCTTCTCCCAGCCATCTTCTTCGCTATTTATCTGGGGTTTTTCTCCATTGTTCTATTACTTCGGGTAGTTCCAGCCAATTGGGGACCTCTATGGGCTCGGTTTCTAAGAACTCAAAAAATGCAGGAAGCTGTACAGGCTCTTTCAAACTAAAGCTCCTCCCCTCTTTTTTCACGAAAACAGTCAATGGGTACCACCATCGATATGTAGCCCCCTTACCACGAATACAATCCAATAAAGGTTTGAGCAAATGCCGTCGGGCTTTAGTCTGCCAGCAGAGATCTGGGAATATCTGTATATCCATCCCCTCCCAAGTTATTACTCTCTCCTTCCACGCCACTCTGAGTATCTCCTCCTTTACTCTATAGAAGTGTATTCTACATAACACATCCCGGGGGATGGTCTGAGCCAAATTCCATGTCATGGGGACTTTATGAACTGCCCAGCTCGAGTGGGGTGTCTGGGGGATTTTTTAAAATTTTATTCAGGATGGATGTGACCACTTCTCTTAATGCAGGCCCTTCAAGGTTCTCGGGTACCCCCTTAATACGCAGATTGTTTCTTCTACTCCTGTTGTCTGCCTCTTCTTAAAGCAGTTGCAGCCTGATTATATGCTGCTGCTGTTTCTCCAATTTTTCCTCCAAAGCTAGTAGTCTGGTATCTGCTATTTCTTGTTGCTTCTCCAACCCGCTCAATTTTTGTTCATCCTCCACCACTTTTATGCGCACTTCCTCGATTTCCCCCCTCAGTGTGCCTGCTATGTCCATTAACATTGTCTGGATATCCTCCTTGGTTGGGAGAGCCTGTATGAGCCTACTAAGCTGACTAATGTCTGGGGCTGATACTTGGGGGGGTTGTTGCATAGTCCCTTGTGTGTCCCGCATATTGTATAAGCCGTGTCCACTATGTGAACACACCTGGCCTTCCTCCTCCGTCCCGGACACATCCCCCCCTTGAACAAAGCTCTCCCTCCTTAGTATTGAAGTTGTTAATGTACCTGCTGGGTCCTGAAGAGGACCCATAATCCGCTCCACCGAATCCATCACTGAGGGGGAAATTAGGGGCGCCTCTGCCTGCATTCGTTCCACTACGGGGGGCGGGTTCACCTCCGAAGTTTGCGCGGACCCTACTGTCTGCTCCCACCACTCTGCCTTCCCTGAAGTTCCTGTCACTGCTATCACTGATGTTTGAGGTGTCGTCAGCAGTATTCCTCCGCTCTCCTCCCGGCTCTCCTCGTGGCTCTCCTCCGCCGCTGTTGTGATTATGGACACAGGTATTATTGGAGTCACTGCAGCAGCGGGGCGGGAGCTCTCCGTCAGTGATTCTCTCCTCAGCAATCTGCTGGTCGCAGCGTCTCCTTGCTGTGCTTTCACAGTCATATATCTAGTGATATATGAGTGAATAGGCTGGTGCGTCCCCCCCAAACTTCTTCCTGCTCTCCTGCCGCCTCGCCGCGACATCAGCTTATTTTCCAAGCGTGGTGGTAACCAAACTGCCGCTCTCCTGGCTGGCGCACTCTGGGCTCAGCTAGGCTCTCCTTCTCAGCGTGAGCTCACTCCGCCATGCTCCTCACACTCCCCCGGAAACGGAAGTCCCTCTACATACTGCCCACTTTAATAAACTCCTCTATTGTACATAGTGCCGGCTGTCATTCCCTCCACACTAGTCCCCTGTGCATACTGCCCACTATCATACCCTCCACACTCCTCTCCTGTGCATATTGCCCACTATCATACTCTTCACACTCATCTCCTGTGCATACTGCCCACTATCATACCCTCCACACTCCTCTCCAGTACATACTGCCCACTACGATACCCCCCACACTCCTCTCCTGTACATACTGCTCACTGTCATACCCTGCACACTCCTGTCCATACTGTAACCCAACCTTGCCCTCCACACTCCTCTCCTGTACATACTGTAACCCAACCTTATCCTTCACACTCTACATACTGCCAACTATCTTTCTCTCCACATTCCTCTCCTGTACATACCGCCCCCCCATCATACCCTCCACACTCTTCTCCTGTACATACTGCTCACTGTCTTACCCTCCACACTCATTTAATGTACACACTGTTCAGTATCATACCATCTACACTCCTCTCCTGTACATACTGCTCAATGTCATACCTTCCACACTCCTCTCCTGTACATACTAGACATGTGAATTTCGTTCCGTTTCAAATTCGGACAAATTTTTCATTATTCGGAAATTCGTATGCATCCGAATTTCCGAATTACAAAAATAACGAATTTAAACAAATTCGAAAAAACGCGAACGAAATTCAAATCGAATTTGAAAACAAATTCGAATCGAATTTGAAATAATAGAAATCAATTTTCTAAAAACTACAATAAAATAGAATATAAAAACAATAACGCAATAGAATCAATAAGAATAGAATAGAAGTTAATAGAATGTAATAAAATAGAACATGACAGTCTTCCGAAATTCGAATAGTATACATTTTAATTCTAGAATAGATTGGAAAATAATTAAAATTTATGGAAACTAAAATATAAAAGAATAGAAAAACAATAGAAAAACAATAGAACAGAATAGAATCAATTATAATATATATTATATATTATTCTATTCTCTTGTTTTTCTTTTCTATTCCATTCTAATCTTTTCTATTCGAATTTAAATTCATTTTATACGAAATTCTAATTTCTTATTGAATGAAATCGAATTTGAAGAGAAAAGATTATAAAAGATTAGTTTCATTAGAATTTCAAAAAATTTTGACCGAATTCCTAAAAAGTCGATCAAATTTGAAAAATGTTATTGGATTAGAAAAAATCTACTGCATTTGAAAAAATTCTACCGCATTTGAAAAAAATCTACCCAATTAGAAAAAAATACCACATTTGAAAAACATTTACTAAATTAGAAAAAACTACCACATTCGATTTTTTTTACATATACCATTTTCCAAAATTCGAATTTCATATAGAATGAAATCGAATTGGAATAGAAAAGATTAGAATAGAATAGAAAATAGTAGAAAAGTTCATGAACTAGAAAAACAATAGAACAGAATAGAATCAATTATAATATATATTATATTTTGTTCTATTTTCTTGTTTTTCTTTTCTATTCCATTCTAATCTTTTCTATTCGAATTTAAATTCATTTATACAAAATTCGAATTTCTTATTGAATGAAATCGAATTTGAATAGAAAAGATTATAAAAGATTAGTTTCATATTAGAATTTGAAAAAATGTGGACCGAATTCCCAAAAAGTCGATCAAATTTGAAAATTTTTATTAGATTAGAAAAAATCTACTGCATTCGAAAAAATTCTACCACATTTAAAAAAAATCGACTAAATTAGAAAAAACTACCACATCCAAATTTTTATTACATATAACTATTTTCCAAAATTCGAATTTCATATAAAATGAAATCGAATTGGAATAGAAAAGATTAGAATAGAATATATTATATATTTTTTTCTATTCTGTTCTATTGTTTTTCTATGCTTTTCTTTTCTATTATTTTTTATTCTATTCTAATCTTTTCTATTCAAATTCAATTTCATTCTATACGAATTTCGAATTTCAGGAAATGGTTATATATAGTTTAGTTTAAATGTGGTAGCATTATTTCAAATTTACTGATTTTTCGAATTCGGTAGATTTGTTTTCGAATGCGTTAGAATTATTTCGAATGCAGTAGAGTTTTTTCAAATGCGGTAGAATTTTTTTGAATACGAAATGAATCCCGAAAACGAATGTAATGAATGCAACAAACTTAACTAAACAAATTTAATTAAATAACGAATCGAAACAAAACAAATTTTTTCATCCTGCACATGTCTAGTACATACTGCCCACATTCATAAACCCCTCTATTGTACATAGTGTCGGCTGTCATTCCCTCCACACTAGTCTCCTGTGCATACTGCCCACTATCATACCTTCCACACTCCTCTCCTGTGCATTCTGCCCACTATCATACCCTCCACACTCCTCTCCTGTGCACACTGCCAACTATCATACCCTCCACACTCCTCTCCTGTACATACTGCCCACTGCGATACCCCCCCACACTCCTCTCCTGTACATACTGCTCACTGTCATACCCTGCACACTCCTCTCCTGTACATACTGTAACCCAACCTTGCCCTCCACACTCCTCTCCTGTACATACTGTAACCCAACCTTACCCTTCACACTCTACATACTGTAAAACTATCTTTCTCTCCACATTCCTCTCCTGTACATACCGCCCCCCCCATCATACCCTCCACAATCTTCTCCTGTACATACTGCTCACTGTCTTACCCTCCACACTCATTTAATGTACATACTGCTCAGTATCATACCCTCCAAACTCCTCTCCTGTACATACTGTCCACTGTCATACCCTCCACACTCCTCTCCTGTACATAGTGCCCACTGTTAGACCCTCCACATTCCTCTCCATCACTGCACATAATTCCCAGTTTTATACCATCCATACTCCTCTCCTATGCCTCTTACCCACAAAAACAGTTCTTTAAAATTATACTGAATATCCTCAATGTTAACAGCTCTAGAATGGGCACCCTTTTGTTAGTTCAACTAAAGGAAATCTTCTCAGTCCTCATATTTGTTCTGCCCATTATTAGTACTTATTTAATTTTGTGATTATGACTGTGATGTATAGAGGAACATAAGGGATCTCAGCTACTCTAAATATAGCACTTGTAAAAAAAGTGTCCCTTAAAAATATTTTTGAAATGTTGGCAACTATGCACTTAGGCACTGCCCAAGGGCACCGGGTCAGAAAGGGGCCCCATGAGAGGCTCCTGGGATCCTGTGATAATAAAACGGTAGTAAACTTCACTAACATTACTACCTTTTAGAGGCCCTGTGGTAGGTTATGCCATAATGTACAAGAATGCACAGCATATTAGCACATTAGGGTACACTTAAATTGTCAGACTGAGCCCTCCAGTGCTGCGCTGTGATCAGTCCGGCAGGTCCCAGGCGCTTCCATCTTCACCCCGGTCTTCCTTCTGGGCTCTGTGCCTTCGGTCACTTGCCTTGGCTGGGCTGTGTTGATGTCATTCCCATGCATGCTCATGTGCATCCTCTCTCTCTCATCCCCCCTTTCTCTCTCATCCTCCCTCCCTTACCCCTCACCCCTCTCTCATCGTCCCTCTCTCTTTATCATCCTAGCTCTCTCTCTTTAATTTAATTTATTATAACAAAAAATAGTTTGAATATTTATGTATTTATTATTAATAAAAGGACCACCAAAATCCTCAGCACCAGGCCCATGATGTTCTTAATCTGGCCCTGGCCTTCACCTGAAAATGAGGAATCTTCTTTTCTCACCATAGGCCTGCATAATGACTTGTCGAATCCAACATGCAATAGTAGATTTCAACGCTGCCTGGACCTTGCCTGGGCCCTGTCAGAATAAACAGACAATCAGTCTTTCGTATCTGAGCCGTAGCTTGCAGATAAACTTCCAAAACTCTTACAACATCTAGAGAGTGTAGACCTTCTTCCTCCGCAGACTGCGGATCTGGAAAAAAAGACGGTAGGACTATATCTTGATTCAGATGGTGACGTCAGTGTGCGCCATCCCAGACGCATTTAGTCATCAAGTAGACGTTATCAATGGGGATTCCCATTGATAACGTCTACTTGATGACGAAACGCGCCTCGGACGGCGCACACTGACGTCACCGCAATGTTATGTTTTGGAGGAAGGGCTCCTATAGTGCCGGCCAGCAACTGATACATGTTTTTAACTATGTTACTTGCTGTAAGTACGTTTTCGTCCTTTTTTTAATACATTTTTATACAGAGTTACACTATTGGTCTGTTTTCTTTCACATCCATGAATCGAGGACCTGTTTGTCTGTGAGGAAGCGATCGTACCCTGCTTATCTGTTCTTGGAATCCCTCTGGGCTCGGTGTCCTTATCTGTGGATGGAGTTTTCTATAGACTCATTAACCCCGTGGTTGTGGTAAGCGGCTTTCCATTAGGTGGTGATCTCCTCACAAGAAGTCATTCTCACGGTGGTGTTTTGTTCATCCTGCTCGTGGGGTCCGCCCTGATCCCTACATCATTATTTGGGACTTTATTATTATTATTATTATTATTATTCATTAATTTATCTACCCCGAATCAAGGTTCATTTTGGGGCTTAGAGACTTTGTATATTTATTGAGTACTGGCACCCTGTTGCTGGTCTATTCCATTGGCGCAGTTTATTCTGTCGCCACTGCCTGGAAATTGAGGTTCCAGGGGCTGGGGAAAGAGAACGCTTAAATGAAGGATGTTTACTCTTCTTTTTCACCGGCAACAGAGTAGGTTTTGGATGTATTTATCCAAGTCATCCCCAAACAGGCATCCTCCCTCAAAGGGGAAAGCTGCCTTTGCAAGAAACCTCGGCCTCCCAATGTTTTACCAAAGAGACCTGCACATGTGTACCTGCAGGAGATTCAAGTGAAAAGCTTGCTGAACAGAGTCTATAATCGCATTAATCGCAAAACACAAGGCCTTAGGAAGTTTCTCATAAACCTCATCTGATTAATTTGTTCATTGAGAAACTGACATACACCAATTGCTGCAATTGCAGGTTGCACTACAGCACCAGCCATGGAGGAGGAGGCTTTCAATAAAGATTCCAGCTTTTTATCAGTTGGATCCTTAAAAACCTGAGCATTGTTTATAGGACAGGTCAGGCTTATGTTTGCACAACAAATAGCTGCATCTATAGCACGTACCCCCATTTCTTAGTGAAACCTTCCCCCATAGGATAACGGAGAAAAAACTGCTTAGGAGGAGAAAACTGTTTATCTGGGAGAACCCAGTTATCATACATCAGTTTATCCAGCAAGGGATTAGCTGGAAAGGAGCATGCAGCCTGTGGGGATTTCCAAGATCCCAAAGAGGAAACAGAGGGCATAGAAGCTTCAATAGGAGGCAATTTGTGCATGGCACGCACCATCTCTGCATAATATTGCACCTGCATCTTTAGCGACTGAGAGGTAGCAGGAATCCTCTAAGTCCTCAGACTGCAACTGATCCTCATCTCCAGAGGGGGATTTTTCACCCTCAGAATGCTCATCTGATAATAGAGCTAGAGCAGATGAAGGGGATCTAACCCGTTTTCTGCTATCTTTCAAGGAGGTTGCGATTATAGTAGCAATCCTTTCTTCTAAGCCCTCCAAAGCAACTTTAAAGCGTCTTCAGTGACGTATACAGGAGCTGCCATAGAAGACGCTGCAGAACCAGACAGGGGCTCATCCTGTGAGGCTGCTATCAGATTGACAGAGGGGGATGGTAAACTGCAGGCAACCTCAGAATACTTAGCCATAAGCAGGGATTATCTGATGCCTTTTTACTAGCCCTTGATCCTCTTCTCCGTGACATATTCCTTGCTGTAAAGCAAAGGTACTAGCCACAAAAAAATGCAATCAATGTGGTGCTATAGTCTTACAATACACATATATCAGCTCACTGCACAACCTGATGCTGAGTAGGAGTCTAAGGTTTGCCTAGTTCAATCCACAGGAATGCTTACAGCCCACAGCTCTGTGTCCATGCCACTTACAGAAGACTTCTGCTGGGCTTTAAATCAGCTTCTTGGCGTCTGCACACAGGTGTGTCGTGTCTTTGCAGGGGCACGGGCAACCATGGCCCTCCCCCTCTACATCTGCCCATTAGACAGCATAGCTTGTGCTCCCGGTGTGCGCACGCACGCGTCTGCTTACCGACTGTCATGGCGGCGCCCAGGGCGAAGAGGTAAGGGGGAGCAGATCACTGGGGCTTCGTTGGGGGGACCCCTGTATGTGTTTGTGGCAGAGCCTGCAGTGGAGGAGGTGAGTGGTGTTTTAATTGACCAACTTCACTGAGCTTGTCCTGGATGGCTATGTAAGAATACACCAGGTATGCACTTACTCCCTCCAGTGGTGAAAACCAGGAAAGACATCCTACGCACAGAAGATTATATTAAAATAAATTATCCTCTCTTACCCTATCCATGCCGCAGGAAAGCTACTAAGAAGTAGTTCCAGCTTTCACCCATCACGGCGGGCAAGTTGTATCAACCTTCAGGTTTATCAAGGGTTCCATTAGAGAAACCTCATACCTGGACCTGTAGAAGACTCTGCCAGTAACTTTTTGTGCCACAGTTGCATTAGTACACCAAAGTCTGGATCCCAGAGCCCAGACCTCAGCAGAGAGACATTACAGGCAAACCTAGTTTCTTCTTTACACAAGGCCTGGGTACCACCCATCTTAGGCTTTTGATATCGGCCAGAGGTATGGATCCGGTTATAGCTCCTAGGACTCCGTAGAAAGACCATTAAAAGAGCTTTTCTTCTTAGCACATGTTCAACGTGACCAACCACCTTAGGTACTCTCCATTTTGGAGGGGTTATATAGGGGAGGAACTCAATTCTAATTGGGTTAACCAGGGTTCAATCACCTGTGGTGACTACATAACCCATTAAGTAATTAAGGCTCTGTGTCCCGTGATGTATGAGCAAGAAACAGTGCTTGACTAAAGCCCAGCAGGAGTTGCATTTGATGGTAGTACCTCTGCTTTGTGCTTAGGACCATGTATTCCCAAAAGAGGAATGTAAAATCAGTAAGGAGGAGTGCAAGGGTACAAGCGGTCAGGGTCGGCGGATCCTAGTCTCACTTCCACAGTATCATCCTCCCCTGATAGACCTGAAGTGGCTGGCCGGGCTGAGTTATTGTCTGCATCAGGCATTGTAGCTACTTCCAACACTCCAGCCTCTGTATGCGTCACTAAGGACGATTTGGCTGCAGCATTAGCTGGCTTGGAGGGTAAGAAAGCTGATATGTTTGCGTTCTCCTCCCAGGCTGGAAGGAAGCGCGATAGGTCCTCCTCTCCTGCCCCAGGTCCCTCAGGGGAGCAGGAATGGGTAGAGGATGTTGAATCACTCTTGGGGGACCAAGTAGAGAGGGAAGAAGGCTCCTTCTTTGGGGGTTCAGCCTCAGAAGAACCCTCCTCAGTCTTGCAATTTACAGAGGTTGCTAGTTCAATCCCCTATGGAGTTGCTCCATTCAGGATACAAGTTGCCCCTGGCAGAGGCGGCTGAAGTTTCCTTTTCAGGAACCCCTCAGGGTTCTCACGCATTCCCTATGCACCCATTTCTGGAGCAACTTATATATGCATACTAGGATCACCCAGATATGCATTGTATTCCTCCTAAGAGATTTTTTGCTTCTCTATCCTACGGAGGAAAAATTCACAAAGAAGTGGAGTGTACCAGCAGTGGATGCTGCTATCTCTTCCGTGAATTGGAGTCTCACTTGTCCAGTAGACAATTTCTAGGTGTTTAAAGATCCAGCGGATACAAGATTGCTGTGGCTGGCGCAGCCGTCAGTAGCAGCAATTGAGGTTTGTCAGGTTGTGATAAGATTAAAGGAGTTGTAAATAAAACATTTTTTTGCTGAAATGACTGTTTACAGGGTATAGAGACATAATAGTTGGAGGAATAGGGGAATGGACGTCCTTCTTTCAAACATTCTGCCTCTCCAACATCGGGCCCAACATCCTCTAGGCAGTCGCGACGGCCTCCGCCATCAGTTTCAAGAGCTAAGCCTCAAGGGCCAAGCCCAGGGCCAGAAGAAGTCCTTGGGGCAGAAGTCGGTAAAGCAGAATTTCAAGGCCTCCTTGTGAAGGAGCGCCCCGCTTAATTGAGTGGGGGGGAAGGCTCCTGCAATATGCAGGGGCTTGGCAGGGAGAGATCCAGGACAGTTGGGTCATCTCCACAGTATCTCTGGGGTACAAATTAGAGTTCCGAGAGTTTCCACCATTTCGATTTCTAAGATCGAACGTTTCCAAGGACCCAGTCAAGAGGGTCTTTAATTCAGGCGCTGGACCGATATATGTATTAGGGTGTAATCATATTTATTCCCTCAGAAGAGCAAGAAATGGGATTTTATTCCAGTCTCTTCACTGTACCAAAACCGAATGGAGATGTCAGACTTATTCTAGATCTCAGAGATCTGAATCGGTTCTTAAAGGTCTGCTCTTTTCGCATAGAGTCAATCCGGTCGGTAGTATCCACCCTGCGGGGAGGAGATCTTCTAGCATCAATAGATATCAAGGATGCATATCTACAGGTGCCAATTTTTTACGCTCACCAGAAGTTCCTGCGATTCGCAGTAGAACAGCGCCACATTCAGTTTGTGGCCCTGCCCTTTGGGTTGGCGACAGCACCCCAAGTATTTACAAAGGTTCTGGCTCCACTTCTGGCAAGATTAAGGGCCAGGGGCATAGCGGTAATGGCATAGCTAGATGACCTGTTGCTGATAGATCAATCCATGGCACGGTTAAACCATAATGTCACCAGTATAGTCGAGTATCTGGAACACCTAGGTTAGATCCACAAACTAGAGAAATCAGTCTTACAACCTTACAACTCCAGGCTGGAGTATTTGGGTCCGGTCAAAGACACAGCCAAAAAAGAGTGTTCTTACCTCAGACAAAGATCAGCGCCATAAGGGAGCTGGTTCAAGTAGTCAGAGTAAGGAAAAATCCTTCCATTCGCCTATCCATGAGGGTGCTAGGGAAGATGGTACCTTTGTTCAAAGCCACTTCCTATGCCCAGTTCCATTCAAGACTGTTACAAAACAGTATTCTGTCTGCCTGGAACAAGAAGGTTCAGGCCTTGGATTATCCTATGAGCCTGGCTCCAAGTATGTGACAGAGCCTCAAGTGGTGGTTGATAACCAAGGATCTGTAGAAGGGGAAATCCTTCCTAACGGTTACTTGGAAGATAGTAATAACGGATGCCCGCCTCTTGGGCTGGGGAGCAGTCCTAGAAACAACCACTATCCAGGGGAAGTGGTCAGAACCCAAAAAGAGCTTGCCTATCAACATCCTAGAGATTACAGAATTGTCCTGTCAGGATTCAATCCGACAACGCCACAGCAGTGGCCTACATCAATCACCAGGGCAGCACCAAAAGTAGAATCTAGTTTCCATCTGAATAGACCTTCCTTTTTTCTGAAACCACGTTCTGCGTAGGAAAGGTCATTGCACTCCCTAGATGTAGTAAGAGCAGTGAAGGCCTATGTGAAAGCAATGGCTCATATACGAAAGACTGATGTTTTGTTTGTGTTGCCAGAAGGCCCCAGGAAGGGGTAAGCAGCATCAAAGGCAACTATTACAGGATGAATTTGTCAGACTATTATTCAGGCTTATGGTTTGAAAATAGGATTTACTCACCGTAAAATCCTTTTCTCTGATGTCCATTGACGGACACAGCTCCTTAAATCTTGACAAGTGGGTTATGTTCCTGTTCACAGGAGAGGACTAGGCGGAAACATGTTGGATAATTAAAACATGTTACATGAACAGCCGCGCCCAGGGGGCAGTCCCTCCAGACATAACCCTCCTCCCTGCAGTATGCAGCCTCAGTTCGTAACAAGCAGTACAAACCTAAAAATGAGGGGTGGGTGCTGTGTCTGTCCATGGACATCAGAGAAAAGGATTTTACAGTGAGTACAAAAAATCCTATATTCGCTTATCGTCCATGGACGGACACAGCTCCTTAAATCTTGACAAGTGGGATGTCCCCAGGCAGTGTCAAAAACAAGGGGTGGGAACAGTATCAGTAAAACCAATTTAAGTTCACCCCAAAACAAGCAGAGCTCCTCAACGGAGGAGTTGCAACTTTAAACAGCCGCCTGCAAAATCTAGCGGCCGAAAGAAGCATCAGTAGATGCACTCACAGCAACCTTGTAACATTTGGAAAATGTGTGAACGGACGACCAAGTCGCCGCCTCGCACACCTGTGAGACAGACACATGATGTCGGAAAACCCAGGAAGCACCAATTGCCCTGGTCGAAAGTGCCATGACCGGAAAGGGGGCGCCAGCCCCCTAGGAGCATATGCCTGTATGGTGGTCTGCCTGATCCACTGAGAAATGAGGCCTTTTTGTGGACCAGATACTGACACAAAAAGAGCGTCAGATCTCCGAAACTGAGCCATAGCAGGAAAGTACAACCGCAAAGCATGTACCACGCCTAAAGTATGAAGCGCAACCTCCGTAGGATGCGCCGTCCAAAGACATAAGGATGGAAGAACAAAAGTCCTCATTCAGGCGAAAGGCCGAAACCACCTTCGGAAGAAGGGAAGGTCGTGGGCACATCACCACCACCTAATCCTTATGGAGGATCAAGCATGGCGACTTCCAAGACAAGACCGCTAACTCAGAAACCCTTCTGACAGAAGTAATGGCCACTAAAAAATGCCACCTTCCGAGATAGTGAAGGGAAGAATCTCTCTGATGTTTCCAAAAGGAAGGTTCCTCAAGAACCGAGAGCACCAGAGTCAAAACTCATGGGGGAAGAGGTGGGCCAAGAGGGGGAAGTATATGACAAACCCCCTGCACAAACCCACCAGGGAATGGGCCGCAAAAGGCCACTGAAAAAAAAACACAGCCAAGCCTGAAATCTGCCCTCAAACTGTGCTTAAGGCAATTTTTTTATTCCCTCCAAGCTGTAAAAAGAGCAGGACCCTGGACACCGAGTACGTCCTTGGACGTCACCCCATCTCTTCGCAAGAGATTTAGGCCTTCCAGGTGCTATGGTAGATCCTCCAGGAAGAAGACTACGTGCCCTCAGCATGGTTGAGATGATCGAGTCAGACAGACCCCAGTCTCTTAAAACCTGGCTTCCAATAGCCATGTCGTGCAAGCCAGCAACTGTACAATAGGAGCAAGTATGGACCCTGAGACAGAAGGTCCTCCCTTCCTGGAAACCGCCAGGGTACCTCCACCACCAGGCGCCCAAGATCAGCGTACCAAGGACACCAAGGCCAATCTGGAGCGATTAGAATCAATGAGATCCCCTCAGCCTCCACAGTGTGGAGCAGCCGAGGAAGCAGCTACAATGGAGGAAAGGTATAAAGTAGCTGATACTGACCCCACAGGGCCACCAATGCGACTGACGCGTCTGTACAGGATCACTAGACCTGGCCACAAACTTTGACACCCTGCGGTTGAGACGAGCGGCCAGGAGATCCATGCCCTGTGAGTCTCACCTACTGCAAGGGAGCCAAAACACCTCCAAGTACAAAGACCAGTCACCCTGGTCCAGCATCTGGCGAATCTGGTAGTCCGCCTGCCAGTATACCTGATGGTAGACCGAAGCCACAGCCGTGGCATTGTCTGACTGAATCCAGATCGGACAACCTTGAAACCACCTCGACCACAAGGAGAGGCATAGCCCGATCGCCCAAAGTGCTAGGACAATGATCGGTACACAGGATTTACAGCACCTGGTATTCCCAGGCAGTCTCCCATCCAAGTACTAACCAGGCCCGACCCTGGTTAGCTACCGAGATCAGACGAGAGCGGGCGCATTCAGGGTGATGTGGCCATAGGCCCACTAGAGTCCGTCGTAACCACCATCCACTGTGAGGGAAGAAACGACTTCCCGGAACGAAGAGTCAGGGATTTCAGCCACCAATTCAGAGAGACTCTGACTAAGTGGCGCACCTGAATCTGATGATCCAGAGACAAAGAGATTTGTACCACTCGGACAGTATTTCCCTCAGGGCATACAGTACCGCCTCGAAGGAGGCTACCAACAGGCCCAGGACTTGCATGCAAAACGGAGAGAAGACCAATTGCGTGATGCCAATACCTTCACTGCAGACTGAAGAGTCTGCAATATTTCCAGCGGAAGAAAGACCTTCGCCAGCGAGGAGTCCAGATCAACCCTAGGTATTCCAAAACGTTTAACACCCACCCAAATTCTCTGAGGGTCTGAATGGCTACAGACACATCCACCAATTCTGAGCCAGAAGCTGCTCTCAGAAGAAAGTCGACTAAGTAGCCCACAATGGCAAAGCCTCGCAGTCCCAGCAAAGTTGGGATAAGTGCGAGCTCCCTGGTGAAAACTCTTAGTGCTGACACCAGATCAAAAGGAAGGGCCACAAACTGACAGTGGTCCCCCCGATCGCGAAGCACAGAAACCTCTGTAACTGGCGCAAAATGGGACATGCATGTATGCGTCCTTGATGTCCAAGGATGCCAGAAAGTCCCCTGGATGGAGCGCAGCTACCATCGAACGAATGGAGTCCATGCGGAACTACCCAACATTCACAAAGGCATTTAGGGCTTGAGGCCCAAAATCGGACGGACCCTGTCCATCATCGGGATCGGGAACAGATTAGAATAGAAACCCTCAAACCTCTCGTCCTGCAGGACAGGTAAAATTACCCCGCAGCTTAGCAAGCCCCACTCTGCCCCAGGGCAGACCGACGAGCCGAAAGGAGAGGGAGACACGAGGAAAAAAATCTGTTCGGTAAATAGGAAAGAACCCTATCCAATACTCCGAAGAGACCACCTCGCAGACCCACTGGTCAGAGAGCAGGGAGGTTCACAGAGCTGTGAACCTGCAAAGTCGACCCCCCACCCCAGAGGTGGGCAGGGGAAGGCTACATACATTGGCGGGTTTGGGTGCCGGCGTGATCGGCTTATGCACCCAGGGACGTTTTAGTCCCCCAGCTGAGCCTTTATCGGCCTGGGAGGCTTTGCCCGCAGACCCTGACTAAAGAAAATACCGCTTCGGCATGGGAAAGGAAGGACCCGGCCGACGGCGGGGCTTCTTCCCCCTGGAGGACTGAGGGAGGAAAGTGCTCTTCCCTCCAGTGACATCCTTGATAATGTCGTCCAGTGAGGACCCAAAAGGCCTCTCTTACCCTTGAAGGGTAAATCCACCAGGGCATATGTTAGCGGCCTGGTCAGCAGACCAGCATTCCAACCAGAGGAAGCGGCATAAAACCATCTCTGAAACAGAAACCCTGGATATCAAGAGCGTGGCATCCAGTGAAGCATCACAGACATATACAAGGCCCTGGACCAGCTGGTCAGCTAGCCTAATAACTTCGGGAGAGAGCCGGTGCTCCTCCACAGTGTGGTGCAAAATTCTCACTCAGTGAGTGACTGAGACCCCAGAGTAGTGGCCACAATAGGCCGCAAGGCAGACCTCAGCATGGTAAACATGGAACGGGTCAATGCTTCGGATCTCTATCAGTCAGATACAAACAAGCAGGGGTTCCCGCAATAGGGAGAGTGTATACCTTATTCACCCTGGCAACCGGAGGGTCGACCACTGGAGGAGAAGCCCACCTCTTGAAGAGGCTCTCCTCAAAGGGGTACCGAACCACCAGGCGGTGAGGGACTACAAAAGCCTTTGCGGCTTTTGCCATTCCACATCTATGAAATTATCAAAGAAGGGCACATAAGAAAAAACCTGCACAGAGCGGTGTGATTTGTGTGACCCAAAAAAGACAGAGCCTTCAGCGGAAGCCCAGCTGCACTATACAGCTTTGTCATGTCTTGTCATGCACCGACCCAAGTGAGGGGTCATCCTCACAAGTACCTGGTCCACAGCTCCAGATAAAACAGAACCGTGGACCTGAGCCACAGCCATGTCCTGGTCTGATACAGAGCATTCCCCAGGGGATAGCAGGGGGGAGGGGTCGCTTTTTTTACCCCCCTTACGTCCACACTCCGCTCCCACCCTGGTAACAAAAGTGTCCAGGGCTGCCGACAAAGTGTCTGTGGGAATCCCAGGTGCAGGAGCACCAGCTGCCACCTCAGGCATGCTTGGGGAAGAACCAGATACTGACTCCATTTCAGAAGCTCCCAGGGCCCTATTTAGGCTAGACTGAAAACCCACCATCTTGCTGCGCTGACCGGGGGTTACCCAGGGGACTCACCATTACAGGAGGAGACTGCACAGCGCCGCTGCCCGCCCTCAGTACACAGTGTGTGTGAGAGGAAGAAAAAACATATGATGTCCAAGTACGCCAGAAGGTAAAGCGTGAGGTATTAGTGAGGAGATCTGTACTGCGCTCCGTAGGAACTAGCACTAGAGGCCAAAGACTCATCAAAGATGGGTGCCGAGTGTTTCAGATAGAGCAGAACACAGAGACAGGAAAATGGCCCACCGCAATATAAGCTGCGCCATAGTGCGGCCACGACAAAATGGCTGCCAATGGCAGTTTTCAATGTAACTGAAAACCACCTAAAAAATGGCATCAGCGAAATGCTGCATTTAAGCAGGCTGAAAAAAACAGTGCAAACTCCACTTTGTAAAAAAGACCCCCAGCACAGAAATGCAGGCCAAACGCACCACAGTACCCTCAGTAAGGCCCCCCCCCCCCGACAGCAGCAATTTTTGCTCATACAGTGAGCAATGCAGCAGAGGGAAAAGGAGCAGGGAAGGGAGGATAGGAGGACCCCCGAACCCCAGGAATGCCCAGCCATACCAACCTACCTAAGCGGGAGGGACTGTACTTACCCGTCCAAGCGAGGACTCACTGACGCATTCCTGACAGGCCTACAACTGCAATGGAGGTAGCTGTCAGCCCGGTCCACTATGAGTGAGACAACACCAAAGCCCAGTCATGTGTGGACCTTGGAGCGGAAAGCTCACCGGCCACCCCAGGAGTGATGGGGTATGTTGTGGCAGACCCAGCCTCTTTGCAAAGTTGTGCTTATGCTCACTGGCCGGACTGAGGAGGCTACAATGATCTATATATCCAGCCTATCTCTCAGCCAACAGTTGATAGAAGATTCTTTCATGAAAAAATAAAATAAAAAACATTTTCCTCAGGGCGCTGGGCCCAAAGGGAGCCATACGTCTTTCTCCTTTGCTAGGCAGAACGAAACTGAGGCTGCATACTGCAGGGAGGATGGTTGTTTCTGGAGGGACCGCCCCCTGGGCAGGGCTGTTCAATTCTGTTAAAGTAACGTGTATTTAATTATCTAACATGTTTCCACCTAGTCCTCTCCTGTGAACAGGAACATAACCCACTTGTCAAGATTTAAGGAGCTGTGTCCGTCCATGGACGATAAGAGAAAGGAAAGGTTCCACCTTTCTGAGTTAAAGCCCACTCTACTAGGGCAGTAAGTCCCTCATGGGTAATGTATCACCAAGCCTCTATGACTCAGATTTGCAAAGCCGCAACTTGGTCATCAGCCTTTCACCCTTTCCCTTCTCTAGGGGCATCCCTCACTGCTCCAGTGAGGAGTAGGTTAAAGCTTATGGAACAGTTATTTCTGATAATGTCTGTAGGTCTTTGAGAATGTTAGCCAGCTTTCCTGAAAGCAGATTAAATGGATGTGGTTATGTAGAGAGTGATTGAAGGATGTGGATCCATAATTGATAGGGCAAGTGATGCAGAAGCTGCCTGTTAATCTTCAGTCTGGTTCTGATGGGTGGCCATTTGTTGACTTCCAGTGGTGGTACCAGTTTGTTCCATAGTCCCAGTGTTCTGTACCGAAGGTATTTTTGCTTCTTTACCTAGGGTTGCATTCAGGGTATGCACCAGATCAGATTGAGATCACTGTTACATAGTTACGTTGTTCACATAGTTACATAGTTCAATCACTCTGACATCAGGGCATGAGGAAAGACTATGTGAAAATGTTTTTTTGCAAAGCGAACATACATACATGGAAAAATAACCAAGCAGATTTGTAACAAGGCTGATTTTTATTTCTCTTTTCTTTGTTGAATGTGTGTGAAAATTCGTTATGCTGTTTTCAAGTATGCTATTTTTTAAATGACCCAAAAAAAAATTAACAAGTGAAACAAAATATAATGACTTTGACATAGTGTAGTATATATAGGACACACAAGAACAGAATACAGTACATATGAAAGTATAATGATTTTGGCACTTTTATATTGTTTGAAACAACTTGGCAGAAGCTGGGAATATTTAGCAAGGCATTGCAAAGTGCAAAAACCCATAGCAACAAATCAGATTTCAGTTTATTGTCGTAAAAGAAGTTAAAGTGTATGCCAGGGTAAATGAAAGAAAAAAAAAACATACACAGTACATCTCTGCAAATGCATGCAGATGTCCTATTTTTTTAACCATTTAAAGGCCCTCAAAATACAGAAAGATACCTGTTGCTCTGTCAGAATTACACTTTGCTCCTAAGTCCTCTTGTGGGCTTACAATGCACAGCATATTTGTGGACAGAGTGGTGTCAGCCCTGCATAGTTTTCTTTTGCCAATCTACTCACATCCACCCACTCTCCTACCTCCATAACATAGAAACATCAGTCTGTAGATCCAAAACAAAGAACTAGCAGAGTTAAGTATTCTCCTTGGTATAATGCAAGAAAGGTGCAAACGGCACAGGACAGTCGTGCATTTCTCTCATGAAAAGGAGTGTTTGCACTTGTCAAACAGATATAACAAAATAATTTGAATAGTATAATAAAGAGAGCCAAAATAAGGAAAATAACAGTTCATTGTTACATTTAACATACACTTTAAGAACTACCTGCTTGCACTTTGCACTGCTTTATACAGTAGTATAGTTGTTGGTACTCCTACTGTATTTTCAAGTAATAACATCACTAACCATTTTAGATAATTAGTGGTACTTTCAAAAATCATGAACTCTTTCTGTCATTTCTTTAGTAAAGTTTGTTTGATCAATATGGTCTTTGCTATGTGAAAAAGTAATATATAACACAGACACTGTTGAGCTTGCCACATTTTGGGAAACAGTTTATTATAAAACATGGTTAGAAACAATGGATATATTAGTGGGTTTAGTGTGAAAAATGCAATTATCTTATTCATGATATTCATAATGTGTGGTGTTACAAGTAATAGTTTAATACTAAACGGGAAAACTTAGTGACTGACATACCACAGATACCAAATTTGTACTAAATGTACTAAATTATTATTCTTTCATTACAGTTTTGGATGCGTTATGGTCATACACGGTATTAATTGAATTAAAATAAGATAGTGAACAATGGGAGAAGTTTAGAACCATGCAAATAAATTATCTGGCATTCCTTTTTTTGATTACACACATTTTGTGGCATGTATGAATGTTAAAACCTTAGCTAGGTCACAAATATTCTCATTAGATGATGACAATGGTTCTCTTGTGTTATGTACAGTTATGAATGGAGAAACAATTAATTAAATAAGAGAAGTACGAAATTACTATACAGCCCTGAGTAATCATTAGCAAGGGGCTACAATATATATATATATATATATATATATATATATATATATATATACACACACACACACACACACCCCTAATGCTACATAAATGTATATATGTCAAGACACAAACTGAATCCAAGTTTCACATTTTAAAAGATAACTATCCACTTTAATTAAAGTGTAGCCCTGATCTTAACCAGAGTAAATGTACAAAGGCTTTATCCCCCTTCCCTGAAATACGCATCCTCTCCTCAGTTGTAAAAATCACTGATAATTGTACCGAATAGTGTGATATGGCGGTTCATATACTTACATAGTTACATGGTTGATAAGATTGAATAAAGACACCAGTCCATTCAGTTTAACTTGTGTGGGTGTATGCGTGTATTATGTCTCTACCTCTTCCCATATCCCTGTATATTGTGTTCAACAAGATGCCCATCTAAGAGTTTTTTTAAATTAGTGACATTTCCTGCTGAAACCGCCAATTGTGGAAGGGAGTTCCACATCCTTACTGCACTAGCAGTAAAAAACGAACAAAAAAAAACTGTGCGCAATTTAAGACTGAACTGCTCCTTGTCCAAATAATTGAGTCGCCCTGTGTCTTCTTGAGTGACCTGAGACTGAATAGTTTCCTCCCAATGCAGGAATCACCATTAAAATATTTGTATATCATTATCAAATCCTTTCTTAAATGTCTCTTCTCCAGGAAGAGTAAGTTTAATGATTGTAATTGTTCCTCATATCTGAGCTCCTCCAGCCCATCTATTAGTTGTGTTGCTCTTCTCTGGACTCTGTCAAGTTCTAGCACATCCCTTCTACCAGTAATATACTGCAATTCTGCCTAGTTTTCTGTACACCTGTAAATAGTTGATATCTTGCATGACATTGAGGATGCAAGGGTCAAACTTACAGTCATTACTGCTTTATGGAGGTCCAGCAGCATCTATGAATAGGTGACTTACATGATCAGAGGGTAAGATCAGAAAGTCTTCCTGCCAATGCATCTACCTGGTCCTGCTCCAGCTAGATAATATATTTTGGTGACTCATCACTTACAACCTTTAGCACTTTTTAAATAACTCTACATGCAAAACTGGCTTTCGACAAGTGAAATGATTTCGAACAGTCTTGCGACAGGTTCAAACGTGCACAAACACGCTCATTTGGAAAGTACTTGCTTCCTTTAAAATCAGTGGAGCTGCAGTTATAAGCCTGAACCTTACAATCAGTTACTTTCAGTGTTTCAGATTATTAACATAAGAAAATGTAAGCAATGTATCGAATTTTCCAAGATGAGAAAAAGCATGTTTGCCTTTAAACATTTTTATTAAAAAGTATTGTATTAGAAACTTTCTTTCCTCAATAGATGACAAGGTATAGAGGTAATCATCCACCTCCAATGCTTATATACTTACTGGACCAACAATACAGCATCTCATGACTGTTACAGCCTTGCCTACCAATGCAGATTTAATCAGAATAAATAGGTTTTAAATAGAACAGAGGTTTTCAGTGCACATGTCATCTTTTTATTTGTGGCCAGCATCTGGAATAATTCATATTCTAGATGCTTCTTAAAGGTAGGATGTGTATGGGGAGGAGAACCCTAAACTTTGCTACACTTTGTTCATCCCCATCTTATGTAGAAATAACTTTAAAAGGTTATTGCTCTGGAGAAGGTTTGACTACTACCCATGCATTTCTGTAATTTTAAAATGCTATACAACAAGATAAAGATATGTCTTATGTTTAAAGCTGACTTTCAGAAAGATATTAAAAACACGCACACACACACAAATGAATGTGGTTAAATATTTATACAAATAAATAAATAAATTATTTTGAACACAGCTATTGTTAAAAGTGTTTTAAACTCTTTTAACCACATTTACTAAAATAAGTGAAAATTTCCTTCGCAAAATGCAAATTCACTTTGCAAAACGAACATGCTTTATTCCCTTAGTAAGCCAACCCCGCTGCCTCCAAATATAATGCAGCATACCATTTATTGTGGATTAAAAAAAAACACAATTGGTGGCTACAAAATAAATATCTAGTAAAAATAAACAAACAATTAAAACAATAGGACAAATTCTACAATTCAAGATGGTTTTCCTACATTTTGAGGAATAAGACATTCTTTCAAGGCCAGTGAAATGTACATTTTGGACAGAGAGGGCAACTGGTCCCCAAGAGATGTGAAAGAGGCTATGTTAAAGTAGAAAAACCCTCCCTTAACAGAGGTGGGGCCTTTATCACTATCTATCTTCCACATATAGAGCCATTTTAACATCTCTGCCCCAGCCAATTGACATTTTAAGCCATGTTAATTGAAAGATTAACAATATGCAACTTGCCTGACACAACTTTCACACCTTGCATCTTGTTCTTGCATAATCAACATCTTCCTCAACACATTCCATAGTAACTGCATGAAGGAGTCTGTGTGTAAACATAAATGTTGGGGTATATTCCTGACACTCATTATAGCTGAGGAAGTGGCTTGGATACGCTACAAAATGTGTTTAGTTTTACAGAACAGATCCAGTTGAATGTGATTAAAGTTAGATTAAAGGCAATTAAAAAAATATCAAACATGTTATACTTACCTGCTCTGTGCAGCAGTTTTGTACAGAGCAGCCCGATCCTTGTCTTCTTGTGTCCCGTGCTGACACTCCTGGCACCCCCTCCTCCTGAGTGCCCCCAGAGCAAGCAGCCTGCAATGGGGGCACCCAAACAGGCTTGCTCCCGAGCCACTGCTCTGTGTGTCCAATCAGACACAGAGCCACAACTCAGCCCCACCCCATCTCTTTTTTTTTTTTTAATCCAAAAAAAAAGTTTATTGAAGCACTGGTAAAAACTTACACACATCGAGAAAATTTTCAGGCATCAAGCATCAGATTACATTCCAATACAAATTTCAGCAGCTGTAAACCATAACACTTCGCCGCTCACATGCATGGTTAATTCCACTCCCTCCCGACCCCCCCCCCGGCCTCCCCCATCTCACAGGAGCTTCACCCATAATCCAGAGGCCGTTCACCGTGACCGACCAGGGTTCAAGTTGCTTTGCTCAACCGAGTGTCCACCCCATGACCAGGTCCACCGGGGCCAAGCCCGGTACATCTAGCCACCCGCCCCACAGCTTCTCAAACTTCTGGGAGCATCCTCTATGTTGGTAGATCACCTTCTCCTTTCGGAGCATTTCCCCCATCACATTGATCCACTCCTTCATACTGGGAGGTTCCTCCGCTATCCAATGAGACATTATAAGTTTCCGAGCTAGGAATAAAGATCTAATGACCGCCACTCTAGTACCCTCCTCCCATTCCAGGTCTTCCAAAATAAGAAGCAGGCACCGTTTTGGGTCAATAGGCATTGATATCTTGAACACCCTATTAATGGTGTCCACTACCCCCACCCAGTAGGGGTGAAGCTTCGGACATCTCCACAGTAGGTGGATCAGATCACCATGATCCCTCTTACACCTGGTGCATATCGGATTGGGCCGTAGCCCCATAGCAAACAGTCTGTGAGGGGTGTAATACACCCTCAATAACAGGTATAGTTGTGAGACTTTATGGGACACATTCAGGGAACAAACTGGTACAGCCTGCAGAACCTCATCCCACTGTTCGCCGTCCATCGGGCCCACATCTCTCTCCCACTTGTCCCTCACTTTCAGCGGGTGCTTAGTCATGAAGCCCTGTAGCAGCATACTATAACATTGCGATATGAATCCCTTAGTAGTGGCTTAATACATCGCTGTCATTCAAACCCTTTTTATAACTAAAGCCTATGAGCTGTCCATTACTATTTCTTTACATGACAACTGGTTGTCACTTGTTTTGAATCACAGAGATGTCATTTAAAGACCCCGCATATATAATCTATTCTTAGTTGCTATATATAGGTCATTGGCAGGTTTGCCTCTACATTGTTTTTGCATACTGTATACTCAGAGGATCCTCCGAGAGATATATAACTTCTTATCTACTGTGATGGCTCTATTGCTCCGCCCCTTGCGTCCAACTCATATATATATAATTTCTGTACTTTTTGTATTCTCACATCTATGGTGTTATGCTTGGTTTTGTTTTATTTGATCTTTTTCTATTTGTTGTTGATTTATTTTGCATCTATTGTTGATTATCTCTCTTGCTCTGTCCGGCTGTATGATAAGATAAAATAGCTGGACAGCATTAAAATCCCTAACAATCGTTATTATTATGGACACTGCTTCTATCAATCTTCTCCTCTAGATAGACAATGTAAAAATGAACCCTTATCGGATGTTTGTTTGTGTAAAATTAAGAACTAACTCTGGTCTGTTTCTCTGGAGTTATATATATGTCTAATTGTACATATTTTATTTATTCTTTTATATCAAATTATTATTTCCGTTTTTTGAACTCTGAGCTGTATGATTCATTACGCAGGGGGCTTCTGGATGCAGGGGGAGGTTGAATTTTTCACTAAGCGTGATGCGGCCAATCACATGTCCCAACACAGGGGGCGCGGCCTCTTAGACGCCTCTGTTTCCCATCAGTAATTTCAGATGGGACGCGCACGCACATCCAGCCAACTGTTCACCTTTGGCTGTTAAGAGACAGCTATTTTATGTCTCTTCCTTATGCGCTCCAGCATACGTCATTATGCTGGAGCGCACTATCTGCGTGCGCATTTGTTTTGGGACACGTGAACCGGAGGTGACGCCAGGGGTCAGTTTTGACTCTTTTCACCTCCGGTGGAAATGTAGCTATTTAAGTCAGCGCTGACGATGGACATGTCAGACGCTGGCTTGGACGGCTGAAGGAAGGACCATACAACTTTATGCGAGGCGCTAGCATACGGACCTCACTCGTCCTTATGCTGTCACTATTCAGCAAAGGTAATTACTCCTTAATTCAATGAATCAATGCCCCACTTAGGCTATCTAGCCACATGCACCATTCTAAAATATTAAATTCTTTTCTTATTCATTTCTTTTTAGAATCTAAGTGGTAATATGTGGTATTGTCTTTGAACCACTCTACTAATACTACCCTTAAGTGTAATTCAACGGAGGCATTATATCCCCTGATTACAACAGGAAACATCACTGTACTATATATTTTTTCTATCACCATTTAAGGTAAAAACTCTTGCTTATCTCTCTATCTATTTTTCATATACATATACAGACAGTTGCCCTACTATGAGAATAGTTACAGGCACTGTGTCCTATTATTTATATATAGGATAATTATTAGTTTCTGATATATCTATATATATATATATACACTTATTTTTCATCTATAGAATTTTGTGGAAACCTATTGGGAACCTCTTTGGATCCATCTGGCAGCACTAAGTTTAACCTTGCTACTATAGAGGTAAACATCTCCATTGAGTTTTCATTAGATATTTTCTTTTCCATTATTATTAAATGCATAAACAAGTCATTTATACAATATATATTTATAGACATATTTTTCAATATTCTCCACTATTACTTCTATCTTTTTGCTTGCTTTTAGGAAGAATATAGATACAATTTTCTGTCATCTGTATCTTCTCCTTCTTTGTGGGATGAAATCCTCATAAACATTTCATTGTCCGCACCTGCTAAAATCAAATGGATCTGGCTTCCATTGATTATAAGTGGAGTAACGAATCTCCTGATTGCATCCAGTGCTTCTTTGCTGATTCCTAGGCAGGCTTTTCTGCCCAGTTTTCGGAGCTTTTTTAACGGAAATGGTAAGCGCACTATATATTCCCCTTTATGTATACATGTGCTAAAAAGACACATTTTTTCAAATGTTTAAAATAATAAAACATATTAAATTATTGTATTATATCTGTATTAATGATGAATCTTTATGTCATACACAGACCGCTACATGCATTAAAGGAACAGGAACATTATGCAAGCCCTGATGAAGCACACATAGTGCGAAACTAGTTGGCAAAATTCGCATTAATCTTCCTTAAAATAACCAATCTCCCCTATACCTTGTTTTTCATGAAATTGTGGTTCTGACCATATATATATCTCATTGTGTTAATGACTGTATGAAATATGATATTTTATATTTATATTTACATGATTAAATTATTTTTGATACTACTTTAAACCTTGTGTTTTGTGCGCCTACCTTTGATACCAAGAGCAACACATCTCACATCAAAAAATCCCTATATTCGGAGAGGAACTGACCTCCCCTAATATATGCCAACTCCTTTTTATTTTTTCACTTAGTAGTGGTTGCTCTCGCGATCAAATTAAACAGAGGGGTAGGGGAGGGGGACCATTCCGAAGCGTCCCCCTGAGCTTTCACTGCGTGGCTAAGTTGCATATAATAAAACAGCATCGACTGTGGTAGCTTAAAAAGATCCCGCAAAGCCTCAAACGGCAGGAGTTGCCCGTTACAAAATATCTGTCCCAGTTTGACTATCCCATACCTCCTCCAGAGCGCCCCATGCTGCAGCTTGGCTAATTCGGGATACGAGTCATTTGACCAAATAGGGCTGTATTCCGTGTACCCCGTCACTCCCTGTAGATACCTAACTTTGTTCCATACTTTTTGCATGAGGTTATAAGTGGGGTATTGTTTGTTTGGTTTTCCGAAGGCCAGTGCTTCCAGGGCAGGCGCCACCGATTCCCTCCCAACTGTGTGGAGAGCCCCACCCCATCTCTATGCATTGGCTAACTGGCTGTGTTCAACAGTAGTGAGAGCCAATGGCTCCTGTTGCTGTCTCAGCCAATGAGGTGGGAGAGTCCCCTGAGAGCCAAAGCTCTCATACACACTGCTGGATCGTTCTGTTCAGGTGAGTACTGGGGGGGGCTGCTGCACAGAGAATGCATGTAGGTAAAAAAACCTTGAGCCTTTAGAACCACTTTAATTTCTAGTATCAAAATCTTTATTTTTATATCACAACCTAGAGGAATGAGAACCTTTACAGACATATGCAACAGAGAAAAGTCAAGTCACCAGGCTGACTGTGCGATAGGTTTGTGTATGTCTTAAGGAATATGTAAACCCAACATTTCATATTCCTGATATGTGCCTGCTGTATCATGTACATGTATGAAAAGTATTCTATTCTCTTTGTATTGCTTCCTTTGTTCGAAATCCTTGGTGTCAATGTCAGTCCCTGCTTGCCTGTTAAAAAACTAACCACACTAAGCAGGAGAACACATTGTGATCTATTCTCTAGCTATGCTGGGAACTCATTATGGTCTTCTCCAATAATCAGACTTGTCCTGACACACTACCCTGCACAGCCTTTCACTGGGAAGTTCATTGTGTTGCTGTTTCTCCTCCTCTAACTCATATGCAACTGAGGACAGAGTGAATGTGATCACTTATGAAAAAGGAAAAAAAAAGGTATTTATAATGTTTTTTGTATCTATGCAGAGATGTTATGCCTTTCTTTTCTATATGAAAACTGAATAGGTTCTTTTACAAGGTGAGGGTTTACAATCGCTTCAAGATTGAATGTATAGAAATATCTACCATACCTATACTGTATATTACAGCTGTGTATTTAGTTGTTTGCCTGGAGTTTAGCATTAAACATTCTTCAAAGTTATGTATTCAAATAACTGGAACTGGTAGATCTACAATTCTGCCTTTATAAATACCTATTCAGGCTACACTTCTTTAATTAAATATTACAAATTTAACTTCATGGCAAGGCCTCAAATTGCGAAAAAAAGTTTTAAAAACAGCATTTTTTTTTCAGGAGCAGTGATTTTAATAATGCTTAAAGTGAAACAATAAAAGTGAAATATTCCTTTAAATTTCGTACATAGGGGTGTCTATAATATGCCTGTAAAATAGCACATGCTTCCCGTATTTATAACAGTCCCTGCAAAAAATGAAATTTCGAAGGAAAAAAAGTAATTTAAAACTACTCATGGCTATAATGAATTGTCAGGTCTCAGCAATACAGAAAAAAGTAATTGAAAAAAATGACATGGGCCCTTTGGGTCTGATATGAATATTAAAGGGAACCCTGTGCCAAATTTAAAAAGAAAGTGGCATGGGGTTCCCCCCAAAAATCCATACCAGACCCTTATCCGGACACGCAACCTGGCAGGCTGCAGGAAAAGAGGGGTGGATGAGAGAGCGCCCCCCTCCTGAACCATACCAGGCTACATGCCCTCAACATGGGGAGGATATCCCCATGTTGATGGGGACAAGGGCCTCATCCCCCGAACCCTTGCCCGGTGGTTGTGGGGGTCTGCGGGCTGGGGGCTTATTGGAATCTGGCAGCCCCCACCTCCAGATCTCGCCCCCCCCTGTGAATTGGTAATGGGGTACATTGTACCCCTACCATTTCACCCAAAAAAATGAGAAAGAAAAAAAACACACACACAAAGTTGGGACAAGTCCTTTAATTAAAAAAAAAATCCTGCGCCGTAATCCTTCTGACCCGCCGATACGAACGATACAACCTCCGATATAGGCTCCCGGCCGAATGACGCACAACCCGTCTGATCAGCTCTTTTATAAACGAGGGCGGGGCCACCCGTGACGTGGATGAGTAACCCCGCCCCCTCTGGCACAACAGGGGTTTCCCATGACGTGTCAGAGGGGGCGGGGTCACCCATGACACCACGGGGAAACCGCAGGAAACCCCCGTTTGGCCCCACCCTCGGTTGTAAAAGAGCTGTCAGACGGGTCGCGTGTCATTTGGCCGGGAGCTTCCTATGGAGGCAGTTTCGTTCATAGCTGCGGGTCGGACTTGTAGAAGTATAACGGCGCTGGAATTTTTTTATTTATTAAAAGACTTATCCCAACTTTGTGTGTGTGTGTTTTTTTCCTTTTTTCTCACTTTTTGGGGTGAAATGGTAGGGGTACAATGTACCCCATTACCAATTCACATAGGGGGGGCTTTATCTGGAGCTCCCCTTTGTTAAAGGGGGCTTACAGATTCCGACAAGTCCCCTGCCCGCAGACCCCCACAACCACTGGGCAGGGGTTGTGGGTATGAGGCCCTTGTCCCCATAAACATGGGGACATCCTTCCCATGTTGAGGGCATGTGGCCTGGTATGGTTCAGGAGGTGGGGTGCTCTCTCGTCCCCCCTTATTTCCTGCGGCCTGCCAGGTTGCGTGCTTATATAAGGGTCTGGTATGGATTTTTGGGGGAACCCCATATAATTTTTTTTTATTTGGTGCAGGGTTCCCCTAATATCCATACTAGACCTGAAGGGCCTGGTAATGGAATTTGGGGGCCCCCATGTCATTTTTTTCAATGACTTTTATCTGTATTGCCAAGACCCAACAATTCATTATAGCCGCAAGTAGTTTTTAAATGACTATTTTTTCCTTTAGAAATTTCATTTTGTGCAGGGACTGTTATAAACACGGGAAACATGCGCTACTTTACAGGCATACTATAGACACCCCCAGGTACGAAATTTAAAGGAATATTTCACTTTTATTGTTTCACTTTAAGCATTATTAAAATCCCTGCTCCCAAAAAAACTGCAATTTTTAAAACCTTTTTTTTTTGCATTGATACATGTCCCCTGGGGCAGGACCCTGGTCCCCAAACACTTTTTATGACAATAACTTGCATATTAACCTTTAAAATTTAGAATTTGCCGCAAAACACCCGAAATTGTTAGCTATTTTGTGAACAGCCAATGTCTGAGTCGAACTCATGTTCGACCCGAACATAAAGCTCATCCCTAATTGCAAATAATTGTATTAGTAATTATTAAATAGTCTGTCTATTTATACAGTGAATTAACATACTGTATGAACGTTGGAGCAGCCATATCATGTCATTCATACTGTATGCTGGCTTTGCTTCCTGTTTAGCAGTACTGCACATTGACATAACCACTGTTATTTATGATTTGATTGAAAATAGATTCCACATAAGGCAAAAATCTTACTGCAAAAATCATTAAAGAAGAAGTGTGGGATTGGAAAACAATACACATACATACAGTACTCACCTAGATGGATGCAGCATCAATCTGATGCTCCAGTTATACTTCGACAGATCTAAGACCAAGAACTGAGTGATTACATGGCAGTTGATCACTCAGTTCTCAGTCTTAGATGAGCAGACATCCGGTGACTGTCAGTATCTGTGCTGAGAATCTGAGCCAGCTGCCAATCAAGCATCTGGGCAGATCCCCACATGATTTTTTGTTCCCTGCAGAGCCTGGACTGGCTCTTTGATGTTAGCTGACAATGGACTTCAGCTTGCAGTCACATGAATCTGGGTAATAGGAGTACAGAAATAAGTGTACTTCTGTGACCTCTTTTATAATAAACATGTTGGAATACCTGCAGCTGTCAGCAGATAGCAAGACCTGTAGCAATATCATTCTCTAGTGCCTCCTACTACCTTCATTGAGAAAATTGAGCAAATTGCATTACAGGGGAAGATTGAGACTGCATTTATGCAACAGTCCAGAAAAGGGATGATTGGTAGGATGCTCCAGGCAAAGCTGGAGAATAATATTGCTATGAAAACAGTATGAACTGATTGTTTATGCTGTTAGCAATCAGCTGCTGAGCTTAGTGTGTTTTTAGGTTTGTTTAAAAAAAATATTCTAACCACATTCCCTATTATAAAGATCACCACTAAAATGAGAATCTACAAATTCATATGAAGTACAATCATTCAAATATGGCAAAACAAGCATGTACAATTTGAAAGGCACAAAAAAATATTTGTGGGTAAAGTTACACTAACCATTTAAAACATGTGCTTACTAAAAACACTCTAATTCCCTTTAATATACATGCACATGCATGTTATACATTTTTGCCCATGAAAGTTCTTTTGTTTCAAAAGATTGCTAATGCCAAAAAGGAAAAAAAAAAATGCAGAATCAAGAATGAATGATGTATCAGTTCAGTGCCTGACCGAATGCTCAATATTGAAAAAAATATATAAGCGCTAACATTTTTCAGCTAGCAACGTTTGGAATTTAATATTTCATAGAATGTATAATTCTAATAGTTTGTGTATAAAAAGTATGGAAAAGTGGTAGTTTTGTGGTCCATAAAATAGTATTCTCCCATCCTGAATGCTCAATTATTGCCAAGGACGTTATGACTTTATTGACTCAAATGTGTTAAATAGGCTAGGCTTTATAAACCTTTCCTCCAAACTTGTCAACTGGATTTAATTAAATAGACGTTTAAAAATACCATGTGTAGTGCTGTGCAGGGTAAAGTTACTTTTTAGGATATCCAGGAAATATTTCACAATGTTGATTTCAAATTGTGATCTGAAAATACGATGGACAGTAGTCAAACCCAGAAAGGCTGAACTGTTGAAAAAGAATGAAGAAAAGGAAATGTGTTTAATTTACCGGTGGTGACCAGATAACTGTTTTCATATCCTAGTGTATGTCAGAATGACACATGACAACTGGAATAAGGACTGGCTTGTAAGGACAATAGTCAAACTTCCATTTTCCGTTTCTTCATATTTTTTGTAAATTGTTTTTTTTTTTCCCTAATAACACCAATAGTGTAATATTCAACTCCAACAAAGTCCTTTTGTCCAATAACAACATGGCACAAGTATTTTATACAAGGTCAAGAAATAACCTTTCAGACATTTGTCAAAATGGAATTCCCTTTGTACAATAAACATAAAGACATGCAGATGTAGACTACCATGCACTGATTTAAGTGCTATACATCAACATTTCAGGTGCAGCTACTAAAGATAAACATTTGTATCCTTAATGAGAAGAACATTTTTGTAAGAGATCAACTCTGGTATCATGGTAAATTATTTTACCCCAATAAAATTACAGAATGTTGCTACATCTGTTCTGAGATTTAAATATAGCTCTATAGCTATGCACTCAATTGATATATCTACGAATGTAGCAGTCATTTGGTGTACTATACACGTATATATACGTAAGGTAGCAGTGTGGAATATCTGTAACATTTTAGGCTGTAATACCCTACTTTGGAAGTGTAGAAAATGGAAATGATGTAACATTGACTGGATAAATCTTTAAAAAAATAATAACTGATATGAATTACTAGAGTTTTGGACTAAACAAATTAAAACAGTTTAAAACTAGTTGTGACCATGTCACAAATCTACTATCTGTGAATAAAAAATTATGTCTACAGTAGCATGAACAAAATGTTATAAATCAAAACTCTTGGATCTAGTTTAGTCTACACTATCTGCATTTATATACAAATATTGTGAAAATCATTGAATGATTTATTTTTTTACGTCTATAAGTAAAAGTACTTTTTTGTCAGCTCCTTGTGACTGTGCAAATGCATTCTACATAAAAACATTTTCTTTGTGTTAAACTACATGCATACAGTATTGCTTATTTTGCTAGTAAAAACAATAGCTGACAACATAAGATGTGTTTTAGTATAGTATAGCAATGTCTTAGTGTGTAAAAACACATACAATATTAGCTGCCAGTATTTAATCAGATTGCATTTTTAGTGTTGGCCTAGTGTCATGGCTTAGTTTTCCCTTCTGTAGTAAGGTTAGTTACAAAAAAGCTACGTTACCTTACAGGTATATTCTGTTTCCCTACAGAGAATTCAGAGCTCCCACAGTAAAGAAAACAGTTTGACATGACTTATAACCACTACAGAAGGGAATCTTGTTTGGGAGTCAAGTGCATTATGACATTTGTGTTTCTCTTTATGATTGTTCATTAGTCTAGAGCCATCATGCCTTTAGGTTGTTTGAAAATATTTTTAATAAATCCAGTAAACAAAAGCAAAATATCTCAGGTAGACTGGAATGAGTGGACGCTCTATGAATATTATGTACTGAGAAAGCTAACATTGCTTTTCCTAAGCATTGTTCATTAATCTTGGATTCTGTTGACAGCTATACTTTTTTTTCCTTTTTTTCATTTTGAGCAAGACATGGGACATACAGTAAACATTTAAACATCTGATTCAATACTAGGCATTTTTTTAAATACACGTCTATTGCTGCAGGAATTTACAACCCTTGGAGCTTGGCACATACTATTTTTGCTTGAAGCATAAGGCATGACATACTCTGAAACACACATGTCATTGGGTACCCGTCCATCCCTTGAGGAATATGAAGTGGTAGATTTAATAGATGACCTTAAATAATTATCATTTCTTGCTTTAAATGATGTAGATTGTTTATAAATGTCAGAAGCGCTCTGTCCATGACTTAGGTTTTGGTTCTCCTGATAAGAATGCAGGAAAGGGTTTTCAGAGGAAATATCTGTGTAAAGGGATTTGCTTCGCTTAGTTTCCTTTAAAGAGTGTGTATAAAGTGGAGTCTTATTTCCCAATAGTTTTTCTGAGGGAACAATAAGGAGGTTAGCAAAAGGGCTTTCTTGCAAATAGCGTTCTTTATCTTTCAAGCTTATACTACGGGATGGCCTTTCAACATCTATCTCCCTCGGTTTATTTATGTTATCACAAGAATGCTGCCTATTGATTCTTAACTTGTTCTTCTTCTGAAACTGTAGAGCATTGTTCTCGAGCCAGTTGTGCTCAAAAACATCTTCAGAATGAACAGAATTAGCAGTCTCATGTAGCATTCGGTCTTCATCAATGTCATAAAGGTTTCCTATATGTAGACAGTCATCACATTTATAAGGGGACCTGGTTGAGTAGTGACCAGTATAACTGGGTACATTAGAAAGACAACTTCGGCAATGGGTCAAGTTTTTCCTATGCCTGTCATTGATTTCTGTTATAGATGCATTCTTTTCTTTTAAACTATAATGTTTATTAAATAATTTGTACTGAATATCATTGTTTGGAAGACTTTCCTCATTGTGCAAAGGAGTCCTATTAATATGAAGAGAAGAATCTGACTTTTTGTAATTGTCATTTTGATCTTGATACACCTCAGGGTAATCTCCTTCCTCCTCAGCAGGGGCATTGTCACCATACTGAGGTTGCTCCACTAAAAAACTTGGCTCCTTGTCCCCATTGATGGTGTAAATTTTATCACGAGCAGAACTTTGTTTACTTTTTAAATAAGACAACTCAACTTTACTACAGTCTCTAGGATACTTTGATATGGATCGTTTCTTTAAATTTTCCTTACTCTTGTGCGATTTGCCATTGTTTTCATTGTCTACCTGGCAGGTTCCTCTACTTGATGTGTCAGATGCATCAGAAAAATGCCCATCCTCTGGAAGAAAGTGCTTGGTTTTGCCGGATGGTTTGGGATCTTCATTTCCATTTTCATTGATTGAACCCTGATTCTGCCTTAAAGTCTCTACAGACTTTTTCCAAAGTTGCCTTGGTCTTGAATTTGCTTTGGGGTCTGCACTAACAGCAACCTCAACTGTGTTGGGGTTGGATTCATTTAGCGTTAAGGGGTGTTGACCCTGAAACACATAATTGTTAAGATTGTCCTTATGGCGGTTGCTAGGTAGAATGGAGAGATCATGTGCATTTTCAACATATATCTCTTTTTGCTGGAAAGGTCTGTTATCTGAATAATTTAGATTTCCCTTATCTAGCACCATGTCCATCAACAGAGACCCTCTTGGAATATAATTAGTTGTTCTTTTGGGAGAATTACATTGGGATGAGTTTAGATTGCTTAAATTAGTCATGTTTTTTGATGATCTCAACAACTTTAACATGTTTGTTTGAGATGCAGTAAAACTGAAATCTGGAGATTTCCTTTTTTCTTCTATATGCACTCCATGAATACAGCTGTAAATACCCTAGAAAAATAATACAAACATAAAACAATTGTTATGTTCTTCATCATCAGATGTAGCCATATATATAATTTTATGAATTTTTGCCAATTTTCATTTAATACCTAAACATGTTTTTAATTTGCCTACAGCTTAGTTTCAACATTTCTGAGGAGCTTGTTTAGTACTTCATTCTTAAATAAGGTAAAGACACAAGGAAGTGAACCTTTCACCACCTCCTGATTCAAAGAAGTTTGTGTTCTATTTATTAAAATGACTTTAATAAAAACACACATGTGCAATGCTTCACAATAATCAGTCATATTTAACAGTGAAAAAGGACATGTGAATAATGAAAGTTTAAATCTGATTAGTTGCTGTAAGGCAGTGTTTCTCAATTCCAGTCCTCAGGCCCCCCCAACAGGTCAGGTTTTCAGGATTTCCCTCAGATGAAAAGGCTGTGGTGATTACTAAGGCAGTGAAACTGATCAAATCACCTGTGCAAAATAATGGAAATCCTGAAAACCTGACCTGTTGGGGGGGCCTGAGGACTGGAATTGAGAAACACTGCTGTAAGGGAAGACAGTCTGATAATAAAAGCAGAAGAAAAAGTAAAAATATCCAAAGTTTAAAATGATGCTTCCCCCTGCTCATATTCATGCTGCACCACAATATGTAGGATTGTCACATAATCAAATAGCTCTGACTCCCACATGTCAATAAGCTGATCAGCCACATGGCTCAATTACATGTGATGCCATCCACTGATTTTCATTGCTCCCCCATGTCAGCAGAGATCAAATTTTCTTCCACCAGCTGCAGCATTGATACACCCATTGATCACATGATTGTAACATTTTAAAAGCAGTGGTTATTTTAGACTTTCCTTCTACCTTAGGTGCTAAAACAGTAGTTGGGTGTGATAAGATGGTTTTTGATAGAATCAAATCACCAAGAGGACAATAAAGGTACATACATAGTGTATATGGCATGCAGTGATAAATCCACAACTCTGTGCAATCTCTGTAAAAAAAGATAATTTTCCAAACATGTACTATGTTTTGTATATGAAAATTCTGTATGCTGTGGCATATAGAGGAACAAGTGAAAAGCATTTATCTCAAGTGTTGGTGAGGGTCCACAGACAAACAGACATTTCCCTGCTCTGATTCCCTGGCAGGGCTGCCATTAGGGGGTAAGGCCAATACACCTGTAAGGGGCTTGAGCATCTAGAAGGGCCCAGCTGTCTGGCGGGGATGGGAGAAGGCAAGGGCGGGTGCAGGGGAGTTCTGTAGCTGCGCTGGCTTGAGCTCACATTGGGCTCTTTGCCACCTGTGTTTCTTGCATGTATTCATATATATTCACTCATCATAAGGAGAAAACACTCTTTATCAGAACTAAGACCTGGTGGTGGTGTATTTAATTTAGTAATTTTAAGATGAAAAGCTAATGTAAAGCTGAGCTTCACCCAAAATGGGAAGCTCCGGTTGTTTGCTTCCTCCAACCCTCTTCGGTGTAATATTTGGCACCTTTCAGGGGGGGAAGGAAGCGAATAGATGTTTTTGACCGGTACCCATTCTCACTCCTGGGAGACCACACCGCAGTGAGGTCCCCCCAGAAGATCAGCCCCCCCTCTTTCCCCTACTGCTGGGCCATTCACAAAGAGCAGCACGCTTTGCACATGAACAGTAGGGAACTGGCTGTGAAGTCACAAGGCTTCACTATCAGTTTCCCTTACAACAAATGGTGGCGGCAGCACCTGAGAGCCAATTGAAAAATCATCTGGGGTACAGACATTGCGGGATCCCTGGACAGGTAAGTGTCCTCATTTTAAATGTCAGCTACAGTATTATAAAAAAGATTTGACAAAAAGTAGGGCTACTATGTACCTCTTACTCATTTTTCGGGTGTTGCAGTATTTGGGAGACCAAAGGGTCTTTCAATTCCACTACAGTACTTGTCTGTCTAATCTGCCCCTCTCTAAGCTGTAAAACGTCTGGCTGATCCTGCTTGTTCCTGTGTCCCCCTCTGTGTACTGACCATGGTAATCATGGCTGCTGAACCCTGATCAGTTTACGTGATTCCATCATCTACAGCTCTCCTCTCTCCCCCTCCCTTCCTGCCTATCAGCTCCTGTGTGTGCGAGCCGTCTCCCCCCTCCTGCCTCAATGAGCAGCAAAGTAAACTGTTAAAGTTCACTGCCAGCCCTGCTCTTTTATGCTGCCAGTTTTTACGAAACCTGTAAAAACCCTTTTACAGATCCCTTCAGGCTGGTCACATGACTCCCAGACCACTCTCCTCCCCCATGTATGGGCTAAAGTGGGAGGGACTGAGCAGCCAGCACAGTGGTCACGTGACCTCCCTGGCTGATGTCAGAGGGAGATCTCAGTCCCTTCCACCTTAGCACATAGATAGAGAAGGAGAGTGGCCGGAAGTCACATGACCGGCCCGAAGAGATCTGAAAAAAGGTATTTATAGCTTTGTTTTGAACAAACACTTACACTGTGTGTTATGAAGCATAACATAGATGGCCTGGCAGTGATTTTTTTTAAAAGTTACAAACACTTTAAACCACCTAATAATTTGTTGTATCTCTTGTAAATTTGATTAGTGAGAACTCTGTTCATGGAGTTCATTGGTCTGAACTTGCATGAAAACTTACGCTGGCGGCCTCCGGCGTAAGCCCGCGTAATTCAAAGGGACGTGTGCAATTTAAATTAGGCGCGCTCCCACGCCGGACCTACTGCGCATGCTCCCTTTTGAATTTCCCGCCGTGCTTTGCGCGAAGTGACGTCATTTTTTCGAACGGCGACGTGCATAGCGTACTTCCGTATTCCCGGACGTCTTACGCAAGAAGGAAAATGTTTTAAATTTCGACGCGGGAACGACGGCCATACTTTATACAGCACATACGTGTGCTGTGTAAAGTTAGGGCACCAAAAACGACAACTAACTTTGCGACGGGAAACTAGACTAGCAGCGCCGTAACTACTAATTTGCATACCCGACGCTGGTTTACGACGCAAACTCCCCCCAGCGGCGGCCGCGGTATTGCATCCTAAGATCCAACAGTGTAAAACAATTACACCTGTTGGATCCAAGGGCTATCTATGCGTCACTGATTCTATGAATCAGTCGCATAGATACTCTGAGAGATACGACGGAGTATCTGAGATACTCCGTCGTATCTCTGCTGTGAATCTGGCCCAGTATTTGTAAATCCGTTTTATGTTGAAAAGAACTGTGAAATCTAAAACTCCAGTGGGTGTAACAAGATGTCCGCTTGCCCCCTTCTCAGTCTATCATTACTGTGCAGGAGTGTGGGGTGTAGCAAGATGGCAGTGACGAAACGTCACTTCCAGATCAATCTGTGATGGGAAGCCAAATGTGACAAGATACCGTGCCGCAAAATCTCTAGAGATTCAGGAAGTAATTTCTTGTGGGCTTCACAATGCCCACAAGCAAAATGGAAACTCCCGCAAATGGATTTTATAAGTCCTTCTTTCCCGAGAAAATGCACCGCAGTTTTACACAGCGACCAAAGTAGTGAGTGTACCTTCCTATTTTTATACCCCAGTGAATGCTGAATCCCCGCTTTAAGCTCATATGTACAAAGGTTCCCACTTAAGTAAACACACTTTCCTCTCAGAAATTCAGATGGTGCCTATCCCATATCCAACTATGGTTTATTACAGTTGAACCACTGAAAAAATACAGTGAGAGATATTTTAACTTTATGTTGAGGTGGGAACTAAATCAGAAATCAAAATTATAGCAAAAATATTATTTATGTTCTAGTTCAAACTGTAAATGGTCATACTTACCCTACTTATGGAAAACAGTAGTCCTGGTTTTCCCGTACAAACACCAGTAAAGCAGTATCTTAGTTTCCAGTAAAAGAGATGCTCCCAGATAAAGGTAATCAGACTCAAACCCATGGCTGCTGCCAGCATGTAGAAAACACCTGCCATGTTATCAATATCAAGCTGACTGCTCATCACTTCATTCTTCTCATTATGACAAATGCCAGTGAGCCACAAAGTCTCTAGTTCTTCCATCTCACCTAAAGACAAAATATTTAGTAGAGCTGTTACTACAAAGAATAGATCAGCATAAGGAGTTAGGAGTTAACAATGTGTGATAGGTGGAAATGTAATAAAGTTATTTATACTGATGATTTAACAAATGTTCTTGACAATATTTTATAAAAATGAATAAAACCAAAGAATGTAAACATGTTTCTGCCTTTAACAAACAAGGATGTTCACATGTATTTTGTGACACTGAGGCCTTGTACACACGACCGAACAAGTCTGCTGAAACTGGTCCGCAGACCAGTTTCAGCGGACAGATCCGACCGTGTGTACAGCCTAGCAGACAGGTTTCCAGCAGACAAAAGTTTTAAAGCATGCTTTAAAACTTGTCTGCTGAAAACCCGTCCGTCCGACATGTCCGCTGGTTAGTACACCTAACCAGCGGACAGAAATCTCCCGCATGCGTCGAATGGATTTGACGCATGCGTGGAAGTATTTTACTTCCTGGTTTGGTGACGTGGCGGCGTCAATGTCACCGCCACGTCACCGCGCTGTCTGTCCGTGGGGATTTCGGTTTGATGGTGTGTACAGCCATCAGACCAAAATCTCCCAGCGGACATGTCCGATGAAAACGGTCCGCGCACCGTTTTCATCGGACATGTTCTATCTTGTGTACATGGCCTGAGAGTATTCTGGCTGCACACAATGTGACAATAACACTTTCAGCCTCACCCTGCACAGAGATTATCTAGTTCACAGGACAACAATCTTGTTGCCAGCAGATTGAGAGTAATCATCACTGAGATTGGTTAACTCTGCAGTTAACCCTTTACACACAACCAGTAGCTGCCACCACAAGGTTTTAACTGAAATGTGCACTGTTCACAGTGATGGTTATAGCAATTCTGATCTTTAAGATTTAAGAAATGTCTGTGACATCCACTGCCATGCCCGACAGTGATGAAACCGGGTTTAAAACATGGTATCTTTAGGATGCAAGAATTATTACATTTTTGATTATTAAGCTGATTATCAAATTGCTCTAAATGGTGCAAGAATTATATTTATAGAAAATATATGACAAAAAACTGACAATACGTAACAGCAAAATAAATGCAATTAAAAGTACTTAAAGGAAAAGTCCAGCCAAAGCTTGTTTGGCTGTACTTCTCGTATGGATCACAGGAGTGCAGTTCATTCTGCACTCCTGTGACCCGTTTTAACAGAGAGCAGGATGAAGTCTGCTCTCTACTGATGTCACAAATTCCGTCCAGGCACCACGTTATAGCAACAATAAAGTCTGGATCCACCGGGTGCCTGGACTGACACCTGTCTCAGCCTCTCAGTGAGACAGTCCAGCGCTCCAATAAGTGAAGAGGGGGAAGAGCAGATAGCTGTGACTGACCGTCTATAGCTCTCTGCTCACGAAGCTCTGAAAACCAAGCACTCTATTCTCAGTGCAGAGGCACCGGGGGACAGATGCAGCATTGGACCAAGGTAAGTATGAATCTGAAAAAAATAAAAATGAACTTTACTTCTTTTAACAAGTTCACCTGGTCCTAGATTCTACACCTAAGTGATGGCTACTAGGGACGATTCCAGGCCAGATTTATAAACAAAATCATATTTTGCTATGACCATTTTTTACAGTCTGACAACCAACATAACATAACATTATGATTTAATAGACATCAGACATGATATGGATGTGTTGCAATTCATGCAGCAGATGAAATGTGTCTCATCTGCCTTTCTACACTATAATATAGGGTTGTTTGGTATTGAATGGATTGTAATTCTCTTATACATCAAGGTGGATGCCTATTATTAACACATCAGGATTTATGAATTATGTGTAAGTTTTGGTTCTGTCATTTAGCCCAGGTTCACACTGGGCTGTGGGAATGAAGCCGTGCGAGTTCAGCTGAACTCGCATGAATTTATTACCGCTTGTCAGTCCCGATTTTGCCCGCGATTACAGAGACATCTGTCTAGTTTCTGCACAGATGTCAATGTAAATTCCGGCCCGAAATCGCAAAAAGTAGTACAGAAACTACTTTTTGAAATCGGTGCAGCGCCGCAGATTAGGACGGTGCCATTGTCGGCAAATGCCGCCAGTTTGACATGCGATTTGACATGTCAAATCACATGTCAGATCACACCAGTGTGAACCAGGGCTTACACAAACACCTCAATTGCGTATCTATACCCTTAACTGCTTGTTAAAACATTTACTACCAATTTTAAAACAAGCTTAATTAAAAGTCTTTGTTTAATGCTGTTTTTTTACAGCTGTTAGCAGAGGTCTGGAAAGTCAGAGCACTAAGTACTGTTTATGTTACTGCTAGGAATTTTGATGGCAATTTTACAACACCTATTTGCAAGCTTGGATTAGTAAATACTGTATATATATCTATACATATATCTATATATCTATATATCTATCTATCTATATATCTATATCTATATATATATAGATAGATAGATAGATAGATAGATAGATAGATAGATAGATAGATAGATAGATAGATAGATAGATAGATAGATAGATAGATAGATAGATAGATAGATAGATATGTAGATATATATCTATATCGATAGATATATCGATATATATATATATCAATGACTTTTACAACTGCTCTTTGGAGTAAGTAGTGTATTGTCTCTCATGTCCCTGTGGCCTCCACAATGTTAGAAGTACAATCCACACTATGAGAAAATGGTTTGGGGAACACAGATGGTTTGTAGAGGACTCGGAGGGGAACGATAAACACAGTGGGCCATATTCTCAAACAAGTTACGTAGGCGTATCAACAGATACGCCTACGTAAGTCCGTTTCCTATGTTTAAGTGTATTCTCAAACTGAGATACACTTAAACATGCCTAAGATACGACAGCTTGCGCCGTTGTATCTTAGGCTGCAAATTTACGCTGACCGCTAGGTGGCGGTCAGCGTAGAATATGCAAATGACTAGTCACGCCGATTCTCGAACGTACGCTTGCCCGCCGTAGTGTTTTAACGTTGTTTCCGTAAGCGATACGCGGCGTAAAGATAAAGATGCCCCCTAGGTGGCGTACTCAATGTTAAGTATGGCCGTCGATCCCGCGTCGAAATTTCAAAATTGAACGTCGTTTACGTAAGTCGTCCGTGAATGGCGCTGGACGCCATTTACGTTACAGTCAAAACAAATGACGTCCGTGAGACGTCATTTAGCGCAATGCAAGTCGGGTAATTTACCCGACGGAGCATGCGCATTACGATCGGCGCGGGAGCGCGCCTAATTTAAATGATCCACGCCCCCTGCCTGGATCATTTGAATTAGGATGGCTTACGCGGGTGGACTTTACGCGATGCCGCCGCAAGTTCACAGGTAAGTGGTTTGGGAATCCGGCACTTGCCACTTAAACTTGCGGCGGCGTAACGTAAAGTACATACGTTCCGCCGCCTGAAATGTATGAGAATATGGCCCAGTGTCCCCAAGCACTTCTTTGGAAAAACATAAAAAATACTATTTTGGCCTTGGTAATCAAATCCATCTCAAACCTATCCTCCAATGCAGAACACTTCAGGCGACTTTGCCAGTGTGAGATGTTCTGTATTTACACATTGGCTATCCTCCCCCCAGGTGGCTTACATTAAGAAATAGAGATATATACGATCTTATGATGTGATTAACATACCTGCATAAATACGGGGGGTGCATTGCACACATAACACATTGTCCTCACTCGCGCAGATAAGTGGATGGATATGCATGCTTTCTGCGTGTTTCTCTATCCACATGTGAGTGGGCATATGTTTCTGTAAATGCGGATATACTTATAAAAACTATTTGTTTAGTCCCTTTAAGCAGGAAATAATTATGTATGTCTGTTTACACATTTCTATGTAGCTCCACAGTGTATATTCACACATCCCTTTAAGGTCTGTCTGTCCATACTATGTAAGTATGCTCATAATAATACACTGCTCAAAAAAATTAAAGGAACACTTTGAAAACATATCAGATCTCGAGCGCTGAACGGACGTTAGGGACGCGAGAGGGAGGAGTCTAGAGATGGCGCGGTCAGTGTGGAGGAGCAGCTAGACGGGATGCCTGCTCTCCAGCCCTGCTCCGAACTGATGCCGATATGAGCGTGAGCTGGATCCCCCGCTCCCTCCACTGAAGAGTCCCCCCCCTCCCTCCCTCCTCCCCCCCACCGGATTGTAGCTCCCGGCCGGTCGGCCGAAACGGACTTGCACGGGTCTCCCCGAACTGCTAACCTGGCGGGTGGGCTGTTGCGTGGGCTGGGCGGCTCCCCTGGTTTCCCTGGCTTGCAGGCTGGCTGGCGGTGCGGCGGTGCTGCATTGTGTCGGCCGGTGCTGCGTCTCCCTGGTCTGCCTGGTCTGCCTGGTTCGCTGGAGCGGGCGGGTGGATGAGCTGCGGAGGTGTGCCGTGCGGCGTCGGAAGGGGGCCTGGGGGGAGGGGGCGTCACGCAGTCACGCAGTATCAGGTGGCCCAGTCGCTCCATAGCTTGCAGCCCAGCGAAGTGAGGCACTGGCCCCATCATTAAAGCCAAAGCCAAAGCCATAATAGTAGGTACAGAAATAACCTGGAAACTCACTGCAGCAGCTCGTAAGCACTTCTTAGTCAGACAACTATTGGACTGGTGAGTACATTCTATGAGCACACTTCATCCATCAAAGTGGTGAGTACAAATGTACAAATGTCCTTTTAAGAATTATGAACTAAGAAAAAGAAATATATGAATTGGATACCTCCCTCTGAGGAGATTGACAAATGGATGGGTCTGACATGAAAGCATGAAATAATGCTCATAAGGGACATGTGCTCAACACTGTCATTTGAAGTGTCTGTAAAGATGTCGGTAACTTTATAGTCCCCCCGGTGGTTCCCTCTTGACACTTTCCCTCTTCCCATGGGGGTTAATTAAAAAACACAGTGAAAATCTCTTTTTTGCAAAACGAGACATACGGAACGTTGTTTTTTTTTTTTTTTTTTTTTTTTGGCGCACTATATTCAATAGACGGGCACCAGAATCGCAGAGAAGAGGGGGGCCAGTATACTTGCTTGTGGCTCCGAATACCCTTATCCAAGGCCAAAGACAAAGAGCGGAAAAATTATAGCAACCCTAAACTGTGATAAAGGAAACATCAAAAGGCACTGTTTGGTGCTATACGCAACACACATTGTACTCTTTCCATGTTATACCTCAGTATTTCACAATATATAGGCGAGTCGGCAGAAAACGTGTTTAAAAATCCCTTGCAGATATAACTGTAAAAGCGTAGTACACAGTGCAAGTAAACAGACCATAGAGCCCTGAAAACCCATAGAAGGAGGTCCTTGAGGTATACGGGCGCTGGAGACCGAGAGGGGGGGTCAGTATACGAGTTGGGTGCTCCCAATAGCTCTAAGTCAAGCTAAAGATTAGAAATACTATAACTATAAATTAAGATATAAGAAACATCAAAGGGTATTGTCTTGTGCAGTAGACACCAACCACAAGTTCAAACGGTCTTCCCATAAAATCTCTCTAAAGTGACGCAGTTACAACTCAGGGGTGAGGATGACCACAAGGGGAAAAATAGCGAAAGGAGGGGCAATCCCAAAGGTCCCCCGCTTAAGTCAAAGCCCAGGCCCGATGTGTAAATTTGTGATCCATGGGACAAATGGAGATAATCAGCACATAGAAAAACCACCAATTGGTAAAGGAGGCCAAGCAGAAAAAGAAAAGAAAAAGGATAAAAAAAAAGGGCCTGCGAATACCATGGTGGACTCAGAAATACTCTCAGAGTCACTCTTAGAGATTAGAACAGACAAAGATAGAGAAACAGACAAAGAAACAGACTTTGAACAGGGTAATAAGGAAGAAACGCAGGATATGACACTTTTGCCAACAAAAAGGGAAATGGAAGGAATGTTCGCTGCCCTAGAAAGATCACTTAAAACGCAAATGGAAAAAATGGAGAGAAATATGGGGCATATATTGGAAAGAGTGGAAGAAGTGGAGAAAAAAGTCGAATACAATGTAACCTCAGTTAAAAAACTAGAAGATGAAATAAAAGCATTAAAAATAAACCAACGAGAACAGGCGTATAAATTAGAAGATCAAGAAAACAGGGATAGAAGGAAGAATATAAGAATACGCGGAGTTCCAGAAACGACACAGGCTGAGGACCTCCCAGAAATAATAAGGAAAATTTGCAATCCAATACTAGAGAGAGAAACAACTTCCCCACTAAGAATAGAACGAGCACACAGGATAAGACGGCCCAGGGAGACAGCACAGGGCTACCCAAGGGACATTATTGTACGTTTTGAAAGTTGGGAAGAGAAAAACCACCTATGGAGAAAATTGAGAGGGAAATCACCGTTAGAATATGACCAACAGAAAATTCAAATTTATCAAGACCTGTCACAAGAGACGTTAAAACGAAGAAGAAGCTTAAAACCATTGTTAGGAGTGCTGCAGGAACATGATATTCAGTATAATTGGGGATTCCCAGCGTGCCTAATAGGCAGGAAAAATGGCATTTCAGCAAGACTGAGGTTTATTGAGGAGATACCAGAATTTTGCCATAATCTGGGCATTCCAATACCAAAAAATTATTAATGTTGATCGACAGAGGAGGGGGGGAACGGTGGGGGGGGGGGACGGTGGGGGGGGGGGGGGGGCGGTGGGTGGGGAGGGAGATGGGGAGGGTCAACATAGTAAACTAAGCCATCGGAGTGGGACGGGGGAGGGGGGAGACCCAGAAAGCACTTCTTCACCAGTTCCCCAGTATAGGGAGATAGGAGACCGGGCTAAAATAGAACTCCACCTCAGCCTGAGGAGCAAAAGAGCGCCAGGAGCGCCAAATAGAAAAAGCTCTAAATGACCAGAAGGTCAGGGATCGAATGGGGGGAAGGGGGGGGAGGGGGTGGGGGGGAGAAAGCCCCAAATGAAGAACAAGGGGGCAAGATACGAGGGGAGGGGAGGGGGGGGAGGGAGAAGGGAGGGGGAGGAGGAGTTTGGGTGGGAAGGGAGAGGGGAGGATTGGGAAGGGGGGGGGAAAGGGACTCAGATCTGTGTGTCATGTAGCAGGAAAGAACAAATATATCCGAGAAAGACAGAAAAGGGAAAAAAAAAAAAAATATGACAAACATAAATTTTTTAACATATAATGTAAGAGGTCTTAGTTGCCCTGAAAAAAGGCATATGGTATTAAGAGAAATTGAAAGGTATTCCGCTGAAATCGTTTTTCTGCAAGAGACACACATAACGTTGGATTCTAATGTTAGATTGTATTCTCGGGCAGTTCCCATTTGGTATTATGGGGACTCCCCAAAGAAAAGAGCTAAGGGGGTCGCCATAGGAATAGGGAATAATATCTCTTTTACAGTAGAAGATAGGAAGGTAGACCCGGACGGTCGTTATCTGTTCCTAAAAGGAGTACTCCAAGGAAAAAAATACACGTTAGCAAATATATATTGCCCAAATAACCAACCATATAAATATCTGAGGGGGATCTTGAACGCCTTAATGGACTTTAAATCAGGACATGTAATAATAGCAGGAGACTTCAACCTCTCAATGGACTATCAATTAGATAGTACATCCGGGGCCCAGAGGCGAAATATTAAACAGCTTAGAATATTAAGAAAAAAAATGCATGACTACTGTTTAATAGATCCTTGGAGGATTACACATCCAAATAAAAGGGACTATACCTACTATTCTGCCGTGCACGGAACATACTCAAGACTGGACTATATAATGGTAGACTACGAGTTACTGGAAGAGGTAGTTAAAACTTCAATAGGGGTAACCACAATTTCAGACCATGCTCCTGTAATAGTGGAAATTAGATTCAAAGAGATAGAGCAAAGAAAAGGATCATGGAACTTAAACGAAGAACTTATAGAGGATATAGAGGTAAACAACATAGTGAGAACGGATTTGGATCAATATTTCACCCTCAATAACACACCTGAAGTAAGGGTAGCTACTGTATGGGAGGCCCATAAGGCATACATCAGAGGGAAACTAATCTCAATAGGAGCAGGGAAGAAAAAGATAAGAAAATTAAACATGAAAAAATTAACAACTGAGCTATTTGAATTGGAGCAAATGCATAAGGAGAGAGGAGAAATTGAAATACACCAAGAAATTGTTGTAAAGAGGACCCAGCTTAGAGATCTTATGAAGTTTGAAACAAGAGACATATTCAAAAATGTTAGAAAGGAGAGGTATAAATGGGGGAACAAACCAGGGAAACTTTTAGCTAGAATATCTAGAGAAAAAAAAAAAAAAAACTACATAGAAAAAATAAAAAACCAAGACGGCCTTATGAAATATAAGACGTCCGAAATCGCGGAGTCCTTCCGGACTTTTTATAGCTCATTATATTCAATAAGAACTAATGAAACCCAAGAGCAAGAAAGGGTGAGAAAAAGGAAAATCAGGGAATACTTAGAAGAAGTGAAATTACCTAAAATTTCCCAAAACGACATTGAATCCTTAGAGGCCCCAATAACTCAAGATGAGGTACACAGAGCCTTCCGGGAAACACCGTGTGGTAAGAGCCCAGGCCCCGATGGTTTGCCGATTAAATATTACAAAACATTTAAAGAACTTTTGATCCCAGAGATGTGCAACTATTTTAACAAAATAGGAGAGGAAGAGGAAATAAGAAAAGAATCTCTATTGGCAAATATTTCTATTATCCCTAAAACGGGAAAAGATGGAACGTTGTGCTCCAGCTATCGACCAATAGCATTGTTAAATGCAGATCTGAAAGTATATGCGAAAATACTAGCAACTAGGATAAAAAGTTTAATGCCGCAATTAATAAACCCAGATCAGGCGGGCTTTGTAGCGGGCAGAGAAGGAAGAGACAATAGCATAAGGACCCTGTTACTGTTACAACAAGAAAAAAAAAAGAAACCCCCAGTCGTACTCATGTCCTTAGATGCCGAAAAAGCATTTGACAGAGTCGACTGGGGGTTTATGATGGAAACCTTACAAAATATAGGCCTGGGACCAAGGTTCATGAAATGGGTGAAGAACTTGTATAGTCACCCGACGGCAAGGGTGAAGGTCAATGGGAGTATGTCGTCTGTATTCAACATGGAAAACGGAACCAGACAGGGTTGCCCGCTCTCGCCTCTCCTATATGTAATAGCCCTGGAACCGTTGTTAGCAAAAATCCGGGAAAACCCGGGGATAGGGGGGGTGAGGGTGGGAGATGAAGAACACAAGGTGGCGGCGTATGCAGACGACATACTCCTATACTTGACCAAACCGAGAGTCTCCCTCCCTAATGTCATAAAGGAAATAAAAAGATACGGTGAACTCTCAAACTTTAAAATAAACCCGATTAAAACAGTAATTTTGAATTTAGGGATAGATAAAAAAGAAGCAGAAGAACTTCAGAAAGAGTTTCCATTTACATGGGAAAAAGAAGCTATAACGTACCTGGGTATAAAAATTACATCTACAGTTGAAAAACTCTACTCGGCCAATTTTGTCCCCTTAATCAACGACATTAACCAAGACCTGAAAAACCTAGCAAAAAAACATATCTCCTGGATAGGTAAGATTAATGCGTTCAAAATGATGATATTACCGAAGATAACATACAAACTTCAAATGCTCCCAATAAAAATACCGCAAAGCTTCTTTAAAGTAATTAAAACAGTAATCTTGAAATATATATGGGCAGGAAAAAAGGCTAGATTAAGCTATTCATTGCTGAGCATGAAAAAAAAAGGAGGGGGGTTGGGGCTCCCCGATATAAAAAGATATTATTTTGCTGTAAACTTAGCAAGGTTGGTAGAATGGACAAACGCATACACAAAAAAAAAATGGGTACGTATGGAAGAAATATTAAGTAGGACACAATTAAATAGAAATATATGGATACCACCGAAAATGAGGGAATTGAGCACGAACACACATAACATAACAAGGAACGTATTTAGAATATGGGACACAATATTTAGACGGGAAAAATGGGAGTATAACTCTCCATTAACCCCATTAGCAGGCACAAATTTTTTTCCACCAGGAAATGGAACACGTTTTGGAAAGCACCTAGGGGAGAAAAAATTAAAAGATATTGTTACACGTGGAAAAATTAAACTAAGACAAGAGATAAAAATAGGGGAAAAGGAACAAAATATGAGTGAATGGGAGTATTTGCAGTTAAAACACTTTGTGAGTACACTACCACAACCAATTAGGGAAGATAAGACACTATACCCAATAGAAAAAATATGCAGCATGGATAAGCCCCTGACACACGGAATATCAAAGGCATATGGGATACTAACAGAACTTGAGATTCAAGACACACTGCCTTTCTTAGAAAAATGGGAAAGCGATATCGGTAAAAAAATTGATAAAACACAAATGATAGGTGCAGTATACAATCATGCCGCGGACATTACCACCATAGAAGCAAACTATAAATGTATGGTGCGATGGCACCTGACCCCATCAAGAATGAGTAAGATTCATCCAAGAAATTCAGAGCTATGCTGGAGAAACTGTAAACAAAAAGGAACAACTCTACATATATGGTGGGACTGCCCGAGAATCCAGGAATATTGGAAAGAAATCTTGAAATATATTGAAGAAATAACAGGGGAGACGATTCTATGCAGCCCACTGCCCTGTCTGTTTCATGGAACAGAAAAAACAAAAAAACAATATGGAACAACTCTGGTCCCAGTTTTATTAAATGCAGCTAAGGCTCTGATCCCAAAAAATTGGCTACATCCAAAGAGGCCATCAATTAAAGAGTGGATAGAAAGGGTGGAATATATAGAAGAGATGGAGTATCTTGCCTGCAGAGAGACAGGAGAAGAGGACAAATACAGGGTGGTTTGGGAAAAATGGAAAGTATTCAAATCCTCAGAAAAGTTCGCCCAGGGAATGATAGAAGCAGATAGCTGAGAAATTATAAAGAAGATTACATGGCACACAGATCTGGGGGGGGAAGGAGGGGGGGAAAAAAAAAAAAAAAAAAAAAAGGGGTTGGGATTAATTATGTTATACTAGCAAGGAATGCAGTCAGACTTGTTAAGCGGGGAAAGATTAATTAACAGTTTAAAAATGTCAAACCTGTAATGGCAAAAAAAAAAAAAAAAAAAAAAAAGGGAAAGGAACTTAATCATAAGAAAAGGAAAAAAAAAAAAAAAAAAAAAAAAACCCACGAATGATGCGAAGCCGCAAGAGAGACGCTAAGGGCGGGCGAACCGTGAGCTAGCCTCTCCGCTATATGTGAACAGAGCCTGACGTGGGAAAAAAAAAAAAATAAAAAAAAAAAAAACATATCAGATCTCAACGGGCAAAAATCTCATGCTGGATATCTATACTGATATGGACTGGGTAATGTGTTAGAAATGAAAGGATGACACATCATTTGATGGAAATGAAAATTATCCACCTACAGAGGGCTGAATTCAAAGACACCCCAGAAAATCAAAGTGAAAAAATTATGCAGCAAGCTAGTCCATTTTGCTGAAATTTCATTGCAACAACTCAAAATGGTCCTCAGTAGTTTGTATGGCCCCCAAGTGCTTGTATGCATGCCTGACAAAATCAGGGCATGCTCCTAATGAGACGACGGATGGTGTCCTGGGTATTTCCTCACAGATATGGACCAGAGCATCACTGAGCTCCTGAACAGACTGAGGTGCAACCTGGCGGCACCGGATGGACATAACATCTCAGAGGTGTTTTTTGGATTTAGGTCAGGTGAGCGTGGGGGCCATTCAATGGTATCAATTTCTTCATCCTCCAGGAACTGGCTGCATGCTCTCACTACATGAGCCCGGGCATTGTCGTGCACCAGGAGGAACCAGGAGGAACCAAGGAGGAACCCAGAACCCACTGCACCAGCGTAGGGTGACAATGGGTCCAAGGATTTCATCCCGATACCTAATTGCAGTCAGGGTGCCATTGTGTAGCCTGTAGAGGTCTGTGCGTCCCTCCATGGATATGCTTACCCAGACCATCATTGACCCACCACCAAACCGGTCATGTTGAATGATGTTACAGGCAGCATAAAGTTCTCTGCGGCGTCTCCAGATTCTTTCACGTTTGTCACATATGCTCAGGGTGAACCTGCTCACATCTGTGAAAAGCATGGGGCACCAGTGGCGGACCTGACAATTCTGGTGTTCAATGGAAAATGCCAATCGAGCTCCACAGTGTCCGTCAGTGAGCACAGAGCACACTAGAGGATGTCGGGCCCTCAGGCCACCCCCATGAAGTCTATTTCTGATTGTTTGGTCAGAGACATTCACACCAGTGGCCTGCTGGAGGTCATTTTGTAGGGCTCTGGCAGTGCTCATCCTGTTCCTCCGTGCACAAAGCGGTCCTGCTGATGGGTTAAGGACCTTCTACGGCTCTGTCCAGCTCTCCTAGAGTAGCTGCCTGTCTCCTGGAATCTCATCCATGCTCTTAAGACTGTGCTGGGAGACACAGCAAAACTTCTGGCAATGACACGTATTAATGTGCCATTCTGGAGGAGTAGGACTGCCTGCGCAATCTTTATAGGGTCCAAGTATCGCTGTGTGCTACCAGTAGTGACACTGACCCTAGCCAAATGCAAAACTAGTGAAAAACAGTCAGAAAAGATGAGTAGGGGAAAAAAATTTCAGACACCTCCACCTGAAAAAACATTCCTGTTTTAGAGGTCGTCTCATTGTTGCCCATCTAGTGCAAAGCAGCTGAAACTGATTAACAACCCCCTCTGTATACACCCCTCCCCCTCTGCTACTTAACTGACCAGATCAATATCCCAGGAGTTCTGATTTCAAAGTGTTCCTTATAAGTGTATCATATAAGTATCCTCTTGTTCACATACCCATATACCTTTTAATAATAACACATATAATGTTTACAGATATATGTAACGGTCACCACCGTTTACGATTTCCCTTCCATCGCCCTAAGACAGCTTATCCGACACTCCACAATCCGGCAGACACGACCCATTCCATTTCCCAGAATGAACGAGATGCACACAGCTCTGTTCTCTGGTTCCAAAATAAATGAATACTTTTAATGGTAAAATAATAATGGTCTTTTATACACCAAAAAGCATGCTGCAGTAATCACAGGGACAAAGACACACTCCACCCACACATCACACAATGGGGGGGCTAACGAGTCTCCAATACACATCCCACAGACTTTTCGGCACCGGTCTGACATAATTAACATGACCGAATTACTACACCTGATAAGTCAGATGTTATGACTCTCACCTGCTATTCACATCACATATTATCATCAATAGTATTTTCACACCATACAGTGTCATTAGCATCCACAATGAACGGTCTTTCAGAAGCCAGACTCAATTAACACCTCAAAGTTAGACATCTGACCTTTACAGACTTAATTAGTACAATAGACACAAAACAGTATTAGCATCACACAATGGACAATAGAATATCTTAGGAGCCCGACTCAATTAACACCTCAACAGTCTATTGACCTGCTCATAAGGAACAACTTTTAATATTTCAAGATATCCTGCAATACATGAATTATCAGTAATGTCCCATCTCATCTAATTTATGATATAATTTCTCAGTCATCCTATGCCCCTAAGGGACATAGGATCACTCTAGACCCAAGAGTCATTGGTAAAGCTGGCACAGGAGTACACTGCATCCTTCAAAATTCTCAGAGTATCACGGGTCATTCCGTTACAATACACAATCACATATAAGTGCTTTTTATAAAAAAAAAAATATGTTTTTGACCTGGGTGCACCAACTGAGCTAGCAGAAGATTAACTGACACAAAGAAGGAACTGTCACCAGTTTCTCTGTTCCCAGGAGTTGCCACGATGGAACACACACCAGTTGAGCTGTTCACTAGAGGGAGTCATACAGTTGTGAACTTATGTGTTTGATATAACTGCTTGCATCACTTGTTATTTTACTGTTTGGGTGAGTTGTGTAGGACTGGTGGAGAGGTGTCCCAGTGCTGATGTTTTTGTATTGGGAGATTCCTCCACCATCCACTCTCTGTCAAGTCTGACATCAGTCCATGTTACTTGGGTCTGATGACAAAGGGAGAATTCTGAACCCGTTGTGTCCCATTGACTTTTACAGGGAGCTGTGTGTAGTCAATGCAATTTGTGTAACCATTGTTCCATTTTTTTTATGCCCAGTAAATATTTTACCACTGGTTAAGCTACTGTATATCTGTGTGGGACTCTGTATATTGCAGCTGAGTGGCAGATGACCAACATCAAGGTAACAATAGTTAAAGGGTCACTAAAGAAATGTTTTTTTTTTGTTTGTTTTTTTTGCTGAAATGACTGTTTACAGGGTATAGAGACATAATAGTTAACTGATTCCTTTTAAAAATTATTAAAAATAGATACAAAACAATCATATAATGTACCTGCAGTTTAGTTTTGTTTTTGCTGTTGTTTCCTGGTTCTCTGATGTACAGAGACAAAGAGCCAATAGAGGGCAGTGATGCTTTGTAAAACGAAACTGGATTGGTGCTGACACACAGTAATCACACCTCCTTGATTAGTCACCACAGTGAGAACTCTCCCAGTACTGTGGTGATCAGGAAACAGACAACCAGGAAGTGTCCAGAACAGAGAGGAATTACAGCAACATCAAAGCAAAAATGAACAATGAGGACATGAAACCAGGACTGCAGTAAGGTAAAGAAAGCTATTTAGCTGTTTCAGGTGTATGTCTGTAGGAAGCGGGTAGACAGTATCTTCTCTTCAGGGGTCTTGGGCTGGTGACGCAAAAATGGCGTGTCTCAGGGTAGAGATGTCTATGTGTGAATGCACATATGGATATGTCTGTTCTGAAGAGAGAGGTCTTGGGAAATGTTGTTATGGATGGACACAGAATTACGTTGGCTTTTTCCTTTTAGTAAAGGTTTGAGCTACACGTGGTGTCAATATAGGCTGGGGATTAGGATGTGGTGTTTTGGTAATGAAGTAAACACGTTAATACCCTTCACAGCTTACTTGTATTTTTCGTGTGTACTGATGGAGGAGCTCTGTAAGCATGTAAAATATTTTGTTTTATATATTTATATCGGGGTTAGGGGTAATTGACGCTCTACAGACAGAGAGGCTGAAATGGTTATATTTTATCTGTGTGTATTGTTTTATTGTTTGTTCGTGTCATACACTGCTATGCGTTTTTTTTACATGCATTTTTATGGGAGATGCAAGCAGCCCAAAAACATGGGAGGCGAGCACGCACTGCAGGCTGTTTTTTTTAAATTTTTTTACTCTCATCCCTCCCTCCCTCCCTTGTGCCTTGGACAGGCTCAAAGGTTTCCCCCCTCCCTCCCCTCTCCTGCTGTGTCTTATTAACCACATGTGTCAGCTGGCTGTTAGAGGCCAAGGGAAAAGGTAAAAAAAAAAAAAAAAGCGTACGAGAAAGGTTTTTAAAAGTTGAACTGGTAATATTGCAACTGTTTCTTTGTTAGATAAATGTCAGAGTTTTAACTGTTTTCCTATCATAAGCAACTGGTAATATTGATATATATAAGAAGGAATTTTAGTGACTCACAATGCTTATCTTTGCAGCTTATTTTCTTACACTGAGCTTAATTTAGCTGTTACATGGTGACCAGCCTTTACTGATTTTTATCATTTTATCGGTTACATTGCCTGTATTTAACGCTGGGTTCCAGGCCAACCTTCCCTTTGCCTTCCCTGCCACCTTAGCTGAGACAGCCTTACATTACCTACCTACCTTGATGCTGGTATGTGACTCACGACCTGATACATAAAAGGGCTTGTTGCCTGTTATACTGTTATAATGTGGTGCCCAAGAGCTGTTATACTATGGTTATTGCCCCTTCAAGACCATGTGCCCCTGCTGCTTTCCCTGTTGGTTTTACCTACCGGGTGGTGATCTGCCCAGGGTCTAAGCTGCTGTATGTATGCTGAACAATGCCCCTGCTATTGTGGAAGCATGGGCCCCGCCTGAATGTTGTTCTCTGCTGGAGGCCTCTCCCCCTGTGAACAGGCCTTGCTCCGACTTGCCCCGTCCTGCCCCAACCCCGTGTGCTCAGTATTGCAGTATCCCCTGTGAACGCAGATGGTGTCCTCTCCTGCCCGTTGCCCATTGCCCATACCAGATTCTGTGCTCTGTGGCCCACCGGCCCTTCTTCTCTCCTTCGTATCATGCCATGTCGTTGGACAAACACGGAAGGAAGAGAATGATGCAGACCTACCTATTCCTACCCTGGATGAACATGATTGTTCTAAACTCATGAAGGTAAAATCCACTCATTTGCTGTCCTGTGTGCCCCGACCCCAATGCCGTAACTCACCTTGTATGTTGATGGCTCTATGGGGTAACTGAGGTGGTAGAGAGTGAGTAAGGCCTTGCGTTCACTGCTACAGTTACAAAATAAATATGGAAGGTTCTGGGTACCACATTAGAAAGTTTTACATACCACATTTAAATGTTTTTTTTTCACATACCATGCCACCCTCAGGGTTAGTGGGAAAGTGGCCCCAATGGGGGGAGCATTCATTATCCCCTTTTGAAATCTTGTTTGAGACAGTCTCTAGATTAGGTTGTTATAATCCATGACAGTTGCAATTACAGTCTGATACTTTGAGAAATTATGTGACCGCTCTTGAAAAGAATAAACTAATATCCTTGTACGAGTATTTTCTCGCATTTGTAATGAAGGTACCGATATTCACTGTATACTCCCTGGGTGATGGATAAGAAGTTCCTTCGAAAACATTCTCTGGAGATGAGATATGATGGACTGTGCCACCCACATCAGAATTAAACTAGCGTATTTATCGGCGTATACCGCACACTTTTTTCTCCTTAAAATAAGGGGAAAATCGTGGGTGCGCGATATACGCCGGTACCCCCTTCCCGCGCTGTGTTTGAACACCACCACCGACATATACCGAGCGCAGTACACTCGGGTACACTCGGCCAGGCTCGGCTCCGCTCGCGGTCACGCCCTATGCCGCCTCCTAGTCTTTATGCGAGAGGAGCCGAGCGTGCCCGAGTGTACTGCGCTCGGCATATGTCGGCAGTGGCGTTCAAACACAGCGCGGGAAGCGGGGATCGGCTCAGAAACAGCGCGGGAGCAGCGGGGAGGACACCACTGAGGCCGCAGATGGACGCCGGACTGGACAAGGCCGCCGATGGACGCCAGGCAAGACACCAAGGAGGGGCATTGAAACTTTAAGTATTTTCTTTTTTTCAGGAAATTTCCCTTCCAGGATGGGGGTGCGCGCTATACGCCAGGACGCGCTATACGAAGATAAATACGGTATATGTCTTTTTTCATATATGTGTGATTGTGACCACTGGGAATCTGTGGGTTGGAATATAGTTTATATAGGCTCTGATATATATAGATGCCAGGGGGGTCCCGGATGAGTTTAAAGCAAGAGACCAAGGGCCAGATTTAGGTACAAATGCGGTGGCGTAACGTATGTCATTTACGTTACACCGCCGCAAGTTTTCAGCGCAAGTGCTTGATTCACAAAGCACTTGCCTGTAAACTTGCGGCGGCGTAGCGTAAAGCCGTCTGGCGCAAGCCCGCCTAATTCAAATGGGGCGTGTATCATTTAAATTAGGCGCGTTCCCGCGCCGAACGTAGTGCGCATGCTCCGTTTTGAAATTTTCTGCCGTGCTTTGCACGAAATGACGTCGCACTGACATGATTTTTTGAACGGTGACGTGCGTTACGTCCTTTCCTATTCCCGGACGTCTTACGCAAAAAAAAAAATTGAAAATTTGACGCGGGAACGACAGCCATACTTTAACACGGGCTGTCTATTTTTACACCACCTAAATAGCAATCGCAACTTTACGACGGGAAAAGCCGACTAGCGACGACGTAAGAGAATGCCACGAACGCGCGTACCTTCGTGGATCGCCGTAAACAGCTAATTAGCATACCCAACGTGGAAAATGACGCAAACTCCACCCAGCGGGCGCCAAAGTATTGCATCCTAAGATCCGAAGGCGTACGAAGCCGTACGCCTGCGGATCTTAGCCAAATGCTGTTGTATCTTTGTTTGAGAATTCAAAATAAAGATACGACGCGGCAAATTTGAAAGTACGCCGGAGTATCAGCAGATACTCCGGCGTACTTTTTCTGTGAATCTGGCCCCAAGTAACTGCAGGTTTTGAGTCCCATAAGCACTGTGATATATTCCATAGGGTAATTAGTTAATTAATGTCAGAGTGTAAAGAAGTTCTTTAATGAGAAAATTAAGTTTAATATTGCCTGTAAATGTTTATGAATATGTTAGCCTAAACAACTGAAAATGTGTTATTATATGTCATTCAAAGCAAAAACATGGGATCAGAACAAAGTTTTAAGAGAAAATTATTGATTAAGATTGTGTAAAGAACTGTATAAAATTTAGATAATGGTAAACAACATGGTATTAAGTATTTAACAGAAAATCCTACAGATCTGGTTGCAAGAATTACTAATAAGTTGAGGATTGAGCAATTTTTACAAAATATTCTAAACTGGGGTTTGGTTGTTAAATTAAGGTAGTAGATTGTTCTGATTTGCTTAAGGTCCCCCGGGAAAAATATTAAAATGTGAAAGTTATGTTCAATCTAAAAAAATTATAAAAATAGTAAAAACAAAACAAAAAACAAACAAGTGTTAGAAGTCTTTGTAATCTGATATTTCTGATAAAGTGGAGATTTTGTTTGGGAAGAGGTTCACAGTTCATTAGGCTGGAGCTAGTCTGTGAATTTCACGAGTTTGTCCACTAAATGATCTTTTGTCGTTGCTGTAGTCAAGAAATGTCATATTATAATGTAATGTACATGATTTTTGGCAGATGTACAAACCAAATATGTTAAAAATTGTAGTCACATTGTATGATGTATGGTATATAGAGGTTGTACAATCTGTTCGAAGCAGTGGGGAACAGATGTTTTCCCTTAGAGGTCATTGAGGAAATGCTTTTTCTCTCTTAGCAAGATGCAGATCAGGTTACACGCTGTGGTAAATTACCCTTCTGTGTGTTTGCTGAAACCAGAAACCAGAGAACATGTGACTTTCTAAGTGATGGTTTTAAAAACATTTTTTGAGCCTAAATGACGTTCTTGAGAGTTCATTGAGATTAACGATAAAGGTTTAATATAGGGCAAATCTTTATCTAAAAGAAAGCCCTTATTAATTTAGTAGTTTTGTTTAATATAGAGATCTCTTTCTTTCTCTCTCTTTCTCTCTCTCTTTCTCTCTCTCTCTCTTTCTCTCTCTCTTTCTCTGGTGACTGGTGACTAAGGTGGGCGGTACTTCCTCCTTGTAACCTGAACAGATCACATGACTTTCTTCCTGGTCTATTTAAGCCTGTTGCTGGAGCTGCTCATTGCTGGATTATCTCTTCAATCTCCTGTGTACCTTGACCTTGTCTCCTGATCTGTGCTTATCCGTTGTGACCCGGCTTTCCTTAACCTTGCTTCCTGATCTTCTGTGTTTAACTCTCGGCCTGCTTCTTGACTCTGCTTCTGCTTCCTGACCACCCGGCTTGACCCCCAGCTTGTACCTGGACCCTTCTCGTGTATGACCTTGGCTCGCCCCTGTATAGGCTCTGGACTGACCAACCTGTGTTTGACCCCCGGCCTGGCTTCTGGTATTTCCGTTCATTTAAATACAACAAGCTCAGTTCTGCCTGCCTCAGCCATCCCTCAGTGGCTGAGTCCACCAGACTGCAAGCAAGCACCTGGCCTACCGTGCTTCTGTGGGCACCTCGCTTCCTGTTCCCAACTCCAGGGTCGCGCTGCACTCAGCTGCAAGGGGAGCCCTCTTAGCATCTCGATCTCCATACTCGTTCCTGACACACTCTCTCTCTTTCCTTCTCTCTCTCTCTCTTTCCTTCTCTCTTTCTTTCTCCATTTCCCTCTCTCTCTCGTATTTTAATGAAATATGGTGTCAATCTGCATAGCTTTGACTTAGCTTTGTCTAGTGACAATTGAATGTTAAAAAGAAAGGTCGGTTAAAATAGTGTAATTATAGATACAATATTAACAGATGATGCAGTATGATAGAGCCACAGTTATGAATCAAAAAGTCACTTTCCAGGCTTTGGGTTGACGAATGTGTTTATTGGGAAGGAATATTGTGCTTTTATATCTGGATCCATGTAGGAGCACAATGAAACTTCCTGTATGTTCGTCCATACTGAAGACTGAACCGAGGGCTGCTATGTTTGTTTAAACAGTCATTTGACAAGAGTACATGTGGTTCAGTTGATCATACTGTATGATTGGTTCTGAAAACATGTGTAATTCAATATTAATGAGTTTCTTTAGGAAATAAAATATTTAGGAAAAAGCTCAATATAAAATTATTGTTCTTCTGCAAAATTAAAATGCTTATGATTGAAAGTATAGTAAGAAGAAAAAATACAATAATCTGGTGAAACTGATGCTTTTATGAAATTGTATTTAGTAATGGGATAAAGAGGGTTCCAATGGGAATGCAGATTGGATTAATTATATTTGCTATGATCAACAGAGGTTTGTTAACTATACCACAACTAGAGGCCACTTCACAAATGACTTTGTAAAACATATGGCCCTAGACATGATTTTAGTTAACAAGGGGGGTGCATTTAGAATGTTACCTGAGGACAGTACTGATAAAAAAGTCATTTTAAGGGGGGACTGTGATGGTAGTACTACAATTTCTATTTTGTGTTAAGCTAATTCTTTTATTAGAATCACTCAAATGTTGTCTTTCTTTCATTGTATTGTTTATTTATTTTATTTCCTTTTATTGCTTGATCTGTATAAGATATATCGAGTTATTATGTATGGGTATATACTACAATACTGTTGTTATCCTTACATGAAGAAACATATAATGTTTTAAAGACACAGTACATATCAGCTTGAAAGGAGGCAAAGAGCTATTTAGATGTCATCCCCTCCTCCTACTGCACTCCTAAAACAGCTTCACTCAAAACCCCCCTCCCCCTCCTTGTCCTTGTTTTACTGAAGGAACCAAATATGACTTGCAGAGCTGACCAAGGACCCCTGTACATGGACATTCCATAATGGACTCTCATGCCTGTATGACACAAGGCTGTTAGTGCTATGAGAAGCCCCCATACCATAAATGGACTTAAAAGGAGAATGTGTGCCGTGCGCAAAGAACAGACGTCACAGGGGGCGTGTAATAAGAAACCACCATGTATAGACTGACCTATCAAGTGTGTTCATGGGAATGATGTCATGTTGTCTTTAAAAGGACCAATAAAGTGGGTTCGGTCTCTCTCTATGGCTGGACACAGAAGGAAGCAGCAGTTTGTTTCTCTCTGCATGCTTTCATGATTTGGGTAAAAAGGCAGAAATGGGGTTCGCCCTGAGGTTGTATTGGGGGTCAATCGTTATCAGCCTCATGCCTAACCTGTGCACACAGTAATGCCGTGTACACACGATCGGAATTTCCGATGAAAAAAGTCAGACGGAAATTTTTAATCGGATATTCCGACCATGTGTGTGCCCCATCAGATTTTTTCCATCTAAAATTCCCGACGGACTTAGAAAGAGAGCATGTTCTCATTTTTTCAAATGAAAATAATTTCTATTAGAAATTCCGATCATCTGTGTGTAACTCAGACGGAGAAAAAAACTGGTGAGATCCATGGGAGAACAAGTTTTAGAATAAATTACAAGACGGGAGTGCTCGGACTGGTAAAACTAGCGTTCATAATGGAGATAGCACATTTGTCATGCTGCAAATTATTGCATAGTTTAATGCAGCACATTGTTTTCTTCTTTCTAATGCTACAAAAAAGAAGATGTTTTGCTGCTGAATTGTGTGGAGCCTATAATGTATTACTGATACAATATATAATAAAAGTAAAGCTTAGTCACATAACTTTGATAGATCATGTGATTGGAATTTCCTCCTCTCGGCTCTTTTTTTGTACATTATTCATTCATTATTTACTTGACTTGAAGTACTGAAGCAGGTTCGGTGGAAAGTACATTTCTAAGGCAGCCCATAGATAATTCTGTTTGTTGAACAAAAAACTGACCTGACTTCCCCATTCAAATACTCCATGTGTTTTGTGACAGCGGAGAGGCTTTCCTGCAGCACTGATCAAGTGGGAAAATTGTTTAAAAGAGAAGTATGTTTTTTTTTTGCAGAATCATACTTACCTAGGTGGATACAGCATTGGTCCTATGCTACATCTGTCCTCTGCTGGCTCTAATGCTGCATACACACGATGAGAATGGTCTGATGGACCGTTTTCATCGGTCAAAACCGATCGTGTGTGGGCGCCATCGGTTATTTAACTACTTACCCCCCGGACCATATTGCTGGTCAAAGACCAGAGCACTTTTTGCGATTCGGGACTGCGACGCTTTAACTGACAATTGCGCGGTCGTGCAACGTGGCTCCCAAACAAAATTGGCGTCCTTTTTTTCCCAGCTTTCAGAGCTTTCTTTTGGTGGTATTTGATCACCTCTGCGGTTTTTATTTTTTGCGTCATAAACAAAAATAGAGCGACAATTTTGAAAAAAAATAATATTTTTTACATTTTGCTGTAATAAATATCCCCCAAAAATATATAAAAAAAATTTTTTTTTCCTTAGTTTAGGCCGATACGTATTCTTCTACATATTTTTCGTAAAAAAAATCGCAATAAGCGTTTATTGATTGGTTTGCGCAAAAGTTATAGCGTTTACAAAATAGGGGGTATTTTTATGGCATTTTTATTAATATATTTTTTTTACTAGTAATGGCGGTGATCAGCGATTTTTTTTTGTTACTGCGACATTATGGCGGACACTTCGGACACTTTTGACAAATTTTTGGGGCCATTGGCATTTTTATAGCGATCAGTGCTATAAAAATGCATTAGATTACTATAAAAATGCCACTGGCAGTGAAGGGGTTAACACTAGGGGGCGGGGAAGGGGTTAAGTATGTCCCTTGTGTGTTCTTACTGTGGGGGGGGGGGGTGGCCTCACTAGGGGAAACACTGATCTTCTGTTCATACATTGTATGAACAGAAAATCAGCATTTCCCCCGCTGACAGGACCGAGAGCTGTGTGTTTACACACACAGCTCCCGGTCCCCGCTCTGTAACGAGCGATCGCGTGTGCCCGGCGGCAATCGCGCCCGCCGGGCACACGCACGGGAGTCGGGGGCGAGCGGGGAGCGCGCGCGCGCCTCCGGCGGCGCGCACGCGCCCCCTAGTGGCGGCTATACGATAGGACGTATAGCTACGGGCTCTCGCCCAGGAGAGCCGACCTGCCGCCGTATAATGACGGTGCGCGGTCGGCTAGTGGTTAAACATCGGTTAAAAAAAAGCCAACTTGTTTTAAATTTAACTGATGGATTCCTAACCGATAGGACAAAACCGATCGTTAGTAGGCACGACCATCGGTTAAAAATCCACGCATGCTCAGACTAAATTAGGGGACGGGAGCGGTCGTTCTGTTAAAACTAGCGTTCGTTTTGGAGATGGCACATTCTACATTTTTTAAATTAGTGCCCTGTTTATTGCAGCACATTTTTTTCTTCGTTTTATTGCTAGAATAAAGACGTTGTTTTGCTGATGGTATTTAGACAGAGTTCTCCCATACTGACTTCTTTTATTTTTTGCTTGTGATCTCATGAATCGGAGGAAGGTCCAAATAATGGACAAAGTGGCGAGGAATCTTTACGATAAATTTTTGGTGAGGAGGTCCAAGGAGCAGCTCCGTAAAAGGTGGTCTGACCTGAAATTGCGGGAGCCGGAGCAGTATAGGAAGATCGGGAAAATTATTGACAAAATTAGGTATTTTTCAGGTGTTTGTTGCAATTATCTTTATTATATCTTTGCATGTTTTTCTCCATGTGCTTGTTTGGCCTGGTTGCACTTTTGAACATGGCAAGTTTCAAGTTAAAAGTGGGCAAAGTGTAGTATTTTCCGTTCGTAGTAAACATCGTTCCTCAAAAAATTCGATGTTTTCCACAGATCCAGGAAAAGCACACGTGGTCATGCCTATTTGGCGTAAACCAACGTTTATAAACATTGTTGTCAAGATTATGTGTTTGTTCGACCTTACTAGAATGTGAAATGCAAACTGGATTCATTCACACAGTGTAAAGGAGAGGATAATAAGCAGCTGTTTACACATCTGGACTCAGGAGCACCTGTGTGTCCACCATAAATAACGTTTTTTTTTTTATATAATTTTTTTATTCAAAGGTTTTCCAAAATTATAACACAATACATAAACAATATAAACAACATCATGGAAGGTAATAATATCATATTACAGTACATCTAAAACAAATCAAGCCATCTGACCCAGCTGAACAACATAAGTACAATCCTTAGTTAAAACCCACTACCTATCCAGTTAACACTTCATAGGTTAAAGGGGTTGTAAAGGTTCGCCCTCCATTCTCCAAATAGGCCCCCCCAAGCCAGTGCACCAAAGGCCCAAATCCTTTGTACTTCTGACCAATACTTCCTAATCTTGGGGCATGTCCAGAATATATGGAGCAATGTTCCCTGTTTCCTATTACATCACCAACACTTATCTGAAATTTCAGGAAAATACCTGACTAATTTCGCCGGTGTGTAATACCACCTATTTAAAAGTTTATAGTTTAGTTCCTGGGTTCTAGTGCAGGTTGATGTCTTCATATAAAGATAAATTATCTTTTGTTGTTGGGCCTAGGTGAAATTCTGATCCAGGTCCCTTGCCCATTTTCTCATAGCAGGTATCTCATAGTCTTCTGGGGGTGCTATTAATAGCCTATAAAGCTTAGATAGTATTCTAGTAGGAGGTTCCCTTTCTTCACAATATTTTTCAAACTGTGTCAGTTCCCTTCTGTACCTTCTCAATGGGCCTAATGAGGTCAAAAAATGGCGAAGTTGTAGAGCTTGCCAGTATTTTACTTCAAATTGGCCACCCAGTTGCACAAGCGATGCAACTGTTGGCCACGATTCAAATTGCATAAAGTGTGAGACCTGTGTGAGTCCCTTCTCTCTAAGATTCTTATAGGCCCCTCCCTCCATTCCTGGCTGGAAGCCTGGGTTCCCCAGTATTGGATACAATGGAGAATATATTGATGAGTGTTTACCAATCTGACACAGCTTGAAACCAACAGCTAGTGTCGGGCCTATAATAGGGTGTTTTTTCAACAGGTCTGGTAATGTTACATAGCACCAAAGTGCTCTTCTCAAAGGGACCTGACTTACTTCTTGCTCCAGTTCTACCCATAATTTTATTTCGGTACTTCTACACCAATCTATGACCCTACCCAAATGTGCCGCCTGATGGTATTTAGTTATATCTGGTACCGCCAGACCTCCGTAGCACTTAGGTAGGGTCATTCACCCTCTACTAATCCTAGGTCGTTTGTTAGCCCATATAAATTTAATGAAGAGCGTGTTTACCTGACGGAGAAAAGCAGAAGGGAATTGTATCGGTATTGCTTGAAACAGGTAGAAAAAAGTTGGCAAAATACAAATTTTGATGATATTACACCGACCAAACCATGAATGAAATCCCTTTTGCCACTTCTCCATCAGAGCGGTAACTGTCCTCACCAATAGAGGGAAATTTACTTCAAATAGGTTTCCTAGACTTGGTGGTATGTGTATCCCTAAGTATTTTAGGGCTGTTCTTACCCATTTAAATTTAAAGTTAGGTTGTATAATTTGCTACACTGCCATTGGGAGTGCCACTCCCATCGCTTCTGATTTAACGTAGTTAATTTTTAAATTTGCCAGTTTCCCATAGTCCTCTATTTCTTTCATCAGATTTGGTAGTGACATGTGGGGACTAGATATAGAGAACAACATATCATCTGCAAAGGCAGAGATTTTGTGATCTCTGTCTCCTATACGTAGTCCCTTGATATCAGGATTTTGCCTAAATCTATTTAGTAAAGGTTCTAATGAGAGAACAAATAACATCGGAGGCAACAGACAGACCTGTCGCGTTCCATTTGATTTTTTAATTGGTTCTGAGAGTATCCCATTTACTTTAACTAATGCTTGGGGTGTAGTATACACCCCCGCAATCCATCTTCTCATATATTCCCCCAGTCCAATGTGTCTCAGTACTTCTGACATAAAATCCCAACTGACCCTATCGAAAGCCTTCTCCGCGTCCGTACTTAGAAAGATAGAAGGTGTTTTTGTTTCACTTGCCCAATGAGCTAAATTGAGAACCTTAATAGTATTGTCCCCGGCCTCCCGGGTAGGGACAAAGCCAACCTGATCCATGTGTATTAATTGTTTCAACAAAGGTTAGAGTTGGGAGGCTAAACATTTAGAAAACATTTTTAGGTCTATATTCAACATATCCGCCATATATTTCCCTTCTTTTGGGATAACCGAGATATGTGCTAGGAGTGCGTCCGGGAGGAGGGCGGTAGACCGGCCAATCTCATTGAATACTTTAATCATATACACCCCTGATATGGGGAAAAAATGTTTGTAATACTGGATAGTAAACCCACCTGGGCCTGGGGCCTTCCCTTGTTTGACCGATTTCATTACTACTTTGAGCTCTTCCGTTGAGATAAGTCTTTCCAAGTTATCCCTTTCTGATGAAGACAACCTACGGAGATGGGCTGAAGATAAGTATTCTTCCACTTTAATCCGAGGTGAAGGCACCAGAGCCAGATTATAGAGGGAAGAATAATACTCTCTGAGGGGCAGATCCACAGAGATCTGCACCGGCGCAGCGTATGGGAGATACGCTACGCCGCTGTACCTTACTTTTTTAAACTTCAAATCTTCAAAGAATTTGCACCGTAAGTTACGGCGGCGTAGTCTATCTCTCGTGGCGTAAGGGCGCCTAATTCAAACCGGCGAGTAAGGGGCGTGTTTCATTTCAATGAAGCGCATCCCTGCGCCGAATGAACTGCGCATGCGCCGTCCCTAAATTTCCCGCCGTGCATTGCGCTAAATGACGTCGCAAGGACGTCATATTTTTTAACATAGACGTGAATTACGTCCATCCCGATTCACGGACGACTTACGCAAAAAAAAATTTAAAAATAAACGCGGGAACGACGGCCATACTTAACATGGCAAGTCTAACTATACGCCGCAAAACACCAGCTTTAACTATACGCTGGAAAAAGCCGACTAGAGACGACGTAAGAGAATGCGACGGCCGTGCGTACGTTCGTGGATCGTCGGAAATAGCTAATTTGCATACTCGACGCGGAAAACGACGAGAACTCCACCCAGCGGACGCCGAAGTATTGCATCTAAGATCCAAAAGGCATACGAAGCCATACTCCTGTAGGATCTAACCCAGATGCTGTCGTATGTTGGTTTGAGGATTCAAACCAAAGATACGACGCAGGAAATTTGAAAGTACGCCGGCGTATCAGTAGATACGCCGGCGTACTCGCTCTGTGGATCTGCCCCTGAATCTTTGTGCTATATCTCTGGGGAGTGAGATTAGTTGTCCATTTCTCCCCTTTATGTGTGGCATATATACCGTCTTCCCTTTTTCCTTCAACTTCCCTGCTTGGACTTTACTAAATGTATCTCCTAGTTCATACGTTACTTTCCTTCCTGCCTGGATTGTTGCCTTCGCTTTGTACCTAAATAGGTCTGTCAGTTGTCTCCTCCGATGTCCCAGCTCTTCCCCTATCAGTGAAGTCTGTACTGCTTTATGTTGGGCCTCCAATATCTGAATTTCTTCTATTAGTTTTACTACCTGTGCTTCTCGTGCTTTCTTTACTCTAGCGCCGTGTTTTATCAAAATCCCTCTCATTACTGCCTTATGCGCTTCCCATATCATGCTTGGGTCACTCCCTGATGTATCGTTCGTCCTAAAATATGCTTTCATTATTTGTCTACGTCTTCCCGGACCTCGGGAATCTGTAGCAAGCTTTCGTTCAAACGCCACCGGTACCCCGTGGAGGGAGCCCTGCCTGATATGGATATATACAGTGTCACTGGCGCATGATCTAACCATGTTATTTTCCCAATAGTTACCTCCAATACTGCTGTCAGTAGATAGTGTGGCACCAGGAAGAGGTCTATGCGGGAGTATAATTGATGTGGGTTAGAAAAAATGTATAGTCTCTCTCGCCTTCATGTAATAATCTCCAAGCATCTACCAATTGCATCTCTTGCAACCTCCGCATGACTCCCCTCCTGGCCCCCAGTGGTGTAGATGAAGACCCAATTGATGTGTCCAGTTTGGGGTCGAGTGGCATATGAAGATCTCCTCCCAAAATCATTTTCCCTTCCGCGAATTTAGCAAGTTTAGCTAAGGTTTTAATTAGGAAGGTATCTTAATGCGTATTGGGTGCGTATACGGTGGCCAGTGTCACCTTCACGCCCCCTATACTTCCCTTTAAAAATAAGAAACGTTGAGGGGCGTGACCGGATGCAGGTGTGTGGAGGTGTGTGGAGAGAGGTGTGCAGCGTGAGGCGGGTATGTGAGGTGCGGTGAGATGTGAGAAGCCTCCCTCACCCCCCCTACCCCAAGCATCAGAACATGCCGTTTAATCCCCTGCTTGCGCTGTCCGTATGAACCCTTCTGCCTAACGCTGTAGCTGAGGAAGAAAGGCGGGTCGATTGTACCTGTGGCGGGAGGTGTGCTGGACGGGGGTGCCCCCGTATCTCTCCTTGAAGCCCCTAAGATTGTCCTGGAGTTCCCCGTGAAGGTCCGTTTGCAGACCTGAGGCGAGAGTTCGTGATTGGAGGACGGCGGTCAGCTGTCAGGAACACGTGACCGGCTCAGCGAATCACCGCGCACTCAAGCCGGGGAGCCGGCGTTGGCATCCACTGAAGGTTACCAAGGGTCTCTCGGTGCTCCCCCTATAGACCCCCCATCGCCTCTCTCGCCTCTCGAGTAGAGAGAGCGGATACGGGCGAAGCCAGGGAGGGGTGATTGAGACCCTGTAATACAGGGAATAGAGGAGCATGGCAAATAACACCAAGATGTAAATCAAGGAGGACGGCTCTCACAACACTGCGTTTACCTGGGATAAGATAACGAGGAAGAGTCAGAGTGAGTACCCACCATAACATTTGTGCATGGGACTATTTAAAAGCAATCAGCAAATTGATAATACATATTATTGCACGGTGATGTAGAGAGACGGGACTATAAGTTTTCTATATTTAATCGTTTTATTACCAATAACATGCAAACATCCAGCAATAGTCCGCAATCTACATGATATGAGAGACTAGATACTAATTACCTGCGCTTAACTACTAAGAACTCTTTTTTCCTCTTTTGTCGCTTATTCCCTTCCTGATCTAAAGATCTAAAGAGCGCAAAGAACTTGCAAAGAATTTATTATACCCAAGGCTAAAGAGTGGCTTGGTCTATAGTCGAGCCCATATAGCTGATGTGTAGGGCTCAGCTTCGCCACAAGCTAACTAACTAACTAGCTGAAGGATTGTTAAAATCGCCCTTTTTTTTGGGGGGTTTTTAATATGTTCACCATGTCTAAAAATGCGCCTCAGTCCTATTATTAACAATAGACCATCTACTGCAAAGAGCAAAAAACAACCGACTCCATTGGGGCCCCTTTTTTTTTTGCATTTAATCTACCTGCTGCATAGACTGCTAGACAGAGCATATGGTGCATAAATTATCTGCGCATATTACAATTGGCAGTCCACTCAACCCCAAAGGGGGTGAACTTTTGTGATACGGGGGTCCTACATAGTCTTTGGGAGCTCCTGGGAGACCTCCCCTCCCCTTCTTTTTTAATATAGCTGGGATATTTTGTTTAGTATCTCCCTGTCTTTTGTTCTCCTCCATGTTTACCATGACTAATAAACGTGGGTCTGAGGACCAGCAAAACTTAGAGGGAGCCCCTACCACACGGTCCGCTAGGGGAAAGGAGAAGGGTAGCCAGGCTGCAGCGGCTAAACTGGACCGTTTCTTTCACCCATCTCAGCCCATATCCCAAACGCCCACTAAAGGAGGCCCATCACCACCAGCTACACAGTCCAAGGGCTCAGTGGGTTCATCAGGGGTTAGGAAAAGTCAGGGGTCGGTGGTCTCTAAAGCAACTAACCCCACAAATCTAACTGGGACTAAAGCCCCGACTACTACTAAAGGACTTGGGGGGGAGGTACATGGAGCCGCGTCTGCATTGGCTACGCTTACGATACCTGATCATACTACCTTACCCGGCCCTGAACTAGTAGAGGACCCCACATTGAGGGATGTCCTGCGAGCTGTCAATGACTGTAAAGAATACATGGTGGGCTTTGATAATCAGCTAAAGAACCTGAGTGATGAGCTTGTCTCAATACATCAGGATATATGCAAAACTGTTGAAAGAGTTACCACCCTGGAAGAATGAGTGAGCACGGTGGAGGATACCCTGTATCCCTTTGAGAAGGAACTCAGGGGTCTACAGGAGAAAACGAATCAACAAGCAGCCAAATTAGACGAAATTGAGAATAGACTTCGAAGGAATAATGTCCGAGTGATCGGTCTTCCGGAACGGAGTGAGGGGCCCAACACTATATCCTTCATGGAGGGCTGGCTTAGGGAAATTTTTGGCCCGGCCACTTTCTCATCCTTTTTTTCTATTGAAAGGGCTCATCGGGTTCCTTTCAAACCCCCGCAGGAAGGAGAGCGCCCTAGACCATTACTCTTTAAGTTCTTCTATTATGGTGACAAAGTCACTCTGCTCCAAAAAGCCAGGGAAATGGGAGATATTATGTATAATGGAGTGAGAATTTCATTTTACCCCGATTTCTCTCCTGATTTGCAAAAACGCAGAGCCGAATTTACGCAAATAAAACGTACCCTACAGCACCACAAGGTGGTATATGCCTTACAGTACCCGGCCCGGTTACGGGTTACAGCCCTGGGCAGGACTTTCTTTTTCAACTCACCGGCAGAGGGGATACAATGGCTGGAAGCAAACAGCAAGGATCTATAGACATTAACATAACATAACTTTTTTCTCCTCGGAGGGACACTTTTTTTGTTTTAGGTAGTATCCGGGCTACTGAAATAACTCCCTTTTTTTTTGTCATATAACTTTTTTACAACTTGATTGACTACACAAAAAGAATAACACTACAAGATTAATAGTTTTTTTAGGAGAAGGGGAAGGGGGAGGGGGAGGGGGAAGGGGGGGGCGGCAAGGGAATTATTATTTTTTTTTTCTGAGGAAGGGAGTAACACACATTTATTGTCATTTATATAGTCACACAATGCTCACTTTTATATTGCTAAAGATTCTAAGCTGCTGGTGTCTTTATATTTATGGATAATTAGTTTAACTTAATTAATTGCGGGGTCCTTCCCCCCCTTTTTTTTTTTTCTCTTCCCCTTTTTTTTTTTAAGTCTGATTGTGCACACAAGGAGTATTGCACTATAAGATTAATGGCACTAAATGTTCCACTACTTTGTGTCCCCCCCTTTTTTTTTTTTTTGGGGGGTGGGGGCTTTTTGGGTTATAGAGGGAGTAATCTGTATCTATTGACACTTTATTTTTATAGCTGTACTATGTTCACTTTTACATTTTTAGTGGCTCCAGTTTGCTTGAGGTACTATATTGATTGATTAATCTTATTAATCCTAGCAATCTTATTAATTTGGGGGTGGGGGTGCACTATGTTCACTTTTATTTGATGAATCTCACCAACGGAGGGGTCCCTCTTTTCCTTCCTTTTTTCAGTCTCCCCTTTTTTTTTCTTTGCAGGGGGAAGATAGGTAAATTTTTTTTTCGGCTCTGGGAGATGTGGATTCAGGGTCTGATTGGGGGGGGGGTGGGGGGAGATGAGAGGCTCTCGCTCCTCAACAGAGGGAGAGAGGTGAATAAGTGCGAGAATGGGAGGATGGTTGTGGTTAGGCGAGAGTAGTGAGGTCACAGGTGAAGCCCCATGGGGGAGCTCAGGTGGGCAGGGGGGGAAGGGAGGGGAGGGGGATTTGGCAGGGAGGGTGTCGGGAGGGGGAAGGCAAGAGGGAACTTTGGGGGAGAGAGGTATCTTAATTATCACAGAGGAGAGGAGAGATCTTGGTCTTGATGAGCGGCAGGAAGAGGGGGAAAAGGAAAAAAGACATGTCACTGTTACTTTATTTAGTCCATGGCTTTGAGGATTAGATCATGGAATGTACAGGGGTTAGGGGACCCTACTAAGAAAGCACTGGTGCTAGCATCAATGGAAGGAAGGGGGCCAGGGATACTCTGCCTACAGGAGACACATCTAACTAAAGATACAATGACCCAGTTGGGGCTAGGAAAATTTCCATTTCACTACCACTCTGTACACTCCTCTTATTCGAGGGGATCGAGCATAATGGTAGGGAAAGGTGTGCCATTTACTTGCGAGAAGAGTTGGATAGACGAACAAGGCTGGTATGTATTCTTGGCCTGCTCTATTGAAAATAGGCCGTATATTCTTGCCAATATTTATATCCCCCCCCCCATTTAAGTTCGACGTTTTACAGAAACTAGTGGAATTTATGTTGGATAAAACCGACATTCCCTTGATAGCAGTAGGCGACTACAATGAAGTCCTAGATAGAGCCTACGATAGATTTCCCTCGACATATGAATCAAATATAGAACAAGGGAGCCGATTGGCCCATTTCCTGGATGAGACGGGATTAAAAGATATTTGGCGCATCAGCCATCCTTGTATCCGACAGTATTCTTGTCTTTCTAGCTCCTATGCTACCCTGTCCAGAATCGACATGGCCTTGGGCAATGAGTTGGCACTGGGCATGGTTGAGGAGATAGAATATGGGCCAAGGGGGGTCTCAGACCACTCACCATTGGATCTAGTCATCAGGAGGAGTAAGAGAACCCCGCTAAGAGAGTGGAAAATCAGTCCATACTGGCTTGAGCTACTGGGTGAACCACAGGAATTGCTGAACAGCTTGAAAGAATATGTTCAAATAAATACAGGCTCGGCAAAGCCTGGAGTGGTCTGGGACTCGCTGAAGGCCTATTTAAGGGGTTTGCTGATCCAGAAAGTGGCAAGAGTACAAAGGGAGTCCAGGGCATGGGAAGAGGACCTTAGAAGGGAAGTGATGGTAGCTGAACAAAGATATATTGAGACTCCGTCCTTAAGCAGGCAAAGAGAGTGGCTTGATAAACAGAAGGTCTATAAAATGGCCACTATGAGAAAGGCAGAGAACCACCGAATATTCCAGAGACAAACTCAATTCGGGGAGGGGGAGAAAGTGGGTCGAGTCTTGTCCTTGCTGACACGGGCCAACTCCCCCTCTTCAAACATTTCGGTAATTAGGGCCCCAACAGGTGATATTTCCACTGACGGTAGCAAGATAAGACAAATATTTCACGGCTTTTATAAATCTCTCTATAAGTCTAGGGGAGGAAATGAAGGAATGGAAATCTTCTTTCAGGGAATTCCAGTTCCAACTCTGTCAGAAAAAGACAGGGTAAAATTGGAATCCCCAGTTACACTGGAAGAATTACAGTTGGCAGTAGCGGGGATGTCCAGCCATAAATCACCTGGCCCGGATGGGCTCTCAATAGAGATCTACAAGCGCTTTGGTGAAATATTGCTACCAGAACTGCTTCAGATGTTAAAAAGTGCTTTTTTGGAGGGACAGCTTCCTTCCTCTATGAAGGAGGCAACGATTGTGGTAATCCATAAAGAGGGAAAAGATAAACTAGACCCTAGCTCTTATCGCCCAATATCACTCCTCTGCACAGATGCAACAATTCTTGCCAAAGTACTTGCAAATCACCTAAAAGGGTGCATTGAGAGCCTTATCCACTCTGATCAATCAGGGTTCATTCCAAACAGGTCAACTAGCATAAACATCAGAAGGGCCTTCTTAAATATACAGATTCCCACTCACAATGAGGGCCCTAGAGCACTGTTGGCCTTAGACGCTGCTAAGGCTTTCAATAGCATCGAGTGGCCATACCTTTGGAAGGTATTAGAAATCTTTGGATTTGGCCCATCATTTACTAAGTGGGTGAAACTCCTATATAGCGAACCACGAGCAAAAATTAAAATTAATGGGGAAGTCACAGATACATTCAAGCTTGAGAGAGGGACGAGACAGGGCTGCCCCCTTTCACCGCTCCTGTTCGCACTTGCCATGGAACCCCTTGCTATCAAAACTAGACTAAATAGAGACATTCAGGGGTTTAGAAGGGGTTTAGAGGAAGACAAGATATCGCTCTTTGCGGACGATGTCTTGTTCTTTATAGGAAACGTGGATAGCTCGCTGACCACAGTGGTCCAAATGGTTAGGGAGTTTGGAAGGTTTTCGGGATTAATTGTCAACTGGGATAAGTCGGCCCTACTTCCAATAGATCCGTTAGGCGACCAGACAATAGCCAAAATGCCCCAGTTGAAAATTTCAACAAAATTGAAATATTTAGGGGTCTGGATTACTAGTGAGGTCAAGGAGTATACCAGCAATAATATAGCTCCACTGTTGTTGAAACTGAGATTAAAAAAGATATCTGGAGCCGCTTCCCCCTTTCTGTAGCTGGGAGATGCAATCTGATAAAAATGATCTGGCTCCCCCAGATATTATATGTTCTTCATAACTCTCCAATTTGGGTGAACCAAATATGGTTTAAACGAATAGAAACACTATTCAGGGAGTTAATGTGGAAGGGTGGCCAGGCCAGAATCAGATTGCAGACCATGCAACTCCCAGTGAAGGAGGGGGGGATGGCGGTCCCACACCCGAGAACATATTTCTTGGCATCTCAGCTACAGCATATAGTGGGGTGTGGTTCCCAAAATCTGGGCAATAACGGTTTTAGATTAATGCTATCAAGGGCCCCACATACAATTCTAATAGAAGCCCTGGAGGCCAACTCATTCTATCATCAGTGCCCAACTGTAAAGCTAATTAATAAAGTGTGGCGGACTACGAAAGCTCTGCTGGGATATACTGGTGTAACTGAGTTTGCCCCCCTTTGGCATAATGAGAACCTAACAGAACTTAAAGATATAGCAATTCCTAAAATCTGGGAGAACCAAGGGATAACACGGTTATTACACATGTATGAGGGAAACTGTATTAAAACGTTTTCGGAACTGAGAGATGAATTTAACATACCAAATAAAACATTTTTTAACTATCTACAGATTAAACATGCCCTCCAGACCCAGTTTAAGATCCATCCGATGGTCAAGACTCATACCCCTGCGCTTCTTAAAATGATTCAGACTAATATCACAAAAGGTCAAATCTCTGTACTATATGATAAATTGGGGGCTAAAGCTATAAGTCAAATCGGGGTCTTCAGGAGCCGAGAAAGGTGGGAAAGAGACATTGGGCTGTTAACCTCGGAGCAGTGGAATGAAATCTTATACAGAGGGACATTGGTGTCAATTGCCCCAGCACAGAGATTGTCCCATCTATTTCTACTGCACCGGGTCTATTATACACCTAAAAAAATGTTTGAACTAGGCTGGAACCCAAGAGATGAATGCCCCAGGTGCAAGGCAACAGGGGATCTTATTCACATGTTCTGGAGATGCCCCAAGCTTTTTAGATATTGGACAGAAGTGATAAACAGGATCAATAAAATATTTAAGACCTCCTTAGAGCCGGAGGCCAGAACTTGCCTGCTAGGAGTTATGGAAGATCATAGAATCCCCGCAGGAGCTTTGGAAAGTGTGCTTAGGTGCCTATTCCAAGCTCGGAAGCTAATAGCACAGAGATGGCAAGCGCATGCTCCTCCATCAATTGAGAACTGGGTAGAAACCATCAATGCATTGATTTGGTGCGAGAGGGTGGCCTTTATTAAACAGGGAAACTATAATAGATTTAGAAGAGTGTGGGGGCCTTGGTTGGTAGAAATGGGAGTTCCCTTGGAGAGATAGCCTCTATATGGGGTGCATAAATCCCCTCATTTCTGATATTGTTAATGCTCTCTAACGATAAGGAGAAATCAAGCTCCCTCTGTTCTCTTTGGCTTCTGATCGGCTCGATTCCTTTGCTAGGTCTCTTAGACTTTTTTTTTTTTTCCTCTCTATTAACTAATTAAAAGACAAGCCCAGATGAAGATACCTGCTCCTATCTTTCTATAAGATTAGCAGGGGTGGGGTGGGAGGGGGGAGAAGAGAGGGAGGGGATATGGTAAATCAATGAATTTAAACAATATATGCTTGGTTACATATATCAATGGAATTGAATTACAACATGTACATTACTGATATGTAAACATATAAATCTGTTTTTATACTTATTTTTTGGAAAACAATAAAGAGAAATTAAGATAAAAAAAAAAATAAGAAACGTCCATCTCCATCTACCCATTTGTCCACAATAGACCACACAATTTGATTAGAGATTAAAATAGACACCCCTTTAGATTTTGATATTGGGTTATATGCATGGTAAGTACATGGGAAGAATCTATTCTATAAATATGGTAGTCCACCTGCCTTAAAATGAGTTTCCGGTATAAATGCTACATCTGTACGGGTTCGTTTAAGTTCATTGAGGAGCATTTTTATTTTTTATGGGATATTAAGTCCCTTAGCATTAATAGTAGTTACCCTTATTCCTTCCATCTTATATAAGGGGGTCTAGATACAGAGAGAGGACAAGACAGCGGGGGGCCGAGAGGCGAGCGGAAGGAGAGAACTGAACAAAAAAAAGGAAAGAAAAAAAAAGACAACCCCCTCCCTAAATCACCCTTCCACTTCTAACCAGACTAACCCCCTCCCACCCTTACCCAACCCCCAAAGAGAGGCACCCACTCCGGGACCTCACCACTGAAAAAAAAAAAAAAAAAAAGGTGTATTCCCCTATACAAATTCTTAATTGTGACTATGTGTAAGTGCACTCCCCTCGACCTTCATTTGTGTTGTGCGTAACCAGGTGCCCACATACCCAGATCTTGTTTGCTCCATTACCTACAGGGGCCTAGATCTCTTCCTAATCAACCTTTAGTTAAAGGTTTCTCCCCTCCCCATCTCCCCTCTTCCCCACTCCCTCCTCCCTTGATCTAAATCTTGTTTGTTAATCTAACTATCCTTCTACCCCCCTCCTTCCTCCCTCCATCCCCCTCCATCCCCCCTCCTAGCCCATTCATTCATCTCCTGGTCTTAATCACTTTCCCCTGTTTCCCCCCTAATTTGCACCCCCAGAGGCAAGGTTTGATATAGAGTCCCTCTCCCCTTTCAAACCAAAAAAGAAAAAAAAATGAACCCCCCCCTGAAAAAGAAAAAAGTGCAAAAATATTGCAGTTATCCCCAACACCCTTAATGAAGTAGAAATATATATACATATACCATATACATATTATTAAATAAGCATAAGACATAGTCATATAGCTAGACATATTCGTACATAAATTTAATATAAATAACCTTTTTAGTAGGGTCTCACACAAAGGATACTTTTGGGGTGCCTCCATGTGTGTCACTTTGACAAAAAGCATCAGTATTGCAGCTTGGGGTAACTCAGAAAAACAAAAATGATGTTTTTAGGAATGATCCAAAACAGACAATTGTACCCCACTTCCAAGCAATGTTTTCTATTTCTGCACTCCAATACCTGTGTGCTGAGTATACCTTTTTTTTTTCATTTGATTAGGGGAAAGAAGAGGACATCATTCGGAGGAGGCAAGGAAGCACAGACATGAAAAACACCACCAACCTCAGCATGTGGAGGAGGTGGATGTGGAAGAAGGAGAGTTGGAAGAATGAGGTGTGGAAGAAGGAGGTGTGGAAGAAAGAGGTGTGGAAGAAAGAGAGGTGAAAGAAAGAGAGGTAGAAGAAAGAGAGGTGGAAAAAGGGGAGGTGGAAGAAGGAGGTCTGGAGGAAGGGGAGGTGGAGAATATCAGCACAACAGGTCAGTGTCTGTCACCAGAGCTTCAAAGGGAAGAAGAGATGTAGGTAGGCCTGCACATTTCTAATAAACCCTTTTTGATTTTTTTAGGGGATGAACATGGTGGTATTTACAGCATCTACTAGGACACCTTTCTCAGTGCTAATGCCAAAATCGTGATACAAGAAATAATGGAATGCAGTAGTGAAATGGACATTATGAGGAATAGGATGAATGTCATTGAACAAAAATATAAAAACATCATTGACATGATGGGCCGTATAGTAGACTGACCCCCCCCCCCCCCTAAACATTTTTCTATGTTGTGTTTTGCGCCCGAATTTGCACTGGATAATCCACAAGCCAAAATTTGAAGATGAACACAGTGGGGCTGATTTACCAAAGCCTTTACTCCATGACTCATGGAGTAAAAGCAGGAGTAGCAGCCGTTTGGTCATTTACTAAAGAAATACGCTGCTAGTGCAGTGTATTTCCCTAGTTACTAATGTGCTCCGTGCGCCCAGGAGAGGGCGCATGGTGCGCCTGATAGACCTGGCGCACGGCACATTGAAATGTAAATTGCGGGGGTTTGGGTGGGAGTTTATTAGGGGGGGAGTGGGGGGATGCAGGGGAAGTGAAGTGACATGTGTTTTAAAGTGTTTGGCGGGCCGAATTGAAAGTGAAAGTGTTTTTTGAAAACAGATCCCCATACGCTTGCACAGTGCGCCTGAACCTCGGGAGGTTCATTTGCATACTGGGCATGCGTAGAGAGAAATTTCGGAGCTTCCCGTGCGCCGTGTCAGTACGCCGTGAAAATCTTGGTAAATACCAAGCGGCGTACCCGTGATTGCGCTGCGTGATGCGGCGCACGGGAATCTCCGAGCTGTTTTCAGCCATGAAGGGGAACTCCGCGCCAAATTTCAAACTTGAAATCGGCACGGGTCCCCCTCCAGGGCTACATTAGGCTCTTAGGCTTGGTCCGGAACGTGAGGGGTTAAACCTGCGCCGATTCGGTGTGGGGTTCCCCCCCCCAGATCCAAACCAAGCCCTCATCCCAAGCACGCAGTCTGGCCCGGACAGGAATGGGGGTGGGGACGAGCGAGCGCCCCCCCTCCTGAGCCGTACCAGACCGCATGCCCTCAACATGGGGGAGAGTGTGCTGTGGGGGAGGGGGGCACTGCCCCCCCACCCCAAAGCACTCTTGTCCCCATGTCGATAGGGACAAGAGCCTCTTCCCGACAACCCTTGCCATTGGTTGTCGGGGTATGCGGGCGGGGGCTAATCGGAATCTGCGAGCCCCCTTTAATAAGGGGGCTCCCAGATGCCGGCCCCCCACCCTATGTGAATGAGTATGGGGTACATCGTACCTCTACCCATTCACCTGGGGGAAATGTAAAGTTAAATAAAACACCACACAGAATAAAATATTTTATTAATCAGCTCCGGAGCCCCCCCTTTCTTCTTTAGCTCTTTAACAAGGGGAGTTTCTTCTCTCCCGATCTTCTGCCGGGACCCTGGGCTTCGGTGATTTCTGCCGGGGGAGGGCGCCATCCCTCGGTCCTCTCCGGAGCCTTCCGCCGGGGGCCCCCACCCCATTTAAGCTCTTTTACATTAGGGGGGGCCATCCGGACTTCGGCGACTTCTGCCGGGGGATGGCGCCTATCCCCCGGTCTTTCCGGTGCCTTCCGCCAGGGTTCCGGTCTTCCTGGTCTTCTGCCAGGGGTGTGCCAACTCCCCGGTCTTTTCTCTGCTCCCTCTTCTGCCTGGCTCCCCCGCGGAGCCAGGGCTTTCTTCCGTCTTCTTTCTTCTCTCTTCCTTCTTCTGCCTGTCTCCTCCGGGAGCACAGGGCTTGTCTGCGCTGTCCTCTCCCTTCTCTTCCATTGGATGTTGACACGACGAGGTTCCGCGCTGACATGCCGTGTCAGCGGCGGGCATCGACTTATATAGGGCAATGCCACCATGTGACCTCAACCCATGTGACATCACATTCCCTGGGCATGATGGGAATGTGATGTCACATGGGTTGAGGTCACATGGTGGCATTGCCCTATATAAGTCGATGCCCGCTGCTCAGACGGCATTCCAGCGCGGAACCTCGTTGTGTCAACATCGAATGGAAGAGAAGGGAGAACACAGTGGAGACAAGCCCTGTGCTCCCGGAGGAGACAGGCAGAAGCGGAAGGCACCGCAGAAGCCCGGAGGGTGGCGCCCTCCGGCGGAAGAAAGCCCTGTGCTCCGCGGAGGAGACAGGCAGAAGCAGAAGGCATCGCAGAAGCCCGCGGGTGTCGCCCCCTGGCGGAAAACACCGTAGAAGCCCGTGGAGTTCACCTTCATGAACAGCGATCTGTCGTTTACCCATGTCAGTCCCACCCCCCCTTCAGTTAGAACACACCCAGGGAACATATTTAACCCCTCCCTCGCACCTAGTGTTAACCCCTTCCCTGCCAGTGGCATTTTTATAGTAAGCAATGCATTTTTACAGCACTGATCGCTAGAAAAATGCCAATGGTTCCAAAAAAGTGTCCGATGTGTCCGCCATAATGTCGCAGTACCTATAAAAATCGCTGATCGCAGCAATAACTAGTTAAAAAAAAAATATAACAAAAATGCCATATTTTGGAGACTTTGGCCAAAACCAATCAATAAACGCTAATTGCGATTTTTTTGGAACCAAAAAGATGTAGAATATGTATCGGCCTAAACTGAGGGATTTATTTATTTTTTAGAATATATATTTTTGGGGATATTTATTATAGCAAAAAGTCAAAATTATTCATTTTTTTTTTTTTTATTAAATTTTTGGTTATAGCTCTAAAAATTCAAAAAACGCAGAGGTGATCAAATACCACCAAAATAAAGCTCTCTTTGTGGGAAAAAAAAAGGTTGCCAATTTTGTTTGGGAGCCACGTCGCACGACTGCGCAATTGTCAGTTAAAGCGACGCCGTGCCGAATCACAAAAACTGGCCCGGTCATTGACCAGCAATATGGTCCGGGGCTCAAGTGGTTAAAAATTCACAAAACACTAAAGTTAGCCCAATTTTTGGTGATAATGTGAAAGATGATGTTACGCCGAGTAAATAGATACCTTACATGTCACGCTTTACTATTGAAAACACTCCTGCAATGGGGCCAAAATTCAGTACTTGAAATTCCCCATAGGCGACCTTTTTTTTTTTCAGGTTACCAGTTTATAGCTACAGAGAAAGTCTAGTGCTAAAAGTATTACTCTCGCTCTAACACACGCGACAATACCTCACATGTGTGGTTTGAACGGTGTTTACATATGTGGGCGGGACTTACGCAAGTCCCGCCCACATATATAAACATCGTTCAAACCACACATGTGAGGTATTGACGCGTGCGTTAGAGCGAGAGCAATACTTTTAGCACTAGACCTTCTTTGTAACTATAAACTGGTAACCTGAAAAAAAAAAGGTCGCCTATGGGGAATTTCAAGTACTGAATTTTGGCCCCATTGCAGGAGTGTTTTCAATAGTAAAGCGTGACATGTAAGGTATCTATTTACTCGGTGTAACATCATCTTTCACATTATCACCAAAAATTGGGCTAACTTTAGTGTTTTGTGAATTTTTAACCACTTGAGCCCGGACCATATTGCTGGTCAATGACCGGGCCAGTTTTTGTGATTCGGCACGGCGTCTCTTTAACTGACAATTGCGCAGTCGTGCGACGTGGCTCCCAAACAAATTTGGCAACCTTTTTTTCCCCACAAATAGATTATTAAATGTGCGTGTTCACTTCTGTCTTTAACACCTCCCCTTCAGGCTGGAAAGCATCAGATTAGGGGGGAAAAAAAAGCTCTCATGCCATTGCAGCTTTGTTCCTACATGTGTGATGAACTGAGTCTGCTCAGACACTTAGAAAAAAATTATCCTTTCCTTTTTTTCCTTATCCTTTTCACCTTTTAAAAGGTGAAAATCACTTGGATGCTCATAGAGCGTGGTTTGGGTTAATACCAGGTGTGCGCAATTACAAGCTCACCCAAACTAGAGACTGCAATTTGTTCATGTGATTTCAATTGCTTCATTACTAGCACTGTTAAAAAAAGCATGGATCGATCATTCCTCAGCTGCCCTCAGAAGGGGCAGGCTGGCAGAAATGCTGTTGCTAAACACAAATGTGGTTTGTTGCATGTTTTTTTTTATTTTGCCAATGGTTTTTGTTTATTTTTAAATGATGTTCACTTTGATGTATTTGTCTATGCGGCCTTATTTTATGAAAAATTTGTCAAGATGTTGCGACGTTAAAACTATGTTTATTTTGATTTTTGAAATGTATTTTTGTTTGTGTGTTTGTTTGTCTTTTTTTGCTTTCCTTGTTTTGTTGACCAATAAAAATTACTTTAAAATTTGGAAGTTTGTTTTTTGTTACTTTTTCATGCTATATTTTGACAGCTGCAGCTGAAATAGGTTTGGGCCTAACAAATTATGTGTGATTTTTGTCTAAGCTTCTTTCCTGGTGTGTAGGCATGAAATGTTTGCCATGTTTAATCTCGAGGAAATTAAAGACAAACTGGTAAGTATATTCTTTTTTCTGCAGTGGTCCTCAGCCCTCAAGTACCCCCGACAGGACATGTTTTGTGGATTTCTCTTATCAAGAATTGCTGTCCAGACTGTCTTTTAAAGCACATGTGCAAGATGAAGTAAAACCTGCAAACATGGCCTGTGGGGGGGGGTTTGCTATTGGTGGACAGGCTTGACGTGCTGATTTACAGCACTGTGCTTAAATCTAGCGCAAGGCAATCCTATTGAAATTGTGGGTGTTTGAGGGAAGTCAAGTGAGTGTTAGAACCCCTGCTTTGTGTTTTTTTTTGGGTTGAGCTTTGTGTCCCTTTAAATTGGCTTCACTTCCTGTCACACAGCTGAACAGGAAGTGAGGTTAAAACCCTACCAGTGAGGGAGCTGCGGTGGCTCAACGCGATTGGCACTGCGCTGACAAGCCATTCACCTCTGCAGCTAGGGGTTCGGATCCCGGTCTCGGCTACATGTGAATTGAGTTTGGTGGTCTCAGCCCGGCTCCCGGTGGGTGTGCTATGCGAGGTAAGCCTGCGCTTAGTACGCCCACCCCCCTCCCATAAAAACCACCACACCTACACAAGCACTCAAAATTGGGTTAACACACACGCACTTTGACCACGCGGTCTCTAAAAAAGAGAGGTGAAGGACTAACGGGGCTGGTTGAGCGGGCTAATCCTCTCACTCCCTTATAGGGAGTCCCTCTGCCCCGTTGGGCTTCAAAGCGAAGCAGGTAGAGCGGGCTGTGTGGGAGGACCCCCTCACACACCCGCCATTGCCACCCGGGGCATGGAGAAAGGTGGCAGATTGCCTCTGGGGGAGGCCTGCCTACTCCCAACTCCTGCAGTCCGGCTCCTCTTTCGAGTACACGCACAAAATACACTTTAAAAAAAAAAACCCTACCAGTGTCTTTTCTTGGGGACACAGGTCAATCTAACTAGTGTCCCCATTAAGCAAATTGCACTCCAGCACTGCTGTGTACACCCCAAATCATGGGTCTTCAAACTACGGCCCTCCAGTTGTTCAGGAACTACAATTCCCATCATTGCTAGTCATGTCTGTGAATGTCAGTGCATTACAAGGCCTCATGGGATGTGTAGTTCTACAACAGCTGGAGGGCCGTAGTTTGAGGATCCCTGCCCCAAATTATTATTTAGTTTGGGGTTTAGTAAAGGCAAAGCCACTCTGCAGTACAAGCATAGTTGCTGAAAATCAGAGAGGAAGCACTGATGGTTTTAACATCCAATCCTGTAGAAGCAAAGTTGTTTTGTTTTCTTCCTTGCTTTGCACTTGTAGTGCAAAGTGGATTTGCCTTTAGTAAATGGACCCCAAAGTCCAAGATCCCTAATAATTTGGGGTGTACACAGCAAAATGCTAGAGTGCAATTTACATAATGGGAAACTATTTAGATTGATCTCTGTGTCCCCAAGAAAAGATATTAGTAAGGTTTTACCCTCACTTCCTGTTTGGCTATGTGACAGGAAGTGAATGAATTAGAAAGGGTGAAGACACCTCACAAATGTTCTCACTATCAGGGGTGCAGACATCCCCAAAAAAATGAGCAGATAATACTTATTTGCAAATTAATAATTTTTTAGTTAACATTGGGTGGGGTGCTCTAACACACACATTCATACATAGTAGCAACGCTGTATCCTGGCCTATTGGCATGGTTATATTTTCTTAGGCCTCTCAATAAAACTCTATGAAATTTGTGCTTAAACTAGAACCAGGGGCGGACTGACAACTCATGGGGCCCCCGGGCAATAGAAGATTATGGGGCCCCTCTGGCTTACAGATGGCCACCACGCCAGGAGGTAGTGCAGAGGCGGGGCAGCTAAAATCTTGGGATATTCACATTAAAAGCATGTCAGTTTCGTACATATCAGGGACAGATCTAAAAAAAACACAGATTTTTACATACTGTCCCTGGTTTTACTGAGCCTGGCAACCCTGATGGGGGCCCCCTAGTGGCATGTGGCCCTCGGGCAGTGCCCGAGTGACTCAATGGTCAGTCCGCCCCTGACTAGAACTATAATCAACACTTTTTATTTTCTTTAATTTTGGATAGAGTGAGGGAGGGTTATAGGCCCTGTCAGTTTATTTTGTATTATCTGTGTCCAATTGGGGAGATTTGCCTTCACTTCCTGCCCCATAGCCAAACAGGAAGTGAGAGAAAAACTATGCAAATTAAGGGAGTCCAGTAACCCCCTCCCCCCCCCCCAGAACTAGTGTGTGTGTGTGCTCTGAAAATTCCTGGGCGGGTGATACAAAAACAGGGTGTGGCTTTGACAGGAAGGGGTGGGTCAATTTTCTATTAGGAGGTGCAGAAATGTAGTCAGGCCTAGGGCAGCACAAAACCTAAATATACTACTGCATATTAGGTCTTATTTAGACCGGATCCGATGTACAGCATGTTTTTATATTGTGGGAGGAGACCCACACAGGCACAGGGAGAACATGCAAACTCCATGCAGATGCTGTCACGGGCGGGATTCGAACCAACGACTCTTTTGCTGCTAGGTCAAAGTGCTATACACTACACCACTGTGCTGAACGAACATGATTGCAGCTGAAAGCATGAGATCTTTTTTTTTTCCAATACCATGCTTTCCAGCCTTATTGACCCCGCCTCTCTCCATAAAGAGGACCTGTCACACACTAGTCCTATTACAAGGGATGTTTACATTCCTTGTAATAGGAAGAAAAGTGATCCGAAATCAAAAAAAGTGACAAAAAAGTGAAAGAAGAAAAATATGAGCTAAAAAACACAAAAAAATAAACGGCCCTGTCCCTAGAAGCCCGCACTCAGAAGCGAATATGCATGTAAGTCCCCACATATGTAAACACCATTCAAACCACACATGTGAGGTATTGACGCATGCGTTAGAGCGAGAGCAATAATTCTAGACCTCCTCTGTAACTCTGAACTGGTCACCTGTAAAAAAAAAAAACAAGCATCGCCTATGGATATTTTTATGTCCCGAAGTTTGGCGCTATTCCATGATTGTGTGACAAGTCGGTATCTATTTGCTCGGTGTAACATCATCTTTCACATTATCCATAAAAATTGGGCTAACTTTACTGTTTGGTTATTTTTAAATTCATGGACCGTGGTGTTTTTTTTGGGCAAAAAAAAAGGCGTTAGAATAATTATTGCGCAAATGCCGTTGGAAATCAAATAAAAAATGTCCGCCACTTTATTCCCTAGGGTGTCTGCTAAAAAATTATATATAATGTTTGGGGGTCCTGAGTAATTTCCCAGGAACAAAATATAATTTTTACATGAAGGAGAGAAGTGCCAGAATAGGCGCGGTATGGAAGTGGTTAAAGTGAAATAATAAAAGTGAAATATTCCTTTAAATTTCATACAGGGGGAGGGGGTTTACACGCATGTTTCCCGTGCTTAGAACTGTTCCTGTACAAGATGTCATTTCTGAAGTGAAAAAAAAGTAAGTTTAAAGTACTCATGGCTATGAAGAATACAGGCGTTGCTCATTAAAACTAAAAAAAAAAAAAAAAAAAATGTATGGGGGTCCCCCCAAATTAAATTACCAGGCCCTTCAGGTCTGGAATGGATATTAAGGGGAACCCCGCCGTAAAAAACAAAAAAAAATGGCGTGGGGTCCCCCCAAATATCCATACCAGGCCCTTCACGTCTGGTGTGGATTTTAAGGGGAACTCCACCCCAAATTAAAAAAAAAATGGCGTGGAGTCCCCCTAAAAATCCACACCAGACCCTTATCCGAGCACGTTAACCTGGCCGGCCGCAGAAAAGAGGGGGGGACAGAGTGCGGCCCCCCCCCTCTCCTGAACCGCACCAGGCCACATGCCCTCAACATGGGGAGGATGTCCCCATGTTGATGGGGACAAGGGCCTCATCCCCACAACCCTTGCCCGGTGGTTGTGGGGGTCTGCGGGCGGGGGGCTTATCAGAATCTGGAAGACCCCTTTAACAAAGGGGACCCCCAGATCCTGCCCCCCCTGTGTGAAATGGTAATGGGGTACATTGTACCCCTACCATTTTACAAAAAAAAAAGTGACAAAAGTGTGAAAAATGACAGTAGCCGGTTTTTGACAATTCCTTTAATAAAATCTTCTTTCCGCGGTTCCTTCTTCTTCTCTGACCGTCGACCTTCTCGTCCCGCATCTTCTTCATCTTCTGGGCGCTGCGCTTGAAATTGTAGATCCCGCCGTGTTCCCGCTCCTGGGACCCGTCCCCCTCTGACGCCACAGGTTAACTCATCTGAAAGTCCGCGTGTGGCATATGTGCGTCAGAGGGGGGCGGGGTCACATGAGTGTGACACGGCGGGAACTTCAATTGGAAGCTGCGGCGGCTTCTTCTCCGGACGGCGCGCTTGAAATTGAATTCCCCCGCCGTGTGACGCTCTGTGACCCCGCCCCCCTCTGACGCACATGACCTTCTAAGGAGTTTACTTGTGGCGTCAGAGGGGGGCGGGTCCCAGGAGCAGAACACGGCGGCCAAATCAAATTCAAGCGCTGGGTCCGGGGAAGAAAAAGATGTGGAGGAGAAGGCTGGCGGACCGAGAAGAAGACAGGAGAAGACACAAGATGCGGACGAGGAGGCTGGCGGACGGACGGAGAAGAAGATGGGAGAAGACAGCGGGCAAGATGTGGACGAGAAGGCTGAAGGACGGACGGAGAAGATAGAAGAACACGTCGGACTTGGGCAAGATGTGGACGAGAAGACCCAAGAAAGAAGCAGCGGAAGAAACCCGAATGGAAGAAGAAAATAAGATTTTGCGCTATTTCACATGCTGACATTACACCCCCCCTAGGTACGAAATTTAAAGGAATATTTCACTTTTATTGTTTCACTTTAAGAATTATTAATTTCACTGCTCCCGAAAAAACGGCCGTTTTAAAAAAAAAAAAAACATTGATACATGTCCCCTGGGGCAGGACTGAGGTCCCCAAACACTTTTTAGGACAAAACTTGCAGATTAGCCTTTAATAATAACACTTTTGATTTCTCCCATAGACTTCTATAGGGAGATCGGCGCGGCTTTACATATTACTTTCAATGCGCCGGCTGCTACGCTGGTTCATGCGCCTAATTAAGGCTTCACCCGGAGTACTAATTAACGCATGAACCAGCGCAGCGCACAGAGCATAGTAAATCAGCCCCAGTGTGTCAACATGTGCTATCTTCCATCACAGGATATCTATTGTCTGTGAGGGGAAGGGTTTGCACCCCCAAAACACATCCATTGATCCCCCATGATGGCAGATAGCACATGTTGACATTTGGCATGGGTCAGGATACAAATCCCCATTTTGCCACTCAAAATGTGTGCATTTTCAAATTTTGGCTTGTTCCCCATCACATGTGTTTGTAATAAGGTTGAACTTTGTAAGTTCCATTGTTTGTAGATTTTTGCTTGTTTGAGAAAAGCCTGGTTTTAGGCCACAAAAAAAATGTATTTTTTTACCAGGAAATTTCAAAAATGCACAAGTTGTGCACAGAATAAAACCCCAAGCAAAAAAAAACTAGAATAGCATGCTGGACAGGTTAGTGAAGGGAAAGATGCATGTAGGCCACAAAGGGACCATTCAAAGCTTACAACATGCATGGGGACAAAGGGGGCATTCACAGCATATTACAATAATGGTAATTAGGGAATAATGCAAGAAATACAAGACATTAGCATACATTAAAGACATAGATTGTGATGTGAAAGGAGAAAACTTACCTTAATAAAGTCCTCCTGCATCACTTGGATAATGGCAGAACACGTCTCCGTTATGATGATCCCAAGCACCTGGGGGGAGATGCCTGTTGAGAACTTGAGGTCCTGCAGGCTCCTCCCAGTCGACAGGTACCTCGACGTAGCAGTAAGCCTCTGCTCGGCTGTAATGGCTTGGCGCATCACAGTGTCATGCCTCGTTATAAAGGGGGACAGAATATCCAAAAGACGATGGAAAACGTGGGCCGGCATACGGAGAAAGTTCCTGAAGTCCTCAGGGTTATTCTCCTGGATTTACGTAAGCAGAGGCATATGAGGCTGGCGCAACCAATTCTTGGCCCATGAACTCCTCCTCACCCTGTTCACGTCCACAGATCTAGAAACAATATGAACTGCAGAAGACAGCCCATACGCAGCACAAACTCGAGCATGAGAAGGCGCCTCCAACATGGCTTCAAACCGGTCGGCTGGTCAGAACGCTCTTAAAACAAAAAGCACCCAAATACAGCAAGACCTGTAATGAAGGCACTGCAAAACAGATACAACCTGACTGCAAGCACCGAATGACAAATACGAACCCACAAGAACAAACTGAACCCGAGAAAACGATCTGCAAAGCACAGAGACTGAAAAGCGCGAATCAGTTCTAACCAAACTTTTACTAACACGCGGTAACACGGAATCAGCAAAAGCAGCCCCAAGGGTGGCGCCATTGGATTTGACCTTCCCCTTTATAGTGCCGTCATACGTGGTTTATGGGCCTGCGTTCTGACACGATCGTTTTTTTAACCGATGGTGTGTAGGCGCGACGGACCATCAGTCAGCTTCATCGGGTTAACCGATGAAAACGGTTCGTTCTCATCGGATGGACTGATCATGTGTACGCGGCATTAGACTGAGAACCAAGCGCTCCCTAAGTAGAGAGCTTGTCGTCAGTCACTGCTATCTGCTCTGCCCATCCCCACCTCACTCACTGGATAGCTGTGGAGGGGACAGGATCAGAAAGCTCAGGCTCTTAGTGGCTCGCTGAGAGGCTAAACAGGGTGCACAAGGGTGGATCCCGACTTCATTGTTGTGATCTTGCCAGAAGACTGGCTCTGTGATGTTAGCCAACAGTGGGCTGCTGAAAACAGGTCACAGAAGTGCAGAACTAGCTGAGCTTTGACTGTACCTCTCCTTTTTACAGCAGTTGATTCGTTGAACTGGATGAATTTCAATCCATGTATGAACTGCTTGCATTGCTATGCTTTTTTTTTTGTGATATTTTAGCTACTATAAGATCACACAACTGTTTTATTAATGGTAGTCTTAGAGATTTGTCCAGGTAAAGAGCTTGATTGTAGTTTGCTAGCTTGGCCTTTTTTATACATCCAAGGCTGAATCAAAATCACAATAGTTTTGAATTGAGTTTTGCTTAATCACATGCTGCCCGCCACCAGTACATATACGTCGGCAGAATGGCATGGCTGGGTGACCGTGCCCGTGGGACCCTCGGACTCGATGTCCGCCGGTGTCCTGTGATCGTGTCATGGAGCTGCAGAACAGGGGGATGCCTGTGTAAACAAGGCATTTCCCTGTTCTGCCTTGTGACAGGACAATGATCTACTACTCCCTGTCATCGGGAGCATTGATCAGTGTTGTGTCACTGGCAACCCAGTCCGCACACAGTTAGAATCACTCCCTAGGACACACTTAACCCCTTACTTGCCCCCTAGGGGGTTAACCCTCTCCCTGCCAGTGTCATTTGCACAGTAATCAGTGCATTTTTATAGCACTGATAGCTGTATAAATGACAGTGGTCCCAAAATAGAATCAAAAGTGTCCGATGTGTCCGCCATATCGCGGTCACAATAAACATTGCAGATTGCCGCCATTTCTAATAAAAAAAAAATATTAATAAAAATGCCATAAAACGATCCAACATTTTGTAGACGCTTATTGCGATTTTATTTTACCAAAAATATGTAGAAGAATACATATCGGCCTAAACTGAGAAAAAATATTCTATATTTTTGGGGGATATTTATTATAGCAAAAATTTAAAAATATTTTTTTTTTTTCAAAATTGTCGCTCTTTTTTTATTTATAGTGCAAAAAATAAAAACCGCAGAGGTGATCAAATACCATCAAAAGAAAGCTCTATTTGTGGGGGAAAAAGCGACGTCAATTTTGTTTGGGAGTCACGTCGCACGAAATGTGCAATTGTCAGTTAAAGTGACGCAGTGCCTAATCACAAAAAGTCATTGGGCAGCCAAATCCTCCGGGGCTGAAGTGGTTAACAGGTTTGCTATACTGTGTTTTTTTTATTTAATTATGTGCTCAGTAAGATGCTACTGAGAAGAGATACAGTTTTAAAAGGAAAGGAGGAATAACATGAAGCTGCCCTTTGAATTTTAGGTCACTACCTTTCCTGACTGAAATACTAATTATTTTATCCAGAGCCCCTTACAATTTAAAGGAAGCCACTCTGTGCAGATTTTAGTTATGTGAGGCATGTCAAATTTCAAGTCCCACTTGTGATATTGGTGTTGACAGCTAGGGATGAGAAGAGAATAACAGTGACTGAACTGTGGGGATGTGAAGTGACATAGAGATGAGATCTCTTGGGAAGGGTGCGGGGGAGGACAGGCCACCTAAATACACCATTTAAATCCTTGACTCAGCCTCATAAAAATATTGTGATGAGAGATTTGAAACGCAAATAGGACATCTGTTCCCTTTAATTATATATTCAGGTTAAAATCATCTCCAGACAATTGTATGGTTCCTGCTGAACATTTAAGATATACACATTTCTTAACAGGATGTTAGGGAAGTGAGTGTATCACCCACGGAATTCCAGTAATGAGATTAATTGCAGCTGAAGAAAACATATCATTAAAAAAAATTTAAGAAATCCCTGAGAGTGCATAGAAATTGCAGCCTTTTGTGGTAATTGTGAATGCGGGAGAATTCATTCTTTTTTATTTATTGGAAAGAGAGGTTTAAAGGGTACAGTAAATTTGTACACAAAACAAAATAAATGAAATGGGATTTCAATGATTGCAAGAAAGGAAAGATCTTTAATTTCTTATTTGTTTAATTTTCAAATAGAGGCAGACGTAGACGTAGAAGAGGCAGACATAGAAGGCTCTGGTCAGGAAACTATAAATATTTATATACAGTAGACCACACTGCCAAAAAATGTGAATCAAGATTACTAAACATTTTGCAACATGTAAAAGTGCAAAAAATAAATAAATGAACAACAGAAAATACACCTAATGTCCAATGTATAAATAAGTTCAATTCAAAAAATAGTTGCTTGAAAAACAAAAGGTACAGTAGGTGAACAGGTGCTGGTGCCATCAGTACCAAATAAACACATGACCACTTCCAGGTGCTCCAGTTGACCCCACATGGATTTACACTCACCACTAGGGATGAGCTTCGTGTTCGAGTCGAACTGATGTTCGACTCGAACATTGTATGTTTGACCGTTCGTCGAATTGCAAACGTTATGGGCCGTTTGCGCCAAATTCGAGTGGCGCGTCACGCCTCATAATTCACTGCGGCATCGCAATGCATTGTTGGCTAATGATTGGCCAAGCATGCACTATGACCTGCATGCTTGGCCAATCACAGCACCGCCTGTACAGAGAGCCGTAAGTGGCCAAAGCCAGGGTGGCGGTGGGGATTTAGTACATGCCCCACACTATATAAGGCCGCCTGCGTGGCGGCCTTTTGTAGTGTGTTACGTCGGTGGTTTAAGATAGACAGAGAGACAGTGTCAATTCAATTGAGTTAGATAGAGCAGGCAGGCAGGCGAATCAGTTACAATGTGTAGAGGATATATATGCATCCCAGGTGTTGTATATATATTTATACACTGTATTGAGTTTAGCTAGTCCTGTATGCTCTTTCTAATACACTGACATTGTGATTGTGCTAGCTGCAGTATTTTCACTTAGTGTCGTTTGCACAGTGTGCACCTAAATCTTACCTGAAAACAATTGCTGGTGTTCTCATACAAATACAGGCAGGCCAGGGACATACAGTATTCAGTTTTATTGTCCTTTGCACAGTGTGCACCTAAAACTTACCTGAATACAATTGCTGGTGTTCTCATACAAATACAGGCAGGGACATACAGTATTCAGTTTTATTGTCCTTTGCACAGTGTGCACCTAAAGCTTACCTGAATACAATTGCTGTTCTCATACAAATACAGGCAGGGACATACAATATTCAGTTTTATTGTCCTTTGCTCAGTGTGCACCTAAAGCTTACCTGAATACAATTGCTGGTGTTATCATACAAATAAAGGCAGGGACATACAGTATTCAGTTTTATTGTCCTTTGCACAGTGTGTACCTAAAGCTACATGAATACAATTGCTGGTGTTCTCATACTAATACCACAGGCAGGGATCTGCAAGTATTTTCACTTGGTGTACTGTGTCCTCTGCACAGTGTGCACCTAAAGCTACGTGAATACAATTGCTGGTGTTCTCATATTAATACCACAGGCAGGGATCTGCAAGCATTTTCACTTGGTGTACTGTGTTCTCTGCACAGTGTGCACCTAAAGCTACGTGAATACAGTTGCTGGTGTTCTCATTTTAATACTACAGGCAGGGATCTGCAAGTATTTTCACTTGGTGTACTGTGTTCCCTGTACAGTGTGCACCTAAAGCTATGCGAATACAATTGCTGGTGTTCTCATACTAATATCACAGGTAGGGATCTGCAAGTATTTTCACTTGGTGTACTGTGTCCTCTGCACAGTGTGCACCTAAAGCAGGGGTCTTCAAACTATGGCCCTCCAGTTGTTCAGGAACTACAATTCCCATCATGCCTAGTCATATTTGTGAATGTCAGAGCTTTACAATGCCTCATGGGATGTGTAGTTCCGCAACAGATGGAGGGCCTTAGTTTGAGGATCCCTGACCTAAAGCTACGTGAATACAATTACTGGTTTTCTCATATTAATATCACAGGCAGGGATCTGCAAGTATTTTCACTTGGTGTACTGTGTTCTCTGCACAGTGTGCACCTAAAGCTACATGAATACAATTGCTGGTGTTCTCATACTAAACCCACAGGCAGGGATCTGCAAGTATTTTCACTTGGTGTACTGTGTTCTCTGCACAGTGTGCACCTGAAGCTACGTTAATACAATTGCTGCTGTTCTCATACTAAAACCACAGGCAGGGATTTGCAAGTATTTTCAGTATTTGTGCAGCTACATCTCCCTGCAGGCCATTAGTATGTCTGGAAGGACAACAAGGAGAGGCAGAGAGTCACAAGCCTATAAAAGAGGGCAAGCAGGCTCTGTGTCTAGAGGCAACAGTGCTGGTCATGGACACGGAGCATCCTCATCAGCACGTGGGCGTGGGACACGCTCATCCTTTTTTAGGCAGCTTCCGTGTTGAGCCAAAACATGCCGAACAATTGGTAGAGTGGATGACCAAGCCGTCCTCATCCTCTCTCACCCAGGCTCAGGGTACTTTGTCTGGCAAAGCAGCTGCCAAGGCGGCCTCTTCCCTCTGCTCAATGGCATCAGTCACTCCTTCTCTAGCCCCAGCATGTCCTCCTGAGGAGTCCCCCAAACTGTTTGACCACAGTGTTGGGTACCCGCTGCAGGAGGATGCTTAGCGTTTTGAAGGCTCTGATGATGGTAAAGACCTAGAGGAAGGCAGTAATGTGAGCCCAGAGAGAGGGGGTGCCCAGGAAGGACAGCAATCTGGCAGTCATGTTCCCCCAGCTGCAGCATACTGACAGGTTTGGCCACTAGTAAGAGAGCTACAAAGAAGATAGTGGCGGCCAGCCCCGAAGAAGGCACCGAAGAGCGAGCGGGAGAAGAACCCGGGGAGCGCCTAGACGACACCGGAGAGTGGAGAAGACGGAAGAAGTCCCCCCGGAGAGCGGAGAAGACCCCCCGGAGAGCGGAGAAGACCCACAGAGAGCAGAGAAGACCAAAGAAGACCCCCGGACAGCGGATAAGACCCCCGGAGAGTGGAGAAGACCCCTGGAGAGCGGAGAAGACCCCCGGAGCTGACTAATAAATTATTTTAAAACCCTGTGTTGTGTGTTTATTTAATTGACACTTTTTCTCCAGGTGAATGGGTAGGGGTACGATGTACCCCCATACTCATTCACCTAGGGTGGGAGGACGGTATCTGGGGGCTCCCTTATTAAAAGGGCCTCCCAGATTCCGATAAGCCCCCCCGCCCGCATGTAGTGATCTAATTTGTCCAATAAATGTAGTGATAAGGTACTCCGGTCAGATAATTAATATCTTAGATGTTAGTATGATGACCATAAATTACGTTGTTTCGCAGCAACTCACAGGTTCTCCAGAGAATGCAAATTTAATGAACTTCCAATAACATACAAAGTCCAAATTCCACAGATGATACAAGAGTCCAACAAAGTAATGTAGTGTTAAAGTCTCATTCTAGAGAATACATGTTCTGATCCCTTCTAGATCTGTGCCTTCACATGTTCATGCAGAGAATACGTAGGGATATCTTCTCTAACTGATAACCAGAAATTCCCAACATTATATATTGTTTCCTTTGAATAGCTGAGCAATTGATTGGTTGTCTCTTAATTGAAAGACAGGAAATATTTACCTGCCACTCTAAAAGACAGGATGTGACTTCAGCCGAAGTCACTAATTAGTATGCATCCTTGCATACTAATAAGCCCCCCTCTAATAAGTAATTAGATTGGTCATCTTTTATTTGAAAGGCAGGAAATCCTGCAACAGGTAAATGATTCAACCAAAGTCTCTAATTAGTATGCATCCTTGCATACTACTAATAAGCCCCCCTCTAATAAGTAATTAGATTGCATGTGATCTGAATAATGGTTTGATATGTAAAAACGGCTCCATCCTGTCTCTGCCTTTTTTGACAATAGACAAACCTCTTTTGACTTGCAACATGTAATTACAGGCCTGATGTGTAAACTAGACTTATCATTTAATTTAATTCAACTGATTGAGTAGTGGTTTGAGACTCTTCCTGTCTCTTCCTGTCTTCCTGTCAATTTAGACCTATAACACAATAATATGACACCAACCCATATATATATATATATATATATATATATATATATATATATATATATATATATATATATATATATATATATATATATATATATATATATATATATATATAAATATACACATATATATATATATATATATATATATATATATATATATATATATATATATATATATATATATATATATATATATATATATATATATATATAGATATATAGATATATATATATATATAACACCCAACATATTACCACATATACTACTACATATTCCCCCACTTGAATCGGTTCAAATTAGAATCGATTCACAACTAAACTGCTCAGACATCCCTGGCTCTTAAGATTGAAGCCATCTCTAGGTTTTCCTTATTTTTCTGAATTATTCTTAATTGTCTTCTACCACAACAATATAAACCAAACAAAAAAACATTAATATGAATTATACTACACCGCAGACCCCGACAGCCAACGGCCAGGGTTGTCAGGAAGAGGCCCTGTCCTTATCAACATGGGGACATGGTACTTTGGGGTGGGGGGGCCGCAGGGTGCCCCCCTGCCCCAGAGCACCCACCCCCCCCATGTTGAGGGCATGTGGCCTGGTACAGCTCAGGAGGGGGGGGCGCTCGCTCGTCCCCACTCCTTTCCTGACCGGCCAGGCGGCGTGCTTGGATACGGGTCTGGTATGGATTGTGGGGGAACCCCCACACTGTTTTTTGAGCGTAGGGGTTCTCTTTACAATCCATACCAGACCTAAGGGCCTGGTATGCCCCTGGGGGGGAACCCATGCTGTTTTTTTATTTAAAATTTGGCGTGAGGTTCCCCCTCATGATTCATACCAAACGCCACGGCTAGAATTGTCGGGAATCCAAGTCGGATCCCAGTCGCTTCTATGACGCTCTCGCTGGAATGTGCTTTTCCTATTCCAGCTAGTACAAGATGTCGGCACCATGTCACTGAGAATCAGCGCGATGCCGTCGTGCTGGAAACATATTCATACAGGTACTGTACATCATCTCTGTGTCACATAAAGAAAGGCGTTGAGCTATTAAGCATGGACGCATTACAACATGCGACCAAGGCTTAACATTTAAAATTAGTTTAAGGTCAATATCCCAATACACCACTACATGCAGGTGATTATCAGTAAGGGACCCCAGGCGTCACTCCTAGCAACAGGAGTTTGGGGGTTCTCTACTAGTGTTGCTCACGAATATTCGCATTGCGAATATTCGACTCGAATATAGCATATTCGAGAAATCGCGCTATATTTCGAATTTCGCGGTGAATATTCGCAATTCCGAATATTCGCATTTTTTCAATTTGATTTTTAAAACAGATCACATCCTATCGACGTCTAAAAGCATTGCTGGTATGATTAGAGACCCTGGGCCGAGTAGCTAAGCTGAGGCGATCCTTTTATGTTGCCAAATTGAAAAAAAAAACATTGCGATTTTTCGCTATTGCGAATGCGAAAATGATTGCGAATTTTCGATAACTGTGGTAGGAGAACTCTGATTGTCTCTGATGCAAAAGGGGGGGGCTTTGTGTATGTTTCTGTTATGAATATTTGTATGTTTGATATTATTTTTTTTTGTAAGAAGGAAAAAATTGCGCATACCTTAAAAAAAGGGGAGAATACAGCAGCAACTCAAAAATGTTATACAACATAATTTAATACAAGACAGAAAATGGAGTCGCTCTACAAGAATAAAAAATATGTCTAGTGACAAGACATGTGGGCAAATTATAAAATAAGCAAGCGCAAATAACTTGTGAAATACACAGTGAAACAAATATATAAAGAAATATAGTCCCAATAATAGAAAAATAATCTTTCATAAAAATGTCTTTGATATGTGAAGTGAAAAAAAGTCCAAAGCATGCAGCATGAACGTGTTCAATCTTCAAGGTGTTTGATTGACAAACGGCTGTGACAGATGGATAGAGTAAAGAATCACCACCAATGCAAAACACTTTTTATTTTGTATTGTAAAATATCAAGAATATTCTGAGCCAATCAGAGTGCTCCTTCTGCATTTGCCGAATATTCGCAATTATTTTGTATTGTAAAATATCAAGAATATTCTGAGCCAATCAGAGTGCTCCTTCCGCATTTGCCGAATATTCGCAATTATTTTGTATTGTAAAATATCAAGAATATTCTGAGCCAATCAGAGTGCTCCTTCCGCATTTGCCGAATATTCGCAATTATTTTGTATTGTAAAATATCACGAATATTCTGAGCCAATCAGAGTGCTCCTACAGCATTTGTCGAAATTGCGCAGTAAATATCGCATTCGCATGTTGCGATATTTCGATAAAATATCACGAATATTCTGAGCCAATCAGAGCGCTCCTCCAGCATTTCTCGAAATTGCGCAATAAATATCGCATTCGCATGTTGCGATATTTCGATAAAATATCACGAATATTCTGAGCCAATCAGAGTGCTCCTACCGCAGTTATTAAAAAAATCGCAATTATTTTCGCATTCGCAATAGCGAAAAATCGCAATCATTTAATTTCGATAAAATATCACGAATATTCGAATTTAGCGAATATATCTCGAATATTCGAATATATATTCGAGATATATCGCGAAATCGAATATGGCATATTCTGCTCAACACTATTCTCTACATCATATCAACTTTAGCATGTAGAGATGTATTTAGGCCACTAGGGGAGATGCTATGAAATAGCATCAACCCCTAGCATAGAAAAGTTAGAGCGAACATGTACAACAATAAGGACAAGGCCTAAAAGTATTTTATACTTTTATACTTCTGTCAAGCACGTAGTAAATTGTATTTGTAGTAACAAGTATTAATTGCATACAAGAGATAGTGTAGCTCAGGTACTTTGAGGATACACGTTGTGGCAGAGCGAGGCTCTGTCCCAATAAAAATAGTGTTAAAATGGACACAGGGTATGCACATTTGCTGGGTGCAACTCTACAGAGCGTAGATGTGGACTGGAGAAGACTGCTGGTGCAGATTTCTCCAGGTTTTTGGTACTTTGTCATGGGGCTCTGTAGTTTGGAGATTCCACAGTGTCTGGGGTGGGACAGAATCTCCAACCCTGTATCCAGACTTTGTGATTACCAGCAGGGTGTGTGCTCAGGTAAGCACATCCCTTATAATGAGAGTGTGCTAAGACCTCATGGCCCCCAGTTGGAGACAGCTCCTGTAAGAGACAGGAGGTCTCCAGAAATCAGAGAGGCTGTAGGAGACAGCCAGAAAATTGGTAACTGCAAGAGGCAGAGCTATAGACGCTCAAGGGAAGCCGCCTATGTTGAGGAATCTGCTGGTCTGGGTGACCAGGATAACGTGCAGTAGTACTGCTACAGAGAGCCAGGTGGGCTAGCATTTTCTGTTTGCATTTGATGGAGAAGAACCCCCTGCGTGGGAAACCTTTGATTGAACTTTTTTTTTTTGCCTTTTTAATAAAAATGGGCTACCATGCCCTTAAAACATAGTTCCTGATTGGTGTGAATCACTGAAAAAACGCATACCACGAGAGTTAACAACCCCCAATCTTACAAGTGGTGGAGAATGTGGGCACAAGACAGTGGAATCCGGGTCCTTGATCCACAGTGAGTTCACGTCAGAAACTGTTGGCTGTGTGCGGAAGTGCAGCCAGGCAAAAGGCATTGCATGTTGCAGATGGTGTCTCTGCGTGAGAAAAAGAAGTTTGATGCTGTGTGCGTCCAAGAAGCTCTCTCTGTGTGAGAAAAGAAGCTTGATGCTGTGTGCGTCCAAGAAGCTCTCTCTGTATGAGAAAAGAAGCTGTGTGCTTCAAAAAGGAAAATAAGCTGTGTACTTCAAGAAGATAGTCGCTGTGTGCGAATCAAACGCTGTGTGCGGACAAGTCGCTGTGTGCGGATAAGTCGCTGTGTGCGAATAAATCGCTGTGCGCGGACAATACATGTGAAAGTGTGCTGTTTGCAAATCTTGGAGACAGTACACCAACATTTTCCTGTGTTAAAAAGGAACTGTGTTATAAACCATTGCCCTGTTTGTAGCGATGGGAAGGTCAAGTCGCAAGCAGAAAGCAATGATGGCAGAAATGAGGGACAGAACTTTATGGCTGGAGGGGTTGTTACCGACAGAACAAGCCCCAGACTCGCACTTGGCTGCGTTGAACCAAGTTAAAGGGGAAGTGCATGCTGTTGCCCCTAGCAACGCTGGTGCAGGCCGGCCAGCTATTAATGTGAAAAATTTAAAGAGTGAGCAGATGGGTGCAGTTGCCCATAGCAACGCCTATGATGTCAGGTCAGTGGACCGCAAGACAAAGATATTGCCTGCAGAGTGTCCTGGCAAGTTTAAAGCAACGCCGCTTCATGAAGAGAGAAGTCTACGGGTGTTGGAGAGCCAGCAACGTGCAGCTGGGAGAGCACCGTTTCCGTTAGCAACAGGAGAAAGTCACCAAATACCTTGCCTGGAATGTGGTCAGCTGGGGCACGGCATATTTTCTTGCCCTAGATTCTGGGGTGCAGTTGAAAGTGAAGTTGATGAGCAGAACTCTTTGTCGGTGGGCCAAGTTTCCTTTTCAGATGTGTTTGCAGTCACCCCTGGCAACAAGAAGTCTTCTGTTGTGTCTGCAGGGGGTGCTAAACAGTGGGAGATGCCTGCTGTAATTTCACCCTGTGGCCACCAGGGGGAGTTCACCAGTGAATATGCAACTGAGAGACAACGCCCTCAAATGAAGATCGAGTTACCTGCTTCAAGATATGGTAAGACTGTTGCAGTTTCTGATTCAAGTGAAGTAGCAGTGTGTCCAGTGAAGAGATCTGCAGAAGTTGTAAAGATGGACTTGCTGCAGTGTGTTACCCAGATCAGTGGGGAGACACAGGTTAAAGTCCTGCTTGCAGCAAGGTCAAGGTCTGAAATGGACATATGGACTATGGATGCACCTAAGGTAGTCCAGCAGAATGGTGAGAGAGATGTGTTAGGGGTGACCAAAACAGTTGGTGTGTCATGTTCCCTAGCGATAGAGACAGCTGCTGCAGAGTTGCCAAGGGAAACTGCCAAGGAGCCTGTATTGGTAGGGCAAGTGGTTTCCCAAGATAACTGTGAAGCCGACCTAGTGGGCAAAATAATTCCTTTGGAGAGGAAGAGTGATGTCTGGGGTGGGACGGAATCTCCAACCCTGTATCCAGACTTTGTGATTACCAGCAGGGTGTGTGCTCAGGTGAGCACAGCCCTTATAATGAGAGTGTGCTAAGACCTCATGGCCCCCAGTTGGAGACAGCTCCTGTAAGAGACAGGAGGTCTCCAGAAATCAGAGAGGCTGTAGGAGACAGCCAGAAAATTGGTAACTGCAAGAGGCAGAGCTATAGACGCTCAAGGGAAGCTGCCTATGTTGAGGAATCCGCTGGTCTGGGTGACCAGGATAACGTGCAGTAGTACTGCTACAGAGAGCCAGGTGGGCTAGCATTTTCTGTTTGCATTTGATGGAGAAGAACCCCCTGCGTGGGAAACCTTTGATTGAACTTTTTATTTTTGCCTTTTTAATAAAAATGGGCTACCATTCCCCTTAAAACATAGTTCCTGACTGGTGTGAATCACTGAAAAACGCATACCACGGGAGTTAACAACCCCCAATCTTACAACGTATAATACACAAGTTGTACTGGCAACTAATAGAAAGGTATGAGAGGCAATATAGCTCACATACTTTGAGAGTACATATAGTATTAGTGGTAACAAGTATTAATTGCATATGAGAGAAAATGTAGCTCAGGTACTTTGAGAGTACATATAGTATTTGTAGCAACAAGTATTAATTGCATATGAGAGGCAATATAACTCAAGTACTTTGAGAGTACATATAGTATTTGTAGTAACAAGTATTAATTGCGTATGAGAGGCAATATAGCTCAGGTACTTTGAGAGTACATATAGTATTAGCCCTTGGCCACAGGCGTTCACCTGACAGCAAACAACGTTGTATTCCGTGGCTGGTGGTACAATAAGCATTCACCAGATACAGAAGTAAGTGTCGGCCATTACAGGCCCCAAAAATTAGCCCACAGCCACAGGCGTTCACCGGATAGCAAACAACTTTGTATTCTGTGCCTGGTGGTACATTAGGCATTCAACAGATACAGAAGTAAGTGTCGGCCATTACAGGCCCCAAAAATTAGCCCACAGGCATTCACCTGACAGCAAACAACTTTGTATTCTGTGGCTGGTGGTACATTAGGCATTCACCGGATACAGAAGTAAGTGCCGCCCATGACAGGCCCCAAAAATTAGCCCACAGGCGTTCACCTGACAGCAAACAACTTTGTATTCTGTGGCTGGTGGTACAATAGGCATTCACCGGATACAGAAGTAAGTATCGGCCATTACAGGCCCCAAAAATTAGCCCACGGCCACAGGCGTTCACCTACTTTTTTAAAGTGTAGCTCCAGCCAAAAAAAAATTTTTTTAAGCTTTTCTGAAAACATAGAGAAGGGTTATCACCCCTGTAACATTTGTTTTGCTGTCTGTGTGCATCTGTTCAGAAGATTGCAATTCACTTTCTGTCCCAATGACAAATGATTTTTAGAAAATTTGTTTTTTTTAGTGAAACAAGGATTGGTCATAAAGCATCAGTGGACACCAGCTTTACGTAGCTTTAGGTGCACAGTGTGCAGAGGACACAGACAGTACACACACCACGTAGCTTTAGGTGCACACTGCAGAGGACACAGACAGTACACCACGTGAAAGTACTTGCAGAAATATCCCCTGCCTCTAGTATTAAATATGAGCAGATCCCTGCTAGAGATGTACAGAACTGTTCGCCGGCGAATAATTCGCGGCGATTTATGCGCATTCGCCTATGCGCGCGAACATATGCGCTGTTCGATCCGCCTCCTATTATTTATCATTGAGCAAACTTTGACCCTCTATCTCACAGTCAGCAGACACATTCCAGCCAATCAGCAGCATACCCTCCCTCCCTGACCCTCCCACCTCTAGGGCAGCATCCATTTTAGATTCATTCCGAACCTGCATTCTTAGTGAGAGGAGGGATAGTGTTGCTGCTGCTGAATTGATAGGGAAAGAATAGCTAGAGTAGGGTTTTCAGTGTCCTGAACGACTCATCTCTGCTGTAAGGACAGCACCCCAAAAAGCCCTTTTTAGGGCTATTAACCCCAAAAAGCCCTTTTTAGGGCTAGTAACTCCAAAAAGCCCTTTTAGGGCTGGTATATCAGTCTGCTTTTTTTTCTCTGTAATCTAATTGCAGTTGCCTGCTAGGAAGGCAGCTTGTGTGTGTCAGGATCACAGCGTACACTGTGCCCAGTGCCATCCACCACCCATCTATCTTGGTGGCACAGTAGATAACATTTAAAAAAAAAAATTATTACTGCAATATAATTGTAGTCAGTTGCCTGTCTGCCAGCGTGTGTCAGGGTACAGCGTACACTGTGCCCAGTGCCACCCACCACCCATCTATCTTGGTGGCACAGTCGATAACATTAAAAAAAAAAATTATTACTGCAATATAATTGTAGTCAGTTGCCTGTCTGCCAGCGTGTGTCAGGATACAGCGTACACTGTGCCCAGTGCCAACCACCACCCATCTATCTTGGTGGCACAGTCGATAACATAAAAAAAATATATATATATTACTGCAATATAATTGTAGTCAGTTGCCTGTCTGCCAGCATGTGTCAGGGTACAGCGTACACTGTGCCCAGTGCCACCCACCACCCATCTATCTTGGTGGCACAGTCGATAACATTTAAAAAAAATAAAAAAATATTACTGCAATATAATTGTAGTCAGTTGCCTGTCTGCCAGCGTGTGTCAGGGTACAGCGTACACTGTGCCCAGTGCCACCCACCACTCATCTGTCTTGGTGGCACAGTACATAACATTTAAAAAAGTATTGCTCTTACCTCGCGGTAGAAAGCGTGTCCCAGGGGGTGTGGCTGGAGAGATGGCTGAGTGAGGACGTGCAGGGTCAGAGCTCCGTCCACCACACCAAGCTTATCTGAATGCTTTGATTGCTTATCCGAAAGCTGTAAATTAATGGCGCTGCAAAGCACTTCACTTGCCTGAAGCCTGAAACTGTCTACGAGCTGACAGCTGATCTCCTCAAGCACTAAGCCGCACGGTATGAGCCAGCGTGTCAAACAACGTCTCACACGAACATCCCGCAAGGCGGGGGAACAGGACGGAGCACAGCCAGCTATCCGGGAGTACTTTATACAGACCCACAAGCAGGAACCGAGTGTTCCCGAAGACGCTCAGCTGGAACCGCTGAGGGAGGAGAGCGGTGTGGGGGCGAGCCTGGAGCCATGCAACAATAAACGGGGTGCGATAGCCGCAGCAGAGAACCTGACAAATCAGCTTCTGGAACGGAACTACAGTGCGCAAGGAGAGACCGCTGAACTTAAGAACACAGCAGATCAGGGGGAAGCGGCAGGTACGGTGGACGCTCGAGGAGGAAGCCTGGAGCAGAGTCATAGCACCTGCGGTGAGCAAGGAGAGCCCGTGGTACTAAATAGCCCAGCAGACCAACGTGGAGCGGTGAGTGCTCGGGGAGGAAGGCTGGAACAGAGATATAGCACACGAGGTGGGACCGGTGCACCAGATAGCCCAGCAGACCTGCGTGGAGTGGTGAGTGTAGAGGGTGGAAGATTGGAGCATTGTGACATAGGAGAGGAGCAGAGTGAGGTGTTAAAGAGCTCAACATTTCCACGAGAGATGGAGCAGGATCTGAGGGCCTTGATACAGGCATTACCAACGAGAGTGGACTTAGAGGCACTGCCTACTAAAGCTGACATAGAAGCCCTTATCTCTAGGATTGAAGAGGCTCACCACGCAGATATACAACAAGTATATGCAGAGATACAGGAGGTATCTGAACGTGTGGAGGCAGGAGAGGAGAAAGTTTCAAAACTGGAGGAAAGAGTTGTGAAATTAGAGAAGGAGAGAGAAGAACATACAGAAATGGCTTTGGATATGCAGCTGCAGATAGAAGAGTTAGGAGACCGTAGTCGTCGCTGTAATTTAAGACTTAGGGGGGTACCTGAAGTCAATGAACATGAAAACTTGCAAGAAAAAGCAATGAGTATTTTTCAATTGATCTTAGAGGGTAAAACACCCCCAAACTTGGAACTGGACAGAGTTCATAGGGCCCTTGGCCCCAAATCGGTAGACCCCCAAAGACCCCAGGACATTATATGCCGTTTGCATAGATATGCACATAAAGAAATCTTGCTTAGGAAAGCATGGGATATGGGCACAGTAGTTTTTGAGGGGGGCACAGTGAAAATTTTGCCTGACCTGTCCCGAGCTACACTACAACGCAGGGCAATTCTGCGACCGGTCCTGGACTGTGTACGAAAAGAGGGGGGAACATATCGGTGGAGGTACCCCATTGCAGTGGCTATAAGGAAAGATGCAGCTACATATCTATTACAATCATATAATGATCTTCCCGGCTTCTTCTCTTTCCTAAAAGTAGCGCCTTTTATAGTACCGAATTGGAGACTGCCGATTAAAAATCTGAGGAATACTGGGCAAAGGCAAAGCTTTGAACCTCGTAAATAAAATAAAATTATAAACAGGCAATAATATAAGTATGTATGTCCCTATAGGAAAAGGAACACTTAAAGAAGATCACTGGGGCAATGTATTGAAACAGTGCATTCAAAGAAACCTCAACATAGAGTTATATATTTGAATTTTTTTTTGATTTGAACTTTTTTATTTTGAACTTCTTTATTTTGAATTTTTATTTTTATTGTTATTTTTTTCTCTGTGCTGAGGGGAATTATACAGTCCCGCAGATAATATATTTTTACTTATTTAATTGTCTTTTTTTTTTTGCCAGCCTGGGGGAAATTTGTAATTTCACTCCTTCTGGGGTGATATGAATTTGCTCCACCCATCTTGTTTTTTTTTTTTTTTTTTTCTCCTCCTCTCCCTTTTTGAGAGTTCAAGAAAGGGAGCTATTTGGTTAATCAATTAATGTTTAATTTGTTATCAATTATTAGTGTGTTTAATTGTGATTCTATGGAGAGTAATAGGATTCCTTTCCCTTTCCTCTTTTCCCCTTCCCGGTCCCCTCCCGCTTCCCTCCCACTCCCCTTTTATTTTTTATTTTTTATTTTTTGGTGTGAAATAAGTTTTTTGAGGATCTAATTTATGCTACCCCACCCTTCTTCAGCCTCTAAAAAAATTTCCCCCCTTTTCTTTTTTCTTTTTTTATAAAGGAGGGAAAATGTAAATGTAAATGCTAAAAATATGACTAAAAGGTTTAAAATGGGATAAGAGGTACGGAGTAGAATATATTGTAAATGGATTGACTTCAAAGGTTGGATGACTATTATATTGAATACTAGCTAGTAGGAGGGGAGGGGGGAGGGAGGGGAAGATAGGAATGAGTCATATTAATAACTTTAATAAGATGGGAAGGGGGGAGGGGGGGACGGGGGGTAGGGTACTTGGTAGGGCACTTGGGGAGGCATCACTGGCACACTATGAATCACTCTTTTTTATTTATTTAATTATTTGTTTGGGGGTCCAGGGATAGGAAATGGGAATCTGCCCCTAAGGGGGAGACATACCTCGGATAGGGCGGGGAGGGGGGAGGGGGGTTTGTTGGGGGGGAAGATATAATAGAACCTTAAGGGATAGGGATGGTATAATACACACTGACACTGACACTGGACACTTGATATAAGTGGGATTCAAGGGGTGTAGAGGAGACCCCCCCCCTCAATTGGTAAATTTTGGCGGGGAAAGTATATGATAGATAGACGAGGGGAGGGGGGACACATAAGGGGAGTAGAGGTGATCCCTCCAACTAGCAAGCAAAGTGAAAGTAATAAAACAGACCCTTTTTTTTTTTTTTTTTGGGGAGAAGAGAAAACTTGATAGGGAGGGGGGGGTACAGTATTGGAAGTAGCACCTAGACAATAGTTAAGTAAAATAGGCAATAAGTTACATGAGAGACAGAGGGAGGGGGGGAGAGGAGTGGGGGAGGGGGTGGAGGGTGGGGAGAGAGAAGGGAGAGGGAGGAATATCAGAGGAGGATGAGAAGGGAGGGAGGGGAAGGACTTAATAAAGAGGGGGGGATTTTTCCCCCAGTGGTTTTTTTTTTCCTTTTTTTTGTTTTTTTGTTTAATAGATGGGACAAAATGGATAATGTTATTGCTTGTTTATGTATTGTATAAATAGGTGTGTGATGGACGGAGAGTCAGCTCTGGCTCAGCATCTCCCTACCACAACCCCCTAAATAGGCCAACACTCATTTATAGAGTGGGAATTGAGTGTATAAAGCAAGAAGCTTTACTGACTTGTGCGGCCAAGTAGGGGTTGGTTGTAGAGTTAATAGGGAACTTTTTTTTTTTTTCTTCTTTTTCCTCCACCTCTCTCTCGCTCTCCTTTTCCCTCTTTACCCTCACCCCCCTCGGTTTTCCATCAGTATTGGAGAATATTTTTTTATCCCTTATTCTCCCTCTTTAGATCATTTGTGCTGTCGATCCTCCATTCAAACCTCGACCATCCTCAAACGGGGTAAGGTAGGAGAGAAATAATGGAAACTCTGCAGATTATGTCTTTTAATGTCAAAGGATTAAATATCCCTGAAAAACGCTGTATGTTAGTACAGGATCTCAAGAGATATCGTGTTGATATTGCCTTTATTCAAGAAACGCATCTTAAAGAGGAAAAGCTGAATCTACTTAAGAGTAAAGAATATTCAACGGTATACCATGCAATTAACCCAGAGCCGAAGACTAAAGGTGTATCTATTATGATATCTAGCAGGATAGCGTGGGAACAAAAGGGGGTCTTGACAGATGCAGCAGGAAGATACCTCTTTATCAAAGGAACAATTAGAGGGACTACAATGACATTTGCAACTTATTATGCCCCAAATGTTCAACAAGATATATTCTTCAAAAGAATGCTGAGTGCACTTATTGAATTTTCAGAGGGACAATTAATTCTGGGAGGAGATGCGAATATACTCTTTTTTTTTTTAATCAAAAAGGTTTTTATTGCTCACACAAAAAATTGACATGAAAAGGATGACATTTTACACTTAGTAGGCAAACATGCATATCAGCAAATTTACAGTTTAAACAACAGATGCACTTCTTCCCACCCTAGTATTCCGTTATTGTACGAACACATGAAACCCGACCCCCAGCCCCGAGCTCCTATCTCCCCCTCGATCCATTTCTTCTCCCTCCTCACGGTCTCCAAAGTTACTAGGCCACCAACCTTGCTTGTTTTTTCCTACCTCTCCAACCCCCCAAGTAACCTTGCTTGAACTAGCTCCAAGGGGCTTAATCCGGGCGTTGCGAGCCATGGATCCCAGCGTTTAAGGAATTTCCCTGCGTTCCCCCTGTGCTGGTAAATGTACTTTTCCATAAGCATTGTTCTACCCACATGTTGTATCCAGGTCTGAACCGAAAGGGGGCCCCCTTGACTTCCAGTGTATGAGAATGAGTTTCCTCGCCTGGAACAATGCCCTGGCGAACGCCGCCCTAGTGGCTTCCTCCTCTATCACCCCCTCCAGAATGCCTAGCAGGCAGCAAAGAGGGTCCAGTGAGACATTGGTCTGGAACACCGAGTTTAGGGTCGCCAGGAGCTCCGTCCAGTATCTATGCAGCTTGGGACAGCGCCAAAGCAGGTGGACCGCCCACACAGCGGGTCCGGGGCCCGGCCCATTCTGAAGAGTCTCTCTGGAGTGTAGTGCACCCGAAGTAAAATGTATAGCTAGGATACCCTTTGTGACACATTTAGTGAGCAGGTATTCACCGCCTGTAGAGCCTCCTCCCACATGTCCCCCTCAATAGGCCCCAAATCTGCCTCCCACCGTTCAGCTACCCTCATGGGATGCCCTTCCAGGAATGAAGATAGGAGCATGTTGTAGCAGTGTGAGATCATGCCCTTGGATTGGATTTTGCAAAAGCGTTCGATACAGTTCCGCACACACGGCTCATGTGTAAGGTAAGGTCTACAGGATTGGATATATCAGTTTGTAAATGGATAGAAAATTGGCTGAAAGCCAGAATTCAGAGAGTCGTGGTTAATGATTCTTACTCTGAATGGTCCAATGTTATCAGTGGTGTACCCCAAGGTTCAGTGCTGGGACCCTTACTTTTCAATATATTTATAAATGATATTGGGTCTGGGATCAAAAGTAACATTTCTGTCTTTGCAGATGACACCAAGCTATGCAGTGGAATAACGTCCTTGCAGGATGTCTCCAATTTACAAGCTGACCTCAATGCTCTGTCTAATTGGGCGACTGAGTGGCAGATGAGGTTTAATGTTGATAAATGTAAAGTTATGCACTTGGAGGCTAAGAATATGCATGCATCATACATACTAGGGGGAGTACAGCTGGGGGGATCTGTAGTGGAGAAGGATCTGGGGGTTTTAGTTGATCATAAGCTCAATAATGGCATGCAATGCCAAGCTGCGGTTTCCAAAGCGAGCAAAGTCCTTTCTTGTATTAAGAGAGGTATGGACTCCAGAGACAGAGATATAATTTTGCCCCTGTACAAATCATTAGTAAGACCTCATCTGGAATATGCAGTTCAGTTTTGGGCACCAGTTCTCAAAAAGGATATCGGAGAACTGGAGAAAGTGCAGAGAAGAGCAACCAAACTGATAAGAGGCATGGAGGAGCTCAGCTATGAGGAAAGATTAGAAGAACTAAATCTATTCACTCTTGAGAAGAGGAGAATTAGGGGGGATATGATCAACATGTACAAATATATAAGAGGTCCATACAGTGTACTTGGTGTTGAGTTATTGACTTTACGGTCAACACTGAGGACAAGGGGGCACTCTTTACGTCTAGAGGAAAAGAGATTTCACCTCCAAATACGGAAAGGTTTTTTCACAGTAAGAGCTGTGAAAATGTGGAACAGACTCCCTCCAGAGGTGGTTCTGGCCAGCTCAGTAGATTGCTTTAAGAAAGGCCTGGATTCTTTCCTAAATGTACATAAAATAACTGAGTACTAAGATTTGTAGGTAAAGTTGATCCAGGGTAAATCCGATTGCCTCTCGGGGGATCAGAAAGGAATTTTTTCCCCTGCTGTAGCAAATTGGATCATGCTCTGCTGGGGTTTTTTGCCTTCCTCTGGATCAACTGTGGGTATGGAGTTGGGTGTATGGGATTGTACTGTGTTTTTTATTTTGTTTGTTTATTTTTTTGAGGTTGAACTGGATGGACTTGTGTCTTTTTTCAACCTGACTAACTATGTAACTATGTAACTATGTAACTATGGTGTCCTGCGCCTGACATAGTGCCCGGAAAACCGGTGTGGGGGACTGAACCCAGTCGACTGCTGTCCCCTGAGCCCTCACTGCATGTTGCAACTGCATGTAATAAAACTGCATGGTGCGAGGTAGGTTAAATCTGGTTTGTAATTCACTGAAAGGTAGCAGGGTTCCCCCCCTAAAGACATGTTTAAGATGCGTGACCCCAAAAGCACTCCACCTGTGACCCTGTTCAATTTTGGCCAACTCCTCGTAGGAATCGTTCCCCCAAATAGGGCTAAACTCAGTGAACCCCCCAACATCCTGCAGCTGTCTGGCCTTATTCCACACCTTTTGAACAAGAGCATAAGTGGGCATGCGTTTATTGGGTTCGTGAAACTTGCGAGCCTCCAGCCCCTCAGGTATCGTGGCTGTTCCAGCTCCCTTCAACATCAGCCTGGCTGCCGAGGTCCCAGGTTGCGACCCTGTGGCCCCTATCAAGTGTTGGAGCTGAGCAGCCAGGTAGTATATCCAGGGATTGGGTAAAGCCAGCCCTCCCCTCTCCTTTGGGCGCTGCAGCTGTTCTAATTTAATCCTGGGGGTTCTGGTATGCCACAACAACTGTCTGAAAAGAGAATTGACCACTCGGAATATTTTAAGGGTAATCACCATGGGTGCATTATGCAGGAAATATAGCAATTGAGGCATTAGTATCATCTTGATGAGGTTAGTTTTACCCACTAAAGACATTCTCAGTTTATTCCAAATTTGTATTTTGTCTCTGAATTTGGACAGTAGGGGGTGCACATTCAATTTACAGTAGTCAGTTATCGTGGGGGATATCCAAACCCCCAGGTACCTAAAAGATGTCACTACGGGTACGGGACACATAAGGCCACTCCCGCCCTCAGGTTCCCCATCTAGAAACATCAGGGCGGACTTAGACCAATTAATTGTGAGCCCCGAAAAGCGGCCAAACTCTGCAATAATGGCCATGACCTGTCTCAGGGATCCCTCTGCATCCTCCAAAAAGAGGAGCATGTCATCAGCGTACAACATAATTTTCTCGCGGACTTCGCCATATCTGAACCCCCGGACCGCCTCGCAGTTCCTTACCAGAACCGCGAGGGGCTCTATGGCCAGAGCAAAGAGCAGGGGGGACAGGGGACATCCCTGCCTGGTCCCCCTACCCAGAGCAAAAGCTTGAGACATCCTATCCGCCATACGTATGGCCGCCTTTGGTGTATCATACAGGAGCCGGACCCACCTCAGGAACCTAGGGCCGAAACCAAATTTGGTCAGTACCGCCCAGAGGTACCGCCAGCCGACACTGTCGAAGGCCTTGTTGGCATCAAGCGACAACAGAGCCCTACTGACAGCGGAGTCCGATGGGGTCTGCATATTCAAATATAGCCACCGGAGGTTCGCCGCTGTGGATTTACGAGGCATGAATCCCGCGTGGTCTGAGTGTACAATGGACAAGATAATTTTATTCACTCGCAGGGTCAGTACTTTCGCAAGTATTTTAACGTCACTTTGCAGAAGAGAGATAGGCCTATACGACCCAGGGTCCAGAGGGTCCTTGCCCGCCTTCAGCAGCAGGATGATATTCGCCCTTGTCATGGACGGGGGTAGGACCCCCGATTCCAACGAGGCATTAAATACCTCGAGTAACTTGGGCAACATCACCCCCCCCATACTGAGCATACACCTCTATGGGCAATCCGTCGTCTCCCGGGGCCTTACACGTGGGGAAGGATGCAACCGCCTCTCCCAGCTCCTCCAGGGTTAGCGGCCTCTCCATCTCACACCTCGCCCTGTCATTCAAGGTCGGGAGAGCCACTGCATTCATGTAGTGCTGCAGCTCCCCGTCCGTGAAGTCATCTCTAGATTTGTACAGCTCAGAGTAAAAAGCAGCCAGTTCCTTCAGGATCAGCTCAGGTTCATTCACCAGCCGCCCCTGCACATCCCGGATCGCTCCTATGGCAGGGGACGCCTGCTGTGACCGGGCAATCCTGGCTAACAAATGACCCGTCTTCTCCCCCTCCTCATAGTAGGCCTGTTGGGTGAAAAATCGCTTTTTCTCCGCAGCGGAGGATCTCAGCCGGTCCAGAGAGTCCTGGGCCGACATCCATACCTCCCTCGCGGACTCTGAGGGGTCAAGCACATAGGTCAGTTCCAACTGCTTCACCTGGTCCTCCACCCGCTCTAACAGGGCTGACGAGTTGTGTTTAATTGACGCAATCTCCTCAATAAATGTTCCCCTTAAACAGGCCTTGAAGGCATCCCAGCCCTGAGTCCGTTCCACCCCCTCCCAATTTTCAACAAAGTACTGCTCTATCCGGCGTGCAACCTGATCATGGGAAACGAACAATTTCAGCCAGCAAGCGTTTAGTTTCCAAGGGGCTCTGGGCAAAGAGGACACCGGGCGGGTGGCCAGGTGTGCCACCAGCGGAGAGTGATCAGAGACCCCCCTCGGAAAGTATTCTATCCTGGGAACCATGTGGAGAACCTGTGGGGACCCAACACACAGATCTATATGGGACAATGAGCCGTGCGTCTTAGAGAAGCATGAGAACTGTTTGGTTGTAGGAAATCTAGCCCTCCAGACATCAAGCCACCCCACCTCCCCCAGCAATCTGCTTAAGGCCGTTCCCCTGCACCCCTGGGGTATCCTAGCTGGTGGATGTCTATCCTCTCTCGGATCCATACAGGCATTAAAGTCCCCCATGATCATCACAGATAGGTCAAAAGTAGCTGCAGCACCTCCCTCGAAAAAGGGGGAGGAATATATACAAAAGCTAAAACCATAGACACCGTATACAATTTACAATATAAAAACACATATCTCCCAAGCGTGTCAACCAATGCATCAATTTCCTGGTAGGCCAAGGCACTATGGATCAGCACACTCACCCCCCTTGAATAGGAGGTGTGGGTGGAATGATAGGCCCTGCCCACCCAGGAAAATCCTAGACACCCTACTGTGTCTTTAGTGAGGTGGGTTTCTTGTAAACCCACAATAGCAGGGAGAAATTTTTTCAAGCCTGCACGTATCATAGTTCGTTTCAGTGGGTCGTGGACACCTCGCACATTCCAAGACACTATCGGGGTGGTGGCCATGGTTGAGTCGAACAATAATTACCGTCTGAGGCTCAAGGCCTCAGAGTCAGGTCCAGTGAGCTGGGCCCCAGCCGGGGCCGGTTCAGTTCCAGCAAGTAGCCGTGCATCAAGTGGTGTAGTCTTGTGAGCAATGTATCAAAAACTGTTAACAAAAAGTAACTTAACATACGTGTCCACCCCTCGGCCCTGTCCGGGGCAGAGGTCGATCTCCTCCACGATCTCCCGCTACGCGGGCTCAGCAATCGGCATGTGCCAACAGGGCACCCAAAAACAAAGGTGGACTCCCCCAGCCGGGGGTCGGTAGTTGCATCAAATCGCACATGTGTGCAGGCCCCCCCTGTAGCATAGATTCCAGAGGGGGTGCAATTCAACTTCCGAAGCTCTAAAGTAGTGCTAACAAAGCAAAAAACAGGAACAGTCCCGGCTTGCAGGTAACTCTTCAACTGGTCTGCGACGAACACAATACTCAAGTAGGGGCACAGGCAGTACCTCAGTCACCCCAGTCTTCCTCTCGGCGCCTCCTCAAGTCCTGTTCATTGTGATTCAGCCACTGTGCGGCCTCCGCTGCCGATTCAAAAAATGTAGCCTGGCCCCTCACCGTGACTCGCAGCTTGGCTGGAAACAGCATGGCATAGTTAACTTGGATCCTCTGTAGGCGTTTTTTAACTTCCATAAACTTGGCTCTCTTACGCTGCACCTCTGCTGAAAAGTCCGGGTAAAACGATACTCTGACTCCGTTGTAGTGTACCGTTCCCCTTTCCCTGGCCAGCCTCAGGATAGTTTCCCTGTCCCGATAGTTCAGGAGTCTGGCAAGCATGGATCTGGGGGGGCTGCCAGGGGGAAGGGGTCTGGGAGGCGTGTGGTGCGCCCGCTCTACTGCAAACAGCATGGAGAATGCATCTGTGCCAAACACCTCTTGGAGCCAGGTCTCAATAAATGCAGTGGGGTCCCTACCTTCCACCTTCTCCGGGAGGCCCACCACGCGGACATTATTCCGTCTCAGGCGGTTCTCAATATCGTCTGTTTTCGCGTTGGCTTGTGCGGATTGCTGCAGTGCAGTCCTGGCATCTCTGGTAAGGGCCCTCCACGGCCGTGGTCCTTTCCCTGATCTTCTGGAGATCATGGCGCATAAGGGACACCGTCTCCGTAAGCTCTCCAAACTGCACCTTCAGACCATCCACTGAGGCAGTGACCGAGGTCGTGCACTTCTGCACCGCCCGGAGGATTTCACTGAGTGTGGGCTGTGGGGCATCCTCCTGCAATTCCCCAAATATGTCCTGCATAGTATCCGATGAGCTCTCAAGCGGCAGCGTGTCATCCATGGCTGAATCGCCATTTTGGCCCTGCACCCTCTGTGCCCATGTTAGCTGTGTAGGAGCCGGGGAGCTGGTGGGGCCGTGCAGCCTCTGGGTGTAATACAGCATGTCTTTGGGGGGTTCTTTCCCCTGTTGTTTAGCCGCCTTAGTCATCTTACCGCCAGCCTCCGGGTTTTTCTCCGGTCCACGCGCTGCTTTCTGCTGCTGAGAGACCCCGGTGCCATCTTGGATGTCCATGGCCGATGCGGCCGCAGCTCCCCTCTCCGGTTTACGGGTCATTCGGAACTCCCCCGACCGTCTGTGCACCTACCGCTGCAGCCTGTGGAGCGCACTGGCTCAGGTAAACCGGTCGTCTGCGTCGGTGTTAGCCGGGAACAGGATCACTGTAGGATCGTTAGCGGGAGCTCCGTGAACTGCGACTGTTCACATGCCCGTCCAGGCCACGCCCCCTGTGAATATACTCTTAATACCAAGCGAAGACACCTCAGGGGGAACATCTTCAGTACCAGTTAAAGTTAGAAAAGGTGTTTCAAAGGCTCTGACAGAGGCAAGAGTAGTAGACATATGGAGATTATTGCATCCGAAGGAAAAAGATTTCTCTTTCTTTTCTAATCCTCATGGGTCCTACTCACGAATAGATATTTTTTTAATCCCACATAAACAACTACATTTTGTTAAGGAAACCTCCATCGGTATAATTACTTGGTCAGATCACGCTCCAATTTTTTTAAAGTATGAACCAGTAGAAGGGAAACACTCAACGTTAACTACCTGGAAGCTTAATGAGAGCCTCCTCCAGGACCCAGAGGTCCTGGAGGACGTAAAAAAAGAAATAGTATACTTTTTTCAAACAAATGACAATTTGGAAACCTCTACGGGGATAATTTGGGAAACACACAAAGCCGTAATACGAGGAATATTGATTAAGCATGGCTCAAGAATTAAGAAAAGAAGGGAGGCCAAATTAACTGAATTACCAGGAAAAATCCATACACTAGAAGCAAAACATAAACATGCTCAGACAACTGTAGTGGAACAAAAATTATTTAAAATAAGGACCCAGGTAATAGGTTTATTACAATATAAAGCTAAGATGGCATTACTGATAGGTCGCAAGTGTAGTTATGAATCAGGGAATAAATGTGGGCGACAATTAGCTAGAGCACTACGAGATATACAAGTAAAGACTTATATCCCCTCAATTAAGAAAAAAGATGGAATGGAGGTTCAAATGCCAGGACAAATTGCGGATACCTTTGGTGACTTCTACTCCTCACTATATAACTTAGATTTGGAAGTTCCAAACCAAGTAGAAATGGAGGAATACCTAACATTAAGTGGAATGCCATGCCTGTCTGCAGTAGAGGTTGAGGAGTTGGAGTCGCCAATCACAATAGAAGAAACTAGAAGTGCAATAAAATTATTAGAAAATGGGAAAGCACCTGGCCGAGACGGCTTTGCGGCCTTATATTATAAATTATTCTGCCCAGAATTGATACCTTTCATGGTAAAAATGTTCAACGAAATGGGTAAGAAATCAGCTTTTCATTCGGAAACAACGAAAGCTACAATAACAGTGATTCCAAAGGAGGGTAAGGACTTGAAGCAGTGTGGCAGCTACAGGCCGATATCTTTGCTGAATGCGGATCTTAAAATATTCAGTAAGATATTGGCGCTTAGACTGCAAAAGTACCTCCCCTCCTTGATCCATCAAGATCAGGCAGGCTTTATTCCAACAAGGGAGGCACGGGATGATACTATCAGAGCAATAAATTTGATACATATAGCAGACTCCTCTAAAACCCCCTGCGTTTTCCTTGGGACAGACGCCGAAAAGGCTTTCGATCGAGTAGGGTGGGAGTTTATGTTTTCAGTTTTACGACACATAAAATTAGGAGACAGAATGGTTGGAAGAATTATGAGTATGTACAAGAACCCCACGGCACAGGTGAAGGTAAACAGAGTAACCTCATCTTCATTTAAAATAACAAACGGGACAAGACAGGGCTGCCCCTTATCGCCTTTGATATTCGCCCTGACTTTAGAACCCTTTTTATGTAAAGTAAGACTGAACAAAGACATCAAAGGAATTGAAATAAAAGGAAGACAGCATAAAATAGCGGCATACGCTGACGATATGTTGTTTTCGATAACAAATCCGTCATTACCGATTCTAATCAAAGAAATGGAACTATACAGTAAACTTTCATACTTTAAAATAAATTGTAGCAAGTCAGAAGCCTTAATGATAGCAATACCAAAAGAAATATCAAAAGGATTAGGCCTAAGTTTTAAGTTTAAATGGGCAGATCAAAGCTTGAATTACCTGGGGACAAGGATCGCAGTGACCTCAAAGAAAATGTACAAACTGAACTTTGTACCACTACTGAATAAAATACGTGAACTACTGGAAAGATGGAACAGGGGAATTTTCTCCTGGTTTGGAAGGAGTAATGTAATCAAGATGAATATATTGCCTAAAATATTGTACTTGCTCCAGGCAATTCCGATAACATTACCCAAAATATTTTTTAAGAATATACAAACAGTATTTACAAGGTTCATATGGGCAGGAAAGCAACCAAGGATAAAGAGGTCACTGCTATCCTTACCAAGGTCCTATGGAGGCTTAGCAGTTCCAGATATTTATAAATATTATCAGGCAGTACACCTAGGTCGAGTACTTGATTGGTGTAGACATAAGAATACAACGATTTGGCCAAACTTAGAACAATTACAATGTCAGGAACTATTAAGTAGAGCCCCTTGGTGCTATAAAGCTGTCACAATAAATACCAAAAAACATCCAATAATCGGTACAACCCTACGGATTTGCCATAATCTGTTTTCTAGGCAATTAATATCTATGGACAATTCGCCATTAATACCTATACTGGGTAATCCGCAATTTGTACCTGGCATACAGAAAGGCCCCTTTGCATCATTGATTGAGAAGGGGATATATCAGATCTCCCACTTCAGAAATGAAGGTAAATGGCCAACAATACATAACCTGATGGATAAAAAGGAAATTATCAGTTAGAGTTCTGGCAAGCAGTACAACTAATTCACTTCTTAAATTCTCGAGTGGTGCCACGGTACCGGGAACGGGAATTGTCACAATTTGAGAAACAGTGTATGGAAAAAGAACCAAGCGTACATACAATATCTAAAATGTATGCAATATTGAGTAGCCCATTAGGAAATTTTGAGCTGCCTTTTATCCAGAAGTGGGAATCAGATTTGGGTAGGACTTTTGAGGAAAAACAAAAAACTAAAATGATACAAGCCATATTTAAGACAGCAACCTGTACCAAAATGCAGGAATGTAATTACAAAATAATGGCACAATGGTACAGGACTCCAGATAAGCTACACAGATACTACCCAAACATAAAAAGTGAATGCTGGAGATGTAAGGCAGAAAATGGTACAATGGTACACTCCCTGGGGAATAAAAAGGAACCCATTATTGCACCAATTGTTGAATGCTGCTAAAGCATGTATACCGTTGAAATGGAAACAAACACAACCCCCAACATTGAGCATGTGGATTAAGAAAGTGGAAGAGGTGAATAGAATGGAGGATCTGATTCGGACAAATAGGAAAAGAAGGGAAGTATACTGTAAAGTTTGGACACCATGGAATGACTGGATTCAGTTTGAGGGAGAGCGGGAGTTGTTGGAGGGGGAGTAGGGTGGAGGGAGGGGGAGGGGGAGAGATATGTGGGGATTGTTGTTTTTTTTTTTTTATTATTTTTTTATTTATTAGAGAAGGCTCGGGAGGGAAAATCTAGGAATGCATATTAAGATAAGGAACGAAAAGGAACTATAAGAAACATGGGGGGAGAGAGCACGGGGAATGGGCTATAATGAAATGGGAAGGCATGGGATAGCGTCCTCCCATGTCCAAACATTAGGAAATTTGAAGTTCTGATTTATTGAATTCTACCCCCTATAAGGCCCTCCCTCCCTTTTGTTATGAACCAATAACGGTAGCGAAGGGGCCATGCTCCTGATGTGTAATAGTGGGAGGACGGGAATTAAGGGAGGAAAGGAGAGGACCCCGATGGTATGAACAATATGCATTAGTTCCGGTTTCTTCTTTCTCTCTCTTGCGTAACCTTAAATTTTCCCTTTTTTTTTTGGCTTTTGTTCCTTCTGGAGACGATCGGATAGAGAGATAGTGTTGTAATATGCCCATTGGAATGAACCAGGATTTATTTATTTATTTTTGTTAGATGATTGTTAATTTTTCTTTAATGTTTTTTATAAAATGTTATTTTTTTTTTTGAAAATAAAGAAATTGTAAAAAAAAAACATTTAAAAACCCCCAAAAATCGACTGCAATAGAATAGTAGTCAGTTGCCAGCGTGTGTCAGGCTCATAGTGTAAACTGTGCCCACTTGCCCAGTGCCACCACTCATATATCTGGTGGCATAGTATATTAAATTTAAAAAGAAAAAACACAATTTTGACTGCAATAGAATAGCAGTTAATTGTCTGCAGGCGTGTGTCAGGCCTACAGCGTCTACTCTGCCAACTTCTGCCAGTGCACAGTGTCACTCATATCTGGTGTCACAGTAGCTTGCACGCATAGTACAACATAACAAATAAGAAAACATGACTGGCAGAGGCAGGCCACCCTGCAGGGGCTGTCGTGGTCGTGGTGCTGTGATTCCCTTTGGCCCTAGAATAATGCCCAGTGTTCAGAGGCCACGTACTCTGAACTCGAAAATTTCTGAGGACATAGTTGACTGGCTAACACAGGACACCCAATCTTCTACAGCTTCCGCTCGAAACCTTGACGCACCATCCTCCTCCAGCTCAGCTTTGGGTACCTCTCAAGTTACCACTCGCCCACATGCCGCCACCACCAACACTAGCATCACAGCTGCTTCACTTGATCTGTCAGAGGAGTTATTTACACATGAGTTGGAAGAAATGAGTGATGCGCAACCATTATTGCCAGAGGTTGTAGATAAAAGGGATATGACTCAGTCAGGCAGCATTACACACATGGAGGTATGGTGTGATGATGATGTACCCGCTGCTGCTTCCTTTGCTGAGTTGTCAGATACAAGTGAAGCGGTTGATGATGACGATGTGTCCGGGGATGTCACGTGGGTGCCCGCTCGAAGAGAAGAAGAAGAGGGGGAAAGTTCAGATGGGGAGACAGAGAGGAGGAGGAGGAGACGAGTTGGAAGCAGGGGGAGGTCGTCACAAGGAGCTAGTGGCACAGTCAGACAGCATGTATCGGCACCCGGGGTCAGCCAGACAGCACGCCAATCAACGCATGCTGTTGCCACCACCAGAATGCCGGCATTGCAAAGCTCAGCAGTGTGGCATTTTTTTTGTGTGTCTGCCTCTGATAACAGTGATGCCATTTGCAACCTGTGCCAAAAGAAACTGAGTCGTGGGAAATCCAACACCCACCTAGGTACAACTGCTTTGCGAAGGCACATGATTGCACATCACAAACGCCTATGGGATCAACACATGATGAAGAGTACAAGCAGCACACAAGCTCAAAGCCACCATCCTCCTCCTGGTGCAGCATCTTCAGTCACGCCAACCACTGCTGTCCTCCTTGCCCCCTCTCAACCATCCGCCACTGCGTCTCTCACCTTGAGCAGTTCCTGCTCATCTGCCCACAGTCAGGTGTTTGTCAAGGACATGTTTGAGCGTAAGAAGCCAATGTCACAGAGTCACCCCCTTGCCCGGTGTCTGACAGCTGGCTTGTCGGAACTCTTAGCCCGCCAGCTTTTACCATACAAGCTGGTGGAGTCTGAGGCCTTCAAAAAATTTGTAGCTATTGGGACACCGCAGTGGAAGGTACCCAGCCGAAATTTCTTTTCACAAGAGGCAATCCCCAACCTGTACTCTATTGTGCAAAAGGAAGTCATGACATCCCTGGCACACAGTGTTGGGGCAAGGGTCCATCTGACCACTGATACCTGATCTGCAAAGCACGGTCAGGGCAGGTATATCACCTACACTGCGCATTGGGTAAACCTGCTGACGGCTGACAAGCATGTAATGTTGGTGACACCGCCACGACTTGCAGGCAGGTCTGCTGCCACCTCCTCTACTCCTCCTACTCCATCCTCTTTGATAACCTCCTCGGCTGAGTCCTCTTCTGCTGCTGCATCTTGCTCCACATCAACTGCACCCCCCCAGCTCCCCAGGGGCTATTCCACATCACGGATACGACAGTGTCACGCCGTCTTGGGGTTGACTTGCCTGAAAGCAGAGAGTCACACCGGACCAACACTCCTGTCCGCCCTGAACGCACAGGTGGATCAGTGGCTGACTCCGCACCAACTGGGGATCGGCAAAGTGGTGTGTGACAACGGAAGCAATTTGGTGGCGGCATTGAATTTGGGCAAGTTGACACATGTCCCGTGCATGGCACATGTGATAAATCTGATTGTACAATGCTTTGTGCATAAGTACCCAGACTTACAGGATGTGCTCAAGCAGGCCAGGAAGGTGTGTGGCCATTTTAGGCGTTCCTACACGGCCATGGCGCACTTTTCAGATATCCAGCGGCAAAACAACATGCCAGTGAGGCGACTGATTTGCGACAGCCCGACACGTTGGAATTCAACACTCCTAATGTTCGACCGCCTGCTCCAACAAAAAAAAAGCCGTCAACGAGTATTTGTATCACCGGGGTGCTAGGACAGCCTCTGCGCAGCTGGGAATTTTTTTGCCACGTTACTGGATGCTCATGCGCAATGCCTGTAGGCTCATGTGTCCTTTTGAGGAGGTGACAAACCTAGTCAGTCGCACTGAAGGCAGCATCAGCGACATCATCCCATTTGTTTTCTTCCTGGAACATGCGCTGCGAAGAGTGCTGGATCAGGCCGTAGATGAGCGAGAGGAAGAGGAAGAGTTGTGGTCACCATCACCACCACCAGAAACAGCCTTATCAGCATCACTTGCTGGACCTGCAGAAACGCTGGAAGAGGAGTGTGAGGAAGAGGAGTCAGAGGAGGAATGTGGCTTTGAGGAGGAGGAAGACCAACCACAGCAGGCATCCCAGGGTGCTCATTGTCACCTACCTGGTACCCGTGGTGTTGTACGTGGCTGGGAGGAAGAACAGACTTTCAGTGAGATCAGTGAGGACGAGGAACGGGACATGAGTAGCTCGGCATCCAACCTTGTGCAAATGGGGTCTTTCATGCTGTCGTGCCTGTTGAGGGACCCTCGTATAAAAAGGCTGAAGGAGAACGACCTGTACTGGGTGGCCACGCTACTAGACCCCCGGTATAAGCAGAAAGTGCCTGAAATGTTACCAAATTACCGGAAGTCGGAAAGGATGCAGCAGTTTCAAAATAAATTAAAGAGTATGCTTTACACAGCATACAAGGGTGATGTCACAGCACAACGGGAATCTAACAGTGGAAGAGGTGAAAGTATACCTCCTCCTACCATGACCACGCCGGCAAGGACAGGACGCTTTACAGACGTGTTGTTGATGGAGGACATGCAGAGCTTTTTCAGCCCTACGCGTCGCCACAGCCCTTCGGGGTCAACCCTCAGAGAACGACTAGACCGACAGGTAGCAGACTAACTCGCCTTAACTGCAGATATCGACACTCTGAGGAGCGATGAACCCCTTGACTACTGGGTGTGCAGGCTTGACCTGTGGCCTGAGCTATCCCAATTTGCCATAGAACTTCTGTCCTGCCCCGCTTCAAGTGTCCTTTCAGAAAGGACCTTCAGTGCAACAGGAGGTATTGTCACTGACAAGAGAAGTCGCCTAGGTCAAAAAAGTCTAGATTACCTCACCTTTATTAAGATGACTGAGGCATGGATCCCGAAGGGACTGACAGTGGGCGATACATTTGACTAAAGGCCTGATGAGATGAGCTTCCTTGGGCTACAAATGTTCCACACGCTGCTGAATTTTATGTCTGCATGCCGGATGACTTGCGTGACTTATCCGCCACCAAATAGGGTTCAAGCCTCAATGTTTTAGTGCACTTTCTGCCTGGAAAACATAAATTTTTCTGGCCGCTGCTACAGCAGCAGCTGCAACAATACCTAATTTTTCAGGCATGTGTACATGCCTAATTTTTCTGGCCTCTGGTGCTGCACTGTGGCTGCAAAAAACAAAACCAAAAAAAAGGCACATACATGTGTCAATTCCCCTTCGTGATCGTTACCTTGTTGTGGTGAAGGGGCTTGCGTATCACAATGAAGCGACCACCTCTATGAGTGTGTTGGCAATGGCAATGTTGGCACACCCCAGATGATAAGGTCATTGCTTCATTGTGATCAGACCAAAAGCGATCGGCTGGATAATTTTGCATAGAAAAAACATAAATTTTCTTTGTGATCATCTAAGGTGATCATTAAAGCCTACTAGGCCAACAATGGGCCCACACTGCAGAATCATTGTTTTCTGGGTCACTTAACTGTCACTGAACTACCTCAGCCCGACCATAGGCTTTGAAAAACCCCCATCGCCTGCAATCTCCAAAACGTTCATTGACATCAGTGAGGACAAGAACGGGACATGGCTAGCTTGGTATCCAACCTTGTGTAAATGGGGAGTTTGCGGTTGTGCAAATGGACTGTTTGCAGGTGTTTGTGGTGCGTTAAACGGGGAGTTTGATCTGTCAGAGTTTGGTCTGTCACTGTGAACCCTAACCCTATTACAGACAGGGTTAGGGTTACAGATAGGGCTAGGGTTACAGATAGGGTTAGCGTTAGGGTTACAGATAGGGTTAAGGTTAGGGTTAGAGATAGGGTTAGGGTTACAGATAGGGTTAGGGTTACAGATAGGGTTAGGGTTACATATAGGGTTAGGGTTAGGGTTAGAGATAGGGTTAGGGTTAGGGTTAGAGATAGGGTTAGGGTTAGGGTTACAGATAGGGTTAGGGTTACAGATAGGGTTAGGGTTACAGATAGGGTTAGGGTTACAGATAGAGTTAGGGTTACAGACTGTAACCCTAACCCTATCTGTAACCCTAACCCTGTCTGTAACCCTAACCCTACCCTAACCCTAACCCTACCCTAACCCTAACGCTTTCTGTTACCCTAACCCTAACGCTATCTGTTACCCTAACCCTAACCCTATCTCTAACCCTAACCCTAAATGTAACCCTATCTGTTACCCTAACCCTAACCCTATCTGTAACCCTAACGCTATCTGTTATCCTAACCCTAACCCTATCTCTAACCCTAACCCTAACCCTATCTGTTACACTAACCCTATCTGTAACCCTAACCCTATCTGTAACCCTAACCGTAACCCTAACCCTATGCCTTACACTACCTGATCGATATAACATCATACCTGATGTTTTAGAGCACGTTATTCCAAACAATTTATGAATGTTAGGTGATTTATGCCCTTTATGGATTAAAAACGGACTCTGCGACAACTACGTAATTTTCCATGGGAGTTTTTCCATGGATCCCCCTCCGGCATGCCACAGTCCAGGTGTTAGTCCCCTTGAAACAACTTTTCCATCATTATTGTGGCCGGAAAGAGTCCCTGTGCGTTTTAAAATTCGCCTGCCCATTGAAGTCTATGGCGGTTCGCCCGGTTCGCGCATTCGTGAATATATGCGCAAGTTCGCAATCGCCGTTCGCGAAACGCAAATTTTTAGGTTCGCGACATCACTAATCCCTGCCTCTAGGATTAAATATGAGAAACACCAGCTTTAGGTAGCTTTAGGTGCACAATGTGCTGAGGACACAGACAGTACACACACCACGTAGCTTTAGGTGCACACTGCAGAGAACACATACAGTACACCACGTGAGAATACTGCAGCTAGCACAATCACCTGCCTGCCTGTCAGTATATTAGGAAGAGCGGATCTAGCTAAACTCAATACAGTGTATAAATATATATATACAACACCTGGGATGCATATATCCTCTACACACTGTAACTCTAACTGACTAGCCTGCCTGCCTGCTCTATCTACCTGCAAAAAATTACACTCTCTCTCTGTCTCTCTCTGTCCTCTCTTAACCACCGCAACACACTACACAAGGCCGACTTTCAGGTGGCCTTTTATAGTGTGGGGCGTGTACTAAACCCCCTGAGCCATAATTGGCTAAAGCAACCCTGGCTTTGGCCAATTATGGCTCTCTGTTTTTTGCAAGCTTTGATTGGCCAAGCATGCGGGTCATAGTGCATGCTTGGTCAATCATCCGCCAGCAATGCACTGCGATGCCGCAGTGAATTATGGGCCATGACACACCACTCGAACTTGACGGAAATGGCCTGTAACGTTCGTATTTCGACGACAGTTCGAACATATGATGTCGAACTGTCGTATGTTCGACAGTTCGACAGTTCGACAGTATGTTCGACAGTTCGAAGCTCATCCCTACTATAGACACCCAGCAGGTAAGATATTTAAAGGAATGTTTCACTTTTTTTTTCACTTAAGCATCATTAAAATCACTGCTCCCGAATAAACGGACGTTTTTAAAACTTTTTTTTCATTGATACATGTTCCCTGGGGCAAGACCCGTTTTAGGACAATAACTTGCATATTAGCCTTTAAAATTAGCACTTTTGATGTTGAACGTTCGAGTCCCTTAGACTTCAATGGGGTTCTAAAGTGCGCGCGAACGTTCGGTTCGTTCGAAGGTTCGGATGCGAACCGAACCGGGGGGTGTTCGGCTCATCCCTACTCACCACAATGGATGGACCTTCTATTAATAGATACTGTAGGTTTCACTGAACTTTTTTGGTTGCACCCACTGTGTTGTCACCAACTTAAAGGAGAAGTCCAGCCTGAGCTTTTTAGGCTGGGCTTCTCCTAAGGGTCACAGGAGTGCAATTCATTTTGCACTCCTGTGAACCATTTTCAGAGGAGAGTGATCTTAAGTCTGCTCTCTGATGACATCATTGCCATCAGACGGGGCAGTGCGTCATCCCGACTTCCAAGTCTGGATCCGCCAGCTGCCTTTATTGATGGCAGTCTCAGCATCTCAGCGAGCCTCTGAGATGGCTGCTCCCCACTTCTCCACTGCTCAGCACTCCAATGAGCATGGAGAAGTAGAGCATAAGTGATGCTGACTGCTAGGGGAGGAGTGAGAACCGAGCCATCGGTGGTGTTCGGTGGATCGGTTCTTTTTTTTATAAATTCTTTATTTTCTCTGCAGCATTAATAGTATACAATAACATACATACGTATATTGACATTTTCATTCTACTTATGCTACTAATATTCTCTTCAACATTTACCAGCCAATACCACGTGTCCACACAGTTGCATTATTTTGACATACCTATGTTCATCCTTAACTATTATTTCCTCATAGTTCTAATACAACTCTGTTATTATTCCCTAACATTAATGCAATACGTTTTCCTTAACCAGGGGGAAGCCCCAGTTATCCTCCCAGCCAAATATAAATAAACTTATTAATACGACAAACATAAATATAGAAAGAAAAAAAAGAAAAAATCAGAAAGAGAAAGAGAGAAAGATAGAAGAAAAAAAGAAAAAATATATATTGAGATAAAAATGGAAAATTAAGTATTAAGCTCTCTCCTGCCTCCCCCCCCCCCTTATATCCACCTAAGGATTTTGTTCCCTATATTTAATAGATGGTGTCCAGACCTTTCGATATTTTTCTTCTTGCTCTCTCAATATCATAGTCAGATTTTCCATTTGCTGGATCTCCGCTATTCTCCCCATCCATTGTATTTTAGTTGGAGCTATCGCACTTTTCCAAAGGATCGGGATGCAGGCTTTCGCTGCCGTAAGTGCCTTACGAGAGAATTTTTATATTTTTCATTAGATAACGGGATATCGTGCAGCAAAAAGGCTGATGGATTTTCTCCAAGAGACACATCTGTAATTTCTTTAACTGTTTCAGACACCATTTTCCAAAATTCTTTCAGTCTGGGGCATTCCCAAAATATGTGTAGTATAGTACCCTCTGCATTATGCCGGCGCAAGCATTGATTGGATACCTGTGGAAATATCCGATTCAATACTGCCGGAGTTCTATACCACCTGGTCAAGATTTTATACCCTCCTTCCTGGTACTTTGTTGCCATTGACGCTTTGTGTGCAAATAGCAATATCTTCTTTTTCTGTATCTCCGAAAAGGTAATTTCCAGATCCCTCTCCCATGTTTGTAAAAAAGCCAATTCTTGAGGGGCTTCTGAATCTATCAACAGGGCATACATAACTGAGAGTGAATGTCTAAGTGGCCCCCTCTTTAAACATATCTGTTCAAACCCAGATGGTGTACGTGTTCCTGGCATGCGTTGCGTAAGTGACCGTAAAAAAGCATTGAGTTGTATTCGCCTAAAGGGGTCGAGATCTTCAGAGTACACTCTTTCAATCTCCTCCCTAGTCATTACCAAGTTATCTCTAGAAAAGTGTATGATCCTACTAATTCCTTGCCGCTTTAATTCTTTAAAACCCTGATCTATCAGACCCGGCTCAAAACTTGGTGTCCCCAGGATTGGGATCATGGGACTTGGATGTGTCGACATCTTTGTTTTCTTAAATATATTTTTTATAATCTGGATCGTGGCCCCCACAGTAGGGTGTCTCTCCACCTTCACCTATGGTATCTCAACATCTGAAAGCCATGATATTCCTTCCAAAGGTATAGCAGTTATAGTTTGTTCCATCTGTATCCATGGCTTTTCCTCCTGCACTGTACACCAATCCACAACCCATGTCAGATGTGATGCTTCGTAGTAGCTCACCGGGTCCGGGAGTCCTACCCCTCCTCTTTCTTTAGGCAAAGTCAGGATAGCTCTTCGTACTCTCAGGGACTTCCCTGCCCAAATGAATCTTACAAATCTTGATCTTAGGTCCCTCAAGAAACCTGCAGGTAACTTAATGGGCAGAGTCTGGTGGATCGGTTCTCAGTGCAGAGACATCGGGGCACAGATGCAGCATCGGTCTGCTGCTGCATCCACCGAGGTAAGTATGACTAGGAAAAAAAAACAGACTTCTATTTTAACTATATACATGTACCAGAATGCCATTCTTTCCAATGGAGAGCACTCAAACCATATCAAACCGAAGGAGAGAAGCTGGTCACCATGATAACATGTTTAGGGGGCTTGCCCCTTCCTCAGATCAAGTGATTAGGAGCCGGCAATTAAAATATATATAGGATGGGCCAGGGGAGTGTGTCATCCTTAATGACCACCCGGAGATGGATCGGTATGGCTAACGTGGGATAGAACTCAGCAGACATGTGCTGGCTTCCAAGGAGAACATGGAAAGAAAGGCCTGAAGATGGTGCAAAGCATTCTGGGAAGGAAATACGGAGGCTTGCATGGACCAAAACTAACCAGCTATTCTAACTAACTGAATTGAATGGAAATGGTGCAGTTAAAAAAAATGTCCATAAGATGGCAGCATTGATTTAATTCAAACAAACTAAAGTCAATGAAGACTATGAGCCTTATTTAATGAAGGCATGACACTCCCCGCCTGGTTTCCTACGGATATCACACATCATGGCACATCCGGAGGAGAGTAACAAAACAAGTTCGGAAACAGGTCTGAGGAAAAGTTTAGGCTGGCCTTGCCTAATGACTTTGAGTTAAACTTTCCTGACGTGTCTGTAACGGTCACCACCGTTTACGACCTTCCATCAACCCACGACAGCTCATCTGACACTCCAACCGTCCAACAGACATCAGACATCCCATTTCCCCAGAATCAAGACGAGACACGCAGCTCTGTACTTGTTCCAAAATGAAGACAACTTTTAATGGTAACTTTCAGTCTTATATACAGTACAAGGCATGAAAGGAACAATCAACTCCCCACCCACACATCACACCGTGGGGGGCTTCAATCACATTCTTTGAGCTAATTACTAAACATTCTAGACATGTCGGTGCCGGCCTATAATTATCATGATCTAATCACTGCACATTCCTTCATTAACAGAACTCAAACAAAACACCATCACACAATGATCTCTTCTCAATCCACATCCCTAGACAGACGTTCTGTCTCCGACAAGTACATTCCACACATAAACAGTATTTAGCATACATAATTAGAGGTCTGGGAGCAGACAATGGACAATGAAATGTCTAGGAGTAGATGCAATTAACACCTTTCAAAAGAATGTGTCCCCACATTGAATAAGCAAACAACTTGTGATATCTCAAGACATCCTGCAAACATGAATTATTATTAATGTCCCATCTCATGTAATACATGAATTATGATTCACTTGCCACCCCATCTCCTGGCTCAATCTGTGCCCAAAAGTCACTCCTTTTACATGGCTCCCTCCTTGTGGAACACTCCGGCAGACCCGGCTTGATCCTTTTCGGGTCAACTTGGGGATGTTCAGAACTAGGAGGTCGGGATGACGTCTGTTTGCCGGGATAAACCATCAGCATTGCCATTTGGCTTACCAGGTCGGTAGCTGATGGTGAAGCCCATATGGAAGAAAAATATATTTCCAATATATTTATTAAAAACAATTATATATTTTAAATATATTTACAATATATTGGCGTACGCAAATATATTTTTACATCTATTCCAAAAATGTAAATTAAAATATATTTCCCAAAGGCATATATTTGAAAATATATTTTTTTTAATATATTTGCCAGATATTTTTGAGCATCTAAAAAAATGCATTTAAACATATATTTTTAAATATACTTGTAAAGGCATTCCAAAATATAATTTAAATGCATTTTCCAAAGACATATATTGAAAAATATATTTTTAAAATATATTCTTCAGATTTTTTTTAACACATAAAAAAAGTAATTTCAACATATATTTTTACATATATTTGTAAATGTGTTCCAAAAATATAATTTTAATATATTTTCCAAAGGCATATATGTGAAAATATATGTTTGTAAATATATGTTTCAGATATTTTTGAAAATATAAAAAAAATGCATTTGAACATATATCTTTAAATATACTTGTAAATGCATTCCAAAAATATAATTTAAATGTATTTTCCAAAGATATATATTAGAAAATATATTTTTAAAATATGTTTTTCTGAAAATATTTAGGGGCAGATTCACAAAGCGAGTACGCCTGCGTATCTACTGATACGCCGGCGTACTTTCGAATTTCCTGCGTCGTATCTTTGTTTTGAATCCTCAAAACAAGATACGACGGCATCTGGGTTAGATCCGACAGGAGTACGTCTTCGTACGCCTTCAGATATAAGATGCAATTCTTCGGCGTCCGCTGGGTGGCGTTCACGTCGTTTTCTGCGTCGAGTATGCAAATTAGCTATTTCCGACAATCCACGAACGTACGAGCGGCCATCGCATTCTTTTATGTCGTCTCTAGTCGGCTTTTTTCGGCGTATAGTTAAAGCTGCTATTTGGTGGCGTATAGTTAAACCTGCTATGTTAAGTATGGCCGTCGTTCCCGCGTTTAATTTGAATTTTTTTTTTACGTTCGCGTAAGTCGTCCGTGAATCGGGATGGACGTAATTTACCTCCACGTCAAAACAATGACATCCTTGCGACGTCATTTAGCGCAATGCACGGCGGGAAATTTAGGAACGGAGCATGCGCAGTTCGTTTGGCATGGGGACGCGCTTTATTTAAATGAAACACGCCCCCTACTCACCGCATTTGAATTCCACACCGTTACGCCGCTTGAGATACACTACGCCGCCGTAACTTACGGCGCAAAATCTTTAAGGATTCGAACCAAAGCCAGGTAAGGTACGGCGGCGTAGCGTATCTCAGATACGATGCGCCGGGCAGATCTTTGTGGATTAATGTCTGAGGCCTGGTACACACGATAGGATTGATCCGCGGATACGGTCCGCCGGACCGTATCCGCGGATAAATCCTCTGAGGATTTTGATCCGATGGAGTGTACTCACCATCGGATCGAAATCCTCGCCGAATTTACACCGCGGTGACGTGTCGCGCCGTCGCCGCGATGATGACGCGGCGACGTGCGCGATGCTGTCATATAAGCAATTCCACGCATGTACAGACCACCGGATCGATCCGCTGGAGCCGATTCCAGCGGATAGATTTGTAAGCATGTCTACAAATTTTTATATGCTGGAAATCGGAAATATCCACAGAATCCGCTGGAACGTACACACCAGGGGATCTATCCGCTGAAACCGATCCGCTGAGATTTTTCAGCGGATGGATCCTCTCGTGTGTACGTGGCCTAATAAAGACATTTCAACATTTTTTCTGACATTTTTGTAACTATGACATAGATAACATTCTGAATACATTTATAAGAGAGCCACTCCCATTTTAAAATGGTTTGTTTTACTCCTTTTAAAATAAAAAAATAAAATAAAAACCAAAAGATTCAAATAAAATATTAATTTTTTTTTATAAGATTTTAAGCACATAATCCATCCACATCCACAGTCCAAGGGTCGTGTCTGCTTACAGGGTACCGAGAGAAACTCCGGATATAAATCATCAATGTTCTGTTTAATCCATGAATCAGTAGTTACACTATTATTACCAAACTCCCTCATCAGTGTCTTTATGGACCTTGCTTTGTGCACTGGTGCACAGTCATGTTGGAACAGGAAGGGGCTGTCCCCAAACTGTTCGCACAAAGTTGGGGGCATGAAATTGTCCAAAATGTCTTGGTATGCTGACGCTTTAAGAGTTCCCTTCACTGGAACTAAGGAGCCAAGCCCAACCCCTGAAAAACAACCCCACACCATAATCCCACCTCCACCAAATGATTTGCACCAGAGCACAAAGCAAGGTCCATAAAGACATGGATGAGCGAGTTTGGGGTGGAGGAACTTGACTGGCCTGCACAGAGTCCTGACCTCAACCTGATAGAACACCTTTGGGATGAATGTGCTTCTGGAAGAATGGTCAAACATTCCCATAGGACAGCCTTCCCAGAGGAATTGAATCTCTTATAGACTGGGATGCCATTAAAGTTCATGTGCGTGTAAAGGCAGGTATCCTAATACTTTTGGCAATATAGTATATATAGTATATATACTGTATATTCTTTTTATACTAAGTCCAGTCCATTGTTTGGACTTAGTACCTGCCGAAGGGTAATTCCAGCAGCCAAATAAAAGGAATTGGGATATTAAAGTTCTCCCCAGCACAAAATTAAAACTCAGCAGCTACACAAAGGGGGTTATTTACTAAAGGCAAATCCACTTTGCACTAAAAGTGCAAACTACAAATGCAAAGTGCACTTGAAATTGCAAGGAAAGTGCACTTGGAAGTGCAGTCGCTGTAGATCCGAGGGGAGAAAGGACAATAAAAAAACAGCATTTTAGCTTGCACATGATTGGATGATAAAATCAGCAGAGCTTCCCCTCATTTCAGATCTACCCCTCAGATTTACAGCGCCTGCACTTACATGTGCACTTTCAGTGCAATTTCAAGTGCACTTTGCACTTGTAGTGCAAAGTGAATTTGCCTTTAGTAAATAACCCCCATACTGTACACATACTGCAGCTGCTGACTTAATATTAGGACACTTACCTGTCCTGGAATCCGGCGATGTTGGTACCCCAGCCAATGTTTCCATTGGCTTTCGGGGTGCTGCTGCCGCCATTCCCTATAGGGGCCAATTCACACCACATGCAGTCCAATGCGGTTTTTTTCTGCATGGAAAGTAGGATATATGGTTTTTAATGGCATAATTCACACCAGTGCTTGCAGTTCCAGAAAAAAAGTAGAGCATGCTGCATTTTTCCTGCACTGGACTGTAATGGAACACTGTAAAGCACATAAAAAACGCACTAGAATGCACCTGAACGCACATGTCCTTATCTAAGGTTAAGAAAAAAAGGAGGAAAATGCACTGGAATGCTTTAAAAACACACCAAACATGCCCTGGAATGCATCAAAAACACGCATGCAGAAAAGCATCGGAAACGCATCCGCCGCAGCGAGATCTCTCGGAAGTGGGGACAGGTACCTGTTAAAAACAGGAACCTGCTCCCCTCCCCCGAAAGGTGGCAAATGTGGCAAAGTAGGGGGGGGGAGGCAAATAAGTGGAGCTTCCACTTTTGGGTGGAACTTCGCTTTAAGTGTCATATCCCTGCCCAAGCTGCACTGTTGTCATGTGCCAATACTAGGCTGGGCTGGAAGATAAATATGGAAGTGATGAGAGCTGCATTCTTGTGTGTGTATATACACAGTATATATGTGTGTGTATATAATATATATATATATATATATATATATATATATATATATATATATATATATATATATATATATACATACATACATACATACATACATACATACATACACACACACACATAGAGTATATCTGATTATATATATATATATACATATATATACATATATACACACACACATAGCAGAATGAATATACAGTGTGTGTGTATGTATAATATATATATATATATATATATATATATATATATATAGAATGCCTCTCCCATCACTTACTTACATGTATAAATATTTTTCTCATTTCTTTTTTTTCTTTCCTTTTATTGGGATGTGGGTCTGTGATTTCTGTGCCTTCAATCTTCTAATATGTAAATCCTGCCCTGGGAAAAACTCTTCAAACAGACAGACTTCTATCATAATACAGGAAGACAGGAAGTGAGCTGGGTGGGAACCAGAGGGGTGGTGAACTTCCACCTCTCACTTCCTGTAAGGCCTAGTCTGAAAAGGAAAGCATGGCATGGTGGAGATACTCTGTATTCTCCTGGATGGATTCTCCTGGATTAAAGGTATGTCTTCTATCAAATAATATTAGAATTGTGACAGTTTGGTGCATGAGTTAAGTTGTATTTGTCTATTTCCTGCTGAATAGTTCTCATTCTGTGTGCATTCACCTTCCCAGTTACCATGCAGCATGTGCACAGTAATGTAATATTATAGAGCTCCTCTTCCACAGCATGTCACTCTGCTTCATATAATATGTGTGGCTTCCATGTTATATCCAGTAACTGTGTAGCATACTTTCAGTGCACATTGCTTCATATAATATGTGTGGCTTCCATGTTATATCCAGTAACTGTGTAGCATACTTTCAGTGCACCCTGCTTCATATAATATGTATGGCTTCCATGTTATATCCAGTGACTGTGTAGCATAATTTCAGTGCACCCTGCTTCATATAATATGTGTGGCTTCCATGTTATATCCAGTAACTGTGTAGCATACTTTCAGTGCACATTGCTGCATATAATATTATACGGCTTCCATTCTATATCCACTCATCATGCAGCATAGGGGTTGATTTACTGAAGGCAAATCCATTTTGCACTACAAGTGCACTTGAAAATGCAGTCGCTATAGATCGGAGGGGAAGATCTGAAATGAGGGGAAGCTCTGCTGATTTTATCATCCAATCATGTACAAGCAAAAATGCTTTTTTTTTTTCCATGTCCCCTTCAGATCTACAGCGACTGCATTACCAAGTGCACTTGTAGTGCAAAGTGGATTTGCCTTTAGTAAATATACCCCATTATAATGTCAGGGCACAGTGCTACCAATGTTTTATGTCTCCCTCCCCTTTTGCATATTATCTGCCCTGCTACTAGGTGCCAACAGATATGGATTTTTCCATACAGATACCAATTATGGGCCACCTTTCAGGCCGATAACAATATGAGGTACTGATATTCTGTTTACATCCAGCTGCCCCAGAAGTAGCCTGATATCAGTTGACACCTAGGCCTTTTTTTGTATTCTAACAGCCACTGGCCACTGTCAGAATACAGGAAAAAAGAGCAGATAGCAGGGGAATCAATAGCCAGGTTGCTATTGACTATTTTAAATTGCAGTAGCCAATAGCTAGTGGGCTATTGCACCCGCCCACTGCCTGTTGTCAATCAGCAAAGGAGAGGATTTGAAGGAGAACATTCTTCTTCAGGTCTTCCTCTGCTGATTGACAGCAGGCAGTGGGAAGGGGGCGCAATAGTCAGCCTAATTTTAAAATTTAAACAGCCAATGGCAGTCTGGCTATGGTTCCCCCACTACCTGCTGTTTACATTCAGCTGCCATCAAATAAAGTGTGCAGAAAGAGGTTAGCGGTGTGTGTGGGGGGGTGGTGGATGGGGTGTGTGTGTGTGTGTGTGAGGGGGGGTGGATGGGGTGTGGAGGTGGAAAGCTATTTTTTTTTATTTTTTTGGGGGATTCTGACAGATGGGCCGCCAGCCGCTGTCAAAGCACCTGACCAAGACTGACAGCTGGTGAATGGAAAACCGGAATAGGCACTTGGAAGAAGGAAACCAACAACTGAGACAACTTGCCTTTGGTAAGCAGACAACTTAATTACGGTGGTGGCACCTTCCATTTTTTTATATCACCGCATTCAACTGGCACTGTATCTGATCATCATATCTGCATCATCCTTCATTATTTATTTGGTCATCAGTGTTTGAGTTTTGTGGCGATATCATTAAGAACTTTTGATGTTTGGTTTGCCAATTGTGTGCTGTTGGCATACAATTTTGGGATCACCAATTTGGCGTATTAACCTCTCAATGTTTATACATATAATTGGACATTCATTTTGTGAATTTATATACTAATTTTTCCGTGCACTCTGATTTTTTGTTTTGGTTAATTATTGTGCACCGTTTTTGGCATATCAGCCCCTGGATGCCAATATTTCAATGTGAATTGGTATTGGTGAAATTTTTGTATTTTAATCGAATTTTTTATATTGGCGCAGTCTTTTCATTTTTTATCTATTTATTGTGTGTTATTCCACCAGTACTGATTTTTTTTATCTTTATTTTCTGTTTGACCAATAATTTTCCCTTTCATTCTACAGTATTTTATGGCAGAGTTAGGCAACCTTAGGCCTCGTACACACCACCGGATCTATCCGCTGGGATTGATCCGCGGATCAGTTCCAGCGGACAAATCCGGTCGTCTGTACGGCCTAGCGGATATTTATCCGCGGAGATTCCTCCGGCCGATCGATTTCAAGCGGATAGAAATTTCTTAGCATGCTAAGAAATCTATCCGCTTGAATCGTGTCCAGCGGATTGATCCGGTCGTCTGTACAGACTCACCGGATCAATCCGTCCGCTCCCCTCCCTCGCATGCGTCGTAATGATTCGACGCATGCGTGGAAGTACTTACCTTCCAGCGTTGCGCACGTCGCCGCGTCATCGTCGCGGCGACACGTCACCGCGGATGTATTCCGCGCGGATTTTGATCCGATGGTGTGTACAAGCCATCGGATCAAAATCCGGAGGAGGAATCTCCGCTGGAAACGGTCCGGCGGACCGTTTCCAGCGGATATCCCCTCGTGTGTACGGGGCCTTAGAGAGGTGGAGATCTACCCGAACAACATGGGAGAAGTCAAAGATCACAGGGCACAGTGTCCTCCAATGTTGCCTCCTCACACCTGACTAAAACCTATAATTGCCGTACTACCACGCTGCAATCACGTGCCTTTCACTGCAATTATGGGTGTTAACATTTTGCCTCCTCACCACCTTGCAGAATTTCTCAGAGGAGCATTGCATACCGCACTTGTAAATGAGCTCTTAGTTGCATTTGGCAATAGCACTTTTAAGGCTCATTCACATGTGAATTTGGGGGTGGTAAAACCCTGCCCCCAATTTACTGTACTACATTCATTATAGTATCAGTGAGGTAACTACATACTATATACACAAGTAGGATTTTTGTTTTGTGGAACATCTTTACTTTTACCTTGGGAGAAACCCTCCTGGAATATTTTTGATCTAGTGTCATTCATTTCTAACAAATGAAATGAATGGATATAGTGAGAAAATAGGCCATTATGTTACTTAAAAAGTTTTTATGCATTTCCATAGATTTGCCTGGTGTAATGGATACTTTGAAAACCACAAGAGCGCAGCTAATAGTACTGAAGAATGATGGTGGAAGTGTGGGTGTATCGTGTACATCACCTTCTGTCCCGTCTGAAGAGTTGAGCTCATCTCCTTGTCAAGTGTCGTATACAAGGCCTAAACAGGTAGGTTTGCTTTTGGTACCGAAACATTAAAACATCTATAAATGCTTAATTTTGTTAGTTTTATTTACTCAGCTGCATCTGTTAGACTCCTTTCACACTGAGGCAGTTTTCAGGCGTTTTAGTGCTAGAAATAGCCTCTAAAAAGCTCATAAAACTGCATCCCTTTCAGTGCAATGAGTAATTTCACACTGGGGCGGTGCGCTTGCGCAACATTAGAAAAAGTCCTGCAAGCAGCATCTGGGGCGGGTTGGGAGCGCTATAAATAGCACTCCTAAAATGCACCTGCCTATTGAAATTAAAGCACATTAAAAACTGGTCTTTTTCCCTTTAAAAAAAAAAAAACGCCTAAAAAGTGCTACAAAAACACTGCAAAACCGCCGGAGCTTTAGCAGCGCTACAGTGTGAAAAGGGTCTTATATGGCTTTAGATTCACAGGGAAAATTTAAGAAGTTAGATTCACAGGGAAAATCTAAGAAGTCTAATATTTTCCATTTTCTTTTTAAAGCTGCTACTTTGGCAAAGTTTCCTGGGACTTCATAAGCTGTGATCAGTGACGCTGTTACGAGAAAAATTGCGGCGTTGAAATATCACCTGAAGAGAAACATCAGGAACCTCAGCAGAATACCACAAACTTTTATGTCATTAATGTCATTTACCACAGTTAACACCACTTTCTATTCCCTGTGTTGTAGTTTTTGTATATTTACATGATAATAAAGTTGTGTGTATTGTACTGTGTTATTGTTTTTTTTCCAAATGTTTGCTAGTTTTATAGGCCTACAATATATAAAATACAATATATAAATACACAGCATTTCAAAATGTAATAGGAATTTATTTTTTAAAATTTTGCATTCAGAAGTACATTTACATTTATATTTAAAATATATTTTAAAAAAACATTCTTAATATATTTTTCCCAAATATATTGCCATATATTTGAAATGCTACAATTTTGGCCAGATTCAATATATTTCAAAAATATATTTCAATATATTTGTGAATATATTTTGGAATGCATTGTGAAATATGTTGCACATATATTCATAAATATATGTTAAATGTACTTCTGAATGCATTTAGCAATATATTTTTGCAGCCATAAATATATTGCAACGTGCATTTTGGAATGCATTGTGAATATATTCATAAATATATGTGAAATGTACTTCTGAATGCATTTAGCAATATATTTGTGAATATATTCACAATGCATTCCAAAATGCACATTGCAATATATTTATGGTTGCATAAATATATTGCTAAATGTATTCAGAAGTACATTTAACATATATGTATGAATATATTTGCAACATATTTCACAATGCATTCCATAATATATTCACAAATATATTGAAATATATTTTTGAAATATATTGAATCTGGCCAGAATTGTAGCATTTCAAATATATGGCAATATATTTGAGAAAAATATATTAAGAATGTTTTTTTAAAATATATTTAAAATATATTTTACTTCCACATGGGAGGTGAATAATGGAATTCAGTTCTGGAACAGTCACTTGCTTTGCTCTCTCAATGGCTCCCAAAACCTGTTGCTGATGCTCTTGGGACAGATAAGGCACCACCTGGATGCAAATTCCATTTAATCTTTTGACAATTTCAGCCTGTTTGTGCATTTCAATGTTCAAGCCACGGGACATCTCATAATACATGACGTAGTGTCGTTGCATCTCTCATTTCTCACTGGCCAACTTGTCACATTCCCATTTTAGACTGTGATATTGTGCCGGATCTACAGTACATGTCGGGGAAGGTAGTCTTACCCGGGTCTCAGCCGCAAGCGAGTTGGTTCCAACAACGCGGGTTGGGGCACAGGTAGTCACTGTGTGGGCTTCAGCGGGACACATCGGGGCGTACGCAGAAACAAGGGGGCCAAATCATTCCCCCGTAGTACATCTGCTGGCAAATCCTTCATCACCCCCACATTCACATGTCCCGAACCAACCCCCCAATCCAGGTGAACCCGGGCAACGAGTAGCCGGAAAACGGTGCCTCCCGCTACTCTTACGGCTACGGTGTCTCCGGTGTGCTGGCTCTCTGGGATGAGTTTCTTCTGTAGCAGGGTCATGGTAGCACCAGTATCACGTAGCCCATTGGCTACCTTTCTATTGACCCGGACAGTCTGCCTGTGTTGCTGCCTGTTGTCCTGGTTAGCTGCTTGTATTGGATCTGCCTCGTGCAGAACGCCCCAATGTTCTTCCTCCTCAATGAAGTGGGCCGCAGGCCAGTCTTAGTTTGACAGCACGATCAAAGCTTGCCTCCTCCGGGGTCCTGTCTGTTACGCTGGGTCTTTCCGTTAAGTTGGGTCTTTCCGCTCCATCCATTTGGACAAGTTCTGTGATTACGTCCATCTTCTTATGGTTGCTGGCTGGTCTGCCACGGTTCTCCAGTAGTCCTTTTAGCTGTCCTTTAAGCGATGGAATTATCCCGCTGCTAGCCACCAATTGTAACGGTCACCACCGTTTACGACCTTCCATCAACCCACGACAGCTCATCTGACACTCCAACCGTCCAACAGACATCAGACATCCCATTTCCCCAGAATCAAGACGAGACACGCAGCTCTGTACTTGTTCCAAAATGAAGACAACTTTTAATGGTAACTTTCAGTCTTATATACAGTACAAGGCATGAAAGGAACAATCAACTCCCCACCCACACATCACACCGTGGGGGGCTTCAATCACATTCTTTGAGCTAATTACTAAACATTTTAGACATGTCAGCGCCGGCCTATAATTATCATGATCTAATCACTGCACGTTCCTTCATTAACAAAACTCAAACAAAACACCATCACACAATGATCTCTTCTCAATCCACATCCCTAGACAGACGTTATGTCTTCGACAAGTACATTCCACACATAAACAGTATTTAGCATACATAATTAGAGGTCTGGGAGCAGACCTGGATTAACACCTTTAGGCCCGTACACACGACCGGATCTGTCCGCTGATATTTGTCCGACGGACAGTTTCAGTGGACAGATCCGGTCGTGTGTAGCCCCGACTGGACAATTGTCCGGCGGATCGGACAGTTTCCAGCGGACTAAAATTTCCTAGCATGCTAAGAAATCTGTCCGCTGGAAACCTGTCCGTCGGACGTGTTCAGTCGTCTGTACAGACTCACCGGACATGTCTGACCGACTGCCATCCCTCGCATGCGTCGTACTGATTCGACGCATGCGTGGAAGCTTTGAACTTCAAGGCTGCCCACGTCGCCGCGTCATCGTCGCGGCGATGGCGCGGCCACATCCTCGTGTATTGTTTACGCATGGATTTCTGTCTGATGGCGGACCGTTTTCAGCGGACTGTCCGTCCATGTGTACGGGGACTTACACAATGGACAATGAAATGTCTAGGAGTAGATGCAATTAACACCTTTCAAAAGAATGTGTCCCCACATTGAATAAGCCAACAACTTGTGATATCTCAAGACATCCTGCAAACATGAATTATTATTAATGTCCCATCTCATGTAATACATGAATTATGATTCACTTGCCACCCCATCTCCTGGCTCAATCTGTGCCCAAAAGTCACTCCTGTTACAGTGTCCAACTTCACTGGGAAACACTTGGGTTATCAGACCCAAAGGCCACTTGTTTCTCCTTGATTGAGAGTCTTTCATGAGAACAATGGCACCAGGCTCTAAGTTGGGCTTGCTGTCTTGCCATTTGTTCCTGGTCTGTAGATTAGACAAGTATTGTTTCTTTCACTTGTCGGCTAACACTTGTACTCTTTTCCATTGACATCTGTATAAGTCCTTTGGGTCCAGATTGACTGAAGGAGCTGTGATCAACTTGACTTTCTGAGTGAGCAAAGTGGAAGGTGTAAGCAAGAAAGGATCTTCAGGATCATTGGGTATAGATGTCAAGGGTCTGGCATTCATTATAGCTGATACTTCAGCCTTGAAGGTTGTCAGAGTCTCATGTGTGAGTTTTGAAGTTCCCAATTGTAGAGAAGCAACATGGTTATTTGGTATTATGACAGGATTGTTTTCATCACTATCAAGTCCTGCATTTGAGATGCGCCCTCCAACTCTTAACAGTCCTTCATTGTCTATAAAGGGGTTGAGTTTCCTTAGAGGATAGTTCTTTGGAATGCTCTTGTTATTTTGAAGGCATTCTAGTGTTAGTGCATAAGTCTCTTGTTGGATACAGCGGATGATTACATTTTTTGCTTCTGTGAGCTCATCTACTGTATATGGCTTGTGACAATAATGCCAACCTTTGCAACAACTTGGACTTCTAGGGATGCCTTTAAAGGATCTGGCTATGTGAACCAAGCAAGCTGTAGCTCTTTGTAAGGACTTCCAAGTGGAGAACTTATCGAAGCGCTTGGATCCCAACAGTTGGTTAGAAATTGTTGTATGTAGTGTGGAAACCTGAGGACGGATGTCTGAGTCAGATTCAGGTTCTAACAGTTCATATGTCTCCTTTTGTGGAGTGGTAGGCACTGACTTGTACAGTAAGGGTGGTCCTGTGAGCCATGTAGTGTCTTTGAGATGGGATGCTGGCACAGACCTTGTGGCATGATCTGCTGGGTTATGATCAGTTGAGACGTAACACCACTGGGTGGGCTGTGTAGACTTCCTGATCCTTAGGACTCTATTGTGTACATAGACATAGAATCTCCTACTTTCGTTGTAAATGTAGCCCAACACTACTTTGCTGTCTGTGTAAAACTCTGTATCCTCGAGATCTATATCCATCTCAGATGTAATAAGTTCTGCTAGTTCTACTGCTAGTACAGCAGCACAGAGTTCCAATCTTGGAATGGTGGTTTCAGGACATGGTGCTAGCTTGGCCTTGCCCGTAACGAACCCAATATGAATTTGGCCCTCGATGTCTACTGACTTGAGGTAGGTTACTTCTCCTATTGCCTTGACTGAAGCATCACAGAATACACATAACTTTCTAGACTGAACCCTTGCAGGAGGAAAGTGGGTGTATGGTCTATGTATGTGTAGGTTAGACAAAGTCTTTAAAGAGTCTCTCCATGTTACCCATACTGTCTCTTTCTCAGGAGGTAGTGGAGAATCCCAATCACATGTGTCTGCAGTAAGCTCTCTAAGCAGAATCTTACCTTGGACTGTCACCGGTGCTGAAAACCCGAGTGGATCATACAGGCTGTTGATGGTGGATAGGACACCTCACCGAGTGAAGGGTTTTGGCTCTTGGTCGACCTGAAAGGTAAGGGTGTCAGTCTTGAGGTCCCAGTTGAGTCCTAGGCTGCGTTGCATAGGAAGGGAGTCTGTAGCTAAGTCCAGATCTTTGAAGTCACTGGCATAATCTTGAGAAGGGAAGGCCTCCATGACGACCTTGCTGTTTGATGCTATCTTATGCAGTCTAAGATTGGAAGAGGCAAGTGTGCTTTGAGTCCTCTTGAGTAGACTTATTGCAGCTTTGGGTGAAGAAAGTGATTTCAGACCATCATCTACATAAAAGTCTCTTTCAATAAACTGTGTAACGTATTTCTCACCTTCTTGGGCGGATAGCTTAAGTCCATAGATGGCAACAGCAGGGGATGGACTGTTTCCAAAAACGTGCACTTTCATGCGATATTCTGTAATATATTTAGTAGGGTCATTGTCTTTGAACCATAGGAATCTCAAGAAGTTCCTGTGTTCTTCCTTGACTTGGAAGCTGTGAAACATTTGCTGTATGTCTGCAACTATGGCAACTGCTTCCTTGCGGAACCTGATGATAACACCAAGAAGTGTGTTGCTGAGATCTGGTCCCTTTAGGAGGACTTTATTTAGTGAGACCCCTTGGTGCTGAGAGCTGGAGTCGAACACTACCCGGATTTTACCTGGCTTCTTGGGATGGTAGACACTGAAGATTGGTAGGTACCAGCACTCTTCATTGTCTTTTAAAGCTGGGGCTATCTCAGCATGGTCATCCTCAAACATCTTACTCATGAATGAGAAGAAATGCTCTTTCATTTCTGGCTTCCTTTGAAGATTGCGTTTAAGGGAAGAAAAGCGCTTTAAAGCTTGTTCGCTGTTGTTAGCAAGACAGGGTCTCTGTGCTTTGAAAGGCAGGGGTGCTACCCAGCTGTTTTTGTTGTTCTTGTGGAATCCTTGTCTCATTATTTCCAAGAAGATTTGATCTTCAATAGATGGGGCAAGTTTGTGATCTTCTTTAGTCCCTCGGAAAACTGAGCATCCTAGATGATCTCTGTCTTCATCACAAAGAAGATTAGCGGTGTAAGGATTGGAATGAATTACACTGGCAGGCTTCTCTCTTATGAGGAATCTGTTGGTGCAAGGCTGAAATAAGGATGGACGCCCACCCTCTAGTGTCTTTGTAAAGAGAGAGTTCACGCTGGTTGGTTTGTGAACACTCCCTAGGCATACGTTGCCTATGATGACCCATCCGAGATCTAGCTTCTGGGCATAAGGAGAGTTGTGGGGACCATTGATTTGTTTTCTCACCTTGTGAACTCTGATGATGTCCCTCCCAAGGAGAAGTGATATCTCAGCCTGGGGATCCAGTTAAGGGATGAGGTGTGCTATGCCCTTCAGATGTCTGTGATGAAGTGCCACCTCTGGTGTAGGGATCTCCTCTCTTTCAGTTGGGAACTGATTGCACTCGATTAGAGTTGGCAGAGGCAGGGTTGTCTGACCATCAAAGGATTCGAATTGGGAAACCAATGGCTCTTCTCCAAGTTCCTTCACCTACCCCTGTACAAGTCTTGAGTAAGTATGAAGAGTTTTCTTCCTTTATTTTGAAGGTGTCAAAGAAGGTTGAGCTGGCGAGTGATCTGTTGCTTTGATCGTCCAGGATCACGTATAGCTTCACTGCTTTTTCTCTGTGGCCTATGGGGTAAACTGTAACAAGACAAATCTTATGCCACGTACACACCATCACTTTATGTGATGAAAAAAACCGACGTTTTTAAAAACGTCACTTTAAATGACCGTGTGTGGGGGAAAACGTTGTTTTATGTCTTGTGAAAAACGACAAAAAAAAATTGAAGCATGCTTCAATTTTTTGTGTAGTTTTTCAAAACATCGTCTTTTACTTCACAGAAATTGACCGTGTGTAGCAAAAAACGTCATTTAAAACAACGTTTTTACAACCGCGCATGCCCAGAAGCTAGTTATGAAGCGAGCTTCAATGGAAAAACTTGGTGAACGTAACCTCGCTTTGCTAGAACATTGTGAGAAAAACGATGGTGTGTAGGCAGCGGCGGACTGACAACTCATGGGGCCCCCGGGCAATAAAAGATTATGGGGCCCCCCAGGCTTACAGATGGCCACCACGCCAGGAGGCAGTGCAGAGACAGGGCAGCTAAAATCTCAGGATTTTCACATCAAAAGCATGTCTGTTTCGGACATATCAGAGACAGATGTAAAAAAAACACATATTTTTACATACTGTCCCTGGTTTTATTGAGCCTGGCAACCCTGATGGGGCCCCCTAGTGGCATGGGGCCCTCGGGCAGTGCCCGAGAGCCTCAATGGTCAGTCCGCCCTTGTGTGTAGGCAACTTCGTCTTTGAAAATTGAAGTTTCAAAAACGTCGTTTTTTACTTCACAGAAAATGTCGTTTTTTACTTCACAGAAAATGACGTTTTTTTTCATCACATAAAGTGATGGTGTGTATGCGACATTAGAGCAGGATTTGTTAGACGAACCTTCTCCGCATACTTGGGTGCACTGGGATGTAACTACAGGAGGTACTGTGTCTTGTTGCTCCCCGCCGTGCTCTTCCACCTGGAGTGAGGGGGTAAGGCCCCGTACACACGAGGAGACATGTCCGATGAAAACGGTCTGCGGACCGTTTTCATCGGACATGTCTCCTGGGAGCTTTTGGTCTGATGTGTGTACACACCATCAGACCAAAATCCCCGCGGACAGAGAACGCAGTGACGTAGAAGACACCAACGTTCTCAAACACGGAAGTGCAATGCTTCCACGCATGCGTCGAATCAATTCGACGCATGCGCGGGATTTCAGGATGCTGGTTACACATCATAACCAGCGGACATGTCCGATTAGGTGTACTAACCATCGGACATGTCCGACGGACATGTTTCCAGCGGACAAGTTTCTTAGCTTACTAAGAAACTTTTGTCCGCTGGAAACCTGTCCGCTAGGCCGTACACACGGTCGGACATGTCCGCGGAAATGTTCGACCGTGTGTACGCGGCCTTAGAGTCCATGGCGCTGGCCCTGGATGTAGAGCTGTGTTGTGCTCTGTGCTGTTACACTCAGAGCAGTTGATGCTCACCTTACAGTTGGAGCCTTGTGTAATCCAGGCTTCTTGAAGGCTGTAAGGTAGCTTCTGCACTATAGGGTTAACACCACGGGCTGTGTCCAGAAAGGCAAGGCCTGGCAAGTCTCCTTCTGATTTGGCTATTTGGAGTTCTGTCACTAGGTCACTCAATTCTCTCAGCTTCTGGTATCCTTTGTTAGGAATCTTGGGAAAGTCCTCTATTCTTTTAAAAAGAGAGTTTTCTAGAACTTCTGGGGAACTGTAACATTCATCAATCCTCTCCCATATAGTGCTCAGCCATTTGGTTGGGTAATTATTGTTAATGTCTCTGATTCTCCTTGCATGCTCTGATGACTCATTCCCCAGGTATTGAACTAAGAGATCGGCTTCATCGCTTGCTTTAAAACCAAGATCTCTAATTGCATTTCTGAAGGACGAACGCCATGCTCTATAACTTTAAGGGCGACCGTTAAACTTTGCAAGTCCCTTTGCTAACAGTTCACGTCGTGCTAAGAACTTGAAGAGATCTGACATACCTTGATCGTTGTGTGAGTAACCAGGGGGCGCTCTGTTATGCCAGGAACTTGTAGAATAGATGCGGTCATGAGAGATGCTGACGCTGGGTCTTTTAACCTGTTGTTCTTCATTTTCGATTTGGTCAACTGTGGCGTAGTGTTTTGACAGCCTGGATGCAGAATGTGCTGAATACTGATTGAGTGCAGGTTTACTTTCCTGCTTGACATAGGGTGTGTGAATGGCGGGAGTTGATTCCGCTCTTGGCGCTGTAAGCGGGCAGTTGTCTGGTTTGGCGTGTCGCCGCACATATTCTGAGGTACGCTCTGTACTGTCATGAGGAACGGATTTTTCCCCAAGCATGTTGCTGAGCCGCTCACTGGTGGGCTTTGCAAGTTCTTCTAGAATGTCTGCCTCGGCTGCAGCAGCCCCTGACTCCTTCTCTGCAGCTAGTTTCTCTAATGCAGTTTCCATGCGTAACTTCTCAAATGCAGTTTCCATGCGTACCTTTTCTAGTTTGAGTTGTTTCTCAGCGAATGCAGCCTTTACTTCGGCATCCTTTGCTGCAAAGTCAGCTTTCACCTTTGCAGATTCTGCTTTTGCGCGGGCAATGGCGATTGTTTTGCTTTTCACTGACCTCCTTGTACTCGTGGAGTAGACTTCTGACCTTGTCACGAAGAGCTCTGACTTTATCTGTGATATGGTGGCCGTGCTATGTGGATGCTGATAACACTGCTGTCTCTTTGGCGTTCTGTATGGTTGCCGTGCTTAGAAGCCTTGATTTTATGGCGTTCTGTATGCTAGCCGCGTTTAGAAGCCTCGGTTTTACTGGAAGTTCTGTATGCTAGCCATGTTTAGAAGCCTCCGTTTTACTGGAAGTTCTGTATGCTAGCCATGTTTAGAAGCCTCCGTTTTACTGTTATGCCTCTCACTACAACTTGAAAAAGTTATCGTATGACGAAACGCGTCTGGGTTATCGGCGTGCAGTGACGTCATCGCGTTTGTACGAGGAGGAAGGGCTCCTATCTATGCCGGCTGGCATCTGTTTCCTATATGCTGCAATACATTGTTATTGATGTAAGTAGCATTTTATCTTGTTTTAATAAACACCGTTGGACGTATTACACTATGTGCGGCTTTCTTTTCTGCGTGACCTGCTGCTGAGCCCCCGGAGTGGTCTTAGAGGTTCTGTCTGTGCTGTTTTAACCACATCCCTCCGTGGATGAGGACATAAGGATCTGAGCTGCATACTTGATTCCATCCCGTGTTGTGGCCCTACTGCCTGGATATCCTGCTGTGGATTTTATAATAACGCTGTTATTTACCTATTATCTGGTAAGCCTCTGCCCATGTGGTGGTGGCTCACTATAAATATCGGTGCACTGGGTGTTGTCTGTTCCAGGAACATCAATAATCTTTGGACTTTTATTCCACATTAATATTTGTGTTATTCACAATGGACTTGAGTGTCAGTAATTAGACTGGCGCAATTTTTTCTTTTTTCCACATATGTTTGTGCTTTGTCACGTTTTTGCTGCCTATCTGCATATTCATTTATTTAATCACATTTGTTTTGGTTAGCGCAATTTTCTTTTTTCCATCCCCCTCACTACACGTGACTGATGTGTATTTGGGCACACTGATAACTCTTCTCATACCAATGCATTCCAGTAGGCGCAGAATCATTATGAACTTTTAGTTTAAATGTTTTTTTTATTGAAGTTTTCCAATAAACAAAACAGACAAAATATAGTTGCCTTACAAAAACCGAAGTACAAAATACAAGAACATACATACAGCCATGGTAGACAACCATTTCAATTAAGGCACCAGATAAGGCGTGTATGACATTGAGATTATATCCTCTAGGCCTACTCTAGAAAGAGTGCAGGCAGTAAGAAAACTACAATTGTTCCTAAAATAAAAATAAAAACACGAACATGGGTGTAAACATAGGGAGGGGAGAGTGTAAGTGAAAGGTAAAAGGAGTTGAAATCAAAGGGGAAGAAAAAGAAAAGGAAGAAAAGGGTAGCAAAGGGCATAGGGCAGTGATGGCGAACCTTGGCACCCCAGATGTTTTGGAACTACATTTCCCATGATGCTCATGCACTCTGCAGTATTGTTGAGCATCATGGAAAATGTAGTTCCAAAACATCTGGGGTGCCAAGGTTCGCCATCACTGGCATAGGGTATAGTCTCTCCTCGATCAGACCTCCACAAGAACTGAGGAAAAAAAAGGAAGGGGAAGACAGTTCAGACTACATTAATCCAATCATTCCATGGTTTCCAATAGCAATCAAATTGTTTCCTATTGTTCATTCTATTAGCTAATAATAACTCATAAACATAATGAGATTGGGTAGTCTCCAAAACTTTCGAGGCATTGGGGGCTTTATCAGACTTCCAATATTTCGCTATCAGTGTTCTGGCCACCAGCAAGATGTGGGTGACCACAACTCGCAAATCAGGAGGAAAGGACTCTATTCCTACATTCAGCACAGCTAGGCCTGGGTTGGGGGGTGTTAAAATCCCTGTAATATTGGAGATAGTACAGAATATATTATTCCAGAAGCTGGTCAAGTGTTTACAGGTCCAAAACATATGGAACAAATTACCCACAGATCCACAATTTCTCCAGCAGAGTGATGAATTGGTGAGAGAAAATTTGGAAATTCTGTATGGTGTAAGATACCACCTCAGAGCAAATTTTTTGTGAAATTCCCCTAATACATTTTGAGGCCTTGTATGTCGCTTTGAATGCAGTGAGCTATTGGGAATCTGTGATGGAAATACCTAAATCGAATTCCCATTTCAAAAAAGGGCGGGATTTAATGAAATCAAGTTTATGCTGCAGAAAATTATAGAAAAGGGATATACCTTTCATCGGTGTAGGGGTTGTGGTGTAATAACGCCAAATTTCAGGGGGGAGGAATATGCGGTGGGATTTCACTGACTTCAAGAGGTGAGAAATTTGGTTGTATTTGTAAAAATCCCTGTATGGTAAATGGTATTGCATTTGGAGGGAGGAAAAAGTCTTAAGAGAGTCTTCATTAGATAAATACGGAACACAGGTAATACCTCTATTTTTCCAATCAGCCACAGTGAGATTCGAAATCATAGAGGCAAGAAGAGTCTTAGGATGCAGTACCGCATCCGCCGCTGGGGGCATTTTGAGTCGAAAAGCCGCCTCGGGTATGCAAATTAGCACTTACGGAGATCCACAAAGCTTTTCAGCTTCGTTTTTTCTCCGTAAGTATTAGTTTGCAATCGTAAAATTAGGGCTGCTTTTACAAAGTGTAAAGTTAGTACACCTTGTAAAAGCAGACCCTTCTTTCCAGCGACGCTGTCTTTTTTTTTTTTTATTTTTTTTTTTTTCCGCCGTTTTTTTTCCCGACGCAACTTTTTTGACCCGGCGCGGTTCACGAAGCTCGGCGTAACGTAATTTCGCGCTATGCACGTCGGGAAAATGACGTCACGAGCATGCGCAGTATGTCTGGCGCGGACTCGCCCCATTTGAATTGGGAACGCCTTACGCCGGCCGGATTTAAGTTACACAGCCGAAAATTTCTAGGTAAGTGCTTTGTGGATCGGGCACTTAGGTAGAAATTTTCAGCCAGTGTAACTTAAATGGGAATATTTAAGATACGGCGGCTGGCTGTGGATCTGGCCCATAAGTCCTTAGTGGGGCATAAGTCTTGTTCTATATTACACCATGGAGTCGTCTGGGAAAAACCAAACCAATTTTTGAGCTGTGAAAGAAGCGAGGCTTTGAAATAGTCATGTATGTCTACCATACCCATTCCTCCAACAAGTCTATGTTTGATCAAAAGCGCTTTAGAGCAGCGTGGTAGTTTTGAACGCCAAATAAATCGTACGAGCAAAGAGTTCAAGGCTCTAAGATGTGTACCTGGCAGAGAAATGGGGCAGAGTGCAAAACACATAAAGTATCTGAGGTAATAAAAGCATCTTAAATGAGGCCAGTCGACCCATCCAAATTAATTCTATTTTAGCCAGCCTCTGGGTATCTTTGGTTATTTTATCTATCAGAGGAAGATAGTTGGCATCAGCCAGATGTCGTAGATCAGCCATGAACTATAAGCCTAAATACGATATAGAGGAGTTGCTCCATGAGTAGGGAAAATCAATTTGAAGTGTGGAGCGTAGGGGAGATGGAACATTTAGCGCTAAAATAAATGATTTAGTAAAATTAACTTTGTAAAAGGAGATCTGGCTAAACTCAGTCAGGATAGCATGTGCATGAGGGAGGGATGTGGATGGGGAAGTCAAGAATAAAATGATGTCGTCTGCAAAAAGATTTAAGTTATGGGGAGTACCTTGGACATTAAAGCCTGCTATGCCAGGGTGAGCTCTTATCCTCTCCGCCAATGGTTCTATAAGAAGGTTGAAAATAGAAGGGGAAAGAGGACAGCCCTGTCTCATACCATTAGAAATAGTAAAGGGAGATGAAAGCATATTAGACATATAAACCTGTGCAGACGGGGACGAATATAAGGCCAGGATGGCGGAGAGGATAGGCCCCTCGAAGCCAAACCTTTGCAATGTGTGGGAAATATAGCCCCAATGTATCTTGTCGAACGCCTTCTCCGCAGCCAAAGAAAGGAGCGGAGAAGGCGTCCGACAGGACCGAGCATACTGCATGACATTGATAACTTGTAGCATCCGATGCTTGTCGACTGGGGGTGAAGCCTGTTTGGTCAGGTTTAATAAGAGTAGGTAAAATAGGGAGGAGTCTATGGGCTAAGATTTTTGCGTACAGTTTAACATCCGTATTGAGAAGGGAGATGGGCCTAAAATTTTGGGGAGAAGTGGGTTCCTTACCAGGTTTAGGGATGGTGACAACATAGGCCCTAAGCATTTCTGAGGGAAAAGAGGCAGAGGACATTGCGTCAGCATAGACCGTCTGAAGTGGTGAAGATAAAACATTGTGAAAAACTTTAAAGTAATCGTTTGTTAAACCGTCAGGGCCCGGTGATTTCCCAGACGGAAGAGTTTTTATCGCTTTTCTGATCTCAGGCTCCATAATGGGAGAATTAAGGGAAGTCAGTTGTGCTTGTGAGACAGTGGGAAGATTGATACTGGCTAGAAAGTCTTGTATGTTTTTGTCAGTGGGTTGGGGAGTAGTAGGGTCTCCACTAAGATTATATAGCGAAGAGTAATACTCAGCAAAGGAGTCCGCTATGTCCTTTGGATTAAATATTTTTTTGTTGCCATTGGGGTCATTAAGATAAGGAATTTTGACTTAGTCCTACAGACTTTAAGCCTTTGGGCGAGAATTTTACCTGCCCGATTACCCGATGAGTAATGGGATAATTTGAGGGCATTAACATGTTTATCAATTTGTTCAAGGAGCAGGCGCCTGAGATCAGAACGGAGCTTAGAGAGTTTATTGGACATAGGTGCAGTGGGAGCTACTTTATTCATAGATTCCAGGGATCTAATATCCTCAAGAAGACGATCAAGCTGTTGAGTCCTCCGCCTCTTCTCCCGAGAGCAAATTTGCAAAATAACACCTCTGATGAGCGCTTTATGAGCGCACCATAATGTAGCAGGATTCGAAACAGAATGAGCATTAAGAGAAAAAAATTCAGTCAAATTAGCAGTAATGGTATTCATATGAGAAGGCATATGGAAAATTCTAGAATTCGCACGCCATATATATGCAGGACCAGGGGATATAGAGACAGGTGCGTGGTCGGACCACAAAATGTTATGTATGGCGGAGGAGGATACCGCCTGCAGCAACAACTTGTCCACCCAAATCAAGTCAATCCCAGAGTAGGTATTATGCCTGGCTGAATGGAAGGAGTAATCACGTTCATCCGAATGTTGACATCGCTAGGCATCATAGCTAGAGGTCTGAATAAAGAATGATGAGCGCAAACTGAAAATCTAAAAGTGAATATAAATACAGTCCATAGGGGACTGATAACAATCAATAAAGATATGCAGTGAATTCAAAATTAGTGAAATAACCCAAAACTGATAATAAATCCAAAAATAAAAGTCCAAATATATAAATCAAAGTTTGGATAAATCAATCTAGTGTGCCAGTGATAAACAAAACTTCTGCACTTCGGGCATCAATGTGGACAATCTTGATAACTCTTTGCTTAGCCTGGGCTCACAGTGCGCTTACCTCCAGACACTAGGTCATGCGTGTCAATGAAATCCTCCCAAAACTGGAACAGAATCCAAACAGTGGGTAACTCGTGTTGCACGGAATCTTCCCAGTGCTGAGATAGAATCGAGGGGCGTTCTCTGTATCCAATACCAGTATAGGTCCAGGCGCAGCGAAGTCGACTCCACAGGATAGCCACAAGGTGTATCAGGAGCAAATGTAGAAATAAAAAGCTCTCATGGTGAAGTATGCAAGCACTTTAAAATTTAATAAAGGTAAAAATGTGCTTACATTGAAAAAACGAATAAAACACCAAACAGCGGCACTTCCGGTGGACGGTCAGGGTGTCACGTCACTTCCGGTCACATCTAACCTTATGCATTACGTCACGACACGACACTTGACTTCATCGATGAAGTGGAAGAATTGGAAGAGGACACTTAGACTTGGATGTAGTGTCAATTGTATAGTCTACAGTGGCATTATAGTCTCCACATACCACCAATGAGCCCTTCCGGACAGATGATATCCTACGAAAGAGCTTCCTTAAAAAACGTATCTGGTGGGAATTGGGTGCATAGAGGTTCACTATAGTGAAAAGCTTGGTGTTCAGTTCAGCTACCAAGATGAGGAAACGACCCTCCGGGTCTATCTGGATGTCTAGTATGTTAAAGGCCACAGAGTCTCTGACCGCAATGAGAACGCCCTTTGTTTTCGTAGCAGCCGAAGCTAAAAATAGATGCGGAAACTGCTTGTGGCGGAAGGGAGGCATATTAGAGGAGGAAAAATGTGTCTCTTGGAGACAGAGAACGTCAGCCTGGAGTTTCAGGGATTCCTTCCAGACAGAGGCTCTCTTAACCGGATGGTTCAAACTATGTACATTAAAGGAAATCAGTTTAAGAACCATGGGTGCAATGGAGATAATAATGCTGACAGTACCTCATTAGAGAGCCAAGGAATGATTGATAGCTGCGGATCCGAGTGCGGCCAGAGATGAAGCAATCGAGCCAGTCCAAGGTAACGACAAGTGAGTTCAGATCGGTGGAGGGAGAGACAAAACAAAAAAGAAAAAAAATATAGAAGAAAAAGAGCACAAAACAAGAAGGTAAACATGTCTGTAAAAAGGTAGATTCAAGCAGGAATCCGGGGGCAGAACAGCTGCCCATTTCTGGTAACAGGGGGAAAATAGTTTGCGCACCACGCGCTCCAGAGTGTTAAGGAAATCTGTCAGTCGTGGTAAACATGGTACACGGGGTACTAGGCATTTTGCTTCTTGCTCTTGTTTTTACGTGACACTGTTTGCCACTCACCCTGAGGATCCAACTTTGCAGAGGTGGGAGAATCCTCAGAGGTCCGGTCGGGTATGATGTCTAGTGAGCGTAGAAACTTTAGGCCTTCCTCAAGATTAGTGATCACGGTCTTCCCCTTGATAGTAACTGAAAGCTTTGTTGGGAACCCCCACCAATACCGTATATCATGGTTGCGCAACGCTTTTGTCACAGAAAGCAGCGACTTGCGTTTTTGCATGGTATACTGGGAAAGATCAGCATAAAGTTGCAAATGAGCAGATTTTTCTGGAGGATGAGAGTTCCTGTGGAATGCTGTCAAAAGCTGCTCCATAGCGTGATAAAAGTGAACTCTCATGAGGACATCTCTAGGGATGTTATCCGGGAGGTGGGACGGCTTGGGGAGCCGGTGAATCCGATCAATGACCAGATCAGTCTCAGGTGCAGCAGGTAGCGTCACTTTCATGAGGTTCCTGGCGTATTCCTGTAGTTGGGCTGGCAGTACGGTCTCAGGAATCCCGCGTATCCTAACGTTGTTTCTTCTAGACCTATCTTCAAGGTCGGCCATTTTGGCCTTGAGCCAGGCTATATCTTCAGACTAATCCTCATGAGCATCCACCAGAGTGTTATGTGAGGAGGCAAAGTCCCCCATTTTCCGCTCTATGTGGTCAATTCGTCCCCCCAGCTCTCCCACCTCAGTTCTAAGAGTAGTCATGCACTGCATCATATCTCCATGCAAAGAATATCTTTTAAGGTGGTGTCAGAAAGCGGCTTGCCCGCAGTGGGGAACTCAGTGATACAGTCAGCTAACTCCCTCGTATCCTCCATAGACTCCTGGGCTGGGCTCACCTGCTGTGTGTCAATCGCCATCCTGGGTCTCGACTTTGCTGGGCTGCCAGAGAGCGGTGTGGAGGCTCCAGGGGAGCGCTGTGTGGTGTTGTCCAGTGAGCCTGGGCTGGATGCAGCCGAGTTAGTAACGCTGCCGGAGGACGGAGGAGAGCCGTGAACTGAGCCGGCGCCATTTTGGCTGTGATCACGGGCCGCCGGCGGGAAGAAATCCGGCAATTTCTTTGGCCTGGTAGACTCCTTTCTCTTGCGGGTCATCGTGGGACGTTGTCCGGGTCTTCAGGAAGGAGGTGGATGCCTTGTGAGCGGGCAGACGTACCCCTAAAGCCGCGGATTCCCAACGCTGGAGCGGAGCAGAAGGATCAGACGTCCATGCTGCTGCGCGTTAGCCATGCCCCCCATCCTTATGAACTTTTATTAGTACAAGATTAAAACTGAAACAGATACAAACAAGTACAATTAGTAAATAATCACACAATTAGAGCATCCCTAACTACCTAGCTAGAGACACAAAGATAAGCGTACCGGAGATGGATCGGTATGGCTAACGTGGGATAGAACTCAGCAGACATGTGCTTGCTTCCAAGGAGAAAATGGAAAGAAAGGCCTGAAGATGGTGCAAAGCATTCTGGGAAGGAAATACGGAGGCTTGGATGGACCAAAACTAACCAGCTATTCTAACTAACTGAATTGAATGTAAATGGTGCAGTTAAACAAAATGTCCATTAGATGGCAGCATTGATTTAATTCAAACAAACTAAAGTCAATGAAGACTATGAGCCTTATTTAAAGCGGATGTGCCATGGGAAAAAAATATTAAAAGCCAGCAGCTACAAATACTGCAGCTGCTGACTTTTAATATTAGGACACTTACCTGTCCTGGAGTCCAGCGCCGATCGCAGCAGAGGACGAGCGATCGCTCGTCTCTCTGCTGCTCCCCCGCCATCCATGCTGAGGGAACCAGGAAGTGAAGCGCTGCGGCTTCACTGCCCGGTTCCCTACGGCGCATGCACCCCCCTGCACCCCCCTCCCCCTGAAAGGTGTCAAATGTGACACCGGAGGGGGGGAGGGTTCCGATCAACTTTAGGGTGGAGAACCACTTTAATGAAGGCATGACATGTATTCTGCTAAATGTTTCTGGTAAAAAAAAAATCCCAATAAGCGTATATTGATTGGTTTGCGCAAAACTTATATTGTGTACAAACTATGGGATATATTTATGGAATTTTAATTTATTTTTTGATGCAATCAGTGACCTTTAGCGGGACTGCAATATTGCGGCAGAGTTAAGACGGGAGTCTTCTAAACTGTGAGTAACATCTTAAACTTCCTACAAGTAATTATATTGTAGCTGGGAAATGAGTGCTAGCAGGGTTGAAGATTTTGCTCAGTGCACAGTGTGCCACATGTATGCAAAATTGGTGCAACAGCTCCAGGATGGATACCGCTGTGACAGATGTGAGCAAGTTGCCCTTCTGGAAGCTTGCATTAGAGATCTGGAGGAGCAAGTTGCAACACTGGGCAGAACGGATAACCTTGAAAGGGGTCCTTTGCTCACTGAGCAGGTGGTCAGTAAGGTTGATGTGGAGGGTGGAGGGGAAAGTCAGGATTATCAGATAGGAAGATGGGTTAATGTAGTTAGAGGGAATGGAAGGGGCTTGCAGAAAAGGAAGGCCAGTCCTGTACAGTATTTGTGCATCAAAACAAATTTGCCAGGTTGGGAGAAGATGTGGAGGTGGCAAACAAAGAGGTGGCAGCCCTAGAAATCACTGCTACCCCTAACAGCCTGTCGTGGGTTATGACGAAAATAATAATAATAATTTAATATTTACTGGCAGAAATATGAAAAGTCCAGTAAGCCGCCAAATTGAAGCAAACTATTGTAAATGGAAGCTTTTCAGAAAAAGAAAGAAAGAAAACAAACCCTTAGCTCATGTTTACCAAAGTGCCCAATACATTAGCTATCTGTAAATTTTTACATCTCCTGTGTTCAAGCAGAGAGTTTGGAACGATGACGGTTCTCGTCACAGAACAAAGAAATGTTGTCCCAGCTTTAATAGATAAACAAGGAAATGTTTGCTAGAATTGTTGGTTAGAAAACCTACAATAGAGAATATTTTTCACAGATAGCTAACTAAGCATTTATCACATGGAAACAAGCCTTATCTAAGAAAAACCAGTGTGTTCAAGTGAGGAACTGTTTAAACAAGCTGTGTCATTTTTAACCACTTCAGATCCGCGCTATAGACAAAAGACGTCCGCAGCGCGGACCTGAAGTGCCGGGTGGACGTCCCTGGACGTCCTGTGTTTACCTGGCTCCTGCACGTCCCCGCGAGCGCGCATCGGGGGAAAAACTGTGTTGGCCGTGTCCCTTGGACACAGCCAATCACAGATCGTGCTGAATGGCCAATCACAGCGGCCATTCAGCACTCGATCTAGCCGTCCAATAAGAGATGATCTCAAATGTAAACATATGAGATCATCTCTCATCGCCGGCTTTCTCTCCTCACACACAGACAGCGTGTGAGGAGAGAGAGAGATCTTTGTAAAAAAAAAGTGAGTGAAAGAAAAAAAACGTTAAATCAGTGCCCACAGTCCCTGCCAGTGCCACCTGCCAGTGCAATCAGCCAGTGCCACCTGCCAGTGCAATCATGCAGTGATACCTGCCAGTGCATTCTCGCCAGTGCCACCTGCCCCTGCCATCAGTGCCACCTGCCCCTGCCATCAGTGCCACCTGCCCCTGCCACCTGCTTGTGCCATCTGCCATCAGTGCAATCTGCCATCAGTGCTACCAGCCAGTGCAATCTGTCATCAGTGCCACCTGCCAGTGCAATCTGCCATCAGTGCCATCTGCCCGTGCCATCTGCCCGTGCCATCTGCCTGTGCCATCTGCCCGTGCCATCTGCCCGTGCCATCTGCCCGTGCCATCTGCCTGTGCCATCTGCCCGTGCCATCTGCCCGTGCCATCTGCCCGTGCCACCTGCCCATGCCACCTGCCCGTGCCATCTGCCTGTGCCATTTCCCGTAAGTGACACCTGTCAGTGTCATCAGTGTCACGTGTCAGTGTCATCAACAACAATGGCTAAATGATAATTTTCACTCGAGGAGGCGTACAAAATTCTTGCGGCCGATGGGAGCAACGGGGAGCTCCCCGATTCGGATTCCTCCGCAAATTCAGACTCCGAATCTGACGTTAACTACGAGCCGGTAGTTAGCAGTGGAACAGAGACATCCGAGGAGGAGGGGGAGGAGGAAGAGGAGGAAGAGGAGGAAGAGGAGGAAGAGGAAGAAGAGGAAGAGGAGGGTCCGCCCGTCAGACGAAGGCGTTTTGCTGAGGAGGCAGTGCCATCCACCAGCACCCGTGTTTCATCCACCAGAACCGCTGTGCCATCCACCAGAACCGCAATACCTCGGCAAGCAAGGTCACGTACCAGTAGGTCCCATGCCAGCCTTCCCTATTCCCTTCAGAACCCCTTGTGGCTTCCTCCTAATTCAGGAGAAGCCAACATTCCCCCTTTCACTGCCCAGCCAGGAGTCCAGGTGGACACAGAAAATTTTTCCCCGATTGATTTTTTCAATCTAATTTTTACTGACGACATGCTTGCCTCAATTGTTTCCCAGTCCAATCTTTATGCCGAACAATTCATATCCAGTAACCCCACGTCCTATTATGCAAGTCCCTTCGAGTGGAGACCCGTAACAGTGGAGGAATTCAAAAAAAATTTGGGCCTCGTATTTTGTATGGGACTAAACCATAAAAACCAAATACGTTCATATTGGTCAAAACGCCCCATCTATCACATGCCCATCTTTTCCTCAAAAATGCCCAGGTCCAGATATCAAATGATCATGAGATTCCTACACTACAATGACAATACCCAGTGTCCTCCCCGAGATGACCCAAATTTTGACAAACTTTATAAAATTCGGCCACTACTTGATTATTTTTCCCAAATTTTCCCCCAGTTGTTTACCCCGGACCAAAACATATGTGTTGACGAGTCACTTGTAAAATTTTCTGGCAGGCTCGGCATAAAACAATTTATTCCCTCCAAAAGGGCCCGCTATGGGGTGAAGCTGTATAAATTGTGTGACCGAGCCACAGGATATACGTATGCCTTCAACGTATACGAAGGAAAGGACAGCCAGCTACACCCCCCTAATTGTCCAGACTACATTGGGACCAGCGGGAAAATTGTTTGGGAACTCCTAAACCCACTCATGGAGAAAGGATACCATTTGTATGTGGACAATTTCTATACAAGTTTGCCCCTGTTCCGAAACATTTATAGAAAGAAGACACCAGCATGCGGCACCATATGGTCGAACCAGAAAGGCTTTCCTCAAAGCCTTGTCACCAAAAAAATTAAAAAAAGGGGAGACGGCGAGTTTACGCAATGAGGAAGTTCTGGCTGTGAAATGGAGGGACAAAAGGGATGTGTACGTTCTTTCTACCATCCACAACAACACATTTGTTACGATCAGGAGGAGGAATGGGCAAATCCGGAAACCAAAATGTATTCAAGATTACAATAAGTTCATGGGGGGTGTCGACTTGAACGACCAGATGCTGGAACCCTACCTTTCCACAAGAAGATCATACCAGTGGTACAAGAAAGTTTCCATTTACTTGTTCAATTTGGCCATGTACAATACCTATGTATTATATCGGAAATCCACTCCAAGACCCAAATCCTACCTTTACTTCCAGGAGGAAATCGCCACTGCCCTTTTATACCCCAGCAACCCACCAGCAAACATTCGATCCGATGTGGTTAGCCGACTTTACGAGCGTCACTTTCCAGATAGAGTCCCTCCCAGACCAACAGGCCAAAAACACCAAAAGAAATGCCGGGTGTGCTCCAAAGGAGGAGTGAGAAGAGACACCACTTATTATTGTGCCCAATGCCCTTCCCAACCAGGCCTCTTCGTAGTTGACTGTTTCCGCCTTTACCATTCCTCACTAAATTATTAGTCCCTTCCTGCCATTTACCTTCACACCCCTTATACTTCTGCTTATGAGCCTGGCTTGTTATTTGACCACGATTCTGCCTACCAATTTTGTTTATACCTCTGCCTGATCTGGAACTGACCCTGGACTGTTATTTGACCACGCTTATGCCTACCGATTCTGTTTATACCTCTGCCTGATATGGAACTGACCCTGGACTGTTATTTGACCACGCTTATGCCTACCGATTCTGTTTATACCTCTGCCTGATCTGGAACTGACCTTGGACTGTTTGACCATTCTTTTTGCCTGCCTCTTGAACTGATCTTTTACCCTGCCAGTGGACTAGTGGGATTCATAGCACATGAGTCTCACATATGTGAGGGGCTCCAGAATTGTTTTTCTGGATGAAGAAAACTATTGTTTGTTTTCTCATTCTAGATTAGGGTCTGGTTGCCCCGAGGCTTCAAAGAGATTTGGGTGGGAGAAGCCTCTACCCCTGTCCCCATTCTGTCCTGAACACAGCCCTACTTCTGCCTGCTGCCTGTAGGACCTATGCCATCATGCCTGTACTGACTATAGACAATATCCATGCCTGTTGCCTGGACAATTGCATTTTCTTTTGCTGACCAAGTCCCTGCCTGCTGCCTGGACCAGTGCTATCGTCCTGTGGACAACTGCGCTACTAAAACCACAGGTACATTTTTTTGTTTACCCTTTGCTTAGCATAATGTATTTTGGGGTGTAATTCTTGTCATGTGCATGCTATGTGTCCCTAGAACACCTGTTGGTGTTTCTTGCATGTTGGGCCTCTGTATGTGGTCAGGCTGTGAAAAAGTCCCACACATGTGGTATCGCCATACTCAGGAGGAGTAGCAGAATGTATTTTGGGGTGTAATTTTTGCTATGTACAGGCTATGTGTTGGCAATATCTTATAAATGGACAACTTTGCATAAAAAAATTGCGCTTTCATTTTTTTCCCACATTTTCCAAAAACGTTTGGAAAAAAATTAATCGTTCAAAAGACTCATTATGCCTCATAGATTATACGTTGGGGTGTTAGCTTTCCAAAATGGGGTCACTTTGTGGGCATTTCCATTGCCCAGGTGCTCCAGGGCCTTCAAAAGTGTAATAGGTAGTCAACAAGTTAGATGTGTAATTTATGCTCCTAGAACACCTGATGGTGCTCCCTGCATATTGGGGCTCTGTATGTGGCCAGGCTGTGAAAAAGTCCCATATATGTGGTATCGCCATACTCAGGAGGAGTAGCAGAATGTATTTTGGGGTGTAATTTTTGCTATGTACAGGCTATGTGTTGGCAATATCTTATAAATGGACAACTTTGCGTAAAAAAATTGCGTTTTCATTTTTTTTCCACATTTTCCAAAAACGTTTGGAAAAAAATAAATTGTTCAAAAGACTCATTATGCCTCATAGATTATACGTTGGGGTGTTAGCTTTCCAAAATGGGGTCACTTTGTGGGCATTTCCATTGTCCAGGTGCTCCAGGGCCTTCAAAAGTGTAATAGGTAGTCAACAAGTTAGATGTGTAATTTATGCTCCTAGAACACCTGATGGTGCTCCCTGCATATTGGGGCTCTGTATGTGGCCAGGCTGTGAAAAAGTTCCACATATGTGGTATCGCCATACTCAGGAGGAGTAGCAGAATGTATTTTCGGGTGTCATTTGTGGTATACACATGCCATGTGAGAGAAATAACCTATTACAATGACAATTTTGTGAGGGGGAAAAAAATTAAAAAAATATTAATTTTGCAAAGAATTGTGGGAAAAAATTACAACATCAAAAACCTCATCATGCATCTTACTAAAGACCTTGGAATGCCTACTTTCTAAAAAGGGGTCATTTGGGGGGTATTTGTACTTTCCTGGCGTGTTTAGGGCCCCAAGAAATGAGATAGGCACCGGTACAACAGGTGTGATAATTTTTTTATGATTTGCACCATAGCTTGTAGACTCTCTAACTTTCACAAAGAGCAAATAATATCCACTAATTTGGGTTATTTTTACCAAAGACATGTAGCAGTATAAATTGTGGCCAACATATATGAAGAAAAATTTATATTTTGCTAAATTTTATCGCATAAACTAAGAAAAATTATTTTTTTTTCAAAATTGTCCGTCTTTTTTCATTTAAATAAATAAAAAGTCCAGAGGTGATCAAATACCACCAAAAGAAAGCTCTGTTTGTATGAAAAAAAGGACAAAAAATTCATTTGGATACAATGTTACATGACTGAGTAATTAACATTCAAAGTGTGAGAGCGCTGAAAGCTGAAAATTGCTCCGGGAACGAAGGGGGTTTAAGTGCCCAGTAAGCAAGTGGTTAAAACATCTTTGTATGCTGCATCAAGTCTATCCGAGCACATAGTGGACGAAATTTGAAATTATACAAGTCAGAAATATTTTTAAATATCTAAATGTTATTCTAAGACATTTTGTTAGGAGAAAGAAATATATGAGAAGTGTGATTTTATAAATAGAAGGGTTTTAAAGAGCTAATTAGCATTATGGAAGATGTCAAATTGTGATTATAAAAATATAAATTAACCTGTAACACATATTCATCAAACACATATCAAAATGATTCATATATCCACATTAATAGTCATATCAATTGATTGAGGGATATAACCTGTGCATGTTTAGAAAAACTGTTTTTAAAAGATATACGTTTATAAAGGAATATAAAAGCATGTTATGTAGGATTAAAACATATACTAATTGTATTTTATGAAATATAAAGTTACCAGAATGTGTATATGTGTGTGTGTGTATATATATATATATATATATATATATATATATATATATATATATATATATATATATAGACGCCCCAATAATATAAATACTAATGTATAGATAATCTCACACAAAATAAAGGTGAGACATCTAGTGGTTGAAAGTGATATTACTTGAGGATCTCAGAGTCCAGGGAACAGTTAATTATTAAGTGGTCAGCCAATAGAAACCAGACACGTCTGGACAGTAACCCCCATTTCTGCAACCCACCTATGAAATAAGGACACATATCGGCTGGGCAGAATAGAGTATAACTTTATAGTCTTATTGTCCTGACGGATATAAAAAAAGGAGAAAATTAGATCAGAAGAGATCGATCATTGGGAGAAATGTCAGGTGTACTGAGGGGTATTTTATTGATTTTCAAGTCGTTCATGTAACGCAATTGGTATTTTAATTTCATGTAATTATTCATATTTTTGTCAACCAATAAATTAGCTATTTTGTATGATCATACGTCTCCATGAATATGTTTCATATTATAGACTATGTCATATAGATTGACTTGTATTTAAAAATATCTTCATTGAAAAATAATTCAAAATAAATAAGTGCGGGTAAAAATGACCATAAAAAAGCTCAACAAAGCCGGGAGAGCAACCCATCTAGTAGAGGTGGTGAGGGGAGTGGTAATGGGGGATTCTATAATCAGAAGGACTGATAGAATAATTTGTCGCCAGGATCGCCTCAACCGAATGGTTTGCTGTCTCCCCGGTGCCAGGGTTTGGCATGTGGTGGACCGGGTGGATACATTACTGGGAGGGGCTGGGCGTTACTGGGAGGGGTTGGAACCAATGACAGTATACATGGAAGGTGGAGGCTCCTTAAGAATCAATTTAAAGAACTAGGCTGCAAGATGAAGGGAAGGACCTCCAAGGTGATATTCTCTGAAATATTGTCTGTGCCATGCACAACACAGGAAAGACAGGGGGAGATTAGAGAGCTGAATGCATGGCTAAAGACCTGGTGTAGAAAGGAGGGATTTGGGTTTCTAGAGCACTGGGCTGACTTTTCATTGGGGTGCAACCTATATGCTAAAGACGGTTTGCACTTGAATGGAAGGGGGTCTGCTGTGCTGGGGAGAGGTTTATGGGAATGCTGGAGGAGTATTTAAACTAGGCTGGAGGGGAGGGTGAACTAGAATTACATTGGGCACACAGGTCAGTTAGGGATCAGACATTAATGGAGTGTGGAATGGGGATAGATGGGGGGAGGGTTATGGCAGGTGACAAGAAAGTTCCCATGTTACAAACAGCCATTGGAAACTATAGTGGCATTTGTACTACTAAAAATGATATTAAAAACACCAGAGAAAAATGTAATACATTAAAGTGTTTGTTCACCAATGCCAGAAGTCTGCCAAGCAAAATAGGTGAGTTGGAAGCTCTGGTGCATGAGGAGAGCTATGATGTAATCGGTATTGCTGAAACTTGGCTTCAATCCTCACATGACTGGGCTATTAATATTCCTGGCTATGCTCGCTTTCGGAAATACCGGGTAAAATGGAAAGGTGGCGGGGTCTGTCTCTATGTCAGAAGTGACCTCAAAGCAAGCGTGAAAGAGGACCTGGTTGATGGAGAGTGTAATGAGGCTGAAGCATTATGGGTGGAACTGCATACAGATGTGCGTAGTTCAAAGTTAATCATTGGAGTTTGTTATAGACCACCCAATGTTAACGAGGTGGTGACTCAGCTCCTTGCACAGATGGATAGGGCTGCAAGGGCTGGAACAGTAATAATAATGGGGGATTTTAACTACCCAGAAATTGACTGAAGTAATGGCACTGCTGGGACAATTAAAGGGCAAAAATGTAAAAACCTATTGCAGGACAATTTTATGGTCCAGTTTATTGAGGCCCCAACTAGGAATGATTCTCTGTTGGACCTGGTAATCTCAAACCATGCAGAGCTTTTTATTGATGTTCAGATAAAGGAACACTTGGGTAGCAGTGATCATAACATGATTTCATTTGATGTTAGCTGTAAGCAAGAAGTACATACAGGAAAGATAAAAACACTTTCTGTATTTATTGGCATATAACACTCACTTTTTTACCCTGAAAATAGAGGGTAAACTAAGCCTGTGTGTTATACGCAGGGGGCTGTGGAATGTTTGTTTCCTGAAACTTCCCTCTTAAAGTTAGGGCGCGTGGTATACGCCTGTGTGTAATACGCCGATAAATACGGTAATTTCAAGAGAGCAAATTTTCCAAGAATGAAGGCTGCTCTCCAGGACTTATGCCGCATACACACGATAATTTTTCGGGTTGTAAAAAATTACGTTTTTTTTTATGTCATTAAAAACTATCGTGTGTGGGCTTCAGAGCATTTTTCGGGTTCTGAAAAACAGCCAAAAAAAACATTCGAACATGCTCTATTTTTTAACGACTTTTATAACATTTTATAACATTTTTCAGGTTCTAAAAAATGGTCTTGTGTGAGCTTTAACGACGTGAAAAATCCGTGCATGCTCAGAAGCAAGTTATGAGACGTGAGCACTCGTTCTAGTAAAACTACCGTTCGTAATGGAGTATGCACAATCATCACGCTGTAACAGACAAAAAAGCGTGAATCGTCTTTTACTAACACGAAATCAGCTAAAGCAGCCCAAAGGGTGGCGCCATCCGAATGGAACTTCCCCTTTATAGTGCCGTTGTACGTGTTGTACGTCACCACGCTTTGCTAGAGCATTTTTTTTCACGATCGTGTGTAGGCAAGGCAGTTTTAATGATCAAGTTGAAAAAAAAAAAACATTTTTTCTATAGCCTGAAAAACTTTGTTTTTTACAACCCGAAAAATGAACGTGTGTACGCGCCATTAGACTGGGAGAAAATATTGGCATTGATAAACACAGAACAGAAATGAGAATTCTTCAAAAAGACTGTTTTGGACCTCACTGCAAAGTATATTCCCATGGACAATAAGTTTAAAAGGCTAAAAATAAAACCTATGTGGCTCACGGTTGTTGATTGAAGATTAGGGAGGGTGGGTAGACAATCAGGGATTGAGCCTGGGGTTGGGGGAAGGGGTAATTATCATGGTATTGTTATATACAATGTACAGGGAATTAAGACTGTGGTGTACTCTAAGGCCTCGTACAGACGAGGGGACAGCCCGCTGAAAACGGTCAGCCGGACCGTTTTCAGCGGACATGTCCCCTCGGAGATTTCTGTCTGATGGTTGTACACACCATCAGACAGAAAAACGCACAGACAGACAGCGCGGTGACGTGCCTGCGCCGTCGTCGCGACGATGACGCGGCGACGTGCACGACGCTGGAAGGTCAATGCTTCCACGCATGCGTCGAAGTGATTCGACGCATGCGAGGGATGGCGGCCACTCGGACATGTACGGTGAGTCTGTACAGACGACTGAACATGTCCGACGGACAGGATTCCAGCGAACATGTTTCTTAGCATGCTAAGAAACATTTGTCCGCTGCAAAACAGTCGGCTGGACAAATGTCCGCTGGAAACCTGTCTGGTCGGCCGTACACACAACCGAACATGTCTGCTGAAACTGGTCAGCGGACCAGTTGTTCGGTCGTCTGTACGAGGCCTAAGAGAGGAAAAATGTATATTTTAAGTCGAAACTGTATATGTGTAACGCCACTGTCGTTATACCAAGCAGAACGAGCGCAGCTCTAACTTCCCTATACAGCTGCGCTCCATTCTGTTAACCGTCCGCTTCACTTCCGGTGCGCGGACGACTGCGTTCCACACTGGAACGCGGAAGCGCGTCCCGGCGTGCCCTGGCTTCTCCTCCTAACTGGCGGGCTATTCTAATTCCCAGGTTCGGCGGCAGGGTGTTCCGTTATTCTTGTTGGACACCTGCCGCCACCTGGGACCTGAGAGCCTGCACCCTTGACCCTCTGACTCTTGCACCCTGTCTTTCCTGGAGACCACCTCTCACCATCACTGCATAAGCCTGGACTCACATCCCTGTATTCACTGGCAGCCCTGGTAACATCCCTGCACCTCTGCATCCGCACCATAGCCTGGACCTTCAGCTCTCACCAGCTTCAGTGACTCCTGGATAAACATCTGATTGTATTTCTTCAACTCAACCTCCTCCTTACAACAGAACCGCAAGTATCATGTCAGCACTATAGCAAGCTGTTTTTGTCTATTATCTGCTCTCACTCTTAGATGGGACTATGATTACGTGCCTCTCCACTTTACATGCAAAGTATATGCTAGTGTGATATGAACTCTGTCTGTTGGTAGCAACTTCTTGGCATACTGTTTCAATCCTATCATACTACCTATCTAACTAACCACCTAAAGTACCACGTTACTTAACAGTACAGCTACAGCAAACCTATATTGTAACCATTTGCATGCTCAAGAGACTCCTTGTTTAATTTACTTCACACGTTAAGCTTATGAAGTAATAAGCTGTCCCCAATTCATGTTTTGGTTCAATGGAGGATGTGATGACCTAACCCCAAATTCTCAGCACAAATATTGAGAGTTAATTGGTGGTTGAGACCTGAGAAGCCTCCGCAGCTGAGATCCAAATTTGTTATTAAATTCAGAGAGCAGGGTCCTTACATAATAACGGAACCCCTTTTTAAAGATGGATCCAGCGGAGCTTGCTAATCACTTAGTGGGACTTTCACAAAGGGTAGATACCCTAACCACCTCCATGAACGAACTACGTTTAGAGAATGACGCCCTCCGTAACCAAAATTTTGCACAAGCCAGAGAGAGACCTGAGCCTAAGGTCTGTCCCCCAGAAACCTTTTCTGGAGATAGGAAACTCTTCCGCCAGTTTATCAGTTCATGCCGCATGATGTTTGAGCTATTACTATTACTCCGATAGGGTCAGAATTCTCACCCTAATTTCCTACCTTAAGGGCGAACCCAGAGTTTGGGCCGATGCTTATGTGGAAGAGCACGGGGACCACCTGGGCGCATTTGACACCTTCCTGGATGAGATGTCCTTGCTTTATGAGGACCCCAATAAGCAGCTGACTGCAGAGAACTTGATCAGGAATCTCAAACAGCGAAAAAGACATGTGGAAGACTACATATCTGAATTCAAATGTTGGAGCAGAGAGACCCAGTGGTCAGATATTGCACTCCGGAACCAATTTCGCTTAGGCTTATCGGAAGCAATGAAGGATGAAATTGCCGTGTTGAACTTCCGCCATCTTTAGAGGATCTCATGCATCTCTCTGTTGCCATTGACCGTCGCCTTCGCGAAAGGAAGGCTGAACGAGTTAACACATATCTTCTTACACCTTTCAATAGATCCAGATCACCTCCTAAAGATGTACCGATGGAACTTGGAGCTATTAAAGGACCATTATCCCCAGCAGAGAAACAATGTCGCAGAGTCAATAACCTATGTTTATACTGCTCAGCTCCAGACCACATTGTCTCCAGTTGTCCACTCCTCAAGAGGAACTCTGAAGGTAATTTCTCCCACATTAGTAAGCTCAATTCACATGGAACTACCACTAACCGTTATATCTTTATTACCCTTATCTTGCAGTGGGATCAAGAAAGGATTACCATTGATGCTATGGTCGACAGCGGAGCCTGTGGCAACTTTATAGATTCAAGAATTGTAGAATCTAATAAAATCCCTTGTGTGTTTAAGCAAACTCCTTTGTCACTCACTTTTATTGATGGTTCTAGTTCCTCCTCTGGCCCAGTCTTTTCTCAAACTTCTCCCCTCTTGGTCACCTATGGGATTGGCCATACTGAAACCCTTGTGTTCGACATTATTTCGTCACCTTTATTCCCAATAGTCCTTGGTTTACCTTGGCTGCTACTCCACCAGCCTAGCTTTCAATGGTCTAACAATTCCCTTTCTCTACAGTCTGCATATTGTAAGGAAACCTGTTATCCTATTTACACTATCTCTTTCACAGAAGCTTATCTTACTGATCTCCCAGCTTATCTACATGACTTTGCAGATGTCTTCAGTAAGACCAACGCAGACATACTCCCTCCGCATCGGATTTATGACTGTCCTATAGATCTTATTCCTGACAGTTCTATCCCTACCGCACGAATGTATCCGTTATCTCAACCAGAACTTGTACATCTCAAGAATTACCTTGATGAAAACCTCAAGAAAGGTTTCATTAGACCTTCCACTTCTCCTGCAAATGCAGCAATGTTTTTTGTCAAAAATAAAGATGGCTCACTCCGACCAATAATTGACTACCGATCTCTCAACAGCATCACTGTAAAGAATAGATATCCCTTACCGCTTATCCCAGAGCTCATCGAACGTCTCCAGACCTCTAAAATATTTACAAAGTTAGATCTCAGGGGAGCCTATAATTTGATAAGGATCCGTCCAGGTGATGAATGGAAGACCGCATTCAAGACTCGGTATGGCCTATACGAATATACTGTAATGCCATTTGGGTTATGTAACGCACCTGCAACTTTACAGTGGTTCATTAATGACATCTTCCGCGATTTACTCGACATTTGTGTCGTAATTTCCTTGGATGACATTTTGATTTATTCTGACACTCCTGAAGAACACACCAAACATGTACGTTGGGTCTTGGCCAGGCTCAGAACACACTCCTTATACGCTAAGCTTGAGAAGTGTGTTTTCAGCCAGTCAACTATTTCCTTCCTAGGATATCAAATTACTCCTAAAGGTATCCAGATGGATCGGTCCAAAGTGGAGTGCATCCTAGCTTGGCCGGTTCCCAATTCAAGGAAGGCTCTTCAGCGTTTCCTTGGATTTTCAAACTATTACAGAAAGTTCATCAAGAATTTTTCAGCAATTGTGAAACCACTGACTAGTTTAACTAGTATAAAGACACCTTTCTCTTGGTCTAATGAAGCACAAAACTCTTTTGAAACTCTCAAGTTCTGTTACACCTCTGCTCCCATCCTTCAACTGCCTAATCCACTATATCACTTTACACTTGAGGTTGATGCTTCACATTTCGCCTTGGGTGCTGTACTCTCCCAACGACCCACGTTATCTGAGCCTATGCACCCAGTAGCCTTCTACTCCAGGACTTTATCGCCAGCTGAAAAGAATTATCCCATTGGGGAAAAGGAACTCCTCGCAATAAAGGATGCATTAGGTAACTGGAGACATCTATTGGAGGGTACTACACACCCTATCACTATCCTTACAGATCATCGCAATTTACAACATCTGAAAGCCTGTAAGACCTTGTCCGCTCGCCAAGTTAGGTGGAGCTTATTCTTCGATAGATTTAATTTCTATATCTCTTACCGCCCGGGAACACAAAACATAAAGGCTGACTCCTTGTCCCGCATGTACGAAGATCAGACTACTGAGATTCCTCCTCTCTCCATAATCCAAAATCCTACCAACCGATTCATTGGGGCAACTACCTCCTTTAGGCAGTTGCTTACTCAAACTCTTTCCACTGATGCCTCCCAATTACCCAAGGTTCTCACAAGACAACCTGATGGAGTATACACCTTTAACAATAACATTTACGTTCCACCTAAGTTACACCACCTAAGTTTTCTTCTCAAGCAACTCCATGACTCTCCACTGGCTGGTCATCTTGGAATCAGTAAAACCATTCACCTTGTTAAGAGAGACTACTGGTGGCCCCATTTGGCGAAGACAGTTCATGACTATTTTAACTCCTGTGAGATTTGTGCCACCAACAAACATTCAAGAATGCCTCCTTACGGTCTCCTAGCTTCCATCCCAATACCTAACAGACCCTGGGAAGTTATTTCGATGGATTTCATAGTTGATCTCCCCAGGTCACAGGGTGCTAATACCATCATGGTCACAGTAGACTTACTAACAAAGATGGCTCACTTCATTCCCTTAAAGAAATTGCCAACATCTTTAGAAACAGCGAACGCTTTCATTAGCCATGTTCTTAAGCTCCATGGTTTGCCCTCTCAAATCATTTCAGACCGTGGCTCTCAGTTCGTTTCTAGATTCTGGAGAGCCCTTTGTGAAGCTTTACAAATTGATCACCGTATGTCCACTGCTTACCACCCTCAAACAAATGGACAAACAGAACGTGTCAACCAGACACTCGAACAGTACCTACGTTGTTATTGCACCCATCTACAAAATGGTTCCATTTGCTTCCCCACACTGAATTTGCGTATAATAATGCAACCAGCTCTTCTTCCCGATTCTCACCGTTCTACGCGAACTACGGGTTCCATCCCAACAGTCTGCCTTCTTCCTTTCTCCCAAATAATGTTCCCGCAGTTGAACACTATCTTTCAGCTTTAAAGAAGACTCTGGGTATACTTCGTTCCAACCTCGAAACTGCCCAACAAAGACAAAAAAGATATTATGACGCCCATAGAACAGTACCTCCTACATACAAAGTCGGCGACTCAGTCTGGCTATCCACCCGAAATTTACGCCTTAAGATACCTTCGAAAAAACTTGGTCGCCAATTCACTGGACCTTCCCAATTTCTCATGTGATCAACCCTAACGCTGTTAATTTATTTCTACCTCCGGATTGGAAGATACATCCCTCATTTCATGTTTCACTTATCAAACCTTTCATATCTAACCCGTTCCCTAACAGACTTCCACACCCCCCTCCTCCAGTCGAGGTTCTCGGTGAAACTGAATATGAGGTTGAGAAGATTCTTGACTCCAGGAAGCGGGGTTCTTCTCTTCAGTATTTGATACGCTGGCAAGGCTATAGTCAACTCGATGACTCCTGGGAGGATTCCTCACACATTCATGCTCCCCGACTCATCAGACAATTTCATCGCAGGTACCCCAATCGACCATCTCCTACTGGGAGCACTGTGGGTGCCCCCTTGAGGAGGGGAGTATGTAAAGACACTGTCGTTATACCAAGCAGAGCGAGCGCAGCTCTAACTTCCCTATACAGCTGTGCTCCATTCTGTTAACCGTCCGCATCACTTCCGATGCGCGGACGACTGCGTTCCACGCTGGAACTCGGAAGCGCATCCCGGCATGCCCTGGCTTCTCCTCCTCACTGGCGGGCTATTTAAACTCCCAGGTTCGGCGGCAGGGTGTTCCGTTATTCTTGTTGGACACCTGCCGCCACCTGGGACACGAGAGCCTGCACCCTTGACCCTCTGACTCTTGCACCCTGTCTTTCCTGGAGATCACCTCTCACCATTGCTGCATACGCCTGGACTCACATCCCTGTATTCACTGGCAGCCCTGGTAACATCCCTGCACCTCTGCATCTGCACCATAGCCTGGACCTTCAACTCTCACCAGCTTCAGTGACTCCTGGATAAACATCTGATTGTATTTCTTCAACTCAACCTCCTCCTTACAACAGAACCGCAAGTATCATGTCAGCACTATAGCAAGCTGTTATTGTCTATTATCTGCTCTCACTCTTAGATGGGACTATGATTACGTGCCTCTCCACTTTACATGCAAAGTATATGCTAGTGTGATATGAACTCTGTCTGTTGGTAGCAACTTCTTGGCATACTGTTTCAATCCTATCATACTACCTATCTAACTAACCACCTATAGTACCACGTTACTTAACAGTACAGCTACAGCAAACCTATATTGTAACCATTTGCATGCTCAAGAGACTCCTTGTTTAATTTACTTCACACGTTAAGCTTATGAAGTAATAAGCTGTCCCCAATTCATGTTTTGGTTCAATGGAGGATGTGATGACCTAACCCCAAATTCTCAGCACAAATATTGAGAGTTAATTGGTGGTTGAGACCTGAGAAGCCTCCGCAGCTGAGATCCAAATTTGTTATTGAATTCAGAGAGCAGGGTCCTTACAATATGAATAGAATGCTTGTATGTTTAATGCTGTACCCATTTTTGTATGAACCATGGAGAAGAGGAAGAAAAAGTATATAAAATAAAGAATTAAAAAAAAAAAGTTAAAAAGCTATAAACAATAAGAAAAGAGCTTTTAAAAAATATAAAAATGAAGGAACACTTGTTGTCGTTTAAATGTTACAAAGAATATAACAGGATATGTAAAAAGGAAATCAAGGATGCAAAAATTCAAAACTAACGACAGATTGCAAAAGATAGTAGGACAAACCCCCAAAAAATCTTCAAATATATTAATAGTAAAAAGGTCAGGTCTGACTGCTGACTCCTGTGTGCTGAGCAGTGCTTTATTAGAAGGAAGGGCGGTTTTTTAGCACTTTTTATACAGTCTGTTGTTTTTTCCTCTCAGCTGCTATGGATGCATTAAGATTCCTGACCAATAGGAATTTAGACATAAACAATGTATTTGTAAATAATGAACCTACCACGACTCAGGTAAATTATAACAGCGCCATGTCTGCACTAGGTAATGTTCTAGAAAAACAAATAAGAGCTTGGTGGGACATTTACACTCTTGAACAGTACATTAAGGATAAAATCATCATCAGAAGCCTAAGGTGGGAAGTTGTACCACAGGACGGCCTCGATGATCCAGGATCAATTCAAGAATGGTTTGATTTTTTCATTGGGGTTGGGTTCAAACTGCAGGAACTCATCCTACAAAGGAAAAAACGCAAAATGGCCATTTTGGAATCAAAAATTAATGAATTTAATCAACAACTTGATCCCATTAAAGATCCACAAGAAATTATTGATTTTAACACTATAATTAATAATCGACTTGAGAAAGTGGATAAAGACACACAAAAAAAGAAAGTTAAAAAATACCATAGAGACATGGGTGATTTTAAGGCCAATACCATCTTTGCATGGCAACAAATACTACCAGATAATATTAATCTAATTGAAAAATTGCAACCACAGAAGAAATTACTTCCAGTACCAACACTGAGAGAACAAACAAATGTATACGGAGACCATGAGATCATTATAGACTCACCCGAAAAATTTTCAACACCCGTTATAAGAGGATGTGGGAGAAATAGAGGAGGTACCACTAGAGATAATCAACATCAAAATCCACAAAATATGGGATACCAGATACCCATTCAAAACAAATTCCAACCACTAAGGGCCTACCAAGAAAACTATGAGAATGCTCCACCTCCGCATCCTTTTTTAGGGCGGGGAGGAGGTGGAGCACAAAGGAGGGGGTCGAGGCTACCCGCCCCGGAGGGGGAAACCCCAACAATACCCCCCAGCTCAATACCCCCCATCCCAATATCCTCCATCTCAATACCCCCCAGCTCCGTACCACGATCAGGAATGGAGAGGATACCAAACAACAAATCAATGGGGAAAGGACCGCTTCCCATATCCGAAAAAGGACGAACCAGAGGGTGCAGGGCCGGATGGAGGACGCAGAAAAAGAAGAAGGCAACAGGAATAGGCGGTATTTTTAATTTAAGCCCAGTCAAACTCACACATAAAGAGCTTAATATTCTAAATCTAGGTTTAAAATGTGGTATGAAGAAACCGGTCAACAAGTTCAATGTATATATAGACATACATAAATATATCCGAAAATTAAATATGAAAAACTACTTTGTTGGAAGTATTTCTCGCATTGGCAACAATGTTGTAAGTTCGGAGACCGCAGTAAATAGTGGACTAAGAAACAAATCACTATTTAATGCCCTCAAGAGATCTTGACCACCTGAAACCTAAAAAGAACGTCAATGTGAAACATATACAAGAGGGAATCGATATGCTGGAGAAGCATAAAGATATCGTTATAAGACCAGCTGACAAAGGAGGGGGAGTGGTGATCTTAAGTAAGGCTTTTTATCATGGCCAAATTTCAGATATGTTGGCTGACAAATCTACATACAGCCAATTGGATCAGGATCTCACTCAGGCCTATAAAAAACAACTACAAGCACTAGTGAAGAGGGGCTCTCAATTAGGTGTTCTAACATCAAAAGAGAAGAGCTACTTGACACCAACCAGTAGCAAGGTGCCAACCATCTATACTTTACCAAAGATACACAGAGACCCCCTCAATCCCCCGGCCAGACCAATTGTTAACAGCATCGATTCTATCTCTTCCAGAATGGGACAGTATCTCGACACCTTTTTACAAAAGAGTGTAAGAACGACAAAATCATATTTAAAAGATACAAAAGTTCTGCTGATATGTCTTCAAGAGATCACCCTGGAGGAGAATCTACCTATCTTACTGGTAACTGCTGATGTATCGTCTCTTTATTCCATCATACAACATGATGATGCACTGCTGGCCCTAAATTGGGCACTGTGTCAAAGAGACGACTTACCGCATAATCAAAAAGTTTTTATTGGATATGCCCTCGATTTCTGCTTATCACACAACTTTTTTTGGTATGACAGTCATTTTTATTCCCAAAAAAGAGGAGTTGCTATGGGCGCTAAGTTCGCACCAAGCATTGCAAATCTTTTTATGGCGGAATGGGAGGATAAGGTTATTTTTAAAGATAGATGGAGTGAACTACTGTTTTATAAACGATACATAGATGATCTATTTTTTATCTCGGCTGGCTCTATGGACTCTCTTCTTAATTTTTTAAACGTTTTAGATAACAACAATAATAACATCAAGCTCACCTCGGAATTTCACAGCACCAAAATAATTTTTTTGGATGTAACCATATATTGGCAAGGATCAAAATTGGCTACTAAGGTGTTCTTCAAGCCCACCGATAGAAATAGTTACCTACCCACCACAAGTGGTCACCATCCTCTCTGGATTAGAAATATACCCAAAGGGCAAATCATGAGAATGAAGAGGAACTGTACTGAAGAAGATCATTTTATTGCACAATCCAAAATTCTGACTGAAAGGTTTCAAGCTAGAGGTTACCATCCAGACGCGATGAAAAAACTGGTAGAAGAAATACGAAGTATACCTAGGGAATCATGTTTACAAACCAAACAGTCCAACAATGGCCCAGCCACTAACACAAAAGATAGGGGTTTATTATCTCAATTTCACGCCCAGTATAAAGAAGTTGAAGAAATTTTTAACCAGCATTGGCATGTACTATTGCTTGATAAAAAACTAGGGCATTTTCTGCCACCAAAACCTCAGTTCATTTATAAAAAAAGCCCCGAACCATGGGGACCGGATAGTGAAAAAGGAATTGGATCCGCCTGCCAAACCACAGACTTTTTGGAGTCAGAATGGTTTCTTTGCATGCAGAAGATGTAAACCATGCAGAGAAGTCACACAAACCATCAGGGGTCTCGATAAATTTCTATGTCCATCTAACAACACAGAATTTGATATAGAGCAGTTTATCACCTGTAATAGTGATCATGTGGTGTATGCCCTGAAATGCCCCTGTGGCTTACTCTATATAGGTAGGACCAAGAGAAAATTGAGAATACGTGTGGTGGAGCATATTAACAACATTAAGCTAGGATACAAAGACCATAATGTGTCCCTCCATTTCAAACTGAAGCATAACAAAGACCCCTCTCCTGCAATTTTGGGGTGTTCAACACATAATGCAAAACTGGAGAGGATGCCATAGAGTTCGAGAGTTATCAAAATGTGAAACAAGATGGATTTTCTTGACCGAATCACTTGCCCCAAAAGGCCTGAACATCGAACTAGACATTAATTGCTTTATAAGCGATTTCTAAAAAAAAACGCACAATATCCTAAAAAAACGCATAATATTCTAGGGTCATAATATTCTATGGTCTGTAGCCACCAGTCATTAATAGAGTCTTTTGTGTTACATTTGATCAAGACATCAGTGCTTATCATCAACTGCACAATACTAAACAGAGTAGGTCCTTATAAGCTGGGCTGGGGTCCTCTGTTGATTATTAGATTTTAATATCCATGTTTTAATTTCCCTATTTTCATATGCATATTCTTATCTTTTTACTATATATATTTATTTATATATATATATATATATATATATATATATATATATATATTTTTTTTTTTTTAATTTAATTTTTGTGTTTTTTTACTGTCTCTTACCATGTAATGTCTGGATTTTATTCATGCTCCCTGGTATTTTAATGTTTTATATATTATTTATATCAGGCGATATGTTCACATTAATCCCACTGGCATTTACATTATTTATAATTATCCTGTATTTTGTATATATATCGCTGATTCCCTCTGGTTTATTGAGACTGTGTTGAAGGATAGCGAATATGCAAACTTGTACTGGCAATGTGTGATATTCTAGCCTGCAATGTTTGGTGGATGAGGGTGGGCGTGCCTGCAGTTCTCTTTACAGAGATGCGCGCGCACTCCGTCCGTCTCACACTTGGGACAGGTATTTCTGACCTGTTATGGGCAGAAGCCTCAGGTCACATACTGCAGCTGTGCGCGGTGTGAGTCTCTGTCTCACTTCCGCCCACTGCCTGGCACTGGTCTCACCGGCGCCATTGCGCCTGTGCGGGACCAGCGTCATGACACTGAGTAGGTGGGCGGATCCATCCCGACGCCCAGCACTACTAGATGACACGGCGTGAGTCTCCGCCTCACTTCCGCCCTTAGTCTGGCGTGGGCCTCGCCGGCGCCAATGCGCGTGCGCGGGACTAGTGCCATGACGGCGAATGAGGAGGTGGGTCTATGGGACGCCCTACACTATTTAACTGGTCGCCGAGTGTTGCTGCTACGCCCTCAGACAAAGTCAGACAATGACGAAACGCGTCAGTGCGTGGCCAACATCGGACGACCAATCACACTGTGTACCCTGTGGATCAGGAGCAGAGGAGTGAGCCTGAGCGCCAGAACCTGCCTCAATTATCCAGAGAGGGAAACAGGCACAGTAGATTTACATGCTTATCTGATTTTGCATTGTGGTACGCATATTTTAAAGGGGACCTGTGGGTTTTTGTAATAAACTTTTTAAAACGTTATCACACTATTTAAGTTTATTCCTTTATATGTGCACGAGCAAGACACATACAAGCAGAGTGGTAGAGTGTAAGATTGATGACAGAGGCTGTTGTGTATCCCATGCTGTTTTATATTCTCGGTTTGGTGAGTGCATCCCCATAAGGGGATAGTATCCCCCCACGTGGTGAAACACAGCCCCCCTGGTGATAAGGAGCACATATTAAGGAAGACACTGTTTACTGATGATGTTCATCTGCACCATTATTTGATACCTATTTTAATATAGAACTACCAAGCGCTGCTACAGTATACACTGAACTGCTTGACTTCTCAGTCACCTATGTTTGTTTACTGTCATTTGATAGTGATGTTAGGTTAGTTAGATTGAGGAGATGCCATATAGTATATTGATTTGAGTTTAGGTCTGGGGGGATAAAAAGGGGGTCCCCTACGAAAGAGGCTAGGGGAGGAATCTCTGAGGAGATGTTAAATGTATGCTTTTGTCTGTGCCATAATAATAGATCTTGATGTACCACTTTGTTGAGGAGGCCATTTTTTTTAGTTTTGATGGATTTGCACCATAGAAGGCCTTGAAGGTGGTACGGTAGGATAGATTGTTCCTCAAATGATAGCCAAGGTATTTGAATGGAAGGTGCGTACCATTGAGCAAGTTGTGTATATCTAGCTGAAAGATAATATAGCCATAGGTTGGGTATACCCAGCCCTCCCTTCGATTGGGGTCTAAACATCAGTGCATATCCGAATCTAGATTTTTAATTTTGCCATATAAATTTGTTTATCTCTCTCTGTATAGAATCTAGGGTGTGTTTAGGTACCAAAAGGGGGAGTGTTCTGAAAAGGTAAAGTCGTTTTGGTAGTATAACCATTTTTGTAGCAACTATCCTACCCATAAACGAAATATGGTATGTTGACCATGTTTTGAGTAAATCTCTGATGTTTTGGAGTAATTTAGGGTAATTCTTGTGGTAATTCTTGTACGATGGGGTGATATGGATACCTAAATATCTAAACGAGTCCTCACACCATTGAAGAGAGAACTTGTCCTTCAATATAGTAGTCAAAACTGGGGGGCAGTTAATTGGAAGGGCAGAACATTTAGATAAATTTATGCTTAACCCTGAGAGGTCATGGAACGTATCCAAGGTCTTGATAAGGTTTGGCAGCAAAATTAATGGTTCAGTGAGAAACAAGAGGACGTCGTCAGCGTATAGACTTAGTTTAAATTCTTTCGAACCTTTTGTGTAACCTGTTGTCGCGGATGGCGCATGCGAGGGGTTCAATAGCTAGAGCAAAAAGGAGAGGGGATAAGGGGCAGCCCTGTCTCGTGCCTTTTCTTAGTGGAAAAAACTCTGAGTTATGGCCAGGGAGTTTGATGCGTGTATGAGGGTTGTGGTATAAGGCTTTGAATTCGTGCAGGAACTCATCGCCGATACCATATCTGGGGAGTAGTGAGTCTAAGTAGGCCCAGCTGACGCTATAGAAGGCTTTATGTATGTCTAAGCTAAGTAGTAGTGTGGTTCTGGTGTGTAGGTTGGAGCCTTGTATGATATGTGTTGCTAATCTTATCTTGTCTGTAATTTGTCTACCAGGGATCAAGCCTGATTGATCCGGGTGGATTAGAGGAGGGATGACTGAGGCAAATCTATCTGCCAATATCTTACCAAAAATCTTGAGGTCGTTATCTATAACTGAGATTGGGCGGAAGTTCTGTGGGGTGGTGTGGTCTTTGTTTGGTTTGGGTAATAGAGACATATTGGCCAGGAGCATTTCAGAGGGGTATTGGTTGCCCTGCAGGATGTGGTTAAATAGTTTAACAAGGTGGGGGATTAAAATTGGAGCAAATTTTTTGTAGTTGGAGGTTGAAAAGCCATCTGGACCCGGGGCTGTGGATGTCTTTAATGAACTTATTATTTTATTTATTTCTATATCTGAGCAGGGCGCATTTAATGCCTTGCTTTGTTGGGAAGATAGAGTGGGTAGATGAATTGCATCTAGCCACTGTGTCGAGGACTAATTTTGGGGCGTTTTTTGGAGAAGAAAGAAGTTTCTTATAAAAATCCAAGAAAATCTTCATCACTCCTTCGGGATGGGAGACTAAATTGCCTGTAGTATTTCTTAGTTTATAGGTATGGGGGGGGGTTCGCCGATTGGTTCAGTTTCCTGGCAAACATGGTGGATGAAGAATTATTATTTAATAAGAATCTTGCCTTGGACCATCTAAGTGCTTTTTCTGTATCTGAAGTTGGTAATGTGTCAAGGGCCGTATGTTTTTCTTGAATTTGTTTTAGTATGTCGCTAGAGGGTGATTGACTATGTTTATAGTATAGCTTGTCTAGGTCCCTGGTTAGTGTTTTTATCTCTGTCAGTTTCATCCTATTTTTAGTCGATTCCATCTTGATTAGATGACCTCTCATGACAGCCTTGTGGGCCATCCACCGGGATGTGGGAAGAATGTCTGATGAGGAGTTAAGTGTAAAATATTCCTCCATGTTGGATGTTAACTGTTGGATATTCAGATGGTCTGTTAAAAGTGCGTCGTTGATGCACCATCTATGTGGTGTGTTGGCAAGACCTATTTTTGATGTGGTAAACGATACGATCTGGTGATCCAAACAGGGGCAAGAGTGAATGTCTGCTTTTGAGCAATTAGACACTAGAATTGGGGTGCAAAACATGTAATCTAGCGGAGCAATCATGAGGATGTGAATAAAAGGTGTAATTTTTTATGCCTACGTTATGTGCTCTCCATGTGTCAATGAGTTGGTGGGTATGTAATGTGCAAATTAATGTTTTAGGGAAAGCCTTGGATGAGGGTGCCACTCTGCTCCTGTCTAAGGTTGAGTGTGCAGCTAAGTTGAATTCTCCGCCTACTATTAAATGGGGGGAGGAGTATTTGTCCAATGTATTAAAAAAGTATGAAAAAAAGGAAGCATGGGCTTTATTGGGTGCACATACAGAGGCTATTGTGACCAAACGACCTCCTATAGAACCTTTTACAATCAGAAAGCGACTCTCTGGGTCTTTGGGTTTCAAACACTACAGAGTTTTTAATAAAGATAGCTGTGCCTATTTTTTTAGAGTCGAATGTTGTATAATAGAATTGACCACATGCTTTGTCAAAGAACAAAGCTTGGATGCAGCAAAGTGTGTCTCCTGCACTAAAATTATGTCAGCCCCCAGTCTTTTTTTAATGGCTGAAGGCTTTTTTCCTAATTTGGGGAGAGTTAATGCAGTTGGCATTGTGGGAAATTACTCTAAGTCCCATTTGGAGTGTATAGGTAAAAATTGAGGTATAGAGTGAAGTGATAGCTTTGAGATCTTTTTGAGTCCTGAAAGATAAGAGCAAAATGCAAAGAGATGTTGGCCGCATATCAAGCACCCCAAAACGTAAACGTAATGCATGTAAGAACCAAATTTAAAGAGACATACAAAAGCGAAGTATTGATCTTCAATATGACATCTATACCAAAACCGTATCCAATCAAACTGTTATTCATGTAAGACTTGAGTACATTAACCACTTGACCACCAGGCCTATTTTGGCACTTCTTTCCTTCATGTAAAAATCACAATTTTTTTGCTAGAAAATTAATCATAACCCCCAAACATTATATATATTTTTTAGCAGACATCCTAGGGAATAAAATTGCAGCCATTGCAACTTTTTTTCTCGCACGGTATTTGCGCAATCATTTTTCAAGCACCTTTTTTTGGGAAAAAAAACGGTTTCATGAATTAAAAAATAACAAAACAGTAAAGTTAGCCCAATTTTTTTGTATAATGTGAAAGATGATGTTACGCCGAGTTAATTGATACCTAACATGTCACGCTTTAAAATTGCGCACACTCATGGAATGGCGCCAAACTTCGGTACTTCAAAATCTCCATAGGCGACGATTTAATTTTTTTTCCAGGTTACTATTTTCGAGTTACAGAGGAGGTCTAGTGCTAGAATTGTTGCACACGCTCTAACGCATGCGACAACACCTCATATGTGGGGTTTGAACGGCGTTTACATATGTGGGCGGGACTTGCATGCGTGTTCATTCTGCGCGCGAGCTACCGGGGTTAGGGGCATTTTAAAAAAAAATGTTTTCATTTTATTTTTATTTTACTTCATTTCTTTATTTTTACACTTTTTTTTTTTTTTATCACTTTTATTCCTATTACAAGGAATGTAAACATCCCTTGTAATAGGAATCACAGTGACAGGTCCTCTTTATGGAGAGATGTGGGGTCAATACGACCCCACATCTCTCCTCCAGGCTTACAAGCATGAAATCGGTGAAAAAACATTCACTGATCTCACACCGACATCAGCTTTGTTTACTTCCGGGTACCTGGCGTGGCGTCATAACATCGCGCCCGGGCCTCCGACGGTCATAGAGATGACTGTGACCGTCTGGTCACCAGTCATCTCTATGGTTCTTCAGCGAGCGCCGGCCGATTCGCTCTCCGGGCCCCCGATGGCACGCGAGAGCCCGGAGAAGCACCGGATGGCTGCGGGAGGGGGGGGACGTCCCCTCCCTCTGCCTATAAGAATGATCAAGCGGTGGAACTGCCACTTTGATCGTTCTTATTGTGCACAGAATCGCCGGCTGAAGACGGTGATATCTGAATGATGCCTGTAGCTGCAGGCATCATTCAGATATCACCGCACAAAGTCGACGATGTATATTCTCGTACTGTGGTGGGCAAGTGGTTAAAGCACAATAAAATAAACCACAAGAACATTATTTCAAAGTATATGGGGTAACTAAATATGTTACCTAATTTGCTATAAAACTGTAAAAAGTGAATATAAAAAAATAAGGGGTCGAACTGCAAAAAACAGTCTGACATACAAACAGTATCCTTTGGACAAAAATGTCCATAACTCATTTCGGGAGTCCAGCCAAAATCGGCAACTGAGAGTAGGACCTGAAGCACCAAAAGGCGTGAAATCGGATCCAACTCTAGACTCCAAAAGAGAGAGGGGGGGACAATCAAGCAAAGACGGGGAGACTAAGCAACTCCCAATAACTCCACACCCAGCCCAACCCCCCCCCCCCTCAAAAAAAAAGAGGAAAGGGAGCGAAGGGAGGGAAGGGGAGAAGAGAAAAGAAAAAACATATTTCTTATCTTGCAAACACAATCGGAATTCCAGTATTGACTAAGCAAACTACGAAACAAAAAGAATCAAGTACATGACCTAAATTGTGGCCAGTGCAAACTCATGGTAGCAAGAAAACAAGCATCATTGATTTAGTGCAAATTACTCATAATTACTGATCATATGGGTGATCGGAAGAAGAAAGAAAAGGGGAGAGAGAGAGAAAAAAAAGGGGGGGTGGGGTTTGAATTTATTTGAGATGACTACTATAGTCTAGCTAGCCCGATAAACATGTTTGAGAATTTGTACCAGACCATGATGCTTCTTCTTGATTCGCGAACCGCACGGATGGCACAAAATGTTGAAAACTGTTGAGTGTGATTATTCTAAGTTAAAATACTGCCAAAATGAACTAGGGTTTTGAAGCACGTCTGTGGCATTTTCCATGGATAGGTAGTACAGGGCAGGGGGAGAGAAAAAAAAAAGGGACATAGATGTGACTTTCAAAGATTCGCAGAGCGCATCAAAGGGTTGAAGAACTTAATCTTAACCATAATAACAGTCCCTCCATTCAAGCTATCGGACCAATCCCTGCTGACTCATTTTCAAGTCCTCATTTGCATGGCTTGCATGCAGGAGAGCCACGCTGAAAGACTTACTTGAGAGCCATGGAGGGACCGGCGGGACAAAGAACAAGGCCACCCTGATCAGTGAGCTAGCCAAGATGGTTCAGAGGGATGGTGATGCAGGACCTCGGTCAGTTGAAGATTTGTTTCAGCAACGAGTTCGAGAGCGGTTGGCATTATATGGTGCTAACCCATCAGAGACCGCCATACAGAATGCCATTAGAGACATCCAGCTGCAGGATGAGCGACAAGAGAGAGAACGAGAGCGGCAACATGAGCAGAGAATGGCAGAAAAAGGGCAATCGGAGAAAACGCCTAAAGATGCAGCACCTTTCCGTAAGTTGCCCTTTTAGGCGTTCAAACTATTTAAGGAAGGAGAGGAGGAAATTGAAGCATTCCTGCAGGATTTTGAGAGACTATGCCAGATACATGAAGTACTGTCCCAAGATTGGGTTGCCTTACTGGCGAGTAATTTAACTGGCAGAGCGGCAAATGCATATCGGGCCATGGAGGACGAGGACACTAAAGACTATGAACGGGTAAAAGAAGCTCTGCTAGCCCGATTTGCCATTACACCCGAAGCCAGCCGGCTTAAGTTTAGAGAATCCGGGAAACAAACCAACATAACATACGTGGAGTGGGCACATCGTCTGCAGCGGAACCTTAAGGGCTGGTTCCAGGGAAGCCACGCTCATACCATAGAGGACATCACCCAGCTAGTACTCTTGGAATAGTTGTTTAACCACATCCCTCCAGTAGTACGGGATTGGGTGCGAGATAAGCGACCACGAACTGTACAGCAAGCGGCTACTTTGGTCGATGAATATCTGGACTCTCGAAGGTCAGGCGAAAGCAAGCGATATCCCCTATCTCGGCCCAGTTTACCAGCCCGACCTAATCCTCCTACCAGACCTAAGTGCTATACCTGTAACCAAACCGGTCATCTGCAGCGATATTGCACTACCCGATCCATGAAGTACCGAGAGACTGCTCATCCATCCAGACCCTCAGTCCGACACAAACCTCCTACCAGACCTAAGTGCTATACCTGTAACCAAACTGGTCATCTGCAGCGATATTGCCCTACCCGATCCATGAGGTACCGAGAGACTGCTCATCCATCCAGACCCTCAGTCCGACACAAACCTCCTACCAGACCTAAGTGCTATACCTGTAACCAAACCGGTCATCTGCAGCGATATTGCCCTACCCGATCCACAAGGTACCGAGAGACTGCTCATCCATTCAGACCAGCGGCTCATCGCTTCCAGAACGAGCCCAACCATCGAGATGTTCAGGAAGAGTGCGGCAAACTTTTTGAGGCTGATCCTGTCCAAGCTGCTGCCGGAGATAATCGGCAGCACCATCGTCAGGCAGTATGGGTTAATGGGCAGCCGACCCAGGGACTCTGCGATTCTGGGGCTATGATTACCCTCATCCAGCCTCACATGATACCCCAGTCAGCCCAGACCGGCCAGACTGCTGCAGTCAGGGTAGCAGGGGGCAAGGTGCTACGCTTATCCACCGCCCAAGTCCTCTTGGATTGGGGCTCAGGGGAGCGACTTACTACGTGAGTTACCCGCATAAGTACTTTTGGGGAACGATTTGGGGCATTTAACTTACTCATATGCCCCAGAGGCCGCCACGGCCGTGACTACCCGATGCCAGTGCCAACTTCAAGGCAACTCCACTCCTATGGGGACCCAGACGCCTCCATGTTCGGGCTGGGAGCTGTACTCAAGTTGGTGATGACGGGAAAGAGCAAACCGGTGGCGTATCTCAGCCACAAGTTGTTACCCTGTGAAGTTGGACATGGTGGCGTGGAAAAGGTGTTTGGCCTTAGTCGGGGCTCTAAAGAAATTGCAGCCCTACGTGTATGGATGCTCTTTTACCATCATGACAGACCACAATCTCTTGATATGGCTTAACTGAGTGGCGGGAGAGAACAGGCAATTATTACGGTGGAGCCTGGCTTTGCAACCATACAATTTCACCATACAATATCGGCCAGGGCCTCAAAATGGGAATGCGGATGGGTTATCCCGGCTGACAGACCTGGAACCTTAAGACTGCTTTTCCAACATCCTCGAGTTGACTCGTTTGGGGTCCCACTGTGGCTGTTGGACTGTTTCCCAGGATTGAGTAATGTCATGGACCTTGGAATGCTCTTTGAAATCTGTTACACAGTGGGGGGTCTTCTGCCCTGTCTTAAGGCTAACCCCCCCCTCCAGACGTCTCCATGGTCTGGAGGAAAAGCATTGTTCTGTGTCTGGCTATTGTGTACATTGATTGCCCCCTGGGGCTTCTGTCTCATTACACATAACAGTTCCTCCATTCAAGCTATCGGACCAATCCCTGCTGACTCATTTTCAAGTCCTCATTTGCATGGCTAAGGAGGACCTGAAGGAGGACTACGTGTACTTTACAATTGACCAATAGGAAAGCGATTGTTGGGGGCGGGATGTTCCAAATTCTGTTTAAAAGTGTGTTGTGTACTTCCAATAAAGGTCTTCCTGTTTGAACTTACAAACAGCCTGCCTGGTGTTTGTTCTAATGGTTCCCGAATGGCACATAGCTGTAGTTCGGATCCTGGAGCCTTGGATGCCTGAACCATCAGACGTTGCGATCTGCAAGCTGACTCAATAGTAGCAGAGGAGTGTCGGGAGAGCGGGAGCAAGCGAGCAAGGGTCTCGTTACACATAGTTTTTCATGGCCCGGCAAATCGTACGGCTGAGATAGGAGGTGATACACTTTGATGAAGCGTCTGTATTCAGTGTCGGAAAAATTCAGAAACGATATAACTGAAATAAATTTGCTTGAGACGTCTTTCATGTGATACCAAGTCGCATCTATTTGAAAAGAGCCTGAATTTGTAAAAAACTTTCTTTAAAGGATCAGTAAAAAATCAAGATGGAGAAAAATGGTGAACAAACTTGATTCATGCGACTTTCACGGGTCTGCGAATCGCATAGATGGCCTCATCCTTCTTTGATCGCGTCTTGAGGAGGGAGTGGCCCAAATGGGTGAAGGGTGTGGTGTGGAAGGTGCTCCCGGGCCCACTTCCGGTTCCAGCAAACCCAATTTAATTAGGAGCTCTTTGCCTTCTGCGACATTTACAACAGAATAGATGGTGCTGTTGTGGGGCACAGTGAGTTTGACGGAAATCCCCATCTGTACCTGATGTGGGCCGATTATTTCCCTCATCTTGCTCCTTCTTTCAAGGGTGGCCTGTGAGATGTCAGGGTATAATTGAATCCTTGTTCCCTCAAACTCAATGTTGTGCGAGTTTCTGGCTGCCCTCAAGATATTCTCCTTTGTGATAAAGTCCTTCATACAAAGGATAATGTCACAGGGTGGTTTGTCTATTGGGAGTTTGGGTCGCAGGGCCCTGTGGATTCTATCGCATGTAATGGACTGTGGGGGGTGTCTGGAAGAAGAGACTGAAACAGTCTCGAGACAGCAGGCATCAATTCTGTCACAGACTCTGGAACCCCTCGTATTCTAAAGTTGTTTCATCGATTCCTGTTATCTAAATCTTCCACTTGTGTTTGGAGATAGGAATAGTTTTCAGCTAGTAGCTCAAAATCCTTCCTCAGATCATTGTGGGCCAGCGACAACTCATCGTGTTTTGTTTCTAGCATGTCTGTACGCCCTCCCAGGGAGGCTATTTCCTGCTGTAGTGTGCTAGTGGATGCTTTCAGTTCTGAGTGGAATTTGTTCGCCAGCTTTTTATACATAATAGTGAGACTGGCGTCCAGATCAGACTTAGTGAGCTGTGAGGCGAACTCACTTACTTGTTTGGATGAGGTTTTTCCATCAGAGGTGAGTGAGGTTGCTGGATAGGCCTGTGGAGAGGGATGGGGGCCGTTCTGGGACATCTTGTCCTTCACTTTGGAGCGGAGTAAGATGCGGGTTGGTGAGTATTTTGATCGGCGACCACGGGTCCTGTAGTTTCCAGGTATGCACAAAGATATCCTGCAGGGGTGATGGTGGTTTTCAGGTGGATTGTATCTGTGTTAGCCCTGCGGATAATTTATATTCCTCTTTGGTTTGCGGAGCTGTTACATAGGGCTGCCGTCTTGCATCTCACCTCGCATGCGCCCCCCTTAGTAGGGAATGTAAACTTTAGTTCATTATGTCATCCTCATCCCAATTTAATGGCTCTCTTCTATTACTCTTGTGGAGGTGTATACAGCCCAGTGAGGATGCTGAGAAGCTCTCCCAAAGCAGAGGGGGGGGGGACCGCGAGATCCAGTAATAAAAATTACTCATTGCCTGTGGCTAAGCAGATGATAGTTAATTAAGGCCTTTACTGCATGGGCCCGAGTAGCACCAGCCACACCACTGTAATGACAAGCAAGCTGGCTGCTGCACCTGGGTGAAGGGATAGGTCCACCTCACAGCAGAAAAGCCCCCATGTTCTGCAGTCCGCGACAGCCCGACCCCCTATGAGTGGGAGCCCCCACAAGATAGTGTGGTTTTACCACAGTTATGAGGGGATTATCAGTTCACCGCCGGGCCCGGATGTAGCAAGATGGCAGCCGCTCACCTTCACAAACGGGCCGCCGCTCCTCGTCGTCAGTCCCCCAAAGCTCCTGGGTCTCCTCAGCGTGATCAAATACCACCAAAAGAAAGCTCTATTTGTGGGGAAAAAAGGACGCCAATTTTGTTTGGGAGCCACGTCGCACGACCGCGCAATTGTCAGTTAAAGCGGCGCAGTGCCGAATCGCAAAAAGTGCTCTGGTCTTTGGGCAGCAATATGGTCCGGGGGTTAACGTCTACAAAATAGGGGGTCGTTTTATGGCATTTTTATTAATATAATTGTTTTACTTGTTATGGCGGCGATCTGCAATTTTTAACGTGACTGCGACACTTTTGATGCTATTTTGAGACCATTCACATTTATACAGCGATCAGTGCTATAAAAATGCACCGATTACTGTATAAATGTGACTGTGAGGGAAGGGGTTAACCAGTAGGGGGTGGGGAAGGGGCTAGGTGTGTCCTAGGGAGTGATTCTAACGGTTAGGTGGTGTGGCTTACTGTGACATGTCACTGATCGCTGCCCCCGATGAGAGGGAGCAGACGATCAGTTCTGTGTCACCAGGCAGAACAGGGAGATGCCTTGTTTACAAAGGCGTTCTGCCATTCCGTGACCCGATCGTGGGACACCGGCGCACATCGAGTCCGCGTGTCCCGCGGGCACTGTTACAGAGACCGTGGCGGCCGCTAGGAGGCAGTTTAAAGCAACTTATATATACGTTGATTTGCCTGCTTGTGCCATTCTGCCAACGTAAATGTGTGTGAGGCAATCGGCAATCGGTTAATAACCAGGCCATTTTTTGAGATACGGCACTGCATCGCTTTAACTGACAATTGCGCGTCATGCGATGTTGTAGTCAAATACAATTGATATCCCTTTTTTCACACAATTAATGCAATAATTTTCCCAAGAATTGTGGGCAAGCCCTACCTGGGCCCAATTGATACCAGACCCCATCTGCACTATAGCAGCAGGAATGGATGAAATTACAAAAACAGAAGAACGTAACTCCCTTCTAAACCATTATAGAAAGATATGGAGACTAGCCTCGGCCAAACTAGACATACCCTCAAATAAGAATTATTCCCCCATCTGGCATAACAAAGCACTCCGGGAGTTCTTGACTGTGCCAGACTCGGAAGCCTACCTCTCGCACTTACTCACTGCTGGCACATTGAAAAGTTTTGATGCACTAAAACTTAAATTCGCCCTCCCAAATCTCATGTTTTTCTGATTTTTACAAGTCCATCATGCTACTCATTCCCAATTCCCAGAATTAATACCTGATTTCACCCGCAACCCTGTAATGGATGTAGTCAAAGTGAAGACCCCCAGAAATTAAAATCGATTTTCTAAAACATGCTACATACTCCCTCGTCCACGAAAATAGCCTATAATATAAAAACACGATGGGAAGGGGACCTAGGGAATATAAAGGATGAAGACTGGAGTGAGGCACTTGATACATGTAAAGCTATCTCACCTAAATTATCTGATAGATCAACCCAAATATACATACTACACCGAGCATACTTTACACCTGTAAGGTTGGCTAAATTTAATCAGGGGCAGCCCTCCATGTGTCTACTATGTAATCGAGACCCAGGTACATTCTACGACCTTCTGTGGTCCTGCCCCTACATGCAGGGATTCTGGAAACAGGTGGTGGACTACCTTTACGACAATATGAGGTCACTGGTGACTCTCGACCCCAAACCGTGCCTATTACAGTAGGTATTTTTCCAGACGCTGACACCGACAAACATACCAAAACCGTTGTGCATGAGACTTTATTTTCTGCCCGAAAAACAATTGCTAAACTTTGGATGAGACAGACTTCCCCCAGACTATTTGACTGGAAGACTGACGTAAACATCACATTACCCTATAAAAAATGTATCTACATTAATAGAGGGTGCCCTGCAAAATATCCCCAAATTTGGGACCTCTGGCTTAATGCCTCTGATACATGTGCATAGCACTGCAGAACATGTCTCCCTCTTTCAGGTATTGTCCAGTTGGACTCGGGTCATATATGCCGCTTTTTCCAAGAATATATAACTGCAAAATGTATGTTGATGCTCCAAATACATAATTGTAACTACATAACAACAATCACTGTAATTGGACAAAAACTTTTTTTTGCATTACCAATACATGTCATAAATGGAATGATTGTACTGAACATTGCATTGAAAAATGTACACTTTGTGGGAAATAAAAATGTTTAATTCAAAAAAAGAATTGTTGGTAAAAATTACAACTTCAAAAAACTCACTATGTCTCTTACTAAATACCCTGGACTGGCTACTTTCCAAAAATTGGTGATTTGGGGGGTATTTGTACTTTTTTGACATTTCAGGGCCTCAAGAGATGAGATTGGTCGTCAGTGCATCAGGTGTGATCAATTTACAATGATTTGCACTATAGCTTGTAGACTCTAAAACTTTCTCACAGACCAAATAATATTCACTTATTTGGGATATTCTTACACAAGATATGTAGCAGTATAGATTTTGGCCCAACTTTATGAACAAAAATTGCTTATTTGCAAAATGTTATTGTTAGGAAAGGTTCCATCTGCTGGTAGAGCTTTGGTTTGCAATGCTGGTGACACTTTTTGATCTCTCGGCCGCAATACTGACGTCCACCAGTGGGTGTTTCTCCACAGTGTGGAGCCGACATTATCTCCTGCAATCAGGTGTCACCTGAGCCTGATTGCAGGAGATGTGTATAAATACTTGGCAACACACACACACAAGTTGCCATGGTATCGTCCTTGTGCCCAGATCCGTACCTGCTGCCTGAGAATCTGAACCTGTTCCTGTACCCCGTAGCTCTGTACCCTGAACCTGAACCTGAACCTGTTACCTGTGTACCTGATCCTGTCTCCCTGTCCTGATCCCTATCCTGTCCCACCTATTACCTTGCATCTCTGCCATGCAGTCTGATCCCGTCCATCCTCTCCCTCTCCTATCCTGCTCCTAGCCCCATCTGCTGATCTCCTGTGAATGGCCTGGCTATTGTTTATGATTCCAGTATTTCCCATTTATTGTACATAACTGTCTGACTGTTGTTATTTGTGGGTTTCTGTCGGTTGGTTTATTGTGCACTGTGTCATATTGGAGGTGGTTGTATTTATATTATTCATTTATCTTAATAACTCACTATATTTTCACTGTACATGTGTTTGGTGTTCCTCTGTTGCTACCCACACAGTTCTGATTACACCTGGTTCGTGACAGTTATCATAGAAACTAAAAAAAAAAAAGTTATTATTTTATTTTTTTCAAAATGTATGCTCTTTTTTCACTTATGTTGCAAAAAAAACCCAGTGGTGATTAAATATCACCAAAAGAAAACTCTATGTTTGTGAAAAAAATCAAAATATGTTGTTTGGGTACAGTGTTGCATGACTGAGTACGGTAAGTGGTTAAAGTGCATCCACGTACACATTTCCACATCTTTATTACATTTTGTTAATAAGCCAATGGCTACTGATAAAGGATGCATGCATTGGACTGTCACCATTTGAGGAGGTGACAAGGATGTTAAACTGTGACAATGCATGCATCAGTGACACAATCCCTGTTGTGTTCCTGCTGGAGCAGACTCTGCGTGGCATTATGGACAGTGCCCACTTTATGCTGACACTAGTCTTTCTACGCCACAGAAAACAAGAGGAGAGGGAGGAGGATAAGGATTCTGGCAGTTTTAGAGGCATTGAAGCAGAGGAAGACACATGTCAAACCTTAAGAGGCAATAAAAAGGATCATCACCTCAATCTAGAGACATGCCTCTCTTTGATAGAGGACTGGATGACAAAGAGTTATCTTAAACTCAACGGAGAGAAAACAAAACTTCTCCTGTTTCACGCCAAGCGTATGAATCAACCTACAACAACTTGGACCCCCCCGCCCATTCTGGGCAAAATCATCACCCCTAGCGCCAAAGTCAAAAGTCTCGGGGTCATCTTTGACTCTCACATGACATTGGACGCACAAATAGGGTCAGTAGTCAGCGGATCTCACCATCTGCTGCGCCTACTACGCAGACTTACTCCTTTTATTCCCAAGGAAGACATAGCGGTCGTGGTGGGAGCTATTGTAAACTCAAGATTGGACTATGCAAATGCCCTTTACCTCGGACTCCCCAAGTACCAAATCGCTTGTCTACAAGTCGTTCAAAATACGGCCGCTAGACTTGTGACTGGGAAAAAACCATGGGAATCAATCTCACCTTCACTGAGAACCCTTCATTGGTTACCAGTAAAAGACAGAATCACTTTTAAAGCACTCTGTCTAACGCATAGATGTATCTATGGGAATGCTCCCCATTATCTATGCGAAAAAATAAAAGCTCATAAACCCAATCGCGTTCTGCGTTCCACCAATCAAAATTTCCTCCAGATACCCAAAGCCAGATACAAGTCCAAAGGAGAAAGGAGATTCGCGGTCCAAGGGCCTAGACTATGGAACGCTTTACCAACCAGCATTCGGTTGGAGGAGAATCACTTAGCATTCAGGAGAAAGATCAAGACTCATCTCTTTTGATACCAAAGGAGACAGGAACAACAAGCGCCCAGAGGCGATTAAATTCGCATGTGCTGCGCTATATAAGTTTTCATTCATTCATTCATTCATTCATTCATTAAGAGATGGTTTTTCATCCCCAGAACCTTTGGAACAGTGGCGGCTGGTGCTCAACATTTTTGGGGGGGCGCAAAGGAAAAAAAAATTGCAGTCTCACTGTGCCCAAACGCAGCCACTGTTACATGCCATCAAACGCAGCCACTGTTACATGCCATCAAACGCAGCCACTGTTACATGCCATCAAACGCAGCCACTGTGCCATCAATTTGCACCACTGTGCCATGCCATCAAATGCAGCCACTGTGCCATCAATTTGCACCACTGTGCCATGCCATCAAATGCAGCCACTGTGCCATCAATTCGCACCACTGTGCCATGCCATTAAACGCAGTCACTGTGCCATGCCATCAAATGCAGTCACTGTGCCATCAATTCGCACCACTGTGCCATGCCATTAAACGCAGTCACTGTGCCATGCCATCAAATGCAGTCACTGTGCCATCAATTTGCACCACTGTGCCATGCCATTAAACGCAGCCACTGTGCCATACATTGTCACCACTGTGCCATGCCTTTAAACGCAGTCACTGTGCCATCCATTGTCACCACTGTGCCATGCCATTAAACGCAGCCACTGTGACATACATTGTCACCACTGTGCCATGCCATTAAACGCAGCCACTGTGCCATCCATTGTCACCACTGTGCCATACATTGTCACCACTGTGCCATGCCAATAAACGCAGCCACTGTGCCATCCATTGTCACCACTGTGCCATCCATTGTCACCACTGTGCCATGCCATTAAATGCAGCCACTGTGCCATACATTGTCACCACTGTGTCATACATTGTCACCACTGTGCCATGCCATTAAACGCAGCCACTGTGCCATACATTGTCACCACTGTGCCATACATTGTCACCACTGTGCCATGCCATTAAACGCAGCCACTGTGCCCTTTAATGGTCGCCGCTGTGCCAATTGTCCCCACTGTGCCCTGTAAATTGCTTTCCCCCCCCCCCGCCCGGCACTTACCTTTACTGGTTTTAGGCATCCACGTCCCACGATGTCTTCTCCCGCCCTCGATGACTGACAGGCGTCTCAGCCAATCAGGTTACCGGTAGCCAGAACCGGCCAACCTGATTGGCTGAGACGCCTGTCATCTTATTCAAGGGGCGTACAGTCTGTGTGCTCCGAGAATAAGCTTCCGGGACCCCGGACATTGAGCGCCGACCATCTGAATAACAGCGGCAGCGGCGAAAATAACATAGATTCGTGCAATGCATGAATCTATGTTATTTGACTCGTGAGAGACGGTGAGAGCCAGAGGGGGCGGCGCTCCAGCGCCCTCTATGGACGAACCGCCACTGCTTTGGAAGTAGTATGTGGCTGGGAGGAGGCAGTTTTAGATACTGAAATCCTCAGTGACTCCAAGGAGTCTGCTTCTCATGCCTATGCCAACTTGTGGTGCATGGACGCCCTTGTGCTTCTAAGCCTGGGAAAGGACCCTAGAATACGTGGCATCAAGGAGAAGGATCACTATTGGTTGGCAACCCTCCTTGACCACCATCACAAGGGGAAAGTCTCAGAACTCATCCGGTCTACACAGAGGGAGCAGAAGATGAAATCTCTTGAGGACACCTTAACCGCTTAACGACCGCCGCATGTATATGTACGTCCACAGAATGGCACGTACAGGCATATGGGCGTACAGGTACGTCCCTGCCTTTCCGCGCGTCGGGGGTCCGATCGGGACCCCCCCCCGTGACATGCGGCGGTCGGATTCCCGCAGGGAGCGATCCGGGACGATGGCGCGGCTATTCGTTTATAGCCGCTCCGTCGCGATCGCTCCCTGGAGCCGTATGTAAACACGGCTTCCCCGTGCTTCACTGTGGCGGCTGCATCGATCGAGTGATCCCTTTTATAGGGAGACTCGATCGATGATGTCAGTCCTACAGCCACACCCCCCTACAGTTGTAAACACACACTAGGTGAACCCTAACTCCTACAGCGCCCCCTGTGGTTAACTCCCAAACTGCAACTGTCATTTTCACAATAAACAATGCAATTTAAATGCATTTTTTGCTGTGAAAATGACAATGGTCCCAAAAATGTGTCAAAATTGTCCGAAGTGTCCGCCATAATGTCGCAGTCACGAAAAAATCGCTGATTGCCGCCATTAGTAGTAAAATAAAAAAAATTTATAAAAATGCAATAAAACTATCCCCTGTTTTGTAAACGCTATAAATTTTGCGCAAACCAATCGATAAATGCTTATTGAGATTTTTTTTACCTAAATTATGTAGAAGAATACGTATCGGCCTAAACTGAGGGAAAAAAAAATATATATGTTTTTGGGGGATATTTATTATAGCAAAAAGTAAAAAATATTGCATTTTTTTCAAAATTGTCGCTCTATTTTTGTTTATAGCGCAAAAAATAAAAACCGCAGAGGTGATAAAATACCACCAAAAGAAAGCTCTATTTGTGGGAAAAAAAAGCCTGCCAATTTTGTTTGGGTGCCACGTCGCACGACCGCGCAATTGTCTGTTAAAGTGACGCAGTGCCGAATCGCAAAACCTGGCCTGGGCATTTAGCAACAAAATGGTCCGGGGCTTAAGTGGTTAAAGATGAGTTTATGTAATGCCTTTCCTGAATCTGAAAAGTTACAGTCTGGTGGAAGACTTTGTTTTGAGGCTCCTGGGTTACTGGGTCATGAGAATAGACCACTGGCCAGAACTTGCCCAGTATGCAATAGAGCTACTGGGCTGCCCTGCATCCAGCATGCTTTCCAAACAGGCATTCAGTGCTGTCGAAGGTTTTGTGACAGATAGGAGGGTGCATATGCCCACATACTCAATGGAATTGGCAGACATTTATCAAAATGAATCAGTCCTGGATTAGCAGCTATCAAGCCCCTGATGCCAATGTCGCTGATTATGTGCTTTCTGAACCTTGAATCTCTGAAAGACTGTCTAGGCTGCCAACTTTGTGGGTGTTGATTTCACCTGGAATTTTTTTTTTGGTGTAGGTTTCATTGGCCTCATTTAACACCCAAGTGCTAATTTTTCCGCACCTGTTTAACAGGTGCATATCATTGCCATTTTTGACAACAAGACCAATTCTTGCTTTCATCAAGAGTACATCTATAGCAGGGGAGTCCCCAGGGGTTCCACGGGAAATCTACATTATGGCGGATGTATACCGCTAAATGTTTTTTCAAATGTTGGCTAACTTATGCTTAAGGCACGCTGAGTGCACACAATTGTGGTCTTATCATACATACCGGCTCCAAGCCGTTGTTTTAAAAAAGGAAAGTTTGAATGGAATTGTTTTTTGGCTTTATAAATGCCATTATTGCTGCAGTAGGCTCTATACACTGTACACATGTGCCACATTCCAGGCAGACTAAGGGACTGCAGGCACTATATTTAAAGGCATTTTTTTTTATTCTTATTGGTATTTTTAATTTTGATGGTTTCACTTTAAGCATCAGTAAATCACTGCTCATTTAAAAATGATATTTTTTTAACAAACTTTTTTTACATTGATACATGTCCCCCAGGGGAGTACCTGGACCCCCTTAACCATTGTGTGCCCAATTACTTGCATATAAGCCTTCAAAATGGGCACTCCAATGGGGTTGGTTATTCAGTTCCGAACTTTTGCGATGTTCTAAAGTTCTAAACTTATGTTCGACCCGAACATCGAGCTCATCCATATTAATAAGTGTAGCGCTCACCCCCGAAGGACCTGCTGGTTATAGATTGGGTGGCATATTACCTCTGTGACTCTGCCGTCTAGGGTAGTTGATGAAAGCCAAAGTGATGGAATGTCTTTTTTGTGTGTTTTTATTTACCCAACAAGGTAAAAACAGTAAAACTTGAGGTAGAGAGTAAAGATGTATGAGGAGAAGAAACAGCAGATTCAGGCATAACGATACGCAAACAGTCCTGCTTCCAACAACACTTTGCTTTCGTCGCCACTCCAGCCGGAGTGGGTATAGTGTACCTGGACAGGTCTCTCACACCGACCTGGCAGCCAGAGTATCACTCGGAACCTTGAGGGAAAAGATCTCTGCACACAGACCCTCCCTAGAATTTAGATCATGGAGACAATCCTCCTTAGTAGAATTTGTGCCTGGATCAGCTTCAGGTATTTTTCAATTAGGTTACCGACTGACAGGTGGCTAACATCCAACCTTTCAGTGTCCAGTTACCTTGATCCCCGATGGATTGTCTTCTTCTCAGAATTGGGGACCCAAACGATTACTGGGGCCCCGCCACAGCTTTAAATGTTCCAGGCCAATATGGTCCCGGAACCAGGAACACCGCGTGGCACGCGCACCCCGGCCTGGTAGGCCATATCGCCGGGGGGCCGTGATGTGTGGACACCCTGAAGGTGGGTGCCACACCGGGAAAAAAGACCCCACCTCAATGGCGTCTGTTCCAGAAGTACCCTCTCCCAGCATGCTCCGCGAGAGAAACTTCCTCCTCATTGGTTGCTGGCAAGAGGCACCCAAGCCTGGACTCCACTGGCGCCACCCGTCGCCCCGAGGTGTTATAACACCCCAGCAACAACAGAATGAGCCCACAGCACAGCCCAGCTGAAACAGAGACCCCCTTTAGAATCAAAATTGAGATCAGAGTCAAATTATACTAGACTATCCCCTAAATTTTGTCAGCACCGGTACTTGGAAGTACCCCGGCGCTACATAAGGATAAATGAGCTTCACTCAATTCATATGATGATAAATTGTATATTTTATTTGTACTATGATTGGGATCTACAGACTCTCTCTTCTGTCTTTTTGTTATTTGTACCTGACTCTCCTTCCTCCACGTCTACCTCTGCATGTTTTCTTTTTTCTTTGAATGGATTGATGGGAGATGTCTCTAAAAAAGAATTGTTAAGGGAGGGATCATTATCTATTAATGGAGGTCCTGTGTTGAGAGTGGGAAGTACGATCTCTTATAAAACGATTCCAAATTCCTGGAAAAGGTATTTTATCTATTGCTGGAAGGGATGGGAAAAAAACAATGAGGAAAAGTAATCAGAAACAGTGCGAGTTTAGGATGAAGCCCACCCCACCAGTCACCCTCAACATTAATAGGATCACATGGAACATTGTTAGAATCAATTGAAAAGAGGGGACTACAGCAGTGGTGTATTTAGGTTTTGTGCTGCCCTAGACCTGACTAAACTCAACTGCAACCCCTAATAGAGATGGCCTGGCGTTTCGCCCGGCGGTCGTTTCGTGGCGAACTTTGCTCATTCGCGGTCGACCAAACAGGCGGACATCTGGCGATATTCGCGGCAGTCCGCCATTTTACATGGAAAAGAACTTTGGACAGCCAATTGAGACATTTCAGCACATGGACATACCCCCTACCTTATAAATAGACCTGATCTGGCGGCCATCTTACATTCTGCTTTTTGTCAGTGTAGGGAGAGGTTGCTGTTTGGAGCAGGGACAGGCTGTATTGAATCAAATAGCTATCTGAAAGGTGCACAAAAGTCCTTTTAAGGACTGCTATAGGTGTACTACTTGCTGTGCAGCATATAGGTGTAATACATTCATATACCTTTTGTCAGTGTAGGGACAGGTTGCTGTTTGGAGCAGGGACAGGCTGTATTGAATCAAATAGCTATCTAAAAGGTCCACAAAAGTCCTTTTAAGGACTGGTATAGGTGTACTACTTGCTGTGCAGTATATAGGTGTAATACATTCATACACTTTTTGTCAGTGTAGGGACAGGTTGCTGCTTGGAGCAGGGACAGGCTGTATTGAATCAAATAGCTATCTAAAAGGTCTACAAAAGTCCTTTAAATTACTGGTATAGGTGTACTACTTGCTGTGCAATATATAGGTGTTATACATTCATATACTTTTTGTCAGTGTAGGGACAGGTTGCTGTTTGGAGCAGGGACAGACTGTATTGAATCAAACAGCTATCTAAAAGGTCCACAAAAGTCCTTTAACCACTTGCCACCCGCCAATGACAAATTGACGTTGGCAAAGTGGTTTCAATATCCTGAGTGGACGTCATATGACGTCCTCAGGATATTGAGCCACTGCGCTCCCCCAGGGGTGCGCATCGCAGCGATCGTTGTTGCAGGGTGTCAGTCTGACACCCCGCAACACCGATCAAGGTAAAGAGTCTCTCACGGAGACTCTTTACCATGTGATCAGCCGTGTCCAATCACGGCTGATCACGATGTAAACAGGAAAAGCCGGTAATTGGCTTTTCCTCACTCGCGTCTGTCAGACACGAGTAGAGGAGAGCCGATTGGCTGCTCCTGTGACAGGGGGGGTTTGTGTGGATCGATTATCAGCACAGCCCCCCCCCCCCGAAGATGCCCACTGGACCACCAGGGATGCCCACTGGACCACCAGGAATGCAACAAAAAAAAACACAGGTATGCCACCCTAGACCACCAGGGATGACAATTACACAAAAAATGGATGCCAATCAGTGCCCGCAATGGATGCCAATCAGTGCCCACAATGGGCATCACTGATTTGCAGGCATTGTTTGGCACACAACAACACATACGATAGTGCCCATCTATGCCCATCCGTGCCACCTATCATTGCCCATCCATGCCGCCTATCAGTGCCCATCAATGCCGCCCATCAGTGCCCATCCATGCCGCCTATCCGTGCCCATCCGTGCCGCCTATCCGTGCTGCCTATCTGTGGCAAACTGTGCCGCCTATCTGTGCCCATCCATGCCACCTATCCATGCCCATCCATGCCGCCTATCCGTGCCGCCTTTCAGTGCCCATCCATGCCGCCCATCAGTGCCGCATATTACTGCCCATCAATGCCACCACATCAGTGCCATCTCATCAGTGCCCATCAGTGCCGCCTTATCAGTGCCCGTCAGTGCAGTACCATCAGTGCCCATCAGTGAAGGAGAAAACATACTTATTTACAATGGTTTATAACAGAAACAAAAACATGTTTTTTTTCTAAATTTTCGGTCATCTTTTTATTTTTTTTGCAGAAAATAAAAATCCCAGAGGTGATCAAATACCACCAAAATAAAGCTCTATTTGTGGGTACAAAATGATAAAAATGTAGTTTGGGTACAGTGTAGCATGACCGTGCAATTGTCATTCAAAGGGCAACAGCGCTGAAAGCTAAAAATTGGTCTGGGTGGGAAGGTGTATAAGTGCCCGGTATGGAAGTGGTTAAATTACTGGTATAGGTGTACTACTTGCTGTGTAGTAAATAGGGGTGTAATACACTTATACACTTTTTGTCAGTGTAGGGACAGGTTGCTGTGTGCAGAGCAGGGACAGACTGTGGTGACACAAATCGTTACCTAACAGGTCCACAAAAGTCCTTTCAAGGACTGGTATAGGTGTACTATTGTTTGGTGTGCAGTATATAGGGGTGTAATACACCTATAATATACTTTCTAATATAGAAAGCATATTATAGTGGATTTGTATTGTGCAGCATTGTGACTGGTGGTGTATTTGGTTACTGCTGAATTTTTGCCTCTTTCGCTGCGTTACCTCTGCTACACACATTCACAAAATTTCCTGAAAATAAAGTTTCATAACTGGTGCGATAAACCAGCAGCCCCCAAAAATGACAGATTGAAGCAGGGTGTTATCTAAAAATATACTTTCATAATAGTGTATTTGGGTACTGCAGAATTGTTGTCGCTTTCGCTGCATTACCTCTGCTACACACAGTGACAACATTTCCTGAAAAAAAAGTTTCATAACTGGTGCGATGAACCAGTGGCCCCCCAAACCACAGATTGAAGCGGGGTGTTATCTAAAAATATACTTTCATAATAGTGTATTTGGTTACTGCTGAATATTTGCCTCTTTCGCTGCGTTACCTCTGCTACACACATTGACAACATTTCCTGAAAATAAAGTTTCATAACTGGTGCGATAAACCATCGGCCTCCCAAAAACGACAGATTGAAGCAGGGGGGTTATCTAAAAATATACTTTCATAATAGTGTATTTGGGTACTGCAGAATTTTTGTCGCTTTCGCTGCGTTACCTCTGCTACATACAGTGACAACATTTCCTTAAAAAAAAAAGGTTCATAACTAGTGCAATAAACCAGTGGCCCCCCAAAACCACAGATTGAAGCGGGGTGTTATATACCTTCTTCCACATATACTGCACTTCTCTAGAGACTTTTCACAGGGTCATTTAAAAAATGACAGGCAGAGGAAGAGGCAGGCCCTTCCGCAGGTGTGGTAGGGGTAGGGCAGGAGCACCAGGCCGGAGCCAAAGTGGGAAGTGGCACAATGTTCGTTCGTATACATCAAAGGACGCACCAGACTTTGTTGAGTGGCTCAACACCAACACCACCACCACCACCACCATATACCCTCCACTTGAGTCACAGCAATTATTTTCCGATCCATCAGAAGACATTTCCGATGCGCATCCATCTTGGCATTGGATCAGGAAGAGGAGGTGGCAACAGCCGGCACTCAGCAGTCTGTACGGAAAGCAGTCAGTACCCAGATCAGCCCAAGAAGGTTGGTGCCCGCTGTTGCTGCCTACTCCGAGATCTCTATTGTTAGTGATGACGAGGGTGACGTCGATGATGACGTGTCTACAGACGTCACGTGGGTGCCCACAAGAGAGGAAGAGGAAGGGAGTTTAGAGGGAGAGATGGACCAGCAGACAGGGAGGAGAAGCAGGCCAAACTTATATTGCACAGGAGGAACAAACCAGACTCCCAATGTATCAGGAGCGAGCCATCAACCGGTCACATCTGGCGCTCCCAGGACGCCGGCCCATGGCTCCGCAGTGTGGGCTTTTTTTAACCTGTCCGCTGAAGACAATAGTGTTGCCATCTGCAGCCTTTGCAGTCAACGCATAAGTCACGGTAAGCTCAACACTCACCTAGGGACGACCGCCTTAAGAAGGCACCTGGCCTCCCATCACCGAGCCCAGTGGGAGCAATGCCATCAGAACCCACAAAGTCACACTCCAGGCTCTCACCGTCCAGCCTCTTCTCCTTCTCCTCTTTGCTCACAATTGTCCTCCACTCCACCTTCCATCATGCCGGAAGGCTTCCGTGGCCCAAATGTTCGATCATAAAAAAACAATAACGCCGGATAGCCCACCAACTAGACTCGGAGGCCTTTCAAAAATTTGTGGCCATTGGAACACCACAATGGAAGGTCCCAGGAAGGAAATTTTTTTGACAGAAGGACATCCCAGAGCTATATGGCCATGTTCAGCGGCAAATACATGTATCTCTGGCACACAGTGTCGGTGCCAAGATACATCTGACTACAGACACGTGTAGCAAACACGGGTAGGGAAGGTATATAACTTTTACTGCCCACTGTGTGGGCCATCAATCATGTAACCCGTGGCACCCATGTGGGTTTGGTTTTACCACCATGGATTGCATGCAGGCCTGCCTCTTCTTCTCCTCCTCCTCCTACTCCATTCTCCCTCTCCTCCTCGGCTGACTTTTGAATTTTCCGATGCTACCGATTCTTCCGCTGCGCCGCCCAAGATCCCAAGAACCTATTCGACATGCCAGATGAGACGTTGCTATGCTGTGCTGCGTCTGTTGTGCCTGGAAGACAAGAGCCACACTGGTCCTGCACTCCTTTCAGCTTTGCGTTCACAGGCAGATCAGTGGATAACACCGCTCAATTTGACAGTTGGTAAAGTGGTGTGCGACAATGGTGCCAATCTGCTGAGGCCACTGAAACAGGGCAAAATTACACACATGCCATGCATGGCACACGTCCTGAACTTGGTCGTGCAGTGATTCGTTGCCAAATACCCTGGGGTCCAGGACGTCTTGCGGCAGGCCAGGAAAATCTCGGTCCATTTCAGAAGATCTTACACGGCCATGGCTCGACTTGCTGACATTCAGCAGCGACACAACCTGTCCATCAGACGTCTTATTTGTGAATGCCCGACGCGATGGAACTCATAATTGTATATGCTTGATATGCTGCTCCAGCAGAAACGTGCAGTTAAAGACTACCTGTACCAACTCTGCGGCCAGACAGGTTCTGGGGAACTTGTTTTTTTTCACAGCGCCAGTGACTGCTCATGCGCGACTCATGCAGACTTCTGCGGCCATTTGATGAGATCAAACTGGTCAGTTGCAGCCAGGGCGCCATCAGTGACATCGTACCTTACACCTTCTTTCTGGACCATGCATTGCGTTGTGTCATTGATCAAGCCGTCGAGGAGCAGGAGCAGGAAGATGAGGAAGTCGCAATGCTGGATGAATTTCCAGGGGGGCTACTCCACCTGAGACAGTCAACAATGGGAGTCTGAAGAGGAGTCAAAGGAGGATGGTGCTGGGGCGGAGGAGGAGGAGCAAGAAGAGCATGCTTTAAACCTTTCTGGGATCCCTGGTGTTGTCTGTGGATGGGGGGAGGAGAACGAGGATGACATTATCCTGGATGATGAGCAGGAGCTAGGCCAGTACAGCGCTTCCAGTTTAGTGCAAATGGGGGCCTTCATGCTCCAGTGTTTTAAGAGGGAACCCCATCTAAAAAGCACAAAGGGCAAGGCCTAGTAATGGGTGGCAACGTACTTAGACCCCCGGTACAAACAAAACAGGGCGGAAATGTTACCACCATCACAGAGGGCTATCAGAATGCAGCACTTCCAGGCCTTGCTTCGAGAAATGCTGCATTCTGCTTTTGCGTGTGTTAGCAGAGGAATTTCCACTCACAGAGAAACAGTTCTATATAACAGGACTAAATAGTCAGCAGGCAGTGGGATATCCCTCCTTTTTTCCTCAGTAGGAATAGTATACGGTGTATACTGAGTGCCCCCCTAGGTATTAAGCCTACGATAGCTTGCGGCGGCTTCACCAGGATTGGAATTAAATATCAGAACATCCTCAAACTGGGGAAGGGAATTAGACCTACAATCAAGATGAATAGGTCCATGAGAGGCGCAGCCCCAAAGGGGCCTAAAAGTAAAGCCGGGACTAGCTCAATTCAGCACTATATGACCCAAGAGGGCAACACCAAAAGCCCTGTGGCGGCAAAGAAAACTGAAAAAAAGAAAACCGTGACTACAACAGGGGAAGACAGTGCGGACCGCTCTTAAAGGGAAACTACCTCAGAAAGTGAACATGAGCAAAGTAGATTGGAGGAGGTAGGCCAGGAGACAAAGCCGCCTTCGAAAGCTGAGATGATAGTGATGTTGCTCATGATGGAAAATGTCATTAAAAGAGAAATCGACAGGATAAGAACGGACTTAGGAGGCCTCTTAGAAAGAGTGGAGGAGACGGAAAAAAGAATTGAAGAACAAGATTGTGAACTTAATAAATTAAAGACACAAGTCCAAGTTTTGACAGATAATCAAAAAATGTTAGCATACCGGCTAGAAGACCAGGAAAATCGCAACAGGCGACAAAACCTCAGAATCCGTGCGCTAACTGAAGAGAAAGGAGAAGACCTGAGGAAGATCATGAACATCATATTTAACCCCCTGTTAGACAAACCGGCAGAGGCAAAGCCTCTTAAAATTGAACGAGTTCACCGAGTAGGGAACCCCAAACAGACAGAAAGAATGGGTCCGAGAGATGTCATAGTTTGGTTTCGGAACTATGAAGATAAAGCGGAGATCTGGAGTAGGCTGAGGGGGAAGCCCCCCATTAGATACAAAGAGGAGGAGATTCAGATTTTCGCCGATTTATCGAAAGAAACACTAACAAGGAGAAGACACTTGAAACCCCTTTTGGAATTAATGCGCTCGCAGAACGTGAAATATCAATGGGGGTTCCCTGCATGCCTCATTGGCCTAAAAAAAATGGACTTAATTGTTCCGGAGCTGCCGGACTGGGTTGATTAATAAAAAACAAAACAAAAAAAAAGGGCAAGGGTGCCTAGACGGAGGGCAGGAGGGGGGGGAGGGGAGGGGAAGGGCTGGAGGGCGGTCATGGGGTATTCTTGAGCACCACCATTAGGAGGAGAGCCGATGGTAAAGGGGAGGAGGATACCAATAGCGGCTCCTAGGCCAAGAATGGGCCAAGGGGAGGGAGGGGAAGGGGGGCGGGAGAGGGGGGAGGGAGGGGTGGGGGGGAGGGAAGGGGGGCGGGGACCATCTCGGAGACTCCACGAGAAAGAGGTAGATTCACACAAATTTCCCTTAGATGACCGACATTAGATTTCTCTCATACAATGTTAGGGGATTGAACTCCCATGTTAAGAGACTCAAAATTCTGAAGGAGCTGGAGCACTATAAGGCGGATGTCGTCTTTGTACAGGAGACCCACTTAACATCAGAGTCCAATATTAAGATGTTCTCCCACAATTTCCCCACTTGGTTCTACGGAGATACAATATCAAAGAGGTCACGTGGGGTTGCTATAGGATTTGCTAGGAATGTACGGTTTACACTGGGCGATAGATGGACAGACCCCGAAGGAAGATTTTTATTTTTGAAAGTTAAAATAGGAGGAGTGGATTTTACCCTGGCAAACGTTTATGCCCCCAATGTGAACTCAGTCAAATACGTAAATAAAACCCTAAGGAAATTAAAAGATTTTGAGGAAGGGCATGTGGTACTAATGGGGGATCTCAATTGCTGTATGGACCCCATACTCGATAGTACGTCCCGGTCACAGGGGACTAATGGTGAACACTTAAAAGAACTGAAACAACGAATGTCACACAACCAACTGATAGATGTATGGCGAACTCTACATCCCAAAACACGTGACTACACTTTTTACTCCCCTGTGCACGGGACGTATTCGAGGATAGATTATATCCTCATAGATCATAGACTACTTGATAGGGTAATTGACGCAGGGGTCGAGATCACGACAATATCGGACCACGCCCATATAACTTTAAGAATTAGTACATTATTACAGCAAACAAATCCACCGGCGTGGAGACTGGATGAAAGTTTACTTGAAGATGAAGAGGTTGCATGGAGAGTCCAAAAGGAAATAGAGTTCTATTTCAGGGAGAATGATACGGAGGGGATCTCGGGGGCATCCCTATGGGACGCTCATAAAGCGTACGTAAGAGGGATCTTTATCGCCGAGGGAGCGAGGAAAAAGAAAGAAAGTATCAGGAAAGTTAAATTTTTAACAGAAGAAATCTATAAGTTAGAACAAGATCATAAAACACAGAGTCAAAAGAGAGAAACCCTCCATGCACTATCCCTAAAAAGAGATGAATATAGAGCACTCTCAGAGCAAGAAACAAGGGGCCAGATCCTCAAAAGAGATACGGCGGAGTAACTGCTGTTACTCCATCGTATCCCTTGTCCTAACTTTGGAACTGATCCACAGAAGCAGTTTTCCAAAGTTAGGCAGAAGATCCGGCATGTGTAATTGAATTACACTGCCGAATCTTAGGATGCAGTACCGCATCCGCCGCTGGGGGCATTTCGAGTCGAAATGCCGTTTCTAGTATGCAAATTAGCACTTAAGGCGATCCACAAAGCTTTCCAGCTTCGTTTTTTCGCCGTAAGTTTTAGTTTGCAAGTGTAAAACTAGGGCTGGTGTTACAAAGTGTAAACTAGTCACACCATGTAAAAGCCCATTCCAGCGACGGCATTTGGTATGCATTCCCGAGGGAGAACTCCGCGGCAATTTGTAAAAACAAAACCGGCATGGGTTCCCCCCCAGGAGCATACCAGGCCCTTAGGTCTGGTATGGGTTGTAAGGAGACCCCCCTACACCAAAAAATCGACGTAGGGGGTCCCCCTACAATCCATACCAGACCCGTATCCAAAGCACGCTACCCGGCCGGTCAGGAAAGGAGTGGGGACGAGCGAGCGTCCCCCCCTCCTGAGCCGTGCCAGGCCGCATGCCCTCAACATGGGGGGGTTGGGTGCTCTGGGGCAGGGGGGCGCACTGCGGGCCCCCCCACCCCAGAGCACCCTGTCCCCATGTTGATGAGGACAGGACCTCTTCCCGACAACCCTTGTCGTTGGTTGTCGGGGTCTGCGGGCGGGGGCTTATAGGAATCTGGGAGTCCCCTCAAATAAGGGGGCCCCCAGATACCGGCCCCCCACCCTAAGTGAATGGATATGGGGTACATCGTACCCCTATCCATTCACCTGTAGGCAAAAAGTTAAAGTTAGTAAACACACAACACAAGGGTTTTTAAAATAATTTATTATTCTGCTCCGGAGGCCCCCCTGTCTTCTTTATTAGCTCTATTACCAGGGGGGGCTTCTTCTTCCACTCTCCGGGGGGGTTTCTTCTTCCACTCTCCGGGGGGGGGCTTCTCCGCTCTCCGGGGGTCTTCTTCTATCTTCTCCCCTCTTCCGCTGTTGACTCGGCGAACCCCGGTTCTTCTCCAGCTGTCCGGTGCCTTCTTCTTCAGCGCTGGCTGCCTGCTATCTTTGTGTGTTAGCTCAATTTCTAACAGGCAGCCGGCGCGGTCTTCTGTGACGTCAGGGTCTTCTCTTCTGTTCTTCTCCCCTCTTCCGATGTTGCCTCGTCGCCTCTTGTCGCTGTAATGATGGAAGCGCGCCTTGCATCCCATTTATATAGGCATCACCGTCCCATCATGCTCCGGCAGGTACCCACGTGGTGGGTGCACGTGGGTAGGCACCCACCACGTGGGTACCTACCGGAGCATGATGTCGGGGTAGACCCCGACAACCCTCCGGAGCAGAATAATAAATTATTTTAAAAACCCTTGTGTTGTGTGTTTACTAACTTTAACTTTTTGCCTACAGGTGAATGGATAGGGGTACGATGTACCCCATATCCATTCACTTAGGGTGGGGGGCCGGTATCTGGGTGCCCCCTTATTTGAGGGGACTCCCAGATTCCTATAAGCCCCCGCCCGCAGACCCCGACAACCAACGGCAAGGGTTGTCGGGAAGAGGTCCTGTCCTCATCAACATGGGGACAGGGTGCTCTGAGGTGGGGGGCCCGCAGTGCGCCCCCCTGCCCCAGAGCACCCAACCCCCCCATGTTGAGGGCATGCGGCCTGGCACAGCTCAGGAGGGGGGGGACGCTCGCTCGTCCCCACTCCTTTCCTGACCGGCCGGGTAGCGTGCTTTGGATACGGGTCTGGTATGGATTGTAGGGGGACCCCCTACGTCGATTTTTCGGCGTAGGGGGGTCTCCTTACAACCCATACCAGACCTAAGGGCCTGGTATGCTCCTGGGGGGTGAACCCATGCCGGTTTTTTCTTTGAAAATTGGCATGGAGTTCTCCCTCAGGAATGCATGCCGAGCGACGCTGTCATTTTTTTTTTTTTTCCCGACGCAACTTTTTTAAGCCGGCGCGATCCTCAAAACTCGGCGTAACGTAACTTCGCGCATGCGCAGTACGGCCGGCGCCGGAAGCGCGCCTCATTTAAATGGGACTCGCCCCATTTGAATAGGAACGCCTTGCGCCGGCGGAATTTTAGTTACACGGCCTGAAATTTCTAGATAAGTGCTTTGTGGTTCGGGCACTTAGGTAGAAATTTTAAGGCAGTGTAACTTAAATGGGATTTTTTAAGTTACGCCAGGTTTTTGTGGATCTGGCCCAAGGAGACTACTAAATAGAAGGGATAGAGAAAGATATATTTGGGGGAACAAACCCAGTAAGCATTTAGCTAGAATGGTACAAAGAAAGAAATCCAGAAATTTTATTGAAAAGATCCAAAAAAAGAATGGGGAATTAGCTAACTCAACTAGGGATACAGCCGAAGTTTTCAGAAATTATTATGAAGGTCTATATGCTGTACAACAAAAGAAGTGGAACCCCGGACGGTACTACAGAAAGCAAACTTACCTAAGATAGAAGCTCAAGCCACCGCAAAAATGGAAGAGCCCATAACTGAGGAGGAGGTGAGCATCGCTCTAAAAAACTCAGCCAAGGGGAAAAGCCCAGGTCCAGACGGCTTTACGAACTTGTATCTGCAAAAGTTTGGCACCATTTTGATCCCTAGACTCTGGGGTTGGGGGCTGAATATGAGATGAGCCGGGAAGCATTGGAAGCAACAATCACTGCTATAAAAAAAGAGGGAAAAGATAATACACTTTGCTCAGGCTTCCGGCCCATCTCACTATTAAACGCAGATACAAAGTTGTATGCTAAGATATTGGCCGAACGCTTGAAGGGGCTAATGTCAAACATAGTGCACCCTGACCAGGTGGGCTTTATACCTGGTAGAGAGGGTAAGGATAATGGGGTCAGGGCTCTCCTTCTCCTTCGGCAAATTAAAGACAGTGGGTCCCCCGGTCTACTCCTGTCAGTTGACGCTGAAAAAGCGTTTGACAGGGTAGACTGGGGGCTCATGATACAAACTCTATAAAATATAGGCATAGGCCCGAGGATGGTGAGGCAGATTAAAACTCTTTACCATCACCCGTACGCCAGGATTAAAATCAATGGGTCCCTATCCACTCCCCAAGAGATGAGGAATGGGACTAGGCAGGGATGCCCACTGTCCCCTCTCCTCTTTATTCTTTCATTGGAACCCCTACTGGCAATGATACGAAACAATTCCGAGATTATGGGACCTAAAATCAGGGAAGAAGAGCACAAATTGGCCGCCTTCGCGGATGATATCCTATTTTTTATAAGCAACCCCAGAAAAACTCCTGAATTTAATGAGAAATATTATACAGTAAGGCGAGGTCTCAAATTTCAACATGAATGTATCCAAGACGGAGATCCTGAATGTCAATATCCCTAAGGAGGAAAAACGTTACCTCCAAAAGGCATTCAATTTCTCCTGGAAAAAAGAAATAAATTACCTCGGCATAAAACTTGTAAACTCTCTAAAGAAAATGTATAGCGTCAACTATATCCCCCTGTTAAACGAAATTAAACGAGAAATTAAAACTATTTATTATCGGCCAATATCATGGTTCGGTAGGATAAACGTCGTAAAAATGGTCTTAATCCCAAAAATAGTCTATACATTTCAAATGGTCCCAGTAGCATTGCCACAGACGAACATTAAAATATTAAACTCCCTTCTGATGAATTACATCTGGAAGAACAAAAAACAGAGGATTTCTGCTCAAGTATTAAAACAGAATAAGAAAATGGGTGGACTGGCGATCCCAGACATCAGAAAATATTATGTTGCAACGGTTCTCGCGTGGGTAATAGAGTGGGCCAAAGAAAATCCAGACAAAAGATGGATTAATATTGAATGTGCACTTGCACGGGCACAATTGGGGCGAATAATTTGGAACCCACCACAACATAGAACTTTAGACACTTCTGCACATGAAATTACATTTAATGCACTGCGGGTTTGGGATAGATTACACAAACAATTGAAATTAAAATTTAACTCCCCATTAATGGACCTTAAAGACAATGAATACTTTGCACCAGGGACTGAAGGGGTGGGAGGGAATTGGATTAAAAATATAACTCAGGTTAGGGATAGAATACACAAGGGTAAGATTTTGACACACCACAAGATTAAAGTAAAGCTAGAACCCATGAGGCTGGATGAATGGCGATATATGCAGTTGGCGCTTTTTATCAAGCGTCTCCCGCTACCTCTCCGACCACGTGAGGAGTACACATCGATTGAAAAACTCTGCATTAACGATAGTTCAAAAGGCAACATCTCTAAAATCTATAGGTTTTTGTTTAAAAGGGATGAGTTAGAGATCCCAAAATACATCCTAAAATGGGAAAGAGAACTGGATGTACCTAGAGGAAACACGTCAGTAACTAGAATAATAAAAATTATCCATACCTCTGCAATAGACGTAAGGACTGCTGAGATGAATTTCAAATGCTTAACGGGGTGGTACGCTACCCCAGATAAAACTAGCAAATATAGAGAAGGGCAGTCAGCAGATTGTTGGAGAGGGTGTACAGTAAGGGGGACAATGGCCCACCTATGGTGGGACTGTCCGGTAATAAAAAAATACTGGAAAAAAATCCTGCCACTGATTAAGGATATAACCAAGAAAGAGATAATAGAAGACCCATGGGTAGTTCTGTTTCATGGGGGGGAAAAGAGTATAAAAGAATATAAAAGATTGTTGACTCCCCATCTACTCAACGCAGCCAAACGCCTGATACCAAAAAAGTGGAGGGAAGTAGAAAGCCCACAAGTGTGGGAGTGGATGGAGTCAGTGGAGGAGACCTACAGGAGGGAGGAGTGGAAGGACGGGACGGACGAGGAAAATGACGACCACAGGGGTAAATGGGCAAATTGGTTTGAGTTAAAAAAAAATAGGGGATACATGGAAAATCTGAGGGAGATATAGAAAGTTCAAGTAGCATCTGGGACAAATTAGTAAAGTGGAGTCAGGAGATGGTGGGGTGGGGGGGGGGGGTTAGGAGGGGGGAGGGGGGATCGCTGGGTTCAATACATGTATTCCCTTAATCTTTTCTCTGATTGGAAAATGTAATATACTTTCTGTAAAAATAGATAATATATTTCTAAATAAAAAAAAAAAAAAGAATTAGCATGAAAAACCAAAATAAGGAATCATACATCCGCAGATGATGCTAAAACTTCTTCGGAGACGATGGGGGACCATCTTCCATGAGAAAGTCACCAAGAAAGTTATTGACTGAGCGGAGAAAAAAAAAAAAGAAGAAGATAGATCACAATTCTCTCACGATTCTTGCGGCGTAACATCATCTTTCACATAAAAAAAAAAAAAAAGGCTAACTTTACTGTTTTGTTTTTATGGTTTTTATTATTCATTGAAGTGGGCAAATGCAGTGTGACATAAAATATTGCAGCAATTGTCATTGTATTCCCTAGAGTCTCTGCTAAAATATATATAATGTTTGGCCGTTCCAAGTAATTTTCTAGCAAATAATATTGCTTTTTAACTTAAGAAACAAGTGTTGGACTTTAATTGGTTAAATTTTCTGCATTTACACACAGAAGTTTGATCTAAGAAGGAAGTTAGTTACAATGTTTCATGTTGTTTACAAACTTGGCAGACTGCCCAGATTTTTCCTTTATACACACAGAATTGTATCCCTTTGATCTAAGAAGGAAGCGTTAGTTACAATGTTTCCTGTTAAAAACTTGGCAGACTGCCCAGATATTTTCTTTTGATAGCTGAAAGTCTTTCCACTTGTTATATGAAAGAATCGGCAAACTCTGCATTGGAGATCGTCAGGGGGGTTGAATCGAAATCACAATTTTTTTAATGATTAATTGTGCAGCTCTAGCACGGTATTTGCGCAGCAATTTTTCAAACATGTTTTTTTTTGGAAAAAAAAAGTTTCATTCATTAAAAAAAACACTAGTTAGTTAAGTTAGCATGATTTTTTTGGTATCCTAAGCGAAGCTTTAATTTTTTTTTAGGTTACATGTTTAGAGTTACAGAGAAGGTCTAGTACTAGAATTATTGTTCTCGCTCTAACGATCGTGGCGTATGTAACCTGTGTGTATCTGGCTCTGATACTACCAGTGCCTACCAAGCCACTGACTTGTATCTCTCCCCAACCTGTCCCCACACACCCTCTCACCTGCTGACCTGTGGATGGGGGAATCACTCCTACAGTGTTATTGTGTTCTGCCAGTGAGTACAATGATCAGTGTTGCTAACTATAGCTGGCAGCACTGATTGTTTTGGGAAAAACCTAACAGGCTGGTTGTACTCAAGTTGATTAATAGATTGACTTGTGTAAAACCAGCTAGCCCATACATAGATCGACTTTGGCTGACTTCTGCATAATTGCCGTAATTTCAATCCATGTATGACCCGCTTAACCACTACGCAGTCCCTAAACATCCTTCCACTCCTGTACATAGTGCTCACTGTCATACCCTTCACACTCCTCTCCTTTACATAGTGCCTGCTGTCATACACTTCTCTTCTGTACATAGTGCCAACTGTTGCACCCTCCACACTCCTCACTTGTACATACTGCTCATTGTCATACCTTCCACACTCCTCTCCTGTACATACTGTTCACTGTCATACCCTCCACACTCCTCTCCTATACATAGTGCCCACTATCACACCGTCCACATTCCTCTCCTGTACATACTGCCCACTGTCATACCCTCCACACTCCTCTTCTGTACATACTGCCCCATCATACCCTCCACACTTCTCTCTGTTACATACTACCCTCTGTCATACCCCCATACTCCTCCTGTACACACTGTCCACTGTCATACCCTTCACACTCCTCTCCTGTACTTAGTGCCTGCTGTCATACACTTCTCTCCTGTACATACTGCCCACTGTCGTACCCTCCACACTTCTCTTCTGTACATACTGTTCACTGTCATCCCCTCCACATTCCTCTCCTGTACATACTGCCCACTGTCATACCCTCCACACTCCTCTCCTGTACATACTGCCCCATCATACCTTCCACACTTCTCTCTGTTACATACTACCCTCTGTCAAACCCCCACACTCCTCCTGTACACACTGCCCACTGTCATACCCTTCACACTCCTTTCCTGTACATAGTGCCTGCTGTCATACACTTCTCTCCTGTACATAGTGCCCACTGTTGCACACTCCACACTTCTCTCCTGTACATACTGCTCACTGTCATACCCTCCACACTCCTCTCCTATACATAGTGCCCACTTTCATACCCTCCACACTCCTCTCCTATACATAGCATTCACTGTCATACCCTCCACACTCCTCTCCTATACATAGTGCCCACTATCATACGTCCACATTCCTCTCCTGTTCATACTGCTCACTGTCATAACCTCCACACTCCTCTCCTGTACATACTGCCCCATCATACCCTCCACACTTCTCTCTGGTACGTACTACCCTCTGTCATACCCCCACACTCTTCCTGTACATACTGCCCATTGTCATACCCTTCACACTCCTCTCCTGTACATAGTGCCTTTTGCCGTACCCTTTGCACTCCTCTCCTGTACATAGTGCCCACTGTTAGACCCTCCACATTCCTCTAACTCACCTGCACATACTTCCCACTTATATACCATCCATACTCCTCCCCTATGTCGCTTACCCACAAAAACAGTTCTTTAAAATTATACTGAATATCCTCAATGTTACCAGCTCTAGAATGGACACACTTTTGTTAGTTCAACTAAAGGAAATCTCAGTTCTCATATTTGTTCTGCCCCATTATTAGTACTCATTTAATTTTGTGATTACTACTATGATGTATAGAGGAACATCGGGGATCTCAGCTACTCTAAATATAGCACTTATACAAAAAAGTGTTCCTGAAAATAGTTTTTAAATGTTGGCAACTGTGCACTTAGGCACTGCCCAAGGGCCACTGGGTCAGTAGGGGCCCCATGAGAGGCTCCTGGGATCCTGTGATATTAAAGTGGTAGTAAACTTTCCTGACATTACTACTTTTTAGAGGCCCTAGGGTAGGTTATGCCACAACGTACAAGTATGCACAGCATAATAGCACATTAGGGTACACTTACATTTTCAGACTGAGCCCTCCTGTGTTGCACTGTGATGAATCAGGCAGGGCCTGGGCACTTCCATCCTCACCCAAGCTTCCTTCGGGGTTCTGTGCCTTTGGTCACTTGCCTTGGCCGGGCTGCGTTCATGTCATTCCCACGCATGTATTTATTATTTATAAAAGGCCCCACCAAAATCCTCAGCACCAGGCCCATGATGTTCTTAATCTGGCCCTGACCAGGGGGGACCTTCTTCTTCCACTCTCCGGGGGTCTTCTCCGCTCTCCGGGGTCTTCTTCTGCTCTTCGGGGGTCTTCTTCCGCTCTCCGGGGGTCTTCTCCGCTCTCCGGGGGTCTTCTCCCATCTTCTCCGGTGCCTTCTTCTTCAGGGTTGGCCGCCGCTATCTTCGTGTGTTAGCTCAATTTCTAGCGGCGGCGAAAGCCCGCTCTTCTGTGATGTCTTCTTCTCTTCTTCTGCCTTCTTCCGATGTTGACACAACGCTTCTTCCCGCTGAATGGCCGGGTGCGCGGTTCGCACCGATTTATATAGGCCTCTCTTATGATGTCACAGTCCCATCATGCTCCGGTACCTACCCACGTGGTACCTACCCACGTGTAGGTACCGGAGCATGATGGGACTGTGACATAATAAGAGAGGCCTATATAAATCGGTGCAAACCGCGCACCCGGCCATTCAGCGGGAAGAAGCGTTGTGTCAACATCAGAAGAAGGCAGAAGAAGAGAAGAAGACATCACAGAAGAGCGGGCTTGCGCCGCCGCTAGTAATTGAGCTAACACACGAAGATAGCGGCGACCAACCCTGAAGAAGAAGGCACCGGAGAAGATGGGAGAAGACCCCCGGAGAGCGGAGAAGACCCCTGGAGAGCGGAAGAAGACCCCTGGAGAGCGGAAGAAGACCCCTGGAGAGCGGAAGAAGGCCCCCACTGGTAAAAGAGCTAAAGAAGAGAGGGGGGGCCCCTGGAGCTGACTAATAAATTACTTTAAAAACCCTGTGTCATGTGTTTATTTACTTTTACACTTTGCCTCCAGGTGAATGGGTAGGGGTACGATGTACCCCATATTCATTCACCTAGGGTGGGGGGCCGGTATCTGGGGGCCCCCTTATTAAAGGGGGCTCCCAGATTCCGATAAGCCCCCCGCCCGCAGACCCCGACAATCAACGGCCAGGGTTGTTGGGAAGAGGCCCTGTCCTTATCAACATGGGGACAGGGTGCTCTGGGGTGGGGGGCCCGCAGTGCGCCCCCCTGCCCCAGAGCACCCAACCCCTCAATGTTGAGGGCATGCGGCCTGGTACGGCTCAGGAGGGGGGGGCGCTCGCTCATCCCCACTCCCTTCCTGACCAGCTGGGCAGCCTGCTTTGGATAGGGTCTGGTATGGATTGTTGGGGAACCCCCACGCTGGTTTTTCAGCATAGGGGGAGGGGTCTCCTTACAACCCATATCAGACCTAAGGGCCTGGTATGCCCCTGGGGGGGAACTAATGCCGTTTTTTTATTTGAAATTTGGCATGGAGTTCCTGCTCAGGATTCATACCAAACGCCGCAGCTAGAATTGGCGGGAAACCAAGTCGGATTCCCGTCGCTTCTATGACGCGCTCGCTGTAATGTGCTTTGTCTATTCCAGCAAGTGCGAGATGTCGGCACCCTGTCGCCGAGAATCAGCGCGATGATGTCGTGCTGGAAACACATTCTCGGCAACAGGTACTGTAGTAAATATTTTGTGGCTGCAAATATGACCTGCAGGTTTTTAATATTCGCCTGCCATTAGTCAAGTCAATGGGGCCCATCGCGAACTTGCGGTTCGCGGACATTTGCAAAAGTTAGTGGTTAGCGTTCGCGAACCATCCCGTCAGATGTTCGTCCATCACTAACCCCTAATTTAAATATGATCCACCCCTTCCTGTCAAGGTCACACCCCTTCCTGTTTAAGACTTGCCCTGCAATCCCGGCCTAATATACAGAGATTTCCTCTCACTTCCTGTTTGGCTATGGGGCAGGAAATGAACGGATGGCAAAAAAAAATTAACAGAGGCTATAACCATCTCTTACTCAATCCAAAATGGGAAAAGTATTGCCTATAGTTCTACTTTAAGCACAAATTTATGGAGGACTGAGGGGATATAACCATGCAGGGTGGTGCAGCAGAAAACATATATCAGGCCTTGTACACACGACCGAACATGTCTGCTGAAACTGGTCCGCAGACCAGTTTCAGCAGACATGTTCGGTCGTGTGTACGGCCGACCGGACAGGTTTCCAGCGGACATTTGTCCAGCCGACCGTTTTGCAGCGGACAAATGTTTCTTAGCATGCTAAGAAACATGTCCACTGGAAGCCTGTCCGTCGTACATGTTCGGTCGTCTGTACAGACTCACCGTACATGTCCGATCTGCCGCCATCCCTTGCATGCGTCGAAGTGATTCGACGCATGTGTGGAAGCATTGACCTTCCAGCGTCGTGCACGTCGCCACGTCATCGTCGCGGCGACGGCGCGCACACGTCACCGCGCTGTCTGTCCACGCGGATTTCGGTTTGATGCTGTGTACAACCATCAGACCGAAATCTCCCAGCGGACATGTCTGATGAAACGGTCCGGCGGACCGTTTTCATCGGACTGTCCGCTGGTGTGTACGAGGCCTTACAGTGATGAAGGTATGTGGTCCAGGCAGTGAGCAAAGGAAGGATTGGGGGCAGGAACAAATAAATTCATCTGTTTATTTTTCTCATCAGCAATCAACAGAAATACAATTAAGATTCCTTAACCACTTAAGGACCGGACCAATATGCTGCTAAATGACCCAAGGGGTTTTTACAATTCGGCACTGCGCAAAAATCTGCTCCAGTGACTACAGATTGATCAACAAAAATAGGGTCTTTCAAGAGGGCATTTTTTTAGGTATCCTACAATGGTTGGGATGGGGGTCTGCTGAAGTTGGGATGGGGCCGGAAGGATTGTGGAAAATGTGGGGAAGGCTTCACATTAAAAACTCGACGTTCCTTGCAGTCTTTAAAGCCCCTATCAAATTTACCTATCTTTTTATGTACCTGATTCCATTTCTCAAAAAGACAGGAATATTTGAATTGTTGGATATTCTTGTCCTTTACAGCCACTAATTTGTTAGCCTGTTCGAGCTTCCTGTCCCTTTGTTTGATAATAAGTTAGATCCATTTTTGTGCAGAACTTTGAAAAAAGATGCCAGTACCCTTTCAGATCCTCATCCAGAATGCTGCATTGTTTTTTAATTCTCAAACTCCTCGGGTTAATACACAGTTTTAAATAGTTTTCCACTAATTGTTTTTCATTTTGTAAGGAGAAAAGAGTCTTCCTCATATTGATTTAAAATTCCTCCATGTAAGGTGGTTGAAGTTTATTATTTTTAGTCCTATTAGGGATGCAGGTGTTAGGATTAGGTTTGGGCATTGTTATTTTGGTAAGTCCCAAAAAGGAAATTACATTTAGCAAGCCTATTCGATGTGAGTGAGGAAAAGCTGATACATGGCTTTTCCTGTTTACACTGTGATCAGCCCTGATTGGACACAGCTGATCATATTTAAAGACCTCCTTCAGAGGCTTTTTACCGAGAACGGTGTTGATGTGTGTCAGACTGACATGTCACACCAGAGATCGCCACGCTGCTCACGCCCATGGGCGCACACTGGCTGTTATCCTGAAAGATGTCATATGGCCTCCAGTCAGGATCACGGAACCACAGCCCGGCTGTCATTCTGCTAAAGGCCAGGTGGGAAGTGGTTAAAGACCTCACCATTAACATTCCAATGCATAGACTGGAACTAGATTGGTCACACAGAGCTCTAGGATCCCCCCAGAAAGGATAAATTGGCAAGAGATGTGGTGGTGAAACCTAATTTATATACAGTTAAAGAGGAAATTATGAAAAAAGTCTTGTCTGCCAAGGTCATGTGGTGCAGATTTTTGCTGACCTATCACCGTTGACTATCTAAAGGCCAAGATCCCTGAAGCAGCTTCTTACTGTCCTATATCAAATAGGCATTAAGTACTGGTGGGCCTTCCAATTTGTGCTAAAGTTTGCCTTTAAAAACAAAACCTACTCCTTCTCCAGTTTTCCAGATGGAGAACAGCAATTTTTGAACTGGAAATTCATCATCACACAGGATCCTGCCTCTACTTCCTCAAATTCCCACTCTAGGGCCACCAAACGTCCAATGACCACAAGCCCCATAATCCCAGTGTGGAGCATTCCAGTGATATGCCTCCTCCTGATCCTCTTCTGCTACTAAAACACTCAATAATCATGTTTGACCCCTGTTTTAGGTCAAAGGGTCATCTTACCCTGAGAATGGTCCTTAACACCATGGTTTTAGATCTCTACTTAACAGTTATGTGTTTGATGATTTAACTTTTTCATCTGTTCCTGGGAGGGATCTACGGTTTGCTGCAGTTGCTCACTGGGCTACTCACTAATGTCTTGTAGGTCTATAAGGATCTCTCTAGGGCTGCCTAGTTTGTACTCACGGCATTTTGTATTTTTACAATCTTCAGACCTGTGGTCTTTTAGCTTAATTTTGTACTTTATCCTCCTCCATTGTGCCCCCTGTCTTCCATTCAATACCCTTGCCCTCCATTTCCATTCCTCCACATGCCCTTCCTTCCTCACTTACCATGTCCTATTTCCCTCACCCTCCCTTCCCATCCCAACAATTGGGGCATTTTATCTGTTTAGCAGTGAGTTGCAATTTGTTTATATGCTAATTGTTTTTAAAGCTTTACATTAGTGGTGCACTCCAACCGGGCGGTCTTCTTGCATCCCCGCCTACCCTGTGGATATGGTTCTTCTATGTCCACATGGTAAGATTTCATCCTCAGGGCGCATGCGCGGCGCGATGCTGACAGGTCTGGCTTGAGCCACACTCCACGAGACCCGGGCCTTCTAGGCGGATTTCCCAGGGCTATTTAGCACCCTCAACGGCGATTCTACTCAGCACCCCTGCGGGAACATCTAGTGCATGCCATCCGCTAGGAAGAAGCGGAATCGGAGCTCTGGGCACAACCTAACGAACTTTCTCCTCACAATGGAACAGAGACAGAGGAAAGAGTCCCAAGATGGCGCCGACCAGCACATGTGGACGCTGCCCTGCACGGACAAGCATCCAGATAAAACTGTTCCCACACAGCCCCACAACAGTGAGTACAACCCACCGCTAACTAAAGCAGACCTGGATGATAGCCTGACTGCTATTTTTAATAAACTAGTGGATAAAATTGAACATGAAGTTCACAAATCCACTGCGGCTCTGTCCCATGAGATTGCCAGCATAGGCAGTCGCACAGACCTCCTAGAAACTAAACATGATGAGCTCTCTCTGGCTCACAACGATCTCAGAAAAGACTTTGAGAACCTGGCAGACAACTTTGCCTACATGCAAGCACAGGTCGAGGACCTTGACAACAGAAACCGCCGCCATAATATCAGGCTGCGCGGTGTCCCAGAGACAGTCATTGACCTGATGCCAGCAGTCTCAAGGTTTTTCCAAAACCTTTTACCAGACAAGCCCCCCTCTGCCTTTATCTGTGACAGAATTCACAGAGCATTGCGGCCCAAACCTCCTCCGGAGGGTCCCCCAAGGGACATAGTGATGTGTATGAGGGACTTTCTGATCAAAGAGGATATCATGCGCGCTGCCAGAAATTCTACTAATCTAAGCATTGATGGCAAAAGAATCCAGATATACCCGGATATATCGCCAGCAACCCTGGAAAGGAGGCGCAGGATGAGAGAAGTCACTACTGTGCTACAAGCTGCTAGAATCAGGTACCGCTGGGGTTTCCCCTTTAAGCTTACGATCCCACACAACGGGTCCACACATACCGTCTACAATGACGAAGGAAAATAATTATTGGTAAAATTGGGCTTGATAACCCAGGATCCTCCTGTCCGTCCCCCTGCTACACCCAGACCTTCCCCTATTTGGTCAACCCCATCCACCAGACGCAACCAGAGGGACCAAAGGAGACTATTCTAATCCTCTCAATCGTTATCCTTTTTGCCCCCGGGGGGTCCATCCTACTGTGAATTGTGGAATCGTTCTAAACTTAGTACTCTTCTTTATTTATCTCACTGATGGCCCAATTTTTTTTTTTTCTCTTTTTTTTTTTTATTTCGGCTCACCGCTAATCGGAACCATCTCTTCAGTGAGGGACATTAGCACAAGTTCATCAGTGCACTCATCAGACACTCGTCTTGCTTGCGATATTTAGCACTAATACTGACTGCTTGACAGAATTGTGCTCTCACAGTAGCAGATATGTGCCCACTCTCTTGGTATGCAGGCAGACATCTCCATCCCATCGCATGCTACTGAGAAACTACAAACTCCATGTTGCTCCCTGAGTGTACATGCTTATCTCTGCCTTGCTTGATCCTGTTATGCTTGTCCTGGTTTGACTCTCGCACATATCAACACAAAAGTATTGGGGTGGGGGCTCCCACCCGAAATATTTTTTTAAATTTTTTTTTCCCTCACGTTGTACTTTTTTGAATTTCTTCCAGTTCATTGTCAATTTATACTGTTTTTTGAATGCATTATTCGTTAATTATACTCAATTCAAGATGCCTAGAACATCCGTCGTCGCTAGATTGTCCTCACTTCCACAGCCGTTCTCGACTGCTACTCCGTCCACGGATGGAGCGGCACCCGAGCAGTTTGTGGTCCAGGGACATTTTGGTCCCACCTCATACAACTAATTGTTGTGAATTGTTTGACAGGATACTTCCTGTCCCCAAAATATATCCTACTATGCTAATAGCTCTGTGGTATATGTTGTTGGCCTCTAGGGCCCTTTTTACATTGGATAAGCTCATTCGGAGACAGTCATGTAGTTTTTTTGTTCACGCTATGTTCCTTCTCATGCATTGTACCTATGATGATCTCATTGCCTTATATAGTCTAAGTGTATATGACCCACTCACTTCATACAGCTATACCCAAACCTTCAGAGATAGTTATTACATTCGCAAGACAAATGTGTTACAAAATATAACTTTGTGGTATGCCACCTTTATAAAATTCACTCAGATGATAGCAACTCTATTATTTATCTATGGATTTTAGAATAATTTCCCACAACACGCAGGGATTTAACTCACCTCATAAACGTAAAAAAGCATTTCAACACTACAAGAGAATTGGCGCAGATATTATTCTACTCCAAGAGACACATTTCGCCACCGCGAACCATCCCACATTCTTCCACAGAACATATAGCCAACATCATTACACCACTTATACTAACAAAACACGTGGAGTCGCAATTTTTATTCGAAACTCAATCATTTTTGATATTCAACACATATATAAAGACCCTGATACCCTCCAAACGAATCCCAAACAACATTCTTCTCGAATTTTTTCAATGTACTTGATAGATTCCATTCCCCACACTTGATCCTGGGTGGAGATTTTAATTTAACTGCACACCCAGCTTTAGACAGAAGCAAAATCTCACCCTCTTCTAAATCGTTTTCTAAAACTATAAATAAACTCATCAACAAAAACTTACTAATAGACGCATGGAGGGCTCATAATGTGGGAATCAAGGCTTTCTCACATTATTCACATCCACACGATTGCTATGCCAGATTGGACTACATTTTCTGCACCCCTGTTTTACTGGCCAACTCATCCCATGCCCATATACATCCTTGCCCGTGGTCTGACCATGACATCATATCCTTTGACACATCTCACATAGGCCTTGCCCCATCAACATACAACTGGAGACTAAATGATGCCCTACTAACAGACCCGGTAAATAGAGACTCGATAGCATCTCATATAGACAACTACTTCGAAGATAACATTAATGAAATCACACCCCCCACCTCTATTTGGGTAGCCCATAAGGCAGTTCTTAGGGGCCATATCATTAAAATGGCCGCAGCAAAAAATAGAGCAAGACTCGTGGAAATTAGATGTCTGACAAATGACCTGAACCAACTATATCACAAATTACAACACTCAACGTCATTAGAAATCACTCATCAGATCCAGTCTAAATGTAAAGCCCTTGATCTTATACTATCAGCTAACACTGAAAGATCTTTGAGATTTTCGAAAGCCAATTTTTTGTTGCACAGCAACTCTCCCTCGGCAATGTTTGCCAGAAAATTGAACCAAGACAGTAACCCCACCCACATCTATAAACTGCGTGACAACCAAGGTAACATGGTAACACATCCCAAAGGAGTACTTAATATCTTTACTAACTTCTACAAAAAACTACTGTCAGATCCGGGTACGAACCCAAATATACACGCTAATTCGTGGTTAAATGATATTAGACTACCATCCCTAGATCCCAACCAAACTGAATCCCTAAACAGACCTTGTACTATAGAGGAAATTGCCCAAGTAATTAAATCTCTCAAAACCTCAACGGCCCCAGGCCCAGACGGTTTTACCACCACCTACTATAAAAAATTCTCCCCTCGATTAGCCCCAAGTCTTATGAAACTCTTTAACTACATCCTAGAGGGTAACCAATTCCCGGATGAGATGCTGTTGGCAAATCTTTCCCTGATCCCTAAACCTGATAAAAACCACACTCTCCCCCAAAATTTTCGCCCCATTTCAGTATTAAACAATGATCTCAAGATATTTGGTAGAATTCTTGCAGATAGACTTGCCTCTGTTATCTCCCCATTAATTCACCTTGACCAATCAGGATTCATCCCAGGGAGACAGATAGTGGACAACATTAGGCTAGTGACTAACATCATCCAAGACGCTAATTTGAACTCCAAACAGGCCTGCCTATTAAGCCTTGATATCCACAAGGCCTTCGACAGCGTAAGCTGGTCCTATTTAAATAACCTTCTCCCTAAATTCGGTATCACAGGCAATTTCCTACAGGGTTTTAATGCCCTTTACCATGCCCCACAGACTCGGATCAAAATCCCGGGATATAACTCGGAATTTTTCCCCCTGGGCAGAGGAACCAGACAGGGTTGCCCCTTATCCCCTCTCCTTTTTGCGCTAGCCATAGAGCCCCTCGCTCAGGCCATTAGACATAACACCGACATACTGGGGTATCCTGGGAAAGACTCGGAGTTCAAGATCAGTTTATATGCAGACGATGCACTAGTATTCCTCACAGAACCCCTCCTCTCTATCCCTGTGCTGTTAAATACCCTGAATACATTTTACGCTGTTTCAGGCCTTAAAATTAACCCTGCTAAGTGCTCTGCCCTCTCACTAAACCTACCTCCTAATCTACTGGCTAGTTTAGGCAGTAATTTCCCATTTATTTGGTGCCATGACTCCCTAAAATATTTGGGAGTCAATATCACCTCTTCATATACACAACTATACAAAGCCAACTACCCCCCTATCATTGCACGTGTTAATCACCTCATGAACTCTTGGTCCTCCCACCACATTTCTTTTCTGGGCAGAGTCTGTGCTATCAAAATGAGCATAATTCCTAAACTTTTATACTACTTTCGCTCTCTCCCCATTTTAGTCCCCAAAACCAAGATTGAGGGTATTCAAAGATCAATCAACAAATTTATTTGGGAAGGTAAAAAACCCAGATATAGCTATGCACTCTTACACAGACCCCAATCGAAAGGTGGCCTGGGTCTACCTAACCTCTGGCATTACTATCTAGCCACAAAGCTCTCCCAAATATCACAATGGTTCTCCCCCATGCAAAACATTCCCTGGAAGAGGTTTGAAACCACCTCTATCCTTCCGTACCACCTTCAGGGCATACTTTGGTCACAAGGTGTTCTCTACAGGAAACTCTCCAAAATTAACCTAGTAGTGGCACATCTCTTCCAACTTTGGGCGAAGATCAATAACAGCTACCTTCTCTCCTCCCCTATATCCCCTCTTACCTCATTCTTAGGTGACATTAGATTCAATCTGGCATTCACCAACAAAAGTCACTTCTCACTATGGATAGAAAATAACCTAACTACACTTTCCTCACTACAATCTAAATGGGAATTTAAAACTTTTGAGAGGATTCAGAGAGACCACAACCTCCCCTACTCGGAGATAGAAAACTATAGACTCATAAGGTCTTTTTATGCAGATCATTTCTCACTGTCCACCCTTCCTACCAAAACTTTGTTTGAGAGGATATGCCTCTCTTCCTCACGGGACAGAGGGATGATCTCTCTTCTATAAAGTTATATCAACAACCTTAACATGGAGGAGAAATCCTCACAGATGCTGCATTGGGAAGCGGAACTAGGTGTCACACTCCCCTCGGAAACTTGGTACTCCATGGCAGAAAATCTCCGTAAGTGCAATAAGGCTATCTCCTTTAGAGAAACACCAATTAAAATATTTTCCAGGTGGTACCTCACACCCTATAAACTGCATTCCTTCTAAACAAATATCTCCCAAAATTGCTTCAGAGGTTGCCCTGAACAGGGCACTATGCTACACACCTTCTGGAGCTGCCCACTCCTCACGCAAATTTGGAAAACAGCAGCAACAAAATTTGAGGAGACATCGGGCTATAAAGTCTCCTTCACCCCTCAAATCTGCATTCTATATGCTGGGATCCCTGATATTCCCACCCCATTCGTCAGATTGCTACATTCACTGTGTAGCTCGGTGCAGTGGATGATTGCACTAAACTGGAGATCCAACAACACCTCTTGGCAACAGGTACTGGATCGGATGAAGACTCTCAAGCTTACGGAAATAGTTTTTCATACCCTTAATGATAGTATGCAACTATATAACTCTAAATGGTCTAGTTGGTCTCTTGATCAGTGACTACACCCTGGGTGGTCTTTCTATCCTTCCAAACCCCCCCCCCTTTTTTTTTTTAGTTTCTCTCCTCTCTCCCTTGGAATATTAGACCCCTATTAGATAAAATGTACTGAGTCATAGTAGAATGCAATGATTTCTGTCTACCTTATATAAGTGTTATAAGATTATCACACAATGCTGTATATGTTTGATTCTTGCTGATACTTTATTGAACATTGTACTGTCCATATATTTCTTAAAGTATATTTACTTATCCACATTTATATTTAAAATAAACTTTGGTAAACAAAAAAAAAAGATTTCATCCTCTCATTCTGGGGACGAGATCATTAGTTACATTGTTGGCAGTGAGGAGATGGATACCTCTTGCCGTCTTGGGTCCTTATTGGGCTTTTGTTTGTATTCTCTCTTTCACTCCTTTGTTTCTAGTACTAATCTCCAGATACCCTCTATCCTGCATGCTGCCTCTCGGGATCCCATAACTGCTTGGTCTAAGCCAGGGGTGCCCAACCTTTTGAATCATGAGGGCCACTTAATTGACTGTAACAGCTCTGGTGAACGGAGTGAACCACAACTGCGGTTAGCAAGGATTTCAATGCTCTATGTGAGAATTCAGTATTGGACCCCAGGCGTCACTCCACACAAACCGGAGTTTGGAGGTTCTCTACAT